>NC_139231.1:98652638-99928517 GCF_977018435.1 Lepisma saccharinum
GTTTACAACGATGGCTTAATTGAGCCATTGAGATTTCTATTTATTTGCAACATTTGGCATGTACCTTAACCGTAAGGTTTCTCTACAATAGGGCATTTCAATTTTTGTTATTTTACATGGCTTATCTGCAATTTTATTAAATTAAATCAATAAAGCTATACTCACAAAGGAACAGCCAGTCCCAGGCTGTGACTAGAACTTCGTGAGTCAACCGCATAAAGCTCTCAGCTACGGAAGTGGCTATTGTAAAGCAAATATTACCTATATATCCCATATTAAAATGTAATATTTTACCTCAATATACAAAGTATTCAGAGTTATTATGATCTACAATTTTTCAACCAGAGTCAACAATTATCCACATATTATGGAAGGGTAATTCAAAAGGTCTCATTTGATAACACCGTACTCACTACATTGATTTCTGAAACATTATGACATCATTATACAAAATGCAACTTTTGAAGGGAAACCAATGTGCTTATTTTGGTGTTTCGACACAACCCATTCCATAAGTTGGTAAGAAAATGTTCCACCTTAAGATATGAAGCAATTTCAGTAGCAACATGATGCGGAAAGATCTAGAAATTTTCTGAAAGGAGTCCATCAAATGCGACAAGCATTTTCTCGAAACGCGCGAACATGAAATAGATGAATGTGTATGCAATTTATAACTCTGCAGTGTTTATTTTTTAGGTAATGAAAATTATTTAGTTGCCAGCTGCTTCCTGCTTGAAAGCTATAGGGTCCACGGAATTTCCGACAATAATTTTGAATCATTTTGTATTTCAGTTATACCAGGTGTATATAAATGTCGTCCACAACTTAACAGTTTAAAAACATGATATGATTCTCATGTGCACTCGTGGTGTCACGTATACAATCCAATTGGTGGTCCACCTATATCCAAACTAGATGTAGCATGATCGCACCATGGATTTGTGGACTTTAAATAATTCGCAAGAATTTGGAAGGTCGTCCCACGAAAACATCCAGAGGTGTAATGTCAGAGAACCTACAAGGTCCTGCTGGATCTCTACCAATTCAACACGTCTAGGTTTATTTTCAAAATATGAAACTTCTGGCACTTGCAATAGAAGAGAGAGCTTATTAAATACACTACGGACAAAATGTTTAAGACCACCATGAAAAACGGCCAGAAATTCAATATGGAGTGTTGTATGGAACCAACGGTTCCTGTCCAAGAAAGACGTGACGATGATACACATGGAAAATGCAATGTAGTCTAGTTTGAACCTCACAAGACGCGAAACCAATTTTTTTCCGAATGTGTAGCATGTGGTTGGCAAAATGGGTAGTGACAAAAACGTTGCTTTAGCTGGCAACATTGCAGCTGTGTGCGTGAAACCGGTCAGTACGGTAGCCAGCCTCATGCGCATCCTTATCAGTGGCTCAGGGTCAGTTGCTGTTCATGCAGGCGGCATTGCAAGCGCATTATTGTGTGTGAGGTGTGCAAGGTAAGTGGAGCTGAGTGAAATGGCCCGTCATCGTGGGGAACAGGCGATTTCGGTTGAAAAGCGTGCTGTGATATGTGCACTGAAAAATGAAGGTTATTCGGAATGCGAAATAGCAAGAAAACTGAATATTTCCAAGACTGTGCATTGGACAGATACTGTAAAACCAACAGTCATGCTGACCGTGCACGTAGTGGAAGAGCTCGTGTAACGTCTGCAGCTGACGATAGATATATTACAGTAATTAGCAAATGGAACAGGCACCTAACAGCACCAGTCATCGCTGTTTCAATGAATAACAGCAGAGTGACGCCTGTGTCTGTGTCAACGGTGAAGAATAGGTTCCGTGAAGAGGAGCTGCATGGCAGAGTAGCTGCTATAAAGCCATTGTTACGACGTGTGAACAAGACGAAACGATTGGCTTGGGCTAAAACGCACCAAGGTTGGACCGTGGATAACTGGAAACGGGTACCCTGGACCGACGAATCCAAATATGAATTATTTTGCAGCAATAGGTGAACCTTTGTGCGTCGAAAGGTCGGCGAGAGAATGAAAGAAGAGTGTCTTGTTCCCACAGTGAAACATGTGGGTGGAAGTGTAATGGTGTGGGAATGTTTTGCCGGAAACCAGATGGGGAACCTTCATAAAATTCAGGGAACATTGGTAAAAGAAGGGTATCATCAGATATTGGTGCACCATGCCATTCCCTCTGATCGTTGTCTTGTTGGTAATGGGTTTATTTTTCAACACGATAATGATCCCAAACATACATCCAAATTGTGCACGCGGTATTTGGAACGCAAGGAAACAGAAGGAGCGTTATGTCTTATGACATGACTACCACAGTCTGCTGATCTTTCACCAATTGAACTGCTATGGGACCAAATAGGTAGGGACATCAGGAAGAAAGTACCCAGCAACACTCAACAGCTATGGGAAGTCAGTAACGATGCCTAGTGTAACATTCAACCATCCTATCTGGAAAAACTATTGGAGCGCATGCCACGTGTTTGCGCTACTGTCATTAAGGCGCATGGAGGACATATTGATGAAAGCAAAATATGAGGTGACATTAGTATGTATAGTGGATGTACCTATGTTTGTACATTGCCAAGCAGATTCTTACATCTGTTTCTTGTACATTAATTATGAAATACATTCATTTCTACTGATTTTTGGCAGCTTTTCCTGGTGGTCTTAAACTTTTTGTCGGTAGTGTACGTGTAAAAATAATGAGTTGGTGTGTAACTTTAACAATACATTCCAGTATGCGAATTTTATAACACTCATATATAAGTATTATTATTATTAAATTGTGAAGTTGTAATCAACCTTCACAGACGCCCTATATCAATCCAAACTGATTCTGCACAGAGTACAGGAGTTTCTCTAACAACAAAATATTTTTTCAAAAAGTGTTTCAATCCTTAAAATTCACAGCTCTAACTCCTCCTCCTCACTTCCACATAATTACATTCGCAGCGGACCAGGGACCTTAAAATATGCTTTGTCCGCCCACTTGGAGGAGGCGGGAAATTTTTGTGTCGGTTGTAAATTCGTAGCCGATATGGAAATTTTATGACTTCTTCTCTATGTAGATCCTGCGTTAATATATATATCACTGTGAACATCCAAAACCGCCTACCGCACGCACTATCTTTCCGAATTCATATACAGGGCGAAGAATTTTCTTTGTTTGGCACGAACAAAGAGAACTTACATTTTAACAGTTTTCCTTACGAGCGAAAGCTACAAATTGGTCAATAAAACAAATGAGTCAGTTTGCTGCATTTGAAATCAGGATTCATTGAAATGTATTTAATGAAATGTGCCTTTAATATAAAAAACTATACAAATATCTCCTATGCATTGTCCCGTGTTGTAAAGGCACACAGGGGGTGTGGACGTAGGCAACCACACATTCACGGTCTCAGTCTGGAGGTGTATAAGTACCACCTTACCCTCCCAGGGTTGCCTCCACATTTTACAAATATCCTTCGGAGCTGGAACGCAGATAACATACATGATACTTCTGAGTTTTAACTAATCTTAAGCATGTTTAACCGAGCAAGTAAATAAGGCGGTGCATCAGAAAACTACACAACATTCTTTCTTTTCTGTTTATCACTCACACCTTTAAGAAAACACAGCAACAGACTGTTTACTTCCCACTATTAGAAAAACGGTGCTGCCGATGATTTTGAAACAAATAATTTGCATGTGTTTGTTATATTCAAGATGCAATGTGCATTCAAATAATTGTGTAGTTATCGCTCACGCAATGATTAATAGAGTGGTGCCAAGCTACTAGCCATCACAATTGGTGCAACGCACACCTGCATCCGTGGCGCAGTAGTTGGAACAGTGCGCTACAAGACCAGGGGTCCTGGGTTCGAATCCCGGACTGGGCATGGGTGGTCTTAGTGAGTGTTCATTCATCAATGACATCATATCATCCTCATCTTTGCAATTAGCCAAAAATGGAAGAAAAATGAAGTATAATGAGCCAAATTAATTAATTAATAAACAACCTAATATAGAGCGGTAAAATACTCTACACTTGATGTTCGGTAGACACTGGTGTAACCAGACACTAAAACAGCACCAATTCCGCAATTATACCACATTTTTACAGTGAATGTATCCATTGATTAGATGAGCCAGAAGCCGCTTTGTGCAAGTTACTATTGGAAAAATTCCACACTTAAACTCATGTTTATATTTTAAAATAAAATAAATTCTGCCTTGGTCAGCATATTGAGTTTTTTGGTGATCATGGAAACAAGGCTTAATGGTATTATCATTAAACCCATACTGGGATTCGAACTCGGGTCCCCACGTAACAGTCACAAGCCGCCGACGACAGCAGCTCCTGCAATGTTCTCCTGTTTGCATGAAACTAGTCTTCAGAATAGACTGAAAATCCACAGCCTTATGCTGTGCAGAGGACGCCTAACCGCGAAGATCCGCAGTGGCGAGCACTCGACCTGATTAAGTTAAATTGAACGAAGCAACTTTGGAAGTTAATTTCACTCCCTGAAGCTGGAAGCCGTGTCGTGTCCTTGATTTCTTTGTCACAATTCTCGTTATGGTAGCATATGGACATGTATCTCGAGCGCAAAAAGGTTGTCAGGATTTATTCTCGCTCTGGGATAACATGGCCGTGTTCTTATACGTGACTTCCGACGAAAGAGGGGGGTAAGGCCTCCTTCCCTTGTTAGGAAAATGGAAATTTGGTCCCCTTGACTTGCCCGAGACAGTTACATTTTCAATCTCCTACTTTCGCCTTCTCCCCCTACCTCTCTCTCCATTCGAAAACCTCTAGGCTGCTTTTCTTTCAGCCAACCATCTCTGGTTTCATTAGAAGCGACGGTTACAACCATTAATGTAATTAGTTTCACAATTTCTTACCAGTTGCCACTAAGATCTCTCCTCCCTCCCGCCTGCGCGGTCCTCGGCCAAAAAGTAGCATGAGGAATTATAGGAAGGGAGAGGGTGGGAGACCTCTAGCGGATGAAGAGGGAACTAGCAAAAGAAAGAAACGAGACTTGTAATAAGAATGGGAGATATGATAACTCCATACTCAAATCTAATTAAGGGAAAAGGTTAGAAAAATGAGGTTGGAGCTTTTTAAAAACATTCGCTCCCCGCCCTTCCTCTACTTGAGGATATTATTCTTTTTCTTCTCTGCCCCCAAACTTGTAATTTTTGTTCTGCGGGGTTATATTTCTTCGCGGTGGTGATTAAAGCCGTTGTGCGATGCTATAGGGCTCCAGGATGCGTTTCTGCTGAGGGGTTAAAGATGGGGAAAGTGAGAGAGAGATCTGATGCAATGCTGCTTGACCAATCTTCCTTGGATTCAAAAACGCGAACAGACATTCAGACACTTCATGCGAATGCTGGGGTACTACCTAGAGTCGCAGTTTAGTTGGTTCTACTTTATATTCCTTCGTTCTACTTAGATTATTTTAAGTGTCTTTTATACCTCTTAGGTTAACCGCAACGATGAGTATAAACTGCATGATGGATCTCCACGATGGCGTAATGGTAACACTACCGCCTCGTACTCAGGAAGTCTCGGATTCGATCCCAGGAGAATTAGTGACTACCTTTAACCAATATCATGTCTACATATACTTTTCTTATTTTGTATCGTTGGTTATTTAATATTTAAACTTCCCAGTCCCTTCGTGATTAACTTTGTGGAAAGAATAAACTTCGTTAATTAAGTCAGCAACAAGAGAAAGATGTCTTCTTTCAAGTGTACAAGAAACATGACAACAATTGAAAGCATCTTCTACAGTCAAATGTTATGGAAAATGGTTTCGTTCAGTTTTTTCCATTCACCATAGGAAATAGCTCGGAAGCATTTGTTCAGAAGGTAATAATTTACTCTGCTTCTTTTCATGTTAATTGCGGGTAAATCTTGCGGTATTTGTGCGTAAATTTTTGACTTGCAGCAATTTTGAGGTAATATACGAGCATAAGTCAAGAAATAAGGGTCACAGGCTAAACTAAGTAAATGTAGTACGTAAATGATTTTGTTCGCCTGAGAAAAGAAGGAAAACATTCCTGTGCTTACAACGGAAGACATCTTATCACCAAACCAAGCAAGTGACACCATTTTCAAAGTGGCCAGACTTTATTAAATAGGCAGATAGAGATGCGTATTGCGTGAACTGATTCTTGAATGACGGTTCTTCTCGTTACCATAGAGGCTAACACTGCTACCTTTTAATCTGGGAATCCCCGTTTCGGAAAAGTGATTCAGAACCCGTTTTAAATTCTAGGTCCAGTTCGGATATGTCGGTCTGAATATAAAAGAGATCTTCAAGTTCTATTCCTGCATGACAAGGACGCGCTTTCCGCGGACATTCGTCTTCTGGAACATGAGTACTGATAAAACGATTCTCGTTGATGCGCTAAGGCGGCGTCGTGCTGCATGAAAACGCTGGACTCATACTTCAAAATATACTCGCGCAAACGTAATTTAGTTTTCCAAACCGCAGCCTCGGTGTAGCATCAAAAGTTAATTATGTGATGATGGCTTAACCAATCCGTGAAAAAAAATTATATATCTTCTGGTTACCACTCTTCCTTGACGTTTTGAAAATATTCAGGGTTTTCTGTCCCTCCATCTTGAGCACACCTCATGCTTTTCTCCATGTGGTCATCGGGCTACCCTGCTCCCTTTTTTATTCATCCAAAGCCTCTTTGTTTGTGTTGCTTTCCGATATGCAAGGAGTGCCTCCAATCTATCAATAGTTCCTGTTCTCTGTCACTTCCGGAATAGGTTTTTATTAATATCTCCTCAATAGTTCTTCCTTTAATATTTTCTCTGGTCAGTGGATCTTCAAAATGTACAGTCACCGGCAATAAAAGTGGGACAACTACATCCTGAAATTCTGGCTTCCCTGCAATGCGGTATATGTGTTGCCTAACTCTACGGCTGTAGCACAACTTGTCATTGAAAAGTTGCTATTGAATTTTGCCCACCGCCATAGAGTTAGGCAACACACATAATGCATTGCATGGAAGCCAGTATATCAGGATATAGGTGTCACATTTTTATTGCAGTTGACTGTACATCAGACCGGTGTTTCTGTATTCTTTAGATACTTTCCAAGTTTCAAATCCACACACTGAAACTGATGCTACATTACCATCGAAACTTTTAACTTTGTTCGTGTTCTTGGCAGCTATCATGTCCGTATAGGCCAGAGTTGTGCAAACGAACTCTTTCTTTCTCGATCTGCTACACATCCTCATGTCTTCCTCCCTGTTTTGAAACAATGCTATTCTTTCAATAACTTTACCATTTAATGTCATATCTTCCTCATTCTTGTAATTAATTCTATTTTCATTCATCCTTGGGTCTAGCTTTCACATTTTTCCAGCACCATAATTCTCTTCCATATTTCAGCTTGTTGAACAGAATACCACGTATCAAACTTCGAGTACAACAATTAGAGCAATTTTCGCAACAAATATTATTTTTTATCCAGAAAAAACATGGATTACCAAAAACGTGTGGGATTTTCTTTTTTCTCTCCATGTTGTGCAGGAATGTTACTGAACGTGCTACTATATACGTAATACGTTCCCACATGTCTTCATTCGCTATACATGCTGAAATACATCATTCGCTCCTCACCAATGCAAAAAATGAACTCAAGCCTCCTCTCGGCGGATAAAAACCAATCCATTGAATCACTTTTGCGAAACAGAAAGTAAATTGAAAAACCAATCGACAGATAAAAGCAGCGCGCTTGTTATACAGATCTGAATTAATTTTTCCTCCCAACCTTTCGCTCTGTTTTGCTTGTTATTTTTTTAATCCCCTGCTCAATTCCCTATATTCCTACGTACGCGATTTAACAGCGTGAATTCCCACAGCGGTTGTTCCATTGTGCAAATATTTCCCTGTCTTTTCTACCCCTCCTGCCCCCCCTCCCCTTTTCAGAATTCTCACTTAGTCCACAGGTCAATTGAACCCATTGTTCTCCGTCGCGTTGCCACGGAGTCCCCTTCCCATCAATCAGTGATGGGAGTCCGCATGTATTTCTGTTTTGATAATGTAAACAAGATGGGAAGTTAATCGCTATATATGCCGGCTTATTCTCGGCACAGCCTGTTCAATTGAAACGCACCGATTATGATATTGCACTATAAGGGGCGATTGGCCGCAGTCAGGGTTTCCATCTGCAGCGATTCGTGGTAGCCATCCTCGTTTCTAAAAACATATTCCTTCAAGCGATCTTGTTAAAATCCATTTTATACACAGACAGCAATTGCGGCATCGTGGCTGTGTTTTACTACTAGCCAAAGTAGGCGTAGAGCCTCCCGGATGGTGTAGTGGTAACGTTGTCGCCTTGTAATCACGGGGTCCGGGTTGAATACCCGTTGGAGGCAAATTGCGCAGACGTTCAGATCCTACTTTAAACTGTAAGTCCGGTTCCGATTAGCCTATCTGTGCATAAAGTGAACTTAAAATTCAAACAAACAAAATAGGCTACCTTAATCGCAACGGTAAAGTTAAGCTCGTATTGCGCGTACATTGAACCGTACTATGAAGGCACCTAAGGGTGTGGAGGTAGAGCTCCATTAATTCTAGATCTCGTTTGCATTTACTGCACAGGTTTTACCCTGAGTACACATTGGTTAGAGGCTGGATGAGCCTTAGAGCCGCTTTATTCAGTGACATTGAGGGAAAATTTGTCAGTGGCTACACCAAGAATCGAACCCGTAAGCCTTTAATTATGAGGTCCCTTGGTCCAATTTTGTTTGAAAGCATTAAACTAATAATGTAGAAATACATCCACCTACACAAACTGCATAAACGCATATACGCACACGTATTTCCTGTTATATTTATTGTTTCTCAAACAAAGATAAGCCAGTGCGTAATCAGAAACAGTTGAGAACCTTGCGTCTTCTTAGTGCTTCTCAACAAGAAGTCTTTAAATTACAACAATTCGTATTGTGATTGATTCGAAACGAATTCTCTGAGAGAGCCTTTCTAGTTCTTCTTTTTCCTTTTACGGTTAAACTAACAGGAAAACAAATCGAGTGATTTATGAATTGGTCAGCTTTTAAACAAAAAAATAGAAACGGTAATGACCGGCCATTGACTTACAGAAAATACGTTTAAAATAACCAGTGCCTTTTAGACTGTTTTACTCTTTAAAGATTTTTTTATTTTCGAAGCAAATCGATCTACTTGGAACTCTGCTTGCAATTCTTGGGTTAACGCTAGTCTTCTTAGATGATGCACAAAGTTGTTAAATCGTTTATTATGTTAGAGACCATAGAGCGTTAGTAACATACAACTTTTGGGGGCCTCCCCGATGGCGCAGTGGCAGCGTCGTCGGCTTGTAATGAAAGGATCCCGGGTGCGATACGCGGTGGAAGCACATAGTGGTTCGGATCCCACTTTAAGCTGTAGGTCCAGTACCGATTAGCCTTACTTGCACAAAGTGGACTTAAAACACCAACTCAATCAATCAAAACGAGACGTTTGTAACTCTTGAACTGCAGTTATCGTAACAATATTTCAGTTAATAGTAATAAACACTACACAGTTTGAAAAAGTGAAACCGTATGTGTATGTGATGGGGCTGCAACACTCTTATCCAGTAACGGAAAATAAAATTTTATGAAGTTTATTGGAGTGTTACATACGTACAATTTATACGAATTTATGAATTTTCTGGAAAGTATAAAATTAAAATGCATTACTCCACACCCCAACTTGACTGTATTGTTATAAAAATACGATACGAAGATACACGATCCCCCCATAAAATACACACATATGCACGTACATACTTGAAAATCTTATCACTCTTTCCTATATACAATACTATCGACCCGCCATTGGTTTTCTCCGCTGAAATGTATAATACATACATAGTCATTGTTGAGTTTTTGATTGATTGTAAGGCTAATCGGGACTGGAATTACAGTTTAAAGTGGGATCCGAACCACCATGTGCCTCCACCGGGTATCGAACCCGGGATCCCTTGATTACAAGGCGACGACGCTACCACTACGCCATCGGGGCCCCAGTCATTGTTGAGGACTTTGTTTTTAATAGTAGTATTTTCATTCTTCTAGGTTTAGGAGTTTGGATTGTAGTGGATGGTTATGTCATAAGAGAAAAACACCCCTAAATTATCAGGTTTCAACGTTCAGGGGTTTGGACTGTAAGAGTTTCGTAATAAAAATAATTTATCACTCATTTTCCCCTTAGAGATTGAATTTCTGAAAGTAACTTCTTATCAGGATTCTAGATCCAGGAGTTTGCGCTGTGCTGGATGAGCCAGCGATATAGGACAAACTCTTTTATGTAACACGATATGAAGTGCCAAGTAAAACAGTATTTCTAAAAGTAAGATCCTTGATACGATACTGAGTGAAATGATGTGAATGAACGAATGAAATACATTTTTTGAGTGCTCAGCACTAAGGCTATTTGCACCTGTGACATCATACGGGGACAAGCCCTTATCGTAACTGAAATCAAAACGAGTCTCTGAGGACTACAATGTCACTACCTGGTTAACTAAAGGGGCACTCAGCACATGTAAGGACAAAACGCAGGGCAAAAACAGCCCTACAGAGAGTTATACTGGTCGTAGGTCTATACGCTAAAGGTTTGTTAGCCTGCTATATTGCAGTTACAGGGGAGTACTACAGGGTTTATTTTTGGATGCCTTCTCAAGAGATCACCCTTTCTTACCCCGAGTGAAACAATGTGTGTTTATCCAAAGATATTTAATCCAACCTCTGTGGCAGAATGGTTAACATAGAGAGCTACAACACCAGGGGTCTAGGGTTCGAATCCCGACCTGGACATGGGTATTCTTTGTGAGCGTCCCTTCATCAATTTCATCATATCATCACTCATCCTCATCTTCGCGATTAGCCAAATGTGGCAGAAAAGTGAAGTAAAAAAACCAAATCAATCAAAACCAAAGATATTTAAACAAAAATGAGAGAAATGTTCTTTATACTTATTACATTATCCCATTTACAAAATTTACAGAATGAAATCGTAAAAACATCTCAGTTTAAATATTGCTTCAGGTAATGTAACGCCACTATATCTGTCCCCTCGGAAAAGATGTGACCTACTTGCTTCGTAGTGTTTTAAACCTTATGCACTAGCGCCAATGCTTCACAGCCAGAGACACAACAAACATAGCGGCGGATCATTGGGCAAATTATGAGCACGCTCTTGTAAACAAGAGATCAGGATACCCGCGAGATCAAGCCTTGAGCAACTGAGCACGTTCAAAATCCGATTCTGTATGGGCCTCTCGGAGGTAGAGGACCAGTTGAAATACAGGTTTGCTAAAGCCTTAGCGAAACGAATTAAATTTGTAAGCAGGGAAATGAGATATGAAACATTTATGACTGAGCCTTACACGGCAGTAGGCTTGAGCGCCGCCTGAAAGGAGATCACGGGGGTGGGGCACCGGGCGAGGGTGGGAGAGGGGCCGTATATTCGCTCTGTCTGCGAATTGTTAGCTACAAACAGCTACAGGCATTTGTTTTGTTCTAATCTCCCGGTACAAAGGAGACTCTTCCCGATTGCTTTGCACCGCATAATCTGCCCTCTATACCCACCCCTTTCTCCGGGTTGTGGAAGGGGAGGGTGAAAAATGGCCATTAAAGTTATCGTTTTGGTTGTTGTTCGCTGAAATTACTAAGATTATGCTCTTGACTGAACTCGCCGGCGGAAGATTCCCGGTCAAGTACTCTTTCATAGGGGAATCCCATCGCTTTACAGGATTAAGCAACATTTCTGTCACTCATTCCTCTGGGACTTATCGCGCTTTATTCCGGTCCGGTTGTTTTGCAGAGAAATAGTAAAAGTATTGCGCTATTTCTCTAAAAGAAGGTATCTGAAATTCATTTGAGTTAAGAGAAAGGGATGCTTTTGAATAAGTACTCAAATGCAAAACTATTTTTCCCGGGGTGCATCCTGGGAGCTACAAAAAACTGCGTTGGACAATAAGGATCAAGGCCTATCAAGCGACATTTCTTCATTGATCCACGCGTCAGGGCATCTAGTAGCATGTGGGTTTTTAGACCGAGGACGCTACTTGTTCATGTAGCTCCACAATTGTACTCCCTAAACTGGAATAACATATTTTGGAGCTCCCACCGGGGATCGAACCTGGGACTGCTAGCACCGAAGTCGAGAGCGGTAACATGTGGGCTACGCAGAACTTCTATGGGACATTGGCGCCAGGCATGTATCTAGAAATATATTTCGGGGGGTGGGGGGGGTTCGAACTAAGTATATTAAAATAATTATTATAATAATAAATGACAATAAATTAAAAGAATTAAAATAGTATTAATTAAAATATTCTAATTAATTAATATAATATTTTTATTACATGAATAGGTAAAAAGACGTTTTAAGGATAGTAATATAATAGCGCGTATTCATTATCTAGTATAGTTAAGGTCGGCAAAATTTGTAAAAAAAGGAACTGCGTTGGCAAGGAAATTAATGTCAAATAGATAACGAATTGAGTATCTATTGAATATCAAAAAAGGATGTTAGATCTAGTTCACAATAAGTAAAGTTCCCGGTAATATTTTATTAATATTATTTTTAAGTAGTAATAAATCTTGTATAAATCTTCTTTGGTACCGTCATTCAAAGTTGTATGATCACAATATAATCCTTGCCTTCCACTAAGTTCGGAGGAAAAAAATAACCCTCGAATAAACATCAAGTATATTTTCATTATTTAATTTTAGTTATTTTATTATTTTACTATTTTCGTTATTTAATTATAGTACTTAGTAAGTCTTTCGGGGGGGGGTTCTGGACCACTTGGACCGCCCCCTAAATACGTCCTTGATTGGCACCTCTAACTACAATCAGTATAATCTCCTGTGATGTCAAATGCCTTGAACTTAAACTATACTCGTTCCCCTGCAAGTATTTCCCAAAGCTGTTATTACAGTATTAAAGTTTAATAATAAAATATAGTTGCCGGGTACATTTTATTGAAGTAACTGCCATTGTAGAGTTTTATGACGTGCAATTCCAACCATTTCATTCTCCTGAATACAGGAACGTAGGCACATCTGCAATGCTTGTGCACGAAAGCGGTTACCGTATAGATGTCATTTCTCCTTGTGTTCGCCTCTTCCGTGGGGCTATATATACGTACATATATGTCAACGGTCAGAGGGAAAAAACCAATTCAACGATCGTCAAACTATACAAAAATTAAATTAAATTGCAACACGTTACTGAAAATGTAACTGAAAAGGTATAAAAAAAACATATGAAATTGCCAAATGTATTAAACGAACATGTTGTAAAACCCATAACAGCATCAACGTGACAGGAAATGACAGCACCACCAAGCTTACGACAGTAAATTTACTTACCTGGTCCCCCAACCCCCGACTCTTGATTTTGTGAAATGATTGCTGGTCACCTTGCGAAAGAAGAAATCTATTACAAATGGCCAGCAAACTCCCCTGATCTCAACCCAAAATAGCATGTTTAAGATGCTCTGGGCAGACACCTAGTTCAGAGGACGCCGCAACGGTGGACCCTTTTATATTTGCTTCTGCAATGCTGAGGACAAAGTCATGTAGCCCTGTCATCGTCCCATGCAGCAACGACAGCGTGGACGGGGAAAACTTGAAGGAAAAAACCGAAATGTATGGTCCACAGTTGCCACAGGAGGAAAATACATTCCCCAGCGTCACACGAAGGGCATCCGAAATCATGCTGAAACGGCGGGTTCGTATCGTCGCCTGTCTCTGTTTACGGAACGCGTGCAGGCCGAGGTCGGAACGGTCGGTGGCCGCCGAACGCAATATGCGTCACGATGCAAGTGAGTGGTCGGCGATCAATTACACCGGCCGGGCTGCAATTCAGGAGACACGGCGCGCAATAATGGGCCATGAATTGAGCCGCGGCCAGGTTAATTCTTCTCTTTATGATTTCCGGACTCTTCCCCACCCCGCTGTGCCGCGACCGCGCCCCCGCTGATCTGGCAAAGCCCCCCGCAGAAATTTGCGTGAGTGCGCCGGCGCTATTTACGGCTTCTCAAATGGTTATTTATTTCACGAAGTGACTGTAAATACTCTGCGGGCCTTTTAACAGAGGCGTTTGCATCCTGAGCAACGTCTATTTGAACGGATATGGTGCTTCTTTACAGTAATGCACTTCCCTAAGCTCTCCCACGAACAACGACAGGCTCGTGATTTATTGAAAACTAAATGAAATATCAAAGTTCCGGTTAGTCTCGTCAGAACAACTGCAATTATGCTTAATGTTAATTAATTTTATTTATTTATACCTTGAAAAGATAACATATTAGTCCTATCAGTTAACCTGCTTCGAAGTCATTCATCTCCTATTATAAGAATAAGAGTTTTGTGAGCAGGCCATGTTACACCAATGTAAGTTGTAATTTTCCTGTGGAAATGGTCCATATCTCATAGTTGTAACACGTTCTGTCTCGACTCCTTGAATCAGGAGCTCCTATACAGAGTGACAATGAAATCATGTTATGGTCAGAGTCACGCAAAGGTGCCAACTACTTTTTGTGGGCAAGTGGTTATAGAGGGGAGAACAATGTTTACAGCAGGAGTGTCCAAACTTATTTGTATGAAGAGCCAACTTACTACTTCATCAATTTGTCGCAGGCCTTATTTCATTTTGCTTGCACTGAAGATAATGTCTTAACATAAAATTATAGGTGGGCCACATTACAAACCTTGCCGGGCCGGAAATGGCCCGCGAACTATAGCTTTGGTCGACCTGGATTAGAATTTATGTTCTGAAAAACATCAAGGTATCCCGAAGGAAAGTAGTGCTTAGATGGTCCTGAAGAAAATGGCAAGGAAGTTAAATACTGGGCGAAAGATAAACAGGTGGATTACTTATGTTGATGTAGCAATGCCAGAGAGGTAGTTTTAGATAGTAAATACATAAACCTATACATTATTTCTTGTTCAGTCTGACACATAAAATTATTCATTTTGTAACACCAGTAGAGCTCAATCACTAGTTTTTCTTTTAAGAACACTTTGAATTCCAGTAAAAGGATTGGCGACCGAAATATAAAATATAAGTAATCGATGAATAGCAAAATAGAGGATTAATTAATTATATAAAATAACACGCAGAGTCATTTATGCCTAATCAAACTCCAACCAAAGTCTAAAATAGGTGAAGAGTTTCCAATTGGCTCTCCCCAGAACGCATACGGCAAACAATAATGTCTTGGAATGGGAAATATGACTGCACTTTAACTGAAAAAGCTGCAACCCACCCTGCACAATACTTATGTGTGTTGCATAACACCAAGGATATATTCAGACTTGAGTACTTTCGAGTAGGGATGGCCAGATCCGGATCCTGATCCGCGGATACGGAATTTTCAGATCCGGATCCGGATCCAGTACTTTCGGATCCGGATCCAGTACTTTCGGATCCGGATCCGTTTTGCCATCCCACATGCGCTTCTTTGGAAAGTAAGAATGTGTTTATAACATATTGTTACGTGCTAATATACATATATGTATAATATACATACATACACATATATATATTAGTGTGTGTGCGCGCATGCGCGATTTGTATTTAAGGGCCCAAAGGAAGAAATACGTGTTTTTGTGTTTCAGCTAAAAAAAACTGTTTTAGGGGGCAAAACCCCCCTCAAAGGTCAAGGTGAAGACAAATTGACGCGGGGATCTGACCCCTGTGTGCCACTCCAATTTCCATGAAATTTGGCAGGTGTATGGAGGTGCCGAAAGGAAGAAGTTCGTGTTTTTGTGTTTCAGCTAAAAAACGATTTTAGGGGATCTGACCCCGAAACCACGTAAATATGGCATAGGAAGAAACAGGGGGCATAGGGCCTCTCTATACACCTGCCAAGTTTCATGGAAATCGGAGGGGGAGACTTAGATGACCTCCCTTGTTAGTCTTACACCATGTAATTATATAACACTGCATATATTATAATGTTTTATTTTAATTTGTAAAACTGTAACTGTAGAAAAATTGTATAATTTTTGTATAACATTTCTATCTTTTTATATGTGTTAAAGATTTCATCCTGGAATGAAATGTCTCACATTTATGTGTGTTCCCATTTCCAATACATTCGAATGAATACATATTCGTTTCAATGGCATTTACAAAATCACCTCTGACATTTTATGTTAATCAAGTAAGATTATTTTTGTGCACGAGTGTGTTAGCCGATGCGTAGCAAAGTATTTTAGGAACAACACTTGAAAAAAATTATTGTAGGACTAACTAATAAAAAATTTCCTTGTAATCGAAGATCATAATACCTTTTAAGGTGTGGTAATATTATAATGGGATTGAGATACGAAACTCTCGGATCCGGATCCGGATTCTCGGATCCTGAACTTTCGGATCCGGAGCTTTCGGATCCGGATCCAGATCCGGAACTTTCGGACCCGGATTCAGATCCGAAACTTTCGGACCCGGATCCTGATCCGGAATCTTCGGATCCGGATCCAGATCCGTAACTTTTGGATCCGGATCCGTTTGGCCATCCCTACTTTCGACGTGGCCTTTAGAGGTAGCCACGTCTTGTACGCTCGCATGCCTGACCTTCGGCTACGTTGTGGACGCAATCACGTTATAGATGGGGTTCCTCAATGATCTTAATGACTTTGAAAATATCTATATGCATGTTGTATTGGATGAAGGGGAACAAATGTTTAAAGTGTATAAGTTTGCTAATTTGCAAAGTTTAGAAAATAACTTTATGTATGTACTCTAATATTATACAAATATTCAACACATAATTGTCTAATTTCATAATAATAAACTAGGTAAATATTGTCATTTTTAAAATAGTTAGATATTTCATATAAACGAATTGAGTGGTGACACTATATTGAAAAAAGCAGTATTTACGTTTATTTGTCATTTTCACATTTTTAAACGTAATTTAAAAATATTTGTTTTCCGTCATTTCGTGCTCTCCCCGACGTGGTTCGCTTATTTGGAAAGTTTAGAACGTAACTTTGTGTGTACGGGCTCTAATATGGTACAAATATACAAAATATTCAAGATTGTCTATTTTCTTAATAATAAAGTGAGTAAGCAATAATCGTTTCAAGATAGTTAGATTTTTTGTATAAACGAATTCAATAGCGACATTAAAAAAGCAATATTTACGCCTTTTGTTATTTTCACATTTGTAAACGTAATTGAAAAATAATTGTTTTCCGTCATTCCCCTCAAATTCCTACCTCTCCTCTGTAATAAATTCTGATTCTCATGTTTTGAAATTCGAAAAGTTAGCATAATACCCTTACAGTAGTTTTCGGGGTGAAAATAAACTTTCTTTAAGTTCCCTTGCAACGTTCGTTTCCATGGACAGCAACAAGCACTGCAAGCTCTAAAGAATTGTTTGTTATTATGCCTCTAAACATTTAGTTAAAAGAAGCACGATGTACATAATATTTTCGCATTGAGTACCAATATATACGTAATTGTATCTGGACTGAAACTCTTATTATGTAGATGTCACTGTTATTTGAAGCAGATATTTTAACTAAGGGTTGATTCATCTGTGTGTTATTGATCTGTGAGAAATATAATATATATATATATATATATAATATAAATATAATATAATAGTTTGACAATGAAAACGTGAATCAAAGTTGAGTAAGTAATAACCGTTTCAAGATAGTCAGTTATATGTTTTATTTAAAGAATTCAATAGCTACAATAAGTTGGAAAAACATTACTTACGTCTTTTGTCATTTCCATATTTGTAAACGTAATTGAAAGATAATTGTTTTCCTTTTGACTCTGTAATAAATTGTGACGCTAATATTTTGAAATACGAAAAGTCTAGTACATCTCAATTATCGTATAAACAAACATGAAAATCTCTAAATAAAGAATTGTTTGTCATGCCTTTAAACATTTAATTAAAACAAGCACCATGTAGATAATATTTTCGCATTGATATGTAATTGTATCTGGGCTGAAACTCCTTGTGTAGTAGATATCACCCTTGTTTGAGGCACCTTTTCAAAGCCAGGAGTTCATTCATCTGTGTGTGATCTGTGAGAAATATAATGTAGCTAGACAATTATGAATTGAAGGAAACAATGTGTGCTGCAAGAAATGCCCTTGGAAACAGTTGCTAAGGACGTGAAAAAAGGGCATTTTCACCCTTAAGGGCGATTTTTTAATTTTATCGGCCTTTTGGGACGATTTCATGGGGGTCGTAATCGGGCATTTTTCGCCTCCGGAGCTTCCTTCATGGAGAACATTTATGTCAGTGAGTGAGTGGCGGGATTGGACTCGCGTACTTTCGACATGGCATTTGACCACGTCTTGTACGCTTGCATGCGTGACCTTCGGCCACGTTCTGGGCGTAATCATATTATAGATGGGGTAAAATGTCTGAATGTTGTATTGGATGAAGGGGAATAAGTGTATACGTTTGCTAATTTGAAAAGTTTCCAAAGTTACTTTATGTGTGTATGGGCTCTAATAAGGTAAAAATATTCAAAACTGTATTGTCTAATTTCTTAATAATCAACTGATTAAGTAATAACCGTTTCAAGATAATTAATTGGATGTTTTTGTATAAACGAATTCAATAGCGATACTAAATTGAAAATGCAATATTTACGTCTATTGTCATTTTCACATTTTTGAACGTAATTGGATAATGACTGTTTTCCGTCATTCCCCCCAAATTCCTACCTTGCGTCTGTAATAAATTCTGACGCTCGTATTTTGAAATACGAAATGTCTAGTATAATAGTACCAAATATCGTATGGGTGAAACACCTACGAATCATATATTTCGGACTTCTTTACATTGCTAACGTGTTGCGGAACATTTCTTAAGGCGAAATAATGCATTTCTAACTAAGATAATGTTTATTTTCTCTATTTACGAGTACTTACTGTTACTTGTTGTTTCGAATCTGTAACACATTATGGCCGTCATAGCATACAGGTTTAGGGGGCGTTCTGAGAGTGTTTTGTCGATTTATGCAGTGGTGCAACCTCGTTCACCGGAAAATATCTACTTTCGTGCCCCTATTTGAAATTATGCTAGTACGTCGCATTTACGTGTAGAACTTGTAAAATAACCTTGCGATTTACCACGTTCATTGTCCGTACACAGCAATTCGGAACCATCTTTATTTCGCAATTCGGAACCATCTTTCTTTCGCAATTCGTTAATGCTCTTCCTTTACGCACAACACTCTTGCAACCTTGAATATTGACGTCAGACGAGGAATGCCTACGTGGTTAGGTTAGGCCTGTTGGGTTAGGTTCCATTAGCATAGATACAAAGAAAAATTATTATTTTCGCTAAGAGACGCGTTACATTTGTATTGCCTAACATGAAAAAGGTCTCTCCTGTGACGTCAGAACACAATGTTGCTAGAGTGTTGTGCGATAAGTGACACCCATTCGGGTCGGAACCATCTTTCTTTCGAAATTTGTTAATGCTCTTCCTTTACGCACAACCATCTTGCAACCTTGAATATTGACGTCAGACGAGGAATGCCTACGTGGTTAGGTTAGGCCTGTTGGGTTAGGTTCCATTAGCATAGATACAAAGAAAAATTATTATTTTCGCTAAGAGACGCGTTAGCTTGTATTGCCTAACATGAAAAAGATCTTTCCTGTGACGTCAGAACACAATGTTGCTACAGTGTTGTGCGATAAGTGACACCCATTCGGGTCGGAACCATCTTTCTTTCGTAAATCGTTAATTCTCTTCCTTTACGCACAACAATCTTGCAACCTTGAATATTGACGTCAGACGAGGAATGCCTACGTGGTTAGGTTAGGCCTGTTAGGTTAGGTTCCATTAGCATAAATACAAAGAAAAATTGTAAAAACAGCTCTCTCCTGTGACGTCCGAACACAATGTTGCTACAATGTTGTGCGATAAGTGACACCCATTCGGGAAAAATGGCTTGTTCCGAACTCGACAGGTGGTTCTAGTGAAAACACGGCGAGGCTGAAACACTGGCTACGGGGTTGCATCGTCTTAACACACGGAACATTGCACTCTTATGCAAAAAGCAAATGGCGGGAGCAGAAACAGCGTGTCGGACAGAGATTTTCGCAGAAAACAAAACGCATTCACATTAAAATGGATCAAATCTACATTCAGGAACTTCCAAAACGCTCAAGAAAATGATTTCCGTAAGTACTTTCTCCTGTAAATTTGAAGGAAATTTGAAGGAATCCGTTTTACCCATACGATAATGTTACCAAAATGCAATATTTACGTCTATTGTCATTTTCACATTTTTGAACGTAATTGGATAATGACTGTTTTCCGTCATTCCCCCCAAATTCCTACCTTGCGTCTGTAATAAATTCTGACGCTCGTATTTTGAAATACGAAATGTCTAGTATAATTCACTTACAGTAGTTTTAGGGGTGAATATAAACTTTCTTTAAGTTCCCTAGAAATGTCCGTTTCCGTGGTGAACAACAAGCATGGCAAACTCTCTAAAGAATTGTTTGTTTTTATACCTCTAAACATTTCATTAAAACAACAACGATGTAAATATTTTCGCATTGAGTTTACCAATATATACATAATTGTATCTGGACTGCAACTCCTTATGCAGATGTCAGTCTTGTTTGAGGCACCTTTTCTAAACAGGAGTTGATTCATCTGTTGTGATAATCGTGACCAAAATACCCCAAGAACCCCATAAGCTTACATGGAAAATGCTCAGACCTTCGCCGGGGCAGGAGATCGCCTGAATGACTTTGAAAATATCTGCATGTTGTATTTGATGAAGGGGAACAAGTGTATAAGTTTGCTAATTTTAAAAGTTTAGAAAATAACAGTATGTGTGAACTCTAATATTGTACAAATATTCAACACATTATTGTCTATTTTCATACTAATAAACTGGGTAGATATTGTCCGTTTCAAAATAGTTAAATACTTCATATAAACGAATTGAATAGCGACACTATATTGGAAAAGCATTATTTACGTCTTCCTCTGTTATAAATTCTGACGCTCATATTTCGAAATACGAAAAGTCTAGCATAGTTCCCGTACAGTAGTTTTCGGGGTGAAAATAAACGTTCATTAAGTTGCCTAGCAACGTCCGTTTCCATGGTGAACAACAACAAGCACGGCAAACTCTGTAAATAATTGTTTGTTATTATATCTCATAACATTTAGTTAAAACAACCACGATGTAGATAATATTTTCGCATTGATACGTAATTGTATCTGGCTGAAACTCCTTATTATGTAGATGTCACCCTTCTTTGAGCCACCTTTTCAAAGCCAGGAGTTCATTTATCTGTATTTTGTAGATGTGTGAGAAATATAATGTATCTCGACAATTAAGAATTGAAGGAAAGAATATGTGCTGAAAAAATGCCCGTGGCAACGGTTGCTAAGGACGTGAAAAAGGGCATTTTCACCCTTAAGGAAGGGCCGATTGAGCGATTTTTACATTTTCTCGGCCTTTTGGGACGATTTCATGGGGGTCGTAATCGGGCATTTTTCGCCTCCGGAGCTTCCTTCATGGAGAACATTTATGTCAGTGAGTCAGTCAGTCAGTGAGTGAGTGAGTGGTGGGATTAGTGCTATATAATTGGATTTAAATTTCCACAGAAACAACGATCGGCAATTTATTTCGTTCAACGGATCTACACCAGGTAGACTTTAGAATAAAGTAAATACGCTCGTTTTGTGGTCAAATTCATCAAGGCATACGCAGAGAACATCAAGAATTGTAAAGTAAAAATAAAATACTTTATGTAGCTGCCAGGTTCTTCGGAAAATAAGTTTCGAATGGATGCGAAAATTGGTCCCTTACATTATAAAATAAATATAAATTTAGAGTATTTGAAAATATAATCCTTAGAAAAATATTTGGACCTAAAAGGAATGAGGAGACAGGTGAGTGGAGAAGGTTACATAATTTAGAATTGCCTAATTTGTATTCATGTCCAGATATTATTAGAATAAATAAATCAACACGACTTAGGTGGGAGAGGAAAGAAGTGTTTACAGGATTTTTGTCGGGGAACCTGATGGTAAGAGACCTGTAGGAAGGTGAAGACAGTGAGACAGACCTAAAGGAAATCGTTAAGAATGGAAAAGATTTGGATTGATCTTTCCCAGGATGGGGACAGATGGAAGGCTTGTTTTGCTGCAGGCATAAACCTTCGGGTTTAAGAAGGTTAGTTAGAGATTGAGTTAGTTATTAGCATTAAAGAAAACAACACACATATCGATCACAAATTTATGATGGTCGGAATGCTTACACCTTACACCGTAAGTCAACGTTTAACCTTGGTGGTCTTAAAATGGTGTTGATTATAACCATTTATCTCTGTAATGTTAGCAGTATTGAAGCTAAACATTAACCAAAATGTGATATCGACTTCCTTATATTAATTGATTAATAATAATTTAATTAATTAATTGATGTTATAGCAACTTTAACACCAATTTCAACGAAATATGTCTGAGCTCATAGAAAATTAGACCTTCGCTTAATATATATACAGTCACCGGCAATAAAAATGGACCAATTGGATCCTGAAATATACATTACGTACTTATTTCCCTGCATGTGTTGAGTAACTACGGCGATTGTAAAGGTTTCCATTGAAAAATTTGCTATAAAAATCCCCTTATCGCCGTATAGTTAGGCAACACGAATAACACCTTGGAGGGAAGCAAGTGTTTCAGGATCTAGTTGTCCCATTTTTATTGCCGGTGACCGTACAATTTCAAGGTCTTGTTGTCAAAGTTTTTAATGGTACAATACAACATTCTTCACACTCTATAAGAAATTTTTACTGAAATTTTTCTCATATCTGAGTACAAGATTTATGAAGGAACCTGATGTCGCTGCTTGTTAAACCCACAAAGGTATTTTCCTTATAAGAACATGCCCTCCTTCCCACTCTTATATAGAAACTCTTTATCAATTTCCCTCTAAGCGACTTTCCTCTTCCCAATTTCCTTAGCCAGCTGCAAGGAAATGGAGAAAACAGAATCAAGTACCTTTGAAAAAGAGTGAAGTTTGCGTTCGAGCCTCCACGTGTTTTTATCGTCGATCGCGCATTGTCAATAGAGAACTGGCAACATCGGTTCCCTCCGCAAACAAAGATCCAATTAGGGCAACTCGAGACAAGATCTCCCCCCCCCCTTCCCTCTTCCCCGAGCATCATTTTGACTTTCTTACGGAGCGAAAAAGAGCTTCGCGGATTCGTTGCGCTTAAAAAACAGAGTCGATAACATTTGAAATTAAACCCTTACCTTTCATCTCAAGACTCGAGGGAGGGAAAAGAAACACGCTTGTATTCTATAGCAGCTCCCAAGGAGTCACGTTCAATGAGGAAATTTGCCTTTTCTCACTGAAGAGAAACAGATAAACAAGCAAGTCATGTACGTACCTTCTCTATGTGTCTATTGTTTGTGGCACGGGTCTGAACAACACGCTAATGAAGAGCATGGTTTGTGTCGCTTTTCGTTTTTGACCTAACACAATGTTTATTTGCTCAATAAAAACATAGAGAACTACATGAAAGACAAATCATTTAAAAATAATATACAATGAATTAAAGCAAACACATAGGCTGAATACTTGCATGCACGTAAAGTGACAACTAGACCTAGCAAACAAGGTTGTAATACAGTATTTCTTTTGATGAAATTATACGTTCAATACGTATTCATCTTCAGTAAAGATGTCAAACATTGGGAAAAGCAAAATAAAGTTATGCGAAAATACAACCCGTATTGAAAAGCAAAAGCTCCCTCCTGTGCATTGCACCATGCATTGAGAGTGTATAGGGAATTGAATGTAGAGTTAGGGTTCCTTACATTCTAGATATCAGCCGATAGTTACTCGTAAAGGATCATTGCAAAGAAAATATCTCAAGTGTCCTAATTTTAGAGAGATAATGTTCAATTCTTCTAATCCATACCCTTATTACACAATTTTTACTCCACTATGCCATTTAATTTCTGGCACTTTCTAAGCATTTCAATTTTGTTAAACTTTATGCCTTATATACCATGTGTGTTACGTGAAGCAAAATTTTATGTAGCAGTTCCAAGCCATTTGATGAAATTTATTGTCAACCATTTCCTAAATAAATAAATTCCCAGCGTTTATCAATATTTCCATAGCACGATTATCGTGTATATTCTACATTTCTCCCTTTCCGATAGAGATATAGAATTTTAATTTTGGGAAGCCAAAGTTTGTAATGTACTTGCATATACTCTTAAGGTAAATGGTTTCCTTTTTAATTTAGAAGTTCGGCACCGCAATGTTATCCCACTTTCACTTCTTGAATTCAGATTTTTTTTTTATAAGTACATAATACACACTAAGATACTCGTGTTACAAAAAAAATTGCTTCTGTGATTCATAAAAATGTACCGTTGACTTTATCAGCAGCAGGTTGCATGGGTTTGTCTTGTGTAGTAGGTGTGCTGTCTAGTGTGGTTGGGATTGTCTTGTGTAGTAGTTGTACTGTCTAGTGTGTTTGTGTTTATCTTATGTAGTAGTTATGCTGTCTAATATATTTCTGTTTGTCTTGTGTAATATCGGTGATATGTATATATGTGTCTTGTGGTGTGTAGTTTGTTTATGTTTATATTGTGTAGTAGTTGTGATGTGTTTGTGTTTATATTGTGTTATAGTTGTGATGTTTTTGTGTTTGTCTTGTGTAGTAGTTGTGGTGTGTAGTTTGTTTATGTTTATATTGTGTAGTAGTTGTGATGTATTTGTGTTTATATTGTGTTATAGTTGTGATGTGTTTGTGTGTGTCTTGTGTAGTAGTTGTGCTGTCAAATGTGTTTGTGTTCGTCTTGTGTAGTAATTGTTCTGTCTAATGTGTTTGTGTTTGTCTTGTGTAGTAGTCCCTCCATTCATATTGGGGGTTAGGCGTAGAGCTGACAACTCTGCACTGTAAAAAAAAATGTCAAGAAACAGCAATATAAGGCCATGGATGTTCCCAAGGTAAAATATTCCGGAGGTAAAATAGTCCCCCGTTCGGATCTCCGGGTGGGGACTACTTTGGGAGCTCCCTGGACTAAGGATAAGATCTACGTTAGGAATAAGGATATTAAACTAGGCACCTGGAATGTTCTGAGCCTTTACCGGCCTGGGGCATTTCAGTGTACAGTTAATGAGATAGTTAGGTATAAATTAGATGTGGTAGCTGTCCAGGAAGTTATGTGGCCAGGAGAAGGGAATTGTAAAACTAAAAATTATACTTTTTTCTATGGTGGTACTGAAAATCATAATTTTGGAACAGGCTTTTTCATAAAAAATAGAATTATCTCGGCTCTTAAAACAGTAGAATTTATTAATGATAGGATATCATATGCAGTTTTACAGGGTAGGTGGTGTAAAATTATTTTAATAAACATACATGCACCAACGGAAGATAAAGATGATAATACTAAAGATGATTTTTATACAGAGTTAGAACATGTCTTTGATAAATTTTCTCAGTATGATATGAAAATTCTGTTAGGTGACTGTAATGCACAGATTGGCAAAGAAGAGACATTTAAACTCACGATTGGTAAAGAAAGTCTTCATGAATTAAGTAATGATAATGGTATAAGATTGATTACTTTTGCAACCTCAAAGAATTTAATTGTAAAAAGTACCACTTTTAAACATAAAGATATCCATAAATATACCTGGTCTTCTCCAGATGGTAAAACTCATAATCAGATAGATCATATTCTCATTGATAAGAGAAGACATACTAGTATAATTGACGTTCGTACACATAGAGGTGCGGAATGTGCCAGTGACCATTATTTAGTAATTGCTAAATTAAGAGAAAGGCTCTCAGTGTTAAATCATAAGCAACAAAATCTAAAAGTTATAAAATTTGATACAGGAAAGTTTACTGATGAAAGAATTAAGAAAGATTACCAAATTAAACTGTCAAATAGATTTGATATTTTGAAGGATTTAAATGATGATGAAAATATAAATGAAACAGACGTAAATAAGAATTGGGAGCACATACGTAATGCAATAGAATCAGCAGCTAAAGAAAGTATAGGATACCATAAACCGAGAAAAAGTAAGCCATGGTTTGATAATGAATGTCATAATCTAATAGAAATAAGAAATCAGGCTAGACTTAGGTGGTTAAATAACTCTGATGATACAAATCTAAACAATTATAATAGAATAAAGCGAGAAGTTAACCGCACGTTTAGAAGTAAAAAAAGAGATTACTTGAAAAGCAAAATTAACGAAATTGAAACAAACAGCAAAAATAAAAATATCAGAGATCTATATAAAGGTGTAAATGAGTTTAGAAAGGGGTGGCAACCTAAAGTAAACTTGATAAAAGATAAAGACGGTGATTTTCTAGCTGACCCAAGCGATATTCTAAATAGATGGAAGAACTACTTTAATGACCTTTTAAATGTCCATGTAGGAGATAAATCAGAAGTAAATGAAGTCCACACAGCAGAACCTTTAGTTCCAGAACCTAACTTGACTGATGTTAAAGATGCTATTAAAAGGCTAAAGAATAACAAAGCACCTGGCATTGATTTAATACCAGCTGAGTTAATTAAATATGGTGGAAATTCATTAATATGTCAAATTCATAAATTAATTTGTTTAATATGGAATAAAGAAGAAATCCCTCAACAGTGGAAAGAATCCATAATTGTTCCTGTGTTTAAAAAAGGTGATAAAATGAACTGCAATAATTACCGTGGAATTTCTCTACTCTCAACAACATACAAAATATTGTCTAACATTCTTTTAACAAGACTAACCCCATATGCTAATGAAATTATAGGTGATTATCAATGTGCATTTAAACGTAACAGATCAACTACAGATCAAATTTTTCACATCAGACAGACACTTGAAAAAAAGTGGGAATATAATCAAAATGTCCATTGTTCATTGATTTCAAAAAAGCATATGATTCTGTCAAAAGAGATAAATTATATAATATATTAATAGAGTTTGGAATACCTAAGAAGCTTGTTAGTATGATAAAAAATATGCACCAGTGAAACAGAAAGTAAAATTCGTGTGGGTATTAATATGTCTGACAAATTTACAATTCATGATGGTTTAAAACAAGGAGATGCATTATCTCCATTGCTCTTTAATTTTGCCTTAGAATATGCTGTTAAAAAGGTAAAAGAAACTAAAGAAGGACTAAAATTAAATGGTATAACTCAGTTGTTAGCATATGCAGATGATGTAGACTTACTGGGATGATGTGAATACAATTAAGAATAATGCTAAAATATTTTTCAAAACTGCTAAAGAGATAGGTTTGGAAGTTAACAAAGAGAAAACTAAATATATGCTTACAGGCCGAAACCAAGTGTCAGGTAATAATCAAAATCTAATTATTGATAACAACTCGTTTGAACCAGTTTCCAAATTCAAATACTTAGGAGTGATATTAACAAATGAAAATGATATTGAAGAGGAAATAAAAAGTAGGCTTAATTCAGGAAATGCATGTTACTTCTCTCTTCATAAACTTTTGTCTTCTCGTTTAATATCTAAGAAACTAAAAGTTAAAATATACAAAACAGTAATTTTGCCTGTAGTATTATATGGATGTGAAACTTGGTCCCTTACATTGAAAGAGGAACATAAATTGAGAGTATTTGAAAATAAGGTCCTTAGGAAAATCTTTGGACCTAAAAGGGATGAGGAAACAGGTGAGTGGAGAAGGTTACATAATTTAGAACTACATAATTTGTATTCATGTCCAGATATTATTAGAATAATGAAATCATGAAGACTTAGGTGGGCAGGCCATGTGGCACGAATGGGAGAGGAAAGAGGAGTTTACAGGATTCTTGTTGGGAAACCTGATGGTAAGAGACCTGTAGGAAGGCCAAGACGAAGATGGAGGGACAACGTTGAGATGGACCTAAGGGAAATCGGTAGAGATGGAAAAGAGTATATAGAACTTGCTCAAGATAGGGAAAGATGGAAGGCCTGTGTTGCTGCAGCCATAAACCTTCGGGTTTAAGAAGGCTAGGGAGTTAGTTAGTTAGTTAGTTAGGTTGCATAGAGAAATTGCTATGATACGAGCATAAGTGCCTTCACGTTTTAGTTACTGGGGTTATTGCTGTATAATATACCAATTTCTTACATATACATTCACATTATTGAGAACCGTGTTGTAGCCCTTGTTCCCTAGATAATGACGCCCATGAAGAAGCTATGAAGCAAGTGAACAAAGTAATACACTGTCGCTCATGTAGTGCTTCGTATTTCATATATCAATTTGTAAACGTCATTAAAATGGCTTGCATGTGCACAACATATGAGTATAGAGGCAATAGGATCCACCAGCATCAAACTTTAAATCGAAATTAAATACCCTTGGAACAGCAAAAGCAACAAGTAAGATCGTACGGTTCTAGACCTTCGTAAAGTCAACGAGAATGTCGTAGCTGTACAGGCGGACAATTTTCTCTAAAATACACATGCTTTTCCATCGCCTCCGGACTTCGTACTTTCACCCTGTGACCAGCTCGGAAGTCTTGTGCAATCCATAGCCGTCACCTTGGTGACATCCTCCCTCCGGACGATCGCCTACCCCTACCCTTCTCCTCTGTAGCTTTTGGTGATGGATGAGCCTTCGCAATGAGAGACCACGAGATGAATGTCCGGTCCAGAGGAATGTCACGTCTAATTGCCAAGGGCTGCAGAGGACCTCGTTTGATCTCGCTTCTCCTCCGGATCTCTTGGGTTCGCCCGAGGCCTCTGATGACCAAGCGGCGTCTGTGTGCTTAACAAATTGAAATGCATGTGGGAACTGCAACTACAAGTTTACTTTTATCCTGTGTGGCTTCGGCTATGCCGTACCTTGTCAGGCAATGAAACAAAAAAATCTGAGTTGGTGTTTTAAGTCCACTTTATGCACAGTATGGCTAATCGGGACTGGACCTACAGTTTAAAGTGGGATCCGAACCACTTGTGCCTCCACCGGGTATCGAACCCGGGACCCCTTGATTACAAGGCAACGACGCTACCACTGCGCCATGGGGGAGGCCCAAAGAAACTGAGATCATTAACAAAACATCTTGTATTGAGATAGTTAAAGTATGAATACAATGTAGTTTGTATACATATATCTTGTTTCTGAAACATTATTATGAAACTGGCACATCTAAACACGTAAGGATATCTGTATATTCTCTAGACATGCATTTTATGCAAGAAGAATTGTCTGTTTTTCTAAATATATAAATGAATAGATGAAAAACTTAAGAACAAGTGTGAATTTGTACCTTTTTCTCAAAAATTTAGTTTTTACAGACGCGGTGGTCCAGTCTGCGAGGCAGGCCGTGGGTATCGGTTTTCTTTGCGAGTGTCCATCTTCATGGTCGAGATTATCCGAAATATGAAGGAATGCGACGCCCCAATAACAAATATGTACAAATACAAATATCCATAAGTCTTAGAAGTCCTATATTTAATATTCCATTTGGCAGACAAGCCCGGGTAACGGTAAAATGCAAGAGGCAATAGAAGATGTAAGAAGTTATAACCTAGAATAAGATGTGTGAATAACACGGACATTAAGCCTCATGGTAGTTGAACAAAAAACATTAGCAAACATGGTAAATACGCAATTATTACAATACGCTCAGAACGGAACCATTACCTGAATCAAATTTAAAAAAGCTTGACGATTTCAAGAAGCCGCAGTAGCTCAGTCGTTAGAGCGTCTGACTATCATGAGAGAGACCCGTGTTCGATCCCTGGCGGGGGAGAACAGGGACTTTTTCAAACCTGTTCAATCGGCTCCGGCGCCCAACCAGCGTCGTATAAAGTGGGTACCTGGAGGAAACTCTGATCACATCACCCCCAGCTCGGCCGTGATCAAGAAAGTGTGGGGCTCTAACCCCACACCTCCTATACGCCTTGATGGCGTGGTGCAAAGCACAGGGGATCACTTTACTTTTTGACGATTTTATGTGTGAAGTGTTGGGTATAATGTTAAAGTTGTTTTCCACATTAGCGTGTAATGTGTAAGGATTTCATGGTAGTTTTCATGGTAGTTTTCGATATGTTTCAAACAACGGTAATTTTATCCTGACTACAAAACTTACAGCGGTGAGGCATTCGTTGATTTTTCTGTCACAAATATAAAAACAATACTCATGTAAAAGAACTCCTACATATACTCCATGTATATATTTTAGTGCGAGTAAGAAAGGGTATAGAAGCATATACCTCAAAACAAACATGTACAAGGGTTGGATAAAAAATAATGGCAACACTGGTATAATTGGTACTTGACTGTATTGCCAGAGGAGCACATGTTAGGTACCTTCATTGTAATCGCTCCCCCATCTCTACGACCTTCTGCCACACGTATGGAAGGAGTCGTACACCGTCAGCGCGTCCATCTCTGTCGATGTCCAGCAGTGACCGCCCTATAGCACTTATGATGGCTTCGCACGTGTCGTAGTGCTTGCCGCGCAGTGGTTCCTTCATTTTGGCAAAAAGGTCATAATCACACGGACTCATATGGATGAATACGGCGAATGTTCCAGTACCTCCCACTGCCAGTTATGCAGGAGCGCCGTCACAGTGTTTGCAGTATGACACTTTGCATTGTCATGATGATGGGAGACCGTGCCAGAACGTGCCGTCGATTCCTCCTTAATGTGGGACGAAGATGATGTTGCAAGAAGGTGCAGTAGTAGGCTGCGTTGACAGTCTGCCTGGGAGGTACAGCATGGTGCAGAATTACCCCCTGGTTGTCGTAAGCAACAACAAACATCACTTTCACAACACCTTGTGCAGGCCGCACGTTCGTTGGGCGAGGAGAACCAGGTGTTTCCATTCACTGGACTGCCCATTCAAGTGTGGTGGGTACGACCGAGCCCAGGTTTCATCCATAGTGACGATCCTTCCCTTGAAGTCCTCAGTCCTCACCCTCCCTCTGGTAGCGGATCAGCAAGTCCTATGCAAGTGCGTAGCAATGCCATTGTTGCACCTCGGTGATTTCATGCGGTATCCAACGTGCTGCGATTTTGTGAAACCCAATAATGTCGTGCAGAACCGTCTCGTGACACACGCCTATCCCCGTGGCTAATTCTCGCGCAGTCCATCGGCGATCAACATGCAGCAGGGCAGCCAGGAGCTCAATGGTGGTGTTGTCCGTTGGGGGTCTTCCAGAACGGGGCGGTCGTGCACGTAATCCCTCCCTGCCTTCCCGAAACACTTTCACCCATCGCGTCACTGTACGATACGGTAACGCTGCATCACCACACGCTTCACGCAGTCCCTAACAACATTCCTTTGCGCTTCAATTTTGATCCACGCACGTTGTTCTTCTTGCTGAAACATATTGTTAGGGCGCTTGCACTCTCGTCCTCTGCTTCAGAACACTGCTGTTTTTGACTGAATAACACAACCGTTCCCACTCACTACACTTCCTCGTCGGACATTGCTTTATCAGCCACGAAACGCTTGTGGCGCTGTGACTCACCCCTTTCACTTGACAGCAGTGTTGCCACTACTTTGTATCCATCCTTTGTAAATATTTAAAATGTGTCATTAGGCAACATATTCAAAGTATGCGAAGATCATAACATTATAGGAAAATTTGTTCTACTAGTAGACTTTATGGCCTTGTGTTTATTATATTCAATCTGCAGTTTTCGTTATGGTATTAACGGAATTAACAGAGCGAGAATTTACGTGTCCACTCCTACACCAGGTAAAAATGACGCCCCAGACAGGCTAATGTCTATGAAAGTGCTATGAATTGTGGATATGTGGCATTACAATAAAAAATTCCATCTATTTACGATTACTTGTAGATCAAAAGATACTTACAAATATTTAGAACAATTTCTATAACTGGAAGAATTCACAAATGCATCAACATACAACATAAACTTGTTAAATAAAATTTAAAGTAACATAATCGAGGGTCTCCCTACAGGCTTCTACATTATAAGTTTGCATCAACTAGTTCTACACTTTTTACACTTCCCTGTCATTAATATTGGATGAAGGATTTTATACTGTAAATTTTGAGAAAAGGAGATTTATGTTTAAAAAAAAGTAAAGTAAAGTGCTACCCTGTGCTTTGCTCCAGCCATGACGGCGTGTAGAGGGTATGGAGTCAGGGCCCCACAATTTCTTGATCACGACCAAAGGTGGAGGTGATGTGATCAGCACCACGCCCCTGGCCGCCTTTAATCCCCAGATTTTCCTCCAGGTACCCATTTTATACGACACTGGGTGGGCGCCGGAGCGGCTTGAACAGGTGGAAATAATCCCGGTTCTCCCCCGCCGGGTCTCCGGGAACTTTATGTAATTAACGCTTATTCACTTTTTTCGAGTTTTCAATTTTTAATATTTCATACTAACTTCCATTCAATAATGCTCGAATTCATGGAGAAATTGCAATTTTGTCGACTGTAATTCCAGGCTCGAGCCTTACTGGGCCTAAGCCTAAATATGGCCTGCGAACCATTGAATTAAAAGGATCATTTTATCGCTGGGTGTTAACCTTCAACTGTCTCCAAAGTAGAGATAATAGATATTGCACCATTCGTTCTAGAACATTAACATGTCTTCCCAAAGCTCTCCCGTCCTTGGTTCATCATTAAGAACAGCCTGGGCACATTATGACCAATTGCTTTGCGCTGATGCGAAACAAGGGATAACTGCATTTATTTTCTCCATGACCTTGATCCATAAGTGAATCTTCCAGTGGCCTGCAATTGAAGCGCAGACACTTTGCGAATAATTACTGGACATTTCATCGTCACTGCGATGACGCAGAGTGGCCGGAAGGCTTTCAATCCTGAAAGTGCCTCTGCTGGATCCGACCAACAACGCAAAGACCTTTTGTCGCCATGGCTGTTCTTTATGCCCCGTAATGGTTCGTTAAATGGCCGGTAGATGGTGGGAACGGCCCACCCCTTCTACCGCCTGCACTCGCCCATTTTCTTCCATTTGCCTCTCACTGCGAGGGTTTACGCACATCGCATGTATTGGTGCTTTCGTCACGTTCCAGGACGGGAGTCGCCCGTTGGCAGCTGGATGGCATGGTCGTTCATCGGACTTAATTTGCTTCTCGAAATGAGGTTTTCAAATTCCCACTTCCGACTCGCATAGGGCTGTATACACTGCTTGCCACTTAAAACAATAGTTCATAAAATCGCGAGGCTCTGATAAAAGGGTTGGAAAATTGAGAGAAAAGGTTCGTATAAGGATATGGTCACATTGAATGCTGGTTCGGCTGAACTTTTAAGCTGAAGTTCACGTTCAAAAAAGGCAGAACTAACAACATTATGAAAAAAATTCTGTTGGAGATTTATCTCTAAAAAAACTAACCACGATTATTCTTTCTGAGGACCTTATGAACAGTTGCACGCGGCATCTGAAGTTCCCGTGAAGCCTGAGGAATTGATTTGTGTGAACTTTGCTGGAACGCTTTAAGGACATTCTCAACTTGTTCTTCGGAGACACGCCGACCACCACCATGTCGCTTCAGAATGCTGTCAGTGTCTAGAAACTGTCTGTGCCATGATTTTATCCTCTTGGCGTCCGGTGCTGCTTTCTTGTAAACACAACGAAACTGCCTTTGTTCCATCACAATGGATTTAAACTCCACTTACCAAAGCACAATTTGTGCCTTCTCCTGCACTGACGCCATTTTGGTTTCGATGGACAACTACACCAACACTAATGCGCGCCACACGTTGGAAAAATTTAGGCAGCAACTTTAAGCCCTTCTGCACCCAACAGACAAGTCAGACCTGAAACGAGAAAGATTTACTATTTTCAAACTGCCTCAAAAAATAGGGCATTTCGGTGTAGACACCCTGTATTTTTACATTCGCATATAACAGAACCTTTCGGTTGCTCATTTTGCTTTTCGTTTGTTTCTGCATAACTTCAATTATTTATTTGTGTATATCAAATGCTTTAAGAAACCTGCACTCCCATTGGTTAATTCATTCTGAGCGCGGTGTCTTGTTACCGCCATATCTTGGCACTCTGCAGTTTCAGTGTTCGTGGAGAAGCTACTCGGCAACAGACGAAAACTGTCACGGGCAATAATGGATACTCATATCTAATTGATTATCACAACATAACAGTGCTCGATATCATTCATTCAAGAACTAGTGGCGTGTTATTGTAACACCAGCTGCAAACCTCGTGTAAACAATTTCCCTAGGCAGCACCGCAGGGAAGTGTACGTGTTGTGTGTGTATATATACGTATTATAATACATACTTATAGTTATCAGTGTGTGTGCCTGTACTTAGCCCTTAAGTGATACAATCCATTCCAGAGGGACGTAAGTGTTAACCTACAAATACGCTTATCCTACCTGTCCGGATCATCGTTCATTTTTGGTCCTCAGCGGGCCATATTCCGCAATCATATTTGGTCCTCTACGGACCAGATTCATCGTTCAAATTCATTAGTTTATTTTACTTCGGTTCTGCTAATCGTGAAGATGAGAATGAGTGATGATATAGTGAAATTGATGAAGGGACACTCACAAATAATATCTACGTCCAGGCCGGGATTCTAACCCGGGATCGACACCGACTGAACCACCATGGCTCTTAAAATAGGAATGCAAAGTAACCAAAATACAAATTGTAAACAGGAATCTTAGTAGCAGGTAAACAGCGACATTCATGTTTTCGCCCGTTACCGTAATTTTGATTGATAGCGGGTAAACTCACAATGTCCACGAACGGAGAACAAGAGCATGTCGAGGTCCATGTTGGAGCACAGTTTCCTCTTTAACGTGGCGGACGCTGACGCCGCTTTTTTTTTTTTTTTTTTGCCCCGCGTGCCTTATCTGTCACCTTCATGAAACATGTGACGCCGAGGCAGATGACTGTGTAGGAAAATTTCACATCGTGGGAAACTTGAAAACCGTGTCCGGCAGTTTGTAGCTTTTACCGCGAACACAACACGTGGCCCATTCGGCTAATCAGAGACACGAAATAGCACTTGCCCCGTCGTGAATGACCCCACCCCCCCCTCCCACCAACGCCGATCCGGCATCAAAAGTTGCTAAGTTGCTAGGGTGACAGTGACCGGTGTTCATCACGTCCATCAGAATTTCCTGTCTTCTGTGCCCGCTTAACAATACGCCAATTTACTCACGTGATAATCAACATCTAGCTCATTATCCTGTAAATTATCCTATCTACCTCTTTGATATTGTATTTATATTTCTCTGCCACGTATGGTTAATAGCAACGATGATGATGAAATGGTAATTACAGGAAATTGATGAAAGGACACTTATCAAGGAACGCCTAGAAGAATCAAGTTTGGTGGTAGGTAATATATCAAATTTCTATATTTCATTTCGTATGTGAAATTCATGCTTAACAAAGGATTTCGTGTAAATATTTTTTTAATGATGGGTTTCTGACGTTCGTTGCAAAATTCCAAAGAAATTGTTTGATTTGGTTTATTTTACTGCGCTTTTTTCCACTTTTGGCTTATCGCAAAGATACGGATAAGTGATCATATGATAAAACTGTTTAAGGGACAATCACAAAGAACACCCATATCTTGGCGGAGAAAAGGGGGCAAGTACTTAATTTAAAAATGGTTTGTTAACCTCCTGGAACCAGACGAGCAAAGTAATAGAAAGTATTTTCTATGTAACAGTTATATAGCAAGATAGTCCTGAAGGCCAGGATGGAAAACTTGTAGATTCAGCTCTCTAAAATTAAGTACGAAATTTGATTCTGTTCCCCAAAGTGAAGTCTCAAGTTTGAATCTGCCCCCTCCAGAGTTAGTAACAAGGTTGATTGCCCTTTCCCCAAGTTAAGTCAAAAGTTTGATTCTGCCTAAAAAGTTAAGTCCCAAGTCTCATTCTGCCTCCAAAGTTAAGTCCCAAGTTTCATTCTGCCTCCAAAGTTAAGTCACAAGTTTCATTCTGCCTCCAAAGTTAAGTCCCAAGTTTCATTTTGCCTCCAAAGTAAATTCCAAGTTACGCCCATGATCATAGGCTCATAGTTCCCTCATCATACTATCATACTAAGTGTTGCTGCATTTACCAACCGATGGAGAAAAGTTACATAAAGTAACAATCAAACACTGGTCGCCCAAATAAATGTCGCACACCTACCTAACCACCACAACTACAACGAGTAAACCTCACAAGACGTTCTGCGCAACTTACGCATGGACAAAGGTCAACACGCAGCACATCTCAAGGAGTGAGTATTTATTTTTTCTCGAGCCTTGCTCCTTCGGAGAAAGAGGAAATGAAATCGTGGAAGGAATTGCCTGGTTTCGTTTCCTCCCCTTTCCTTATCTTTCTTTCCTTTAAAGTTTTGCGTCATGTTCCTTAATTACATCGGACCAACTTAACCATTCTCTTTGCATCAACGAGCTTCAGGTATTGGGGTTCGCGGAGTCAAGATTAGGAACGCCATCTGGGATTATAAATAATGACTCAGATTTACAAAGGCTTCGGTTAAAAGGAAACTGGAATTCGAAAGGATAGCAGCATTTCCTTCTGCTAAAATCCGAAGTAATCGCTACGCACTGTAAGTTTCCGGCGGGTAGAATAACGAGGCATTAATATCATTTATGAAGGAGCATCCTATACGCCTGTTGCTACCCTCCCCTTATAATTATCCTACTTTCCCTCATCTGCTCGGATCAAATTTTGTTCTTGTGTTTCTACCGCATACAGCATTGTTGCCCGCATTTGTAATTCAGATAGTTATATTTATTTACAGCAAATTCATTAAGCATTGTACAGTCACTGGCAATAACAAATGGGTCACCTAGATCCTGCTATTCAAGTTTTCCTGCGGTGTATTGCCTAACTCTACGGAGATGAGAGAATTTCAACAGAAAGTCGTCAATAGCATGTTCGGCAATCTCCTTAGAGTTAGGCAACACACATAACGCCTTGCAGAGAACTCAATTTTATTGCAGGTGACTGTACTTCATTCTCAGGCACACTCAGATATTCGTATTATGGACACCGACAGAAATTTTTGTTTCGGCAGTCAGGATAGTTGGATGTTGGAAATTGGATAGTAGAAATGATAATAATAATATAAAATTACTTATATAAGCTAAAAATAATATTAGTTTATTTTTATAATGCCAATTTCTTTTTTTCTAATTATATCCTTCTGCTCGATCCACACTCATACCGTTAATATTGAAATGCATGGTTATTCTATACGTAACTCGTAACTTGTAACTTTTATGTGTCTTATCTTAGGAGGAAGGAAATTTTAGTCATAAAGTAACGTGTCGTCACATAAACGATTCTAATCTTCGATCTAATGCATATTTTCTTTGTTTTTTCTGTTGTAATAGTAACTTACTAAACTTCGTTTCCTTTATCGTCAATAAAAATAATAATACTTTTTCATCTATATATTTTGAAATTAAGAATGCATATTTCTAGAAGGGTAAACTGACATTCGAGCCCCCCCCCCAATCCCTTGCGACGTTATTAAAATGTATTTAATACATTTTCTATCAAATGGAAGCTCAAATATGTGGTGATAAAGGAAAGACATATGCTTCGACAGCCGAGCGTGTTAGGTGATGTTAACTTCTCGGTCATTATTTACAATGTTACAATGTTTCTGATCTTTCCTTGCTGCTAAGGAAGTACAGTGCAGCGGCGGCTCGTGACTTTTCAAAGGTGCGTGCTACAGGTAGATATTGTATCTTGTATTTACAATGTCCCCCCCCCACATAAACACACACACACTCATTTGGAACCTCTAGGGTACGAAGGATTTTTTTCTCAGAAGGGACTTGAATTGTAAAATTGGGTATCACATAGCTGCTTTCTAGGTAGCAATCACCGCTTTATACCTTCATTTTAAAAGCTATTCAAAGACATAAATGTTAATAGGAGATCTTTTAAAGGTGTGTTTGCATTTAACACTGTTTTCTCCCTCAGTTCTTTACTGCTTTCTAGAGTGCGCGTCAAATCTCCTGCATATGGCGATAGCTAACGGCAGCGCACTGCAGCTGAGCCATGTCGAAATCTGACACGGAAAACAGACAGCGTGCTTCAGCGAAACGAACAGGTTCCGAAATAGGCAACGTCGCACGTCTGTGATTCGCTGGTGCTGTTCAGCCATTCAAGACCATGTGCAGGAGATTTGACGCGCACTCTAGCAGACGATTTTCTCGAACTGAGACCCTACCTACCTGTATGAACCGAGGGGCACGACAGGGTGTGTTCAGGCCCTCCGAGAGATGGCGGAAATGTGCTATGAAGCCAATAGCACCGGTACGGTATTCATTATAGCTTAACAGCGTGCGGAAAATACATAGCGCGCTGCAATATTTTGAGCCTATTAACGTGAGAAGTTTCATTTAACTTCAGTGGTTTATTGAACTTCTTAAATTTATGAAATCTGTCCATTTTCTTCCTTTTCATTCTAGCAAATTAAGTAACGTGCTATCGGGGAGGGTCTCTTCATGTTCGCTACATAACAAATATGAACACCACTATTATTTGTATTTCAGTATGTTTCTAGTGTTACATCGGATATTAAAAAAAGGAGTAAAACTTCTGACAGATCATCTGATGCATGGAGCAGAAAATTTACTCAATGATATGACGCCCAAGCATGCAAGCCTGCCTCTGAAGCCACGTGTTAATAATATTAAGAGCTCTTATTTTTATTGCTATGTGATGGTCAACCTCAAAATATTGACTGGCCTAATCACCCAGTCATTCCCAAATAGTGAGTGGCGTCATCGAGAGTTTCTTCTCGGTCTCGCCTGATGCTGGATCGTTCTCGACGCATTCTCGTTCGATTGGAAATACAAGCTCCGTATGAGGTGCAATACTAAATTCACCAGAAGCAATTCAGGTAACTCGTTTTTCATATACGGACATTAACTGTTAAATTGCCTTACAACAATCCCTGGATGCAACATTGGTGCATTAAATCGACCCCGCCTAATTCAAATCATATATACGTACATGTTGCGCGGTCGCTTGCACTACAAACGTAAACCAGGGTGGGGGTTGGGGGAGGGGGCAATCCGAGTGTTTGTATTTGTCATCCGGCGACTCGGTTGGCTGCTTCCCGGAGTCAATTAAGCGGGTGGGAAGCAAATGGCATTAATTGCGCGTTACCCCGTGAGCGATGCCATAATCTGGCCAGCCATGAAGGGATCGGAACATCTCGTGCATGAGTTACCGCCGAAACATGACATTAGTCGGTCTTCTTGTCAAACCGGGGAACCTAATACCCGCAATTAAGTGAAGGTCGCGGGTTCGATTTCCTGTGGAGACACAGTCCGGTGGTTTAGGGTGTCGCTGGCTAACTGTTGTCCCGGTTCCGAACAGCTTATTTCATCATACAAGCAAAGTTTTTCAAAACAAAGATCTGAGGTCTCTACAAACAGCAATGTATCTTTCCAATACAACTCTAAAAGAAAGTACAAAAAAAAATGTCTTTACATTGAAAAATCAGATAAAAAATTTGAATTATTAAATTTATTCAGATCAATCATTTGATCTGAAGCTCTGAAGCAGAAAAGTTTCTTGCACTGCTTTCCTAATATCTCAGATTAATCGCAACAATGATTGGTGATTGATTTTTGTTATTTTGAGTTGTTTTTCTGCCACCTTGGGTTAATAGCAACGATGAGGATGAGTGATGATATGGTGAAATTGATGAAGGAACACTCACAAAGAACAACGCAAGCCCAGACCGAGATTCAAACCCGCGACTCCTAGCATCGTAGCGAGATGGGATGACCACTCCTCCTCTGAGGTCGACTAATCGCCACAATGAGGATAACCAGTGAATCCATAAAATAAGTGCAAATATGTATCCATGCTTTACATATGAATTCTAACCTATGACCCTTTGTCTTCTTCTAACCATGCTTGATATGTGGCAGTCAAAAAATAATTAGTGATATAGCTGCATCAATGAACTCTTGCGAATACCCTTTCATTGCCTGATTTTGCATAAAATGTCTAAGAAATCTAATTTTGCGAAGTTTCAAGATTTGGTATCGTTGTTCAAAACGAAAGGCATTTTTTAAGAAAACGTTTTCGGTACAGGGTCAACACTGAGTTTTAACACAAGCCTTCTTGAATCCTTTAAGAGACAGTGATCCGTTTTGGTACGTGACTCCTTAAGATTCTCATAATTTCTTCATTATCAAGAACTCTTGATATTTCATTTCTGATTATTATTTTTCGTTTATCTACATGACCTACCTGATTGCGCAATGCTAACGTCGTCTCCTTGTTATCAAGGGCTAGCAGGTTCGATACTAGTAGGACACAGTGGTTCGGGCTCCACTTTAAGCTGTAGATCTAAGCCCGATTAGATTATGTGTACATAAAGTGGACTTAAAGCAAAAAGTTAAATATCCTAAAGAAGTTGTTTACCTACATGGGGAGATGCGACAAACTTGAAAATCAGTGTAAAATACGAATATTGTAGGTTAGTCGGAAGCAGTTTCTTTTTTAAAAATATTTTAATTTTTAAAAAGGGAGGGCTTTTCAAATATGAATATGAATTCTCTAGAAATGGCTGTCACGATGCGCTTGACAGTGTTGACTAGAAACACACACACACTCACACACACAGAAATATACAAAAGTATTATCAAATGAGAACTGTTTATAATATCGTGGAGGACCAGAGTTCGATTGATTCTAGGTTAAAAAAGGCAAGGATTTTCAGAGGAAGAAAAATTCAACATTCTGCATTCATGCAAATTCATTAGATTTGATTCGACCACACTGACTCGGCTAGAATTTTAAGTTATTTTTAATCCATCTCCTAATTATGCTTCTTAGGAAGCAAGATGAAAATATGGTAAATGTCTGTTATATCGGAGGCACATTAAAATCGGATATTTTGTGTTTCGGATGGTTCGTACTTACCAATTGTGCATTGCGGAACATAGTTGAAGGTGCCATTATGCTTTTTACATAAAAATAACTTCGATTTTTCACATCACGAGTAATTCTTTTGGTTCCTTTCTTCCGTTGCGGAACATACAATATGGCGCGCACACCTGTGGATCATCGCGCGTCGGGCTTGTGTTTTGTCGATTTGAAGTGGGTATGCAGTGTTTCAACCTTCTTAACAGAAAAATACCTACTTTCGTGTTCATGATGTCATCACAAACCATTGACGGATAGCCCCAAAAACCATTCACGATAGCCCCACGAACCATTGACGGATAGCCAAAAAAACATTCACAATAGACCCAAAAACCATTTACGATAGCCCCACGAACCATTGACGACGAATTGCCCCTAAAATCATTCACGATAGCCCCAAAAACCATTCACGATAGCCCCACGGACCATTTCCGGCAAGGTTAGGTTAGGTAAGCATAGTTAAAAAAATATCGTTAAAAAAGACACGTTTGGAAACACTGGCGAGACCGCGTTACTTTCGACGCTCGCGCCATCTGCAGGTACATAATAGAAACAAGGCACAATGTTGTCGCTTTGCACAAAATGCAAGTTTATTATATCCAAAGTGCTTATTTCTTGTTGTGCAGCATTCTATGGTGAGAAAATACCTCCACGGACTTTGGAAATGCTGCAGAAACTCATTTCCGTAAGTAGTTTCTTCTGTAAAAATGAAGAAATGTCTCTCCGATGTAACAGACATTTACCAAAAATATTTTATTTTCCACAAGAGCATGGTTTTCCCCGGAAAAACACAAAATCAAATTAACTTACTACCACTAAACATTTGGAAAGGTTTCGCCTGAAAAACCTCTCCTCCGCTAAGGCAAAGATGGCTGGCATCAAGTACTTCACATGTCAAAAGGAAACGAGAAAATGAAAATTGGGGGCAAGAATGGAATGGTAAATGCAAATGCACATCGAGTCCCATCTCTCTCTGGCAGAGAAAGGGGGGGGGGGCTCTCCACGCAATTCCGTTCCTCTCACGGGTTCGTTGGTGGAGCCATCTCGAATCACTACTTGCGCAGAGACTTGTTTCAGTTCGCCTGCTCCGGAGATACCTGGGACAGAGTGTACATGATTAATTAATTCCTGTATAAATGTGATAAACTTTGAAGATCTTTCTAGTGAAACTCTGCTAGGAACTTGCGTTCCTACCTGGAAAGGAACCCATTATTACTTGATTGTAAGCCTTTGGCAGATACGATATGAAGGAGGCCAAAAATTTAAGTGGAGATCATACATAGATCTTTGCTCGGTACTTTGTTGAACCGCCGCTTCCATCAAAGACATCAAGAGGCGGAGAGAGCATCATCCTGTCGGGGAAATGAGCCATAGCAACTGAAGCAAACTAAAGATCGGTTCGGTTGTCGCTTCGCCTTGCGTATTAGGACTATTTAGGTCGGTGTACTTAGCATCGAGTTTGCTCAGACAATAAGGCAGAACCGAGATCCCTCTTCAAGTGGCACGGATGGGGGCAATGCATAAATTTCAAGGATTGGGAGGAGACAATCAGATCTTCGATCCCACCTTCGGATCTAATTGTGTAAGCAAACTTCCTTCCCCGGATTAATTGGCGGTGTCTTCGCTTGTTGAAGGACTCCCGTCAAGGAACTCCAGGGGTGGGGTGGAAGGGGGGAGGGTGCTCGTCTTCCAAATCTGGCCGAAGGAGGTCAACAGCTTCGTTCCATGAAGGGGCTCTTGTCGGCGAGCCGTCTCTCTAATTGGGGAGGAAGTTGTGAATCGGCTAGCAAGGGAGTCTGTGCTCGAGAGCTGCCCTGGAGGTCAATACCCCAGACTTGGCGGAGGTCTACTGCTCCGTTTCACGTCTCAGGGTTGCCACGCAAAAACTGCGGTTTTGCTATTCGCGATTAAAATTACCACCTGAGCGCTAGTGTAGCTTCCAATATGGCCGCTCTATGTAGGATAAATCTTTGTTTACATTCAGTGGTAGTACACGTAATATCAGCGTATTGTCATTGCTGGTATGGAAGAAACGTTTAAATTACGCGATATTTTTAAATATTGCGAATGCGATGTGAATTCCAGGAACTATAACGAAGGTGAAACTGCGCTGAGAGCGAAGCATTTAATTATGAGGCAAAAGTAACACGGAAAATGCAGACGAAACTAATGTATTTGCACTGGTTCTTCAAAGCAGCACTGTTTCATCTGCACCTCGGTTGTAACGGGGCTCTCAAAAATGATTTGAAAATAAAGCAATTCACCTGCATTGCAAAGCTTGGGCAGGAGAATAATTTAAACATGCCGTTGCAGTTCTTTAGCCAAAGAGGCAGGCTGGTTTAATAACAACACAGGATAATAATAATAATAATAATAATAATAATAATAACAATAATTTCATTGAGGCTATCTTCAGTATTAACTGAAAATTGACTTACTGAATGAAACAGCAACATTAGCTTGTCAATTTCCTTTTTCTGACTTATCCTTATGATTATAAACATTAATTAATTCTCAAACTATTTTCATCTTCACACTTAACCGACTTGCACCTCTTCCAAATTTCACACATAATACAATATTATATTCATAAAGAACAATTTAAAACTTACTTTCTTGGTAATAAAATCATCTTTCGGAAAATAAAGTGAACAGACTCCTGCATTCTTCGTAATTTCTTTGCCGCATTTCAGTTATTCCAATCTTGTCAATCAGTTCTGTTTTCTGCTTTATTTACAAATTTCAATTTGTTCATTCCAAGGGGTTGAAAACACATGTAAGCTTTTCACTTGTCCTGACACACAAAATGATTTAGAGCAAAAAAACTGAACAGTAGACGTTACTTTTTCGCATGTTCCTCATCCTTTGAACGGATTCAACACAGCGAAGTGTCCTAAATGGAGTGGTTCCTGAAAATCTCATCAGATGGCATATCGGGTAATTTTAATCGCGAATAGATGCATTTGGAGTTCTTGGCGTTCTCAAGACCCGTACACACGTGTCATTCTCATCTTTATACCTTAGCACAGCTCCCTACGACGTCAGGGACACGGTTTCGAGCCTGTGTTCAACTTTTCGAGTCATGTTTACTTCTCGCTGACCTTCGTGGAGGAGTGGTTAGCATAACCCGCTATAACGCCAGGGGTTCCAGATTCAAATCCAGGCCAGTCCCTTCGTCACTTTCATCATATGATCACTCATCCTCGTCTTGGCGATTAGTCAAAATTAGCAACAACACGAAATAAAATAAACCAAATCAATCTCCCTAACCTCTGTCTTACTAAAGATTGTCTGTTTTAGCAAACTTGTTTTGACATATTTTTTTAACAGCCATTATATCGTTATGCTCATAATAACCTTATGGTCGATATGTCAATAACATTACAACTGATATCATTCGACTCATCATAACTATTATCGTCAGAGAAAGTATGATGTTTATGTGGATTATTAACATTAACTGCAAAACAGCATTTCTGAAAATAATATTTTATTAGCTCCAGTGTCTTTTCTTGATGAGACGCCTAACTTACCTCAGTATTCTCAAACCTCCATAGAACCTGGCTAGTTCTGTTTCCTGCATCGAAGCCTGATACTGAAAAGGTCACACTTTCAGATGTGAAAACTTCTAAATGGAATGAAATTCCATTTTTTTACGCCAACCCTTTATTTCTTCATCCTCCCTCATTAAAACATTATGACTCCTCACACTGTGCGCTTTTATTTGGAGCCAGGCAGCTGAAATATAAACGCAATACAAATAAATGCATACATTTCATGTACTTATATGTTTGCCCAAATTAATTCTTAGAAAGTTGCTGCTCGGTATGGAACCAGCCTTCTATTTTTTATTTATTTCTAGTAGTTTGTCTATTCGAAAAGCTGAAGATGAATGACGATGGGGTGAAACTGATGAAAGGAAAATCAAAAACACACAAGGACAAAGCAAAGCACACGTCAGGCCTCCTGGATGGCGTAGTGGGTATCGTAGTCGCCTTGTATTCAAGAGGTCCCAGGCTTGATATCTGGTAAGGGAGCAGAATAGTTCGTATCCCACTTTAAACTGTAGGTCCAGTCCCGATTAGCCTACCTGTGCATAAAGTGGACTGAAAACTCAAATAAACTCAAACTCAGAGCACAAGTCACCCAGCAAAGGATTCTACGGCTGTTGGTCCAGGCGCCAAAGCCTCGTTAGTCTGCAGTCCAGGGTGTACTACATGCAAGAGAGATTCACATTTGTGTGCCTTCCGAAAAAAAAAACCCTTTTTTTAAAAAAAAACAACTTTAGATTACCCACATGTAAAAATGAGCGAAATGATGCCAAAAAAATAATTGGCTTGAACCGAATAACGAACATACGAATACCGGTGCATACCTGATGGATGTGCAAATATTATATTCATTTGGACTACTCTTCAGAAAACGTTAGTATTTCAAGCGTGTCTAATAGCTTCTGAATGAGCTTTGACTTTCTGCTTATGATGTCAGCGATGCATAGAAAAGCTTGAGCAGATATTTACAACAATACTGTGTAACGTGGCAACCATGGCTTCAAGAGAAGAAAGTTTCTCTTCGGACAGTCCCAAGGCAAGCTTCCGGTCAACCCACAAGAGAACTTTCGGTTAGTTCAATTGCTCACAACAAGAGCGCTTGTCGACCGGGAGATTGGCATCCTAAAGCGTCCCCAAACGACGTGCGTGCGTCGTGGAGAGTTCACACAAGCGGTTCAGCAAACAGAATACGCGAAAGAAAGCTTTTGCTCGAAAGATCACAACTCTTTCCAAAGCACAAGTTCCACTTGTTGCCAATTTGTGTATATTTTCTCTGTCAGTCGCTTGTGCTGTACTGGAGCATCCTTTGTACGTATTTTTTCATAAAATTGACATTGTCTTTAAAGTTCACCAACCACGGATAAAAGATAGTTATGCACGCCTTTGTATAAACTACATAAAAACAAAACAATTTCATGTCCAAAATGATTGGAAAATATAGCATTGCAATTAAAATAGTGTCACATTTCACTTTATGTCTTACATGTAAACCTTTTAAGAAAGTACTGGGCACCTACCGTTTCGTATTTCAGGGCATGTGGTACAGTTTCGTGTAAGGTCCACGTTTATTTAAATTCCGTCGAAATGCGGAAATTGAACAGGGTTTCTTATGAATTCTAGAGTATGTACATTGGACCTCGATTTTATGTTCACGGATTATACATTTTCCAAAATCATACATTCAATCTTCATCATATTAATAAAGACATAAGCTATACAATTTTCGCACATTTTGCATTCACTTTTACATGTGTTCCCCTGAAATACGTAAAATCGAGGTTGCGCTATATCTCCTCGTGCAGAAGATATCTAGCTTTTAAATTATCCGATACCAGTTTTGAATGCAACGGATAATCGCGATATTCGGACAGGATACCAATATATTTGAAATCCGCCTAGATTGATTTATTGATTGATTTATGTATTTATCTGCCTAGATTGATAGATTTATTTATTTGGCATATTATGCTTCGCTTTTCTGCAACTTTTGGCTAATCGCGAAAATGAGGATAAGTGATATGAGGAAATTGATGAAGGAGCACCTACAAAGAACGTCCATATCCAGGCCGGGACTCGAACCCGAGACCCATGGTGTCGTACCACGCTGTGCTAACCACTCCGCCACGGAGGACGGCGAAATCCATCTAGAAATGACTCGATATCTGCATATCTGAATTCAACCAGAAAGGTTATCCGATATCGGAATATCTGAAGTTCGGATAGAAAATTATCCGGATCCCTAGTTTCTAACCCGGCTTAGTTGCCGGTAATGGCACACCACTGTTGAACAGCTCCCCCAGACGTGGACAAATGACCGAAAGCCTTCTGGTCATCGTTTGTTTCTTAAGGAACCGTTCCGTGGGAGATGAACACCCAGAAGGTCGTAGGCCAAACGGATAAAAATGAACAGAGAAAAAATGAAAATGGTGGGAGATTTTCTTTCCCGCGTCCCGTAATGGGCGGCCATTTACATTGCCTCACAAAGCAGGTGGCCTAAGCCAGTCCCCGCCGCAGAGGAAGCGGCGCATTATGCGGTTTTTATGCCCCTGCCTTTTGTTGCCGCGAGTCGACCTAAGACACCGGCCAACGTTACAAATGAACTCGGGAGCAACGTTTCATGTTATATTCACAAGTATCGAGATATCAGTCTCCGGGTGCTCTTCCGTTACGTTTGTGGCCGATTTATAACAGCTGAACCTCCTCTGCATTCCTTTACTGTGAATTTCTTGCAGTTTTTCCTTTGCAGTATAACAGCAGAAGCCTAGTTCGCAAAGGCCATTCCAAGTATGCGTGTTGATCCCTTAATATTTGTCTGCATGTTAGAAATATTTTGTATGCATTGTTTCCCCCCATTTCGTATTTTTTAAGGTTTTGTTATAGTCTGAGTTTTTAAGTGCACTTTATGTACCTCGATAGGGTATCGAACCAGGGGTGTCTTGATTGCAAGGCAGCGACTTCAACACTATACCAATGTGGAGTCGAATTTTTCATATTTCTACAGTGAGTTTTATTGTGTAAAGCATTTTAAACTAATATTATTTGTAATTTATTTTTACTTTTGATATTGTAATTACATTATTGTGATTATTGTTTCAATGTTCGAGCAATTCATTTAGCTTCACAAATTGTTTTGAACTTATCGTTGGATGTCAAATCGATGAGCCCGTCTCTATGTGGAAATGTCGGTCTCCCCGATGGCGCAGAGGTAGCGTCGTCGCCTTGTAATCAAGGGGTCCCGGGTTCGATACCCAAGTGGTTCGGATCCCACTTTAAAATGTAGGTTCAGTTCCGATTAGCCTTACTGTGCTTAAAGTGGATTAAAAACACCAAATCAATCGCCAATTAATTTATGTGGAAATTTAAATAAAAAGAGAATTGCTTTCAATTTAACTGTGCTACAACTAATAAGTTTATAATAATAACTGACAAAAAGAGAATTCAATTCATAATTATCTGTTAATAATAAAGAGCCATTGGTACTACGTTTCGAGAGCAGATCTTATGATGTTACTACAAATCTGGTGCAATAACCAATTATTCCACTTATTTCACGTCGCCTATCTGCATCTCTACGTTAATCGCGACGAAGTGGAACATAAACTGATGAAGAAACAAAGTGAAATATCACGGTGTTACCGTGGATTCAAACGTAAGTCGCTGTGTTCGTAGCGGTCTACTACAGAAGGTGATTGTCAATTACAACAAGATGTGCTTACCGTAAGACCAAATGGAAGCCTGGTCCATATCTTCCACTATTGGGCAGATCTTCCTTGTAGGATGACGTCAAAAGTTGCTCATCATATAATCAGTGTGGTTTCCAGCGATGAACGTGCTTCTGTAAAAGAGAATATTGATTAGCTGATTCTACCGTAAGATACATTGAATGTTAGGGATGTGTGGCAGAAAAAAAAACAGGCTAAATAAATCAAGTAAGGGCATAAGGAAGGGAACTATTTGAGTGCATAGGTGCTAACTATATTATTACACCAGTAATAATCATGTTTTCAAAATGCTGCTGCTTTTCTCTTTGCTGAGCGATTATGCACGACTCTTAGAAGAATTTGTATGCACATATTTCTATCACTTGTTATTTATGTTCTACTGAGTTAGTTTTTCTTCTGACTTGAGTATGTCTATTTTCGAATAAGTGGTCCCTTCTAGGTTGCTGCACTGCTGTCTTTGTGATCACTACTGAGTTGTCTATTTAGTTGATTTGGTGTCACGTGGTGTATTTGGTGTCTACACTAGGTTCTGGGGTGATGTACAGTGTGATATGCTACAGTTCATTGCAAGAAACGTGGTTGCTGAATTAGATTGTACAAAGAGAAAATTTGTCATTTGAAATAAAATAATAGAGTGCCAGTCTTTGTAAACGGAAATTATATTTCTGGTTGTCTTTTCCAAATGAATCTTTATGCTATAATCTTGACTTGTTACATGTAGACATAACTATTGATCACCGCCATTCTTGCACTACAGCTTCTACTTGCCTTGCACCAGCCTGACCTTCACTACACCCAATATCGAAACGTGCAACGAACTAGAAAGGACTAAAGTGCATCCCTGAAAGTGTTATCACTTTAAAAGGCTAATAACTCAGAACCTATAAGCGAGCAATTTTAAAATTTGTGTTACAGCTGCGCCTCTCCTAGTCATGAAACACTGATATGTATGTCAATAAACTCCCAGAGTTTCTCTATACGCCTGTAAAGGCAAGAAAGTAATGCTCATTACCATAGCTGTACAATGTAATTTTACTTATATGACATTGCCAAATGATCACCCTGTATATAGGAAAACACAGTGTTTGATTAAGTACGGGTGTTTGCAATTGTCTTGAGAGAAAAGACAAAAAAAGATCATGAATGACATTTCATCAAACAACACAAATACTGCTATTATAACTTCAGTGCTTATGCCATGTAATAAAACTATCTACAATTTTATTCTCTTCCACAGTGTCTTTGCTTTGCTGTTGTATAGAGTACAGATGGTGAAAACTTCATTACCGTGGAGGTCAAAATGCGACAAAACTAATTCGATATTGTCCCCCCTCCTTCTCCAAGTCACAGACTAGACAGAAGCGGAAGAACAGATAAATCGCTTACGGTGCAGCCATCCTTCTACTTGGTCTGATAACTTGTCTCCAGAAGAAATGAAACCCCAGAAACGGATGAAGTCCGGGGCGACACCACGGACGTTTTGTCATTTCTCATTTTAACAAATGAAGCCGAGAAATAGAAAACAACAGCGTCCTTCTCGCCATAGCTTCTATCGTTCCATGCGTACGGGAAATGCGCTCTAAGAATTATATATATGAAGTATATATTCATTCATTCATTCATTGTTTTCTGCCTAATTGGCAGGTTTTTCACTGCAATCTCCAGCTTTCCCTGTTCTCTGCCTTACGCTTCGTACTAGCATACGACCCAGTTAATTTAATATCATCCATAAGCTGATATCTCTTTCTTCCACGGACTTTTCTTCCTTCAACCATTCCCTCCAAGGCATCTCTTAGCAGGCAGTTCCTTCTTAGACAGTGTCCTAACCAGTTTCTTTTCCTCTTCTTGATGGTCTCCAGTATTGATCTTTTTTCACCAACTCTTTTCAGTACGGCTTCGTTTCTTACCTTGTCCGTCCATTTTACACGCTCCATTTTTCGCCATGTCCACATTTCAAAAGCTTCGAGTCGTTTCTCTTCATTTCTTCTCAACGTCCAGGTTTCTGCACCATATAGTGCTACACTCCACACAAAACATTTCACTAATCTCTTCCTTAGACCTATGTCCATGGGTCTACAAAAAATATTTTTTCTTTTGACTAATCGGGAAAATGAGGATAATCACAGACACAAAAGGACAGCATACAACACGAGTCCCACGGAGGGTTATACTGGCCGTGAGTCCAGACGCCAGAGCCTCGCTAGTCTGCAAAATGAAGTCCAGGGTGTACTACCTGGAAGGAACGGTTCACATTTTGATGTCTTCGGAAAGAGTCACCCCATACACCCCAAATGTGAACGAGACAAAGGCAATGTTTATTGGGAAGAAACCAAGGAAAATTTACTTAGAATTCGTTTATAAAATACTGAGTGAACGTTACAGCAAGTTTTATGCAGGGACATTGTCAGAAAAATTCTCAGCTAAGATCACCCATCTCTGGAATCGAACCTGGGTTTCCTTCGTGGTAGGAGGACGTCCAAACAACTGGACCATATATATATATATATACATATAAACAACTAGAATACTAAAAATCTAAGAATTTCTTCATCGTATTGTGTCTTGATTTCAACAAAAAAATTCTAATTCGTCAATATTACAGTAAAACCTCGTTAATCCGGACTAATGGGGGAATAAGTTGACCGGTTTAACGAAAGTCCGGTTTAACTGAAATTACCTAAAAGAACAGCAGGGAGTGCATTCAAACTCCGTTTATAGCAACAAAACACGTTTATTATGGTATATTTAAAGGGCATAGGCCTAAATACAATATACAGTACAGTGCAAAATCTGCGGGAAACAGAATTTCATCAGTGGTTGACTGCCTTTTCTTTGGGAATTTCTCTTGTTGACTTCTAGCCACATTTAAAAACCTTGCATTCTGCTTTTTTTGGCATTTTGCCTTTCCGGATTAAGCGAAGTCCGGCTTATCGAGGTCCGGATTAACGAAGTTTTACTGTATTTTACATTTTACGTAAGCAAAGCGAATAGATAAGTGGATATTCTTGAAAGCTCTTGGCGCACTATTTTCCTCCTTCGGTTGACTTTCAATTGCCTAAGTTTAAGAAAAATAGTGTCCTTGTGTGTCTGCGAAGCGATTTGAAAATCCTCCGCAACACCCAATATACTCCGAGAAAGGAAAAAGAGTGGGACAACAGCAAACTGGAAAGAAAATCCCTACCCTCAGGCTTCACATAAATTTGAAACTTTAATAATAAAGAAGTATACATGTGCGGATATTCATCCAACTTTCACAGTAATCCCTCCAGCCCGCCGCGACGGTGGTGCCACCTATGAGAAATGGACCGGATATGGACGCTGTGAGGTTTTCCTCAGCTACTGAGAAAGCACAAAGTGTGGATGAATGTGTCTTTCTAACGCTCCTTCTTTCCCTTCCTCTTTTTCCTCTCTTTCGGCGTCTCTTGATTTCTTTCCCGGCAGCGTTGCCATCTCTGGTTGCGGAAAAAATCGTTGCTGTGGCTATTGCAGTTTTTGTACCCGTTACTGAAGCTTAGGGCGAGATATCACAAGTGCAGCCAAAGGGGTGGCTGAAGACCAACCCAGAGTCCAAAAGAGAAGTGTTTACTTTTGAATAAACAGAAACTTTTTACTTGTAGGTATGTATATAGCCAAATTGTTTTAATACAAATAATTTAATTCCTGCAATACATTTTGGGATAGTTTCAGAATGTCAATCCAGCTTCCTTTAGTAGGTTGGCAATGCAGCGTGTGTTTAATATCAAACAAGGTTTTGGTTTAAAGAAAGATTAGATGTTGCATTGCAAAGAAAGAAAGAAGTTATATATACCTGTACAAGTAAATTATCATACTGCAAATCTTTTGACCTCTACCCCCCCCCCTCTCTCTCTCTCCCTCCCTCTCTCCCTCTCTCTCACACACTTTTTTTTCTCTTTGTCTCTCTATCTAGAGAGAGACAGGTAGAGAAAGAGAGAGAGAAAATATAGAGACAGAGATGAAGAAAATGAAAGAATCCTGGCTGGGCCACTGGATGATATAAACATGTTTAATCACCGTTATTGCTGTTATTATTAATTAATTAGTTAGTTCGTTTACTTTGAAACATATTTGTATTGACATTTCTACGTAGAGATAGTGTCATGTTCAGCATAAAACAATTAGTTGAATTAAACAAATTACTTCTACATTCCAACAATAATTACAATAATGTATATTACAATATCAAAATGTAAAAGGAATGACAAATAATATTCATTTTAAATGCCTCACACGATGGGGAAAACATTGCAGATAAAGAAAGAAAGATATTGCGGGAGTTGACAACATTGGAGGCAAGAAATAAACAAAAATGGGCAAGAGATGACGCAAATAGGAAAATGCAGGAAGCAGGGAATAACAGATTAATATCGGAGAATGTGGCACTTTTTTCGATCATTTGTGCATACTTTGATAATAACTGTATCTTGAATTTTTAAAGTTCATCTTCATTTCGTGATCCTTGGATACATTCCCGTGCGCCTACTTCCCAGGTTTGTAAATAAGTGGCAAGCTACCACGGGTGGAATGAATTTTATATGATAATGTCTTGGTTCTTAAATTATAAGATTTAATGAAATTAGTATTTTAAAAAGCAGGCAGATGAGACAAAATAAAACTAATATTTGCTGAATCTTTGGCTAGAAAATTTTAGACCTTCACATGCACTGGTTTCTGAGATAGTAACTTTTGATGGATCGTGTCTCTCACAGGCAGACTCATCGATCAGTTAATATACAGAAGATCCTGAAATAAATATCGGTAGCTGAAACGTACGGATATGACCGGCGCACAAGGTTACTTTTTCCAGATTAGTTTATAATGTACAGTTACGAACACTTCTGGATTCTAATGATGCCATTGAAAGTCAATGGGATTACAACTCCTAGAAATGTCCGTGAATGTACCTTAAAGCTGTTGTTTTTTCCCTTTGTACGCAAGTGTTCATCAATGTCATACTCCCTGCGCTAATACACGTGCATATACAGTTTTCTGTAGCCAACCATTCACGAGCAACTCAAACTATCCCCGCGAGAAACTAGTAGCTCGCGATTGACGGTATCGCCAACTAGTCTTTAATATTCCTAGTTATTCCCAAGAAACATTGTGCAGAAGCTCCACGAAGAAGCTATGTTATTTCTTCCTCCCTGTTTACCGTGTATTGTAAGCATTCACCATCCATTCTCGTTACTGTGACTAACTTAACCTACTGAGGCAGAAAAGCGACGTTTTTATGACTCAGATGAAAAAAAGTTATACCTCGTTCAAAGCAATCTCCATACCACGCTGAAATCATGTTTACTAGATTTTGGCTGCAAAAAGTAGAGTTTCGCTGCAAATTCTCTTGCTTTGTTAATTCCACTAGACGCCTATCTTGAAGTTCATGCTTCATTTTCCTTTATTCAGTCTTTTCAATTCTCTATTTCAATGCCATTCTGAGCGTAACGTTTCGGTAACTATTTGCTCTCCTACATTAGTAGTTCCTGGTTCCAATTTTTCCTATGCCATAAATCAACATATCCAGTTCAAGTTTTGCTTTAAGTCCACTTTTATGCACTGGACCTACTAAAGTACGATCCAACACACTATGCGCCTCCACCGGTTATTGAATCGGGGACCTCTTGACTAAAAATGAAACGACTTTACTACTACGCCATCGGGTAGGCAGGCAGCAGTCTTCATGAAGTTAAATACTGTTTCTTTAGATGCGCTTGGGGAAGTGAGACTGAAGGAACATATACTGGGTATTTGTGTATGTCTATTTGCCTTCCTTAATTGGAGGTTTTATCTCTATTGAGGACAGTCATTACATAAATCAATATATGTTCACGTGTTAAGTTCACGTAAATCTAAGTTCCCTTCAATCCAAGGCATCGTTCTTGTATTTCGATTTTCGTTATTTTACGTCGCTTTTCTGCCACTTTAAGCTAATCGCAACAATATGGGTGACTGGTCAGAATATAATTATTGAGAACATACCAGTACCAGGCCTGTAAGGGAGAGGGAAACTTCAGAAATTGATTTTCCCACATGTATATATATACATAATTAAGACGTGCCCAATAGCAGTCAACTAATCAAGAGGCCCTCGGTGGAGACACATGGCACAGTAGTTCGGATCTCACTTGAAACTGTAGGCTCAGTCCTTTTTAGCCTTTCTGTGCATAAAGTGGACTTAAAACAACACATAAAACAAACAATAACATTCAACTCAAATTCTGTCAATACAATAACATTAACAACAAAGTGTGCCATTTAAAATATATTTACTATTTCAGAAAAAAATGCTATTTTGTGGTTACAGAATTTCTAATACTGTCTTTTTCTGTTTCTGTTTCGCTTCTGTTATGTCGCCTTTCTACCTCTTGGAATAATCGCGAAGATGAGGATGAATGGTTGATGCTACAAATACAATTATACATTCAGGGTTCGAAATTGAGAAGGTAACTGAGAAGTGTGGGCCTGTTGGCTGACCACTTCGCCACTCAGATCGGCTCCATTCTTTCAACGATTTGAAACACGTAAGTGAAATTGTCACGTACTCACATTAATATCGTTGATGAAAAACGTTCATGAATAATAAAGAATAACATTGAGCATACCCAAATCTGTCACTGCATTCGTGATGTCCCAGGTTTGATCCCTTGTCAAGGCACATTGCACAGTGGTTCGAACTCTATTTATACATATAGATCATGGGAAAGGGATTTCAGAGATGAGGAAGTTTTCTCCATTTCAGTTCGAATGTTATCTCCACCCCTCGTGGCTTCAGAGCCCTAGGCATCGCGGTTTAAACTTCACCCAAGTACATCTACTAACACAAGGTAAGCCAAGGTCGGAACACCATTTTCCTGTACTTCAGCATCGAAATATACTTACGTTAAGAAATGTTAATGTCCAGGTAAATACTTTTCCTAAGAAAAGCCTTTCTCTCCCTTCCTTACTATGGCATTTAATACATTAACTGAGACAAAACAAGGAGATCAGAAAAGACTGCAAGGAAAGTGTAAGGGTATGTTTGTATACGTTTCCCTTCCTCAAATCGTGGCCTGCTGTAGGAGGTGGTGACATCTCGTGGATTATTACCGCACTTAAAACCGAGAGAAGAAAGTTCAATTTGCATAGGAAGGAATCTTAGAAACCCACCGTTCATCCAAACACACGCAAATCGTAGCTTAAGGCAAGACTCCTTCTGAGAAAGGGGAAATAAGAGAGAGGTGCTATGGGAAGGAATACGTCACCCACCTAAGTTTTATCTTGTCGTTTATTCCAGACTGCCATTTTTTTTACGATCATCATCATTGCCCCTGCGGTTGCCGGCGGAGAACTATCCTCGTTTCATCACTCGTCTCAGGCAATTCTTCTCCCTGCTCGCCCGGTTGCCATGGTTGCCATCCGTCAGTATTAATTCGTAACCTCAATATTTTCACTTGATCCACTATCAAAGTGGTGCTCTTTAAAGAATTGTTATTTTGTGCTCAATTCTTACCAATTCACTCAACTCAACAAACAATACACGTGTCTTCCACTATACATATTTTGTGCGAGGGAGAGTCAAACTTTAAAGCCCGATAAAAAATATATGACAGACTGTATACAGGTCAAATTACATAAGGTACCAACTGTTATTTACAGAACGACCTCAAGGGTGCAACACTGATGAAGTGAGTTTCACAATACCGTTTTCGTCATTTGTAAAGATGGCGCCTCCTTCACACACACTTGCACCAGTGAAGAAAAGTGGTTTCTTCCCCTCTGAAACTTATAAAAATTCTTTGGTAAATGAAAATTCTATATCTCTATGCATGATTAACACGCCAGCAAATTTACAAATGGAGTGAGAAGTACGACAATGGATTCAGTTCGTAGGCAGATGGGTCGAAAGGCCTTCCAAACAGGTCGTAACTGACTGAGCGTGCATCCCAAAGATTCTTCTTCCTGAGATATACAGAGACTAACTCAAAACTTTAAAATATATGTGAATCAGCAATGGATATGTACTAAAATTCAGTAAACTTGTGCAACTCTACATGCAGAAATCTACTACATAAAAAAATTAAGGTTTTCATTTGACTGTCCCTCGTATATATTTCTTCATGAGTCATTTTTTCGACCAATCTTGGCTAATCGCTCTGATAAACTTTAATGGAAGATGAAATTTATGAAAGGATGCTCCCTGAGATCAGAACTCGAACGCAGAATCTTCCATGACGAGATGGCAAGAAGACCAATCAATACACTCAATCACCGAGGCTTCGTAGAAATCTTCTAAAACACGAAGAAACAATTTGGTTCGTTGGCGATGCTAATCATGTAAATGTACAAAAAAATCACCTAAACGTAAACAATAAGACTTAGATGGGCACGTCATGTGGCACCAATACGAGTGGAAAAAACAGTTTACACGATTCTTCTTGGGAAACCTGATTGTAAGAGACCTGTAGGAAGGCCAAGACGAAGATGGAGGGATAACGTTGATATGGACCTAAAGGAAGTATGAGAAAGATTTAATTGATCTTGACCAGGATAGGGACAGATTGAAGTCATGCAGTCATGAACCTTCACATTTACCTTCACATTTACTGACGTTAAGATCCCATTAAAGGTAGCGCAGCGAGCTGTGCTAACCACATCACCACGGAGTGTTTCGTGTATCATGCGATATCAACAATTGCAAGGGACACGTGAGATAGGGGAAATCCAACGTCATCCACAATACGAAGAAACCTTCGGGATTGGTGTCTACAGCGCCAGCGCAAGAAACACAAACAAAAACGTTATGAGGCCAAGGTCACAAGTAGCCAACATACAATACTTATTTTAGAAAACAGTGGCAACCTATAAATTTTAGCGACAACTGATATGCTTGTAAGATAAATTATTTGTTTTAAAAGTGTGTTTCAAGAAAATTATATTTGCAATACTAGGAACATGCTGGGAATTAAAAACTAACACTCACTCACTCTCTCTCTCTCTCTCTCTCTCTCTCTCTCTCTCTCTCTCTCTCCACTCAAACTGGTTCATCCTCAATGCTCTATTAAAGAAGTTCTAGGAATAAATTAATATTTCATTGAAAGAAATGACATTGAGTTCGGAGCATACTGTTTGTACTAGTTTGGTATTGGTACATACATCAAGAGAAATCCTCGGAATTTACACTCTTTTCATGTATGGGAATTAGTTTTCTCTTTTCGTGTTTTTGTTTCGCATTTTTATCATCGAACGTGGATAAAAATATAATCAAAAGGAAACCATTGAGTACACGTCATAAATTGTACATATTCATCATTCATTGTAGCAACTTGATATCGACATTGAAATGTAAGAGTAACATTTTTGGATGGCACCAAAATGTCAACTTTTAGTTCACCCTGGAAACAACGTTTTGTAGCAAACGAGCGAGATTCTGACATCTAGAATGAATTTCCGGGATAATTCTTGTGAATTTCTATTCTTCTCATTGTACGTCATTTTGCTGCACTTTCAGGAAAATAGTAAGTACGAGGACGAAAGATCCAGTGACACCTTTGTCCTGGTCGGAACTCGTGTCCGGAACATTCGGTAGAGAGATCGTGTGTTGAAAACTAAATGTAGTCAGTCACCGTAGTGGCTCAAGAATATTCATCTGCCGGAGAATTTTCTTTCTTTTCAGTATAGAGGTTTGCCTGCTTTTTATAACGAACTCGATTCGCAATAGCGCTAGTTCAAAATTTTCTAATAAAAAAATTGTAATAACATTACAGTCTGCGTGTTCGAAACGAAGCAGCAAACACATCATGTTTACATTTGTTCGTTCGTGGATTTCGCCTATCTCACGTGTCCCTTTCAGTTGTTGATATTGTATGATACACGAAACACTCCGTGGTGATGTGGTTAGCACAGTTCGCTACGGCGCCAGGTGTCTCGGGTTTAAATCCTGGCCTAGACATTGGTGTCATTTGTTATTTCATCATATCATCCTCATCTTCGTGATTAGCCAAAGATGGCAGAAAATCGAATTAAAATAAACCAAATCAATCAATCAATTATGGAGATATTTTAGAATGAGTAATCTTGAATTTCAGTGTGCCCATTATTTGTCTTCGTCAGTTTGTAAATACTGTCAATGCTTCTTACAACATCTCAAGTATCATTAATGTTTTGGATTTTGCTCAGGCAAGATTCCCAAGTAGTTGTTTTCAAGTTGTCTCTCTTAATGAGGAATGCTAGTGGCAACCCTGATATCTACCAGCAACCAAGCGTTGTTGAAAGAGTTTTGCGACAGCCTGTATACAGGGTGGACCATTTAATATAATGCAAAATATTTCACATTTAAAGCATTTTCGAAAGAAATATTTCAAGAAGAAGGCAATTGACATTTTCGAGGACATTTGAAGGTCACTCAATTTTCTTTACAGAGAAACCTAACTTTTTGTATAATATTCTTATTCCTTGTACAAAAATAAACAACTTTTGTACAAACCCTTATTCTATTGAGCGCGTAGTTTCACAGATAATTGATAAGTAAAATTCGTAACAGAAATTCATACTATTTCATAAGCATCGAAATTCTTTTGGTAACGTCAATTCGTTACAAAATAAATACGATACATTTGAATTTACCTAATTATAGTGTTTAATGCAACAAGTAATTTTCGTGCTGTTGGTTGTCGAAGAAATATACAAAACACAGACAACCGTTGTAACAATATTAAGCCGAATAAGTATGTATAACTGAAATCCAAAGTAATATGGAAAATCGCCAAGAGGTTTGATGTATTGGATCTATTTTGCTGAAGGTCTGACCTAGACTCCAAAACAAACATTGTTCTTCACTATGAGTGCTCTCAAAGCCATGAAGGAGAAAACGCACGAGTAGGTTGTCGAACAGCGACATGCTCGACCTTGCTTTGTGATGCTAATGCGTCCCGTGAAAGTGCATCGATAAACTCGATATCACACTTCTATTAAATCCAAGCCTCTTGTGTTTTGGAACACCAGAGAATATGAGACTACACAAAACATTCACAGCAGTAGAGTCTAACATCAACTACGGAAGTTTAGATAATGGTGGATGTATCTAAAAAGTGTTATTTCCCACACAAATGTAATAAATATGCTCACAAATAAGAGCTTTGCTGAGTAAGAAGCTATTCCAAATATTCTGAGATTTGATTCGTCGTCTTTTTTCTTCATACAGGGTGAGTCACGGAAATTAGACCAAAAGCCACTGGCAACACAGCCAAACAGAAGCTCGTGGCGGCGCTAATTGCCATGCCGTCTACATCACAGAGTTCTGCCATTTAGTTCACCATGAGTCATTGGCCAGTGCACGTGCGTGTTCAAGCGGTGGAAGCCTTTGTTCGCGGAAAGGGCATCGTTGCTGTTCAGCGGGAGCTGCGGCGTGCGCAGGACTGGCATTTTCGTGTGCCAAACAGAAAAGCCATTACCAGGTGGGTGAAACAGTGGAAACAGTATTCCCATCAGCTGGATAGTATTGTCCATTTAAAGGCAGTGATTGAAGAAGAGATTGAGGCAATACCACAAGACATGATCCAAGATGTGATGCGAAATTTCCGTGGACGCCTGCAGATGTGAATTGATGCTAGTGGAGGATATTTGATGAATGTCATATTTCGACAATAATGTCATTAATGGCAATGTCTGTACATGTCGTGGGGGCCAATAAAAATTTCCCGTTCTAACTATTTTTGTTTTTTGAAGATTTGGATCCTTATTTCTCTCGGTACTCATATTATCTTTTTCGTCGATTACACACTAATAATTGTACGAATGAGGAATCGTATAAACCAATTGTGGAATATTTGCTTTACCATATCAATACTACTCCCTGTGAAAGCGATTAATTTAGATAAATTCTAATCATTTATAAGTAGAATGAAGTACCGTGAAAACAGTAATAGCAGTAATAAATTTCAACACATTCAAAAAAATTCATAATTTTTAGTATTAAAATAAGTACTTGTTAATAATATTTAATATTACTGTTACAATTATCATCTTTTCGAATTATAGTAGTGTAATTGGCTATACAACCAGGACCGGAAAGTATGAGCCCCCCTCTGGCAGATTTGCCTACACTTAAAACTTGCTCAACATGCCCATATGAGCTTTTTGCTCAAGTGTGGAACCCCGTCTAATCCAAGATTTTTGTAAAAATGCCCTCGGGAATTTCCTGAGAAAGTATGACTCCCCTCAGATTGATTTGCCTACACTTATAAAAGGCACTTCTGTGAGATTGTTGTCCATAAACCTGTCAAAAATATGCCCCTCTTGATATTTTTTTTGGCTACACCTAAAACTACGCAAACGTATTAACACACACACACCCACACACACACACACACACACACACACACACACATATTTACTTCCGGTTTAAGTTCAATTGGGCACCAGGCTCAACTTGTATATCTAGTATTAAGACAATATAATATGCAAAAATCTTCTAGAATTGCTCTGTGACTCTCTCATTTCTTACATCATAAACATATTATTTTTCCCCTATGAGAATAACACTACATATAGTGTCATCAGGTAATGCCTCATGGAATTCACAGATAATTTTAATGTTTGTCCTGTCATTCACCACAACTTCTTTCCTTTTTGAAGCATTGATAACAAACATGGGTCTCTGTGTTTTGAATTCATCTGGTGTGTAATACATGTCAGTATTGCCAGTAGTGACCCTTTTGTATGCTGTAAATGCTTCATATAATTTGAGGAAATCATCCTTGGACATGTCTAAATTATAATTTTCTCTAGGAAATACCTCATTTCTGCCATTTTTAAGATATATGTTCTTGATGTTGCAGTTATCAAATTTACTTGAATTTTTTTCCTGATTATTGTGTCTTCCAGTCTGAAACAGTACCACCACAAAATCCGGCATGTCATATTGTATACTGGAGAATGAATTTGTAGCATCAAACTCATAATAAGTACCAGTTGCGGGCTTCTGTACACATTGATATGTATAAAATTGTAAAGGAATCTGCGGATTTTTTATTATATCTGCTTTGTATTTAAGAGCATAACTGGCTTCATATTCAACAACTGGGATTCTTAGCTCCATAGTCTGAATAATGCATTTGCCTTCATCAGGTAGGGTATTGGGCAGAGCTTCCCCTGTAGAGTTTAATGTGCTGTACCTCATCAAAGCATTATTATCATTGGCAGCTCTTCTAAATGTGATTCTTAAACCACCCTTCCACATAATATCTTTGTAATCTGAGAAGAATCCTGGCAACAGGCGCATAGGGAACAGCACTGTGTGGCTCTTAGATATACTTTTATCACCAGCCTCAAATCCATCTATTTTGTAGTAAGAAGCCTCGGTTTTGGATAATTTTAGTGTGGCCAAAGCTGTGGAGGTAATGCCGGGATAATCCACTCTGTTTATAACAACACCATGCTTTCTGATCTCAATTTCAGAGAACAGATGCGGCACAAAATTATCCACCAATCTTATATTTGAATTTGCCGGATAATCTGTTCCATCGAGCTTTACAACATCAAATTTGATGTATAGATCTGCTCTGTGGGGGTGTATAAAGCCATCCCCTACATCAAGATCAACCTCAATTTCTGTGTTGGGTTGATTTAAATTTGCAAATGTCCTCCTGTTTGGGTGGAATGATTGTAGCTCATAACTCTCAATATTTTCCATTTTTTTTGTATGTATTTTTATTTAAATATTAATCTCTATGATTGCAGTTGTTGTGGCTCCAGCAAAATCAACTAATTCTTCTTTTTCATTAGTGACCATCAACTCAATGTTATCTATTCTATTATGACACACGGGAAAATATAATGTTGGGGATGGAGTGTAGATGATTGGCTCCATAAATTCAGAATTAGGTTTAAATGTTGCAATGATGCCAGTTTGTTTGTGAGTGCCTATGCCATTTGATTTGGTGATCATACCCTCGGCCACATTACAGTGAATATTCAGAGTCTCTATGGCTAAGAATTTAGGTATATTAATAGCAGTGTGTTTGATGGCTGGTTCAAGTTTTGTGTTGTTCTCAAAGCCTAACAGCTCTCCTATAGTACCCAGATCCACTGTTTCTGTAGCAGATACAATCTCTACTCTGTGAGTGACAGAATTTTGAGTTAATACTATACCTCTGGGTAATTGAGCATTTAGAGTGGACAGATTATACTGCCCTGGAGTGATGACAATTTTTTGATCCCCTACTGCAATTTTGTTGTTGTGGTGTGTAATATTAGGGATCAAGTACATGCCATAAAATGCTCTGAGAGCTATTGTTTTGGGATACACTATATCATCATGTAATTTGAGTTTCAATATTGAATTTTGGCTGGTGAGATGGAATACCCCCATGATGTTTCAAATACCACAAGGCCTTTTGAAAATTTTCAATTGATGGTTTATTTATTTGAGACATATATCTAAGAACAGATAAACACAAATGTCCACAATTAACATCTTTGAAGTATTGAACACGGGCATTATTGTAATAAAGATTAGCTGATTTTAGATATTGTACTAAATTTTCAGGTGGAACACCTCCAAATGAATCAAACACAAATGCCTCATTGTTTAAATATTTAAGATAACAAATCCAGTGAGTGCCCTGATTTTTGTACTTATCCAAATTAACTATGCCACACTCTTTGTTGAGTGGTTGTTCTGGTAAAGAATCAGACATGTACACACCTCTAAAATTTTTGATGCCCAGTGGCTTGATTAAAGCTTCAATATCTTGGTTTGTAAGCGGCTCTTGTTTTTTTTAAACTTATTCATGGCTCTCTTAACACTTTTGCCTTGTTTCTCCATGGCCAGGTTATGGCGCTTCAATTCATCTAATTCTGCCTTATTCTCTTTGGAATCTATTACTGTTTTTGCTATGGCAGCTGATCCCCCAGCCAAGCTCCCAACAGCCCCAAGTGCTGCTAAGATGGCCGGGATAGTAAATATGAAGCCACCCACATGTGATTTTTTCCTGGATTGTTGTAATTTTTTTAATTGGGGGGTACTAAGCAACAATTTTATACCATGGCCCTTTGCAAGACAAGAAATTTTTTTCTTCCGCTGCTTTTTGGTTAATAGGCTATCAATAGTTTTAAGAGATTTAAGACCTGCATAAGGTATTTGATACATAACACCCTTGGCCTTCATTGTAGGTTTATTATATACATATTCACAGCCCCCACCCCAGTTTATGTTTGGTGTTCATAGCTATGGTGGTTCCCAATGCTGCTATTTTTTCACTCAAAGAAGCATTTTTGCTTACAAATCTACCAAATGCAGCCTCTTCTAATTTCTTGTCTGCAACATGTCTTTTGTCAAGATCAGAATGTGTGTTGTATGCTGTGTCATGGTCTCTACAAGCAGCATCTAGGGGATTAACACCAGGATCACCTCTGTTTAATCTATGGTCCAATTTTGTGCCTGGACCACAATATTGATAGCCTGGAATGTATAGTTCAAATGGCAGCTTGTTTATAATGTCATTAACCAACCCCCGGCCCTCAGAAATATTCCAAAATTTAGGGGGTAGAGTATTAATAATTTTTATAAGATATCCAATCCCCTTAGTGTCATTCACTATAAAATTAGACAATTTGGTGCTTATCATGTCCATAATTCCAACCTTTTCATTGTAAAAATTGTGGTTGCCAGCATTTTCCTCCCCAGCTATCACCAATAACCTATCTACAAGTTTCCTGACATCATCAACCCACACAAATTCTTTAGGCAGGGTGTTGTATTGTTTGATTCCACTACCTGTCTTGATTTGTGACCATTTGGGCTTGATTAAATTGTTGTATTTTGCTCCACTGCTAGACTTGACTCTTTTTTGTGTGGGATCATTGTTCTGGTATAGAGCATCTGATTTTATTAATATTTCTTTGTAGTGCTCATAATCTTGATCTGTATAGCTGCCAGGCCTTTTCCTAGTCATCAGTTCCCACAATCCAGGTGTTCCGAGATATTTAACAAAACCACCTCTTTCTCCAAAATGAGATTCTGAATATACAATTATATCATCTCCCATAAATGTTACTCTTAAATTGCCAATTCTATGTATGATGCTACCATCACGCTCTGTGTCAGCATATAAGCCAAAGACCTCATCTTTGTTGTCTTTAGGTGTGCTTAAATATTTTTGAGCAAGAAGACCCAATTCAATAGGATCCAGAGTAGCTTCAATTCTTCGAGGAGCAATAGGACTAGGTGTATGAATACTGGAAAGTGGGGTGATTGGATAATCTAATATGTTCCTTGCAGCTACAGGTACACGCTCTGTGATCAAATTTTGATTTTGCTCTGTAACAGTTTTGATATTTTTACCTAATTCACTAATAGCATCAATGATAGGCTGTTCTGTTTGTTTGTGTTGTTCATAAATTCCTCGGTTCTGTGATTTCCATCCCTTAAATCTTTTTACAAGATAATCTCTTAATTTAAGATCATCAATGATTGGCCTTTTCATGGTTATTTAATTATGTTTCAATGTCTAGAAAATTGTTGATTTTATTTCTGTATTTGCCACTATTGGGTTTTCTTGTCATATCAATTGTGACAAACCCATTACTGTCCTGGTTCCAGCACCTACTGCAAAACTTGGAAAAATCATTGTAGCTCAAGTCCCCACCTACATATTCATCATGTATGTGTTTGAGGTTGGTATGATCTTGATGAAACACACATATAAAATTGCTGTTGTCTCGGATCAGCTGCTTCGGAATTTTAGAAAAAGTCTGTGCCAGGTAGAAACAATCAATGTTTTTGTGTCGGCCCTGTGTAAAGAAATTTCTAACCTTGTTTTGATTATCCAGTATAATGTCATCAAACACAACAACAGAGTTATCAAGACATTCATGAAGTGGCTTAACATCTGATTCAAAAGTGGCAATATCCAGTCCATCATATAGCTTCATCAGCTGCTGATATTTTAATTGTTCCAAGCTCTTAGAAAAAACATACAAGTGCCTGTTTTTCCAGTCTAACCAGTTGGGTGCCAATAAAAAAATATCAATCATTAGTGTAGTTTTACCACAAGCTGATGGCCCAACAATAAGACATCTAATATTTTCAGGCAGCAACTTGCCATTTCTCTTAATCTGCTGTTCAGGTTCTGGCAGCCTTTTTATAACATCCCAGGTGCTCATATTATCACTTTGTCTGCATCGATCCAGCTGTGTTCTGGAAGTCCTAGCCATTTGACAAATAACTTGTTGCCTTTTCTGCGGATGATTTTTTCTATGAGATATGTGTCAGGCTGTTTAGTTTTGCTGAGTTCTTCTTCATAGAATCTGCCTTTGAGAATTTCTCCTCGGTGATCTTTTATTATATATGTGTTAAGGGTCCCAGGTTTAACTTGAACCACTGTAAATAATTCAGTGCTCCAGTTTCTTGTAAAGCCTCTTTTGAATAAGTGCTTATATTTGCTGATTCTTACTTGATCACCCACCCTGTATTTGGCTTTTCTTGTTGTTGGCTGGTATCTAGGATAATAAACAGTCCTGATCAATTTTTGCTCATCAGATGAAGTTACTTCAGAGGGTTTCATGTTGATTGTGGATTGGACCGAGTTGTTATATTTATGTAGAAGTTCTGGAAGAATATTAAGCCATTTATAATTACCTTGAAGTGTAAATTGTTTATACATAAGATTTTTTAGGGTTTTGTTGAATCTCTCTACAATTTAGGCCTTGAGATCACTGTAACTCGAATAATGTTTTATTGACCGGCTTTTAATAAATTGTTGGAACACAGAATTATAAAATTCTTTGCCATTATCTGTTTGCAAATAGCGCGGTGATCTTCCACTCTGATTGATGATTGTCCTGAAGGCTTCTGTAACACATTTTCCAGTCTTGGATTTGAGTGGCACAGCCCAGGCAAATTTTGAAAATGTGTCTATTACAGTGAGTAGATACTTGTAGCCCTGTTGATTTTGTCTAAGTTTTTCAACTGTCCACTTGCCATCTCAATCAAGTCCCCTTGCCATAAATAATCTATTCCTTTTGTGACTACTGGCAGTCTCTTATAATTATGTCTGGCTTGTCTGTGTAATTCATCAACAATAATTTGTCTAGACATAATATGAAAACAAGAATATTGCAACTATGGGGTGTTCAGCAGCTGATACTACATGATTTTCTAAATATAATTTGTCCCCTATTTGTATTTTAAATTCCAGAGAGCCATCATCTTCAGCATAGGCTGTTTCTAATGTATTTGGATCTGTAAAATCCTCTAACTCTACACTGGTGATTTTTGGTTTGTTGTCAGCATTTGTTATTGATAAGGTGGGGTAGTGGTGTGCCTGTGGTTGTAGCCAATATTTGATCTTGATTGGTCTCAGTGTGCCCCCAACAAAAAACTGGTAATAAAATTGTGCAGGGGACAGCATATATATTTTGCCACCTGGTGTAAATGGTGAATCATATTCTTTGTTGGGGATGCTGTACAATTCAAGAATTACTGTATGTTTTGGATTCTCAATTATGCCGGTTATTTCTTTTTCTGCTGTAAGCAATCTGCTTGTTACAGATTCAAGGTGCTCATTGATGGTCCTAACAACATCATCATGGCCTGGCTTGATTTTTATGTCCACAACAAGTTTCTTGTATTGTTGCACAATCTCTTGAAGCTGGGTGGCAAAAACAGACAGAGCATTTGCTTGATTGGATTCCATGGTCCCTAGCTGTTGCTTGATATTAGCTACAATTTGTTGCAAATTTTCAATAACTGCCAATTTTGAATTTTGAGCAGTAAGATCATGGACCTGTCTTCTGATATCCTCAAACAGGGCATGCAGTTCATTAATATGTTGATTAGTTGGTAGAGTGGCCACTGTCTGAGTAAGTTGTTTGATCTCTGTCTGGATATTCTTAATATCTTCTGATTTCAATATGCGATTCACAGCTCTCTTAATATTTTTAAGTTCCTGTGATGTAGGCAGATTTGTTACAGTATTTTGCAAAGATTCAAGTGCCAATTTCACATTATTTAATTCAGAAGCATCAGCCACATTTGCATAGCATTTTGGAGCAGGGCACCTGAGTGGGTGTTGATTGTTGTAAAATTTCAAGTTTTGTTTGGATATCATCGATCAAGTGATGAAAATGAGATAGCTCAGATTCAGTGTTGAGGTTTTCAAGTTTTGTGATCTGTTGCTGGACACTAACAAGGGTATCTACAATACCGGGCAGGCGGGATTCAAGAGATTCTTGTATATTTGTCAAATCACTTTGCACTGCTGCTATTGTACCCTCAAGATGGGTTATGGTACTTTGAATTTTTCCAAAATCTTCATATGTTTCAAGTTGCAGTTTAATATTGGCAACACTCCGAGTCATTGCACTCAAAGCATCAGAAGATGGCAAGTTGTTCATAAAATTTTCAAGTGTCTCAATTTTTTCTTTAACCTCGCCTATGGCATTGTTCAGAGGGTCCAGATTAGGTATTTGGAGTGATTGAATCTGTTCCTTTAGAGAGGAAATCACTAGATCAAAATCTTCTTGTGATTTTATGCTTTTGACAATTGTTTGCAGCTGTGTCTGGACATTATTTATCTGCTCTTCCAATTGCTGTTTCAATTGCTCAGGGTTGGTGGCCTGGGTCTTAAATTTGGATTGAAGAGCTGCTACAGCTTCTTCTAAACTTTGAAAATTATCCAATGTGGCCAGGTCAGTATATTTTTGAAGCAGCACTTTGAGTTCAGAATCAATTTTAAGAAGAGGGGCCATGCATTGTGATTGCAAATTTGTAATTTCTAGTTGAAGACTGGCATTGAGTGTGGTTTGTAAAGCTTGTAAATCACTTCTTAATTTCTTGACTCTGACATCAATCATCAGAATCTCATCACTGTGATCTTCATGTCTTGTATGGCCAAATATATCATTAGGCATTTTTGTTTTAGTGGTTATTTATTATTGAATATCTGATTCTTAATTCTATAAAAAAAAGGTATAAGCTTGTCATATGACCCAGGGACCTCAATATATAAGCAGTCACCAGCAGAAACAGTATATACAGTGCCAGAAATCATGTTTGAGTGCTTAATTCTATAAATATTTCTCCCTACTGAAATCTTGACATTACCCTCAGGGGTTGTAATAAATTGCAATTGACCACCTACAGGTAATTGGTAATGATTTAAATTATTGTTAAATATGTACAATATTTTACCTGTTTCATCATCAACATCTGTAAGTATGCTGTTCAGATGAATAATTAACAAAGCACTTAGTTTAGATATTATATCAGAAGAGGGTTGTGGTGTTGGCAGGTCCATAATAGCCTGTTTTTTGAACCCAAATAAGTTCATAGGCATGTTTATTTATTTCAAATCATGCTCTGTAATTGGGCATTGATTGCCATTTTTCAAATCACAATGCCCCCATGGTAGAGTATGTATGCCACATGATAAAATGCATCTCTTATCATCATGTGGGTCCAGAGCCACTTTTCTTACAATATTGCTAGTCAATAAGTGATCCACACTCTGAATTCTATTTTCTGATGTTCTGATTGTGCTACATGATTTGAGACAATTTTTGTAATCCTCAAATTCAAGCTCTTTGTCCACAGTTACTCTGCCAATGCCCTTGCCTTTTTTGGCAACAGCACCACTGCATATTTCAAAACTGTACATCTTGGCTCTTAACCCAGCAAATGCCACAATAACATCACCAAGTGTCTCATCTTTTAACTTGCCAGGCACCTTTTTGTTGTGGTGTTGAATCTCTGTATGTTCACTGGTATCAAAGTAGTTAAACAATTCAGGCTGTGCTATATCTTGATAAACATCTTCTGTTTGAATATCAAGAACAAAACTATCCGTATCCATGTACATCAATTTTACACAATCACCATAAAAAGGTTTCAACACATCATAATACAATTTTAACATGTGTAATTTGGCCAATTCCAATATCACAGCCCCTACATAAATAGGCTTATCAAACTTAATCTTTGTTTTTTTCATGTTGAAAAGTGCCATATTTTCATCATAAATTCTTCTATAATTGAAATTAGGCTTTGCAATCAATTTTTTGCTCCGGTTGGGGTCAGTAATTATTTTAACATCAATATGTTTTCTGACATTTTCAATTGTTTTGCCATACACTGAATTGACCATCAATTTAAACAAGGTCTTATCAAATTGGCTCATTGCAGATGTTCGAAGCTCTGTGTTTGTATCAATATATGGCTTCAACCATCTTGAGTGCCTGAACCTCAAAACTTTTCCAACTTTCGTCACTTGAACACCATGTTTCATCAGGAACTGGAGATTTTTGTAATATATGACATAATTTTGTTTCGGCTCTAGAGTCATCATCAATTTCTTCTGTTTAGAGCCAGGTGAACACTTAACCTCGGGAATTGGGGGCAGATCAGAAAATATGTTGTGTAAATTATCAGGAATTGTGAGATCAACCTCTAAGAACAGACCATAGTTACTGTCATCAAAATCCTTAAGATCTTCAATATTGAAATCTTCGACCCACTCAAGCCCTGCATATGGCAGTTTTTTCATCATGGCATAACCATAGAGGCTATTGGCATCTACATACAGTATATAATTTGATGGCAGTGCTGGATCATAATCAGGAATATATTTGTTATTTGCTCTGGCATATCTCTGAGAACATTGCACCATGCCTCCTCTTATACATTGTTCCATAAACAGATACATATCTTGATCCTGGATCAGATCCAACTGCATTTTAGTGTTCAAAAACATTGCAGACCATGCTAGGCCCGGAGCACTGTAAAAATACATTGGATCCAGCTTATAATTTTGCATGGAAGATTTTCTGAATGCCTGCAGTATATCAGCTAAGAGGGTCACATCAAGTTTTAAATAAGCCTTGTGATAATCACCAAATGTCTGGCATTTTAAATTGTTCCACATCAACTGGGCATGGTGATAATCATCATCAGTGATTCCAGATCCTCTGATTTTGCTGTAAAACTCTTGTTGTGGTGGCAGAGAACACTCATCAAATTTAGAAAAATCTGTAACATAATCATATGGATATACACTCTTCCGCCTAATTAATTTCAGGTCCTGATTTGGAAACAAAGCACATGTGATTTTGAATTGATCATCAGATAATTGAGTGGCCAGTGTAGCCAGGCTAGCCGATAAAATTCTGTATGAATCAAGAAATCTTAAGTGAATAGAAACACCATTAACTTTAATTATTTTGCTAATAGCAATATATTTTTCATTATTTTCAGCTAAAATATTTAAATTCTGCTTGTCAAACCCCTCGTACCTGATCAAATGATGAAAATCATAATTGGATGCACCATGGCAAAATATAGGGACAAATTTTGGTCTCTGGATCTTAATATTACAGCTATTACACAGGGCCATTAAGAATTTACCATCTGTATGAGAATGGTGATGTACCTTGATATTTGTATCTGAAAATTCAGAATCACATACCGGGCATTTTTCTGCTTTGTTGAAATCTTCAATCTGTTCCTCTGTTAAAGGCAACATGGGCTTTGATTTTAATAAGACATTAGATGCTATGTCATGGCACTCATTTTCTATTCTATGTGCAAATTCTTTGATGGCATCTGCTCCCATGTATAAATATTCTTTACTAACAACCCCATCCTGTACAACCACATAATAAAAACTGGAAGGTTCATGTAGTTGGTATGGTGTAATTGAAGATTCATCAGGATCTGGGCTACAGAATGCAAGAGGTTTGAGATTTGATTCAAAATCACAGACTATATATGCTGGGTGTTCCAACAAGGCTTCAAACTTTTTGAATTTGGCATTTTCACTTGGCATTGGCATCTCCATATGAACAGGTTTATGGTTGCCACAGTATTTCAGATGCTCAATTAACTTGTTTTTAGCAATTTCTGCATTCTCTTCACAAACACCATTCACCATTTTTCTACCATCAAATACAGACAAACATCTTCTGCACAACTTGAATATTTTATGAGTTTTGTCTAGTTGTGTTCTGACTAAAGCTTCAAGATTATGTATCAGAGTGTAATGATTTGTGCCATCCTTTTCAATTAAGAGCAGATCAATCGGAATAGCAGATTCATCATCATGTGTACTGATTCTGAGAGGATCTATCAAGCAATTGTCACGGCCAGTAGAACAAGTAAATACATTAATAGATAATTGTTTGCCATTGATGTGCCTGGCCTTTTTTTCAAATTTATCAATATTCTGAACAAGCATTGGATATTCTAAACCCTCCATTGCCTCATCAAAATCATTTTCATGTTGTTTATAATAAGTTATTCGCTGAGGATCCTTTGAAACTGGATACAAAGCAGCTAAAATACACCACAAAAAGCATTTCTGGTCATTATCTTTTATATTAACCACGGCTGTTTTGTTTTTGATATTGGCAGGTAATGGCACATAAGTGGAACCTTGTAATGGGTTGAATTCAGAAATATTAACATATAACTTGTGTGGAGATCCGCATAGGCTCCATCCAGACTCTTTTGCTGTAAATTCAGAGTGTTTAATATTCAATTGATCTATCAAACTGCTTATTATTTTGTCTGAATTTGTATTTGAATATACAGGTACAGTTTCTGTTATGTGGGGCTGTGTAAATTTTATGCCATTTGGCTTCTTATATTGTGTAAACAATTTGAGAGACAGCTTATAAGAGCCATTTTGTGCATTTAGAATTGCCTGCACATCAGGATTTATACTGTTCAAAAAATTCTTAATGTCACATCTTGGCTCTGATTTAAAACAGTGATCCCTTAATTGGCCATTAAAACTGCTACGGATAAGTGGTGCATAGCGTGGCTGCTTTGCTGCTCTAGCATTAACAGGTGCTTCATGCTTCCTTTTCAGACCAGATGTAGATGGTTGAGGGGGCAATGTTGATGACTGTGCAGAGCACGTACCTTTATGTTTATATGTGAAATATTCCAGATTATATTTTCTATGGCATTTAGAGCAAATTTTTGTGGGAGTTCTGCATTTGTCTGGATTACAAATCTTTTGATGCTTAGCCCAATTGGGGCTGGATATATTATTTTTGCATTGATTACAATATTTTTGATTTGGCATTTTTGTTGTTGTTTATTATATACAATTTCTTGGGGTTCAAATCAAAATTCTATGCTTAATATAAAATATCAGTTGGGTTCAGCAGTGTGATTTGTATATTTAGTGTATGTGTGTATGTATGTATGTGTGTTAATATTTTTGGCTTTGGTATTTATATAAAATTTCTTGGGGCTCAAATCAAAACTCTATACTTAATAAACCTATGACAGGTTGTCAAAAATTCTGTTTATTAAATCAAATAGATTTGTAATTCAATTTATAAAATCTGCAATATTTTTGTGTTTAAAAAATATGAGCAGCACTGCAACAACACACCCTCACTCTTTAACAACTCTCACAATACTGGCTGATATGCAATGCAAAATCTCTTTATATACCCTAAGCACGGACCGCATTGAAAACATCTGAAACAATAAGCCAATCAGAATATAACACATCATCACATTATGTCATAACCAACCAATCAGAAAACAACACATGTCTAATGCATAATATTGGGTAATAATTTGTTGCAAAACATGATGCAATATAAATAAACCAGAAATAGGCCACAAGTGGACCGGAAGTAAATATGTGTGGGTGGGTGTGGGTGTGTGTGGGTGTGTATGTGGGTGGGTGTGGGTGGGTGTAGGTGTGTATGTGGGTGGGTGTGGGTGTGTGTGGGTGGGTGTGGGTGGGTGTAGGTGTGTATGTGGGTGGGTGTGGGTGTGTGTGGGTGTGTATGTGGGTGTGTATGTGGGTGGGTGTGGGTGTGTATGTGGGTGGGTGTGGGTGTGTGTGGGTGTGTATGTGGGTGGGTGTGGGTGTGTGTGGGTGGGTGTAGGTGTGTATGTGGGTGGGTGTGGGTGGGTGTGGGTGTGTATGTGGGTGGGTGTGGTCAAGGTCAAGGTCAAGGTCAAAATAATCGAAAAAATAATCGAAAAAATAATCGAAAAATAATCAAAAAATAATCGAAAAAATAATCGAAAAAATGGTCAAGGTCAAGGTCAGTGTGTGTGTGTGGGTGTGTGTGTGTGGGTGTGTGTGTGTGGGTGTGTGTGTGTGTGTGTGTGTGTTAATACGTTTGGCGTAGTTTTAGGTGTGGCCAAAAAAAATATCAAGAGGGGCATATTTTTGACAGGTTTATGGACAACAATCTCACAGAAGTGCCTTTTGTAAGTGTAGGCAAATCAATCTGAGGGGGGTCATACTTTCTCAGGAAATTCCCGAGGGCATTTTTACAAAAATCTTGGATTAGACGGGGTTCCACACTTGAGCAAAAAGCTCATATGGGCATGTTGAGCAAGTTTTAAGTGTAGACAAATCTGCCAGAGGGGGGTTCATACTTTCCGGCACTGGTTATAGGGGTTTTTACACTACTAATTATCATGATTAATAATAATAGTTTTAGATTTTTTCGAATTTTGGTTTGTTTATTGTGAGGTTCAACAAATATTAGAAAGACTCATTTCATGTCCATAAGAACATTGGTCATCTCTCAAGAACGATTTTACTTGAACAGAATACTATGCGAAATTTAAGTTTTAGAAAGGAAGCACACGTCAATCTTACTTGTCAGGTCTAACATTTTTCTTGAAGTGAAAAAGATAACATCGGCCTCCCCGATGGCGCAGTGGTAGCGTCGTTGCCTTGTAATCAAGAGGTCCCAGGTTCGATACCCAGTGGAGGTACATAGTGGTTTGGATCCCACATTAAACTGTAGGTCCAGTCCCGATTAGCCTTACTGTGCATAAAGTGGACATATAACACCAAATCAATACGATCTTACGATAACATCTCTTTTTACTTTCAGCAAAAAATTAAATGAAACACGTACATTACATTTCTACATCAATATGTTTGTTTTTCCTTTATTGCAACTTTGAAATCTTTACAGTATCTTCTGACAGTTCAATAAAACGTCCCAAAAAATGATCTTAAGACAGTGTCCATTAATTTTTTTTTGTCCAAACTTATTATTCAGATGAATTTATTTTATTTAACAGCTTTGGCAATCCCTTGAAGTAGCAATGAAATTGTTCACAAGGCATATCTTTAAAATTCAAGTACTCGTAACAGAATGTAGCGTCCACCTAGATCTTTCTTTAGACCACTGAGGCTGCATAGGAAAAAGTACCCTCTCAACATTGCCATCGTGCCTGGAAATAGCGAAACAAAACTGGACACGTTTTGACATTTCAGAGTGATTAATATCATTGTTACCTGTAATGAAATAGTGAACTGATATTTCATGTGCTAGCAAAGAACAGAACTCAACATTATTTTGCTTTCATAAATTGCTGAAGATTGCCTCCTCCCTCAATGCACAAAGATCAGGCCCGTAGCCAGGAATTCTTTGTAGGGGGGGCGAAGTCAATCCTAGAGGGGGCAAATTTTTAATATGTTGTGTCGCATTGGCAGATATAGCAGGGTATACAGAGGCACTTGCCTCTTCCCCCAAAAGAGGTAAGTAACAGAAAAGGGTTGATATATTGAAACTGCAACGAACAAAACAAAACTTCGAGCAACATCAAATAGCAATATTTCGATAATGACCTTTCCAGATTGTCAAAGAATATAAAGTTTAACATAAATAGACTAATAGGGACTGTATCTACTTGATATTTACAGTTTGATAATGTTAATAGACGATTAATATGTACCAACAGCCAGGGCCAGATTAAGACGAAATTGGGCCTGTTGCGCAAAGAATAATAGTAACTGTATAATAAGTAACACTGAGTCTAACAGTTGGGCTGAAAAGTTCGTAGGCTAACATAGTAAAAAATATTTTTTTGACAAAATTAGATTTTAATATTCAATATAGTTGCCTTCGAGGGCGATACAACGATTATAGCGGTCATACAATTTTTCGATGCCATTTTTATAGTACGATTTCTCTTTAGCCTCAAAATAGGCCTCAGTTTCGGCGATTACTTCTTCATCAGTGCAAAATTTCTTTCCAGCGAGCATTCTTTTAAGGTCTGCAAACAGGAAAAAGTCACTGGGGGCCAGATCTGGAGAATATGGTGGATGGGGAAGCAATTCGTAGTCTAATTCATATAATTTTGACATCGTTTTCATTGATTTGTGACACGGTGCATTGTCGATTGTGAGCACGCGCGGCACCCATTTTGCACACAGCTTTCGCATGTTCAAATATTCATGCACAATATGTCCAACACGTTCCTTTGATATTTTTAAAGTCTCAGCCATCTCGATCAACTTCACTTTACGATCATTTAAAATTATTTTGTGGACTTTTTTGATGTTTTCGTCGGTAACAGCCTCTTTGGGGCGTCCACTGCGTGCATCGTCTTCGATGCTCATTTCGCCTCGTTTAAATTTAGCAAACCACTTCTCAACGGTTGATTTTCCTGGTGCAGAGTCCGAATGATGTTTATCAAGCCAAGCCTTGGCTTCAACAGTATTTTTTTTCGCCAAAAAGCAATGCCTTATTAACACACGAAATTCTTTTTATCCATTTTTTCACAATAACAAAAGCTGCTTCACTCACAATGCTATATCTCACGAACTAATTATCCGGCAGCTGTGAAATTTATACACGTATCTTTTGAAGGTTAGTACTAAGTAAAAATCACATGGATTTAATTCTACTAACGCCATCTATGAGTCACCCTACGAACTTTTCAGCCCAACTGTTAGGCGTCCGAAATTGTGGCTCCAAATTTCATTCTAAGATTTATTTTCAGGTTAATATAGCAAAACGTCGCCTTGTAATGAAGGGGTCCCGGGTTCGATTCCCGGTGGAGGCACATAGTGGTTCGGATCCCACTTTAAACTGTAGGTCCAGTCCTGATTAGCCTTACTGTGCATAAAGTGGACTTAAAACACCAAACCAATCCAATAATATAGCAAAAGAAAACTGTTCAGCTTTCGGAAAATTCTCGTCTGTTTTAATCTGGGCCTATTTCAGGAATGGGCCTAATGCTGCAGCATCAATAGCACCCACCTTAATCCGGCCCTGCCAACAGCTTTGGGCCTCTCTGCAGAACTGATTAAGGGAGTCCTTTATAAATCATTCTTCATAATGATTCCCTCTAGTTTCCAGTATGCAAGATTTTAACGCACAAGGAATCTAACGAGAATCCAACAACACCATTGTGTTATGTTTTGCAAGAAAAATCGAATTAATTAAATAATAATGGTTACATATTATCTACACTTCGATGAATTGTGTAAAAAATTGTAATACATTTTTTTGTACTTGCTAAAACATTAAAACATGGGTTCCTTAGTCCACCACGGACTCTATTTCCTTTAAAGGGGAGACTCTTCATCATTACACACAATGGTTGCCTACTGGTTACGTTAACCATTTTGCAAAATATTGGGTGAATTGTATTATATTATAGTTGAATTACTTGTTTTGACACCTGACAAACAAATAGGAATCCCTTGATTGATCAATGACTTTTTGGATTACGGTGTCATCATTAATATTTCATATTAAGTTTCTTAGAAAGAAATTGTTTTAATAGGGCGCAAATAATTCTACGGGGCACCAGGGCATTCTCTTTAACTTTTCTTTTTTCTTCATATAGATCGCTTTGCTCCCAGGGCTGACTCCCGCTGCCCCATAGCTATGGCTCTGAACTTGGACTATAAGAATAGCAGACATTACGAGCGAAGCGAGCAAGAAAATTTTACGAAATGTATTTTTATTTATATAAAATTTGAAATCGAGGGTGGCGTAATTACCCTTCTGTGCCCCTTGCAAGTGCCCTTAGCCGTCTGGAAGAAAAATGCAAGGAGCACGTAAAAACTAATTCCATCATGAGTATCCAATTTTCCTGCTATTCTTAGATTCTCCTAGTCTTGTGTTTTTTACTTCAATGTTTGCTTCCCCTAGAATGGACTTCCGTCCAAGGTCGGGGTGTGTGGGACAATGCCCCTTGGCCGTGTGTGGTTGCGACACTGTTTATGAGTGTCTCTTCATCAATTTCACGTCATCACTCATTGTTGCGATTAGCTAGAAGTGGCATAAAACAACGCTAAGTAACAAAAATCAAATATCCACTCTCTCTCTCTCTCTCTACCACATGAATCACTATTACCAAAAGGTAGACTGGGGAAACAAAAATTTAAGCAGTTCAAACTTCACATCCAAGAAAAACATCCAAACACATTAGGCACCTTTAATACTAGGTCGTTCAAGTCAATCGGGGACTTTTTTTAAAAAAAAATAGAAGAACAAATTTCAAAGTGTGGTAACTGGATTTATTTTTCCACATAACCTCCTGCTACAGTTATACACTTATCCCAGCGTTTAACAAACGCCTGGAATGCTTCCGCATAGAAGGATTTATCATTACGGCGGAACCATTGTAGGACAGCATTCTTCACTTCATCATCAGTGTTGAAATGTTTTCCTCCAAGGAATTCCTTCAGAGGTCCAAACAGGTGAAAATCACTTGGCGCTAAGTCAAGACTATAGGGGGGGTGTGGTAATATCTCCCAGCCGATTTCCTGGAATGTTTGGAATGTGTGTTGAGCGGTATGCGGTCGTGCATTGTCTTGCAAAAAGAGAACACCCTTTGTGATGAAACCCGGACGTTTCTTCCGTAAACTCTTATGCACATCACGCAGAACACGGCAGTAATACTCACTGTTGATAGTGACACCATGGGGTAAAAAATCAACGTGAATAATCCCCTGTTTATCCCAAAAGACACTTGCCATCACTTTACCAGCAGACGCAACTGTTCGAAATTTCTTGGGAGGTGGTGATTCCGTATGCTCCACTGCATCGATGCTCTTTTGGATTCTGGAGTGAAATGGTGAACCCATGTTTCATCACATGTCATGATGCGATTCGGAAAATCCTGGCCTTCCATGTCATAGCGGTCCTTGAGTTCTCTGCAGACTTCAACTCTTCTGTGTCGGTCAAAAGCGAACAGCTGCTTTGGGACCAACCGTGCACTCACTTTTCGGAACAACAAATGATCATGAATTATTGTGTTCACTGTTCCTAACGACAGATTACACACCCTTGCAATTTCACGACAGGTTATGCGACGATTGTCCAGGATCAGCTGCTCCACGCGCTAAATGTTTCCAGGAATGATTGCCGTGGGCTGTGATCCACCACGACCGGGATCGTCAGTAATAGAGATACGGCCATCTTTGAAGCGCTTACACCATTCAAATGTCTTACTGCGACAGAGTGTCTCATCACCGTACTGAGCCTGAAGTCTTCTGTAAATTTCTGCAGGTTTTCTGTCCTCGTTCACTAAAAACTTCATCACAACACGCTGTTCCATGTAGACATTCACACTGTTGTCCGCCATCTTGAATAACGATCTATGCAGAAACGCGGGAAATGAGCGCCGCCTACCAGTAACAGCACACAGTTGCCAGTTCCTACTGCATACAAAACCTCCAGCCTAGGCGTCTATTTAAACCTGACAAAAAAAGTCCCCGATTGACTTGAACGGCCCACGTATAAGACTACTCAAAATGTCACAACTGTTCTAGATACTGAAAATTGCAAAATCATTTCCCGAAGTCTGAATCTGGAAGGGAATTTTTCCTCCCAATCGTGATACGACATTATACGGAATACCATACACCCTAATAAATCACAAAATCAATAAGTGTCTTTGTTATGTTGTTAGAGTAACACATGATATAATTGTAAAGATTACTGAGAATTCCAGGTAGGAATGTGTTCTGTATTTTTCACAGGAGGGGCAAAGCAGGCTCTCAGGGGGAGGGCAGTTGCCCCCCTTGCCCCCCCTCTAGCTACGGGCCTGACAAAGATAACAAGAGACAAAACAATTATGAAATGTTTAAATCATACAAACGAATTATGGACCAAATCCCGGCAGACAGTTATGACAAGAGTGCCGCCGCTCGTGCATTACTCTGTTAAAACACGATAGCAAGTCAAGTGCTCAATGGTCCCGATATGGGGTTTTCGTACCCCGTCATGAAAGCGTTAGCGTTGGCTAAAGACCGCAAAAATCAAAATACATTTTGTCATCTTGATTATTCTGATTGTAATTACTGGCTCTTTTTCCACTCGAAGTAGTGAGGTATGTTGCGACTTCCTGTGCTTATTTTTACGTTTCAAACTTTTTGTCATGGATTTCTAGAAACCCCTTTTTATTATCTAAAAAGAGGACATGCCCAGAGGAAACAGGACAACATGGTAATCCTGTTTCTTTGGCTTCTCCATTGAAGCAATGTCCACGCTAAGATTCTCCATCGTCGAAATTTGAGGAATTCGCAATAACGAGGCAGCTCCCACGTCATCAAACGGTACGTAGTTTTAAAAGGATTGTAACACTGACAGGGTTGTCGTCAATGTAGTCGACGCGGCGGCAGGAGGAAGGACCGGGGAGTGTCCCAGATGGCAATTAAGCCCGTGCATCGTCGCGATGCTTTTGGTTTACAGCCTGCGATGCCAGCGCCGCCGAGGACCATCACGGCGTTTACGACGGCTCCTTATTAAATCTGCCACAGTAAAATCCCCAAACGCCAAATGCGAAGGTAGGGAGAGGGGAAAGAAAGCGGAAAACTATTTCCGTTTCGTCCCTACTCCTTCTTCCGTTGAAGTTGTTGTCTACGGCTCGCAATTAGCAAAATGCTCCAGGAACAAGAGAGCTTCTAGGGGCAAATTGGAGAAGAAACTTGATGTTCTGAAGCGTCGACTAATTCAATCTACGTTGCACTTACCGGAATGTCGAATTGTCGACCGTGACGGCACCTTATAAGGATATCTTCCTCGGAAGTGATATTGTAATTCGATCGGTTTCTTTATTACAATCATCTGATAAGCATGAAGTTGTCAATGGATGATATTCAACTTGACGTCATCATCAGTGTACTCTGGGAAGATATCGGCGAAACAAATTCACGTGTGTTAAGAAAAGCATACGAGACGTCTTCTTACAGTGAAAAAACTTTACATTCCACAACTATGCACACTTTTTAAGGTTTCTGTAAGGCTTCGGAACAAGTAAAAATTACTCATTACTCATGTGACCACGATAATCATGGTTTGAATCACTTCGGCAAAACCCATACGGGCAATGCTTGCCGGCATGCTTTCCACGCAGGGCCCGATCGGTTTGCCCGAAATATCTGGCAATGAATTGTGGGAGAAGTTTTTTTCGCTGAATATCATCCATTAATCAAAGCAGGTACGATAGCATTACCATAAAATATCCAGAAATAAGCCAATACGTCAGGAAATTAATGTTTCTTACGACTCGGAACTTCCGTTTAAATGTTTTCTTGGTGATTTGCCCGAGTTGTTCTTTGGAATGGATAACACTGAATTTCAGCACATAATTTATTGGCCAAATTGGCTCTTACTAGGTCTTAAGGTTTGAACAAAAAAGAGGACTAATATTTTATGATTGAAGCGGTACATTAACAACGTTGTATATGTCGACAGAAATCAAGACTGCAAAAGAATGTTCGTAATTTTTAGAATATGGTAGTGATGTTAGTTGTACATCTTGTGAACAGGTGGCAGCTTTTTCTATACCACAAAACTTCCATGCAAAAAAAAGTAATACGGCTGGTTATGCCGCTTCTGTGAAACTTGGTGTTTGTTGTAAAGTAGTTTGATTTCAAGTATTTTAGGCAACTTTCCTATGACAATAATAATAAATTTGTAAGAATTAACCGATATGAAATTGTTTTCACATACCGATAATTACTAACATAAAATTGCCATTTACCGATATTCTATAGATCCTATATTACAAATGCTTCGTGAAGACATGAATGGTTGATTGTTCTCGATAATTACTGCATGAAACCAATGAGTATAATTGGGTTTTGCTTTGAAAAAAGTACATGCATATTTAGATATGTACTTTACAAAACCAAATAATAAAAAAAACGAGAATAAGACAAAGATACTAATCCAGTCATGGAAAAGAAGAAACTGTGAACAGAACATAGTAATAGAAAACTTTAACATCGAAATGACCAAAAACTTCTCATACCTAGGTACAAACCTGAATGATAAAAATGAAGAAACAGCCGAAATACAAGCACGTATTCAAATAGCAAACAAGACCTACTTCTCGATATTACCTTTAATCAGATGTAAATATGTGAATTGGAGAGCTCGAGCAATGCTTTACAAAACACTCATTAATAGTATTGTAGTATATGGATGTGAAGCATGGACTCTTACTGAACAAGCTGCTAACAAACTCGACTCATTTGAGCGTAAAATTGTTCGAAAAATCTTTGGATATATTTAGTCAAAAGGAGTGTGGAGAATTGGATATCACGACGAAATTTACAAACTTTATAAGGAAGTACCTCTCTCCATACACATAAGACTAAACTGGGTTAGCCATGTAGATAGAAAGGATGAGCTCCGGATCCCAAAGAGGATGCTAGGAGGAAATATGGGAGGAAGAAGACCTGCAGGACGACCAAGGATTAAATGGGAGGACAGTATCCAGAAAGACTCCATCCTTGATATCAAAAACTGGAGAGGAGCAGCCCAACACAAGACGTTCTGGAGGAAGAAAGTTGAGGAGGCCATGGCCCGAAAACGAGCCGAAGCGCCATAGGCAACAGGTAACAAGTAACTTTATAAAACTACGGAATTTACTAAATATACCTTTAAATTTATTAATATACTCACTGAAAGGCGGAATTTTACACCTAGTTATAAGCTATTCGTGGATGCATTGGATCGATAAAATTATCGGTAATTTCACCTACACTTCGATATGCTCATATCTCCTGATAGCGATGAAGCACTAATTCACCAGCCCAATTCCTATAAATGTGTATCCCGGGTTCAATACCCGGTGGAGGCACATAGTGATTCGGATTCCACTTTAAACTGTAGGTCCAGTCCCGATTAGCCTTACTGTGCATAAAGTGGACTTTAAACACCAACTCAATCAATCAATATAAATGTGTATTTATAAGTATCTATTTTTACTTCACTTTCAATATAACTTCTACGAGAATGCACGAAGAACAAATAAAATAAATAGCAAAACACAAAAAGGAACATCACATCATTTGTTTATCAAGGATCATTGATTGATTGATTGGTTTGGTTTATTTTTCTTTGCTTTTCTTCCACTTTTGGCTAATAGCGAAGATAAGGATGAGTTATGGCGTGATGAGCTTAATAAAGGGGCTTAGGCCGAGATTCGAAACCTGGAACCCTGCAGTGCTAAACCACTCCGTCAAGGAGGGAGGCGCTTATCGAGGATCAGAACTTATGCATGTTTATTGCGCATTACGTTATCCACTGAACCAAATAGATTCAGAGTCCCTTCTAGTAATTATATACATTTTCCAAATGAATTAATATTTAATTAATAAAAATAACATAATTTGAAACTACAAGTAAGTTCAAATAAAAATGTATATACTTAAAGATGAATTTGTGTCACCTGGTTATGAATAATGTAGGTTTTCATTATAAGGAACAGCAATTAATATATTTCTGCGTACACAAGGCTCTATAGTAACACTATGCTAATGGAAAATGCTCTAATTATACTTAATTACATTAACTATGTCCAATGCCATACACACAAGCAACTATGTATATATTAATCTCGTCATTGGAATATTGCTGTAGTGCAACAAGTTCCTCGACTTCCCATTCCAGCTGCGAGATCTGCATAATTGCAACGTTCCTCATTAATATCCTGTTGTGTACGCATCCAGAAGTAATTAACACGTGCAAGCAATACGTTCGTCTTCCTCCGTGGCCGTGCTGTCTAAGGCACCTTGCTTTGGGCGGCTGCTGCGGGAGGGAGTTCTATCTATAAAAGATAGAAACACGTGTCATACATCAATGGATAGAGGAAGGTTAAAAGTTTTATTGTTGAAAGTTTTAATGTATGCACTCAACATGAGCACCATGTGTTGCCCGACAAAACATGAAAACGGTACTCCATTTCTTGCCACACACGAATTAACTGGTCCCTAGTTATTTAATTGATAGCTACAAGAATTCGATGTGTATTGAATGGAACTAATAGGCAGGATTATACAACTCTAAACCTTCCTCTATCCATTGATGTATGGCACGTGTTTCTATCTTTTATAGTTCTTGAGAAAAAAAAACATTTGAAATCGGCTCTTTCATTTTGAATAACCCTGTATTATAATATTATTTACTGAAATTGTTGCAGTTGCAATTAAGAATACTGTGTCGCAGATATACAGGGTGATTCCCTCTCTAGAGGCCCCAAACTTTTTTTCTATAAAACTGCCATTTACTTAAAGTTTGTATTGAAAATTTGTATGCACATACCTTCAACAATGCAAAACAGTATCTGCCCATATCTGATACTGAAAATGGTCCCCTTCCACATGCAAGCACTCTTGTACACGTCTCTTCAAATCCTGGAATACTTTTCTTAAAGTGGCGTCGGTAATAGCTTCAATCTCTTGGCGTATAGCTTCTTTCAGGGCTGCGATTGTGCGGGGTTTATTTCTGTATACTTTTCCCTTCAATAAGCCCCAAAGAAATAAGTCGGGTGGGGTGAGGTCGGGAGATATTGGTGGCCAAAGAATTTTAAGATAATTCGGTCTCAAAAAAAACTTAATTTCTCTAAAGCTCACTTTTGAAGTGTGACATGTCGCATCGTCTTGTTGAAAATATCCATCAGTTAGTTCATCATCTGTTAACTGATTGACAAACACGGTGAATATTCCCAGGTAGAATTCCGTGTTAACAGTTTGTTAAAAATAAAAAAATAAATAGGGCCTATAATTCGCCTACGAGACACTCCACACCACACTCCAATTTTCTGAGAATGCAAAGGCTGTTCATGTATTGCACGAGGATTTTCTTCTGCCCATATACGAGTGTTTTGAGAGTTTATATAGCCACTCAGATGAAACCATGCTTCATCCGTAAACCAAGTGAGGTCTAAAATCCCATAATTGTGAGTAACATAAACAAAACCGCACACGTTTTTCATGGTTGCAATTCTTGAACACATGACACACGGTAAGCGTGTTTTTTTGTTGTTTTTTCAGCATTTTGACACTTGGAATAGGGAGATTAGTTTCTTGGGGAAGTCTTCGCAATTATTTTGATGGTGATGCCAGTAATCGTTCCTACATCCTGTTTTGTCTCTTCAGACATTTTCCGGCCTCCTGAGTGCTGTGTGACAAGACTTCCCGTTGTCTCTAACATTCTTACCAATTTCTGGATACCACACGTCTCACACGAAATTCAGTCTGAAATACCCTTTGACATGCTTTAAATGAACCAATTTGCCAGTATTTACGAACGAGGAACACACGCCCTTCGATTGTGTACAGTGCCTCTCAAAAGTCTTAGGACAACGACATTTTAAACTAGGCAACCCATTTTACGCAAGGCGTTGGTGGGTTGAGTGCAGAATTAGGCTCAATTTCAGGGTTGTCACATGCACAATAGATATTTACGAAATACGCGAAAGAAATAGAAACAAGTATTATTGTATAAAATTGATTTATGTCGCAAATGACAAAATTCTTTCTGAAAGAAAAAATAGGTTTTCTAGTATTTCATCGCTGATGATGATGAGGAACTCCTACATGGCGCAGTGGTAGCGTCATTGCCTTGTAATCAAGGGGTCCCTGGTTCGATACCCGGTGGAGGCACAAGTGGTTCGGATCCCACTTCAAACTGAAGGTCCAGTCCCGATTAGCCTTACTGTGCATAAAGTGGACTTAAAACAGCACTTCATGTCTCATGTCATCGCTGATAAGTCTACAGAAAGGAAAAGATGTGACAGGAAACGAAAGGTGACAAAGGAGAGGAGAAAGAGAAAGCAAAAGGAGAAGAGAAAAGTAGAGGTGAGAAGAAAGGGAGGATATACGAGGAGAGGATAAGTAGTGAGAAGGAGACGAGAAGAGGGGAGTGGAGAGTAGAGTAAAAGAGAGAAAAAGAGAAGAACGAAAAGAAGAGGAGAAGAGTGCAGTGGAGTCGGAAATCGAAGAGAGGAAAGGAGATAAGAAGAGTGGAGAAAAGTGGGATGGAGACAAGATGCGGGAAAAGTAGGGAAGACGATATGAGATAAAAGCAGAGGAGAAGGAGGGAGAGAGAAGAAAAAGAGAAGAACTGAAGGGACTGGAGACGAGAGGATAGAGGAGGTAGTTGCAGAAAATATCGTCTCGGTGTCAAGAATTGATGCATTGATCAAATTATCGACATGAAACATTTAATAACATTTTGAAATGTATTGAAGGATGTATTACATCGGTGCAAATGCCTTTTGGCTTAGTTCAAAGTAAGATAAAATCTTCCACGTACGATTTTTGATTTTACCTGTTATTATAAGAATTATCTAATTTTTCTCCACTTCTCGGTTCGTAGAAATGGAGATTTTGCAATTTAATATTTCCCCTCCCCGCATCGTTAATTCCAAACTGAATTATTCCGTTTCACCCGGCGTGGACAATGAACAAAATGGGATATGTCTAAAACTTACGAAAAATTTCTGCCACCGAAGGGGTTTGAACCTACGACCATCAGGTTGACAATCCTTAACGGTAAGAACTACCCTACAAGCTATCGCTCCTGAACGAAGCTAGAAGGAACTGCCTAATGCGAAATGTAGATGCAACCTCCTCCTACTTGTAATGTGAAAAGAACACTTGTTTGTAACAAAAAAACGAAGGTACGAGTAGTACGAATCGGCAAAAACATTTAATGGAGAATTGCACATGATGAAAACTTTTCAGTCGATATTTGTGGAGGTATCTTTGCATTGAACTCGAGTGGGAAAATGGTAAAATTAGTATGTCCTGAATTTTCACAAATATAAATAATTATTTCATTAATATTTGTCTGTCTTTGAACGCCAACACCACCGGGTTGCATTGTCTCGGAACAAAACAAATGAAGGTCACTGGAAGAGTCCAAACCTAATGCGAGGGGTTATATCCTATTTTACATTGTTGAAGGTATATGCATACAAAATTTCAAGCCAAACTTTAAGTAAATGGCAGTTTTATAGACAAAAGTTTGGGGCCTCTAGCGAGGGAATCGCCTGACAGAAGAGGGAGCCTGAAATGATTTGCAATGTAAAACTTAGACTAGAATTCAAATTCTACTTCGTTCATAAGATTTCTAATTGCAAAAATATTTATATCTATATATATATACTGTATGGTCGGAAAAGAAGTATACCGAAAGTTGGCAACATTGTACACATGGCCAACTTTCGGTATACTTCTTCTCGGCTATACTGTATATAGTCTCTCTTGTGATACGAAGTGTACGAAAAGTGTTATAAAAATGAAATAGCTTTTAGTTTAGAAGGATTATCTCGATGCGGTTTTAACGTGTCAATGGCATTTCCTGGTCCACCTGCAACAAAAGAAACTTGAATTTCCTATGTATCGAGACTTTTGGGACACCCTGTGTTGATGCACGACAAACGCATCGATTGATGCACTAAAATGTGTTTTATGACCTGTGCGAAGAATCAGCTTTACAGTTTTATGCATTTTTGTGCATCGTAAAGCTAACACCAAAGTACATCATATGTTGCAAGTGAGGATTTATTTAATGCATTTAATGCATCAGTTGAGGCGTTCCTGCATCTTTATCGATGATGCACTTATACATTTGGTCTGAGCTACAGAGGTCATGCATGTTTTTTGTTTCAGATGATGCATTTACTTTTCAATGTGCTCGAGGCGGCTAGAACGAGATTAATGTCGTTACTTTCTTTTCTTTATTATTCCCTGGGTACTTCAGATTATAAAATTCCTTCGTTAAGAAAAAAGGATATCCCAACATCTCGAAGCATTTTTTCCAGCCACTTTCATCGCAACGAATCCAGATGTGGAAACTTTAAGTTCGATTCTTCGTTCCTTATGTAAAAATGCATGAGATGCATTTGCAAGAGGTACGCAGCTCTAACCGGCATTTCCATATTACTTTTTATTCTTGTCTACCGCGTTTGTACGCACAAAGACTTTAAACGGGAAATAACATGGAAACATGACGACGGAGGACCCAGTCCTCTTTGAAGACCTGTAATTACTGATGTCGGCATCACTTAAATAACACCACAGAATACTCCTCCCTCCGTCCACACGTTACGGCGACGTGAGTTGAGTGAGGGATGTCACTATTCAGCAAAATGCCGTCCTGGGGATGCAAGCAGGTGTGTGACGTCACTCTCTCTCTCTCTCTCTCTCTCTCTTTCTCCTCTCCAGGAAGACCTTCCATCCATCTCCCTCCCCGTCCGCGGACACTGAATAATGAAGTACGGGGAAGGTCGATAATGTTGGGGTTGGGCGAATGTGGTTTCAGTGGTGCCATGTGACACAGTCCAATGGGTCTCTTTCTCTCTCTCTCTCTCTCTCTCTCTCATTTTTAAAGTTTCCAAAACGCAGAAGTTTCACCTTTAACTCGAACAGATGTGCGAGGCCCACGTCCCGAGTGTTAAATTCTCTCCGTCGTTCCTTTGGAATGGGTTGCAGAGGGAAGCATAAAAAAGTGTGAGGTTAATGACGCTTTGGCTAGTGCAAGGCATCAAAGAACTGCATTTCATCGTTTGTAAGGAGGTAATGCCCCAGTCCTGGATTTCTAGTCAGAAATAGATAAGTAAAGAAGCAAAAAAAACACTGTTATAGTAACTGAAAATAAAAATATTTAATGTTAACAGTTAGCGAAAATGCTGCAATGCCACTCATCTAAACATTTGATATTATAATAAAAATTCATCCCTACTTTGGCGGACAGCGACAGAAACCAATGTAAAATAAGAAAAAATCATGCAATAGAATTATTCGTGATAATGAGAGAAGACAGGCATAGGCAAATTATATGACAATTATGAACCTGTGTGGGGGAAAATCCTGATTTTGGGGGGGACGCTTCTGACAGCTTAAAAATTTGATTACCGGAAGAGAATTGACATATTTAGGGAAAAGTCCGATACGTAATATTTATGGTGTGAACCAACTTATTTTAAAATAGGAGACAATATTTATACTGGGCGGAAGTACTAAAGGCAAGAACATTGAAGGCCAGGAATCGCTGGTTCCCTTCCCGCACGCTATATGGCAACGTTCTCCGTGCAGTGTTGCCTAGTCCAAGCGTCATTTCTCAAGATGGACTTCAAGATGGCCGTCATGTTGGTTACATATCCTATCCGGTTTCCTCCTTCCATGTTACACGCATCGGTATGTTCATTCATGTTTCACCATCCATACTGTATACGCTGATACTGTATAGTGAAATATATAGTTATTAAAAAACTGGTAATGAAATCAATGAAAAACATAAGTAATTTCGTAACTACTTTATGTGAGCAACTAACTAAGGAAATTACGCATTACTGCATTAAAATAGGTTGTTTCCATGATAAAAATTAAAAATAGCTAATTATATTAACAGAGGATAATAGAGAGAGGATTGCACTTCGGACATGTATATCGCCACTCAAATTACAGAAGCAGGCCAATTTATTTCGGTATGTACTAAAGTAAACTTCTTCGATATATATATATATAAATATATACTATTTTTGTTATTATTACTATTAAAATGAGAATCAGGGTTGAAGAAAGTGTGCTCAAGCACTACTTTGCACCCCATCCCCCACGCCGTCTAAGTAGCATGAAAATATACATAAGACGAGAATGTGTCGGTTTCAACAATGATACTACTCTGCGATCAGTTAACAGTCATTACTGTGCGTATTTATCAAAATACATTGCATTGAGACTGTTTTTCCTTCCATGTATTCTGATTTGATTTGGTTTATTTTACTTCGTTTTTCTGCGTCATCTGAGTGATGACACGATGAAGTTGCTGAAGGGACAAGAAAAAACATGCCCAGTCCTGGATTCGAAATCGTACGTGGGCTAACCACTACGCCACGGAGGTTGGCTTACACGAATGTGAATATCTAATTTTATCACCAAGCCCACTTACAGGTCTCACAAAGGAAAGGTAACCGAAATTTCCAGTTTCCTAACTTCATGATGCATCAAGATGCCCATCTGAAAAATGGTCACCTTGAGACGGGCCTCTTCTTCGCATCCAATCGCCACTTTCGCCAAGAACGATCAAACAATCCGAAACATCCCGTCCCACCCAACCAGGAACGCTCTTCGATGTAACAAGCTGGCCAAAAGCCCCAAGAATCGTCTCTGAAGAGCACCATTATATATATTTTTTCCTGTTTCAGATCGTCCGCATAATGGAATACAGAAGCGTCATCAAGGGGAAACGAAAGTGTGTCTTGTGGAACTCGTATCCCTCGAGTGTTGTTTTTGGTATTTTTCTAATCTAACTTTTGTCGTTTTGCGGCTTTTGGAAGGAGCTTGAATACAATGCTTCGGCTTTTCCTTTTATTGTATTTTCTCGAGAAGGAAAACGGGTTTTGGAACAAGGCAACACGTTCTGCATATTCAATTGAGATTGTGGATTCATCGTTCTCTCAAAAACCCAGGATTTCCGATGGGTGTGACCACAAATAGAATGCGATAGAGTAGGTCGTGTATTCGTAAGTAGCTATGTGACCCTGTAGTTTGATTAGAGGTTCAAGACGCTTCTTACTTGCAAGTTATGTTCTGTCAATCCACGTTTATACATAATAAATGAAATATTATTTCATCGTCAGTGATTGTTTGGAAAGGAAAGTTCCTACACAATATATGGCAACCTTCACCGTAAAGTGCCGTGATAGGGTGATCTGGGGGATCGACTTCTTCCCTATATATTTCCGAAATATTAATATTAATAACAAAATACGAAAGATCAACATTCGTACTACTCAACTTTACCACGCGATGGAGAAAGAGGAATTTGATCAAGGAGTGGTACTGATTTTCTCCGTCACAACTTTTGTTAATATATCGAGCTGAAATTGAAAAATTATTAAGGTTATAGTTGTGATTTTTAGAATGTACACTCAGATCATATTATCTGATAGACACAATGGAAAAATTTAGAGATGAACGAGAAATGTTTGGAGGGGAACATTTTGGACGTCATTAATATTATGTTATAGTACTTAAGATTCCAGCCTACCTCAGCTAAGATAATTTACAAAATATTTTAGAAATGTCGAACTACTAACCAGAGTTTAGTATTGGTTTTAAAGAACGAAAACTTATATGTAAAAATTAGTGTGCATAAAACTCCCCCTAGAATACAGTTGTGTTTAGTGGTTTTCTTTCGAGATGAATCTGTTGACTTCTAAAGAGACCTAGTTTTCTTAATCGAAACATCAGCTGGTTCTTGGCAACGAGATGTATCCTCTTTTAAGACAGGAACAAAGTTTCGAAGATCCTTTGAAAAAGTTTCCGTGTTTATAATAGAACCTGCGAACCTAAAAACCAACATTTCAGCACTTCTTCTGAAGCTAAACTGCTCTCTAATTCCAAACTTCTGTCCAAGTGGCATTAGTCTCCCTCCATCATTGCTGAAGAAGTCTTAAAATTTGCACCACCCTCTCGGTATAACTGTTACGCGCATGCGCACACGGACAGTTAAAAAATAATTGGCCAGGCCACCGCCAGATACAGATGAATTACAATTTTTACAACGGATATTCGAGGAAAACTTTGCAGATACGAAAGTGGAAAATGTTTCCACGATCCTTAATCAAGATATGGCGCCTGTGCAAGAAGCCATTCTCTCCCTCCTATTGCGTCATTTCCACCCCCAAAGCAGGAGCTCGCAGACACCAATCCGAGCATAGAATGTCATTCGTAGGAATCCTGGGAGATGTGACTTTATCTTTCGCCCGAGGCTTTTCGGTTGTCATCTAAAGAAAGGGGGGGAAAATCATAACAGATAAGGGGGAAAAGTTTCTGCACGACACTTTGCTTTATTAAGCTCCATCACATTGTCAATAAAGGCCCTGACGACTCAGGGCGTCTGGGATTCACCCCTCTTGAATTCCCGCGCCCCTTTTCCACTTATGAAAGTCTCCAACATCAAAAGTCGTCAGCAATTTTGCATTAACTTTGGGGAGGAGTGGCTGCAACAATGTATATGGATCCTCATTTGATAGACGTCCCCATGGTTCTTGGAGAGGGCCGACCAGTGGAGGGATCGTATGCGAAGCTCACATGACTGATATCTCCAAACGTCTACCAAAGGACATTTTGTGTTTGAATTGTCCAGGCTCATTTATACGGGCCCTTAGAATGCTGCGTAGCGAAGTTTTTTTGGGGGGGGGGGATATATGCATCAATTGCCACCACCGTATTCTTAAAATACGAATTTTGAACTAACTCTTAATACAATGGATATATTTTCAAATCTAAGTTGTGGTCCGTCAAAATCATGTAATTTCCCTTGCAATGGGTACGGGGGGTTTCAGTTTTGATTTTAAGTGCACTTTATGCACAGGAAGGCTAATTGGGACTGAACCTGCAGTTCAAAGTGGGGTATCGAACCCGGGACCCCTTGATTACAAGGCGACAGCGTTACAACTACGCCATCGGGGAGGCCCACAAAGGGTACGGCTCCGAGCTTTCTTACAAATACATTTAATACTTGCTCTGGTGTGATATGTGCAGTTTTCATCGTTGGCTCATTAAGGCGTTCTTTACTGTAGCTTTAATGGACAAAGGATGAAGGATAATCTCTCTGGATGGTGACAGAAAGAACTACACCAGTCCATGAACATTCCTTTCATAAAATGATAGTTGAAAACAAGTATGGCAGATTACAATTAAAACATTAACTATTATTTAAGAAACCCCTAACTGGAAAATACACCAAACGCCCTACAAAAATCCCATGTTTATGTCAATGCAGTTACAGTAATCGGTAACTGTTCCGAATGTTTAACGATTTTTGTAAGTCTTAAGGATGTATTAGAAAGTGCTTAAGAATATTGTAAACAATAGTGGAAGCAAGTTTCAAGCTTAGAAAAACTTATTAGCACATTTAAAAGCTTCGTTAAGAATTACTTATAGGAACATTTATTGATCTGAATAGAAGCTTACGCACGCATCGACGCTTGTCAGCGAGCAACCGTTCTTGGTTTACGGTCGTCTCAGACACAGACGGATTTTCACATGTGGCTCGAAGGACGTTTCGTCCTTGAGACAAGATATTACTTGATGAGACGCTAGAAGCATTTATTGATATTACTTTAACGATATGAGGCCTAAGCATAATCCGCCTAACCTAACAACGAAAGCATATAGGGACGGACACCCTGGAAATCTCTGGAGCCAGCGAACGAAAACAAGTCTCTGCCCAAGTAGTGACTGGAGAGGGCTCGACCAATGAACTCGTGAGAGGGGAGTGAGTGCAGCTACCAGCCGTTTGAAGCAGCGTGCACTGCTTTGCTCCGCCAACTCGCTTTCTCTCCTTCTCTTCTGTTATGCGCGGCCTTGCTCCACAGATTCTCGTTAACAGACACAAATAAAAATCAAACCAAAAAATATCGGCGTGTAACATGATTAGTTCTGAATTAAACATTCGAAACTTGGGCCTAGCAACAGATTTCTATCGATGAAGCTACGGAATGGGGCAAAACTGTCGTTGTGTGGCTCCACAGTTGCCGAGATGGTCCAAGTGAAATTTGTTCTTAATGGCGTGTACGCTGAAATGTATTTAATTTTAAAATAATCAAGCCTGCGGAGCGCGTCCAGTCATTCTGAGTGCTGGAAATTTGTGTTTCCATAATTTGAAAAAAAAAGAAAAAAAAGAATGAAACGAAATGCACACTGAACGAGGAAAGGGATAAAGAGTGAGCGTAAACAGTTACAAAGAGAAAGCAAAACAACGCAGCGGTGGCTAAGGGTAGCGGAGTGGGTGGGGGTGGTGGGGAAGGAGGGAGAGAAGGGGTGGAAACAAAAACGAGAACGAGAAACCAGCGTTTGAATGCTGGGAATAAATGGCGTCATCATACATACAATTTCCTGGCCTTTGTGTCCCGCGATGCTAGCGAAAACTGATTACGCCGCAATTTGCTGTTGTTAACGGGTGCATTTTGACTTCGCGTTCCGCCTATCAAAACAAGGACCGTGATGGGCACTTCCTGTATAAGCTCCAATAGGCCCTTATATGGAAGCAGGCTGCCAGGGGACCTAATTGATGACATGGATGTGGCTAAATATTCAACGACTGCATGTAGAATGGACAAAAAAGGGTTCTCTGTAAGTTAATGCTCCGATTTGGTAGCAAATAAGATATTATTTTATGAATTTGTCATGAAAGTCCAATGTAGCTTGTAAATGCACAATATTCCTGGAAACGCATCAGTCAAGTCAGTTCCATATTACCACTGAGTATAGTGGGCTTAATTTATTGGTGGGGATTTCCGGTGGCGTAGTGGTGAACGTTGTTGCCTTGTAATCAAGGGGTGGCATTGCACAGTAGTTTCGATCATACTTAAATAGTAGGTCCAGTTCTATTATGAGTATTATAAAGACTTGAAACAAGTTTCTGTTCATTACGTGTCAATAAACGATATTCTTTCGATCTGCCAGCACTGTTAACGTCCCCGTTAAATTAAAATACAGGGTGTCCGGGCGAAAAGTATCCGAAAACAACGAATTATAATGCGAGACCTATTTGCTATATATTATCAGTCGATTGGCAATTTTTCCAAGATTTGTCTTGTCGTACTTCCGGGGTCAGGCCCATTTAAACTATGTCATCATAAATTGGGCTTTCTAATTTTCTGCCTCGTGCTGCTATTTTATGTCCCCTTGAGGTCTCCATACGTTAATCACAACGATGAGGAATGATGGACTGATAAATTGATGATGGGATAAACGCTGGCTGGGGTTCGAACCTGGAACATCTGTAGCGCCTTGTGTTGACCACTCCACCACGGAGACCGATATAAAATGATCCTTTAAAAAAATTAAACTCAATCTAAGAATCGAACCCAAGTGTCCGAGTGGCACTCAGGCGCTCTACTGACCCAACATTGGTGGCTCAACAACACTGTCGTTGATATCCTATGATTGATGCCATGTAAATTAGTGTTTCCGATCCCACTTTAAACTATAGATCCAGTCCCGATTTGACTATACTCCGTCCAAGCTAACTGTGGAGAAGGCAAACGAACAGATCTCTACGCAAGTAGTGACGCGAGACGGCTCCACCAATGAACACGTGAGAGGAACGGAATTGCGTGGAGCGGGGAAAAGCGACTGAAGTTACCAGCCTTCCCATCAGCGTCCACTGCTTCTCTCTGGCCAATAGATTTCCTTCGCTTCTCTGATGCTATGCGCGGCCTTGCTCCACAGTTAGCTGGGACAGGGTATATATGGGAGAGTGTAAGAGGTGACCTTCCACGTAGAACACCCTGGACTGCATTTTTCAGACTCTCAAAGCTCTTGCTTCTGGACTCACAGTCTGTATAATACTATGTGGGACTCGTGTTGTGTCGTACACACTTTGCAGCACGATCATCAGTTGTGTGCCTCTGGTGGCGCTAATTTCTTAAAAAAAACATTGGGCAGTCTCAAACACAAAAAGTTTTTTTTTTTTTTTAAGAAAATCCTTATAAATCCTCTCTTCAATATATTATGATATTAATGCAAACCAACAACGCACCCTTACTTTTTAAAATCTGTTATTTACTGATTTTAATAAACAAATAATTGGTAGCCCAAACAAAACTGTACCAAAACAAAGGTCGTATATGAAAAGGTTCTCTGAAAATCCCGTCCCACAAGACAACGTTTTATGAAAATTTCTTCATGGTCACTGCTACCAGAGCGTGGAACGACCTCCCCAATGACAAGAGGAACTCATCTTCCCTCCGCCAATTCAAATCAAAATTAAGAAATCATCTTCTGGAATCACCTTACCAGTACTGAAATGAAAACAGGGAAATAAAATGGAACCTTTGTGTAAACTTGCAGGACCAACACCCACTTTTTTTCTGTAATTTTAGTATGTTTGTTATGTGTGTGTTTATGTTTTACATGTATTTTTTTACTTTTCTTAGTGTGTATGCATTTTTCTGTTTTTATGTTGTTTTTTCTTGGCGTGTTTTTCTTTTATTTTTTTTCGTGTTTTTCTTTTTTCTGGTATCTTAATGTTTTTAGTTTCTATATATTTCACAAACAGTTCGCTACAAAAATCAATTTATAAAATGTAAAGTAGAGATGGTTAAGTGGAAGGCTTGTGCCTTAATTTCGCCATGCACAAGGAATAAATAAATAAATAAATAAAATATAATAATAATAACAACACGACAAATTATTCGCTGGGCTGTGGACCATATAAGTTGACGCCACTGCCTGAGTAAATAACTGAAATCTGATTCGCCATTCCTAGGGGTCGCACTTGTGCAACACGAGACAACTGGAAGATGAGCCTCGGTAATTTTCAACTTGCATGCGGCGGAGCCGTCAAAAGCGCACTCACGCAGACCAGAATCTGCATAACTCTGCTCTTCGGGCCCCATCCCTCAACCCTTCCAGCCCGCCGACCTCCCCACTCAACGGCGACCACAGCAGTCACCTGGGAACGCTCACCTGCCATGTCGCTCTCCATCGCCGCTGGAACGCTGCAGCCAAACACCGCTTCCGCATTCTCGCTGATTCGCTCTCTAATGGGTGTTTTCATCAAGTACTATTGCACTCGATTTCAGCTATGCGCCCCACCTCCAGATCAGAATATTCCCTGGATGTTTCGTGTATGACTACTTAGAAGCAAGAGTTTCCACCTAATACGGGGGATAGTCGGGGGGAAAGTATCCCTGTCTGCCATCTGGAGTGAGTTTTATTCAGGAGAAAAAACATGGCGTGAGAAGAAAGAGGCAAAATTACGCAATTTCTCCACATAGTCCACATCGATATTCAGCCACTTGTCGTAACGCGTCATAAGTTTCAAGAAACCCTGTTCGTAAAACTGCATGTCCTGTTTACGGAGATGAAGTTCTATACGGCAGCTTCCACTTCTGCTGTTATGCTGAAACCCAGTGCCTTCTTCAGAGCAGGGAAAAATGGAAGTCACTGGGTGCAAGGTCGGGACTGTAGGACAGGTGATTCAGGCGCTCCCAACCGATTGTGGCAATATGGTTGGTCATTGCTGCCGGCGTGTGGGGTGTCGCGTTGCCTGATATTAGGTCGGGCCTCATTCTTCGAATGGTTATGAATTTCCGTACCGGAAGTTTCACGGTGCTCGCACTTCATCCTTTGTCCACGATTGCAACACACCTCCGTTCTCCATGCCGGCCGGGCACACACTTCTCAACTCTTCCTTTGTCTTCAACGTAGCAGTACGCTAGCGCCCTCTGCAAGGAAATGGTCGTGTGTCCGATAACAAAGGAAGAATGATGCACGTATAACCATAATATATTACCAATCCAAAATATCCATGCTTTCTGGAAATACACATACGGGAAACCTTTTTTTTTCCAACTATCCCTCGTATCTCCTGTAGCAACAAGACTGACACGGATGTGGACTATCCTATCTCGAAATATTCTTTCCATACTGGATTTGGATTCTTCATAATTTCAGTTTCGGTACCCCGAACTGGTTTACTAAGAGATGCTATTAACAGTTCACTGAAATGAAATTTGACAGGAAAATTCAGTTCGGAAGTCCCGAAATGTTTAGGTTCAGGTTATAGTTTCAGTCTTCGAGTAATTAAACACAGCACATTTAGTTCGGGTTTGATCGGTATGGAATAGGATGTGAACCAGTTCAAGAAATCAGTTTTCCTGCTTAACGAGGTTGCCTGTTTACCTACCTTCCCCACACAATCGATGTTTTGTTTTGTGATCGTTTGCTTGTATGTTACTGCCGTCAGTGCTATCGGCTAGGTGTTGTACTGCTTGCAAGAGGGAAGGTGAAGGAAACTCCTGTGTAATGTCTGGCAATCGAAAGCAAGGTTCGCTGCATGGCAATGCGTATTACACCACGTCATTATCTCTCATCCGCACAGGCAAATCGTCGCTTTTTCAATCAGACCCAGGGTTGGCAATAGTATTCAAATTATGGTATACCAACTCTGGCTAGGGTATTCATTTTTAAGCTTATGCGTGCTGCTCCGTTCTTTCTGTCATAACATATATATATGTATATATATATACATATTGTGCATGCCTGTGAGCTGTGACATATGAAAATTCAAAGATTTGAAAAAATAAAAGGAATAGAGAAATCATTTCGAACCACTCTCGGTTAATGATAATTACAAGTTGTCTAGAATAATTACAAACAATATACAAGAACAAAAACTCCTTATCGTTAGTTCCATGTATCAAAAACATTGGGAATTATGGAAGGCTTATAGTAGAAATAATTAAATGAAGGAAATTCTACCGAGTTTTCATATAAACCTCTTCAAGAAGAGAATGGAGAAGTACAGAAAAAAGAATTACAAAAAATATATGTAAAATAAAACAAAGTATTTCGTTTCTGCCTGTATTTGTAATAAATATTGATCAATTGTCCGTTCATCTAAGTACAAGTTTCAATTTCACTTTTCCTGTTCATTTTTCAATTTTTGTTTTAAGTCCACTTTATGCACAAATAGACTAATCGGAACTGGACCTACAGTTTTAAGTGGAATCCAAACCACTGTGAAATGTGCCTCGACCAGGTATCAAACCCGTGACCCATTGATTACAAAGCGGCAACCTTACCACTACGCTATCGTGGACGCCATATTCTCGCAGCACGCATATTTCGGCTTTCTACTTTTCAAATAATTTAGTCATAACAACCATACCATTTTACTTTCTTTTAACATTTTACAATTTCGTTATAGTTTTTCTGATAGCTAAGCACGACACCGTTTTCAGTTTCCTCGATTCAGGAAGTTAAGCATATAGCAACACTGTATTTGTGTTGTTGTTTGTCAAATTGCCCCAAATTTCTTATAATCACATTACCATAAGTAACTAGCATACCGATTTCCAGATTTCTGCTTCAAAAATTAAAATATTAAATATGACAACCCGGCACTTCTGTATTTTTTCAGCCATTTCGCTGTTTTCGTCTCTGTTGAGGACTGAATACCACAGCCTGCTACGACGTTAGGGACCCTGGGTTCGAATCCTGGCCTGGGCATGGATATTCTTTCTAAGTGTTCCTTCATCATATCATTAAGCATCCTTATCGTCGCGATTAACCTAAAGTGCAGAAAAGCGACGGAAAATAACAACAACAATGAATCAAATCAATGAATCGTTTTTGCAGTATCTTAAACAAGTATTAAATACTGATTTTACTTCATAGCTATAGAAATATAAAAATAATGTGATAACACTTTATTTCATACAAATTAAAATTTTCAAAATCGGCTGTATTCGAAGTAGGACCTAGGCAGCATACCGCTTTTCATATTTATGCCATCAAAAATTAAAACAAAATTTGGCAGCCCTGCATTTTTGGTGTTGCAAAACATCCCTATTTAGTTATACTATGTAGTAGCATTAATATTCAGCATACAGATATTCAACTTATTAGTAAAAAAATAAGGTTAGATATGACAACCCAACATTTCCAATTATTAAAAACTTTCCTATTTCGCTGTTTTCAGGTAGCATAAATAACCAGCATTCCGATCTTGAACTTTCTACCTTTAAAAATTGAAAATTTAAAATTGGCAACCGGTTTTTCCAATTACTTTAAACTTGCAACGTCCCACCTACACACAATTACCACACTCTAAACACTTCACTTAGGAGGACGGCAAAAGTCTACCCATATGCGCTAACTTTTTGTCAGCCGTAGAACATGGACTCAGAAATATCTCAGGGCTTGCTGGGTGTAAGGAAAGACTATACCAGCTTAATATATATATTTTTATATGTTTATTATAGTCTCAACACAAGGGTGTCCGTTTGCACACTTACACACGTGTCTTTACCTGAAGCCCTTACCACGCGCGTGCATTTACTTGTACCACACACGTGCTTTTACCTGTACCACGCACGTTCTTTTACCTGTACCACCTTTGGTCTCGAAGAGATAAGGGGGGCAGAGAACATCCAATTTATTCCTCGCTGTGAGGCGCCAGGGGGAGTATGGGGACCTAACTTTATTTAGGGCCTTGGTCGCCGCTGACGTCACGGGTTGCCCTGTAAAAGAGAGTAGGTTGTGCGTAGTACCCCAACCACAGCCGGGAATTGGCCGAAACCAATCGGTACTCCCGAATAACGGGCGCAGGGTAAAAGGATTCAAGGATGCCGCGACACCCGCGGCGTTAGCTGGGAATTGGCAAGCCAACCGGTGTCTCCTATGAAGGGACGGCAGGTTAGAAAGGAAGGTCCGGGTGCTCCCAGACAAGCCGGGCAGGTAGCACCTGGGCACCTATCAGCCTAAGCGAGCGGACCAGGTAGGTAGGTTGCTGCTAGGCTCTTCTTCTTCTTTCTCCGTCCTTCCTTCTGGGATAGCTTCTAGTTCTCAGGCTGGGAGGCCAGTTAAGCCTGGATGTTTGCCTGTTGACATCAGGGAGCCAACTGAGCTCCGGTCTCGCTGCGCTGGGTTTTATACTCTCGGTGGCGCATGGGTGGTGAATATTTTAACTACAAGTACGCGTTGCTAACTCATTTTTTTACATATTGCAAACTTCGTACTGAGGAATATCAAGGTTTTGACATTGAGAAATCACTAGTGGGAAAATCACTAGATGCACGTGAAATATAAACTAAAACTGTGTGCATTCAGACAATACAATTAATAATGAGCCTCGCAGGACTCTGCTATTCTAAACAACTCGTTGAACAATGTAAATGACAATAATTGATAACATTAAAAAGAATATAGCGACCACGCAGGGTCTAATAATGAGTGAAGCTAGTAAACGTAGAGGTGGAACCGTTAACGTTTACAGAATACATTTAAACTAAAAGCGTACGCCTCACAGGGGCATTCCGCTTAACTCTTTCATCAGATTAAAAGGAATATAGTGACCACGCAAGGTCTAATAATAATTAAATGGAGACCAAGCAGAGTCGTTACAAACTCTCCCCTTTAACTATATTCAAAGTAGCACATATAACCAGAATATTGATTTTGAAATTTCTTTCTTGAAATTTTAGTAGTTTCACCAATTTCAGTGGCTCGAACCATTATTCCGGACCAAAACTCGCGTGGCGTGTTTTTGACGTGGACTGTAGTCTCAAACCGATATGTCCAACTGCTTTCCTCGAAACTGGTTCCTGAAGTGGTGCAAACCAGAATGTTATTTCATGAGGAGCTTCGAGTTTCGGTTCGACTGGGCCGGAGTAGAAACTGTTAGTTCCAGTTCGAATGCGAATTACCTATCCGAGTTCGGTCCGCAGCGCCGAACTGGAACTGGTATTGCGAGGAATGAAATCAGTCCGACTCGAACCAGCACTCGAACTGAAACGAGTTTAGTTCAACATTTTTCCTGAAATTTCTATGTAGTATATCTCTTATCTGTGCCAAATCATTCATGAGTTAACTTTTCAAAGTTTTCATATTTTTGCCGAAACTTAATAACTAGTTGCTTCTGCATTACTTTTCAGGCATTTTAAACAAGTAATTAATAAATCAAATCTTGCCTCGTATGAGAACAAGTACATATACTTAGCAAATATAGATATTAACCATGAATAAATTATCTCCTTTCAACATATGCGTATTCAACAGAGCCACAAGAGAAAAAGAGAGCTAAATACTATTCGGAGCGGACAGGAGGAGGAAGGGGGTCATAATCAAATGCTGAAAAGTATTGCAAGCATAATCCAGTTATGCGTTGCAGCAGGGCCCTCCGATGCAAAACCGCTTTGTTGTTATATGGATTTGACAAGCAGAGCTGCGAGCGTCACGGTTCTGATAAAACAATAGTAAATTGCCAATATTGCGTGCGGTTATTTTTCGCTAAAGTGGCACAGATTAACATTCTCTCTCTCTCTCTCTCTCTCTCTCTCTCTCTCTCTCTCTCTCTCTCTCTCTCTCTCTCTCTCTCTTTTCCAAGCGAAATAGCCCCGGAGATGAAAATGAAAAAAAAGTCTTCCCTATTTTTATTTGCTCTTAATCATGTTCACTTTGGGGGGGAAATGAGGCTCTCAGAAATGCAGGGGGCAGCACTGGACGAAACAAAAGAGTTTAAACAGGCGTTCGTGACGTCACAAATTAAAATGCCAATGGTGACGCCGGGTCTAATGTAATGTAAAAAAATGATATTATTTTATCAACGCTTTATAATTTTCAATTTCAATATTATGATTTTGCGGTGGTCCTTTAGCCATTGAAGTACATGTTCTGCGTAGAAGAAAATCGATTATTCCGTTCATGCATTTTTTGACAAAAAAATGTATAATGTTAACTATGATCATTGCAACATGCTTTGATTAAGTTTTTGTTATAAGTCCATTTTATGCGCAGAAAGTTAATCAGGACTGGACTACAGTTCAGCGCCGTAGCTAGATATTTTGGCGTCCCCGGCAGGATTGTGGTATTTCGCCCCCCCCCCCTCCCCTTGCCGGAACCCAGCAGTGACATTTTATGTGATTCCTTCGATATTTTCATATTATGATATGGTTTGTAATATTTATACCCTACAAATTTTGAAGTGAGGAAACAAAGAAAAATTCATTTAAAAAAAAATAGTTTGTAATTAAAGATTCGTAGTGTGCATTTCTGATTGTAAAAAAATTAGCACATTTACAAATATATCAGTTAGATCACGTGTCGGAAGAAAATCTTCAGATTACTCTTCGTACTACTATTACTACTTTGGGAAACAGAAAATTCCAGCCGTGTGTTACCAGAATATACCTCTGACAAGTGTACATTTATTTGTCGTATATTCTGACTTTGTTGTCTTATTTTTTAATAAACTTTTGAATGGCGCCCTATGCGTCAGCCCGCCCTACCCTACCCCTCGCTACGGGTCTGTAACAGTTTAAAGTGTTATCCGAATCACTATGTTTCTCCATCGGGAATCAAACCCTGGGCCCCTTGATTAAAATGAGATGACGTTACCACTACGCCATCGGGGAGACCCCAGTGCAACATGTCATGAAGGCTTAGAAATGGGAGGGTAGTGGTGGAAGCCCCGCATTCACAATATTGGCCATTTTAGAGGTGTTGTGAACAGCACCGTACTCCTGCCGCCTTGAACACCCAGAGCTGTCCCCAGATACTCATTTATTATTATAGGTTGGCTAAATCCTAGAGCCGCTTTATGCAGAGATATTGCTGAAAACGTTTCCACCGAAATCTCCCGTTCCGTAATCAAACAGAAAACAAATTTATTTCATGTTTCGATTTATTGTTTTGTTTCTTATCCGCTTTTCAGACTGAAAAATCAATCGTGAAAAATGAATGTTCACAGCGCAACTGAACTTTATTCTCTATCTTCGTGTGTGAGAGACAGAGAAAGAGGAGACGTCAAGGAAAAAAAGTTCCGTTCTCTTCTTTTTGTTTCAAACTAACCCCAAGCCGATGGCAAAAACGCCAAAAGAAAATAACAAAAGCCATAAGCTGTCTAATAATACTGGCTGTGTTATGTGAATGTACAATCTTATTCGTGGTAATTGGTTAGTTGATTGATATGATTAGGGTCATCATTGCATGGTGCGGTTAATCTCGACAAGCGGCTGATAGGATGGTGGTAGGAAAAGAGGATTACAGTTGCCACAATATGCATAATTCCTTTCCAGACTATCTTCCAAACTGATGCAGATGAAATACAAATTCCCAATCAATCGGAGTTTTATGAAACAGAAACAGTCAAATGTCGTAATATGTAGCAAAGAATAAGAAAAATACAAATTGTGGTTTCTAACTCATAGCAATAGTCTTGAAAATGGCAATTTACCCGGGATGGAAACTAATGCGTAGTTTCCTTGGGAAATGCACGATTTAGTTGGTGCCACTAAATCACGGATCTCAAAGTTCTAGCGAGGCAATGATGATATTTTCATTTTATTTGACGTTTTTGCCTTTGTATGCTAATCGCGACGATGAAAATGAATGATGAATAAATGAATGTAATGAAGGGACACCCATGCCAGGCAATAACTAGAACCCGGAGTCTTGAGAGGCGAGATCGTAGGGCTCTCCGGTGGCGTAGGGGTAACGTCGTCGACTTGTAATCAAGGGATCCCGGGTTTGATACCCGGTGAAGGCACATAGTACGTCGAATCCCACTTTAATTGTAGGTCCAGTTCCGATTAACCTTTCTGTGCATAACGTGGACTTAAAAACTAAGGACCCGAAAAAGTTCGTCGAGATTTATTTCTAATTCATTTTATACTCAGAAAGGTTGATTGCGATGCATCTCTGCCGAGGATCGAACCAGAACCCCTTCATTACAATGAGAGGGAGGTTCCACTAAAGAATCGAGAGGACCCTGATATTCGTCGATATTGTGAATGAGCGCTGAAGAAGTGTTGTGCATTTGGTTTGTTTCTTGTTATATTGCGTCGCTTTTCAGACACTTTTGGCTAATCGCTGCGATGAGGATGAGCGATGATATGATTGAATAGATGAAGGGACACTAACAAAGACCGGGATTCTAGACCAGGACCTCTGGCGTTTTAGCACGCTAAACACTCCGCCACGCAGGTCGGCAAGAAGAAGGGTGCATATATTTATATTTGTGCCATGTTGTTGCCACCCGCGGCTAAGAACGTTAGAGAGCATCGTCGGAAATCACCACTCTTGGAGATTGCTCCGGAAGATGTAGTGATCCGCTATTCCGTTTTTCCAGACACGGTCGAGGAGGCTGAGCAGCCGATGATCCTCAGATGTTCATCTGTCGTTAAGGGAGACCGCGTTGCTAAACGTTTACCCAAACTGCATTAGAGATGGGGGAGGGAGGGATATATTTTCAACGGGCCAGACAACAGTGTCTCCGGCAGAAGACGAAAATTTATGTCACCGAAGGCAATTTATTGTGGAGAGGAGCGAGAGCGCCTCGCAAGTCCCAGATATTATCGTCCGTCATTCATATTACTATTCTGTCGCTTGTATATTAAATTAATTCCCAAAACAGGGTGATAATCGAAGGGGAGATACATATTACCGCGGGGGTAATGGAGGGGGGAAGAGGCCCCCTCGTGCTGTCACAAACAGAAATTAATCGCCGGATTTGCCTTCGTCTTGACTTCGCTTCAGCCTTAGACGGTTGTCATAGAAACCTGCCTTGAGCGTCATCGCGGGAAATGACTAAGCGAAGCTCTTAAGGGAGCAACTTGAAAGATTCTGCAAACATTTATGTGTCGATCCCTCGACTTTGACATCGTCAGGGTGGATGTTCTCATTCAAGAAGCCAGTTTGTGCGTTCTAGAACATTCTTCAAGACCCATCATGTTCCATAGGCTTATTTCTTGTTTGCTCTTATTGTTGCTTAACGATTAATTTGGTTTATTTTACTTCGTTTATCTGCCACTTCGTTCTAATCGCGAAGATGGAGATGAGTGATGATATAATAAAGTTCAGGAATGGACACTCACAAAGAACACCCGTGCCCAGGCTGGGATTCGAACCCGGGACCTCTGGCGTTGTAAGCAGTGTGCTAACCACTCTACCGCGGAGGCCGACAATGTTGCTTAACTACAAAAAAAAAGTCGGGACGCGATAAGAAACGGCGTGCAATCAGAACGCAGAACGGCAGAACGTGACTAAGTTCTGTCTCCTCGTTGGCTGCCATGTGGCTGAGGGTTTTCTACGTTGCCACGTTCGCACAAACAGACGGACAGGATAATCAGCTGTTGGCAAGCTCGGGAAAAAAATAAAACGTCACGCGAAATTAAGCACGTACGTATCAGTACGCTAATATATGTTATTTCCGTCGTAAAGTGATAATTTAACGAATCTAGAAGTTTGAATCTGAAGTTTCTTGTAGGTTTACTACGTTACCTTCCCGTGTGAATTTTACATTCTGGCAAGCATGAAACATTTTATCTTCCTGCTCTACACAGCACCCGAAAATCTTCACTGAAAGAACCTCTGTTGTGTTTTTATTATTGTACATTGCAAGCATCAGTTACAGGCATATTTTTACTTGTTTTGTATCGTATCATAATTACCTACAAAAGAAAATGCGTCTTGTGTTATGAACAACTGTGGCAAATCGTTCTCCTTTGATTTCATGTCGCCTCTCTTTGCCTTCTTTGTCACACCGCGACGTTCGTCTTTTTCGCAACTCAATACCGACCGTAGCTATGTCCGCCTATTGTTTTTGTATACGAAACTCGCCCTTTGTTTTGTAACGACATGGAATTTATACTTCTGTGACATAGTTGAAGCTTCAGAACGTACAAATGAAATCTATTTCTTGAAAATTAGGGCGAATTATGTATAAACAAATTACGTATAATTTGGTTTCGTTAACACGTTTTTTAAATTATATTTTGCGGAACCTACAAAAATTTACCTTCTATACAGAATTTCACAGAACTGAGTTACTGTATTACAGAGAAGAATTTATCAAGAACAAATCAATTATGTGTGAATTGATTGATTGATTGATTGATTGATTGAGTTGGTGTTTTTAAAGTCCACTTTATGCACACTACGGCTAATCTGGAATGAACCTACAGTTGGAGGTGGGATCCGAACCACTATGTGCCTCGACAGGGTATCGAACCCAGCACTACTCGATTACAAGGTGACGACGCTTACCCTACCACTGTACCATCGGGGAGGCACATGTGGGTGTGTGAAGTGAGATAATTTGGGAAGCTACAGGATAATACAGGCTCTGGCAATACAGAGTTCAATGAATTACAACGAAACGCTTGGCAATTGCTCGATTTCCTAAACATTAATGATACATTTTGTACATGTGTAATTAATGCTTCGATCTACCTGTATGTAAAAACATAAAAAATGAATGAAAGAACAGAAGTAGTAGTTAAAGAATCAGTTGTCTTTACTGAGAATGAGAACAATGGATGTGTCCTGTTGTTGACTGTTTAACGAGATGTTTAATCCTACACGTGTTTCTGTGGACTCGCGAAAATCCTAAAGTAGGTCAATCCGGCAACAGCGCATCGCTACCAGAGCGGGCGGTTCCACGCCGGATGCTAGCGCGTCCCGACTTTAATCGCAGTGACCCCTCTAGAACAGCACAATTCGGTTACACGAAGTTCTTTTAACTAGGGTGACCAGACATACTCTTTTTAAGAGTATTATACTCTTTTAGCGGTTCATACACTCTAAACTCTTTTCAATTTGCAAAAATCCCCAAATATACTATTTTCCATAAAAACAAAGGTAAATATGTTATTGAACAACATATAAAATCGAAGACACACACAGAATGTTCATCAGTTTCTGAGACACGTAAGTTGGATAGTTTCTTCAAGTGTATTGATGGATACAGTAAGTCAATATGGTTTGGAAACTAAGGTTGTTGGATTTGTAGCAGATAATGCACCATTAAATTTTGGTAGCATAAACAAGACAACATCAGGAAATAAAAATGTGCACAGAGAGTTAGAGTGCAGATTAGAAAAAAATATATTTTGCCTATTTGTTGTGGGCCTCATATTCTACAAAATGCAATTTCTGTACCTTGTGCGAAAATAATACCCATAGATTTTGAGAACTTTGTTTTCAAAATATACAATCATTTTAGTATTTTTACTGTGAGAACAGAAAATTTGAAAAGATTCTGTGAATTTATTGGGTGCCATTATGAGGGTTTAACTTTATACTTTAATTATACGTCAGTATGAAGCGATAAAGGCCTATTTTTTGAGTGAGGAAAATGCCCCAATTGCTATTGTCAATTTTTTTCAAGATGATACAAGTGAACAAACTATGGCTATATTTTCTGCATGCACAGCTACTCCTGTTTAATGATACTATTTTAAAATTTGAAAGGTGTGATATAACAGTAATTGTAGTTTCTGTTCAATATTTTCAACTCCTACAGAATAGAACAGAACTTTTTCCCATTCTCAGCAAAAAGTTTACTTATGAAACTTGTAAAAGGAGGGAGTATGAAGGAGGAATATGCATACTCTGTTTCAAATTGGTTTTATTGTGAAGTGGTAAAATACTTAGAAACATGGTCACTTAGTTTTTTTAAGATGTCAAGAAACTGAGGTATTTACTCCTTGACTCAAGAATTTCCTATGAACAATTTCCAGAGTCATTTTCATATATCCATCAACAAGCAAAACATATTTCAAATTCATTGGAATTTAATGATAATGATATTTTTGACACTTGATGTGCAATTTCAAAAGCCGTTGAAAAACATATTCAAGACTGGGGGGGGGGGGAGAAAAGACGCAATGATGGGTAAGTGGAGGTCAGTGTACAAATATTTAGTGCAAGCTGGGTCAAATTTAAAAGTGATTGTGCCTCTTATAAAATTCTTGTTTACTCTACTCTGCCTGGTACAAATGTTGATTGTGAGAAACTCTTCAGTGTCATTAAAACTTATTGGCGAGAGGGAAAACGTACACTCCTAGTGTCAACACTAACAAGTAATGAAAGTGAAATTTAATGTGGACATGACCACAATTAAGAACGATTTATAGGTACATACTCAAGAAAGCAAAATCATCCCAGAAGTATGAATGATGGTGCCCATTGGTGAGAAAGTATTTGTAATTAGCTAATTACATTAGACCCATAAGTAATTTGAATCTGTAGAGTGTAGGGCTATTTTATAGGGGCTATAATAGAAGCAATAACAAATAACCACCCTTATTTTCGTTTTCTTTTTATGTTTTGTGCATGCGCACCTTCAACCTATAGACTATACTCTTTTTGGTCAACAAATATCTGGTCACCCTATTTTAACACAAAATACGTTCTATCTGGTAAGTCCACATAACTCAATATCTAAAGACTAAAGGTTTCGACCTGAACTTGAGTAAGTGCCCGTTCAGTAATTTCATCAAATTGTCGTTCATCTTCATTGTGATAATAATGAACAACAAGGAACCTAAATATTTATATGACCAAATTGCCCCGTAATGGAAGAACGGGGGGGGGGGGGAATTAACCTTCTTCAGAAAACTAAATTCACGATTCCCTTACACAAAACAGCACTTTAAGAAAACTTTCAGTCGCCGCGATAAAAGAATGGAATACACTCCCCCCACCACTGACTTCAGAGGAGCTACACCCTGGAACATACATATTAAACTTAAAGAAGCACATACTGTCCAAATAATAGTGCCTAGCTTTGGCTTTCCTGTTAGGTACAGGAATGAGGTAATAGCTATTGTTTTAGTTTTAACTCTGTAATAGTAGTATACTACGTAATTGTGAATTAGATTGTACTCTGTGTAATAAGTACATTAATAGTTTATATGTATACCCGTAAGTATATATCTATTACTTTTCTATGTTTTAACTTTTCTACCGTAAAACTGACTTTCAGAAAGTGTTATGTAAAGTATAAATTGTAATATGTATTTGACAGAGGTTTGCTGTAAAGGCGGTCGAAACAAGCTCGCTCAATAAAAGCGATTCTATTCTATTCTATTCAATTATATTTACTCAATGTCGTTAGTACGTAAAAGTAAGTGATATGATCAGAATCTACACACTTTATCGGGAATCTGTGGAGCAACATCGCATGAGTTTCTTTTGTGTGTTTGAGTTTTTGTTTTAAGTCCACTTTATGGACAGAAAGGATAATCGGGGCTGGGCCTTCAGTTTAAAGTGGGTTCCGAACCACTACGTGCCTCCACCGGGTATCGAATCCGGAACCCCTTGATTACAAGGCGACGACGTTACCACTGCGCCATCGAGGAAGACAGGGGCAATGCTGCCTATGACGGTGGAGAAGGGGAGGAAGCGAGCGGGCGGAGCAATGTTCCAGCTGCGTTTTCTCCTCCATGGACTCACTTCACTCACTACACGCTCATTGGTCGAGCCCTCTCGAGTCACTACTTAAACTTGTTTACGTTTGCTTGCTGCAACCTCCGCGGCGGAGTGGTTAGCACATGGCGCTACGACGCCAGGCGTATGCAAAGGTTTTATTTGTTACTGTCCTTTTATCAGTTTCATCATATCATCCATCATCCTCATCTTCTCGATTAGCCAGAAAGTGGCAGAAAAGCAAATTAAAATAAACTAAATCAATCAATCAGTCAACCTCTCGCTTGCTCCAGTGTTTCCCGGAACAGAGTGTAGTTCCGACTGTACATTTTTTTAAAGTCGCGGTTTGCCTCTTTAACAACGACATGCCTCAAACCCGAACAGCCGGTGATGCAGAACGCTCTTCCAACGAGACGAGTGGGTTTCAAAGAAAGAAAGAAAATTAAAAAAACTTGCGAGAAATTGAAGTGTTCTCTGCAATTGCAAGGCTAGTCATGTTGCCATTCTTTTAATGAGCAAACTACAGTACACGCAATATATGAGCGTTTCCATGCGTGGAGAGGTTCTGCTGAGAGTGATTCCCCATTCAAGAGCCGCAACCTCTTGGTGTGCCTTCCTGGCAGACCTTGAGGAGCCTTATTATCTGGAGCTCAAGTTTGCTCCATGCTTGTTGCATAAAGTCCACTGCTCGCTGCTCAGAACTTGTTCTGTAATATACTTCCTCATAGCAGCGAGTGTTTTAAAGCAGAGCTCTTTGATTTAATTCCCTTCGTTCATATGTTTTATTCGTTGCATTTATGTTGCATGCTGAGGACAAGAGTTGGTAGCGCAGCGCGATACAAAATCAAAGATCCTAGCTTCGAATTCTGAATTGATTTATTTCATAGATTCGCCATTCATACTTACCGTCAAGATCATCGTAGAGATACAGAAACGCGATATAAATACGAGGGAGGGTCGAATGAAAACCATAAAAGTGTGGCAAAAGTTGTACAGCACACTGTATACAGCTCAAATTTACACGAAGTCTCAACTGATATTTATGAAAGGATCTCAAGGATGCACGACTGATCAGGAGAGCTTCAACACGCCATTTATTTCATTTTAAAAATGGCGCCTCCTCAACACACTTGCACCAGTGAAGACAAGTGGTTTCTTGCCCTCTGTCGGCCTAAAACTTACAGAAATTTTGTCGAAAAATGAAAATTCAATATCTCTATGCATCCTTACCACACCAGCAAGTTTACTAATGGGGGAATTATTAGGAATCTCTGGAGCGCGCGAACGAAACAAGTATCTGCGCAGGTAGTGACTCGAGAGGGTTCGACCAATGAACACGCGAGAGGGAAGGAGATTGCGTTGAGGGACAAAAGGGACTGCATTTACTCGTACCAGCTGTTTTCTGCAGCGTGTACTGCTTCGTTCCTCCCACTCGCTTTCTTCCCTTCTCTACCGTTATGCGCGGCCTTGGTCCAGAGATTCCCGGAATCGAGTATAGTCAGTGCAAATTATTTTGGCGGCCTCCCCGCTGGCGTCGTCGCCTTGTAATCAAGGGGTCCAAGGTTTGATATCCTCTGGAGGCACATAGTGGTTCGGATCCCACTTAACTTTAGGTCCAGTTCCGATTAGCCTATCTGTGCACTTTAAGTGGACTTATAACAATACTTCAAATTCTTTTGAGTGTAGTTATTCTACAGAAGTAATGATGGGCGTAAAATACTTGAATTGTACAAAGAAATACAACTAACGACAAGGATATAATGATGACATCAATTAAAGAATATGTGACCATACCCTGACAGAAGTTGAAATGTAGAGTCGCCATTGCTACTATGATATTGTTGTATTCCCAGGCTGATGTTTGGATTCACTGTGAAATTATTTCTCCGTGCAATTGCGTGTGGTTCTTGACCCCATGGAATGACCAGCCAGGAAAAGATATTGTTCAAACCTAATGGAGCTGATACGTGAATGGGCTATTGGAATTTAATCCCACGGCATAATAGAGACAGACTGACAGAAGGACGCTGTGCCGATAGATTTCCAAATGGTGTGGGAGGGATAAAGGGCCTAATAAGCAGGGCAGTTCATGAATACACCGCAGCGGATGCCAGGAATAACTCCGAATGGCACCGCTTCTCTCGGCTGATGAATAACCCGCCCCCCCTTTCCATAATCGCTTCGAATACGATCCCATGGAGGTGGGTCGACGCGGATACCTTCTATAATTCACGTCGTTTCCGCCACTGATGAATTTCCCACGCAACGGTTGATAATTTCATAGTCTCCCGGTGCATAGCGGCGGGCCGATCATCGAGACCAAGGGAAAGGTTTGAGGGGAGGGGGGTACGATTTAACGTTTACGGGAAGATTAGCAACGGAGGGGAATAATAATTATCCCGCCGCGGTCCGTGTTCGCAGCGTAAAAACCGGCGATTCAAGGTTTAATTGCGTGTGGCAAGATGATTTCTTCACGCTAATCAACTCCCCGGATGGAGTGGACAATGAGCGTAGGGTTTTGGAAGTGGAGGCTTCTGTCCCTCGGACTTTATTACGAATGATTTTCATTTATTTCTTCCCTTGACGGTTTTGCTCGCCCGCTCAGTGGGTACCTGGGGCGCGTCGAGTATCTGCATCTACAAGGGCAAATAAGCGTTGCTCGGCGAGCGCTGTTCACTGAGCTAACTTGAACTTTGCTTGCCTCAGGTTTAAGACGCAGAATGTATCATTTTTGTGTTTCGATCTTTTGAGGTAAAGAATAAGCAGAAGGAAATTGTGTGAACATGAAAGCTATACTCTGTCCCGTCTACCTCTGGAGCAAGGCTGCGCGTAGTCACAGAGAAGGGGGAGAAATCGAGTGGGCAGAGCGAAGCAGTACACGCTGCTGCGAATGCTGGTAACTGCAGTCGCTTCCCTTTTCCTCCTCCACGCTATCCCATTCTCTCTCGCGTGTTCATTGGTGGAGCTGTCTCGCGTCAATACTTGCGCAGAGACTTGTTTTTCGTTCGCTTGCTCCAGAGATGCCGGGACAGAGTATTATGAAGAAATATTAATGATTAACGGCTTGCGATGTAGCGTGATTACAAATAAAGTTCAGGTAACAGAAAGTACTATAATTTTGCACTTTTTGCGAATATATTAAAATGAGTGTTGTTTATTCCAAATGTAAACCGTATTTTTGGAAAGTTGTGCAAGTGTGAGATAAAGAAAATTTCGACAGTTTCAAAATCACAGAAATCTTATCTACTCGACGAAGCCATATTGATCGCAGAGTACTACAAGCCACTGATATTTTGATCAAGGAGCACACACCGTCAAGTAGAAGATCTGTCTGCTCAACGAGCTAAAATCTTGATCAACGAGCATCGATACAACGATGAGGAAAAGAGACGAATTGAATTAGGAAAAACTCAAAGTAGCACTCGGGAATAAACACCCAAAACTCCAAGTTTCGAAGTACGCCTTAATATTTTAAAACGCTTTCAGGTTTTTGCAACATTCAATTAGAACCTGTTCATTTCCTCTGTATTTGTCAATTTGGATAAGGTACTTCTCTCCCCCTCTCTCTCTTTCTATCTTTCTGGTTTGTAATTCGTTATTTCACGTCGCTTTCTGATTAATCGTAAAGATGTGGATCAGCGATGACTTCGTGAAACGCATGACGCAATATAAGAACACGAAGAAACACACCCATAACTTGTTCTGGTTTCGAGCTTACGATCACTAGCCTTAACAGCGCGCTAAACATTCCGCCAGTGGATGGGTTTATTATCGGAGAGTGTTAGGAGAAGAGGACAAGATTGGAACACCGTGGAAAGAGAGGAGTGGTGGAAGACCAGGAAAAATGAAGAGGTTTCACTTCTATTCCGACCCAGCCGGAGGCAGGAAACGGCAAAAGATGATGATGTTATAAAGATGGCTAAATGCTTCAGGAAGCGAGGCCAGATTTGAACTAACAGGTTTACATTCTGTGACTTTGTTGACATGATTTTGTGAAGCAATGTTGTAGAGGTTGCACAATTGTAAGAAATGGTTAATTTAGAAATGAAGGATCAATTGGGATAATATACCAACTACGTACTATGTTTTATTGATTACAGGAAATGTTGTTTAAATTTTACAAGAACTTTGACATGACTACCGAAAGTTTTTCAAACTTTAAAACTGGACGCGTAAGGGTAGCGTTCGAAACTATATGATATTTCACAAATGCGGAATATAAACAACTTTGAAGGCAATGCGTCCACGTTCGGCGCACAAATCCTCAATTCTCTTCATTCGATTGCCAATAAATTTGTTGAAACGCTGCGTAACCGCATCCTAAGCATATTGGATATGACGAACATCAGAGTATTATCGAATTAGAAGTCAATCATTAAATCAGCCAGAAACCGTTTGACAAACTTTTTTTTATCTCTTCTCGCGTGTCTAAAATGCTTGTCGATTAGCGTTTTCCCACAATACAATTTTCATTTCATATGTTCGGCAATTGAATCATTAAATATCAACACTTTCCAGCGCCGCGGGCAAAATCCATTTAGTAAAATGATCCTTCTTGTTTTTCCGCATCTGGGAATATGTGACAGCGGTTGGGATTGTTGAAGTACCTGTCGACGGCCACCATCAGGCAGCAAGCAGATCCGCGTTAATCCGATTTCGTCCTGTTATATACATTAGCGGGAACCAGTATCATGTCAATAGCGGAAGGATTGGTTTTTCAATTTCGTCAGAGGAAGAGACGTTGCGTTTTTTTTTTTTTTTGCCGTCCTGGAGGACGCATTGTCAAAATTTCATAAACGAGAATAATCAAGTGGACCGTTACGCAACAATCATTGTTCTGCTGTAGCTCATTTTGACGAACGTTTGTTAATTATCACAATAAAGTTTCCACGCTACATGTTAGGAGCAGGCACGTATCGAGAAATTTATTTCAGGGAGAGTCCGAACCAAGTGTCCCAGAAATAATAATGTTAAGAATATAACGGTATATATTTATTACCTACTCTGCGTGTACATATGATCTCCAAATTTGCATAAAAACAAGAAAATTAATATCAAATAGATAAATAATTGAATATTTATTGAGTAATAAAAAGGATGTTCCTGATTAATATTTTATGCATATTATCATAAGTAGTAGTGTGCATAAATCTTCTTTGGTACTGTCCTTCAAAGTCTTATAATCCCAATATAATAATCCTTGTATTCAAAGTTCATAGGAATTAAATAAACATCGATTATAGTACAAGAAATGCTAAAAATTACATTTTCATTAATTTATTTTAGTACTTGGTAAGTTTTTCGTCCTTGGTTATGAGGGTATGCTCTGGTTCGAGTAACTTCGTTTTATGTTGTATTGGACTAAATGGAATTCAAGGTGATGTGGGTATCTTGTACAGATGGTGGGTGCAGCTGATGATACCTAAAAGTTACATAGGATAGTGTAAAATGTATTCAAATTATGGCGATTGTGGTGGTGATACTTTCCTCGTTAAGTGATTCCCTAAACGCACGACCATGAAATTAGACGCGAGGCAGAAGTTGGCGATGTTGCCACGTCGAAGCACAACCCCGTGTGACCAGAAGTTTAAGATAATGAAGATCTCGTTGTAGAGTTGGTCTTTGTAATCCATGTGATGCAAACTGGCAGTTTTTGCACGAAAGGTCAGGGATGACACAAAGTGCCCCGGAGAGAGGTTGGTTTGACACTCGAACTAGGCAACTCAGCCCGGTTGACTTTGCCACACAGCGCGCGGGAACCAGCGACTTCTGTTCCGCTCTTGCTTTGCATTTCCCATATGTGGCACCAGCGAAATTCTGCCTGGCCGCCTATTTTCATGGTCGTGGGTTTAGTTCAAAAAGGTTTTACCAACAGTAAAAACTAGGTGTGAATACCCTAAACAGAAAACACAACAGTTGGTTATTCGTCCAGCAAGTAGCACTTGTAAGTTTGCAAACACAATTAGCAGAATATACTGAACAGAAGAAAGGTTACGTTCCCAGTCATCCTTAACAAAAATATTACCCATTATAACCGTGCTGTTTGGAGTGGGTGGTTCTTCGAAGCCGTTCGAATTTGTTTTCCAACCTCTACATTTTAAATGCATTCCCAACCATGGGAAGAAAATGTCCTCCCCTCTGAGAATACAATATGTATTATCACGGTTTATTGTTAATATTCATCAGCAATTATCGTTTTAATAACTTAATTAATTTTAAGGTGGAAAATTATGTCAAATCATTGTGAAAAGAGTGGATATACTGGATATAGAGTATTGCATTCCTTTATTAAAATAGGTAGCTGGTTTTAAAAAATATACCTCCTAAAACATTACATATTGTTGCTATTGTTGACATTTAAAAGCATACATAAATATGATAAAGGTAAAGGTAAAGTTCCTCGTGGATATAGCACCGTGCCATGAAGGCACATTTAGGGAATGTGGGATTTTAGATCTCGATCATTTTGGAGATGATGTGATCATCACCACGCTCCGGAAGCCTTTACACCCCCTCCCAGGTACCCATTGATTAGAGGCTGGGTGAGCCCCAGACTCGCTTTATGCGGGGACAAGGCCGGATAAATTCCGAACTTAGATCACCTACTCCTGGAAACTACAAATATACACATGGAGAGAAAAAAAAATTGAAATCCTCTCCCCCTGCATTTCTTCCGATTCGAAGATAGGTTTGGCATTGAATTTTCCCCTTCATTGGTGCACATCTCTATACGTCATTTCATTTCATTCATTTAAAACATTGAAGTTTATCCAACTGTAGCAACAGTTGCTCCAAGCAGGTGGCAACACTCCAACGTGCACCTTCTCTCATTCAACTGGTCTGATTGGTTTCGATTCAACTGCTGCAAATCAAGAGGTAAAAAAGCGAAGAAAACTTCCCATCCAGCAAGAAGCTCGCAAAATAACATGCGCAGCGACTAACTGCACGTCGAAGGGGTCCTCTGAAAAGAGATGCACGCAAACAACCCATTTCAATCCGGAGAGTCTCTCGCAATGCTACCAAAACTCGCAACTTTATCGAGGATTTCTTAAGAGCGCTGATTGCTTCTCTTTTGTCGCGTCGCCATGTTTTCCATCCCTGATTTCGGTCATCGGCTGAGCGGTATTGTTACGGTTCCTCCCCTTCTCCTCGTCGTCCTGTCGTCAATTACCACAAAACAGAAAGTTCCGGAACATTGCATCATCCACTCTTGGAAGCTTCATTTTCGTCGACAACAGACCCCTCCTCGGTTCAACAAAACACTAATTAAACTGCAAGACGTAACCATTTCGACGAATTTTCTCCTCCGCAAGTCTAGGAAAAGGGGGGAGGATTCAGTGTGTCCGTTGTCGAAACTGATGGAATTAGAAGTCTTTTCTAATTATCCTTGTACTTCCTGATACCACCTGATATGGTCGCCGGACACAAACAGCCTTATTTTTCTTCTTCTTCTTTCTTAATCTTCTCCTTTTCTTCTTTTATTTCTCTCTAACAGTACCATTCTGGAAGTAGCGAATTAGGTCGGAGAAAAGAAGTGGAAGAAGCAAATTGCTGACAAGGATGGTTTCCTCGTCTGCTTGAATGTTGATGGGGATTTACACCCGCGTTTGGTTTGTCCTATCTTGAGGGTGCTCAATTAAGAAGGGGAAAAGAGAAAGATACTGGAGAAGATAGAGTTGGTGACATTTAAATTTTGAGATGGAAAAGAGCAAGCAAGAACAAAATCAATATTCGTGCTGCATTTGTTGAATTTTTGCTTATTTTATGGACATGATTATTTCATTATTTATTTATTGAAATTTCCAGTACAGCAGAAGCCATTTTAAACCGGAAAGAAGCAACAGTAAACTAGTGCTAAAAATAAGAACAAGCAAACAAAAAGACAAAACAGTGCCAAACTAAACAGAGATCAGTTTCACAATCGCATTACTTATTGACAATTTTTTGTAAGTTGATGACAATAACTGATAACGAGTAACAGCTGAAAATATCTGTTTGGTTTGAGATGATGTTAAACTGATTAGGAAGCCTATGGAATAAAGAACGTTGTATGAGTAGGAGTCTGGTAGTTGCAGTGTGGAAAGCTTCCTTGCTCCGTGTTTTGTGTCAAGGCACTCTGAAGGAGAGTTCGTGAAGTGGGATGCTTCATCCCAAGATAGAGGGAGATTATTTCCATAACATCTTTGGCTGTTATGCATTTGAACCTTCGGAACGAGTCACAACTCTCGAAGCAGCCAATCAACGAAGCGAGCCGCTGACGTCATCTCAACCCAGAACCTATCGCTAATCCCACTGCTCAGGCTCTACACGCCCACTAGGCTTGCTAGACAGACTCGTGTAGTCCGCTGGAGATGTTCCGAAAGTAATTCGACTCTACCATTTAAGACCTTAGATAGAAATTTCATATCTGCAATGTATCTATGTGCATTTTTTTAGGAGATCTTTCTAATGAATGATGAATAAATGAAAATTCTGAAGGAACAAGCACAAAGTATTAAACTTTCTCTTTGCGTCATTTTCTTATTGTGTTATTTTCTTTTACCAACTAATCGTTACTGCAAGGAAGAAAGTGGTAAAGAGAAAGTCACAAATAAACTTGGCCCAAACTTGAACCCAGAATATTTGAGAGAAAGTGAACAAGAGTTTGTTTAGTTTTTTAAGTCCACTTTCTGCACATAGGGGCTAATTGGGACTGGACCTACATTTTAAAGTTGGATCCGAACCACTAATGTACCTCGACCGGATATCGAACCAGGACCCTTTGAGTACAAGGCGACGACGTTACCACTACAGCACCGGGGAAGCAAGGTGAACAAGTGTATGATCAATGTTGAACAACAACAAAGCAGTCAAAGGGTAGCAAGAAAAAAATAGGAAAGAATTAATTTCTGACGAAATATATTAGAAGTATGTGTTAACAAGTTATGGTATCGCGATAGCTAGAAAAGTTTTTTCAAAACATCTCAACAGCTGTCTCATTGTCACCATGTCACATGAACATCATCCCCCAGCTAACCCCCATTACTAAACCAAACATGCCTCCAGATAACGTTTTCCACTTCAAGCTGTCCATAAGACAACATTTTATGCTCACTTTAAAAGTGCAAGGGCAATTAATATTAAAGACATAGTGTTAAGAAAAAACACAATCAAAATTCTTAAGGTATTATAATGCAAGAAGATGCCTTGAATTACATATAAATTAATATTCAATTTGAAGATATTATTTTCAAGATTGTGAAAATTTTTCTCAAACTTGTAAATAATAGAATGCACAATGCAAATAGTATCTATTATACATTATGTGCGATGTGCTTCAAATAATAACCATAAAAGTTTAAGACACGCCAGTCAAGAAACAGGACGTAACCTGGTAAAATTCTTAAAAGGAATTTCACGCATGCACCAAACGCCAGTAAAAGTGCGTTTGGACAGAGTTACATGTTAACTGCACCTATAAGGTGGAAGCTTCTCGATTAAAATTAACGGGAAGGAAATCTCGTGGGAAAATTTTTATGACCTCCCCCCACCGAAACAATGTGCTTAAACGAGAAGGCGAAATTAAAAGGTTGTCGACTTCTTGTTTTAACAGCTGATCAACTTCAATTCCAAGCTGTTGACTTGTATGTAAAAGTTTAATTCAAAGGTTCCCCTTTCCTTTCTTTTATTGTACAGTGACAGAGTTTATAACGTAATATACAGAAAATTGAAAAGCTCTGAAAGTTCTAATTAGAAAAAAAATTAATTACGTCCGACCTATCAACAGCTCAGGGCCATGAATCAAATTAGTTCTCTTTCAATAGCCCAAAGGCGGCTGCTTTTCCCTTCTTTATTATTTTTTTTTAAAATCACTTCTTTAAGACACTTCGACGTTGACTTCAGGATTGCAAGCAATCTTGAGAAACAGTGTCGCATACTCGTTATTTTCAATCTCTCTCTCAGAGTTTTGAAAATGTGAAAAACGGAGCGCGCGAGCACACACATATATAAGGGTAAAGTTCCCCGTGCGCTTTGTACAATGCCATGAGGCATATAAGAGAGATGTGGGGCGGGGTAGGGCAGGGTCTCACACATTCTATCGATCTCGGCAATGTTGGAGGGGATGTGATCAGCACCACGCTCCGGCCGCTTTTACACTCAGGGTTGCCCCCAGGTACCCACTAAGTTGAGAGTGTGTGAGCCCCATAGCCGTTTTATGCGAGGACAAGGCTGAAAAAATTCCGATCTTAGATCACCTGCCAGGGAATCGAACCCGGGTCTCCTGCGTAGCAGCCTTACCGACTAAACCACCGCTGCTCCATGTGTGTGGGGGGGTGGAGGGGTGTAACTATACGTTTCATTCAATGTACTCTATCCAGTGGCGGCGATTAAGAGGACGTGTAGGGGACGATGCCCCCTCCACACGTTTTGCTACTTTTGCCCCGCATTATGTTAAACTTTACCTACCAAGGGAAAATAAAGTGTCCTTGCCCCCCCCCCCTTAGTTTTGAAACCCAATCGCCGCCACTGACTATCAAATGCTTTCTCCACATCCACAAATGCAACAATTACTTCATTTCATTTCACCCATTGTCCGCAATAATCCAATTGTATCTCTTGTACTGATTGTTATAACTAGGCCCCGGGACTTTGTTATAACATATTTTTCATTTCAAGGGTCCCGGGTTCGATTCCCGGTCGGGCTTGGTTGTTTGTGAATGTCCATTCATCAATTTCATCATTTCATCACTCATCACCATCTTCGCAAATTAGCCAAGAGGCACAAAACGCGAATTAAAATAAACTAAATCAAATAAATAAATAAACATATTTTTCATTTGGCTTCGGATCTATTATTGAGGTGAGATCTTTATATATCTGATGAAAATCAGCCGAAGTAGACAAACTTGACAGCATATTTTGACATATTTCACCAATTTAGTGTTTTTACAACATATTTCTTCAATTTTGTTGTAATAAGACATATTTCTGTATAATTTAGTAATTCTCTCGCACATGATCGGTTATTTCATACTTTTTTCTTCGTAGCTTTAGCACAACGGATAGTTCATATTGTCGATGGCAGGATATGGAAATTACGGAGGAAGAAAAGTGCCGTCATTTCTTAGTACAGAACAATAATACCCCACTTTTTTTTATCCTCCCGACAATTGATAGCCATGCAAACATTATTGAGGAAAAATGTTCTATCTCATTGTTGCACGGGAAGTATAGAAGTTTCGTTCTCATTTCTTTGCCTTTTTCGCTTTTCACAAAAATCAGTCAAAAGTAAAAATAACATTCGGTACATTAAAGCCCCTACTCTACTCTATCGGGTATGGGAGAAATTCGAGAGTACTGTTGTGCATATTTTTGCATTTTTCTGACATATTTGTAATTTTTCATGACATATTTTACAGTTTTATAGGACATAAAGTCCCGGGCCTTAGTATAACAAATTAAATTATATTATCTGAAAGTTAAACTATTTGAAATGTATATTGGTCGAGTCTTTCAGATAACTTCTTAACGAGCATAAACGTCTTCGTTTCTTGTTTTCGAAACATTTACCCCAAAAAAATATCACACCTTCCCTCCCTCAAAAATTTTACAACCTCTCCAATCGGGGGGGCAAAGTCTGTTTGCTCTGTCGTCCTCCTGAGGATCTGCTAACTGACGCAGAACCGCACAGGAAGCGTCGCTCGGGTGGATAGGCTAATTTACTGCTACGAAATTTGAGCCTGGGTCAATCCATTTCCTCCCCCGCGCGAGATAACTTCCGCGCTGTTGTAGCCCGGCGGGTGAACATCTGCCGCGGATACTCGCTCGTGTGTGGTCACTGCAGCCGGCTGTCACGTACAAGCAAGCCACATGTAAGTGGCTTTGGCTATGGCGGCAGGAACCGAGTGATGGGAGATGGTCAGAGTGGAGGCGCCATTGACATGGTCCTGTCCGCTCATCTTGATTGGGCAGACCTCCGTTAGCTCAGCGCGCTGCGACGCCAAGTTTGCCGGATTCGAATTCCAGCCTGGACATCATCATATTGTCACTCATCCTCATCTTCGCGATTAGCCAAATGTGGCAGTAATCAAAGTAAAATAAACCAAATCAATCATCTTGATTAGTTCCGTGTCTTGGTACTTGAGTGTTTTCGACCTTCCGTCACCCATTGCTCATTGCGACGACTTAAGAGAGGGTTGAAAGCTATACATGATTGATTGAATTGTTGTTTTAGGTCCATTTTATGCACAGAAAGGCTAATCGGGACTGGACCTACAGTTTAAAGTGGGATCCAAACCACCATATGCCTCTACCGGGTATCGAACCCGGGACCCCTTGATTACAAGGCAATGACGCTACCACTGCGCCATCGGGGAGGCGCTGAAAGTTATACAGTTCACTGTTATTATTAATGAAATCAAAGTAAAATATTGGTTCCAAATATATTTAATTATTATTATTATAATAATAATACAAGACAGAATGAATTATCCCATTTGCAAAACATCAAGAAAGGTGCATAGGTAGTGTGAATGTAGGGCTCTACACATTCTCAACTGTGCCACAATCACCCTTCTACCCCAGGTAGCCACTCTCAAAGGGAATTTCTGAGTTTCAAAAATGCTTACGCACGGTTATTACCAGAAACATTGCCGCTTGAAATAAACAATCACGGAAATTGAACCCGGATCTTCTGCATGGCAGTCAAATGGCTTACCAACCGCATCACACACACACACACACACACACACACAGCAGTTCTATTATTATAGTAATACTAAGGAAGTTCATGTTGAGTTTCGACAGGAGTTAAAATAACTTCAGCTTCATACAAAATATATTTTTACGTTCGTGAAGGAACTGGATACAAATCCTTTTGAAGCTTACTTAATATACCAAACATATATTCGTTAGGAGAAATATATAATAGCGATAACATTTGTGTATATTTATAATCAGAGTCTTCCATCTACCATTTGAATATTTCCAAAAACCGAGTTCTACGGGGAGAGAAAACTCTAAAATTGTTCACGAATTACAAGTTTCTTTTAAAATTTAAGTTTTCTTTAGAGGTCTTGGTGATAACTATTAATCACCATTATTAAGTTTGACAAAGTGTTCTGCAGGAAAATAACTTTAGAACTGCAATGTAAATGTGTGTTACCAAGTGATAATTTTGTATTTCCTTAAATTTGAACAGAACGTAATGGTAACACTGTCCCATTGTGATCAAGGTGTTCCAGATTCGATCTCGTTGGAGGCACGTTGTAGGTCGAGTCCCGATTAGCCTATCAGAGAGTATGTTGACTTAGAAACAAATTAATGCAAATGTAAAATGTTTTTAGGTGAATCTGAGGACTGATACCCTCTGAAACAGCAATTGTTGCAAAAATCATTCAGTGCATATTGGAATACCCCAGAAGGAAGATTATTTCATCGCGATATATTTTTTTTAAAAAAATAATTATTTCGAATACACTGTAATATTTTCCTAAAATCTGATTTGTCACTAATTTAACACACGCACACATACATACATAGATACATGATTACTTTGCCCTCCCAAAATATACATGAGGTGGCACCACTGATCAATTGCGCTGTCTCGTGGAGACGCCCAACGGCGAAACTGCAGAGATGGGAAAGAGTAAATGCGCAAAACAAACAGATCGACGTACCTCAATTTCTCCACATGTTAATGCACCTTCGTTAATTTCCATGAAGGTGCAGCCCAGGGCCCGGGGGGACCGAAACGACTCTTTATCCGGGATCGATCGGTTGACCGTGGAACTCCGTCGGGCAATCAAAGTCAGGCCAATACATGGAGCTCCGCGGTGGACACTGCCCCCCCCACCCCCTCCCAGGCTTAGAGGCCGATCCATTATGCTCTCGCAGCGGTAGGAACCGGGGAGCATTGGAGCATTAACTTAACCGACCGTTTTCCTTCTGCAGCGTGTTTTGGTTAACGTTGTTTTCGAAGGGGGGGGGGAGGGGCTGAGAGCGAATTAAAATTGAAAGTTAGTGTAATCTCTGTTGTTGCCATTTGTGTCGAACCCAAGTCCTGTCCGAGTCTGTATATTTTCTAGTGACAAACAAACACTACATACAAGCAGAGAATAAAGCATATTTCTGTGATATATAATTGCTAAAAAATAAAGTAATTGGTACGAAGGCTAAAATAAGAATATGCAAAACCTTAATACGACCTGTACTTACATATAGCGCAAAAATATGAACCATGAGTACAAACGATGAAAGTACCTTGAGGTAATCTTATGGCCTGGCGAATCTTTGAGCATTGGCTCGTCAAGCCTGTGGAAGCTTACGGGATACTTTAGCCACGATTATCTCGATAACCAGCAAACAGAAAATTTTCAATTTTTATTTTGAGCACTGAGAAGCGATGTTTCTAGAGAACCACTGTTTCATATTTCAATTTACTGCATCAATGGGAATGATTTATTCAGCCACAATGCAATGTAATGTGACCAGTCTTTCAAATCTTGACAAAATGGCATGTTACGAAAAATAGATGAGCTGTTTAAATATGAGTGTTGATCAATGTCTTTAAAAAAATTCAGAACATTTGTTTTCAATTCCAGAACGCAGCCCAAAGTTTGAGATCCCTTCGTTCATATGAGCACAATGGATTGATATAAGAGGAATAGTTTCCTCACAGATTCTGTGAGGATGTTTTTTTTTTAAAAAAGGTATTATGTATTATTATATGATTGGTGTTTACAAAATTTATGTTATTATATGATATAATTTGTGATGTAACAACATTTTGTGTATGTAAGTTTCTTATGTAGGATTGTTTATTTTTATTGAGTTGCGAGCGATTGTTGTTTGTTTTTTGTCCATCGCCAGCGCGATGCCAAAGTTTGATTTTAGCAGAAGTAAACAAAAATATTTTATGCAAATGCCTGATGTGTGTTGATATGAAGTTAATAGTTTATTAATGTTTTTTATAAAATTGAGTTTGATTTGGATTTTTTAAGTAAATATTGTGAACAAAAAAAAAGTTTATAAATAAGTTTATGATAGTGTGGATTTTTAAATGTGTAAGTATTATTGTAAATAAGTGTATATATTGTGTATGAAAAATAGATGTAATATGTTGTATTGAATTTTATTTTTATGATAAAACATGTGTTTGCTGTAAAATTATTATAAATATATATATTATTGTTTATGTATGTAGAAAAGTTTGGTTATATTGATGTATAGTATGTTGTGTTTATTTTATAGCTATTTTATTTATTATTAAATGGAAGAAAAATGTTGTTATGCATTGTTTATATTATTTTTTTTGTTGCAAGCTAAATAAGTTATTTAAAATATTAAATATGATTTTTTATCGGAAGGTATATATGTTTATTATATATACAAAATTTTCAATTATTGATTATTTTGCTATTTATGTGTATGAATAGGAAGTATTCGATGCACATAATTATTTGTATTGAATAATAAAATTGTTATAGGCATAAAAATTTAGAAAATTAAAACAATATGTGATGTTTTTATTGTGATGTTATATATATTGTAGTATAGTTTTGTAAATATTGTTGATATATAACTGCACAATTAAAAGATTTTGCAAGTGTCCAAAAAACTGTTTGTTTTGACTATAAACATCAGAAATGAAATTTTATATATTAAAAAAAAACTGGCACTGGTTCAGTACAACTTAAAATATTCTAACTGTACAGAATTTTATAAATATATTTTGACCAAAACTGAAATTATGAGAAAGAACGTCTGCTTTAAGAATTTTGCTTGAAAACACATTATGCCTAAACAGTGTGATTAACTGTAAGTTTGAGACCTTTCTATGCGAGAAATGCGTTTCAAAGTCATTAGTTTTGAACTTAAAATGTATCAATTTCGAATTATTTACTTTAAAAATCTCGTGGAATTTCTGTGAATATATTCTAAATTTCGACTTAAAGTTCTTTGAGACAATGTGTCCTAGTTTTATGCTCATACCGTTCTGGTAACCCTGCTTTTGGCTCCTTTTCTATTCTTATTACAAACCTTATTGTGTGACGATATTTCGTAAAACAATGCCCCCATTGAATTGTGGTTTCCCATATTGTGGCCTGTTTAGAGAAAAAAAAACAATACACCGTTATTGTATCTCGCTTATCCTTGTTAACAATGCTAACATGCAGATGGTTTGTGCTGCTTCAAAAAGGGAACTTCTCCCTGCGAGCAATCGAGCAGGTGGATGCACTGTCAACATAGCCACATTATTTTTAGGCAAATAGAGAAAAACAGCAGTGTTGCAATAAGTATATGTAAAGAATGTCCGACTACCGAATAGGTATTGGATTGATGCATAAGTTCGTGGTGCTTTGTTTACTGTGGCAAAAGTATTTTTATTTTATACTAATTTGAGATGAACAAAAGGCATAAATTAATCAGTAATATTATATTTTCCTTCATTGTCTATGGCTGTCTACCAACGCTGGGGTAGTTTTTTAATTTAACCCCTGAAGAAATCAGCTGACTCGGGGTTAAAAGCGTCGTCAAGCCGTTTGAAGAGCATTTTCGTCACCAAAGGAGCTTCCTCGAAGATTGATGGATTTAGAGCTGAAAACGTAGCAGTCCGAGGGCGCAAGTTCGGGGGAGTAAGGAGGATGTGGATAACTATCCAACCAAGCTTCTAAATAGCAGCTTTTGTCATGTTATCGGAGTGTGTGTGTGCATTATCGTGTCGCAGCACTTGATGCTGTCTTCCTGGCCTACTCGCTGATTTGGTTGTTTTCATATAAAGTTTGCGGTATCCTGAACCTTAACCATGGAATGCAAATGTCGCACGATGGTTGAATGGTCACAGTTCATCACATTTGCTAATTCTCGAGTCGACTGATGTGGATCCTCGTGGATTAAAGCGTTTAAACGGTCTTCATTAAAGTTAGATGGTCTTCATGAACGTGGAGAAACGCTCAAGTCAAAAATACCCTCTTTGTAATGACAAAACCATTTTCTTGCCCTGCTTTCCTCGTTGGCATTCTCCCAGTACAAGGAACAAATGTTTCCAGCCGCCTCAGCTGCCTTTTCCCCTATGTTAAACTCAGACAGAAGAATATGTCTGAAATGTTTTTTCCCACTGAACATTTATTGTTCTTTAGCCATAAATAACACAGTCTTTCTTCAAATCAGTAAAATTCAATGCGTATTCACAAGCATAACAATGCCACTCCAATTGATGAACATTAAACGATAAACAAATTCCCAACACCGCAGTGTTGCCATACCAAACACAAACGCTACGAACTTATGCATCAACCCAATACATTGTCTCAGAATAAAATAAGTATGTACACATGTAATGCCTTAAAGCGTCATTCTAATAAAAATTGTATATATTTTGGAACACAGATGTTCTAGAAAATGAGTCTCTGAATTTAACCACAAGGAAGCTCATTCCAACTGCCAGGAATAAAATAGAAATCATCAAAATTACATGAAAGGGGGGGAAACCTCAGAGAACACAACGAAATGGAAGTAATATTGCCAATACATACAAATAAAGACTTTTGCTCTCAAAGGAATGACAAGCTTCCTAGTGTGTTCACGAGTGACATTTCTGTTATAGTAGAGGGACTTATACGTTGGAAATGAAAGCCACGAACAATCAGGCAACCGAAGCCTACTTTTCTCACCTGCCAATATTTAAGACCATAGAAGTACACAGTGTAACCAAAATAAAGTTATATGAAACAATAATCAGATCAACTTTATGTTATGGAAGTGAAAGCTGGACTTTTAATAAGGAATCAAGAGATAGTTCTGGATGACTTCGAGAGAGAAAATTAAGAAGAATATGTGGATCCATAAAAATAGGAGAGGCATTCTTTCTAGTATGAGAAACACTACATGAAACAGAATACAAGCAGAGAATAAAGCATATTTGTGTAATATACATGGTAAGTCATAAATAATGGCTACACATTTGAAGTAAATATGTTGTGTTACTGTAAAATGTATAGGGAAATGGTGAATGGTGTATATTAAACTTGAAACTTATTTTTTTTTCTTTTCACATAAGTGTCACACGCCTAAACTTACATCATTAGCAAAGATGGTGCTGAACAGTTTGCAGCGTAGCCAATTGCATTCCAGAATGAACGTGAGACGGACGATACGTGATTTTAAAGTAACATTGTTTCCGTCGACTGGGGGAAAGTGGAGGAAAACTACTGCTTGCTTAAAATTGTTGTTTAAGGACACTGCTGAGCACGCGGCTCTCACGATCATTCTGGTATGCAATTGGCCACACACAACTGTAATTTGCTTTTTGCACCTTTCCGTCTCCATGCATCGAGTCGCAACTCACGAGTTAAACCCTGCAACTAGTTCTGGAAAATAGCGAGAGATGACGCTATCGGCCAGCAGCGGACAGAGACTTCTACGGCGAAAATTTGAAATACGTACGCAAAGGATATTTAGGTTTCGTAGTATCATACATTCATTGGAAACTCGTCCAGGAAAGATCCAAGCAACCGAAACAAATGTTAATGTAATAGTGACATGTTCATTTCAGTTCGGTTGCTGCCAAATTAGAGTTTGTATTCTTTAATATCAATACATCGAAACAGGCAAAGTTTGGTTAATTGGCCAAACTGAATAATTGCAAACTTTTATATTACGAGAAAGCTAGTAGGGATGGCACCGTGACAGATACAAGCTTGTAAAAATCTGGACGAGAACGAGACTAGGCACTTGGAAATTTGCTGACACGAGAATGAGACAGACCTCTGTAAAAATTTAGACCAGACCGAGACTTGGTGTTCGAGGCACTCGATTTCGTTCGTGACTTTAGCACAATATTGAAACTTTGAATATTGAAAACAAAATTGCTTTAGTATCAGGCACATCCTAGAAACATATCTCGGAAAGGGGCCTCCGAACCAAACGTCGAGAAATAGTAATAATATAAATGTTTAATAATACGTTAATATACAATTAATACGTTGATTTACAGATCAATTATTAATAATATGCAAATTAATTAATATTGTATTGTTATTATTTCATTATGCGATAACATTATGCGATAAAAAGACTGCATGAGAATAAAAATACAAGAGTAGCTGCTTGGTGCCCTTGTTGTAGCTGGTTATAAATAAAAATCGTACTGTTTTGCTTTTTTTAAAACTGACAATCAATATACTAATTAATATTTGTTTTCTTAAGTGAGGAAATTTAACATTTTCAAATCTAAAAGGCCTAAAACTCAGTGTTTTTAAGTTGTTTTTTTCAATTTCCGGGGGAAGGCCTCCGGACCCCTTATAATCTAGGGGATATTCAATAACCCTCAGGTACATCATATGCTTCTCCCAGAGTCTGCCCCTCAAAGCAAAAGCTCAAGCTCCGCCCATGAGTACATAAGGTCAAGGATACCACAATTTCTTTCGAGGAAAGCTATTTGAAATTAACTCGTGTTACTGGACACCCTTTTCCATTAAAGTTCAATATACTACGTAAGGAATAGTTTTGTATGTATTCTGTACTCAAGAGTAATGTTGCAAGTTTTATAAGTAGATTACTCTTCCTATAACAATAAAACTGGAAAATAGTTTTGGCCACCAGCTCGGAATCATTTAGCCCAAACAACAACAAAAAAAGTTTTCCTACAAAATATGTTTGCACTAGGCATAACATAAGAAAGGAGCTGTCATTCCACATGTTTTCATATTTAAAGATTTCAGGTTACCTTCAAAATATATGCACTCGTATATAATACTGTGCCTTTTCATGCAGTATTGTTGTTGAGAAACTAAGTATTCCGTTATCAATTTCGACAATATTAATATGTTAAGACTTACCTTGTATAATACACATGCTCCTGGGCCTCCCCGATGGCGCAGTGGTAACGTCGTCGTCTTGTAATACGGGGTTCGATACCCGATGGAGACACACAACGGTTCGAATCTTACTTTAAATCAACCGTAGGTCCAGTCCAGATTAGCAAATTTCTATCCGCCGGTGGTCACGGCCGCAACGTGCATTAGACACCGAAGGTCATCGACTACCTGAACAACGATGAAGAGCGCTGTGTGTGTCCCGATAAGACGAGGAACGCTAGGGGGCGTGTCGAATTGGTTCAAGATCAAGACAACAGCTGTGTGGCTGAATAGGCGGGGGTGGTGAGTATTTCTTACCATTACGGCGGTAATTTGACCTGATAAGTCGAAAGGCTGTAGCTACGTTCGCGTGATTTCGGCAAAATGAACAAAACACGAGCAAACATTTCGGAAGACTTGTAGGTTTTTGATTCCACACTACAGGGTGTACCAAAAGTCCCTTTACCCACCCTTCGAATTGTAGACAAACCTGCAAAATGTTATTTTAACAGCATGCGTATGATAAGAGGATGGTATACCATTAAATCAGACCAATGACCACCATTTACTCCAGAGGAACTGTGTGCACACAGATATTTTCATGGCACAGTATTTTTTGCCTCCAGGTGCGATGTGAAATCCTCCGTAACATGGCTGGCGTGAGGGAAGCAAACGCACTGCGAGCAGCTTCTTGAAGTTCCTCAGTTGTCTGATAACGATTATGGGCGACTTTCTGTTTGATGTGTCCCCATAACGCATTATCACAAGATGTCAGATTTGGACTTTGGGGTGGCAATTTTAGAGGTGCTGGTAAATTTGTCTATCCTCGGCCAATCCATTTGTCTCTGAACACATCATTGAGATATTCTCTTAAAATGGCCACCCTGAAATCCAGATCTGACATCTTATGTTACGGAGTATTTCACATCGCACCTGGAGGCGAATAATACTGTGCCATGAAAATGGCGATGTGCACACAGATCCTCTGGAGTAAGTGGTGGTCATTGGTCTGATTTAATGGTATACCATCCTCTCATCATACGCATGTTGTTAAAATAAAATTTTGCGGGTTTGTCTACAATTCGAAGGGGGGGGGGGGTAATGGGACTTTTGGTACACCCTGTATATAACTCGGAGATAACAACAAAAAAGTTATTGTGCTCGGTTAGTTCGCATGAACTTTCCAGCCTGATCATTACCAGTGCGTAGTTAGAGATCAGTTAGTTCTATGAACTCTAGCTTACTTGTATATATGGTCGTATTCAGGGGCGTGTGGTGACATTTGGAGTCAGGCAAGGGTCTCATTACGATTCCATTTAACACAAATATGTAAAATAATTATCATAGTTACCTTATAATATTAAAACACATACTGTATGTAAGTTCGAACCTGTAATACAAAGAAGCCGATTTGTGTAGTGGTTATTCCTACTGAATTATGTAATAATTGGTTGCCTTATGGTTAAATGTTTCCTTTTTAAAATTGCAGGAACCGGCTGATATAAATATACGCGTTGAATGTAGTATTCGAAGTGAATGATGCCATTACCTCGGCTAGGATAATCGACGAAAAGGAATTTTCACTTCGAGCACGAAAACTAATAAATAAACTGCTGAAATATGTAAATGTAATAGTGCAAATGCAAATGCAAAATAGTGATGCTTCATGCATTTTGTCAACCGTATTTGTGTCGTGCGTTTGCAACTCTTGCAGACACCCTCAGACGGGAAGGCACAAGCAATTCTATCGTCGCCTTTCTGCTGGTCCAAGCAACTTAAACTTAACAGGTGAAACATGGAAAAACAGCGTAAGTCCACGAGGGGTGGGCTGGGGCGCACGCGAACAGGGAATCGCTCCCTCTCTTCAGCACAGAACTAGTGCAGTGGAAAGGAACATGGTCGTAGGCAGGGGGGGGGGGTCATTCATAATTGTTCTCATGGGTGTCGCAATAAATTTGAATAATATAAATAATAAAAATAATGATTATTAATTAATAATAATTAAAATTTCATAATAAATAACTAATTGATTCCAAACATATTATTATTATAAATTATTATTGCTGTCCTTATAGCCTTGAGGAGATTTTTCTACTCTATCCATCAGAAGTGTGAATATGCAGCACAACGGTTTTTATTTATATGTTTTCTTACGTTTCATGCAGTGTGTACTGAAATGCACAGCTATTATGTTTTGTTATTAAATTTTACGAATACCTCAAGAAAAAGCCTTAAAAGTAAGAGATAGATTTTAGTCATAAAGATTATGTTGTTTGACCATTCACATAAAATTTAATTTTTGGAATTTTGAAAACTGTGGAAACCAGCAATTCTTTGGATTAAATGGTAAAACATAACAGGTGCCTGTAATGTAACCTCAATTTTTCGATCCAACGTGGTTTTTCTTTGGCTCGAATACTAAGTAACTGGACTTTATTTACGTTATTAACAATAAAACTAACAAACGTTCTGCTATTTTGAAATTTGTAATAAATGTCAATTCGGCGGGGGGGTCTATAGACCAGTTCGATCCCACTTTCCGACGCTCATATTGTCTTTATATTTACCAAACAGCATTATATACTACCAACCACTATGCACTATACAAGCTTTATAGGACCGCATATAGGTTAAATGTATGTACTCTATCGACCGCTGGGTGAAGGGTAGTGAATGTAATGCGCTACGATATCCTAGGTTTGAACTCTTATAAAGGGGAATTTAAACCCTTATCGAACAGGGAATTTAAAAGTTAGAATGGGAATTTTGGGACAATCACAAGGAAATTTTCAGTCTGATCCAGGAACAGCACTAGAAAGAGGACAGTAGAAGTGAAGGGGTCGTGTGGGGGCTGTGATTCTGAGGATTAAGTAAATCCGTTTCGCTCAAATTTCAGAATTCAAAATGTTTGAAAATTCTAGCTCGATCATTTCAGGATATTCTCCCTGTTGTATATTTGTGAAACTACGAATAATTTTTTTTCAAAATTTGTTACAAATTTTAGTTTCTGAACTCCCATTAATCCAACATGCCAGACGTTTCGGGGGGGTTTGAACCCTAAAAAAACAAACTGTAAATACGGCCATAGAAAGGAAGCACGAACACATTCTCAGTGGAGCAGAATACCGGTTTCAGATTTTCTTAACACTTTATCCTCTCATAGAACATGTAGAAAGCAACAAGTATATGAAATATTCTGTGAGACAATCGACTACTGGTCGATTTGATTGATTTGTTTTATTTTACTTCACCTTTCTGTCACTTTTGGATAATTGCGACGATGGGGATGAGTGATGATATGATGAAATTGATGAATGGACACTCACAAACACCCATGCCCAGGCCGGGATTCGAACCCGGGACCCTAGCGTCGTAGCGCGATGCGCTAACCACTTCGCCACGGGGACCGGCTACTACTGGTCGAATTATATATTTCTAAATTTCTGAAGTCTCTCACATCCTCCAAATCGTGTAACGTTAAGTTGCCAGGTTTTGGCTTAGTAAGGCAGTAATGACAACCTCCGTACATTTGATATGGTGATCCAAATCGCCAGAGATTTTCCAAGTTCGGCTGTGCCTTTGCGGTGTTTGCGAGGTTGGGCATGTTGGCACGGCTGGAATGAGTGAGATTAATAGTCTAAGGTGGTCCTTGTGGACACTATAAATAGTGGCTGTGATATGGTAACGACAAAGAAATCAGACACATACTCAGGGCCGGCGCCAAAAACTTTGGACCGGGTGGGCAGGAGTCCTCTATAATGATAAATAAGGGCAGATATATGAAGGTTGGTTTACATGTCTGAAAAAAAAAAAACAATTTCCTTGATTTTTCTATTTCTAAATTTCGATCGTTCTTGGTTGTGTAGAACTTAAATTACTTATTTTTAATTTTACTTCTCCTACGCCAAATACACCAAGTCTCATCTCCTACACTTATAGCACAGATAATTATAGCCTCATACGCCAGTAGTTTATTTTGTTTGTTCCTATAATCGACACAAATTCCATGGACATTGGACACTCACACAACACAGACTCTATTCTGTCCTCAGAAAGCGTTTACATTGGCCGAGTGGTCTGTCGAGTTTACGCGCGAGTGAAAAAATCGTTGTCAGCCACTCGACTGTCGTGACTACTGGAGCAAGTACTGGCTGCTGCTTCTGCTGGCCAATAATTACACATATAGAGGTTTATTATTCATCAGTGTATTCACAGCTTAAATCTTGCACTATGTTGTTAAATCACAGAAGGCATGGAAATAGGGATTCAAACATTCTTGATATCAGTTGTAGTGGAGGTGGCGTGATCTACACTTCTTAGTCCTAGGTTGGGTGAACCTGAGCTCACTCATCCGCGATATCACACTAGGGTCTCCAGCATGGTCCTACTGGTGTTTACTCATTTAATATGTATTTCTGGATGCATGTTTGCAAGAATTATAAAGTGTAAAATCAATGAATTTTTATGGTGAGAGCACTGAATGTAAGGATGGAAAATGCTTTTATGCAAGAAAAGACTGCTTCTTACTGGTAGCTTAAAATTCTCGTGATAGGATAAAAAATTGTGGACATGAAATTATATGACAATTTGAGGCATTGCACTCATGTTAGAAAAATATATTGAGTTAACTCTTATGATTTAGTAGTGCAATACTGAACTCCATTTATTTTCTTAGATTTGATCATGGCCATCGGATAAAAGGGGACCTCTAATAATCAAGCTACCATTAAGATTGTTTCAATGGCTTTTCTATCAATCATTTTAAAAAGTACATATTTACCAATATTCCAACTTATAAAAATGAGATCTGTGTGGATCACATTAATTTCTGTTCAACATCATAGTACATTTATACACCATTATGATCTCCTAAAGAGATATAAATAAGTAATAGAAAGTAAGTTTATGATGTGACAAGACCATATAAATATCTTAACAACAGGACTATAATTCGGGAAAATATTTACTTAGATTACCTTGGAATAATTCCTACACATCTCTAATTATTTTGAGAATTTTGAATAAAAGTGTAGTTAATTACAAGAAAGAGATATTAGGACTGAAGCCTAATATGTTTATAACACAATTAATTTTGAAATCTGCATTATTTCAGTGCGGTATGACAGTCAACGAAAAGTCAGTAGCAGCTTCCTTAATATCCCTCTAACCCTGGATAATGCAACTAAAAGAAGAGTTTGGGAAGTAAAGCCTAACAGAATAGACAATGGAGATTACTATCAAATTCCTGCAACCCTTGTCAGATGATAATAGGTTTGCAGCTCTATACCATTATAATGGAATAATTGCTGGGATTCAAATTGGCGTAAGTCAATCTGTTCTTCGAATGCAATCAATTACGTATTTTTACTTGTTATTCTTTGGAGATTGTCATTGAAGGCGCAGTGAAACTTTTAATATTGATTTAAAGTTTGCTTCTAATTTGTGCCTATATAGGCTAACCAAAACTAGACTTACACTTTAAAGTTGGGTTCGAATTACTGTGTGATGTGCCTCCACCAGGATTCAAATCTCTTGGTTACAAGACAACAGCATAGCCACTACATCATCGTTGAGGTCCTGATAATGCTCATTCACACATTATTTTATTTTCTTGGGATTTTTGTTTCATGTATAAATTGCTTAAGAGTCTCCTCTCTTTCCCCCCTCCATGTAGGACTGCCTTGACGGGGCGAGGGGGCTTAGTAGGGAGGCCATTTTCATCTCATCATTTCACCCATTCTTCACATCCATATCTCACGTTTTCACCATTCCATCACGTCATTCATCTCCATATCTTTGACCTCCCTATAACTAAGGTAGGGAGGCCATTTTCATCTCATAATTTCACTCATCCTTCACATCCATATCTCACGTTTTCACCATTCCATCACGTCATTCATCTCCATATCTTTGACCTCCCTATAACCAAGCCAAGGGTCCTGCTAGAGGAGACAACCTCGATAAAAAAAACCCTATCCCAAGGTGTGAGTTGCACGTGCCGATGGGACAGTGTTGGCTGCAGGGGTAGGTGCAGTCGCGAACGTAGCCTCGGGGATTTCGGTTTGGTCCTCGAGTAGCCTCCATTTTTGGGGGTAGGCCTTCCTCGGCATAGAGGGCATGTCGAAGCGACAATTTATGGACCCTCCTATATAAAATTATTTTGTATATGGGTACAAAAAACAACTCAAACGGGGTTAAACCCCCGGAACGAGCGCGGCCTTCGAGCCCGCTTCAATTGTTGGAAAAGACAAGTAACGTGCCACGTTATCTTGTGATTAGTATTGTGCAGAAGACTGAGAACAACGATGAATCTGCAACAACCAAGAAACATGGAGCTGCTACATTAAAGGATTTGTCACCGTTTCTGATCAAGAAACAGCTAGACTACGCCGCTGGTTCAGACGTACCAGAAATAAAAAAGCTGAGAAACGGGAGTCTACTTATCCAGACCAGCACAGATCGCCAGACCAACAACCTTTTAAAGTTAAGGTCTTTGGGCAACTTCCCTGTTAATGTTGAACCCCATCGTCAACTTAACAGTAGTAAAGGTGTGATTCGCCACTGGGATCTGCTAAATGCTGAGGAGGAAGAGATTCTTGAAGCACTCTCATACCTACATGTGGCCGCCGTGCAGCGAATGAAGACGCGAAAGTCCGAAGAACTTCTACCAACTGCTTCAATTATACTGACCTTTCAAACGACCACTCTCCCAGATAGTGTACGGGCTGGATATTTGAGACTAAAAGTCCGGCCGTACATCCCTAACCCGATGCGATGTTTCAAATGCCAGCACTTTGGGCACACTCAACCTTCCTGCAAGGCCACTACCGCCCTTTGTGGTAAGTGTAGTCTGCCTGATCATGGGACCGAACCTTGTTCTTCTCGTCCCAAATGCATTAATTGCCAAGGCGAGCACCCAGTCTGGTATCGTGACTGCCCCTCTTTCCAACAAGAGAAGAAAATCAGAGAGTTGGTCGTCACAGAGAAAATCTCCGTTGGTGAAGCAAAACAACGTCTCCGTGAAAGTATACGCACCACTTTACCTGTGTCATTCGCTACAGTTGCTGCAGCTCCTCTTACCCGTCGCAGTGTAGGGGTACAAACCAGCGACGTGTCAACTCAAACAACAACGATTCCCGTAGTAGCTCGCCCTGCTTCGAGGAAACCAGCAACCACTCCTCGCTCCACAGAGAAAAAGTTCAAGCAGGTGCATACCAAAGAATATTTTCTGAAGTCTACTAGCTCTCCAGTCAGGGTGGCATCGACCACCCTGAGACTTAAAGCGCAGCTGAAAGCTGCCCGGCGGGCGCTAAATGCACCCACCCCCACTCCCCCTTCTTCATCCCCTTCGCCCTCTGTGTCCACACCCGAGGACATGATACAGGACGAAGCCGCGGATGAAGAATTTATCAAGGTGACAGGGCCTAGAAATAGAGTACGCCTCAAAAGGTAACTATAATTCCTGCAGCTATGGCTTATTGTCTCCAATGGAACCTTAATGGTTTCCGTACTCATCTCGAGGAACTGCAAATCTTAATATCTGAATTTGACCCTGCCATCGTATGTCTCCAAGAGACACATTTTCGTCCAAATGAATCAGTGATTCTGAACGGATACACGCTTTACCGCACCGACAAGCTTCCTTGTGTGGTGTTGCAATCGGTGTTCGAGATACCATCCACTCAACACCAATCTTTCTCACCACCCCCCTCCAAGCTGTCGCCGTGCGGGTCCATCTACCACAGCCAATATCTGTGTGGTGTGTTTACATCACAAGGGAGGAGCGATTCTCTCTTGAGGACCTCCTTTGTATATTCGAACAACTTCCGTCTCCTGTAGTTCTTTTGGGCGATTTTAATTCCTACCATCGTTTGTGGGGCTCCGTTCGTACAGAGCCCCGGGGTCAAATTGTAGATCAATTCCGTGAGACATCAGATTTAACGTTGCTGAATGATGGGACTCCCACATATTTCAGTCCTTCCTCAGACACACACTCTGTGTTGGACTAGTCCTTCTGCAGTCCCAGCCTTGCTCCTACCACATCTTGGAGCCTTCACCCTGATCTCTGTGGGAGTGATCACTTCCCACTCTTTCTAACTTTCGAACATCTTCAGCACTCACGTGAACAACACCCTCACTGGCATCTCAGTCGGGCCGACTGGGGTGCCTTCGAGCGTGCAGTGGACCTTGAAGTCGATCTAGCGTCGACTTTGCCAGCCATCGACGCCTTAGATATATTTATGTCACGAGTACATGATGCTGCACGCACCTCCATTCCACATCCCAGTGGACCTGTGAGGCGACGCCCAGTCCCCTGGTGGACTGTGGAGATCAGTGCAGCCATCAAGGACCGCAATCATGCCCTAGATCGATTCAATAGGAACCACACTGCCGCAAACCTCGAGCAGTTCCGCATTAAGCGTGCCCGTGCCCGTCGGCTCATTCGAGCCAGTAAGAAGGCGTGCTGAGTCCAATACGTGTCTTTGACGAAGCAGGAAAATTATGATCCACGTTTCCGCCGTGAGAAGGACCGTCAGGAACGACGCCCTCTAGTTTTTCGAAGTCATAACACCGAGCCATACAACTCTCCATTCATCGAACGGGAGTTCGATCAGGCGCTTCGAGATTCTAAGAATACAGCTCCTGGAGTGGACAAGATCCACTATGAGATGCTTCGTCATCTGCCCATTGGAGCAAGAAATTTCCTTTTGGCGGTATTCAACAGGCTTTGGTTGGAGGACTCTTTCCCCACTTCCTGGAAAGAAGCTATTATTGTTCCCATCCTGAAACCAGGTACACAACGCACTGCAGCCTCGAGTTATAGGCCTATTGCCTTAACTAGCTGTGTGTGCAACTTGATGGAACGCATGATCAACAAGCGTCTCACCTGGTTTTTGGAGGAAAACTCATTGATAAGTAATTTTCAATGTGGTTTTCGCTCCAACCGTTCCACACTGGACCATTTGGTTCAGCTGGAAACACATATTCAGGACGCATTCCTCAACAAGGAACATTTAGTTGCAGTTTTCTTTGACCTCCAAAAAGCATATGACACAACGTGGCGCTTTGACATCTTAAAGCAGCTCCATTCTTGGGGCGTCCGTGGCCATATGGCGTACTTTATTCAATTTTTTTTATCAGATCGTTTTTTCCGCGTACGTGTTGAGAACTCCGTTTCGGACCAACAAGAGAACGGTGTCCCGCAGGGCAGCGTACTTAGTGTGACTCTGTTTGCCATAGCAGTGAACAGTGTTATGGCAAGCATTGTTGCCCCTGTACATGGTCTTCTGTATGTAGACGACCTCACGATCTTTTGTCGCTCACGGAATCTCGCGTCAGCTTCTCGTCAACTCCAACTGACGATAAACCGTTTGGTTGAGTGGTCCTCCCAAACAGGTTTCACCTTCTCATCCGAGAAATCCGTGTGTGTTCACTTTTGTCGTCAGCGTACATGTCATTTCGATCCTGACCTGTACATGGGGAAATCTCCCCTGTGCTTCGTGAATGAGGTCCGCTTCCTGGGCCTCATTTTCGATAAGAAATTAACATGGCTACCTCACCTTCGCCAGTTAAAGTTCTCTTGTCTTCGAGTTCTCAACCATCTACGTGTTTTATCTCATACTTCTTGGGGTGCTGATAGGACGGTACTGCTTCGCCTGTACCGTGCACTCATCAGGTCGAAGCTTGATTATGGATGTGTTGTGTATTCTTCTGCCCGCCCATCTAGACTTCTCATCCTAACACCGTCCACCATGCTGGTATACGTGTGTGCTCTGGGGCCTTAGTGAACTACTTCCTCCATCTTCGCTCGATGCCTTCACATCCTTCATTTCACACCATCTCAGACGAGGGTAGGCTGGCAAGGTATTGGCTCCACCCTAGTGTCAGATTGTAGATGCAGATTGTTGTTTTAAGTCCACTTTATGCACAGTAAGGCTAATCGGGAATGGACCTACAGTTTAAAGTGGCATCCGAACCACTGTGCCAAGTGCCTCCACCGGGTATCGAACCCGGGACCCCTTGATTACAAGGCAACCACCCTAGTGTCACTAGACCATTTGGTATTCGTGCAGACGAGATCCTGTCAGCACTTGATGTTGACAGTGATCTTCCTTGTGTCTCTCCACTCATTCCGCCTCTCCCTACCTGGGAGTTTCCTGCACTTTCTATCGATTTTTCTCTGACTGCCCTTCCAAAAGCAGAAACACCAATGGTTGTATACCAGCAACGGTTTTTAGAACTTCGTGCGAAGCACCCCAATTTAATGTTTTTTACACGGATGGGTCCAAGACAGTCGAATCAGTTGGTTGCGCCTTCGTCCTAGACTCTCAAAGTTCCAGTTACTCGCTACATCCTGCCTGTTCCATCTATACGGCAGAGTTGTACGCCATTCTAAAGGCACTGGACTTTGCAGACGTGAATGGTCTGAAGAAAGTCCTTGTGTGCAGTGATTCGACCAGCGTGTTGCAGACTCTGGATTCGCCGTATTCCCGGCATCCGGTAGTGCAACGCACATTCAGACGGCTTGTGTGATTATCTGCCAGTGCGGATGTACACTTCTGTTGGGTCCCTAGCCACGTGGGCATCCAGGGGAACGAAGCAGCTGATGCTGCTGCCAAGTCTGCTGATGCAGATGGCGACGTTCTCGTCCAACTTTTGCCAGCTAGCGACCTACAGAATGTGTTCCGTTGTTGCCTTCTTGACACTTGGCAGGCCGAGTGGGATACGGAAACGGGGAACAAGCTTATCGCTGTTAAGCTAACCATAGGCGCTTGGCGTTCCTCGTCCCGCCCCTCTCGGCGAGAAGAAGTTATTCTTACCCGCATGCGTCTAGGACACAGCCGTCTGACGCATGGTCATTTGCTACAAGGGCTGGACCCTCCGTTGTGTCGTGTTTGTAATGTTATTTTAAGAATTCGACACATTCTAGTTGAATGTGTCGATCTTGCTTACCTCCGGCAGACTTTTAACCTTTCCGGCTGTTTGTCATCCGTCTTGGGTGATGACAGCAGTATTTTATCAAATGTTTATAGTTTTCTGCGAAGAGCTGGACTCTTCCACCGTCTGTAAGGAGGTTTTTAGTTTGTTTGTTCTGACTTTTTAATGTGTTGTGTTTGTCTCGTGCAGGTCTTTTTACAACCTGCACTTTTAGTTTTTTCCCAAGGGGCTATCTACACCCCTTTTTAAAGTTTTTAAGTTTTCAAAAATTTTAAATCAATCAATCAATCCTCTCTTTCCAATCTGCACCAATCCTTTTCAGTATCTGTAAGTTTCATCCAATTCACTCTATCAAATGCTTTCTCCAGCTACACAAACACAATGAACACTTTCTTTCTTTTATCTAGGAATCTTTCGCCAATTGTCCACAGTAATCCAATTGCATCTCTTGTACCTTTCCCTTCTACAAACCAAACTGTTATTCTTCTAACTCTCCATCAATCTTAGTGTATAAGCATATATTTAGTACTCATTGGAGAATTTACACTGAGTGAGATATCAGGCTGATTGTCCTCCTTGGACATTTATTTCCTCCGGTAGGGAAACTAAACCAGCCATTGTGAAGTTTTCACATCAACAGGCTTTCTCATAAGTTTCATTACATGAATGCAAGATCTCCTTCTTTTCCTCATTCATGCACTTCATTAGTTTGATAGTTCTCTTCTACTCCTGTTGCCTTCCCATTCTTCACTTTCCTCAGTGCTTGCTCGAATTAATCCTTCTGGAGGGTGGGGTGTACCAACATGTTCATAGTCTTTATTGTACAAGTACTTCTATTTCAGATTCCAGTAACAGATGTGGAAGTTGAAGGTAACATTTACCCATTTTTTTTAAAAAAAAACAACACTATTTTCAACAAGTGGAAAAATATAAATGCAAGCTGTATTTACTCACCTTTTACTTTGTAGACCCATGTAAGTTGCTTTCCTTGAAACATTCATGGATATGTTTGCAGTCAACACAACAAAAGTGAAACACATATTTAGTGTCATGCACAACTCTCTTTCTTTCTTGTTAGTAGCTCATTTTCATGAAGATGAGATATGATCAATAGATGGATATCATTGTCATGTTTTGTTTATGTTGTTAGGAGTTCTGATAATGTAGTGTAGAAGGTCAAATGTCCATTTAGAGCTGACGGATAACATGACCATGTTTAAATTGTAACAATATGATACACTCTTCCTTAGTAATGACAATATGAACAGTTGTGAAGCTACCACTCAAAGAAGTGATGTAAATGTTTCTATGCTTTCTCTAACATAATCAATCTGTTTGTAGTTGCCATGAATAGTAAAAATCCAAAAGAACCACTTAAAATTATAAACTTCAGTAGGATTTAATACTGTAGTAGGTAACCCATAATTTTTAACTGCATGATCAAAGTGAAACCACATCAGATGGGAGAGAAATATGGAATCCCCCTCCCCCTTTACCATGTCTAGAGATGAAACCTCTGAAAATTCATTGTAATACAAGAGGAAGGTGATTATGGAGACCATGAACAGCAATACCTTAGCCACAAATATGCAGGTTGCACTGTACTGTTGATATACCATTGATTAAGGAATAGTGAGTGATACGAGTACATAAGAAAGAGTCAACAAAATTTTCAGGGTATCTGGATACATACAATTATGTTACACAAATTAAAACAAACTAAACTACATATCACATTCTAACCTACAGATGTGCTTGCAACAGGTGGGAGGAGCAAGAATGACTTGCTGCAAGAAGGAACTGGAAAGGGCTATTCATGCAAAATGGGACAAGATACAATATCATCTACGTGCCAAAAAATTAGTCAAGTGAATTCAGCATTATTTATAAAAGGAAAGTGTATGACTATGACAGGTATGACTATGGATATTATATATATTGTAGAGATATGGAGATTATTAAACCGAGAAAACCTCGTCATGGTAATATTCACGCTTGTTTATTTCCTGGAATTGTCCGACCAGCGGGTGATCCCAAGAATGCGCTAGCTTTGTAAATTCCGTTAAACAAGGAACTGAAAGGCAAACACGTGGATCAAAACAAGATCTAGCGCGTTCGAAAGGTTTAACAACCTTTCGAAGCCTAAGATTATAAAAGGGAGCTCACTCCCGGAGCTCAGGCTCTTTTGGATTTTGACGCTCATTTGAACTACACCTATCATCGATGCTCTTTTGAATTACTTTTATCATCGACGCTCACATGGATAAGTAGTCTCTGATTACTCTACAACACACTAACACTACTGAACTACGACAACGGAACACGGAGTTACGGCTGCCTAGCAAGCTACGAGTCGCAAGGGATTGCTCGGTTTGGTGAGCCAAGGGTCGCAGGATAGAACCTTGGCATCTGTCACAATTCGGTCTGCAATAAGCATCAGGACAAGAACATCACACACCTACCAGGTATGAACAAGCGTAAATAACCTTTACATTCACTTTCCATATCTCTACCCTCCTAATCGGAGCAGGTTCAGCTAACAGATACTATTAAGCTCTACCTAAATGTATAATTGAAACTTCCCTGTGACCTCAGATCCCAGGTAAAACGGGATTACAACAATATATATATAAATAAATAAACACACACACACTCTAATCCATAAATTGAGTATTTCCGTAAGTTTGCAAAATGCAGCATGACAGATTCACACAGTCTGGAGAGCCTGGAAATTATGCAAAATTTTCATAAATGTATGTGGAAAATGAATTCTGTGGTTGGTGTTGAACTTATTATGTATGTAGTATTATGATTCTCTTGTATATCAATGTAACATTTTTAAAAAATTGTAGATATAATGGATGGTACAGATTAATCGGTACTCTATTGGTATCAGGCAATATAGGCATATCGGTTTATTGGTAAAATTACCAATAATTTTATCAATTTTTGTGTAAATATCTTCCAATTTAGTGTAATATTTTGCCATTTTGTTATGATTTTTATGGATATAAATATATGATCTCTATTCTATGCTTTTTTTTAAACTAAATGTCTAAATTTGCAGCTTTTTTTGCATTGCAAAAACTTGCTTCATCTGGTAACATGCATTTATTAAAGAGGTCAATGAACTCAATGAACTATTTGTAATGTTATATCAAATCAGTAGAAATTGGTTATCGGTATCAATATCAAATCAGTAGAATTGGTCATCGGTATCAGACAAAATTTCATATTGGTCTATCCCTAGAAGATAGATATGGTGTAATTCCAGCAAAATTGTTATACAGGGTGGCTCAATAAGTCACTTAACACCCTCAGTACAAGGCCACTGCGGCATGGAATGTGAAAATGACGATGACCAATCATTGCCTGGCCAAGGGGGAACCACATTGACGCCACCCACACGGTCGGCGGCCATCTTGATGTCCGCCATCTTGAATTCAACTTCAGAATTTTAAATGGGAAAGGGGTTGTGCGACATATCAAAATGGGCTAGAATTTCACGAGAAATGCAATGGTGAAGGTTTTTTCGACGTATCTATAACCAGTAAAAAGTTATGACTGAATTCTTGTACCAATTTGCTCCTTTTCGAGGTGTTAGAAAAATGCCTTAAAATTTGTTTAGCGCGTCGGTAATGCATCGAGATCAAAGTGTTGTCTAGGGAGAGAAGCTCGCATGCCATTGCACACGATTTTAATCGGATACATCCATGAAGAGCTGCGCATTATAAATGGTTGTCTCGAACAATTTACAGTGTGACGCTTCCATTGAATTAAAAGTCCTCCACAGTGACAAGGCTAATGTTTATGTTCAGAAGGAAGTTCATAAACAGAATATGCAACCCTTGTCATCTGATAACTAACTTTGGACAAAAACAGGTTCATAACGTTCCCATAAGTGTTCTGGTGTTCTTCCCTATTGAAAAAACTCTGTAAAAAGTACCTTCTTCCATAAGCAAGGATGGAAAAAAAACTGTTTATTTAAAAAATCCAAGTAGCCCTAAGCATTTAAGGTTTCGTTGATGGAAAATTGACTAACCAATCGTGTTCCACACAGCACGCCACACAATTTTAAGGCATTTTTCTAACACCTTGAAAAGGAGCAAATTGGTACAAGAATTCAGTCATAACTTTTTACTGGTTAAAGATACGGCGAAAAAACCTTCACCACTGCATTTCTCGTGAAATTCTAGCCCATTTTGATATGTCGCACGACCCCCTTCCCATTTAAAATTCTAAAGTTGAATTCAAGATGGCGGACATCAAGATGGCCGCCGACCGTGTGGGTGGCGTCAATGTGGTTCCCCCTTTGCCAGGCAATGATTGGTCATCGCCATTTTCACATTCCATGCCGCAGTGGCCTTGTACTGAGGGTGTTAAGTGACTTATTGAGCCACCCTGTATATTAACCTTTTTAAATATTCTGAATCCTTTCAAATCATTACAACATTCAAGAATCTGTATTGTGGGAATGGTTAAGAATATTGGTTCAATTGTTATAATAGAAGTGCGAAGGACTGTGCATAATCGCCATTGAAATCGATAACCTCTTGTCATCTTGCAGATAGGAGATGAATCCCGCGCTGATAAACGTCCTGAGGTTTAGAGTTGAAGAACTGTTGCAAGGCAGTTTTCACAGCTTACACATCATCAAAGATTTTCCGAGCGAAGGAGTTCTGCAATTCGTGAAACAGGTGGTAGTCTGTAGGGGCAAAGTCAGGAGAATGGGGCAGCTGGGGTAAAACCTCCCAACCAAAGTCCATTATCTTTTTACATGTGATGACAGCAGCATGTGGCCCGGCGTTATTATGGTGGATGATCACTCCTTGGTGATTGACGAGGCCTGGTCTCCTCGATTGCAATGCTGCTCACAGTCTGTCCAACTGTTCACAGTAGAAGGTGGTATTAATGATTTGATTAGGTTGCAGGACCTCCAAGTGAATTACTCCTTTGACATCCAACCACACACTGTCAACAACACCTTCTTGGGATGATGTTTTGGTTTCGATGTTGATGCCGGCTGTTCAGAAATGTGGCACACAGTTCTGCGACGCTTTATATTCACGTACATAATCCACTGCTCATCACCCATGACAATGTGTAGCAAGAACTGGTCATTTTTGTACCGGGAAACCAAGAAAACACAGGTCACGACTCGACCCTCTCGTTGATTTGCACACAACTGATGTGGAACCAAACGATCAAACTTTGTGGTGAAACCCAGTGCTTTGAACCTTCTTTCGACTGTTGTCCTGTGTACCTGGAAGGTGTCCGCTAATTTTGCTACGGTTGGCTTCGGGTTGTTTTTTATGGCTTGGTCAAGATGCTCTTCGGAAAACACTGCTGGACGTCAAGACTGTGGTTGATCTTGACAGCTTCTGTCTCCTTCCCTGATTATTCGAAACCAGCGACGATATGTGTTTTGTCAACTGCATCTGTCCCATACACTTGCCGAATGTTCCGGCAGGCTGCAGCTGCAGTGCTGCCTTTATCGAACTCAAACAGTAAACAGAATCTCATGTCTTTCTTATCGGTTTCTCTTTCACCACAGGATACTCTGTTCACTAAGAGCTCCTTCTTCCACACTCACTGCTTCTTGCTGCTCTTAGGTTCCCCAATTACGTGACCACAGATTCATGCACTTGCAGCGCCATATGTGAGGTTAGTACTCCGCTAAACGGTGACTTGTCAAAAACGTGTAGTACTTTTGCACGTACCTAATAGAATCTGTCAGTTCAGGAATAGAAAAAGGTGAATAAAAATTGATTTTTGTACATAGGTTTCAGTGCCATCCATAGCATATACAGGGAGACTGCTGCATTTAAAGAAATGCAAAATTTTGTCATCATTACAAATGTATTTATTATAACTAAGAAATAAGCACATTTATACCACTACCAATTAACTAACAAATCCATGTTTAGCAAGCATTTAGAAAATTCATTGTTAAGTAACAATATCGCTCTCTTAAAGGAACACACCATTACCACAAGATGGTTAATCAAGCAGATTACAGTGAAGCATTTCCTACTTTCTTGCCTTTTAATGGAGGCAACATGGTTGGCTTTGGTGTACAGATGTTCGGCAATGTAAGAAGTCCACTGAGGAACTGGTTTCAGCATTTCTCACCTGAGGTTAGTACTTATGACTCTCCATTTCCTAACTCACAAGAGTTCTCAATGAAGTTGTATCATTGCACAAAAATGAATGTTTTCTAAACAAAGATCACTTCATATCATTGTAGATACACAAGTTTTGAAAACTAAATCTTTAAAATAGCCTGAACCAAAAGTGATGATGAAATTGGCAAGTGGAGAAGATTACATAATACATACTGAAATGGCATAATCTGTATTCATCTCCTAATATTATGAAAATAATTAAGTTAAGCAAACTGTGATGGGTGGGTAATTTGGTATACAAGAAAGAGAGAGGAGAGTTTAAAGTATCCTTGAGGGAAACCTAGTGGTAAGAGACATATAGGAAGGACAATATTCAGATGAACCCAAAGAACTTAAAGATGATAAAAATTGGACTGATACTGATGACCAAGGTAAAAAAAAACACGAAGTGCGGGAAACTAAAACCTGTGTAAGATTTTGCTTGAGGATCATGAAAACTGAATGTATATCGCGAAATGTAAAAATCTCAGCACATAAAATCAAAGCTTCACTATATCTGGATTTAAGAATGCCAGAGAGAAAGGTAGAGTTGTACATTAATACATTTAAATTATGAAGCAATCAATTATAATATATTTCAAAACCTATTTCGAAAATTTGTAGTATGTGTGTTCAGAAAATGCAAATATTTTCACGAAAGTAACAAGGTTTTCATTTAATGAAATTATCTGTGGACGTTGAAGTCTATGACGAAAGTAACTATCTCTTTTCCTCAATTTCTTTCAGCTGATGATGGATAGTTCACCAGATTGCATGAAGAGGCTTGAAGCTGTTGTAGGAATATCAACACTGCATGTATATTTTGTGGATCAGCCCATGTGCATTTCGTGTTAGTTTCATTTGTACAATAGTATGTCTCCTGCATGGGCATTTTAGCGAATTATCTATAGCACGCACAGTTGTACCATCTGCAGTTCAAGTATGTGTATTCCCAAGAGGCTAGCAAGTGGCCGTTAAATTTGAATTTGTCACATTTTGTAAGGCCTTCTGGGCAAATAATTTTAGAATGAAAGTGGCCTGCTTGGAATAGTATTTTCATTCTACGAGTGTGCAATATTTATATTATTACTTTCATTTATTAATTTTATTTATTATATTTTCATGATTATTGATTATTGTTTCCTTTAGTACTAGCTAAAATATTTTTCCATAAATGAATTATTTCAGTATATTTTTTCTTACAAGAGAGCCACTGTGGTCAAGTCGTTGTCAACATTTGTGGTGGAGTGGTTAGCACAGCACCCTACAATGCCAGGGGTCCAGGTTCGAATCCCGGTTCAGACACGGATATCTGTGTTTGTCCTGATAAGAATCCAGAGAGAACTTAGAGAAAATTGATTTGTGTGAAACTTGTGGAAAACGTGAAAACAGGAGATACTACCACTTACGGGTATTCCTTTTACCCAAAAAAGTCGGTATGGCATCTGACTGCCATGCGGGAGACACGGGTTCAATTCCCGAGGTGGGTGATCTAAGGTCGGAATTTTTCCTATGAATGTGCTTTCATGGCACGGTGCTATATTCACGGGGAACTTTACCTTTTCACCTTACGTACTTTTTCCTGTATTTGTTTGCACATTTACGTATGTTTTATTTATCATTACAATGTGCATTACAGCATAAACTTATTACACACTAAATACTTTTCATTGGGTTCTCTTCCACTTTATATCACAATCAATATGAATTGTGCAATGAAATGCTTCTAATAATAATGCAATACTATGTGTTAATACATTTTTATGTATATATTTATTTTTATCAATACAATGTTGTAAATAAAATCACAGAAAAAAATTGCATAGTATTTTGATAGGCTTCGTTCAGTTTTTGAATCAACACTGCACCTTGAAAAAATGAGTGCCATCATTGTTTTCTTCATTTGCAAATTGCCAAAAGCGGAATAACAAAATTATATAGGAAAACAATAATACGAGCAAGTGGTGACAACAATGACATTTGTCAAATGAAAGCAACTGTAATAATACTGCTGTTGATAAATCTCCTCTGAGAATATTCGAGCACATGAAACATTTCAACAATGATAAGGAGGTTTCAATCCCTTGAACTGCCAACTGTCATGTTGGCCTCATATGAATCAATTAATGGTAATTCACAAAGAGTCCGACAAAGGAAAAATACAATTATCCAACATATTATTGTCAAAAAATGGATCACGTAGGTACTTACAGGAAGTAAGGAAGTAAATAAGACTACATTATTAAAGATGAAATTTTGGCCTCCTCGGTATGCCAACTAAAATCTCTGCTGACTTGCTAGTAAAGCATACGCTTGTACCGCCGGCGCTACATGTGGCAGCTAAAGTGTTAAGAAACATTATACTATTTTCTAGGGATGGACCAATATTAAATTTTTATCCATACCTTTCAAGTACCAACATGAAATTTACCAATACTAATAACCAATATTCTACTGATCCAATATAACATGAAAAACTCCTTCAGCTTCTTCATTAATGTACACTTGCCCAAAAGTTAACCGACTGTCCAAAAATAGTCCAGAAAGTGTTACTGTGGGGCCACACTTGAGAGCCAGCTGGGAGTAGCCCATTTTATGGCAGGTCCCTCTACCAGACAAAAAATAGATTATTGAAAGATTTACATTCTCCCATATATCACAGTGACACACACATTGTAACAGAAAATTCAATGGAAAAATTAAATATGAGGAATAATTTCAGAGGCTGTTCCTCATTAATGATGTAATTAATATAACCTGATGCTTTTGTCATTAATGATATGCTTACATTTGCTTATCAATAAAGCAAATACATCATCATCATTAACACCATTCAAAAAATTTTTGTTCTGTCTTCAAAATCATGTTTTTAACAAGTAAGGTAATAGCTCCACTGACATCAGCAGCTAATCACAAAGATGAAAAAGGCCTAGGGTGATCACTGCTCCTGAACACAGAGGAAGTGGATGACATGACTGTACACCATCTTCCATCATTGTAAATCTTAATCTTTTTTTTTTAACCTGTGTTCATTTAACACACTCTCTTTCCTGATGAACAATCCATGTAGGTTGATTGATTTGCTTTATTTTACTTCGCTTTTTGTGCCACTTTTGGCTAATTTGTGAAGATGTGGATGACTGATGATATGATGAAATTGATGAATGGACACTCACAAAGATCCATGCCCAGGCTGGGATTCGAACCCAGGACTCGTGGCATTGTAGTGTGATGTGCTAACCACTCTGTGACGGGGGCCGGCTCCAGGTAGGTTTGAAAATTTGGAAATACTTTAGACATAAGTAGGGGGGGCATGCATATTTTGTTTTTGACGAAAACACAAAATGTGAAATAACACATTGTAATGTTAATTTTTCATGTATTTGAAAGGTGTGAAGTGCATTTTGTTACAATGTCTTGTCATGAAATGATGTGAAATGAACTGCAAAATGCGAAATAAACTCTTATTTACAGATGTCACACTTTCTGAAGTCTGAATTATCCTGCGAGTTATGCAAATCACGGGAAATTGATTAATTCTGCTGTAAATACTTTAGAAGCAATAATGGACTCGTTTACACAGGAATAAACTTAATGCTCTGATAACTATGTAAATGTGTTATTAGAAGCGAAATGTTAATTTTGTGTAATAAGTGCAGTTTTTAAATCAAATTTAGGGTTTTGTTTGCCATTTTATATACCGCTTTTGATCTCGAAATATGCCCAGTTTTTGTATTTTATTCACCATAAATATGTGGCTATAGATATAAGCATCTACACAATAGATATTTTACATTTTTACAAAGAAATTCAAATGTTGGAAGAATGAATATACACACTGCCTGTACATGGATGAAACAAGATGTGTTTTATTTGCTCTACAGGGTTGTTCTTGATGTGAACATGATTGTTACTAGAACAGTGTATTACCACTGCACAGTTCATGCGTTCTACAGGAAACTGCTACTTGTGTTTTCAATTTCGTAGGAACATTGCAAGTGAGAGTTGCTACTGCATTCATGAAAATGCACTATCTTTGATGTTTTACATGCACTTTCCTTCTGTACTTTTGCATGTCGTGATTATTGGCTGGTGCAATACATTCCATTTACATTAATTACATTTGCTGTTTTCTTCTCAAAGGTTAGAAGATAGCACATGTTCTGCAAATGGCTTTTTTCTGCCTGACGGCTCTCACTTAGCCAAATGGTTAGCACTTCACAGATTTGATTCCTGGTGGGAGCACCTAAAATTCAGTGTTGACCTGTCTCGTGAGGACAATTGGGGAGCAACTTGGAAAGAAAAAGTAGTGGGCTCCAGTCTCGAAAGCCAGAAAACAGCAGATATGGTGTTCAATGTAGTAAACCCCAATCACTTACAGGGTGGCTACTCTATGACCATGACAAAATTCAAGTATAATTCCTGGTTTTCAAGGCGAACTTTCCAAAAATTCAAGCAGATGTATTCTCTATTTCAACCTTACGTATTACCGCCTCTCAACATCCACACACAAATATCTTCATAATATAAAGGGTCTATGTGATTCCAACATCCAAAAATTATAATTCAATTAAACGGTATACGTAATATAATTAAAATATTTAATTTAAGGTGCTTAGTTTCTATTTACAATCAGAGGCGCAACCACAAATTTTTGTACGAGTGGGCGAGGAGAAAGTGCCAGGATAAACGTAATAATAATAATATTATTATAACATTATTATTATTGATTTGTTTTATTTTACTTCGCTTCTTGTGCCACATTTGGCTAATTTGCGAAGATGGGGATGAGTGATATGATGAAATTGATAAATGGACAGTCACAAACATCCATGCCCAAGCCAGGATTCGAACCTGCTGGGACCAACATTGTTGTTGTTATTATTATTAGCAGCAGCAGCAGCAGCAGCAGAAGAAGAAGAAGACATTATTTTCCTCGTAAATTATGCAAAGAGGGGGTACAACGATTTCAATTATTTTTACTCCACACGGCACAGTAGTTCAGATCCCACTTCAAACTATAGGTTCAGTCCCGATTAGCTTTTCTGTGCATAAAGTGGACTTAAAACCACAAATCAATCAATCAATTTCACAACATTTTTTCTTTAGATAGTTCAGCATCCAGCGCCGACTCCTGCTGCCTCCTAGCTATGGTTATAAACTTGATAAGACTAAGCAAAGTAGGAATTGCGAGCGAAGCGATCAAGAAAATTTTACGAAAATAATTTTTATTTGCATAAAATGTGAATAGGATTTGGATTAGAAAAAGTTGCAATTTTTCACATCTACGGAGAAAAATTCAAGTAAAATTCACGCATAATTCCCAGAGCCAATAATTCATGCATAATTCCCGGAATTCAAGGAATTACGGTGAAAAGCCACCCTGACTTAATTAAAAGAAAAAGCTCTGGCACTCCGAGGGCTTTTGCACCATGAAGTGTAGTTAGTTGCAATCCTATGGGCCCCTCGAAAAACAGCAATTTTTATTCTGTATTTATGCAGCTATGCAACATAAATTCATAATTGTCATGAACATTCATATTTTTAGTATGCCAAGGACAGGTTGTGAAGTTCATCAATGGAAAGGACATCTTCTGAAGTGTGAATACCTAAGGACAAAGCTTGCAAGCCCTTCTTTAATTCAAAAACATGAAGTAGGATATGAAACATGCACAGTTTAAGGGGAAAGGGTTAAACCATGATACTCCATCCTACCAGCATCTCCATAGAAAACTATCGCTTTTAGTATGTTTTCCAAAAACAAAAAGACAGAGGCAACCATGAATCTGTGATGATGACCACATAAATACAGAAAAAAAGCTTTCCAATTTTTCAAAACCTCAGGCCTCAAGAAAGAAAAGTTCATGGTTGGTACAGTGAACGTGCCATGTCTCTGTGTTGCAGTTTTTATGCTTTTCCCCCAATTGACAGACAACAGGAAAATACCAATCAAGAGCATGGAAGATAACTCAACCAAACAAACCCAGCAACCCACCAGCACCACCAGATGGGAGAAATCAGAACTACCATCAACTGGAAGCAAGCAAAACAGCGACACACTAGCATCTCCATTATATATAGCATAACCTTTGTTAATGAAGGCAGCTCACTTTCAAAATGAATAGGAAAAACCATAAAAACGGCAATGTGGAAAGATGGAACTTGACCTAAGCAGCTAGAAAAGTTGTTCATCTTGATGTTCCCTACATGTTGTGCATGTGTATTGATGTTGTATGGAGGCATCCTCTGTAAGAAGGTGGAACTTGAACTTGATGGAAATTGAAACTTTAACTCAAACAACTCACATGTAAATTGAAGGTAAAACATGATAAGTTACATTTTGGTCATTATTGAGTTACAAAGTAAAAAGAGCCATCCTTCAATTTTCATGCGTAATTGCCATGTCATGCAATTTGTATTCGGCTCATTGAATGATTCTGAAATTGGTAAACACAACATGAAAACAATTTATCTACAGCATAACTTCTAATAACCTCTCTCCTTAATAATCTTAATAAGCTAGAATGACTTAAAGCAAGTCTTCTTATACCTATGCAAACATGACAAGGTACTAACTTGCCTTGTGCTGGAATGTACACTTTTACTCACTATTTGATAGAGATGCACTGATATGAATTGTTTATATCCTTCATGCTTTGTAATTATATCTTTATAGCCATAAAAGTAAATAACAAATCCGAATTTTGTGTAAAGTTACAGGTTATGTATCAGCAATTTTACTGGTGTACTAATATGCTTATAAAGGTTGATACTGATGGTGTACAGGCTAATATGTTCCATTCCTACTATTTCATATTATAAGAGAAGAAGAAGCTTGTTATTGTTGCAATTAGCAGAAAAGCAATGTAAAATAAGCTAAATCAAATCTAAAAGTTTGTTAAACATCAACTTTTGTAAAAATGAATAAACGTGTTGTTAAAAATATGTAAAAAAAATATACGCAAATATTGACACATGGACATAAATGTAAAAGAAAAACTTAAAATCTATAATATGAACATATTGCATGTAAATATTTCGAAATCCTGAAGTGTGAAATGTCAGAAACAAAATATATGAAATATTTTCACTGTTTTAATGTTGTCTAATGGAAGATTATACATAATATTTATTCATGTGTGAAAATACATGGTCTGTAAGACAATGGAGCATATACACATTTGTACAAAAATATCAATTACAATGAATGCAGAACTAACTCATTGGAAACTGATTATTAAATAAATTACATACATCATGTTGCACAAATTGCAATAAGACACAAATAAGTCTACTGGGTGTAACTAATTATTTTATAACTATGCAGGGTCATCTATTCAAAACAACATAAAAGTATATTAATGGTGTAACAAACTATTGATAAAATGTGTGTAAGGAAATAACTAACTTCATTCTGAAGACTTATTTGTTGTGAAACGCCCTCCCTTGCCCGGGAAAACAAATACTACCACTACCTAGATAGAGGCGGCAAAATCTCCCTCGGACAAGCAAAATAGCGTTACGGTCCAGGTTAAGTTCGTGTGTAGGAACCGGTGACCAACAGTGCATAGTGATAAGCCATATCGAATAAAAACAAAGACATATGTACGTTCAAATTACCACCACTTTACCTGAAGCCGGGAAGCAGCTAGCTGCGTACCTGAAAAATCACGGGTAGCGACATGCATACGAAAATGATATAGCCCAAAATTAACATGAAAATAAAAAGTATATTCTATTTATAACCAACAAAAATCAGTTTACTACATCTCCCCCTCTTTCACGCTCTCACTTTCATTCACACATTCAGTTCTCACGGGGTCATCGACACACAGAATGATACATGACATGTACAGGTTTTATGACGATAAGCCCTAATGATTGAATTCATATTTAAATTTACCTTAATTTCTGTCTAACCAGGTCATTTGTGATTTTGCTCCTGTGCTACTCAAATCCTAGCCAGCCCTTACTTAAGTTCACCCTTTTTAAAAAGAAACTAGGTCGGCGCGGTGACAATACATTATTTGTCCAGCATAAACAGAGGCATCTCAACGGCAATTACATTCACGTGGGCGGACGTTTTCCTTTTACAAGACCTCACGTGGTTCCAAACATAACAAATAACCTCCGTTGAGTGACGCAAACATATACTCTCTAGCAGGCGGGACTTAAACACTTCGCCGCGATGAGCAATTCATATTACCAGGCAAATACTTTAACAAATAATCACATATGCGATCTGATGTAGCTAGCAGCGACACAGCACTGACACAAAAAATGAACAAACCTCAAGTAGATTAAACAATTAAGTGGGCGGCGCTTTACTCTAATGGTACGCACTTTAAACAAATACAAAGGAGCACAAACAACAATGAATTTAAGATCGTAAAAAAAAATATCACAAGGAATAAGAAAAATTGACCTGAGACGAATAAATTATAAATGACAAGCACGACGGGAGTTTGATATATGAAGTTCGAGTTGAGTGGGCGTTTTCAAATGTTGACGAATTTCAAGGGCGTTCTCTAAATCAATCGGGCCGTCACGTGCTGACAATCACACAGATGAATACATTACCATCTCTCAGCTTCCGAGGTGCATCCTGGCATCTTTATGGGCGATTGAAAACACATAGTATTCACACGAAAGGTTTCCTTGGTCGTGACGATGAAGATGCGAAAAGCGTTCATACGTCTGGTTCCTCGGCTTCTCTTCCTCTCGGGATCGGTGAACATCTCCGTGGTCTGGGTGCCGGGACGTCAACGTGGCGGCTGGTAGGCATCGTCGGGGCATCAACAGGGCGGCGTTCGTCGTCTCTCTCTCTCTCCGTGGCGGCTGGTAGGCATCATCGGCGTGGCTCGTCGTCTCTCTCTCTCTCTCCATGGCGGCAGATAGGCATCATCGGCGTAGTCTCTTCTGACATCGGGCGAATCGATGGTAACGCCCACATCTCTCTTCTTCCTCTAGCCCGCCATAGTTTCCGGTGTTCCTCGTATCTCAAAAATTATAAACGGCGTAAGGTAATCATGGAAACACGGTCTCGCTTCAACTTCTCCCAGCGGTTGAGGTAAGCGCACTCGTGTAGACTTACTGCCTATCACACACACTGGTGTTCGCAAAACACAACAAAGTCCACTGTACACGAAGAGGTAGCACGAAGGTGCTCTCGTTACAAGAATAGCGGCAAAACTGTACACGGAGAGGTAGCACGGAGCTGCTCTCGCTACAAGGATCGCAGTAAGACTGTGTATCCAAAAACCATGTCCTTCGTTTTATTTGGATTTTGAAAAAGGACGCTAGCGCTCGTTGAAGTGACGCTTCCGGAGGTCATTCCACTTTGCTCTATTGTCTCCCAACTTGGACGGGCCGTGCTCGAAGTTCGGTTTCTGCAGATTAAGCTTCCGCCTGGCCGTCGCCCATAGCTCAATTGCAACCGGTGTCCACAAACTGATCAATTACAACCGATTTGATCTGGCGTCCGTAATTGTTGCTTGATCGCGACGAAACTCCACACATCCGTCCTTGCACACATGCTGCTGCGCTGGTATAAGTTTCACATGAATCTGAACGCTGGAAACCAAGATATTTAAATGTTTGTCACTACGGTCGAATTTCCTAAGCTTTAGACGCATAACGTGACCCTTCAGGTGCTCACCCTTAAGACACGCTAACGTCTCGTTCCTCCCGTCGGCTTGGCAAAAATCAAATATGTATTCTTACAAATTAAAACACTCAACACTTTGAATCAACACATCTTTTTACTGCTACAGACATGAATAATAATAATAATAATAATGATGGTAAATCTGACTGTCACATTGTAATGGTTCGATTAATTTCAGTCACCCCTGCCACCATCCACATGGGAGCTTGTTTCACTGCTGGGCAGTTTCTGGTTCATGTCATTTCCCTATATGCCACTAGGAGTGCTACCCTCCATCAGATGGAAACATGCCAGCAATAACATCAACATCAAAGGAAAAACAAAATCTCCTGGCAGCATGCAGGGAAATTACATGAACCGGAAGCCTGCCCAGCAGTGAAACAACAAGTTCCCATGTGAATAGTGGCAGGGGTCACCAAAATTAATACAACCATTACAAGTAAGTCTTGTGGAAATAAGCTAGTAATTTGTTTACGTGCATTTATTATAATATCTTGTCTTCCATTACCCAAACATGAAAACTCTTCATGTTTTAACTTCTCTCTTTTTTCTTTACAGTGTGTAGTGGAATCATGACAATTTATTGATAAGTAAAACACTTTCATGTGCAAGTAGTAGAAGCTCTGCATTAATAATAATTTCAAATTGGCTCCAACTTGCAATGGTGAGTGCAATTTCAAAACATTACAGTCACAGAACAGCATCATGAAATGGTGTTAAATATTTGAGGAACTGGTTCAGTTGTAAGGTCACAAACTAGTGGATGAGAATGTGATGATAAAAGTGTTCAGAAATCTTATCTATGGTGTACTTTTAAACATCTTGCCAACATACAGTAACACAACATGTGTTGCAACTTATGTACACAAACTGCTATAGGTTGTTTTGAAATTCTTGATGTGCATAATGTTATAGCATCATTGTACTTTAATGTTATTTCAAAAGCATCACACTAACTGATCCTTTATATCTTTCTTGAAACATTAGCTGATTTTACCAGAGTAATAAACCAATGCAGTATAATTGGTATAATAATCTTACAAAATGCAGACAATACTTACTGTAAGAACAGTTTAAATTAATTGTAATATAACACTGTTGTACACAATGGAAGTGTAAACCACAATCAATCACACTTGACTAGAAGTTTGAAGTTTGAAATCACTAACACTTGCCAAAAATAAAAAAAGTCAAAAGGCAAGTTTTTTCAAGTCTGCAAAAAGTTCGTTCACTGGTCGGTCCACATCATATTCTTTGGTTTTGAACTGCTGCCTGTGGCAATCCAATGGCTTAGGCATGTCTGATGAAGGGCATGGAAGTGGTTTGGTGAAAAAGTATGAATGCAGAAGAGCCTGTGGAGGAGAAAAGGAAAATTTGAATAAATAAAATGAAAAAATGCAGATACTACTTACAAGACACAATTTGAATAATTCTCCTTGATGGAGTGCAATTGTAATTCTGGGGCTTGCAGATATAGCAACATGTATGTGTTTAATAATAATAAATAATAACCTGTGGCTCAACAGCCATTACGAGGGCCATTTTTGTTGTAGTGGCAACACTGTTGGTATATGCTTGTCAGTTGTTGCTGGGACAAAAGACGATCGGGTTTTGTTTAGTCTTGTACTACGGATCGTGTGTAGGTGTTTGGTGCTGAATAGTACTGTTGTGTGGTAGTTAGAAGACGTTAAAGTGGCGTGTGTGTATAATACCACCCTGAACAATGTTCACACGTGAAGAACAGTGAATATTCACCAAATTTCAGGTTGTACGTGGAAGGAATGCACGGCAAATGCACAAGGGCTTACGCGAGGCATGTGGGGACCATGCTTTACCGTATCGTACCATTGCCAGATGGGCCGAGGCATTTGAAAGTGATTGTGAATCAGCCGCGAAAGAACATGGTTGCGGGCATCCTCGCACGGCAACAGATCCACAAAGAGAGTCATACAGTGGTGCAGAACATACTGCAACAATGGGGTTGAGAGGTTTTGGAGCACCCACCTTATTCTCCTGGCATAAGTCCCTGCGACTTTGATTTGTTTCCCAAGATGAAGGAACCGCTGAGGGAGAAACGTTTTCCAAACATCCCGAGCATAATTTCTGCCACAGGGCGGTCTCTGTGCACATTGGCACGAACGAGAACTATCAATGGCATCCAACGACTGCCAGATGTTTGGAAATATGTTCACACAGCAGCAGGAGATTACATTGAAGGACTTTTGATTTTTTGATTTTGATTTAGTTTATTTTACTTCGCGTTTTGTGCCTCTTGGCTAATTTGCGAAGATGAGGATGAGTGATGAAATGATGAAATTGATGAATGGACATTCACAAACAACCAAGCCCGACCAGGATTCGAACCCGGGACCCTTGCATTGAAGGACTGAAAATTATCCCAGGTATATATCTTCTTTCATGTCTCTTTCTCATACATGTTGCCACTACAAGAAAAATGGCCCTTGTATAATAAAATTATAAGCATCAATTTATCAGTGTTTTGCTTTAAAACATTCAAGAATTATATCGAAATATTAAAATACTTGATATATAATCACAAAATACAGTTTCTCACACATTATTTGGTGTAAAATAAATGGAAACTTCAAATTTTGCATAACTTCCAGGATTATGAACTTTGCTAAATTGTTGTGTGGCATTTTCCATAACCCTGTGGTTATACTCACAGATGAAAAAATCTGGATAAGCCTCTCATTTAACATTCTGTGGACAGATGGCATAAACCCAGTACCATGTAGCAGCAATTAGCACACCATTTCTTGAAAACAACACATGATATTTCAGTTCTCTCTCTTTTGATCATTAGTATCCATGAAAGTATGACATACTCGAATTACTAAACAATATATCACATATTATTAACAGGTGGAGTTGGAAAAAGTCCTTTGTTTCCCTCTGATTCTTACAGGATAAATCTTATAAAATGAGCTGTAACTCCTCAACCACCATTTTTTTCCTTTGCTAAAATTTCACCTTTACATGTAATAATGAGAACAAAACAACACTTAACAATCTGCGGCAATTATGGGTCCAGGAGCAAAGGACCAATTATCAAAATTTTCTGAAAATTACGACTTTCGAGAATATTGTATAATTTTTTGTTTGTTTCCAAATTGGTGGACGGTCATTCTCATTGCATATCCTTGAAAAGTGCTCTTTTGCCAAGCTTCCCTCCAAATTTGGGTCATATAGAGTCCATAGGTAAACTCTAGAAGCAAAATTCCAGAAATTTCTCCCATAAGCTGGCAACACTGATGCTCCTTTCTCCGCCAAGAAGTATCAGCCTATTTTCAACAAAACTTTGTGTGATTGTAGGAATGTACCACTGCTACAAAATACATTTTTTGATTCAGTTTTGTCTATTGTGGTGGCCATGCCGAATAACAAGTTTGGGAAAAAATTGATATTCGTCTTCTTCCTTTAACTTTCATTTTTGGGAGGCACAATGTAAAAATTTCACTTCCACTATAAGCCCTGTCATTAAAAAGAATTTCATCTCTTCATGACAATTAGTTCTTGATTGATTGAGTTCGTGTTTTAAGTACACTTTATGCACAGTATGGCTAATAGGGACTTGACCTACAGTTTAAAGTGGTATCCGAACCACTATGTGCCTCCACCAGGTATCGAACCAAGGGCCCCTTGATTACAAGGTGAAGACGCTACCAGTGCATCATCGGGAGGCACCCACAATTAGTTCTTGATAGGGATGGGCAGATATGAAATTTTGGCTGATACCAATAAAGTACTGACATAAAATTTACCGATACTGAAATTCAACTGATCCGATATAAAATTCCAAATGGTCCTTGAAGAACCTGAATGGTTCATTGACATCCTTAAAAAATGTGTTTTGAGGTGACTGCAGTGCAAAAAAGTTGCATATTTAGACATTTACTTTTTCAATTAGAGCATAGAGATTATCCATGAAACTTCTTTTGCATTTTATAGGTTTGTCGCGTGTTACTCACAAATCCAGAATATAAAAAAGGAAAGTTAAAAATTTGTACTTACGTATGTGAGTATAGTGCTCTTATTGTAGAACGACGTTTCAGAGATTGACTATCTCTTTCCTCAGGTTCGTATAAAAACTAAGTACTTGGCATAGTACTGCGTCAAAAATGTAATATGAGGATTGTGGTTAAGGGTTGGTTAGGGTACATTTAAAATATTAAGTTTTTGCTATTAGAAGTACGTAAAAACCAAGCCGTTCCCTAATAAAACTTGTACAGTAGACCTATTCACAGGTAAAAAAGTTAAAAATCTAAAAAACCTGCATAAATCACAATGCAACCTGCAGGTTTGGCCTTTCCTACCCAACTGTGTTTATCCATCCACATGAAGGTCAATTCACAACGAATATTTCCCCTCCCCTTAATTTTCTCGTTTCCCCTTATTACATCACAAATCCAACGTGAATTCACGTTCCTCTCTTGCAGCTTGCATAACTTCCGGAGTGACGTGGAAACCGATATTGGGTTCAATATTCCAGGCTTTATCCCATTTTTTGAGGAAATTGATCCACCCTTCTTCCAAATTTCCTTCGTCCCTATTAAGATTATTCTCCCCCCCCCCCTACAAATACTCGCTGTTTCATACACGTTTCTTCCTAATTTCCTCCCCTCTTTTCTGATTATCTCTTTTTTTGCGATTCTATGCCCACTTTCCAAAATGTGTTCTGAGAGACCCGTTTTGGGAACTTTTTCCCTTATGTCCTTTTCATGCTCGCTCCATCTTTTACCCATATTTCGGCCCGTCTGTCCTATGTACTCCTTCCCGCATTGGCATTCTATTCGATAAACCCCCTTCTGTTTTTCCGGTATTTCCCTAGTTGTCTTTCCTTTCTTATAATCGGTGAAGTATTTTTCTACATTCTTTGGTGCTTTCATCCCGCAAACGATTCCAAAATCTCTCGTTATTTTTCCGATTTTTTCCGATACGGATTGATGGTAAGGGATGCCAACGTACTTTACCCTCCTATTTTCGATTTTTTCCCCTTCTTTTTGATCCCCTTCTTTCCTAATAATTTTCCGTGCTCTCTCCGCTATCTTATCCATTTCTCTATTTGTGTATCCGTTTTTTAATCCTGTTTTTCTTATCCACCGAATTTCGTTGTCTTTTTCTTTTTCATTATTGCATAGTCTACCGGCCCTAATAAAAAAGTTAAGGAATACGTTTTTCTTTGTTATTTCGGGGTGCGCCGATTCCTTGTTAATATATAAGTTCCCCGATAGGGGTTTATGATGTACTCCTGTTCTAATCCTATTCCCTTCTTTCAAGATACTAAGATCCAGGAAATTGATTTTTCCATCACTTAAGTTTTCCCTAGTGAAGTTTATTCTTTCATCTTGTTTTTCTAATTCTTCAAAAACCTTGTTCAGTGCTACCCCCTTTCCTATAATCAAGATATCATCAACGTATCTCCCATAATATTTAATACCCATTCCTGTTTTTTCCAAAGCTGCCTTCTCAATGAAGTCCATAAAAATGCTCGCTACTATACCCGAAATGGGGTTTCCCATCGCCAAGCCTTCTTTTTGTCTATAAATACTGTCATTGACATAGAAAAAATTATATTCCGTTACAAGGTTATACCATCGTACATATTCCCAAGCAGTTAGGATGTCTATTCCTTTTTCTAACAGCCACCTTAGTAAACAATCTCCCGCCTGCCCCCTCGGTACACTTGGGTATAAGTTAACAACATCAAAACTACTTATTGTATCCTCGTCATCAATTTCCAGATTTTCTATACATTCTTTAACTTCTACGGCATTCCTAATGCTATATTGGGTGTTCTCATTTACCTTCCTTATTCTTTTTACCAGCATTTTTGCTAGCCCATATCCCGGATGTTCGTATGTTGGTATAATAGGCCTAAGTGGTATGCCTTGTTTGTGTGTCTTAGGTATTCCAAAAGCAATTGGTATGTTGCCAACTTTAATTTCCTTAATAAGGATTTTCTTTTCGCTTGTGCCCAATGTAATGCTTGTCTCTACCCCTTTTTTGATCTCTCTTCTAATCTTATTAATAGGGTCTTTCTCTATTTTCTCAAAATCGTTACCTTTAAAGCTATCTTCTAATTTTTGGTGATATTCCTCTCTGTCCATGATAACCATCTTGTTTTCTTTATCAGACCTAATTAGAAATACGTTATTCGCCTTCACCCATTTTCTTACATTTTTTAAATCGCGTCTTAGGTTTTCGTTTACTTTCTCTTTCCGTGTTCTATCTCCCCCTTTCGTGTTCGTTTCATTTTTAATTTAGGATAAAACTGAGGTTAGACAAAGGATACGTAATATTGTAGAACAACACTTGCAAAAAGAAATTAAAAATGAAACGAACACGAAAGGGGGAGATAGAACACGGAAAGAGAAAGTAAACGAAAACCTAAGACGCGATTTAAAAAATGTAAGAAAATGGGTGAAGGCGAATAACGTATTTCTAATTAGGTCTGATAAAGAAAACAAGATGGTTATCATGGACAGAGAGGAATATCACCAAAAATTAGAAGATAGCTTTAAAGGTAACGATTTTGAGAAAATAGAGAAAGACCCTATTAATAAGATTAGAAGAGAGATCAAAAAAGGGGTAGAGACAAGCATTACATTGGGCACAAGCGAAAAGAAAATCCTTATTAAGGAAATTAAAGTTGGCAACATACCAATTGCTTTTGGAATACCTAAGACACACAAACAAGGCATACCACTTAGGCCTATTATACCAACATACGAACATCCGGGATATGGGCTAGCAAAAATGCTGGTAAAAAGAATAAGGAAGGTAAATGAGAACACCCAATATAGCGTTAGGAATGCCGTAGAAGTTAACCTCTTAACTGGGTATGACGTAATACTCCGTTCTGGCTCTACTGATTTATAATGGGCATGACGAGATACTACGTTCTCATGTTCTTACTGCTGATATCTGTTGTGTATGACGAGATACTTCGTACAATTACTTTCTTCTTTGTTTCACCAGATGGCTCTGACTTCCAGACTGTTGTAACCGTTAGAGTTAGCGGGAAGCAACGAACACAGCCCGACGTTCAGTTCTATCGCGTATGCAATAATGGCTCAGGCAAATCGGAAGCGACGGCGTGTTTTTCCTGCTGAGGAAATCCGAGATATATTGTAGTTGTAAATCTCGCATATTGTAAAAAGTACAAGAAGGACCAATAAAAGAATAAACAATACCTAAATGGTATGCCATGGAGCACAGAAATATTAACTCAAATATTGGTTTACGAAATTCATCAATTTATCAACAAAAATCCCCAGGGCAGATTGGGCTTTCGACGAGGAAATTACCCAGTTAAGAGGTTAAAGAATGTATAGAAAATCTGGAAATTGATGACGAGGATACAATAAGTAGTTTTGATGTTGTTAACTTATACCCAAGTGTACCGAGGGGGCGGGCGGGAGATTGTTTACTAAGGTGGCTGTTAGAAAAAGGAATAGACATCCTAACTGCTTGGGAATATGTACGATGGTATAACCTTGTAACGGAATATAATTTTTTCTATGTCAATGACAGTATTTATAGACAAAAAGAAGGCTTGGCGATGGGAAACCCCATTTCGGGTATAGTAGCGAGCATTTTTATGGACTTCATTGAGAAGGCAGCTTTGGAAAAAACAGGAATGGGTATTAAATATTATGGGAGATACGTTGATGATATCTTGATTATAGGAAAGGGGGTAGCACTGAACAAGGTTTTTGAAGAATTAGAAAAACAAGATGAAAGAATAAACTTCACTAGGGAAAACTTAAGCGATGGAAAAATCAATTTCCTGGATCTTAGTATCTTGAAAGAAGGGAATAGGATTAGAACAGGAGTACATCATAAACCCCTATCGGGGAACTTATATATTAACAAGGAATCGGCGCACCCCGAAATAACAAAGAAAAACGTATTCCTTAACTTTTTTATTAGGGCCGGTAGACTATGCAATAATGAAAAAGAAAAAGACAACGAAATTCGGTGGATAAGAAAAACAGGATTAAAAAACGGATACACAAATAGAGAAATGGATAAGATAGCGGAGAGAGCACGGAAAATTATTAGGAAAGAAGGGGATCAAAAAGAAGGGGAAAAAATCGAAAATAGGAGGGTAAAGTACGTTGGCATCCCTTACCATCAATCCGTATCGGAAAAAATCGGAAAAATAACGAGAGATTTTGGAATCGTTTGCGGGATGAAAGCACCAAAGAATGTAGAAAAATACTTCACCGATTATAAGAAAGGAAAGACAACTAGGGAAATACCGGAAAAACAGAAGGGGGTTTATCGAATAGAATGCCAATGCGGGAAGGAGTACATAGGACAGACGGGCCGAAATATGGGTAAAAGATGGAGCGAGCATGAAAAGGACATAAGGGAAAAAGTTCCCAAAACGGGTCTCTCAGAACACATTTTGGAAAGTGGGCATAGAATCGCAAAAAAAGAGATAATCAGAAAAGAGGGGAGGAAATTAGGAAGAAACGTGTATGAAACAGCGAGTATTTGTAGGGGGGGGGGGAGAATAATCTTAATAGGGACGAAGGAAATTTGGAAGAAGGGTGGATCAATTTCCTCAAAAAATGGGATAAAGCCTGGAATATTGAACCCAATATCGGTTTCCACGTCACTCCGGAAGTTATGCAAGCTGCAAGAGAGGAACGTGAATTCACGTTGGATTTGTGATGTAATAAGGGGAAACGAGAAAATTAAGGGGAGGGGAAATATTCGTTGTGAATTGACCTTCATGTGGATGGATAAACACAGTTGGGTAGGAAAGGCCAAACCTGCAGGTTGCATTGTGATTTATGCAGGTTTTTTAGATTTTTAACTTTTTTACCTGTGAATAGGTCTACTGTACAAGTTTTATTAGGGAACGGCTTGGTTTTTACGTACTTCTAATAGCAAAAACTTAATATTTTAAATGTACCCTAACCAACCCTTAACCACAATCCTCATATTACATTTTTGACGCAGTACTATGCCAAGTACTTAGTTTTTATACGAACCTGAGGAAAGAGATAGTCAATCTCTGAAACGTCGTTCTACAATAAGAGCACTATACTCACATACGTAAGTACAAATTTTTAACTTTCCTTTTTTATAACTTCTTTTGCACTGCAGTCACCTCAAAACACATTTTGATGAAAGAGACAGTAAACACTTAACACACAAAAATAAAAAGTTTGATATTTCGTGACCTAGGTCGCATTGTCATCGGAGTAGAAAGAGATCGTGGTTACGAAGTGTAGAGGCACAGAATAATGACGGTAGCGTCACTACCATCAATGTTGCCAGAAACAGTAGATAGAAAAGAAAGTTACTTTCACCAGTGTTTACTGTAAGGTGGGTGGGTAGTTTCGGGGAGGAGGAATAAGGGTTATTGGTTAGCTAGGTTGAGTCCGGGGGTATAGTTGCGTCCATGCCTGATATATAGGCCCTTTCCCATCACCTGCAGAAGGACGTGTCAGAGTGGGGTGGGGGTGGGGGTTTAAACATGGATGATGGCCACATGGGAACAGTTGTTAGAGGTGGTGTTATGGCTGTTGGTATCGATGGCAACTGTGAAATCAGAGTTTTGGATGGAGGAACGGTGATTATTGATCTTTAGGTTCAAAGGGGTGGAGGTTTCGCCCAGGTAGAAGTTGCCGCAGATTTTGCAGATGAGGGTGTAAATCAGGTTGGATGAGTGGCAGGTGCTGGGGGGGAAGGGGTGGGAGTGTTTTGGACCAAGATATTCTTGAGCTTGGGAGGGGGGTGACGGAAGACGACCTAGGTTTATCCCACCACCTCTAACAACTGTTTCCGTATGGCCATCATCCATCTTTTAACTGCCCCCCACTCTGACATGTCCTTCCGCAGGCGATGGGAAAGTGCCTATATATCAGGCATGGACGCAACTATACCCCCAGACTCAACCTACGTAGCTAACCAATAAGCCTTATTCCTCCTCCCCGAAACTACCCACCCACCTTGCAGTAAACACTGGTGAAACTAACTTTCTTTTCTATCTACTGTTTCTGGCAACACGGACGGTAGTGACGCTGCCATCAGTATTCTGTGCATCTACACTTCGTCACCACGATCTCTTTCTTATCCGATGACAATGCGACCTAGGTCGCGAAATATCAAACTTTTTATTTTTGTGTGTTAAGTGTTTACCGTCTCCTTCATATATATTGGGGATGGGCCGATATGAAATTTTGGCTGATACCGATAAAGTACCGATATAAAATTTACCGATACTGATAACCGATATTCTACCGACCCGATATAAAATTAGAAATGGTCCTTGAAGAACCTGAAATGTTCATTGATCTCCTTAATAAATGTGTGTTTTGAGATGACTGCAGTGCAAGAGAAGCTAAATATTTAGACATTTACTTTTTAGAAAGAAGAGCATGGAAATTATCCATAAATATTACAACAAAATGGCAGAATTTTGAACTAAATTATAAGATATTTATCGATATATCGGATCGGTAAAATAATCGGTAATTTTACTGATAAACCGATATGCCTATATCGGCTGATACCCATAGAGTACCGATTAATCGGTCCCATCCCTAATATATATATATATATATATATATATATATATATATATATATATATATATATATATATATATATTGAATCGGTAAAATAATTGGTAATTTTACCGATAAACCGATATGTCTATATCAGCAGATACCGATAAAGTACTGATTAATCTGTCCCATGCCTAGTTCTAGAGCTACTTTTTCCCCCCTTAGCACTAAATTTGAAAAGGTGCACGCTTCAAAAGGTCCAGTCCAGAAAGAGTACACTGGTGCACGAGGCTTCCGTCTGCTACAGATTAAGTATCCCTCCCCTATCTGCCAGAGGAGGTCTCATTTGTGGAAACTAAATGCATGGCATGTGAATTCTGTGAACTCCCAAACAAGTAATGCATGGGCCATGCCTGATATATTACATGTTACACAATTACTCCGATTTTTCACACACAGTAGCTTGAGAAATACTACACTCACATGGATAACTACAAAGCGTTCTGACTTACCTCCTTAGCAGATATTCGCTTCTCAGTATTATAGACTAAAAATTTCTTGGCAAGGTCAAGTGCTTCAGGAGAAACATCTGGAATGACGTTTTCAAGCGGAATGCCTTTGGTTTCAGGGAAAGTGATTTTGTTGTAGTCAGGAAGTGATGTCATACCAGGCCAAGTCTCTAAAGTTGGAGTTCCCAATATCCTCAGCACAATACACAGTTGGTCTATGTCATTCTCACCCTGTATGAAACATATCCATGAGAATTACATGTATTGATACTATCTTATGAAGATGGGCTCTTACTCTCCTAAAGTACATTTATGTTAACTACTGCTCTTGATTTTGCACTTTCAAAATATTACAATATACATGCACTTACATATTTAGCCAACAACAATATTACAACAGAACTCATAATTGTAATAAGACAAATCAAGCATCAAATGCATCTTCTGATAAAGTGAGATGTGTTTAAAATATTATGATCAAATATCATACTGTGCAAAATTGGAAAACAATATCTGTGTTGCAGAAGTTGCAGTGATACATGAACAACTGCTCAAGATGTAAAAAGGATGGTTTCAGATAAAAAAAAAAGTGGTCACACTCTGTAGTAAAGACTATTTTATATGATCGGAATATGAAAAATTTGGCAAGATTATTGGCGTTTGGGCTGAAATTATTATGCAATGTGGATTACCATTTAAATAGTGAAAAAAGAGATCTACAGAGTGTATAATAAAATGGAGGAAAAAGAATAGCTTGATGAAATATGAAGTTGCTGTCTTGGGAGTGAAAAACTAGGATGAGCAGAAGAATGCCATTCCATGGTGCATTGAAAAAAAAAAAAAGATTTCTGGTAAAAATAACAAAAATAAATTCAGGGTGGCTACAAACAAGTAGGAATGAAATTCCCTGACTTTTCCAGGTTTTCCAGGACAAAAATTTACATTTTTCCCTGACAATTACAAACTAAACTAAATCGATGTTTTTTGCAAATAGAAATAATAAACTCATGCAGATCCAGGTATGGATTGAAAATTACCAATATTATCTTCTATGAAATTTACTTAATTTCTCTATTCTCTAGGATTTGAATTCAAACAGCAAAATAGTGAATTTCGAAAATTATTACAATTCACAAGCTAGGAAAGGATTACGAAATTTTATCATACGCAGTAAGTTTAAAATAAAATACTTGATTACTTTTAAAGTTACGACTAAATGAGATAAGAGTGAAGAGAGACTGATTAAGAAATACAATTTGTAATTTATAAGTCTCCTTATACAATCTCGGTATTATATGTTGATATTTCCACTGAGGTTTGGAACCATCTGCTTGCAAGAACCATGAGTGCGGACTCATTTTTCGATGCACAAAGCTACTTCTCTCTTCTCTGTAAAGCAAACAACTTAACTCTTGCATATAAGGGAAACAACTGAATTGAACAAAATAAAGTGTCATTTTTCCTTACATTATCAATGGGATTTCTGCTTCAGTACAGTATATTCAAGTGAAGTACTGTGAAACTGACAACATGCAGTTATACCATTAATGCTGACGAAAAGGGCATGTAGGTATTATAAATTTAACGCAAGGAATTTATAGAATTGCATTGTATATGTACCTGATTTAGCTAACCACACATTAAAACAGTAAACACTCTAATAATAAAAGCTTCTGAAAGTTCATATATGAGGGGCATCCTGAAAAAAGCTCCAATGGTGCCTATACGAAGCACTAGTGGTCAGAGATAGACACGCACACACAGACACATGAAGGCAGGAAGAAGTGGAATGTAGCTGTAATCTGGTACAGTTGCAATGCAGCCGTTTTATGACAGTTCTAGATTAAAGATTGCAGCTCTCATACAGTCTCCCACCGACTGCGATGTAGCCTACATTGCACGCTCAGAATTTGGCACAGAGCCACCAGCAACCGTGTGAGGTGTGCAGACCGGACGGCGTGAGTGATAGCATGGTCAGACGATGGTGCAGACAATTCACGGAAGGCCAAACGAATGTGCACAACCGCATACAGCTGAGTACACATGGGCCCTTGGCATCACTTCAGGTGAGAGATCTTGAGCCACTCCCTGTACAGCCCTGGCCTTGAATGTACCAACTTTCATCTCTTTGTTTAACTGAAGCGGTTTCTAGCAGGGCAAGGACTTGACAGCTACATGCGGTAGAGATAGTTCCAGTCTTTGCTGTCAGTGGGCATACAAAATTTAGTGCCATGCTACGACAAATGCCAGAACAACGGTGGTGATTATGCAGAAAATTAGGTTAGGACTCACTGTTACTAATGCAATCAATTACTACTGAAATTCTTGTTTTATTTATGCCTAATCGGTAGGGACCTTGATATTTTTTTTTTAAATTAGTGCATTTTCTTATTCTTTATTTTTTACTATAAAGTGTTATTTTTCCCGAAATTCAAATTTCAATTTTAGAGCATTTTCTGGCAAATATCTGAAATTATACCTTCATGGTGTTTTTAAACTACTGTTTCAAATCGTAAGTCGCATGGCTTACGCCTCTTCGTGAGAGTTTGATATCTTCAAAGTTATTTTGGGAAAGTTATTTTTCATACTCCTTTTTTCATTTTAAGGTAAGAATTTTAGATAATGGAATTTTCCCCGTATATACTGAAGGGTGCATAATGACCATAAGTGGCGACGCACCCAAAAAATTAAAATCAATCAATCTCACGTGACAGATACCGATATATTATGGCACCAAAAATTGGCATCATCTTTTTTTGACTTGTTAGTGTTACGTTTCCCAAAATTCGCGTTTTTGTTTTAGTACATTTATATGCCAAATATACCGAAACTTAATACTCCATCGTGCTTTTAAACTATTATTTTAAATTGTAGATCACATGGTCTACGAATTTTCGTGACAGTTTGATATGTTGGAACAGATTTTTGAGGAAGTAAAAGTAAAGTGCTCCCCTGCATTTTTCCATGAAGGTGTATAGGGGTGTGGAGTTAGGGCCCCACACTTTCTTGATCACGGCTGATGGTGGGGGTGATGTGATCAGCACCACGCTCCTGGCTACCTTTATCCCTCAAAGTTTCCTCAAGGTACCAGCTTCATATGAATAGGTGGAAAACATCCGGGTTCTCCCCCAGGGGATCGACCCCGGGTCTCTTGCATAGTAGTCAGATGCCCTAACGACTGAGCTCCATTATTGCTGGTTCGACACATGCCGATGGTGCGCACTTAGCTTGGTAATTCAAAACATATCTCGTGCGACAAATACGAAGATGTGGCTCCCGTGTGACGGTAGATACTCACTCGATCTCCTGTTAGAACCCTGCCACTTTGCTGTGATGCAAATGGTTTTGATAGAAGTTGAAAAAATCGTGGGAAATACATGTGGCTGTCGGAATTATTCCATGTACGTATAACTCTATAGTTTACTCTTGAGTAAAATGTTGGAAAACTTGCACGTTATATGTACACAAACATGGCCTAGAAAAAACAAGAATGTTGGATTTCATGGAATTTTTCGTTGTTTTAGGACATTTGTTTAAAAAAATCGCTAAAAACGCCAACAATTCGCATTATTTCGATATTTCGAACGGGCAAAAAATGTGTCCAGACATCACTGCACATTCCTAAACATAACTTTGCAGCAATTACCATTTTTCACGGTTTTGACGTTTGCGAAAAATCAATGGCCTACTAATCGGAAATTACTCTCTGGCCACCCCTCGTAAAATCAGTAGATGGAAAGTGAAAATTTAGCAGGGCTGGCAGAGAAAAGTCAATTCTTGAAGAAAGTGATTTGCTTTTATGATTGAATGATTCGAGTAAATATGATATTAAAATATTTACGTATTTATTATTAGTATTTTATTTCATAATTAGTGTTGCCCATGGGACGAGACGGGACAGGCTTTTAGAAATTCGAGACGAGACGAGATTGATCATGTGTCCCGAGACAAACGAATATTTTCGAGACGAGACAGCATTTCACAGCATTTCCACGAGACGAGACAGGCCAAAGTCTCGTCTCGTGGGCAACACTATTCATAATATTGGGCATTAACCTTACTCAGTGAGAGATTAATGACCATCTCTCACGAGTTTAAACAGACAGGACAGAGAGTGGCGTTAATTTCATTGCAATACTAGTGTTGCAGTAAATTTGAGGTTGTGAGCATGCACTTGACAATTTTTATAACGTTCACCAATGTAGTTTTATGTTTCACTTTTTCGTGACAGTATTCAATATATATCCCGTTTGGTTGGATTCTTCGTGATATCTAAGAATAGTGCAATGTCATTGTAAAAGTATGTTAACTTGTGCGAAACCAGTAATATGCCAGGATGATGAAAGAAAATCTTCGTAAGCACTGTTACATTAAATAAGGTGAAGTGAGCCAGAAGAGTAATAAAATTCCAGCAGCATATTTGCAGTCTAAAGCTCTTCTTGTTTATGCATGCGATTTTTGTTGGATGTTGAAGTCCATGCAATTTCTGTCGCATGTTGTAGTGAGATACTTTGTCGGGTGGCGATATTCGACAAAAATCGTATGTATCAATGGAACCTATTTGTTTCCATGTACCTTCAGTTTGACCAACAAAATGCCTTACTACGACGTCCGACAACTATCGGACGGCGCCACCCGCTCTTATCCCCTCCATCTGTTGACAAGTCCCTTACTACTCCCATATGGAGAAGAAAAAATTATAATTCAATGCATTTTCCCCGTAATATTTAGGGGCTTAACCTTTACTCCCCCGATGATACCATATGGTATAATCAGAGTAAGGTCGTACTGGCCCGATGATACCATATGGTATCATGGTGCTGATTACGAAATGAATGTGCTTTTTGGACCTTCATACTCTTATGTTTGGGTGGAAACTCTGACACAGGTCTGGAGCATGCCTGGGAAATTCATATTCATGACCCCCCCCCCCACTCCGCAACATATCCGTGCCACATTTCCGAACAGAGTTTCACATTTTGGCTCATTATTCAACTTGTATGGCACCCAAAAACAAGAAACATGTGTCAATCTCTTTGGAAATGTCCATTCTTTGAAGAGAATACTAAGGTTTGCACCTTATCCCCAAAATAACGGGAGAAGAGGGGGCAAACTCCAGATTTTTGTATTTTTCATTGAAATGTGGTGGTCGCGCCCCCAAACCCCCCCTTCCTCGGTTCGGTGTTCTGAGTTGTACATGGTTGCATGCTCTGATGTTTTAGCTGAAAAACAAAACTTACCCGAAGTAAATTGCTCCCATAGTACTCGAGTTACAACAATTTTCCTCCAAAAATGCAAATTACCTATTTTTCGTAAAAAAAATAATTAAAAAAATCACATTTTGGCTTATTATTCAACTTGTATGGCACCCAAATACATGAAACATGTTTCATTCTCTTTAGAAATGTCCATTCTTTGAAAAGAATACTAAAGTTCGCGCCTTCTCCCCAAAATAGCGGGAGAAGAGGGGGCAAACTCCAGATTTTTATTTCTTTTCCATTGAAATTCATGGGTCGTGCCCCCCCCTTCCTCGGTTCGTCATTCTGAATTGTACACGGTTGTATGCGCTGATGTTTTAGCTGAAAAACAAAAGTTATCCGAAGGAGATTGCTCCCGTAGTGCCCGAGTTATAACAATATTCCTCCAAAGAGTGTTCGAATTTAAAATTCCCGCCGAGAAATCCGGGCGAGAGAAATTTCTCTCTCTCTCTCTCTCCTCCTGCCATCACTGGTTTCTGGCGCCGTGGTTGTGTTGCGCATAACAGGGGCCTAAAAGTTGAGGCCGAACCTTACGAACGAGATTTCCTGTTCCCGTGCAGAGTTCCATAACGATATCTTTAAATAGAGAAATAAAAAAAAGACAATGAAGACGAAATTCCCTGACATTTCCCTGACTTTTTTTGACACCTCAAATTCCCTGACTTTTCCCGGTTTTCCAGGTTTTCCAGGTCTGTCGCCACCCTGAAATTGGAGAATTCGAGACTGAGGATGGTAGAAAAATAAATGCTCTAAGCACAAGAGCGGTAAAGGTTACCTATTCCAACCAAAGAGAGAGAAAAAATGTAATGTAATGATAATGGTAAAAAAGGTAAAGTGCTCCCCCGTGCTTAGCACCATGGCATGAAGGCATATAGGGGGTGTGGGGGTAACGCCCACACTTTCTTGATCCGGTCATGAGTGGGGTTGATGTGATCAGCATCACGCCCCTGACTGCCTTTACCCCCCAGGGTTTCCCCCTATGTACCCATTTTATTCGACGCTGGGTGGGCGCCGGGGCTGCTTCCAACGTTAGAAAAGTTCCCGGCCGGGGATCGAACCCGGGACCTTGAGCCTGGTAGTCAGACGTGTTACCGACTGAGCCAGCGCAGCCATTGTAATGTAATGATATATCACAAAATTTAGATGTCCACTAAGATTTATCATAGTAAACATTTACTGAACGTAATTACTTTTCTGAGGATAAAAATATGCATACATAATTTTTCTACATCAAACTTGTCTTTGTTTTCATAAAAATATGTTTATGAAACTTTTTTAATGCTACCACATATGCTAGGTAATTACTACAAAATAACAAATTCAATTCCTTCATGTTATTCATCATAATAATATTTAAACTCAAATGTAGTTTTATTTTGGAAATGAATATTTCTTATTTTATATTACTTTCCTGCCTATTTAGATTAATTGTAATGATGAAGATGAAAATGATGAAGGGGCACATGCCCCAGCATGTGAACTTGATATTTTTGATGGTAAATCATCAATATGATTGCCCAAGTAACCTTAAGTGGTTGGCCCAACCGTACTGAAAATGGTTGGTGAAACATTAGACCATACCGTTGGGCAACGGTAATTTTCGCCATGGTCCCAACATTGGCATAACATGTGGTTTTTATGTTGGGCCAACCTATGGTTTAAGTTGGACCAACGTACTGAAAACTAAAGAATGGATAGGTTTGTGTTCTCATATATATAATTTACTGTTTTTGTTGTTGTTGATTTGGTGTTTTAAGTCCACTTTATGCACAGTATTGCTAATAAGGACTGAACCTACAGTTTAAAGTAGGATCCGAACCACTATGTGTCTCCACTGGGTATCAAACCTGGGACCCATTGATTACAAGGCGATGATGCTACCACTGTGCCATCAGGGAGGCCACAATTTATTGTGAAGCGAAATGTAAACAATAGTACACATTATTTATGAAAATAAAAAAAAAAACACAGTACTTTCTCAGTCACATGGTGTCATTGTTTTCAAGGCACCGTACCTTCAAATGGTAGCACAAAATCTATCTAGAGTTTATGTAGTTTTCCACCTTTCATGGAATTTAGTCTGCACATAACATTGCTTAACCCTCTTCACAATAATACCTGTAATAATGTGTTTGTAATACTACAGCAAAAGAGACAAACAATAAGCAATACCCCCCATGGCAGAGTGGTTAGCATATCATGCTATGAAGCCAAGAGTCCTGGTTTCGAATCTCGGCCTGGGCATGGATATTTGTGAATGTTTATTCATCAATTTCATCATATCATCACTCATCCCCCTCTTCGCAAATTAGCCAAAAGTGGCACAAGAAGTGAAGTAAAATAAACAAAATCATAATCATAATAAGCAAATTGCCAACACATCTTTCACCCGTGGTGACTGACAAAGGACTGGTCAGTGACTGTAAATTAAAGAAAGAAATAGTAGGCAAATTGTCCACCACCACTTTCATTCAGTCCATTTTCCACAATGTGATGATCATGAAAAACATCAATAGGCAGAGGGCAACATCTGCTATGTATGAACATAAATTCATTCCTTAAAACAACACAAGGTGTGGAATAAAGCGCAATGAAAATTGTAATGGACAATTTGCCTATTCTTTGCCGTTGACTGTACAATGTGTTTTTGAGACAAGTCCTTTAACGACCCGTTCTTTTAGCGATGTGTCCATATGCTACCCAGTCTTTTTACGACCTGTCCATATGCTACACAGTCTTTCTGAGACTTCTCCTTTGGCGACCCAGTCTTTTTGCGACCTGTCCATATTGTGCAAAGCGTTTTTGAGAGTTGTCCTTTGGTTGCCCATTCATTTAGCAAAGTGTCCTTATGCTACCGACTATTTTCACGAAATGTCCATATGGTACAAAGTGTTTGTGAGACTTGTTCCTTGGCGACCTGTTGTTTTAGCAGCCTGTACTTCTGTGTCCCAGTCTTATTGCAGCCTTTCCATACACTACACACTATTTTTGAGACTTGTCCTTTGTTGACCCATTGTTTTAGTGACCTATTCTTATGCTACGCAGTCTTTTTGAGACTTGTACTCTGGCGACCCCTCCTTATGCTGCCCGGTATTTTTGCAGCCTTTCCATATGCTACACAATATTTTTGAGATTTGTTCATTGGTGACCCGTTCTTTTAGCGATCTCTCCATATGCTACCCAGTCTTTTTTCAACCTGTCCATATGCTACTCATTGTTTTTGAGACTTGTCCTTTGGCGACCAGTTCTTCTAGCAACTGTTCTTATGCTACCTGGCATATTTGGGCCTTTCAATATTCTAGACAGTTTTTCTAAGACTTGTCCTTTGGCGACCCGTTCTTTTACCGATCTGTCCATATGGTACAAAGCGTTTATGAGACCTGTCCTTCAAAAACCCAGTTTTTTAGCAACGTGTCTTTATGATACAGACTATTTTTACGATTGTCCATATGGTAGAAAGTGTTTTTGAGACTTGTCCTTTGGCCAGCCATTTTTGGGTAGCATATGGGCAGATCGCAAAGTCTTTTTACAACCTGTCCATATGGTACAAAGTGTTTTTGAGACTTGTTCTTTGGAAATTTGGTCATTTTCCAATGTGTCTTTATGCTACAGACTATTTTTACGATTGCCTATATCGTAGAAAGTGTTTTTGAGACTTGTCCATTGGCGACCCGTTCATTCAGTGACCTGTTTTTATGCTACAGACTAGTTTTACGACCTGTCCATATGGTACGCAGTCTTTTTGAGACTTGTTCTTTGGCGACCCGTTCATTAAGGGACCTGTCATTGTGACTCCCATATTTTTTGAGACTTGTTCCTTTAGCGACCTGCCCTTATGCTACACAGTCTTTTACAGACTTGTCCTTTGCTGACACGTTCTTATAGCGCATCGTCCTCCGGCGACCTGTTGTTTTAACGGTCTGCCCTATGGCGACCGTTCTCTAAAAGGTCTGCCCTATGGCGAACATTCTTTTAACGGTCTGTCCAACAGCGACCGTTCTTTTAATGGTCTGTCCTATGGCCTGTCTTTCGGTGACCCACTTTTTTCGCGACCTGCCGATACACTGTTTTCTTGAAACTTGTCCTTTGGCGACCTATTCTCTTAGCGACCGATCCTTTTGCTACACAGTATTTTTGAGACTTGTCCTTTGGCAATCTGTTGTTTTAGCAACGTGTCCTTATGCTACAGACTATTTTTACCATTGTCCATATGGTAAAAAATGTTTGTGAGACTTGTCATTCTGCAACAGTCTTCTTGCGGCCTTTCCATATGCTACACAGTAATTTTGAGATTTGTTCTTTGGCGACTCCTTCTTTTAGCGATCTCCATATGCTACCCAGTCCTTCTCAACCTGTCCATATGCTACTCATTGTTTTTGAAACTTGTCCTTTGGCGACCCGTTCTTTTAGCGACCTCTTCTTATGCTACACAATCGTTTTGAGACTTGTACTTTGGCGACCCATTCATTTCCAATCTGTCCATATGGTACAAAGTGTTTTTAAGACTTGTCCTTTAGAAACCGGTCTTTTAGCAACGTGTCTGTATGCTACACACTATTTCTACGATTCTCCATATGGTAGAAAGTGTTTTTGAGACTTGTCCTTTGGCCATCCATTCTTTTAGCGATGTGTCCATATGCTACCCAGTCTCTTTACAACCTGTCCATATGGTACAAAGTGTTTTTGAGACTTGTCCTTTGGAAACCCGGTCTTTTAGCAACGTGTCTTTATGCTACAGACTATTTTTACAATTGTCCATATGTTAGAAAGTGTTTTTGAGACTTGTCTTTTGGCGACCCATTCTTTCAGTGACCTGTATTTATGCTACCCAGTCTTTTTTCGGCCTTTCCATATGATACACAGTTTTCTGACACTTTTCCTTAGGAGACACCTCCCTTTAGCAGCCTGTCCTTTTGCCACCCAATCTTCTTGTGGCCTTTCGATATGCTACACAGTCTTCCTTAGACTCATGCTTTGGAGACCCGTCCTTTAAGCGATCAGTCTTATTGAGACTTGTCCATTGGCAACCTGTTCTATCAGCGAGCTGTCCTTATGCTACAGACTAGTTTTACGACCTGTCCATATGGTACGCAGTCTTTTTGATACTTGTCATTAGGCGACCCATTCTTTTATTGACCTATAAATATGATACACTATTTTCTTGAAACGTGTCCTTTGGCGACCCTTTCTCTTAGCGACCTATACTTATGCTACACAGTCTTTTGAGACTTGTCTTTTACGACCCTTTCTTTTAGCAAACGTTTGCTTATGCTACCAACTAGTTTTACGACCTGTCCATATGGTACAAAGTGTTTGTGAAACTTGTACTTTAGCCACCCATTCTTTTAGCGACCTGTCCATTAGGTCCAAAGTATTATTGAGACTTGTCCCTTGGCAACCCGTTGTTTTAGCAACATGTTCTTATCCTACCGACTATTTTTACGATTGTCCATATGGTACAAAGTGTTTTTGAAACTTGTCATTCTGCGACCCAATCTTTTTGCGGCCTTTCCATATGCTACACAGTATTTTTGAGATTTGTCCTTTGACGACCCCTTCTTTTAGAGATCGCTCCATATGCTACCCAGTCTTTTTCAACCTGTCCATATGCTGCTACTCATTGTTTTTCAGACTTGTCCTTTAGCGACCCGTTCTTCTAGCAACTTGTCCTTATGCTACACAGTATTTCTGAGACTTGTACTTTGGCGACCCGTTCTTTTAGCGACCTGTTCTTATGCTACACAGTCTTTTTGACACTTGTACTTTGGCAACCCGTTCTTCTAGCAACCTGTCCTCATGTTGCCTGGTATTTTTGCAGCCTTTCCATATGCTACACAGTATTTTTGAGATTTGTCCTTTGGCGACACGTTCTTTTAGCAATTTCTCCATATGCTACCCAGTCCTTTTTCAACCTGTCCATATGATACTCATTGTTTTTGAGTCTTGTTCTTTGACGACCCATTTTTTTAGTGACTGTCCTTATGCTACCTTTCTATATTCTACACAGTCTTTCTGAGACTTGTCCTTTGGCGACCCGTTCTTTTACTGATCTGTCGATATGGTACGAATTTTTTTTGAGACTTGTCCTTTGGAAACCCGGTCTTTTAGCAACGTGTCTTTATGCTACAGACTATTTTTACAATTGTCCATATGGTAGAAAGTGTTTTTGAGACTTGTCTTTTGGCGATCCGTTCCTTCAGTGACCTGCCTTTATGCTACCAACTCTTTTTTCGTCCTTTCCATTTGCTACACAGTATTTCTGAGACTTTTCCTTTGGAGACTCCTTCTTTTAGTGGCGTGTCCTTCTGCCACACAGTCTTTCTTAGACTCATGCTTTGGAGACCCGTCCTTTCAAAGATTTGTCCTTATGCTACACAGTCTTCTTGAGACTTGTCCTTTGGCGACCCGTTCTTTCAGCGACCTGTCCTCATGCTGCCCGGTATTTTTGCATCCTTTCCATATGCTACACAGTACTTTTGAGATTTGTCCTTTGGCGACCCATTCTTTTAGCGATATCTCCATATGCTACCCAGTCTTTTTTCAACCTGTCCATATGCTACTCATTGTTTTTGAGACTTGTCCTCTGGCGACCAGTTTTTCTAGCAACATGTTTTTATGCTACAAACTATTTTTACGACCTGTCCATATGGTACAAAGTGTTTTTGAGACTTGTACTTTGGCCACCTGTTCTCTTAGCAATCTGTCCATATCGTACATAGTGTTTTTGAGTCTTGTCTTTTGGTGACACATTCTTGTAGCGGCTCGTCCTATGGCGACCCATTCTTTTAACGCTACACACCCGTTCTTTTAATGGTCTGTCCTACAGCAACCATTCTTTAAACGGTCTGTACTACGGCGACCTTTTTTTTAACGGTCTGTCCTATTCTGACCGTTCTTTTAACGGTCTGTCCTACACCGACCGTTGATTAACAGTCTGTCCTACAGCGACCGTTGTTATAACGATCTGTACTACGGCGACCATTGTTTTAATGGTCTGTACTACGCTGACCACTGTTTTAACGGTCTGTACTACGGCGACCGTTCTTTTAATGGTATGTCCTACGGCGACCGTTCTTTTAACAGTCTGTCCTAAGGCGACCGTTTTTTTAATGGTCTGTCCTAAGACGACCCAGCGACCGTTCCTTTAACTGCCTGTCCTATGGCGACCGTTCTGTTAATGGCCTGTTTTAATGTGAACCGTTCCTTTAACTGTCTGTCCTAAGGGGACCCTTTCTTTTAACGGCCTGTCCTAAGGCGACATGTTCTTTTAATGCCCTCTCCTAAGGCGACCCATTCTTTTATGGCCTGTCCTAAGGCGACCCGTTCTTTTAACGGCCTGTCTTTCCGTGACTGTTTTTTCGCAACCTTGCCGCTACAATGTGATTTTGAGACTTTTCATTTGGCGACCCGTTCTTTTATTGACCTATACTTATGATACACTGTTTTCTTGGAACTTGCCCTTAGGAGACCTTTTCTCTTACCGACCTATCCTTATGCTACACAGTCTTTTTGACACTTGTCTTTGGCAACCCGTTCTTTTAGCAACGTGTGCTTGTGCTACCAACTAGTTTTACGACCTGTACATTAGGGTGGAATGAAAAAAATTTCTTTTATTTCTTATTTTTATAAGCTAGACTATGGGAAATGTGCCATTTGTCCATAGTAAGAATCCTGCAAAATCATATTATTTTCTGTCAACTCTTTGATCGCCCTTCACCTTATTGAAATAATTTGCATTTTAACCCTTTTTATGACTTTGTAGCCTGATTCAGTCTGATTTCAGCATGGCTTATTAAGTAGCGAATCTAAGTGAGGTACTTATTAAAAAGGTTTTGTCTATCTTAAGCTTACCTATACATTGTATGGGGATATCCTGGGGACCCTGGGGATAGTGTGTATTGTATAGTAGAGTGGAGTGAAATTTTTATTGTTATAAGCTAGACTATGGAAAATGTGCCATTTGCCCTATAGCTTACCTATACAACACACGTTATCCCCAGGATGTCCTTGTGATATCCTGGGGACATCATGTTATCCTCAGGATATCCCCAGAAAATTCTGGGGATAAGCTTTAGCTTATTAAATATTATTATTATTATTATTATATAATATTTAATAAACAATAAATATTCTATTCCTTCCATTTTCAGAGAGATGGCAGTTACAAGAGACAAAGTATCTTGCGTGATATTTGGAGCTCCACGAAACCTACCGACCAATACTCTGCCGACCTACACCGATCTCATGAAGAAATATATTCAACTGCGACAAGACCTGAGGATGGACAATGGAAAATACCCATCATTTTTGGACATATCTCACAAACTGTTCTATGAAGTCGAAGAGATCTGGGAAAGGGCCTCACTTCCAACAGTAACTCATGCACAAGCGACTGAAAAACTCAGATCGTTCCACGACAAATACAACACAATCCTAAAGGTCTACAAAGGGAAAAAGGATCAACCAAATACCAACGGACACTATCGGACTATCGCGACAGATGTAACAGTGTGTTCGATCTCAGCAAATGCAAGTGCTTCGACATGGTTTCCAACTGCAAATGCGTGAAAGAATTCAAAGTTCCGGCAAAGGAACGCCATTTCCTTCAAGACCAGACAGGACCAAGGAAGATGATAATCGGCGGTATAGATCAAAAGGAGACATCAAAATTGAAGAGGAAAGCTGAAAGACAGGAAGCCAATCTCGAACAAATGAAGAAGCAGAGGACTGTTGAGAGCAAAGGTCAAGCTGATTCTGCCGACAGTGCCGAAGATGACATGTACCCATGGGTCAGTGCCACTGGCGATGAGTACATTCCAGATACAGAATCAGTCAAGACTAGCCCATTTTCACTCAACCCTACTGTCCATGTGGTACAAGGTGTTTTCGAGACTTGTCCTTTGGCGACCCGTTCTTTTAGCAACATGTCTTTATGCTACAGACTATTTTTACAATTGTCCATATGGTAGAAAGTGTTTTTGAGCCTTGTCTTTTGGCGACCCATTCTTTCAGTGACCTGTATTTATGCTACCCAGTCTTTTTTCGGCCTTTCCATATGATACACAGTCTTTCTGGGACTTTTCCTTTGGAGACTCCTTCCTTTAGCGGCCTGTCCTTTTGCCACCCAATCTTTTTGCAGCCTTTCCATATGCTACACACTCTTCTTAGACTCATGCTTTGGAGACCCGTCCTCTTAGCGATCTGTCCTTATGCTACACAGTACTTTGAGACTTGTCCATTGGCGACCCGTTCTATCAGCAAGCTGTCCTTATGCTACAGACTATTTTACGACCTGTCCATATGGTACGCAGTCTTTTTGATACTTGTCATTTGGCGACCCATTCTTTTAATGACCTATACATATGATACACTGTTTTCTTGAAACGTGTCCTTTGCCGACCCTTTCTTTTAGCGACCTATACTTATGCTACACAGTCTTTTGAGACTTGTCTTTTACGACCCATTCTTTTAGCAACATGTGCTTATGCTACCAACTAGTTTTACGACCTGTCCATGAGGTACAGAGTGTTTTCGAGACTTGTCCTTTAGCGACCCGTTCTTTTAGCGATCTCTCCATATACTACCCAGTCTTTTTACAACCTGTCCATATGCTATTTATTGTTTTTGAGACTTGTCCTTTGGTGACCCGTTCTTCTAGCAACATATTCTTATCCTACAGACTATTTTTACGACCTGTCCATATGGCACAAAGTGTTTTTGAGATTTGTCCTTTAGAAACCTGGTCTTGTAGCAACCTGTCTGTATGCTACAGAGTATTTTTACGATTCTCCATGTGGTAGAAAGTATTTTTGGGACTTGTCCTTTAACCATCCGTTCTTTTAGCGGTGTGTCGATATGCTACCCAGTCTTTTTACAACCTGTCCATATGGTAGAGTGTGTTTTTGAGACTTGTCCTTTGGAAACCCGGTCTCTTAGCAACTTGTCTTCATGCTACAGACTTTTTTTATAATTGTCCATATGGTAGAAAGTGTTTCTGAGACTTGTCTTTTGGCGACCCGTTCCTTTAGTGACCTGTCTTTATGCTACCAACTCTTTTTTTGGCCTTTCCATATCCTACACAGTCTTTCTGAGACTTTTCCTTTGGAGACTCCTTCTTTTAGCGGCGTGTCCTTCTGCCACACAGTCTTTTTGCGGTCTTTCCATACGCTACACAGTCTTTCTTAGACTCGTGCTTTGGAGACCTGTCCTTTTAGCGATCCGTCCTTATGCTACACAGTCTTCTTGAGACTTGTCCTTTGGCGACCCGTTCTTTCAGTGACCTGTCCTCATGCTGCCCGGTATTTTTGCATCCTTTCCATATGCTACACAGTATTTTTGAGATTTGTCCTTTGGCGACCCATTCTTTTATCGATCTCTCCATATACTACCCAGTCTTTTTTCAACCTGTCCATATGCTACTCATTGTTTTTGAGACTTGTCCTCTGGCGACCAGTTTTTCTAGCAACATGTCCTTATGCTACAAACTATTTTTACGACCTGTCCATATGGTACAAAGTGTTTTTGAGACTTGTACTTTGGCCACCTGTTCTCTTAGCGATCTGTCCATATCGTACATAGTGTTTTTGAGACTTGTCTTTTGGTGACACGTTCTTGTAGCGGCTCGTCCTATGGCGACCCATTCTTTTAACGGTCTGTCGTACTGCGACCGAAAATGAAAATAAATGTCTGATGAAAGGAGCGTGTGTTCTCCTGAAACGTCACAAAGAAAAACTGTTTTCTTATGCTTGTAATAACCGTAAACTTCAGGAAAGTGAGATGATAATCAGCGGTATAGATTAAAAGGAGACGTCAAAATTGAAGAGGAAAGCTGAAAGACAGGAAGCCAATCTCAAACAAATGAAGAAGCAGAGGACCGTTGAGAGCAAAGGTCAAGCTGAATCTGCAGACAGTGCCGAAGATGACACGTACCCATGGGTCAGTGCCACTGGCGATGAGTACATTCCAGATACAGAATCAGTGAAGACTAAGCCAAAGTAGAATCACCAATGTAAGAAAATGACAATCTATCTACTTTCACTCGCTAAAGCTTGTGATGTAATCGGAGTCTCGGATAGATCGGCTGCTGTATCAGCAACATCAGTTCTGCATGATCTTGGTCTTGTGTCGCCAATCGACCTATCAAAGCAAGATCTGCCAAGAACGCAGTAAAACTCGGAAGGAACTCCAGCAGAATGATGACCAGTTTGAGCACACTCACACTGGCATAGATGGAGTATTCTTTGATGGCTGCAAGGATCAAACTTTGACGCAAGTTCTTGGCGACGATGACAAGTACCACAGAAAAACCCTCACGGAAGAACACATAAGCATCATCCCAGGGCCGGGTTCTTTGTACTTCAGCCACACGACTCCGCCATCAGGCTCTAGCAAAGACATAGCTGAGTCAATAGTCGCAAGTTTCAAAGAGCGGAATGGGCAGACAGAGAACATTAAAGTTGTAGGGTGTGACAGCACAAATGTGAACACGGGACACACGGTGGGCGTTATCCGCCGAAGAAACCTTCGAGCATCCTCTGCAGTGGTATGTCTGCTCCATGCCAATGAGCTGCCCCTGCGCCATCTATTCCAGGCACGACTACAGGCCCACGCGGATTCTCTGGAGATGTCGGAAAGCGGCTAGTGACGTGTAGCGTAGCAAACAGCCTGTCTCCTCATTTGCACCAGTGCAGCTGAACGAGCAACTGTCCAACGTTGACCCAAAGGAGTTGAGCACAGATCAGCGCTATCTACTGGAAATGTGCAATAGCATCAGCAAAGGTGAATGTAGCGTCAATCTGGCAATGCGAAATCCTGGTTGCCTGAATCACTCACAATGGATAACGATAGCCAATCGAATCCTCCGATTATATGTAAGCGACATGGAACCGTCAGAGAATCTGAAAATGCTTGTGACGTTCATCATTAGCGTATATAACGTGGTTTACCGTAAAAGCCAACTGGTCATGCCAAGATGGAGCTAGGCACCTTCACCAGATGCTCGTCAAGTCACGATACCTCAGCCCTAAGCACAAGAAGATCGTTGACCCCGTCATTCATCGCAATGCATATTCGCTCACCCGGAGAATCTGCTCCTGGCCATGATTACCAACAATCGACCACATATACGTGAGCTGGGCCTGCGACGAGTGATGAAGGCCAGAGCTGCAGCAGACCCCAGTGGACAAATACGGAGATTTAAGATTTCCGCAAAACTCAACTTCGACGCCGTGGAATACTTCGACATGATCGACTGGGCTGTCTGCACAATCTCGAACCCTCCCGTAATAAAGGCAATGAAAGACACTGAGCTCAAGGATCTCATCACGACGGAGGTGACTCCAACTTCCATCTTCTCAAAATTCTCCAACCACACACAGGCTGTGGACACGTGAAGCTGGTGAGCGAGGCGGCGAAAGCTGTTTGTGTACAGATATCGCGAGATGGCTTCATCCATGCACGCATCACTTCTCGACACCTAATGCCGACGTTCGAGTCGAAACGTGACCCTTCTCACTTCACTTGTAACTGTTTGTGGCATTTGATTGCATGAACTGAGTATTAAGGTGACTAAACTGACTAATAGTCACTATTGACTGACTATATCATTATAATGTCGCTTAGTATGGCCGCGGTGGCTCAGTCGGTAACGCGTCTGACTACCATGCTAAAGGTCCCGGGTTCGATCCCCGGCCGGTTCAAATCCGGGAACTTTTCTAAGGTTGGAAGCGGCCCCGGCGCCCACCCAGCGTCGAATAACATGGGTACCTGGGGGAAACCCTGGGGGGTAAAGGCGGTCAGGGGCGTGATGCTGATCACATCACCCCCACTCATGATCGGATCAAGAAAGTGTGGGGCGTTACCTCCACACCCCCTATACGCCTTCATGGCGTGGTGCTATGCACAGGGGAACACTTTACCTTTTTTTTTTTTTTTTTTTTAGTATTGTAAAACAAAAGGTTGCGAATGGCAATCAAAATATTGTTCAAAAGTCTTGAAATTTTTACACAGTGTTCTATTGATCTATTGGCAACTTTTGACATATCTAGCTAATTGAAATTAAAAAAAAAAAAATCGTTTAGCCCATTTTCACTCCACCCTTCTGTCCATGTGGTACAAGGTGTTTTCGAGACTTGTCCTTTGGCGACCAATTCTTTTAACGATCTCTCCATTTACTATTATCGGAAACAATAATCTCGTGAAACAAATAAATCTCAGCGAATGCAAAATATTAATTGAAACGAAGAACGCAAAATTCTCAGAAAGAGTACGAAATTTGGGCTTGACCATGGATCAAAAATTAGACTGGTCTGAACATGTACTGAAACAGTGCTAAAGAGCCTCTACACGCTTGTTGACTTTCTTTCACCGAAAATTAAATTAAATTTGGTCCAATCTTTAATATATCCTCTTTTCGATTATCGCGATGTTGTTTACGGGCCAAGAATCACAAAAAGGCTCTCAGGCAAAATTCAGAAAGTCCAAAATGCATGCATGAGGTATGTCTACAGATTTAAAAATTACGAACACGTTCTACCTGTGCTTAATCAGCACAAAATTCTCAACATGGCAAGACGGAGAGAACTGCACATGACCTGCATTACTTGCAATGTTATAAATAAAAACATACCGGACTATCTGAGTGTAAAGCTTAAAGCCAGGAGTGAAATGCACTGATACTCCACCAGAAGCGCCGCTAATCTCCATATACCTCGCTGCAGAACTTCTGTTTCGCAATCTTCATTCAGTTACATGGCACCTAAAATCTGGAATGCACTCCCGAATGAAATAAAGCAACTGAACTACAAACAGTTTCGTAGGGTCGCATATGATTCACTGATTGATGATCAGAAGCAAAGTAAGACCACATATGATTAAAAACTGTTTCCTGTGAATTATTGAAAAAACTGGACCGAAACTAAGTTAATACATGTATATTATTATCTTTTCATTTATTAGCACACACGCACTGTATATATTTTGTCATCTGTTTTCTTTTTGTGATTTTCTTTGTGTAGTAGTAGTTTTTCTTTATAGTTTCTTTTATGTTATTTTACTTATGTAGTGTCTTATAATCTTCATGTATAATAATGTACCTAGGTACTTTGCTACATTTTTCTTTGTCGGGTTAGGTGGTAGATCAGCATTTGCTGAATCTCGTCCAAGAATAAAGACCATTGAATTGAATTGAATTGAATATGCTACCCAGTCTTTTTACAATCTGTCCATATGCTATTCATTGTTTCTGAGACTTGTCCTTTGGCGACCCGTTCTTTTAGCAACATATCCTTACGCTACAGACTATTTTCACAACCTGTCCATATGGTACAAAGTGTTTTTGAGACTTGTACTTTGGCCACCCGTTCTTCTAGCGACCTGTCCATATGGTGCAAAGTATTTTTGAGACTTGTCCCTTGGCAACCCGTTGTTTTAGCAACGTGTCCTTATGCTACAGATTATTTTTACGATTCTCCATATGGTAGAAAGTGTTTTTGAGACTTGTCCTTTGGAAACCCGGTCTCTTAGCAGCGTGTCTTTATGCTACAGACTATTTTTACAATTGTCCATATGGTAGAAAGTGTTTTTGAGATTTGTCCTTTGGCGACCCCTTCTTTTAGTGATCTCCATATGCTACCTAGTCTTTTTCAACCTATCCATATGCTACTCATTGTTTTTGAGACTTGTCCTTTGGCGACCCGTTCTTCTAGCAACCTGTCATGCTACACAGTATTTTTGAGACTTGTACTTTGGTGACCCGTTCCTTAAACAACCTGTCCTTATGCTACACAGTATTTCTGAAACTTGTGCTTTGGCAAACCGTTCTTTTAGCGACCTGTTCTTATGCTACAGTCTTCTTCAGACTTGGACCTTGGTGACCCATTCTTTTAGTGACCTGTTCTTATGCTACACAGTCTTTTTGAGACTTGTACTTTGGCGACCCGTTCTTTTAGCAACCTGTCCTCATGCTGATCTGTCTTTTTGCGGCCTTTCCATATGCTACACTGTATTATTGAGATTTGTCCTTTGGCGACCCATTCTTTTAGCAATCTCCATATGCTATCCAGTCTTTTTTCAACCTGTCCATATGCTACTCATTTGTTTTTGAGACTTGTCCTTTGGCGACCTGTTCTTCTAGCGTAGGATGTGACGACCTCATCGCCTATTGATTTGTTCACTGCAGTTAGTCAACCAACAGAGTGAAATGGTCAACATTTTGCTCTGTTGGGATTTACAGAGCTGTCCTGTCATGACTCTATGAGCATCCCACAATCAGCAGAAGTGGGGTATGGTTGGTGGACTACAATGTGATCCTCCCAGCTAGATCTGAGGGATCCGCTGACCAACAACAGGTGCAGTCCTCCATTCATATTGGGGGTTAGGCGTAGAGCTGACAACTCTGCACTGTAAAAAGACATGTCAAGTAACAGCAATATAAGGCCATGGATGTTCCCAAGGTAAAATATTCCGGAGGTAAAATAGTCCCCCATTCAGATCTCCGGGTGGGGACTACTTTCTGAGGTCCCTGGACTAAGGATAAGATATACATTAGGAACAAGGATATTAAATTAGGCACCTGGAATGTTCTGAGCCTTTACCGGAATGGGGCATTTCAGTGTAAAGTTAATGAGATAGTCAAGTATAAATTAGACGTAGTAACTGTCCAGGAAGTTAGGTGGCCAGGAGAAGGGAATTGTAAAACTAAAAATTATACTTTTTTCTATGGTGGTACTGAAAATCATAATTTTCGAACAGGCTTTTTCATAAATAATAGAATTATCTCGGCTCTTAAAACAGTAGAACTTATTAATGATAGTTTATCATATGCAGTTTTACAGGGTAGGTGGTGCAAAATTATTTTAATAAACATACATGCACCAACGGAAGATAAAGATGACAATTCTAAAGATGATTTTTATGCAGAGTTAGAACAGGTCTTTGATAATTTTTTTCAGTATGATATGAAAATTCTGTTAGGTGACTGTAATACACAGATTGGCAAAGAAGAGACATTTAAACCCACGATTGGTAAAGAAAGTCTTCATGAATTAAGTAATGATAATGGTATAAGTTTAATTACTTTTGCAACCTCAAAGAATTTAATTGTGAAAAGTACAATTTTTAAACATAAAGATATCCATAAATATACCTGGTCTTCTCCAGATGGTAAAACTCATAATCAGATAGATCATATTCTCATTGATAAGAGAAGGCATACTAGTATAATTGACATTCGTACACATAGATAGAGGTGCTGACTGTGCCAGTGACCATTATTTAGTAATTGCTAAATTAAGAGAAAGACTCACAGTGATAAATCATAAGCAACAAAATCTAAAAGTTCTAAAATTTAATACAGGAAAATTTGGTTATGAAAGAATTAAGAAAGATTACCAAATTAAACTGTCAAATAGATTTGATGTTTTGCAGGATTTAAATGATGATGATGAAAATATAAATGAAACAGACGTAAATATGAATTGGGAGAACATACGTAATGCAATAGAATCAGCAGCTAAAGAAAGTATAGGAAATCATAAACCAAGAAAAAGTAAGCCATGGTTTGATAATGAATGTCATAATCTAATAGAAATAAGAAATCAGGCTAGACTTAGGTGGTTCAATAACTCTGATGATAAAAATCTAAGCAATTATAATAGAATAAAGCAAGAAGTTAACCACACGTTTAGAAGTAAAAAAAGAGATTACTTGAAGAGCAAAATTAACGAAATTGAAACAAACAGCAAAAACAAAAATGTCAGAGATTTATATAAAGGTGTAAATGAATTTAGAAAGGGGTGGCAACCTAAGTAAACTTGATAAAAGATAAAGATGGTGATTTTCTAGCTGACCCAAGCGATATTCTAAATAGATGGAAGAACTACTTTAATGACCTTTTAAATGTCCATGTAGGAGATAAATCAGAAGTAAATGAAGTATACACAGCAGAACCTTTAGTTCCAGAACCTAACTTGACTGAAGTTAAAGATGTTATTAAAAGGCTAAACAATAACAAAGCACCTGGCATTGATTTAATACCAGCTGAGTTAATTAAAATGGTGGAAATTCGTTAATATGTCAAATTCATAAATTAATTTGTTTAATATGGAATAAATAAGAAATCTCTCAACAGTGGAAAGAATCCATAATTGTTCCTGTGTTTAAAAAAGGTAATAAAATGAACTGCAATAATTACCGTGGAATTTCTCTACTTTTAACAACATATAAAATATTATCTAACATTCTTTTAACAAGACTAACCCCATATGGTAATGAAATTATAGGTGATTATCAATATGGATTTAAACGTAACAGATCAACTACAGATCAAATTTTTCACATTAGACAGAAACTTGAAAAAAAGTGGGAATATAATCAAAATGTCCATCAGCTATTCATTGATTTCAAAAAAGCATATCATTCGGTCAAAAGAGATAAATTATATAATATACTAGTAGAGTTTGGAATACCTAAGGAGCTTGTTAGTATGATAAAAGTATGCACCAGTGAAACGGAAAGTAAAATTCGTGTGGGTATTAATGTGTCTGACAAATTTACAATTCATGATGGGTTAAAACAAGGAGATGCATTATCTCCATTGCTCTTTAATTTTGCCTTAGAACATGCTGTTAGGAAGGTAAAAGGAACTAACGCAGGACTAAAATTAAATGGTGTGACTCAGTTGTTAGCATATGCAGATGATGTAGACTTATTAGGGGATGATATAAATACAATTAAGAATAATTCTAAAATATTTTTCAAAACTGCTAAAGAGATGGGTTTGGAAGTTAACAAAGAGAAAACTAAATATATGCTTACAGGCCGAAACCAAGTGTTAGGTAATAATCAAAATCTCATTATTGATAACAACTCATTTGAACCAGTTTCCAAATTCAAATACTTAGGAGTAATATTAACAAGTGAAAATTATATTAAGGAGGAAATAAAAAGTAGGCTTCATTCAGGAAATGCATGTTACTTCTCTCTTCATAAACTTTTGTCTTCTCGTTTAATATCTAAGAAACTAAAAGTTAAAATATACAAAACACTAATTTTGCCTGTAGTATTATATGGATGTGAAACTTGGTCCCTTACATTGAAAGAGGATCATAAATTGAGAGTATTTGAAAATAAGATCCTTAGCAAAATATTTGGACCTGAAAGGGATGAGGAGACAGGTGAGTGGAGATTTGTATTCATGTCCAGATATTATTAGAATGATTGAATCAAGAAGACTTAGGTGGGCAGGCCATGTGGCACGAATGGGAGAGAAAAGAGGAGTTTACAGGATTCTTGTTGGGAAACCTGATGGTAAGAGGCCTGTAGGAAGGCCAAGACGAAGATGGAGGGACAACGTTGAGATAGACCTAAAGGGAATCGGTAGGGATGGAAAAGAGTATATAGATCTTGCTCAAGATAGGGACAGATGGAAGGCCTATGTTGCTGCAGCCATGAACCTTCGGGTTTAAGAAGGCTATAGAGTTAGAGTTAGTTAGTTCTACTTTCATTAAAAATACATTATATTTCCAGTATGTGCTGTGACTGAAATATTCGAAGAGAAACACTGTTACATGTCACTTATTTTACACTATAGAATTTACAGCATACTCCTGTAAGTTGTCTTAGCATGAAAAAGTTGTTTGTAAAACTGATTTTGACTATTTTCCATGGTTGGGCAAACGTTAGCAACCAGCTTTGGCCCAACGACCAACGTCAATTTGCCAACCAACATAAAACCAACCTTTCCCACGCAAAAACTGACGTTGGCCCAACAGTTGTAATTACTTGGGTGGTTACTGGTCTCTTCATCTGCAAATTTAAGTTAAAGTGGAAAGTTACTTCCAAAGTACAGGTTTACAGGTAATTATGGCAAAAACAATTATGATGCTAGAAATGTAAATTGTGGTTGATTGATTGATTGAGTTGGTGCTTTAAGTCCACTTTATGCACAGTAAGGCTAATTAGGACTGGACCTACAGTTTTTAAAGTGGGATCCGAACCACTATGTGCCTCCACCCGGTATCGAACTTGGGACCCCATGATTACAAGCGAATCGGGGAGGCCAAATGTAAATTGTGAAAAATGTAAGTAGTATGCTTCCACTGTATTAAGCTATTACAGCAGACTATGGGTTATGGGTGTAACCAGTGGCCTATCAAGAACTGCAGCAGCCAAATTATGGGGTGATCACAATCATGTCAGTATGAGACTAAAGAAAGAAGGAAAGAAAACTTAAATGCTTTGTCTGTTAATGATAATAATGGTCTAAAACCGTCCATTAATTTATGATCTATTGCAGAAACCACAGTTACAATATCTGGAGTGTAATTATTAATCATAATTTTAAAAAAATATTTGACCTTATTATTTTCAAAATCAACTTACGGAAGCATATACACCACCATAGAATTTCTTAAAAATGTGCACTTACTGGAAACAAAGGAGAATTGTTCAAAATTTCAGAAAATATACATCCAACGGCCCACAGATCTACGCCTTCTGTGTAGAACCGTGCTCCATAGAGGAGCTCTGGGGCACGGTACCATCGAGTGGCCACCTGGTGAGAGTACGGCCTGTCATGCTCTGGCCAGAAGACTCTTCCTAATCCAAGGTCTCCAATCTTCAAAATCCCATCCTTGCTGATCAGGAGGTTGGCTGGCTTCAAGTCCTGCAACAGAAGTACAATAAATGTTGTCAGCATAAGCAACTCTTCCATTGCAAATATCAGGGTCCATTCTCACACTAAAAGGTAAAAATGAGGAAGCAGGGAGTTACAAAATTTTTCAAGAATTCACATGAGTGAATGATAAATAAGATTGCATGATATGATCCAGTTTGTTTGGGTATCTGATTGCCACAAGGGATTTGTATTTCTTTTTAAATACTTTTTTTTTTAAATTTTCTTCCTGCATGCACATATTTCTTGCAATGTAGAATTATTCATCTTGTAGTTTACAGTTGTTACAAGTATATAAAAATACACTCCAGAAATACCACGCAAATAAATGTCTGATGAAGAGAATGTGTGTTCTCCCAAAATGTTACAAATGTAAAATACAAAAATAAATTTTCTCATCCTACTTATGTTGCCTCAGAGTTCTGGCTAACCAGGAATGATAGATGAAACTGATCAAAAGACAATCATAAAGGAGCACCCATGACCAAACTGAGACTCGAACCTGGAATCTTTGGTGGCTGCTCAATGCTATTGACTACATGTGGGAAATCTAGGCTCATCTTTGGTCCAAACCATCCTATTCCAGGGACGGTGTAACAACCAGTGTGCAATCACAGCGCAGAATGGTTATTTTGACAAAATCCTGTTTCTCTGCTGACTGCTTAGGGGAGGGGGATTTTTAACGTCATTTCTTGCCCAAGCACTAGGCCTAATTGGTTAACCACGAGTTCCTTCATAGAGAAATGCGGCAACAGAGGGTCACTGCCATAAAGGCGGTTCTCGCACCAGATATAAGAGTTGCACAGGAATAGGTTCGATACCCGGTAGGAGCAGAATTTTGGTGTTGACCTGGCATCATGAAGACGTGAAAATAAATAGTCTCAGTGTGGAAAGCCATTGTTGGACCATGGAGATTTTTTAAAAAGTGCCCAAGCTAAAAATTTTGTTACTTTTTTTTTTTTAGTTTATCATGCCACTTTTTTCGCTCTTTAGGCTAATTATGACAACGAGGATGGATGATGATTAGAAAAAATTAATGACGAGACACCACAAACAGCCATGTCCATGCCAGAATTTGAACCTGGGACCGTGGGTGACAAATCAGCATCAGTTTCGTGATGATTTGTATGGTGAAAATCAACAATGCATGGCAGCCTACCTCCACTACCATGGCACAGTGCAATGTACAGGGAGGAAGCTTTATGTTTTTACCTTTATAAAATGTACCAGGATCTGTGTTTATCGTTATTTGTTTTTTTTTCCTGTACATGGTGGCTGGCTACTGCACTTACATGACAAAATTCAAGAATGTTTTTTTAGTATTCCATGATAAATTTCTCAAATTTCAAAGTCAGCAATATTTAAGACATCTCAAGCACTGAAACTGTAACATACATTGATTTTTTTTATTTTGCATTCATTTTCTAACACTTTTTTGCTGAATGCAATGAACAAATGAATACCTGTGTCCAGGTCAGGACCTAAATCAAGAATCTTCAATAGCGAGATTGTCCATGCATTTATATTTTACACAACATATAAAATACATATCTTACAGTCATCAACAGGTGTTTGAATAAGAATCTCTTGTACCTTGTGTTGAACAAATAAAAGTTCTAGTCAATGAGTGGGAGTTTGTAATAGAACATCAATACAATTACAAATGTATCATTTTATGTTTCTGGTATACATATGTTACATCTATTTTTCATTGCAGTTTACAGTTCTTGCAAGGACATAAACACAATTTTTGCTGATATGTTGCTTATGTGCTTGTAAGAAATGTAAACTGCAAGAAAAATAATTCTACAATGCAAGCAATACATACATACAAGAAGAATATGGTTATCTTTGTTACACAATGAATATCACAATAGATCATGAAATGGTGCTTACTCTATGCATGATACCATGCTCATGCAGATATGCAACTCCTTTTAGCAACATCTGCATGTAGGCCTTTATCTCAGGCTCTGTCAGTGGATGCTCAGCATCTCTCAGCATCTCCCACAATCCTGATGGCATGAATTCAAACACCAGCACAAAGCCCAGGCCCTGAGGAAACACATCCAACAGCTGTACGACCTGTGAAAAGAATATGGAAATGAAACAGCAAGTACGGAAATTAGATTGTAAAGACCTCTCACTGAAGTGACAAATGACACAAAACATGACAAGTGGCGAGAGACAGCTGTAGCAACTTGCAGATATAATTGCTAACAGCACCAAACCAGACCTGCCTAACCTCTCACAAATGCATCTAATAGCAGAAATAAGCATGTGAATAGGTTAGGCAAGTTACTCCTCTGTGTCACAAATTCTTGCGACAGAAAATTGAATTGTGTTTCTCTGATATGTGATGCAAATTGCAGCTGACACACAGAGGAGCAATTTCATTGTGAGTAAAATAAGTTAGTACAAGTCAAAACTGGATCTTTTTAAGTTCTGCTACTCAGTGAAATGATGATGTGTGGTGTAAGTTGCACTCTATCTAGGCAAGTTACGATTAGTGCTGCTAGTGTAGTTTCCACAGCAAACAATAAATGTGTGACACCATAACAGTCACTGCTGATAGAATATCTCCAAGTTTAAAAAGCTGTCAGTAACCACTCATCAGAACATGTTAACTGGCACCTGTAAAAAGAAATGCAACATTTCACACTGAAGTGTTGTGACATACTGCATGCAGCTTTTGCTCAAATATGTATCCTGGCCTGTTCTTCCAAAGTCCTGTTAAATTAAATTAAATTGTAGCTTTCTACATATAATGATGATAGTTTTATTTGCCACATACATGTATATTTTTACCATATTGTAGTTTTAGGCCAACTCAAGGTTTACCACCACAAGTAACTACTACACCCAGTACAATAACCTTTATATAATCTTTCAACATATCACATTGTGCTTTCATCAAGTTCAACCTGGTGAAAGTGCAAAGTTCCACTATAAATGCAAGTTTTGTGAATATGGCTGTTAATGCAGCAATGTGCTTTACACAGCCAACATTCAGCACAGATTTCTAATTACCAGATTTGAAATGCCTATTCCATGCAGCTTTGTCATGGGTACTTACATACTCACAGTCCACTTCCTGAAGAGCCTTTATTTCTCTGACAACCATATTGGGTATGCCATCTTCCAGTTTCTTAATCGGGACCTTCTTCAACGCCACCTCCTGGCCAGTTCGAATGTGTCGTGCTCTCAACACCAGGCCATGAGCACCTTCCCCTATCCTTCCAATCACAGTGTACTGGTCCATTTCTCACACCTGTTGCTGCTACATGAGCATTTCTACATGGAATCAAAACAAAGACAATAGTATTTTTATTAAGCTGTCTAATGTTATGCATTTCTTACATATTCACACAATCAGTGTACTTTTGCATCTGCATATATAGGTGGTTGACAATGTTCGCAGTGTGTGGAGCACATCAAAACAAACATTTCTTACTGATACTTTGCACAGGTTCGGGGTAATAAGAATATAAATATATGTGTGTGTGTGTGTGTAACTTCAAAAACACAAACAATCAATGTGATAACAAGGTTATTTTTCTCCCTTTTTCAACATTTTCACTACAGAACAATTGCTTCTTACTTAACATGAGCAAGGAAAGATTTTGAACCATAATTATGTGCTTAAATTGGGTGCTGACATTTGTGATAATTACATAAATAATAGTTGTCATGATTTATTTTATGGCCTTGCCTTTTTATTGCCCCAAGCTTTGGGGTGGCATGCTAGTGACTTATGTAATAAACTGCATGAAAATGTCAAAATGCCAGTGCCCCCCTATATAATGGGTCCAATGTATAACGTTCAACACAATTTCATTTTGTAACAAAATATTATTTGTGTGATAGAAAGTTCATAAATGTAAGGGCTCTGTGGGAAATTATCCAGGATGCCACTCTGAAATGAGCATTTTACTCTATCTCAATATTTCTATTTCCAAATACACAGTTAGTAATGGAGCATTCCCCCCAAACTTGGATGGAAATGAATTCTACAAGGGCAAACATTGAATTAAAAAAAAAAGCAAGGCTAGCAAAATCAAAGAGTAGCAGGACAAAAGGATACTCAAGATAGTATTAGTTTTCATGTATATCTTGCATTTTTTTCTTCCAGACGGCCAAGGGCACCAGCACGGTGGCGCAGAGGAGCTATTGCCATCCTTGATGTCATTTTTCCTACAAATAAAAATACATTTCGTAAAATATTCTTCCTCGTTTCACTCACATTTCATTCTCGCAGGTTTGAATCTTCTGGGGGGAGGGGAAGGGGGATTGATGGCCACCCTGCATGCTGAGAAAATTGGGGAGCTACAAATGAGAATTGTATGAAACCTGGTCATGGAAACCTACAACCACAATTTGTAAGTACACAAAACAAAATCACTACACAGATAGACAAGACTTTTCTGAAGTGGTAATACTCTAACAGAATTCTTCAAAATAGAATGCCATAAATACCACAATATGAACACTGAAATGCACTTAATCTCACTGTAACATACTATGAAATCAATCTATAAAATTAAACAAAATTTGGGTGGAGGGAAATAAAGAAGTTTTGAGACATTGAAGCAACATCACCATGCTTTTCTTCTGCAGTTCTTGCATAGAAACTTCAGTAAAACAATGCATTTAAACTTTTTATTTCTATCATTTTATTTATTTAAGGCTACAACTGCTTTCACCAGGTGGTGAGAATAGCAGGAAGTACTGAAGACCAGAAATTGAATGATCGGGAACTGGAAGTATTGACAGCAGTAATTTTTATGCCAACAGCCAGAAACATGGCCAGTAAATATGTGATATAGCCCGAACAGATTTCTTCAAATTTACAAGAGAAACTACTTACTGAAATCAGTTTCTGTAGCATTGTCAAAGTCCTTTGAGGTACATTCTTTCGCCGAAACTAAAAACTTCACCATAGAATGCTGCAGAAAAAAGAAATAATCACTTTTTATGTAAGGAACTTGCATTTTCTGCAAAGCGACAACATTTTGCCGTTGTTTCCATTATGTACCTGCAGATGGTGCGAGCGTCGAAAGTCACACGGTCTCGCCAGTGTATCCAAACGTGCCTCTTTTTATGATATTTTTTTTAACTATGCTTACCTAACCTAACCCAACCTAACCTTGCCGGAAATGGTCTGTGGGGCTATCGTGAATGGTTTTTGGGGCTATCTGTCAATGGTTTGTGGGGCTATCGTGGATTGCTTTTTGGGGCTATCCCTCAGTGGATTGTGATGACATAATGAACACGAAAGTAGGTATTTTTTGGTTAACAAGGTTGAAACACTGCATACCCACTCCAAATCGACAAAACACAAGCACGACATGCAATGATCCATGACGAGTGCATGCCATATTGTCTGTTACCCAAGCGGAACAAGGAAGACAAATAATGACTCGTAATATGAAAAGTTGACACTATTTTATGGAAAAAGGCATAACTTCACCTAAAAGAATATTCTGCAATGCAGAATAGGTAATTATCAATGCTAAAATGAACGAAATAAACAAGTGAGAGGTGTTCGGGCTATATCGCATAATTACCACATGACCTACCTAACATAACAACAAAAGCATTTGGAAATGTAATACCCCTTCATACGTACATCACAGGTGTTGGAAGTTTTTACAGAAGGAATTTTAATGCTAACAGCCTCATACCTGACCTGCCTAACAATGGAAGTATTTAGGAATGTAATACCACTTCACACCAATGTCAGGTGATGTATTAGCAGCAGCAGTCATGTCGGAACATCGGTAAGTATTTTATCAACTCCATGGTGTGCAAGTAACAAGAAGTATTAGTCGCCCACATGAAAATAAATGCCAACAACTAAAGAATGTGCACATTCATGAAACAGGTCAGGGAAAATCGTAGTTCATGCACCTGCACATGTTTAAACCTGGTGAAATTAGCTCAAAAGCTTGAAGCTAGTCACTCCTACATGCACAAGATGTCAAGAATAATATCCAACATTCAGAGATTGGTATAAATTTACAATACCGGAAGTATCTCCGATTGATTTGAAATTACGCATACTCACTAGTTCCGGCCTCGAATCTGCAGTTAAAAATTGGCGGTTACTTCCAGAAATTGCAAAATTACGTGAACATATTAACGCTATGATTGTCGATACACTATTATGGTAGCCATGTTTGATGATGTGTACAAGTGAAGTTTGCTACCTGTTGCATGGAGCGTTGATTTGCATTTGAGGGTATGACTTAAGATGACCGGACCACTCTCTAATTTTCTTCATATTTGGCATACTTACTAATTGAGACCAGCTAATAACGAATCTGAAGTTAAAATTTGTCGGAAACGTGTAGAAATTGCAAAATAATTGCGAACCATTGACGCTAGCCCCACGAACCATTGACGTGTGGTTAGGTTAGTTTCGGTTAAGTTAGGCAAACATAGTTCAAATGTCATGGTAGTATCAGGAATATATATATTTCCTTGTATAACAAAAAATTTCGCGAAAATAGACAGTTTCCATTCCAAAAACTAACGCCATATTTTCACATATTTTGCAATTTCTAGACATTTCCGACAACTTTTAACTTCAGATTCGTGATTAAGAGGCCTCAATTAGTGAGTATGCCAAATATGAAGAAAATCGGAGAGGGGTCTGGTCATCTTAAGTCGTTCCCATTTGAGAAAATAGCGGTACTACTTTACTATACCGGAGACACCTATCAATGATTTATTTCACAATTTTTTACACTGATAACATTCTATTCTGCGTTGCAGAACATTTCTTTAGGTGAAATAATGGATTTCTAACGAAAATAATGTGTTTCTTACATACGATAGCCCCACGAACCATCACGGGGATGAGGCATGCGTACTAGGTTAGGTTAGGCCTGTTAGGTTAGGTTCCATTAGCACTCCTTTCTTTCAATTTAGCATATACGGACAACATCGGAATTACAAATTCCACGGCACCTTCCACACCCAGCAACAACTTCACGACGCATCCTCGACACATCATGTTGTAGCAGCAGCAATAGTGCATATTGTGCTCTCGTGCAGAAAGCAAATGGCAGCAGCAGCAATAGCGCGTCGGAAATAGATTTTCGTACAAAACCACATGCATTCGCATTAAAATGGATCAAAACTACATTCCCGAACATCAACAATGCTACAGAAAATGATTTGCGTAAGTACTTTCTCCTGTACATTTGAAGAAATCCGTCTCCGGTATAGTAAAGTGTTACCAAAACAGCGTCTTGCATAAGGTGGAAAAAATGTTTGCCCCGCAAACCATTCACGGTAAGGTTAGATTGGGTTTGGTTAGGCAAGCATAGTAAAAATTAAGGGTCATCATAAACATAGTTTTGAAATGTACTTTCTCCTGTAAATTTGAAGAAATCAGTCTCCCCTATACAATAATGTTACCCAACGATATGTGGACCATAAGCATAATTAAAACTTATTTCTCAGTACAGAACTGGCAAATGTGTTCTTAGTAGAAATGGAAGGTCACAAGCTCAACTGTATGTCAATTTCTTGCTTGTTGTAGGTAGGGAGAAAAGAGGCAGGATAATTTACAAAAACAAAACAAAAAAAAGTGACAAGATGTTGGTGTCCAATCCGGATATGCATAATTTATTTTTACTGAAATCTGCTGAAACAATAATGTACGTATGGTAACTATGAATAGAATACTTTATTAGTCATTAGACAACTTCATTGCAATAGACTTGCCTAGCGTCCTGTGTATACCAGATTTCATAGAAATGATGACTACTTGATTATATTCGACTAAATTGTGAATTGCTGGCTACCTTATTCTGATAACAATACACACAAAAAGTTCCCTGTTTATATTTAGATAACATACAATCTACTTTCGACTTAACATAAAATGCGAAATGCAGAAGAGTTGCATGCAGTGTTGGCGCCACAACAGATGGCACAAATTGTCCCTTATCATGTTAATGTACTTTTTTATCCAGTGAGATCTCCAAAAACTAAAAGAAAACGCCAAACAAGGTGTTGACAGCATTTGCACCATAATACTTAAAAATCTGTTTTTCAAAAACCAGTAGGATGCGAAGAAGGATTATTGAAAATAGTCAAGGATAATTTGCTGTACAATTATGAATACGAGACTTTTTTCTTCCACGTGTTGGCAATAGTGTATCTTGATGTTTTCATTTCAAACGTGAATAAGACAAATTTTTATAAGTTCGAGCGGTATCAAATATTGTTAATATATATATATCTATATTTTTTTTACAATTTGGTAGATAAACGAGTGTGCCTGTGACTGTGTGCCATCAATATGAATTCTGCAACTGCTTTTAAAATAAAAAGTAACGCTTCCAAAACTTTCAAAATGCATGGTTTGTCACTTCGTAGGTAAGTCAGTAATTTTAAAAGTTTTTGTTTTGAGACTACTTCAGTTCACACACTTTTGTTTCACACTTTACGGTGCAAGAAATGCCCAGTTTCATACAGTTTTCTTTCGTAATTTGCAATGCACTTACAATATTACCGATTGGCAACCTGCTAGTTTCAGTTAGGCACTAAAAATGCAGTGAAGTATTTTTGTGACTTGTAACAACAACCAATTTCGAACACAGCTGTCAAAAATTGGTATCTGATAAATTGTTTGCAATGGACATTTTAGTGTTCATTTCTTCCTTTTTTTTCAGCGAGGCATGCAAGTATTTAGTTAATTTGTTTCTGCCTATTGATGAAAGTGCCCATGAGGAGTGGTTGCAGAAGATAATAGAACATCTACAGAGGCAGACACTCTCGACTTCTGCAGTTGAAAAGTCCAACATTGAACTTGCAATACAAGTAAGTTTAAGATGTAGGTTATCTCAGGCTATTATAATGTTCACCTTCAATTGCCAGTACAATGAAAATTTCCTGTGTACTGTTGCAACACTAACGGTAAAAATTTACTATCCTTCGGACACCTCTAATTTTTTCGTTTCGTCAATTTTTGACATTCGTATATATTCGTATATATATTTTGACAAATATATATATTCCTGATACTACCACGACACCAAATTTTAACTATGTTTGCCTAATCTAACCACGTGCCAATGATTCGTGGGGCTAGCGTCAATGCTTTGTGGGGCTAGCGCCAATGGTTCGTGGGGCTAGCGCCAATGGTTTGTGGGGCTAGCGTCAATGGTTCACAATTATTTCCAATTTCTAGATCCTGATACTAACACGACACCAAATTTGAACTATGTTTCCTAACCTAGCCACGTGCCAGTGGTTCCGTCGGAGAATTAATTTTCAATAAACAACATGAATTTCAGCTATGAAACATTCCCACATCACACAAAACACCTTTCTGATGTTCGACAATGCTACAGGAACTTATTACGGTAAGTAGTTTCTTCTGTAAAAATAAATAAATGTGTCCGAAGGATAGTAAACTACTACCAACACATTTCACTCATTCATTTCATCATTTTTTACATTCGTACTTACCTATTATGCATTGTGAAACATTGTTTAAGGTGGGATTTCACTTTTTTCTCAAAAATAGCTTCAATTTTCCACATATCGAGTAATTATTGTTTGTTCCTCTCACACACAATATGGCGGAGAAATCTTGACTAGCATTGTCAATGATCAGTGGGTTTGCAGTGTTGCAACATTCTTCACCGAAAAATACCTACTTTCGTGTTACTCATTTTGTATTTTTTTCCAGGTTCGAAAACCCCATGTGAACCATGCATGGATAGCCCCACAAACCATTCATAAATAACCCCACACACACCATTCACGGATAGCCCCACAAACCATTCATAAATAGCCCCACGAACCATGCACGCGTAGCCCCACACACCATTCACTGATAGCCCCACACACCATTCACTGATAGCCTCACAAACCATTCATAAATAGGACGAACCATGCATGCAAGGTTAGGTTAGGTTCTGTGAGGTTAGGCAAACATAGTTAAAATTGTCATGTTCTGGCAAAACAATGGCGAGTTTGGAAACACTGACCGGGGGTTACGTCATTGAACGCACGGAACATTTGGTCACGTAGTCAAACGTAATGGAGGCAAGAGCTTTTGTGCATCGGAGAGACATTAATGTCGAATAATACATGATTTACCAGCCAAATAAGTTGAACGAAGGGACAAAACACTTCCATGAGCTTTCAAAAGTCTACAGAAACTCAGTTCCTGTAAATTTGAAGAAATGTGTTTTCCCTATACCGTACTGTTACCCTAATGCTTTGCAAATTAGTAAACATCAAAAGTAAATTCTTAATAAAATTTTAAACATTGTTATGTTTTTCTTGAAGTTTAATATAAATGATATAGGTAACAGTTCGATCTCCGCCGAACGGATTTCTTCATTTTTACAGAAGAAACTACTTACGGAAATGAGTTTCTGTAGCATTCTGAAAGTTTGTGGAGGTATTTTCTTCCAAAGCTGTATCACATTGTTTTACGAACAAAATTTTAATTATGCGTGCCTAAACTTGCCGGAAATTGTTCATGGGGCTATCCGGCAATGGTTTGTGGGGCTGTTCAGGTATTTTTCAGTTACAAAGGTTGGAAACACTGCATGCCCACATGATACACGACGTGACTAAAGCTATGCCGGCCATATTGTGTGTTACGGAAGCCAAAAAAGGAAGAACAATAATTACTGTTAATGTGAAAAATTGAAATTATTTTTGTGAAAAAAGCAAAATGCCACCTTAAACAATCTTTCACAATGCAGAATAGGTAAGTACGAATGTTAAAAATGACAAAATAAACGAGTGAGAGGTGTTTGGTGGAGATCGAACTGGTACCGTGATATATATTAGGCAATACATATTTATAAACTACTGTATTTTAAATATGAGGAATTTAAAAATATATTCGAAAAAATTACTAAAGACAATAAAATGTATTTGTGAGCACGACGGTCACCGTATACCAACGAAGGGTAATAACTTAACACTTCTAATGTTGAATTTTCAGGGGAAACTGGTAATAACTACAATTTCATAGAGCTCAACGTTTGCCAGATTTTATTTTCCAGTGTTGTTTTGTATGTTGTGATTTCTTCCTATCCTCTTCACCTAATGTGTAAAACTTATTCTTATTTGTCACAATGATAATGAATTTTGTTTACTAGCAACTAACCTTTCTGATATGATTTTCAGTATAAACAATTTTTCTTATTTGGTGACAAAATACGACACTGTCCAGAAAGTAATACACATTTGATAATAGAAAGACAATGAAAGAAATTAGTTGGACAAAACCTTTTTATTCTGAAAGTACATACCTTAAGTTATTTTTATACACAGACACCCATAGCATTGTGGCACTAATCATACAGGGAGACAAGTTTTTGTATACTCTCGTCATACACTTCTGCAGTTAACTCCTGTATAATTTCATATTACAGGAGAAATCATGTATAGCCAGGAATAAGTTGCCATTGGTATACTCTATAGACCTTTCTGGAAGACAAGTCAGGTAATGGTAATAGTTGGAATTTGAGCATTTGTTTCAGTAAGCCCGTAACAATGTCAACCCCCTCGAAATTATATTGAATTTTTTTGAACAGACATATTTCGATGTTTTACGTAATATAACATTGGTTCCAATGGGTGGAAAACGCAAATAATGGAGGTATTTGATCCCAAAGTATGGTTTGCATAAGGTAAAACTTGCCATCTTAGAGTACTTTTGCCACTTTTTATAAGTAGAAACAGTTTGTATGCACATTAAAATAAAAATAAAAATGTCTGAAATTGCCATCAGCTCCAAATCTAACAATGTAAAATTATAGCTGCTGTTGTGGAAAGTCGTGTTGGGTGCTATATTCACGTGGACAAAGCCTTTGGGCTGTTCTGCTTCACTGTAAAGTAACAGACATACTTTACTTCACAACAGCACATCACGAGCTAAAAACAACAGAAAACAAACATGCAAAATATTTTACTTTCTTGAGGGATAGGAGGTCAAGGGTACCTGACAATTTACTCCTGATAGTCTATTTTCATCCTGTCAAAAAAACAAAAGAACATTCCAAGGTTTATTTTATGTGTAATTCATACTCAGATGGCCTAATCAGAATTAAACCTACAATTTAAAGTGGAATCCAAACCACTGTGCCTTCACCAGTAAGTGAACCTACCCTTCAACATGCTAACATCCACATGTGCAAGAAACATTTCTGAAACAAAGATAGTTATCTATTTTCCTTGTTTGTGTCATTTTTATACATATAGTCACATCATGTTGTTTCTTTAAGGAGTGCAGCAGGAGTGAATTGGATGATTCTGAATCCATAGTGAATGTAATTAGTGCCTTCGAAGTTCCGAGGTTCATCTATAACCCAGAGCGCAAGAAGTATGTGGAGGACAAGGCTGTGAAAACTTTCCCTCCTTGCTTATTTGATGTGCCGAAATCTAAGGCTGACTTGTTTAAGAACAGGTAACTGTCACAAATTTGATTGTGTGGTATGCAAGTTACAAAATTGTGTAGTTCAACAGAGTGTTTACAGAAGAGGAAGATCATGAATTGAAAACTATCACACATTCCATATTTATAACATCAAAATATAAAAGTCCTGTCATTCCAAAAAAATATCTCATTTCTTTATGACAATTAGTTCTCATGCTACAATAAACAGAAAAGAAGTTTGAAAAACACGTACTGAAAAGTTCCCTCCTAAGTGGCTAACATTAGGGAGAGGCTTCCATCCGCTAAAAGTTAAATCTCATGTTACATGCCCATGCATAATATATGACATTCCTGAAAAAGGTACTTAGATGCATTCCTATTTACATTGGAATTTTGCTCACGTTCCTTATCTATCTTAATTGCTCTGACTCTGAGATAATGTTACAGGTTGTAACAACCACTTATTTATTGGATTCAGGTTTTGTTTTCAGAAATTTATTTACCAAATAACAGTGGTTTGTATATAATTCAGTGGCATGCATTTTGGATATTTTCAAATAGTTTAGTCATAGTTTAGTCCCCCTTCTCCCCAAGGGAACAGTGCCCACTATAGGACAAGACGATGCTGGGTCATCACATTTCGTAGCTCCACTAACCACGTATTCTCTGGGAGAGCAGAGACCTTATCAGGATAAGGCAAGCAGGAAATTGCAAAGACCGATATTTTCTCCACATGTATTTTATTTAGATCAAACGAATGGTAAATGACTGTAGACCAGTGGTTCTCAACCTTTTTCAGTTCAGAACCCACCTTGAAGGATATTACACTTCATAAGCATGGGCACTGGCAGAATTTCTTGTAGAGGTGTGCACCCAGTTTATAATCATAGTTTTGCTAACATCGAGTACTTTAAGAAGCCCTCTTTTACCTTGCTTAAACACATTACACTGCCGCAATCCATTTGTTCATAAATGGTTAGCTTTGTAATCCAAGCAGTCTCGATAGCAATGTGAAATGATGACAGTTGACACCTCTCGGTAACCACATGCACACACACACACACACATGGTCGGAAATATCAAGCGACACTTTAAGTCAACATGCATATGACACACAGATAATTAAGAACTAATTGCTGGGACTGAAACAAAAACAAAAGGACACAGTAAATAAATTTTCGAGCCCAACCATGACTCAGCAAACGCCTGCTCGAGTCCGAGCAGTTGGTAGCGCCTCATAGGTTGAGAAACAATGCTGTAGATGGAAGGCACACCATCACTCACCTTGCCTAAGTTGAAGTCGCTTTGAGCACTGGGAAGTCCTGGAACACTATTGGCCATACGTCTGAGAGCTTATGCGAGAACTTACAAAAGAGGGGGGGGGGGGCACATAATTGCTCCACACACTTACGTGACCTTCCTTTCGAACTGGACGTAGACCTTTTTGTGCATCGGTTCCACCCCATTGTCTACAATAGTGTTGTATTATGAGATGTTTACACTAAATTTGGAGTTTTTTGTTGTTTTGTAGCGATGAACATCGTTTGCCCCATTTACTTACCAAGAGTGTTTTCTGTCATAGGTATATTTTGCTGAAGCAGAGGACAGAACGACATGACCTGTTCACCCCAGCCGTGATTGGCTGCGAATCTGATGAAGCAGGAAGGAAATTCCAGCTGCAACCAGTGGAGTATCTCTTGAGCTCCTCTTCTCGCCTGGGAGAGGCCATAGTACTCGGACTGCTCACACAACTCAAAGAAGGATGCTACTTTCTGGAAGACCCTACCGGGATCGTACAGCTTGATTTAGCAAATACAATATCCTTTAGTACAAGCAAGGATGCAATAAAATCATTATTTTCCGCATCTGCCTACAAACCTTCCTTGCTAACAGTTCCCTTGGACTGAGCTTTAAATGTCTTGTGCTAAACTGCATTTGTACAACCTGTCACGTTTCCCACGTTCCCTGATCATTGGTATTTCTAGCAGAAACCACGCGGCGTTGCCACTGTAGACAGAGCGAATGTTGTGTTGGAGAAAGCCGAGGCCAGGCTGCAATTAAGATATGCGAATTAAGATAATACAGGGTGTCCCAACAGTCAAGAAAAAATAAAGAAATCAACAAGTAGGTCAAGAAGTCAATAAAAGGAAATTATATTTGTGGTCAAGAATTTTTGCTATCACAATAACTGATTATGCCCCTTTGTCTAATCTCAAAGATGAGGATGAATGGTGGTAAGATAAGATGGATGAATGGACAATCACAATATGCAGGGACGACAACACGAGCCACATATCATACTGGCCGTGAATCCAGGTGCAAGATCCTCTCTAGCCTGCCAAGTGCAGTACAGATGCATTAATAGATAAAGCAAGTCTAATTCTCTAATTAAATAGAGTTTCAGTTTTCATCTTAAGTGGACTTTTGGTAGGGGTTTATCATTAAATAAATATGTATTTTCTTCATTACTAATTTCCAGCTTTACCTACGCAGGAGTTGTATAAATAAAGGTTTAGAAAAATGAAAAAAAAAAGTGAAGAATTTTAGATTTGTTATTTCGGTAGACCCCGTAATACAGTACCACGCTTGCAAAATAAGCTTCTTCAACAAGATGCAAACAAAACATGTGGGAGTTGGATTACAACATGACGACAGCATCTGTGTACTTTTAACCAAAATTTTAGCCCCAAAAAACTATTGTGCAGGTTATGCATGGAATAATTCCAACAGCTAACAGCCAAATGGCTGTTTCCTATGATTTTTCACCTTCTATCGGTTCATTTTGCAACACTGAGCAATGTTATGTGGTTCTGGTGGTGATCAACTATGCACTTACTGACATGGGAGCCTTAACATCAGTGTTTGTTATATGAGAAACATTTTTGGTCCCTATGCAAAGTCATGCAGTTCTGATGGCAATCAAACCAACTGTCACATGGGAGCCATAACATCAGTATTTGACACATGAGAGAAAAATGGAAAATAACACTCAATGATATTATGTATTTTCCTCTGCACATTACAGATGAGATCATTTTTTATGCTTTTCTCTATCAAAACCAAAGTGCACCTTATACATGCATAAATACGGTATTTTCCTCAGTTTTTGTTATTTGCGTGTCTAATTTTCTCCACATTATTTCTAATTACTCATTTGCTATCGAGTGTTTTAACGCTCTTATTTTCATTGCTGTAATTATATTAGCCATGGAGCAACTTTATTTAATTTTTGAAGTACTGTAACCATAATATCAAATGTGCTTGCATATTTCTGCAAATTGAGGTATTTTTATAATGTGTATTTCACAAGAAGTTTTTATCTGTTTTCAAAGACTAAGAAGTGTAAGGCGCTTCTTTATGACCTCTTTCTATTTTTATTAAATATATTATTTTGTGAAGTTTCAATTTATATTTTCCTTAACACAGTGATCACAAATTCCATACAGGTCTCCATACAGAAAATTGTTTCGTGTTAGCTGAAGGGTGGTATGAAGACAAAATATTCCATGTGAATGCTATGGGTTTCCCTCCTGCAGAGACTGCAAAAACAACAAGGTAAAATCAAGCATTGCTGAAGGTGATTAATACATACACACAAAGAAACCTTGATTTATTGTTTTGGGAACATGTATACAGGGTGATTGGTAATTCGACTTATTCCTGGAAAGGGGTAATACTAGAGCACATTTGCAACAAATTTGACCCTATGCACCGGGGGTCAGAAATCAATGGGTTTCGAGTTATTGGAGTTTGTAGAGTTTCGTGACATATTCCGACTTGAGACCAAAAAACTACTAATTGTGAAAAAACTACTACACCCTGGGCACTTAATCGACTTGTTGCTAACAGCTGACGAATGAGTGACTACTGGGAAAAAAAATCATGCCCAAAATTCCCATACCCACAGAAAGAAACAGTCATTGGAGCACACGTCATGAAGAAATTTGGAAATTATCGTTTAAATCGAAGAGGATTACTCAAAAGAATGGTAACACACTTAGCGTAAAAATTACGGAAAAAAACTTCCTAGTTTCATAAGCTGTCCAAAAAGATACAAATGTTGTCAACTGGTACGTGGGTTGGGGGAAAAATCTGAATACAAAGCGGAGAAGGCACGTTGTAGACTCCCATCATGTGACAAGAATTCTGTGGACGGACGAATCCAAATTCGACCGCGATGGTATTACGAATTTTCATAATGCGGTTTTTCATCCCCTAAGGGTCATAACCCCAGAAAATCTAAAGGAAAGGCTCACCAGAGAAAATTCTCACTAAATGGGAATCATCCACAAACATGTGTTCGGGCCATTCTATGTGCCACAAAACCTAAACGGCATTACCTACGAAAACTAAGGGAAGAATTGTCGACGCTGCTGGAGGATGTGCAGTTCGCCACAAAAAGGGGTATGATTTACCAACATGATGGCTGCCCAGGCCACTATTTCCAGGGTGTGCGACAGTCCCTGGGCGACAATTATCCCATGCAATGGATTGGCCGAGGTGGCCCGACCCCTGGCTGGCGAGGAGTCCGGATTTGACGCCATGCGACTTTTACATTTGGTGTCACATGAAAGAGTTAGTCTACAGTACACCAGTGGATTCCCAAGTAGAGTTGAGAGAGAGAAATGTGACAGCCGCCCAATACATAAGAGACTGAGTGTCAACGCGAGTGACTGTGCCTGAAGTACATCGCAGGTTGCGTGCTTGCATACGTAACGGGGGAGGCAATTTGAACAGGATTTGTAGTTTTCGTAACAGTTAATTCTGACAACCTGCAATCATGAGAATGGTAAATAACATTATTATTTCACTCATTTTCGTTCGTTTATTTCTCACAACAGACAACATCTTTTCACTTTACAAAGAGGTCTACAACGTGCCTTCTCCGCTATTTATTCAGTTTTTCCCCAAACCTGTGTGCCAGTTGACAACATTTGTATCTTTTTGGAGAGCTTATGAAACGAGGAAGTTTTTTCCGTAATTTTTACGCAAAGTGTGTTACCACTTTTTTGAGTAATCCTCTTCAATTTAAATGATAATTTCCAAATTTCTTCATGACGTGTGCTCCAATGACTGTTTCTTTGTGTGGGTATGGGAATTTTGGGCATGAATTTTTTTTCCCAATAGTCACTCATTCGTCAGCTGTTAGCAACGTGTCAATTAAGTGCCCAGGATGTAGTAGTTTATTCACAATTAGTAGTTTTTTGGTCGCAAGTTGGAATATGTCACGAAAATCTACAAACTCTAATAACTCGAAACCCATTGATTTCCGACCCCCGGTGCATAGGGTCAAATTTGTTGCAAATGTGCTCTAGTATTACCCCTTTCCAGGAATAGGTCGAATTACTAATCACCCTGTATATGACACTGGTACAGGAATGTATGTGTAATACTTTGGAAAATACAGTGTTTTGAAATTTGTCCATGTTAAGTGAACATTATATTTTTAAAATGTACCAGCATTGTACCTCAGTGGCAGGAGCTTATGTGTAGGCAACTTGTTTACATCCATTCAAAACTGGATTCTCAGTTCCCGTTGTTGCAAATGATCACTCCGTGATCAATATTGTTCTGACCTAAAATTTCTGAACATAAGACAACCATTAAGAAATAAATAAAGTCCATTTAGATGTGCAACATGAACCATTTTTATCTCACTCTTTGCAGTTTATATTCAAGTTCAAATGTGTTACTTAAATCTTGTAATCTGTTTTGGTAGACTTAGTAATTTAGAAAGAGAGAATATGTGTGTAAGAAATTGCTGATTGTACTGCATAAAGTAGCACTTTATGCTGCTACTCTGTTGAATGATATTTTAAAAAATGACATTTTTTCCAGAGCATACTTTGGCAATTTAAATTTTTTTGGAGGACCATCAGCAGTGTCCGTGAAATCATCACCCAAGCTTCTTCGACTGGAAAAAGAAAATGAAGATGGAATGATTGTGTTTATAGCAGATGTCTGGTTGGACCGCATCAAGGTAAACTTCACCAGCTTGTGAAATTCCCAAATGTTTTGGATAGGGCTGTGCAATATTAACTTTCTGATCACAAGTTATGTTGACATTTGCCAAAATGGCCACAGTTCACTTTATTTTGCAATTTTTAATGCATGATAAACATTTTTTGAACATTCATTGCACACACACAAACATATTTTTTTCCAAAAATTTAAATTTTCTGGTGTTATCAAGTTTGTGAAAAATCAGCTAAAGGTTCAGTATTGATTAGCATATCTGAACATGAAGTGGACTTGAAAACTTTTGACAAACTTATGTCTCTAATAACTAGGGCTGAGCCGATACCGATATTAATGTATCTTTATTGACTGATACCACTGGTATCGCTATCGGGATATGTTGGTTATAATTTAATCAAAAATACTGTTCCAGAGTCTGGGTGTTTTGCAGTCCACAAAAATGATGCGCTGCACTTTGGAGACTAAATATCCTGGAAATTATGCAAAGTGCATAATTTTCATTATTTTTGTAACAACATTGTGGAGAGGGTCTCCCTTATAATGTAGTGATAACATTGTCGCCTTGTATTCAAATGTCCCTGGTTCGATGCCCAGTGGAGGCACTAGTGGTTCAGATCCCACTTTAAACTGTACGGGGGGGGGGGGGGGGGGAGTGAAAAGTTTTGAGCCTCACATGGAAGGAGTGATGCTAGGTAGTTCAAATTTTGGAGTATGTAAGGTTTGAGTTTTAGGAGACACTGTACGAACTTTGATAAAATCCACATGTTTTCTTCCATGTTTTTGTCAAGTTCAAAATGAATGAAGTGTCAGAAGAGAGTGGCTGACAGGGCCGTGATTTGGTACCTCTGTCGGAAAGGCCTCACTGCACAGGCTGCTTTGGTCGAGTGTGGCTTCACTGCACTTCCCCATTCACTTTAATCCTCCAACCTGCCCCCGTCAGAATTCGCTTCGAGGACGTCACTTCCACGTGGACGAAGGATGTCATTCAGTGGTGTGAGACTCAGGACAAATCATTCTACCAGATGACTGTAAAAAACTTACAGCACAGAATGCATAAGTGCATTGATCTGGTGGGTGATCATAGTGATTATGTAATTATGTAGAGAACTTTTCACTCTCCCCTCGTAGTTCTAGTCCCAATTAGCCTTTCTGTTCTTAAAGTGGACTTACAAACAAACTCAACTAGGTGATTCAATGATTATCTCATGTGAAAGCATGAATGTTTTAAAGCAGTGGCATAGTTCCATTGGAATGCTTACATCATATTATTAATAATTATTCTGAACTACTTTAATTGTTACAATTTTCAAGTATCTGCATCAGTATCTGTGAGAATAAAAGAGTTTCGGTATTGGTTCAGCTAGTAATAACAATAGTAAAGTTGAAACTTTTATACTATATTTACGCCTTGTTGGTTTTTGTAAACTCTATATTGATGTATCAATATATACAGGCCTAGCTGCAGAGATGATAATATTTTATTACCCTTTCATAGGTACTTGAGAAGCTCCGCATCCTTTTCCATGGTTACGCTGAATGTCCACCAATAGCTTTTGTTTTCATGGGAAATTTCTTATCTTCTCAGCAAGGAAGTGATCACACACATATGCTGAAAGCTCAAATGAAAGTGCTTGGTGATTTGATCGCTGAATTTCCATCGCTGGTACAAAGTAGTAGATTCATTTTTGTGCCTGGACCTTCAGATCCAACATTTGCAAACATTCTTCCCAGGTTAGTTAGTATATCAGTTTTATCTAAAATTTGATGTAATACAAACATGTTTTATTGTTGAGGTTACACTGTGGAGACAAATTGTTCCCATAGCTTGACCTTTATTTGACGAAGCCCCAGTTCTGAAATCTGATGTAGTTTTAAGTTCAAATTCAGTTGTTTTACGGGTAATATACTCTATGTGATCAAAAGTATCCGGACACACCGCGAAACGTGTGTTTATCATAGAGGGCGACACAGTACTGCCATCTACTGCATGGAACACATAGTCAGCGAACTCGGTAGTCTGCAGACAGTTTGAGACAGCAGTATGGGATGGTGTGAGGAACTCACAGACTTTCAACGTGGTCAGTTGGTTAGGTGTCACTTGTGTAGGAAGTCTGTTTGTGTGAGATTTCCACCCTCCTAAACATCCCTCTGTCCACGGTTTCCAATGTTATAGTGAAGGGATGTGTACAACCCAAAAGCATGCAGTCCAACCTCCCATGTTGACCTCCAGAGACCATCGAGTGTTGAAGAGGGTCGTACAGCATTATCGTCAATCATCCATCGCCACCATCACACAGGAATTCCGAACTGCATCAGGGTCTCTTCCAAACACCATTACTGTTTGGCGCAAGGTGCGGCAACTTGGTTTCTATGGCCGAGCAGCTGCCCATAAGTCAAACATCACACAGACAAATTAAAAACGCCGCCTCGTGTGGTGCAAGGAGCGTCGAAACTGGACCATAGAACAGTGGAAAACCGTTGGTTGGAGTGATGAATCACAGTACACAATGTGGCGATCCGATGGTAGGGTGTGGGTGTGGTGAATGCCTGGTGAACGACATCTACCAGCCTATATAGTGCCGACAGTGAAATTCGGAGGTGGCGGGGTTACAATGTGGTCGTGTTTCTCCTGGAGGGGGCTTGGCCCCCTTGTTGCTTTACATGGCATTGTCACAGAACAAGCTTACGTTGACATTTTAACAGCGTTCATGCTGCCTACCGTCGAAGATCAGATGGGGGATGACCATTGTGTCTTTCAACACGACCGAGCACCCGTCTATACTGCAGGGCTTGTGGGGGAGTGGTTTGATGACAACAACGTCCCACTAATGGACTGGCCTGTGCAGAGTCCTGATTTGAAACCCACAGAACATCTCTGGGATGTTTTGGAATGCCGACTTCGTGCTAGACCACACCTATCCACATCAATACCTCTTCTCATTTTGGCGCTCTGGGAGGAATGGGCTGCCATTCCTCAGGAAACCTTCCGGCATCTGATTGAAAGTATGCCTGTGAGAGTGAAAGCTGTCATCAAGGCTAAGGGTGGGCCAACACTGTATCGACTGCCAGTGTTCCCGATGGAGGGTTGCTCAAACTTGTACTTTATTTTCAGGTGGGTATCCGGATACTTCTGATCACATAGAGTAGATGTACAGTCACAGACACTTTTGCATTGTAACGATTCCATTGAAAGTAAATTAGGCCATTACAACGCAGAAGTATCCATGACTGAACAACACTGATCAGTTGTTTATAAATTGTCACAGCAGTGGGCTAATCAACGGGGCATCTGACTGCCATGCAAGAGACTTGGGGTGAGTGATCCAAGGTTGGAATTTTTCTGGCCTTGTCCCTGCATAAAGTGGCTCTGGAGTGGCGGGGAGGGGGAAAGTAAAGGCAGCTGGAGCTTGGTGCTGATTACATCACCTCCAAACACATCTCTGAGATGCAGAGTTATTCAATCCCTGAAGATGAGAGTGACATTACCTCTCAGAAGCATATCTGGAACTGATCTGGTTGATATCCCAAGAGAATTTCATCATTTATCACCAGAAAAGCTTCCAAGAATGAGAAGTTTGCATGATAGGTACTCATGAAAGATAATTTTTTGTCTAATGCTTTTTAATATAAAATTTCTTCATTTTACTAGGTTTTGTAAATCAATGTAAACATTGTGAAAATGACTTTTATTCTTCTTCCATTCATTTGTTGTCACAACTGGAACAGAATATCACCAGAAGAATAAAAATCCCTTTCAAAGTAAAAATTTTAAAATTATTTTGTAATTATTTTTGTAAAGGCCTTCCCAGTGGCATCATATTAACACTGCTAATCAATCCGTGGTGGAGGCACATTGTACTGTGGCTCAGATCCCACTTTAAACTGTAAGTTCAATTTTGATTAGCTCATCTGAGTTTAGTGTGGACTAATAAATAGTTCTAGGAATGAGCAGTATTTCAAAATTGCACACTATTTCTACAAATTCCCTCGGTTTTTGTTTTTTTGAATGATTTATAATTTATGTTATTGATATTGTTATTATTCAGACCTCCAATTGCAAAGTCCATAAGAGAGGATCTTGAAAAGAAGGTACCTTCTGCCATATTTGCAACAAATCCTTGTCGGATTCAATACTGTACACAGGAAATAGTTGTTTTCCGAGAAGACATAGTCACAAAAATGTGTAGGAATACCATTTATTTCCCAGTATCTGGAGAAATACATGACCATGTAAGTATATTAGATTAGGTAGTTTTATGATGTTCTGCACACTATTCATAGTATTTGTTAGAATGCATTCTAATACTTAAGTTCTCGTGATGTATTCTGCTTGTAGAAATTTTAATAAATCATAAATATAAAAATACACGTAATTAAAATTCAATTCAGAACAATTGCATGCCCTGTAATCAGGGTTTTAGTAACATATTGCCAATATAAAGTTAAATAATATGTTTTAATTTTAAATAAAGTGTTTCAACAAAATTTAAATTTAAAATGCAGGCTTCTTAAGTCAGTGGCAGACCCCCTTTTTTGTTGTTTAGTTGCCGTATGTTTTTAACATTGAATTTAATAATATCTGGCATCAAACTACATGGCATAGTGGTGCCATTGCCACTGACTCACCTATATGGGTAACTCACAAGAAAGTGAAGTAGCAAATCATGCATGATGGACTTCCATGTAACCAAATGATTAACACGCTTGTCCCTTGGTGTGAACAGTTCCGAGCTCAATTCCTAGTGAGAGTCTTAAATCAGTCTTGTGTATTTTGTGATTTTATCATCCACTGACATAAATTTTAGAAAGTTACTTTGTTTGCATGTAGTTGGTGTTCAACATTACTCTCTCAGCTCTTCAGTTTAAACATGATGATAAAGGTAAAGGGTTCCCCTGTGCTTAGCACCACGCCATGAAGGCATATAGGGGTGTGGGGGTGATGTGATCAGCATCACGCCCCTGACCATCTTTACCCCCCAGGGTTTCCCCCACGTACACATGTCATTCGACGCTGGGTGGGCGCTGGGGCCGCTTCAAACGTTAGAAAAACTCCCGGATTTGAACTGGCCGGGGATCAGACCCAGGACCTGTAGCATGGTTATCAGATGCGTTACCGACTGAGCCACTGCGGCCCTTAACCTTTTGCTGCCCAAGCGTCTCGAACGAGATACCCAAATGTAACCCTCACTCTCCCAAGCGTCTCGATCGAGATGCTGTGTCAAGGTCGTAGTTTTTACGTTATAACTTTTCTATTTTTGGCTAGAATTTCGATTTTATTTTTTTATATTGTTCCTAACACATGTATTTAACAGAAACGGTTTTTTGCATTATTTTTTTTTTTTTTTTGTCTTCATGAAAATGGAGGGGAAAAGGTGGGAAAAGGTACTTCTCTTTTGCGGCTCTTTTCAATGTCAAAATTTTGCCGACAAAGGAAGACCGGCTTTGTTGTTCTAAAGCAATGCTTTTCACTCCCTCCAGCTAAGTGCATTCGAAGGAAGCTTGTTTATCAGTATCCGATGTCAAAATGAAAGTTTTCCGTGAGGGCGCAAGCAGGGGGAGGGGGAGGGGGAAGACTGGTTGTTGAATCTGCGTTGTGAGAATGGAATTTCGAAGCGCGCTGAAGGAAACCTTTGTTTTTTTAGCACAAGTGGCAACAGGGGTTACCCAGCATTGTCTAATAATAGAATTTCAAGCAGCTGAAAGAATTGGCGCTCATTTTTCACTACGTTCTAGCTTTTCGTCCGTGAATGTTGTGCGTAGGTGTCGTTTTGTGCCCAAGTACAAGGACATTTTTTTGGGTGAAGTGACAATTTTTTAAAATAATTTTTGGGGGTTTTCTCCCTTCCCCCTCCATATATACGCCCAATTTGAATAAATTTTGCATTTTGACTTTTTTTTGAGGGGGCGGGGGGAAACACCATTTTTTCAAAGTAAAGTAATTTTGAGGGGATTTCCCCCCTTTCCCCCTCCATATATACGCCGAATGTGCATAAATGATATATCGTCTGAATCTGTGTTTCATTCTGCTTACAACGGTATATCTTTCATATCTCTAGGGCATTTAGTTTCTGAGCGATAGTCATTTCAATGTAACTCTGCATTTTGAAGCTTGAATCAGTGGCGTGGCGACCATTCCTTTTGGGGGTACAACTCAAGTTACATTGGTCATATGATAATAATGCAAATATTTTTGTGATCCTTACATGTCAGCGATAATTTCTATGTGCATTTTGAACTTTTCATATCCTTTTTTCGGGGGGCGGGAGGGAGAAATCCCATTTTTTTAAAAAAAAATATTTCAGGGGATTTCTCACCTTTCCCCCTCCATATGTGCGCCGAATGTGCATAAATTATATATCGTCTGAATCTGTGATTCATTCTGCGTACAACGGTATATCGTTCATATCTCCAGGGCAAATAGTCTCTGAGCTAAAGTCATTTCAAGGTACCGCTGCATTTTGAATCAGTGGCATGCCGACAATTCCTTTTGGGGGTATAACTCAAGTTACATTGGTCATATGATAATAATGAAAATATTTTTGTGTTCCTTACATGTTAGCGATCATTTCCATGTGCATGTCGACTGTCAAGTACTTTTTGCTTGAGGGGAGGGTGGGGGAACAATTTTTTTTTCCCGAAATTTTTGAATTTTGAGAGTTAGCCCCCCCCCCCCCCCCCCCCCGCCACATATACACTGAATTTGCAGAAATTTCATATAGTCTGAATCTCTGGTTCATTCCGCGTACAACGGTCTATCACTCATCTCTCTAGGGCAATTAGCCTCCGATCTACACTCATTTCATTGAAACTCTGCATTTTGCTCAAAATCGGCTCGGGACAGAGAGGCTTACATGTGAAAAAGGCCTTGGGCTGCAAAAGATTAAACATGATGATGAGGATGGTAAAATAGAGGACTCTCTATCCTGAACAAGATTCAAAACTAGAACTGTTGCAGGCAAAATTGTGAGTCAGACACTCTTAAGTACTTGGCCATTGAAGTAGCAAGAAGCCCAGATTCACATTGGGAATTTAACCAGATCTCTTTATTGTCATTTTATTTGCTTTTGTGTTGTCACTAAAATTAATTTTTGTGCTTTCAGCGTTTAAAAAAATAGGTATTTTACAAAATAATAATTTTTTTTTTTTTTCAGTTTGCTAAAACAATTGTTTGCCAAGCTCATCTAGCACCCCTTCCACTCTCTGTGTGCCCTGTGTACTGGTCGTTTGACATGGGGTTACACCTGTATCCAGTTCCAGATCTGGTTGTATGTGCTGACCAATTGAATGCTTTCAGCACATCGTATATGGATTGCCAAGTGATAAATCCTGTAAGTACCCTTTTCCTGCTTGTAGTAGGTCATCATTAGGACTCTGAAGTTGAAAAATTATATTTTTATCTGAGCCTTCAAAACAATGCTAAACCTGATATCAGTCTGTTTCTCATAAGTTAGAACCAGAAAAACATGTTTTTATTTTGCCTTTTTTTTCCCCCTCGGCTTTTCTTGGCTTTTAGGTTTCAGTATTTTTTGCCATGTTTATTGCATTTTTCTTCATTTTTGAGGTTTATTACTCTTCCCCTTTTGTTTCATGCAGTTTAATTGAATTTGCTACCATAATTGATGTATTTAAATTTCCAGCATGGAAGGAAATGGTGAAAATGACAAGGACAAGAATGGAGAAGTGTCTGAACCATAAAAGAGGCAGTGAAGTGTGTTAGACTGCTCTAATGTTTTTAGTGTGTTTGGATAAGGCCAAACTAAGTACAGAAAAACCAGACTCGAGAGCAGCCATGTCAAACTCAATTCGTAAGAAGGGCCGCATAACAATAATACCAAAACTGTCTAGGCTGCACATCTCGAACCCAGACTTCTTGAAGTCTAAAACTAAAAGGTTCGCCCCTGACGGGTGGAAGAGGTGGAGGTTCCAGTGATTAGACTTGACTTGTAGTGTCGTAAATTATATAGAAAGTAAGTGATAAAAATTAGCAACAGAAAGGGGATGCAATAGTTCTCCTCACCTCCTTTACATACCACCCTACCTAGAACTGAAAGTTTATACGATTGCACATGTGTATAACTGCAATGAAAAATAGTTTAATTATAATCCTCATATGTTTTATTGAGAGAAAAAAATAATACAAATATTTTTCATAGCCAATGATACTATTTTATGTGTTTGTTTCAAGTATAAATTGGTTACATTTGTACAAACATTTTGGCAAGAAACCCAAATATGGACAATTTTAGTTTCATTTCCCAGATATTAGATACCCTTCATTTTTTAGAAACCAACTTCCCAATGTCTAAATTATGTTTTTGTATCAGGAAACTCTTAATGGAAACAACAAGTGTTTGTCAGTCATTCTTTAACTTGACATGTGTTATTTTGCGTCACCTTTCTGGCATTTTTGCTAATCGTAATGATGAGGATGAGTGATGACATGATGAAATTGATGAAGGGACACTCGCAAAGAACATTCATGCCCAGGGACCAGGGACCCTTGGCATCGTAGCACGTTGTGCTAATCATTCCACCAGAGAGACCAGCTGTCAGTCATTTTTAATCCTTCGGATGTTTTATTAATCTTCATAATGGAGAACAGCTGTTCACAAAGTTAAGGGCTGTCCAACAACACTAAAATTCCAGCAGCAAAATAGCTTATTCGAGGATACTGCTGTGGGAGGTATGAAAAAATTGATATTTCTCTTTCAATATTGAGTCGCATTGTAAGTCACTAAATTCCATTTGAAGGTTTGGAATTCAAAAGGAAAGGGAACAGTTAACAAGAAAATTTACCTCACTCTTTGAAGTTTTGAAACCTGTTTTCAAATTCATCAAGCAGTATTTTTACTTTGGGCCAGTATTGCCTTAAATCATATTCACAGATTGAACTTCGGTATTCCAGAGAATTTTGGAAATGACTGAAATTATAGCTACTGTACCTTTGCAAAATGGCCTCCATTTCCTTGAAGATATCTTCTCCTGTAGTTGTGTCACAGAGAGGAATTATATCAAGCAGTTCTGTCACATTGAGATGAGAATTGTTCACGAATGAATACAGCTATCAGAGTACTCTAAAAGTCCCTACTTTCTATTGCGAGCAACAACAAAACCAGCAATTTTTGCTTTCAATTGTTCTTTGGTATCTCAATCTCCTCTTGAACTGTATTTATGATTTTGGAACTTTGATTTTTGTTATATAGCGTCTCTTTTCTGCCACTTTTTGCTAATGGCAACTATGAGCATGAGAGATATAATGAAACTGATGAGGGAACATCTACACAGAACACCCATCCAAAGGCCTGGATTCAGTGACCACTGTTATAACTAGGAAACGGAACTTTATGTGCTAAGAAACTCCGAAATATTAATTTTTTTATGAGTCATAAATGTTGAAAATATGTGACAAAAATAAAAAAAACATTTGGTAACAAAAACAAAATATTACATGCATTTTAAACACCTGAAATCAGTTTCTAAATGCTTATCTCTTAGTGAGCTATTTTTTGGAAGAGTTGCAGTGGATCACCATAGTTTTTTCCAAATTCTCCATTGTAAATCTGTGACGATTATCTCTAAAAGCATCTTATATTGTGAGAAAGATCGCTCCACGTTACAAGAAACAATTCTTGCATATCTGAAGCAAGAAATGTCACTAACGCTGAAGTTTTCCAAAGCTTGCTCTTCCTTTACTTCACCTTACAAAACACGTGCAATTTGGCACAAAGTTTGAAAACCTTGGTTTTTTTCAGTGAGTTCTTTCAGTTTAGTTTCTACTATACGGACTTCACCCACGGAAGCTGCCAAAGTGTTCACAGACGATTCAAGCTTTTGTATGGAATTAGAGAGAAAGGACAGGTTTGTTGAGATGTATGCCATTTCGACTTTTAAGGAGAGATCCTTCAACAGTTCTTGCAGAATTTCTCTTCTTTGTCGAGATCATTTACAACAGATACAAATTTTTCAAAGTTCTGGACATAATATACAGCTGCATCCAACCAAGTGCCCTATCACCTAACTACAGGTGTAGGGGCAAGTGGAACATCAGGACATTTTTGTTTAAAAATGTCTATTCTTCTAGGCAACTTGATAAAAACTTTCTTCCCATTTGAAACCAGTTTATCGACATTGGGATAAAGAGCTCTTATCTTTACACATATGCTATGCACAGCATGAGCCACACATGTAACGTGCACCATTTTGGGGGTAGCTAACGGCAAGGCTTATTGCAGCTTTTTTCATGTAAGCTGCAGCATCTGTCACGAGGAGAAGAACATTGTCAAATTTTATGCCTTCCGGCCACAATAGCTGCATTGCTTCGTTAAATAGCCTTGCTATCGTTACATGTGTAGCCCCAGCTAGCTCTCTACACACTAGAAATAATTTGTCGTTGAGACAGATTTCCCACTTTTCTACCGGTGGAATCTGTAGTTTCATCAATACATACCCAAGTATTTCGATGCGCACATTGTGAGCGAATATGTTGTAAGGTTTGCTCGTAACACCTGTGCAGATACGTTTTTCGCAATGTTGATTCGTCAGGCAGTTCGAAGTTCGTATATTTCGTGAGAAAGTTTCGTAAATCAGGGTTCTTTAATTTGAACAGTGGAATATCTGCGGACACAAAAGCTCTGCACAAGTCCATTGAAAAAGCGGACAATTTTGTCGGTTCCCGAGTTTGTTGCCCGATAAGTGCCTGTCTGCCTCTCAAACGTAAAGAAGCAACAACATACTTGTTGCTACCTAAATGCTGCGTAATTTGCGAACGTTGGTCAGCTGCGATAGATTTACCACACAGTTGCAAAATAACACTTTGCCATCAGTTGAAAACACATTCTTATATTCTTTACAGAACTGTTGCAAACGAGACGAAACACTTGCCTCAACTTTTGGTATATCATAGGAGAAAACACACTGCTGCACAAGTATTGAATCAGAAAATCACAAAAGCAGAAACACTCTCGAAACTCTGCATTACGTTGTAAGCTTGACTTATCTAGGTAATATTTCCCCCCAATAGGATCGTAGGCAAGGTGCCAGAAGTCTGCCAGCGAGCATGTTCAAGGACAAAACAAACCTAGCACACTCGATGTGAGAGAGGTGCGGAGAATAAACATTTTTCCTTTGAGGATTTTGAGGTAGCTGAAGTCAATGAGCGATTTTATGTATTTAAAATGAAAATTCGCAAAATATGTATTTACATACGGAAAACTGGAAAATATGTGTTTTTATGTAAAATAAAATTTGACGTGTTAACATATAAGGCTATGATCAGAATTTTGGCAAAAACGAGGGTCTATCTTATAGCAGAGAAAACATTTATTTGCCTAAAGTTCCGTTCCCTAGTGATAACCACTCCGCCATAGAGGTCGGCAATTGTATTTCATGACAAGGAAATGTTTGTGAATGTGAATTCACTTCACAACAAAAATAAATTCCTCTTTTATAGTCCTTTTCTTACTTCCACAATTCTTAGGCAGAGCGACATGGTTAGGTTATCTGAAACTTTTCCAGAAGATGACTTTCCTTCACAATCAAGAAACAAGACTCATGGTTGACAAAAGAAATACACCTTAATGCAATGCAAGAGTAGGGAAAATATTGGGTTGAGGAATAATTCATGAGCATTTTTTCAAATGTGAAAATGCACGCAGAAATGAAACGCATGGGCAAAATGTTTTATGTTAGTTGAAAGAGAATTGTTTCCTGTACAAGATAGTGTGTTATGATTTTTTAATGTTATTGATTTTTGTGTATTTTCAGGTCATCAAAATGGAATGTCAAGTGGGCAAAACGGAGCATTTTCAACACCATTTGCTTTTTGCATTTAATCAAGGTGTTAAGGCCGCTGAAGCTGCTCGTGAGATTTGTGTTGTGTATGGAGAAGGAGCAATGCATCAAAGTACCACCCGCACTTGGTTTTTACGCTTCAAAAATGGGAATTTTGACCTTAAGGACGTATCACACATCGGTCGACCAATTGAGTTCGATGAAGAAGTTTTGAATCATCTTCTGCACCAAAATCCACGTCAAACGACCAGAGAATTGGCGGAGGAGCAGATGGAGTGTGATAAAAAAAACAAAAAAACTGAGGTGAACCACCTTCCCTCAATGGGCAAGGTTCAGAAACTCTGTGCTTGGGTGCCACACACTTTGAGCAAAGACAACAAAAATCAACGCTCCACAATTTCCACCAGTTTGTTCGACATCGTGTAACACATGGTCACAAACATCATTTTCTTTACCGCATTGTCGAACTTAATTCCCAAAACCAAAAGGGGGCACTACTTTCAGGCATTGCTCCTTCTCCATACACAACACAAATCTCACGAGCAGCTTCGGCAGCCTTAACACCTCGATTATATGCATAAAGCAAATGGTGTCGAAAATGCTCAGTTTTGTCGGCTTGACATTCCATTTTGATGATCTGAAAATACACAAAAATCAATAACATTAAAAAATCATAACACACACTATCTTGTAGAGCAAACAATTCTCTTTCAATTAACATAAAACATTTTGCCAATGCATTTTTACACTTGAAGAAAATGCTCATGAATTATTTCTCAACCCAATAGATCAATCTGGTGAAGTTTGAATGAGTTTAGGTTCATTTCATGAAAAAAGGAAAAGCAGGACAACTGCGTATGCATAGATAGTCAGTCCTGCATGCATGAAATGTAAGTAGGGTCAAGGCATGCGGCCTTAGAGTTTGACATGGCTGCTCTAGAGAAGGGATCTAGAAGAATATTGTTCGTTAAAACAGTATGACTTAACCTTTTGAGTCCCAAGGCCATTTTCACAAGTAAGACTCTCGGTCCCGAGCCGATTTTGAGCAAAATGCAGAGTTTCAATTAAATGAGTGTAGATCGGAGACTAATTGCCCTAGAGAGATGAGTGATATATCGTTGTACGTGGAATGAACCAGAGATTCAGATGTATGAAATTTATGCAAATTCGGCGTATATGTGGTGGGGGGGAGGGGGCTAACTCAAAATTCCAAAATTTCGGGAAAAAAATTTGGTCAAAATACAAAATTTATGCAAATTTGGTGTATATATGGAGGGGAAGGGAAGTGAGAAAACCCCCAAAAATTATTTTAAAAATTGTCACCACCCAAAAAATGTCCTCGCACTTGGGCACAAAACGACACCTACGCACATTCACGGACGAAAAGCTAAAACGCAGTGAAAAATGAGCGCCGATTCTTGCAGCTGCTTGGAATTCTATTTTTAGACAATGCAGGGTAACCCCTGTCCCAACTTGTTGGACACTTGTGCTAAAAAAACAAAGATTTCCTTCAGCACGCTTCGAAATTCCATTCTCACAACGCAGATTCAACAACCAGTCTTCCCCCTCCCCCTGCTTGCACCCTCATGGAAAACTTTCATTTTGACATCAGATACTGATAAACAAGTTTCCTTCAAATGCAGTTAACGGGCGGGAGTGAAAAGCATTGCTTTAGAACAACAAAGCCCATCTTCCTTTGTTGGCAAAAATTTGACCCTGAAAAGAGACGTAAAGAGAAGTCCCTTTTCCCACCTTTTCACCTCCATTTTCATGAAGAAAAAGAAAGGTGCAAGAAACATTTCTGTTAAATACATGTGTTAGGAACAATATAAAAAAAAAAAATCGAAATTCTAGCCAAAAATAGAAAAGTTATAACGTAAAAACTATGACCTTGACACAGCGTCTCGATCGAGATACTTGGGACCGTGAGGCTTACTTTTCGGTATCTCGATCGAGATACTTGGGACTGTGAGGCTTACTTTTGGGTATCTCGATCGAGATACTTGGGACACAAAAGGTTAAGCAACCACAGATAATACTTTTTCAGGCTACAGTAAAGTTAAAAACTGATTTTATGTTTCATACTCTACTGTATTTGATATTTAGTTTCATTAATAGATTCTTTGTCCGTCAAACAACTCCTACCTATATTATTTCCTCTTGTCACTACTAACACCATTTCAGGTTAAGGGAAGGCATTTCTGTTTGTCAAATTATGATATAGTGAACTCATTATTACAAGTGGAGTTGACTGTATGTAGCCCACAATGGAAATATGTGTATTTTGACATTTCAATCTCAAGGAAATTCGATTTAAAATAATTTTCTCTTTTTTCTGACTTGATTATACTCGTTCTTGGAATGTGATATCCTTATTGCAGGTATATTTTTGTAGTTGTTGCTACAGTGGCTGTAATGACATGCATAATTGTAATTTATTTAATGAACAAAAAGTATGTTTACTATTTTTTCTATTTATGTGCAATTTTAACGGATATTTCTAGTAATTATTAAAGAAATGCTACTATATTTTTTCTATTTATGTTATATTACTTTTTCAGGGCTCTTTTCCTAAGAGTGACTTCTCATTTAAAGTGTACATTCCGTCCAGCCAACAAGTGGAAGATAGCCAGATTCCAAATGAATGATTTGCACTTACAAGGAGGATCTTCAAGTGTTTTTCTTCTTCTTTTAGCTTTATCACCTTATTAGATACATGTAATTTTCATAGAATAAAATATTTTTATATAAAATTACTCCCAATTGTTTTTTTTTATAATACTATCCCTTTAAATTCTGTAATTTTAAATTATTAGTGTTTTTTTGTGATGCAGATGATGTAATTCGATATTCCCACACTTAATGGGAATGTTTGTAGGTTCGAAGAGTGTAACTGTTCAGTCACTTCATCTTAAAGTGGGGAAAATTGTCTTTATTTTTCTTATGTGCATATTTCGAGCACATTGAAAAATTCAAATTTACTCTTTATCACCTGACAAAAGGCAATTAGGAAACAAGGAAATTAAATTACTTGCGTGAAATTTTGAAATTTCGAATTTCCTTGTAAATTAATTTCAAAATTTCACGTAAGTAATTTTAAACTGCATTTACCGCATCCATCAAAGGAAATTAAATTTTGGGAATTTGCAATAAAAATCTGTTCTTTACTTTTGGGTCCATCTAAGATTGAAGCTATGAAAAAGTTGTCCAGTCCAAGGAAACTAAGATGATTAAATAAATTAATTGGATTAATTCATTATTTGTCATGATTTATCCCAGGTTTTCAAAAATGGGTCATTTTTGCACTGCCATCCATTTCACTTGTTGCCACATTCTGATACATACAATTGTGTCCTAGAAAGTACCAGCTGTAAAACTCTCTAATCTGAAATTTGGCAGTTTTTGTCTTCTTGTTAGGTGCAATGTGTATACAAATAATCTAAAAAATATGAATCCTAAAGGTTCAAAAATAATTTTATTGGTTGATTTGATGTGGAATGGCCGAGTAATATTCTCAGATGAGAAGAACAGCCCATGTTCTTTTCCATCTTTTCTCTATAACTTGCGTATATATAAAATAAATTACGCAAATTTACCATCTTTCACTCCATGTGAAAAGAGATGGGATGCTAGCACTGGTTCCATTTAACTGTACTAACGGTAAATCCTGAATGCATGAAATGAATCAAAACACAATCATAGAACATACACGCATGAAAGGCTACCAAGGCTTAGATAATCAAAAACTTTTCCAAGAAGATTGCTAAACAAAGTTTGGAAACCAGAAAAAATGCCCTTACATTATTTTGGGATATCTGCTCTAGGTGAAAAAACTGTGTACGTGCATTCAAAATGTTGCCAGTATGTTTTATATTTTCAATAAATTTTGTATGGGTGACTGGTTGCTCATGTTCAAAAAACATTATGAATGTCATAATGGGTAGGAAAATGGAACAAAATAATTATATTGATCTATTTTTTAATTGCAAAGTTGGAAGAGGGTTCCCATAATCTTCTCTTCGGTAAACCTAATGAGAAGCTAGATATCTTGATAGATAGCTTCTCAGAAAAAAATATTGGTACTTTAGTATTATACGGACTACCCCAATTACTACGCTATACATACCTAACCTAATCTTAATATCGAATAAGTTAGGTTAGGTTCCTATGGCATACTAATTAGATATGAGGCTGAGGTTAGGTACGTATAGCATGCTAACTGGAGGTAGTCCATATACTAAAGTGCCAAAATGTTAATATTTCATTTATTATAAAGATATTTCTATCTCTAGGTTATTTTAAGTTGCATTTCTACCTCATGGGTTAATCGCTACAATGTGAATAAATAATGAAGTGATGAAATGCAATAATACTCCTTGGTCTTAGCCAGGCTTCGAACCTGGGACCTCTGGCTTTACACTTACCACTCCAGCACAGAGACTGTCTATTTGAAAATTATATGTATGTTTATTTGGTTGGTGCAAAAGTAACTGCCAATTTTTGTTACTTTAAACCAAGGTGGATTGGTTTAAATCAGGTTGATTTAAATCAACATTTTAATCAGGTGATTTTTTAAAAAAAAAAAATTGATAATGTATGTAAGGATTTTGTAGATATCAAAATCACTTTTGGTGAAAGTACAACAATCCCATGATCATTTAATGGTGTTTATTAGGCTCTAAGATAGGAAATTAAAGGAAATAAAATATATGTACTGATGGTGTGTAAAGCTCATATGAAAGCAAATGTAAACTTATTTCTCCTGATTTAAATTTCAATATTTTTTATAGGCAAAAATATAAAACATTTTGTGTAGAAAAATATACAAACTACTAATCATGTTAAACAATAAATAGTGTCATCACTAAACTGTAAATAAACATGGCGCTGATATTTTTCAAACCATCACTAAAAAAATCTCCAAAATTCAGCTACAAAGACTATAAAAATATTTAAGTTAATATTTTAAGGGGGGGAGGGACAATTTCCCCCAGGTCCTTCTCTCCTCGGCTGCTGCCGATTACTGTTGCCAGCTTCGTGAACTATGGCCCCCTGCCCCACTATGATGCCATCACTGGCTCCGGCTTACATAAACAACTTCTGTCATAAGTATACATTCTGCACGTGATGTGATATGTTATATTGGCTACGTCGCCGCACCCCCTCTTACATTCCCAGCTACTTTTATAGCACCTTGGCTGACGTGAAGAGGACGTAATATTGTTATTCAGAAATACTTTATTTTTGATTTCATACGACCTCCAGTGGATTTTTGAGATGGGTGACGCCGCCGGAACTAGACGGTGAAAACTAAGAATAAATTGCCACCACTTTAAAGCTAACAGTCATAATTTGCCCCCTCACCCACACCGCCACTCATTTGACACCTAAAATTACCCCACGAGGCACTTTATCCAGTTTCGTAAATCTAGCTCCTTGAAAGTTTTTACTCCATTTACGGTGAAATTTAGCTCTTTTATGTGCATCAGGTTTGGCAACACTGCCAGGATGGCCGTAGGAGGCAAAGAGTAATACATTGCTCTTATGGAAATATTATTTTATTTGTTCTCTTGGGAATATCAAACTTCCGATGGCATAGAGAAATATATCAACGGAAAAAGGTCAGAGTGAAGTAGTAATTAACAGGCGAAAAAGTCAAAACTTCCATTTGATCAGCCGTAACTTTAAGTTGAAGTTGATTCCCCATAAGGATACATGGGTTTCTGAAAATTCTTAATCATCATATTTTTCAAACATCGTATCAAGCTTAATCAACTTTAAAAAACACTTTCACTTGCAACATGTGGAGAAATTCATACTCTATTGAACACCAGCTTTTTTTCTCAGTAGCATTGCCCATTTGGATGATATTGAAATAAATGCAAAATTGGTGCAAAATTGTCCCTCATCCCCTTAAGTTACAATTATAAGGTACATCCAGAATGTTTTATTTTCACTGGAAGAAAAGTTACTGAAATTATTATTAGTTTCATTAACACACACAACAAAAATTTCCATAGGTACAGTATCAGAAACAGAAAAATGTACATTTACGTATATTTTTTATTTGCTTTAAACAAACTGTTCAAATGTTTTACAGGAGTGTTTACTAGAAAAGGCCTTCTATAAAAAACATATATCTACATATACCCATACAGCACAACATGGTTTCAGATATGTTACGGATACGTAACTCGTGAAACATTGTAACATTGCAGCAACATTGCGAAACATTACTGTGATGTTTCAGGTATGTTTCAGCAATGTAAAAATATCCGCGAATCTAACATAACATTCGTAATGTTACAGAAACATATCAGTTCAACATTACAGAAACGTGTCAATGTAACATTGCAGAAACATGTCAGTGTAACATTACAAATACATTTCCGTAAGGTTTTGTGATATTTCAGCTACATTACAGTGATATAATTTTACATTACGGTTATATTGAATGGAATCAGTACTGTATTCATGAGTGAAATATTTAAGGGGGCCTATTGGGGTTAAGCCCTTTTATTTCAATATTTATTTGTAAATCATTTCCTGAAAATAAAATTCACAATGTTTGATACCTAATTAGGAGTGATATCTAATTATATTTATTTTACCTCACCTCAAATGACCACGTATCTCAATTGCTAGAATTATTCTCGAGGGGGGGAAAAAGTGCATAAAAGTACGAAATACACATTCATTCACACCAGACAACAGTTACAACTAAAAAAATAAAAATACTCGTATTCGCCACCAAATCCAATGTGTGTAAAGTTTTACATGCAATAATAAGCTCTCCGTGGTTTGTTGCACCCTGTCACAAAGAAGGTGGGATTTGAGTGATGTGATCAGCATAATGCTCCCGTCCCCTCTACTAATAGATGAGAGGCTGGAAGCATTTTAGTGTTGTATGAAATTCATTCATGATTCTATGAGTCACGGTCATCTGAAAATTCTACTCTAATGTGTCTGTATGAATGAAAACATTTTTCCTGGACAGAATACATGTTTCACATGTATGGTTTTCAACCTATATGGTGTTCGAACTTTCAGAATTACAGCAATATTCCAAATTAATTTCCAACATCACAAATTGAGCACATGTCTTCAAATATAACTTTCGGATACTAAAATTTACTATGTGACATTCTCACCTTTTACGTATCTCAAATAAAAATTCAAAATGAATGTAATAATATCCTATATACTTACATAATTGGAGAAATATAGATACACTTTGACCACAAAATAAATTCAGTAAATGAACCAGTAACCACAACTGGGAAATAAATATCAATTCACAAGTGCAAAGTGGAGACAAGCAAACTTTAGCAATTTTTAGGCAGTAAAAATATGAATAATATAATTGAATAATAACTAAAAATGTATAAATCAATTAAAAGTTTTGACATTCTCTATAATATTAAATGTGCAGTGTGTATCAGAGGTTGTGGTTACTAGTTAGAAAAATTAATTCTCTTAATGTTACTTGTGAGCAATTTCCATTGAATTATTACTTCCAAGATATAAGTATATGTTCTCATTTCTATTACTTTTTAATCATTTCTATTTCACCCATGTTTGACTTTCAACATTGTTATGGTGGTTAGGATGAGTTGGTCAGTTTCAGAATACACTGATAAATTGAATTAAGCTCCTTGTAATGAAGGAATTTCTGGTTCGAAACTCTGGTAGAGGCATATTGCAGTGATACGGATCCCATTTTGAATTGTAGGTCCAGTCCCGATTAGCCTATTTGTGCATAAAGTGGACTTAAAACATCAATTCAAAGAACCAAATAAATATAAAGAAGCATACTTTGATACATTTTTTACACCAGCGAGTGATCAGACACTATCCATGTCACCGTTGAACTCTAAAAATTGGACATGCATCACTTCAAAGAAAAATTATTATACGTAAAAATAATATTTTTCATAAAATATATTCTTTATTTGTCTAAATTTGTCAAAATACAATTGCTTCTGTTCTGTTAAGAAGTATTTCATTGCAGGTTCTCCGCTATAACCTCTTGTTGGAGTGTGGTAACATTCATTTTTTCCTGAAAGGAAATAATGTCATAATATCAATTCTGGTCAGAATTTTCATTTCAAAAAACAATATTTTGCACAAGTAAAATTAACATCTTAGCCTTCAAGAAAATTGCAAAGCAACATCAAGAATTTACATTCTTCATGTCAGCACCATTCAGTTTTTTTTAATAAAAGTAACCTTGGAGAATGCTGTAAAACAGATTGAATTTTGACAAGAAAAAATGCTTTTACTTCATATTATTTGCTCAGAACTAGCAAAAAGATTTTTAGTGAATGCTCAATATGTTATGTAACATCCAAGTCGTTAATATTAGTGAAGATCACTGTTTCCATCTACTTTTTTTAGAAAATTTCTCAGCATTCCGCAGAAAAAATGTCATATTTCATCTTTCTTTTAACATGCCAAATTAAATACAATATCTGCAACTTGTGCAATCGTGCAGTATCATAATTTGATTTTAACCTTCTATTTTATTTTTGTCAATAATCCATAATTCTACCTACCTAATTACGAAGAAATGATGATTGTATGGATTTTTAGCATAAATACAACTAAATAATACCAATTTTTTACCTCTTCAAACTTAATAATAACAATTGAATCACAAATGACCTAAATCTAGTATATTAAACTTGTATGGTTTCATAGTTTAGAATTATTGTAACTTGAAATCCAAATTTTGTCCAAAAATGATCATTCTTGCGAAAGAAACTAATCTTAAAACAGTCATAGAATACTTAATTACTGCTAAATCTGCATAAAAACTAACTGTTGGAATCATAAACATCTTAGCATTGAAGAAAATTGCAAAGCAACATAAGAATTTACACTCTTCATGTCAGAACAATTCAGTTTTTTTATAAAGGAAACCTTGGAGAATGCCGTGAAACAGAGTCAATTTTGGCAAGAAAAATTGCTTTTACTTCATAATATTTGCTCAGAACTAGCATAAAGATTTTTGTGAATGCTCAATATGTTATGTAACATCCAAGTCGTTAATATTAGTGAAAATCAGTGTATCCATCTATTTTTTTAAAAAATTGCTCGGCATTCCGCAGAATTTTTTTTTTCATGTTTCATTTTTCTTCTATCATGCCAAGTTAAATACAACATTTGCAACTTGTGCAATCGTGCAGTATCATAATTTGATTTTAACCTTCTATTTAATTTTTGTCAATAATCCATAATTCTACCTACCTAATTACGAAGAAATGATGATTGTATGGATTTTTATCATAAAAACAACTAAATATTACCAATGTTTTACCTCTTCAAACTTAATAATAACAATTGAACCACAAATGACCTAAATATGGCATTCTACCATTACCTTGCCTATATATATTACATTTACTGTGCTATGTAAAACAAGATATGTCTAGTTTCTCCAAACGTATCAAGGAAGTACATCAATACAACACAAGAAAAAATCACAATCTGGTTATACAAACTCATAATACCACTCTCCTTGAAAAAGGTCCTAAATTCGTAGGTATCCACCTGTATAATAAATTACCTGATCACATGAAAACAATGGAATCAACTACCCAATTTAAGAGGGAAATAACAAAATTCTTATTACGACATTGTTTTTATTCAATAAATGAATTTCTAAATTTGTAAATATTAAATTGCATAAATTGTCAACAAAGAGGGTTCGGTTGTACAGAAAATGGAATTATACTATTTATATTATCACGTATGAAGTATTCACTATATGCTATTATTGTGCCAAAATAATCATTAATCGGTCCTGTATAGATATTGCATTCTTCCATGTTGTATAAGTTACATAGTTACTTTTACATCTTATTTTTACACTAAAAAAAAAAAAATCTTTGCTTATTATTGTGCTCGCCTTAAATATTGTATGTAATTTTACTCCAATAGTGTATTCTTCCTCTATTTAGATTTCCTTATGCAGAAGTTCTTCAAATCATTGCTGTAATTCTTGTCTATAATTGTATTAATATTTTTATTAGTGTATTTGGATTTCCTTCATGTAGTAGTTCTTAAAATCATTACTGTAATCCTTGTCTAAAATTGTATTAATATTTTATTACTGTATGTATTGTTATGTGACGATTTCCATACCTATGGACATAGGTCAACGGAAATAAAGAATATGAATATGAATATTGTTTCATAGTTTTAAATTATTGTAACTTGAAATCCAAATTTTGTCCAAAAAAGATCATTCTTGTGAAAGAACGAATCTTGAAACAGCCATAGAATACTTAATTACTGCTAAATTTATATAAAAACTAACTGTTGGAGTCATAAACATCTTAGCATTGAAGAAAATTGCAAAGCAACATCAAGAATTTACATTCTTCATGTCAGCACAATTCAGTTTTTTTATAAAGGTAACCTCGGAGAATGCCGTGAAACAGAGTCAATTTTGGCAAGAAAAATTGCTTTTACTTCATATTATTTGCTCAGAACTAGCATAAAGATTTTTGTGAATGCTCAATATGTTATGTAACATCCAAGTCGTTAATATTAGTGAAAATCAGTGTTTCCATCTACTTTTTTAGAAAATTCCTCTGCATTCCGCAGATTTTTTTTTTCATGTTCCATCTTTCTTTTATCATGCCAAGTTAAATACAACATCTGCAACTTGTGCAGCATGAAAAATGAAAGTTTACAACAAAATCTCTTCTGATTTTACATGTATTTCATAACAAGAATTTCTCACATTATAGTGGATAATGAGACAGGTCAAAATACTTATATAAACACTAGCTTGATAGTCTGACATAGCTAGTTTTTTTTAATAATTTACACTGTCTAGTCATGGCACTGTGACACTACTAGTAGTCATGGCATACTGTCACTTTCAGAGGGCTGTGTTTTTTTAAAAGCCAGTATCATGTTTGTTTTGTTTATAAATTGCACTTCATTGTAAACAGAATTTTGATTATGACTGCTATGTTCATTTGAGCTATTATTAAAGGTTTTTTCATAGGATAATTTTATTCTTGATAGCTTGTGCAACCAATCGAGAGCTGATCTAACAAGTATGACCATGGCTGTGGTGCTGCCGTAGACTTGCATTACGTAACGATGTCACAGAACAAATTAGTTGATTCGTAATTTGTAGTAGATAGAGGCTCTGAACGTAACAAAACTTACGTGGTATTATTCTACGCCTCTTCACTACGCACAGGGAAGTGAGAAACAACATTTTTTTAAAAAGAGAGGACAAATTTTGTGCAAAATTTAGGGGGGTGGTCATATACCGTAAACGAAAACTATATAGCTATTTTTAACAGTAAAAACATGCAGGAAAATACTTTGCGTCTAGACCATTCACTTTTTCACTACACACAACGCAGGCAACTTATTTCTCGAGATTATAGTTTCATGAGGTGGAGAAGTTCAGTGCTTCTTTATGTCCACATATTTTAATTAAGCAAACAAAACAAAATACTTCTTTAAACACTGGCTTGAACTGCCTTGTTTCCACTCACTTTTTCACACATCTTACACAACACAGATTAAATAGGATAGCGTGCATAAGTATAACACAATTAAACACACTTTGGCATTAATAATATTCAACTTACCACTCAATAAACAACATTATTCTTCATAAGATGTGCACGACTCCCGGTCAGCGTTGAAGGTAACAACATGGCCGCCGCAGAAAATGTCTCGGATGGCCGCCACGCATGCATGATGACCGAATCCACGTTGCGGAAATGTCTCTGAAACATTTCTCAGAGATGTAAGAAAAATTAGACGTTGCAGAAACTATACAATGAAACTATAACATTGCAATGTTTCAGAAACAAAACTGGGACTTCATGTGATGCTTTCTGTAACGTCAACGCGAAACCAGAATGTTAGAAACATATATGAAAGATTGTAATATTTCTGAAATATGTCTGAAACTTGGTGTGCTGTATGGGTATGTATGGTGCCAAAAATCAAACAAGCAATTTTAAGCATGTTTTTTTCCCTTAATAAAGAAAATCGATTAAAATCAACAAAAATGATTTTCTAAATAAAAATCATGATTTTTATCCACCCTGCTTTAAACTTTGCTGCTCATTTTAAAATTAACTGTCAAATAAAGGAAATGAAGCAAATTTGAACTATTTTGTTGTATGAGGGTGGATCAAATAAAAACAGAACAATGGATGTATTGGTTTATATTATGTGCGTAGCGACAACCCTCTGTAGAGGTAGAGCGGGAGGTAAGGAAGGTAACCTCTACTGCATAATGGACTCACCCTAGATAGTCGCACATGATATGCGTAGGTGGTCGGGCAGCAGTATCATCCAAGCAGCAATCAAAGCCAAGCACCCAGCCTGTTGTCCTCTGGAGTGGTTTTGCTGCATGACAACGTGCGGCCAAATACGTCAGCTGTTGGCGACGTTTGGGTGGACAGTGTTGGAACACCCACCATATAGCTCTGATCTATTGCCATGTGACTTCTGTATCTTTGGTCCAAGGAAAAGGGCATTGAAGGATCGGCGCTTCCACTCGAAAAATGAAGTCATGGACAATGTTCACAACTGGTTCCGATCTCAGCCAAAGGAGTTCTACGAGCAGGGTATTCACTGCTTGGTGAAACAATGGGATAAGTGCTTGTGTAACTTTGGAGATTACGTTTGAAATAATCGTTTGATACGTTCTTGGAATAGACACGTTGTATTATTATACTATTAATATTAACTTAATAATATTCAGCGGTGAACGATAAGACTCGGTGAAGTACACAGACTCCTCTCAGGTACAGGGATAGTGTTAGGCAGAAACAACATTCACAGCACAGAGAAGTAAAACCACATTACTGCAGTATATATAAACTGAAAGGTTTTATCCTTTATCTATTGCAATTATAATGCAATTATACTTGAAACGAAGGCGAGGATTTTGCTTTTTTGATGAATTTACTCAACTAAAACGCAGAAACTCAATGCGTGGCTATCGGTATACCTATGATCACATAGACCTAGCTTGCACCCCGAACTACCACACCAAGAGATATGCAATAATAACTGAGCCAATATTTGCTCCTTAGCCTTTTATTTCCAAATTAATCCTTAGGCTAGCTTTATTATTTATCGTAGAATGGTTGCAGTATTGTGCATAGAATCAATGCATGGCTATCGGCGTACCTATAATCGCATAGGCCTAGCTTCCAAGATGTATGCACAACACCGAGGAGTTCCTTTTAAATTTAAAAGCTTCGTCGATCCATGGCGAAAGTGTGTTACTTCTTATGCGATATCCTCGCTTTTATACTATTTTCGAGAACACAGATTCAAATACAGATGAAACACTCACTATCTACAAAAGAATACTATCAACAAAACTGACATCTACACATGCACTCTCGCAAACATGAAGATACATTAAACTACTCATAATAGAGCATAAGATACAATAATCATTAAACAAAAGATATGCATTACAAATAAGGTGCAATATTACATATAATAACACAACATTTACGTGTCCTTTCATAAAAGTATAATATATCAGTGACATATTTTAAGGTTGTGACGTCACAAAAATATGAATCATATCACCTTGTTGATTGCATTCTGTGGCCCCTGCTCAGTTTTCATTTGATCCATCCTAATTCCATATCGGTTGTTTTGATTGATTGATTTGGTTTATTTTACTTCGCTTTTTTTGCCATGTTTGGCTTGGCTAATCATGAAGATGAGGATGAGTGATGATGAGATAAAATTGATGAGGGGACACTCACAAAGAGTAATTTGTCTGTGTCTTCCAGTTGCTTTCTGCTTATTGCCATTGCAGCCAAGTCCAGAACCTTAAAGGTATGCCACACCTCACGTCTTCCACATCAAGACATCACAGATACACCTCCGTGCCAGACTGGTTAGCACAATATACTGAGGCCAGGGACCCCAGGATCAAATCCTAGCCTGGGCAATAAAAATCGGTAAGAGGAAGGTGTACCAAAAAGAAAGCAAAGAAAGATACCTGCCCAATATAGCAGTGCAGAGTGCAAAACCAGCCCCGTTTGGGTATGTTCAACGATAGTTACAGCAGTGGCGTGTCAAGGGGGGGGGGTTGTTTGGGGATACAACCTCCCCCCCTTTGGCCCAGTATTCCTAAAAAAAACGTCAAAGATAGGAAAAGATGGCGGAATGAGGGATGACTAACAGAAAAAGTGTACATAACCCCTTCCTTTCGAAAATCCTGGGCATGCCACTGAGTTACAGGGAGGATAGATAGTGTTCTCATGCACCAGCCAGACGGGGTCAAGATAACAAAAAATATAATTTTGTGTAGATGCGATTTTAGCTATGTAAACCATGCTGCTTTATATTGAAAAAATATTTTTATTGGCACTGTGTGAGCATGGCCATCTGGTATTGAGATCGAGGTGTAGTAGTTTGTGGTACAGATGTGGATTTGAATTTGAATTAAAATTTGTTGGGTGCGTAAGCACTGAGGCAATTTTGCACCCATCACACTATACGGTGTCCAGCCCCTTATTATAAGAAAAATAAAAGCATGTCTGAAAACTAAAACTTCCTTACCTTGGTTAAAATCTGAGGCTAAAAAGGGCACTCAGCACAAATAAGGACAAAACACAAGATTACACAGAATTATACTGGCCATTGGGCCAGTCGCCAGAGTCTCGTTAGTCTGCAGTCCAGGGTGTACTAAGTGGAAGTGAGGTTGACTATTGGGTGCACTACATGGAAGGAGCACCCCTTACACCCCGGTACAGGTGTGGAGATGGTTGCAGGATGTTCACGGACTCCGTGATTTAGTGAATGTCAAGACCATCAGAAACTGTCATTCCAAGCTGATGACTACAAGATTTCAAACAAACATACCGGCATTCTCCACCACTTAGACATGATCCTCCAATCTGGAAGTTGAGGAACGACAACTTCTGCATATATCTACTACGAGAGATCCTTTAGTCATCAGCTTGCAATTGCAGTTTCTGATGGTCTTGGCATCTACTGAAGCTTCGGGTCCATGAACACCCTGCCACCATACCTGTGCCTGTACCATGGACTGCTGAACCTCATAATGCATTGCTAGCTAGGCATGCTCACACAGTGTCAGACATCGGGTCATTATAGGCTGCTCTTGTCACCAGTTAATATAATTATTTTCATATTATTTACTTCCATGAAGTTTAAGGCCCATCGATGAGGGAAGACAAAGATATCATTGAAAGTAACATGTAGTAGAGAATTGAAGAAGATGGTAAAGGCTGTAAACAGTGGCAATGCCATGTTTCAGTTTTGCTTTACTTTATTCACAGATACGCTAATCGAGACTGGATCTGCAGTTTAAAGTGGGATTCAAATAATTTTGTGCCTCTACTGGAATTCGAACCTGGAACCCTTTGATTCAGCGGCAGCTCAAGCGGGAGAGCCGCCGTGCCATGGCACTACCCTCAGAAGAAATGCATACCTAGCCCAAGTATTGTTAAATTAATACATTGATAGTTTACAGACAAGGAGATTCGAATCTTGCAATCGGTCAAGCTGACGTGACGACCGCCCCAACCAGACTAGATATGAACCGCCCCAACCTCCTTACTGCATCGCCAGCTGTTTTGTACCCTTGGCGAGGCAGCGGTCCACGCCACCCAAGAGCTCGCCTAACCAAGTTGAAACACATGCAGAGGGTTGGAGAAGTTTCAGCGAGTAACATTTCCTCCATGAGCCAGGAAGAAGGTGGCAGGGGGTGGTGTTAGCCAATGGGGTTAGCCCATAAGACACCATCCATGCCCGCTTTCACTTGGCACAGCGAGGGAACTTTCACAGTGTTGACACAGTTGCTATCTTCAGAGATAAGCCACTAAATACGACGGATTTGTAAGACCCGTTGGGGAAGTAATTCGTGAAAAAGGTACTATCTACTTTTCTGCCAACTTTTGGAGAAATGAACCTAGTATTTTTTCCAAAGTTAAATGAACATTTTGATAATAGATAGATGCGCCTAGAGGGTCATCCAGTTTTTTTAATAATATAAAAGTAAAAAATCCTATGGTGATGTGAGTTTCCTTTGGAATTTCGACAATTTCTTTTTACATCAAATGTCTAGAATATTTTCAACATCCAGTTGGAATACGTGTGCATGGGGGGAGGAGAATGTGAGAAGATTTGTTTTCCCTTCCTCTTGTAATTGTGTTTTTAGTGAAGTGTCCTGTAGTGTATAAATATAGGTGAGTGAAGATGAATCGTATTAGTGTGTTATTACTCAAACCAGGCACGTATCCAGAGGGGGGCTTAGGGGGCTCGAGCCCCCCGAAAGTTTTAGGTTTCCACCAGATAAAATGATTTTTTTTTTTGTTTCTTGTGGTGTGCAATAAAATAATGTGACAATAATTTAAGGAGACAAATAATTATCGAGGCAAGATGGAAAATGTTCCGTAACCCTGTTATTGATAATAGCATGTATCCAAGATGGGGCACAGGGGGCTCGACCCTCTCCCCAGGAAATTTTTCAGTTTACGTTAGATATAATTAGGTTTTTGGCTTCTTGAATAATGTGAAAATAATGTAAAGAGATAAATAATTATCGAGGCAAGACGGAGCATGTTTTGTACCCCTGTTATTGTTAATAGCACGTATCCAAGGTGGGAATGAGGTGGCTCTAGTCCTCCCCCCCTCAGGAAATTTTTCAATTTACACTAGATAAAATTAGATTTTTGGCGTCTTGAATAATGTGAAGATAATAAATTTATAAATCTGAGAGAAATAATTATCGAGACAAGACGGAGAGTGTTCTATAACCCTATTATTGTCAATAGCACATATCCAAGGTGGGAATCAGGAGGCTCGAGCCTCCCTTCAGGATTTTTTTCTGTTTATAATAATTAAAATTAGGATTTTGGCTTCTTGAATAATGTGATGATAATTTCTATAACCCTGTTATTGTTAATAGCACGTATCCAAGGTGGGGTTAAGGTGACTCGAGCCCCCACCCCCAGGATTTTTTTTATTTTACACTAGATAAAATTAGGTTTTTGGCTTTTTGAATAATGTGGCGATGATTTAAGGAGATAGACAATTATCGAGGCAAGACGGAGAATGTTCTATAACCCTGTTGTTGATAATATTGCACGTAAACTTTTCTTGCGCTTTCGGTGTTGTCGCAGCGCACTGGAGCACTATGTAGAGACTTGTCAGCATTTGGAAGCTGCACAACAAAGGTAGCGCCACACGTAGGGCGATTCGTTGTAATTTCTAATCTCGGGAAGGCGGGAGAAGGTACGTTCTTGAATTAGAGGAGGAGTCAACTACTGGAATATTAACGAATCGTTTTATCTGCGGAACATTCTAGAATATAATGAGGATATAAATACGCGGATTCAATTTTTCGGTTGATCTGTACAAAGAATCGGTTAATGAGATTTCAGAGGTAAGCAGGGACGTAGCTAGGCTGATCAGTTCGGGGGGGCCCAAAACTTAAGATTTTTTTCTATCAAACCATTAAAAACTAACAAACTCTTAATATACCATATAGGCCTACATATATGTACAGTATGTGTGTGTGCTTTATTTATATATATGTATATATATATATATATATATACATATATATATATATACGAGGGTTGGGGCAAAAGTCATTGCAACTGTTTTTTTCTTGCAGATAAGAGCGCGGTTGGAAAATGCGACATATACAGATGAAAGGACGAGGGGGGAACTACATGTGGGGACAGTTAAAACACGCGAACATTTTGCCTCACATATTTATTACGATAGCGTACAGAACAATATTGGTTTGATCATGCAAGACAAATACATACCTGTTCTACAGTTGACAGAATAAAACTGGGACTAAAGGCCCTCAAAGTAGTCACCTGCCATGTGCACCACACGCTGCCAACGATGTGGGAGAGACTGAATACCATCTGCGTCACCATTGGTCGCACCATGTGTGAATCGGGTCATCTGTTGTTGCACAGCATTGGCAATGTCGTCTCGTGTTGCAAACCGTCTTCCACATAGTGGATCCTTAACCTTGGGTATGAGATGAAAGTCACAGGGCGAAATGTCAAGAGAGTACGGGGGGTGCTCCAATTCTTCCCATCCCCAGCGGTGCAGTTTCCGCCCTACACACTTTGCTTTATGTGGTCTAGCGTTGTCGTGCAGGATGATTGCACTGTCCAGAAGGTCCGGACGTTTGTCCCGAACGCCACGTCGTACCTGTCGCACGAGGAAGATTCTGTAGTACTCTGCTGTCACTGTTCTGCCATGTGGAACGAAGTGGCACACAATGACACCCCTGACGTCATACGCGACGATCACCATCAATTTCACGGTGGAAGGATTCTGACGGAATTTCTTCGGCCTTGGTGATCCGGCATGTCGCCACTCCGCGGACCGACGTTTGAGTTCTGGTTCGTATGACCTGGCCCAAAATTCATCGATGGCGATTATTCGTGACAGGAAGTGGTCGCCGTCCTGTTGCAAGCGTGCTAGGTGGTCGGAGCATGTTGCATATCACATCCACCGTTGAATTTCCATCAGTGCATGTGGTACCCACCGTGATGCGATTTTGCGCAGTAGCAGCTCTGTCCGCAATATCCTGTGGATGGTGCGTTTCTAGTAGCTACTTGCCCTCTCTAACTCCAGTAGTGTCCATTGTCTGTCTTCCTCCAGGAGCTGCTCGATGATGGCACGTGCCACGTCGGTCCGCACACTGACAGGTCGTCCCGAGCTTTCCTGATCACCGGTTGAAACAACGTCCTTGATGAAACTTTCGTACCCACCATGCTACTGTCCGGTATGGGAGAGCATTATCCCCAATGGCGTCCACCAATTCACTGTGACAATCTCTCGCATTCAACCCTCGGCGAACGGCTAGTTTGATGTACGAGCTGCTCAACACGGGTTACGTCCATCTCACACGACGCTCGCCACACAACTGATTCAGAGCGCTCTCTGTGTTACTTCCTGCAATCACAGAGCCATCTGTTGTTGTAAATACACACTATGTCTGCATGGCTTCCACGCGACACATAGCACTTTGTGCTGCGCTCACATATCTGCAAGAAAAAAAAACAGTTCCAATGATTTTTGCCCCAACCCTCGTGTATATATATATATATATATATATATATATATATATATATATATATATATATATATATATATATATATATATTGTTGAAAGAGAACATTATATTCTCCTGTAGCCCCCTAAAATTTATGAATATAGACTCGCGAAATCCACGGCCATTATTCGGGAATCTAAATGCACAATGAAAGCATTAACTTAATGGCATCTAGACAGTCTTTAAAAATCCATGTATTTTCTCTTATGTCAGATTTGAGATACCAAGAACAATGGCATTAGTCGTTACTCCTTAGATTTGTAAATTTGCTCGAATAAAATTGAGAAGTAGAGAAAACTCTCTTCCGTGGGTTTAGATATAAAAGGGTGATGGAATCAGGTGTACAATTATGACAACGGTCCGAAAATGAAATGTTTGTATGATGAGTTAAAGATAGGCATCCCATGTATATTGTTTATACCAGAATCGAATCCGGCAGCCTTTATTGCAAGGCGACACTCTTAACCACTATTCTATGGGACATGCACGAGTCTTTTGTGGCGTCGTACTGTTCACATTGGAGAATGATGACGATATATACGAAATTTTATGCTCACATCTAGTTTCTTAAAAGTAATCATCTTTGAGCATGCAAAATTGAATATGTGATGGCAATAGAAACAACAATTCCCGCACGCTCAAATTATTGCGCTCTAGTCTTTCAAGGTTCGATTCCTGGTAGAAACTCCAAAATTTCTGTGATGACCTAACATCATGAGGACAATTGAGAAGCTACTTGAAATCAATATGTAAGCGAATTCCACTCTCAAAGCTAGATGGGACTTGATGTGATGACCACGCGTCACCGAATGGAAAAACACTTCGGAGGCTTTGTCCTTCAAAATTAATTTTACTGAATAACTGTACTTTTCTTTAGAGGACCTAAACATGGCTTTTTTGCACAGTACAATGTTGTTTTCTTTCACCCTACTTTTATAGTTTTTAATTCAAAGGATTCCACTCCCGAAGCATGAGCATGACACATTATGAACCAGAGGTCCAAGGTTCGGACCTTGGACAGGTGTGGTTGCATCATGTCTCGCATCGCTATTCCTTCAGATTCCGTCGCATTTAACCCAAGAGGTAGAAAAGCGGCGTAAAATAACGAAATAGAAATTATTGATTGACTTGGTTCATTTTACTTCACTTTTCTGACACTTTTTGGCTAATCGTGAAGATGAGAATGAGTTAAGATTAACTTGATGAAAGGACCATCACAAAGAAGACACATTCTCAGGTCGGGATTAGAACACGGGACATTCTGCTTCGTAGCGTAACCTCCTAACCACTCCAACACGGAGTTGTCGGCCCAAATAGAAATGTAAATTAGAAAATGCCATCTTGAATTTGCAGGAACCGAGTTCACCAGCAAGGGCAAATGATTTTCGCTCCCACTAGGATAGGCAAATAACAGAAAATGCTTGATAAGTAATTTGTCTCTCCGTATTTCATGATATTGTTATGTAAGCAACTATTATTCGCTATATACCTTTGGATAAATTTTATTTGTATGTCTAGTATGCAGCCACAGCGTCTGCATTTGCGGGTGGAGGCCATGGTTGTTAAAGGTCCAGGAATTTTAAATAAATTCAATTCCGGTCCAGGAGAGAAAATCAGCAATCGTAAATGGGTTCTGGATCGTAATGAACCTTTTAATTTGTAAAGTTTTCAATTCGGTCCAGGAATATTCTTCCCAGATGAATTTCAATTCGGTCCAGGAACCTTATTTCTTGATGAATTTAAATACGGTCAAGGAACATTTTTTTCCGGATCAGTTTAAATAGGGTCAAAGTTCCGTATTGAAATGAAACAATTCGCAACTTGGTACGAATTTAGATTGTGCAAGAGAATAGATTCCGGTCCTATAATGGGATTAGAATGTATGCGTTCCCTAATCTTTAACAATCCCAGGGTTGTTAATGGTCCAGGTATTGTAAATAAATTCATTTCACATCCGGGAGAGAAAATCAGCAAGTGTAAATGGGTTCTAGGCCTCGATTCGGTTCAGAAACCTTTTTTTCCGTATGAATTTAAATACGGTGCAGGAACTCTTTTTTCGGTAAAATTTAAATACGGTCCAGGAACCTTGTTTTGCGACTGAATTTAAACACTGTCCAAGAACCTTGTTTTTCGGCTGAATTTAAACACTGTCCAAGAACCTTTTTTCCAGGATGAATTAAAATTCGGTGCAGGATTTTTTTTCCAGATCAATTTAAATACGATCCAGTAACTTTTTTTAATGGAACAATACACTACTAGGACCGAATTTAAATTGTGCGAGAAGAAAGGTTCCGGTCCTGCAACGGAACCCAATAAAACCCATAGAAGTTATGGGTAGATGGACCTTTGACAACCCTGGTGGAGGCTAAATAAAGAAAAATCACAAAATATGCAGAATTTTGAAACGTATTATTTCTAGAGCATGCACACTACTATAAAATGTTGACTACATACCTCGTTTCCTTTCTTAATTGAAATTTGACTTATTCTTCATCACATGTGAGATCAACCGCCCTGGTAGTCAAACGCGGTCTCCTGTGTGGTAGTCGGACACCAATTTAGAAAGCCAATGTGTTGGACATTTAGTTGATCAGTCTTCACCTTTTTCGAGAGGAAAACAAGCTGGCAGCTTCACACTCGAAATTTCACTTCGCCTACCCCGTGGCGGAGTGGTTAGCACATTGTGCTACGATGCCAGGTGTGCCGGGTTAGAATTCCGGACTGAGCATGGGTGTTTGTTGTGTCCATTGATCAATTTAATCATATCATCACTCATCCCCATCTTCGCAATTAGCCAAGTGTGGCAGAAGAGCGAAGTAAAATGAACCAAATCAATCGAAATTTCACTCGCAAAGCATGAAAATGAGATCTCAAGCACTCCGTGATCCTGCCGGAATCTCACGTTTACAGAAGCTAACTACGAAACAACTTCTTGGATCAAACTGTTCTTCGAACTAGCTGACAGTCATCAATTGTCGACCAATCAACACAGTAGGGCAAAAAGAAGCAGATGTTTCTTGAAAATGAGTGGAAAGTTACAAGGAAGGATATAAAATTGGTATATTACAAAGGCTTATTATGGCCTTTCCCTTCATTGCAGGTTATGAGCACAAGGGTTGAGTGTGGGAACCTGAAGGAACCACGACATCTTCGTCATTCATCTCCCGCCAGAAAAGGGACAAACAGTAGAATTTTGTCTCTTGCAATTTGAAAAGCATATGTCCATGGTGAACCATAAAGTAATTAACCAAGAAAGTCCTAGCTACCTGCAGTGCGTTACCTGCAGAAAGGGACGGCCCATAAAATCACTGCGTTTCCTACCAATGCATCCGTTTGTGTTCAACCAAAGTGTATGTCACCGTAGGATCCGAGCGCTTCCAGTTCTGTCGGTTCCGGGACTTCTTGAGTCTTTTGTCAACATGGTGCCAATCAGAGTTTCTTTCTGCCAAGGTCGTTGCACCTATGAATCGGCTCTTCAGCTTGAGTGGCAAAAGACATGTTGTATGGAGGAAAGTTGTACAGGAAAAATTACCTTCTTAAATACGATGAAACCTGTAAAACATCCACATATATTCATTCGGGGGTGGTCCCTTTGACAAAACATCAATATTCTCAAAATCCTTCGAACTGACTGTGTAAAACATTGCAAAACTTCAAAAACTGAACCTGCTCTGCAACACAAGGAAAATGCCTCATTTAGCAATCAATGTGCCTTTGTTAAGTTGGTAAGTTCAGTATGTCACTACATTTTAAATAATGCTGATGGAAAAAATTAATAAAGTTTGTTAAATGACAACGACTCCTTACCACAAGAATATAATTATTCTTTACGGATATCCCCTATAACGGTTGGGGGTTCGACGTGCTGACCCCACGTCACCCCATTACTGGTTAAAGATCTCCACACCTCTAAAATTTTAGGTAGGATTGTGGGAGGGACTGGCAGTCGGGAGATAGACCAAGGCCCTTCCAGGGCTGTCGAACCACGGGTTATTATATATTTATAGATGCTTAAATATATGTGCAACCTCACATGTGTTTCCAGTGACTTATTGCAAGGGTTTGTTATTGTATTTGACTCAACAAAATAAGCTTACTGTGTGAGGCAGATTCATATGAACCAAAAATACCCAAAATAATAATAATAATAATAATAATAATTTACTTCAAAATTACAAAAATGTATTTACTTGTTCTTGTTTAAATTTTCGATTCTTCGAAAAGTTTGTTAAGGAGTTGAGTTGAGTTGGTGTTTTTAGTCCAATTTATGCACAGTAAGGCTAATCAGGACTGGACCTACAGTTTAAAGTAAGATCCGGACCACTGTGTACCTCCACCCATGCATCGAACCCGGGACCCCCCGATTACAAGGCAACAACGCTATCACTGCGCAATCGGGGATTCATCGTTTGTTAAGGAGGATTCTCAAAATCGTTCTCGAGAAAAATATGTGACTCGAGAAAAATATGCGACTCGAGAAATCGTACAGTTTGTGAAGATAATTACTTTTAACACGTTGCGTGTTTTAATCTGTTTCAATAGTAGAATAGATATTTGGTGCGAATAATACTACTTACCCGGAGATATGAGGCATCCTGCCACCATTATACTTATTTAGCGTGTATTGCACTCTGATTCGGGACCAGTTGTAACTGTTTGCATATATGTGGTTTACCGCTGCATAAGCGGTCGTTCTTCAATCTACTAAAGCTCAAAACATTGTTTGGACGCAACGGCAACACTCAACGCCCAACCCTGCCTGTTGTTGACCTGCGACTGCTAGGGGTGGAAAGACCGCTCCCTCAAAATTTCGAGAAACAACGAAGTTCTAGGTTCCTACACTGACATCCACTATAGCTATAACCAGGAAAACGAGAAAGAAATGTGGTTTTGGGTTCGTGACACTCAAATTAAGAACAGTGTTGCTAACTGAAAGAAAAAATTACTGAAAAACTATTTTGCAATATTTGTCATGAAAGTAAAATTTTCAGCAAATGTAGAACAGTTTGCCGGGGCCACGTGAACGTTTCGGGGGGCCAGTGCCCCCCCGTGCCCCCCCCTAACGACGTCCCTGGAGGTAAGTATGACAATTCATACAGTCGATTGGTGATCAGATCAGTCAGCATCCTCTGGTTGCTTTATAAGATACGTATAGTGATTCGAAAATGAGACATTGACGACAGCAGAACTTCCGGGGCCTCAGTGTAGTGCTAGTTCGGTTCGAGGGCCGAAGAGATCAAGCCCCCCCCCTCCCTCTCTCTCTCTCTCTCTCTCTCTCTCTCTCTCTCTCTCTCTCTCTCTCTCTCTCTCTCTCTCTCAAGTGAATATTTCAGCAGTACCGGATATTGGAGTGGTTTATTAAAACAGAAATAAGCTGCATAGATCAAATGAAAATCAAAGTTTTGAGTGATGATTTAGTTTTGACAGAACTAAATTAATTTCATATATGCAGTCTGAGAATTTCATGGTATTAAAAAAAAATACTTTTGTTTAAGCCTACTGGGTTCGAAACACATTCAAACACTTAACTACCATAAAGAGACATCCAAAAAGTTTATGAATGTCGAGAAGAGAAAGCAAGATGATGTTGCATATGTAGACATTTTAGGCGGAAATTGTAGGCTGTACCAGGACCCAAATCAGGGCTCTACCAACTGAGCCACCTAGCCATCCTTGACTTTAACCGATTTTTCGTTAAAATGTATACACAGTACATGTTATGTGTATATCAAATCATAAAGTGTTGCCTGTATAGTGAACAAGCACAGAAAATATAGGAGAGAAAAAACTGAAGAGCATTCCCACCGGTTGAGGAGAATTTTTTTCTGTAGTCAACAAGAGCTACTACTTCGAGGTGACAATAACAGTGGCCTAATAAGGGAGATTTCACACCGTGTCGCCTGAAGATTAGGTTTGTGCTGCCTTTTGTGTCGCTACGGTGTGAAACGTTGCTGTTGATTGGCCCATTCCAATCGACATGTATCGCATGTCCCTTCGGTCTGAAACCTTCCTAAGTCTTGAAAATCCAAGTCACAAGGATGGAAAATTAGGGCCTTGTTAAGGTTAGGTGTGAAGGCAGGCAGACGACAGACGACACCCTAAAGGATCATATCCAAACCTGCAGGAAGAACGCATCTTACTTCAATCTCCAATACGGAATGATAAAAACTTCTGGTGAGTTGATTTTAAAAAATGTGTCCGAGATAAAGAGAGGCGTGCCCAGGATTTTCGGAAGAGGGGTTACGCATACTATTTTTGGTGGTCAGTCCTGATTTTTTTTCTTTTTTTTTTAAATAAATAAATGAGTAAGCATTTGATCATACTGGGAGACGAAACATTAGATGTGTTGGGAACGGAAGGGTTCTCACTGTGCATTAATTGTTTCGTGATCCACCTGTATTCGAGAAGACTTCCTTTGTTTCGTGCCGATATATGACAAGACAGCGGAAGCTGTGACAGGCATTTTTGAACACTTGTGAGTGCTAAGGCCTGAATCTGAACAATTTGGTGGGTTTAGGCTTTTATAAGAGCTGCAAACATGGGAGGACAAGACACGTTTAGTGGTGTTCAGGCTCGAATCAGAGAGAAATATTAGAGAGCTGTCTGCGTCCAGTTCGCAGCCAATCTCGCGTTGTCGAGTGGATTGTCCATCCCGTGCAGGTGTAACAGCTTCGTAAAAACAATCAAAGACACCATAGATGTTTTTATGCCTGATGAGAAGAAATGGACAATAGGGTGGATCGAAAAACAGTTTTTTTCGAAATCGGTCTGCGGCTAGTACTTAAAGTTTGTGGTTGGTGGTCCTTATAACCCATAAAAAATTCCAACTTGATCGGATAATATCTTCAGGCTGCGCTTTTTAGTCAAAATTTTAAATTTTTATGAAAAAATGTCAAAAATTTGCAATTTTTCCTGATGGTTTCTCGATGATTCTGGAGTGATTTAATGGCAAAAAATTATATATATTGCTTGTATGTTGCTTAATATTAACGATTTAGTGTGTTTGAATCAGGGAAAATGGTTTCTTAGTTCGCCAAAATTCGTCAAAAAACGCCAAATATACAGAAATGTTACGGATGTTGGGTAGGCAATAACCCGCTATAATTACTCGACCCCACCGACTTAAATTTACCAAAAACGATAAGGTTATAGGAAAGGAAGTAAACTGCAGCTCTTAGTTTATCGACTAATCGACTATCCAGCACTCGCCATGAGGAGGTGGCTGCAATCGAGTGCCGCCCACCCACCCAGGTAGACTGGTCTCTTTAGGTTTTAAAGTCCACTTTGGTATCAAACTTTGGTAATATTTTCCTGTCCTCCAATCGAGCTCAATTATAGCCATCTCGGGAGTCATAACCATACAGCATACATACAGTTTATGTCTTAAGAGCAGGTGATGGATTTGACGTTGCTACATACAGCAATTGATGCAGCAGTTACATCTTTGACGCACCGTTCCACTGCCTGGCTATGGCACGGCAGGTCAAAAAAGAGTCTGCAGTTTTCCTAGGGAATCGTCTCTTCCTGCTGCGATCTCTTCTAAGTCTTCATTCGTAAGCAAGTGTGGTACTGGAGGCGATGTTATTTCTTATTTTCCCCAGTGCACTAAATCTGTGTAATCTTTGGCATTAAAGTTAATCACTGGAGGTGCAAATTTTCTAATGGTGTTGTTTGGTTGGCTTTGGTTTTTTCTTGCTTCCAGGATTTTCTTCGCCGCGTTTTGACGCACATTTGGACGACTGTCTGCCAACATACCAACAAGTATGTTTTCTGGATGCCCCTAGAAAGCATGATTTTGAAGACGTTCATAGAGAAAAGTCTTTAAATCGTTTGGTAAGATTCCATTTTCTGCAATGTTAGCTACAGGTATTTTGACGGGTCCTTGATAGTTCCATTGCATTTGATGTAAAACCACATGGGAGCGTAAACTTTAACGACAAATTCTGTCAATGTCTTAAGAGCAGGTGATGGATTTGACGTTGCTACATACAGTCCAAAGATGCGCTCTGCAAGAGTCAGCCATCGAGCATGGTGAATGGGCCCAGGAAGACACATCGCAAGATCATTTGGACACACTCCACTGTTTGTAGCCTGGTACATTTTGTAGAGGAAAGCCTGGTCTGTGCTGAGAACATCAACGTCAATATCAGGAAGAACTGCTTCATTTTTTTTGAACTGGACGATGGGCCGGTCTTGGCAGGTAGACAAGCTCTTTCCTACGTCGCCATGAAATCCTTTCGGGCCGGATGTCTTGCCGTCAATTTTCTCAAAAATGTGTCTTGGGGGTAGTTCATTAGAATGCAATTGACACAAAATCCATTGGAGAGGACGCTGAATATATTCTTCTAAACGCCAGATGATGCCGGTGTGCTTCCCCGTGTTCTTCCTCTCTCCGTCGGATACTATGCACGACAATTCTGTCAAATCTATGCCTTCTTCGCAGAGAAAGTTCCAAATAGCGGCAGTTGCTCCTTCTGCGTCGGCTGTTTTGGGCGTAACATGGGTAAGGTAGAATGAACCAGGTTCCTAGATGAGAGAAATGTGCTCTTCTTGACAAGTCCGTTGGTACGTTTTTCCAGTCTCTTCACATATCTCTTTCAACAAAGTAGAATCTTTCCTTCCATCAAAGTACAGCGACAAAATTTTCTTGTTCTGGGGACATTGTTGTTCTTGTAGTGTTTGTCGCGTTCGTGAGCGCTGTCGCCTGACATTGTTTCTGTCTGTAACAATGTTAAATTTCTCCTTTTGAGGTAGTGTTTTATCTATATCACTCAGAAGACTTGACGCCAAATGTGCAGCTACTCTGTCTGACACATGCACGCGAAAACGAACTCAGATTAACCCTGGTCTGACTATTTGTTCCTGAGTTAAACTTTTTCTTTTGCGGAATTAATTCTCCATCTTCATCATCGCCAGGTAAGTCTTCCTTGTCTTCGACATTTTCAGCTTCGTCCACTTGCCGCACTTCTGAAAATAAAAAAAAATCACACGGGCGATGGGAGCACTAGGATGACGGAAGAAGAGTACTACAGGTGCAGGATATAAGCAAAGCACGTTCTGGCGTCATTAATGTATTTGCATCTACCTTTTCATGGCGAGTGCTGGATAGTCGATTAGTCGATAAACTAAGAGCTGCAGTTTACTTCCTTTCCTATAACCTTATCGTTTTTGGTATATTTAAGTCGGTGGGGTCGAGTAATTATAGCGGGTTATTGCCTACCCAACATCCGTAACATTTCTGTATATTTGGCGTTTTTTGACGAATTTTGGCGAACTAAGAAACCATTTTCCCTGATTCAAACACACTAAATCGTTAATATTAAGCAACATACAAGCAATATATATAATTTTTTGCCATTAAATCACTCCAGAATCATCGAGAAACCATCAGGAAAAATTGCAAATTTTTGACATTTTTTCATAAAAATTTAAAATTTTGACTAAAAAGCGCAGCCTGAAGATATTATCCGATCAAGTTGGAATTTTTTATGGGTTATAAGGACCACCAACCACAAACTTTAAGTACTAGCCGCAGACCGATTTCGAAAAAAACTGTTTTTCGATCCACCCTAATGGACAAACACCTCTGTGCATATACTGAGATGGTTCCGGCACACAATGTTAATGCATGGAAACAGAGGAGTCGAATGGTGAAAAATGTTCCGATTTCACGTTCTGATTAAACTGACAGCCTTACAGTTGCTCCCCATTTTTTTGCTTCAACATTATGGCCTCTTAATGTTAAGCCTTGTCTACCAAGAGAAAGTAAACTTCCCTTGCAATGCCCTCCGCACCCCCCCCCCCCCGTTTTGGAACCCAATTGCCACCAGTGGTCTTGAACATACAATTGTGAGGTTCTTACTATACCCTTAAAAAAATTGTGTTGAGCCCCCCCCCCCCGAAAGGAATTCCTGGATACGTGCCTACCTCAAACACACACTGTTTTCCACGTTACCAAAGGAGGATAAACATATTGGCCAGTGGGGCAACCTCAAGGAGAGGGCGGGGGCATTACAAAGGTTGTTTTTTTTTTCGATTGCTTTATCACGTTGGCACTACCCATCATACTTGCAGCTGCCCGCCACTGCTTTGATTACAAGGTGACGACGTTATCACTACGCCATCGGCGAAGCCTATAACCATGTAAGTGCCATCAAGTGAAAGGAGCAAAAATTATTGTAACTGTATCACAAAAGCCAATAGAAAATATAATCGCAGTACATCAATAAAACATGTATGTTATTTTGCGGATGTTACTACTTAAGTATTACTAGGTCTGTTTTGAGGCCAAAAGTAGAATTCTTTATTTGTACATATGCTAAATGTTGCTTTTACAAAGCAGTTATGAAGCGAAAACCAAATTGTATAAGACAAGCATTTGGTTCCCACTATTCCAGTGTATCTCATGCTAACATTTGAAAGAAAGTGGAGGTGAGTTGTGCTTTGTCACTTTTTTCTAAGCTGTATCAAAGGTGAGGAACTTCTGTGAGTGGCTGTGGGAAAGGAGACGTGCGGGAACCTCGGGGACGAAAGTTCACCCAGTCGTGACTCGCCACCCGCTCCAGGTTCAGTCGCTGTGTGATGTCCGGCTCGATAATCTGGGTTACCAAATGTTTGGCGGACGTCGAGATACGGTCTTTGATGTGCGGCCGGAATACCCAGTTGCGGTTCATCTGGTCCTTGAGCAGCTTCCGGAGGTTGAAGTCGTTGAAGGGCATGGTTGCATTCAGCATAATGAAGAGGACAATTCCCAGCGACCAGACGTCTGCCAGTTTCGGATTGTACGGGGTTCTGCCGACCACCTCGGGAGCAGCGTAGGCTGCAGAACTGCAGTACGTTTGGCTCAACACCCTCCCGCCTTCGTTGTCGTCGCAGAAACGGGCGAACCCGAAATCTGCTAGCTTCACGTTGAACCTCCTCGAGAGCAAAATGTTTTCGCATTTCAGGTCCCTGTGTGCGATGTTCTTGTCGTGCAGATACTGCAACCCTCTCACCATCTGCCTGAACCACACTTTAGCCTGCTGCTCGGAGACAGCACCGTTCCTCATCATAAAATCCATCAGGTTGCCGTGATCTGCGAAACGCATGAAAATGAACACTCGCGGCCCGCGCTGCAAGATGCTGTGCACCTGCACTATGTGGGGGTTGTCGATCTTCGTCAGGATGTGCAGTTCCCGAGGAAAGAACTTCTCCAGGAAGTCCTTGGAAGCTTTTTCCTTATCAAAGATCTTACAAGCCAGGCGCATTTTCTTTTGGTTGGTGGCATCTGTGTATTCTGCGAAGTGAACCGTGGTGTACGACCCTTGCCCAAATTTCTTGCCGATCACGTAACCTTTCTGTTCCAGGGCATTCATCTCCGAGTTCTTGGGTCTCAGTTGACTCTCCATCTGTGCAGGTTGGTCACCCTTGTCCCATCTGGGCCAGCTATTTGCTTGCATCTCCATCGCATTCGCTGATTTGGATACTCTGCGGGGCACTACACTTAGAAATGCATGGCCAGCTGGTTTCAACACGGAGGTTTAAATACTATATGGTGGAAATGACCTGAAGAGAGAAAGCGTATCAAATTACTCCAGCATATTCCTTGCAATTGGGTACCTAATGTTCCTGTTTTCCCATGAAAAGGGGCATAGGGGTATCGTAATAGTGTTCACAGGAGCACTTGAACATCCAACGCCATCAATCCAAAATTGGAAAGTCGTCGTCAGTGAAAATGACGATCTGACAGCGCTGGAAAATTGTTAATAAAAACTGGGTTTTTTTGTTGGTTTTTTTTTTTGCTTTTTTTAAAATTTGTTAGTTGGTTTTGGTTACTGCATTTTCGGAACGAAAACTTTTCGATGAAAACAAAACATATCAATAAAGGGTGCTGAGGAAAATGGTATTATGGGAATCAACGTGGCATAGCTTGTCATTTGTATTTTATGCCAATTTGGGAGGCAAACGACCATTATGTGAAGCTTTTATTTGAAAATAAAAAAATGTGCCGGTATTACCGGTACTTAAAAATCCTTTATTACTACATGTAAACTGTCTTTGGTGCAAGATTAGGATGCACTGAATACTAGTGAATATACGTAAAAATTGAATATTCTAAATTGACACACATCATTTCTTCCTGACAGTTTAGCGAACATTTCTCAGGTCTGAAAAAAAAGCACATAAGTTGTTATTGATTTGTGCATTATAGTCGAAATGTTACATTTGAGAAAATTTACTACAATTGTTGTGAAGTACGGACTTACAACATTTAAAACTTTGTGTCCGAAGATTCTGCGTCGCTATCATTAGTTTCGTTGTCTGACGCACCGTTGCAACGATTACGCGATTAAATGTTACAAGCCAATTTTTGGACTGAAAAAACTGGATACGACGATTATGTGGTGAAATACGGTATGCATGTTTTTAATGTACAGTACAAGTTTATTACTGTCCGGAACAGGAAGGGGAGAGTGGGATCAATTGTAACAAGGGGCAAATGTAACATTCGCTGCTGTGCTCTTCTCGTGAGGTATTTTCGTAAACTACTAAAACTGTGAAAAGGAGAAGTCAGTTGTGAGTGACATATGTAGAGTTATTGCCCACGTTGTGATTACTGTGGATATTAATGGGATTTTTTCAAAATTTCAACATGTCTGTAAAAACCTAAAGCACTCCTTTATTTTTTAATAGTGGATTCTCGATGTCGTCTGATCAAGGTTTTCATATATCATTACAATACCCAATATTTGATGTATTTGTTAAGATAGTTATGATAAATTTATGATGTCGTAATTAGCAGCTGGAAGCCAAAAAACAATATGGCGTCAGGTTGGGGCAAATGTAACACTTTTAATTGGGACAGTTGTAACACTGATATAATTGCCCCTTGTGTATTTCCCATTTAAAATATTCGCTTGTATTGCAATATGAAACATTGTACAAACATCCTGAAATATTACATTCTGTTTGTTTGTTGATTTATTGTTTTAAGTCCACGTTATGAACAGTAAGGCTAATCGGGACTTGACCTACAGTTTAAAGTGGGATCCGATCTATTATGAACCTCCAACGGGTATCGAACCCGGGACCCCTTGATTACAAGGCGACGACGCTACCACTGCGCCATCGGGGAGGCAAGGAGGAATGAATTCTCGTGAAAGATGCATGTTTTCAAAGTTTGTTTTAAGTCCACTTTCGGAACTGGATCTATATTTTAAAGTGGTATCCGAACCTTTAGGTTCATTCACCGGATGTCAAAACCATGGCTCCTTGAGTACAAATGAATATTTCGAAGCAATAACAATAATCCTCAAATACACTAGAATACGTCTCTCACGTTGGTAAAGGCGTGCTTACCACTTATGACAAAAATATTTTGTATTTCTGTAAAATTTAGGTACACTTCACATGTTACATTTGCCCCTGTAGTGGCTGTAGTGTGTTACATTTACCCCCGAGAAAGAGTCAATTGTGACATTTGTCACACATATTTAAAATGTTACTGATGTTTAGCACATTAAAGTTAGTGGGATCATAACTGCACAATATAAATAACAACATATTGAAGTGTTTGCATGCTAATTTTCAAGCTCCATATGTCAATAGTTTGAGAGAGAAAGCACAATTTGTCAAAACTGTTAAAATAGACCCCACTCTCCCCTTCTGTCCCATCAGATTCAGATAAACGAGGGTGTAGTGTAATTCATCGTAAAAGAATACTGTATTTTGATGGGCTATTCGAAAGGCCCTCATGAGTCAATAATCTACAGAAATTGAAAATTTTAGAATATATTTTTATGTATATATACAGACCTGTAGGAAGGCCACGACGAAGATGGAGGGACAACGTTGAGATGGACCTAAAGGAAAACGGTAGGGATGGAAAAGAGTATATTGATATTGCTCAAGATAGGGACAGTTAGAAGGCCTGTGTTGCTGCAGCCACGAACCTTCGGGTTTAAGAAGGCTAGAGAGTTAGTTAGTTAGTTAGTTAGTTAGTTGTGTATATATACAGATAAAGCCTGACTGAATTTCCAAAAAAATCAATGGAAGAACGGCATCAGGCCCCATTCTTCATTCATAAAGTGTCCCATTCATCCCATCGTCGTGATGGCTTTAACCTTTAAGAGGTGTAAAAGCACTTGATGTAATAAGATAATTTAGGGAATCTCTAGAAATGGCAAGATTGTACACACAAGTTAAATAGTGTTGGAAATGACGAAGGAAAAACAGGGTTTGGCGAACAAACCCCGCCGTTTCTCTCTAATGCCTAAAAATAAGTTGTATAAGTTTATCACTAACGTAAAGTGTTCAGTATGCATACAATTATAAAAATAAACACACTAAATAGCATTTCCTGCTGAATTTGCATTAGATATAGGTTTGATAAGAACAAATCGTGTCATGTGCAATCTTTGAGTGAGCATTGTTTTCCGTCATGAGACGAACTTCTTATTGATTTTGGTAAAGCCATTTATCCCATAATATATTCGGGAAATTATACATCTTCTTACCTCGAACGATTCTGAAATTAAATCACCATGAATTTTTACACGGTACTACAAATTTTGCATCTAATCACCTAAAATGTATTTGAGGACCCTGTTGCTAGGTAACGTCCATGCACTGAAAAACAATAGACCAGCGAAAAGAATAAGCTGTCTCTAAAGACAAAGGTGCATATATACCAATGGCGTACGCAAGGGAGGGTTACTGGGTTTAACCCCCCCTTGAGCTTTTGAAATATTATCGAAAATGCGAAAATGCTGTGGAAAAAAAATGGCCAATTTATCACAGTCAAAGATCTGCAACAGTAATAAAAATAAAAACACTACTACTAATAATAATAATATTCACAATACTAATAATAATAATAATTTGTTTTTTATTATTCCCATGCAGCATGGAGAAAAGCACAACATTTCAAACACACGCACCTTTAATAGTGAATGCCTTGAAAATAAACACAAATTCTTGAAAATTAAGTATGAGGGCAACTATGATTTAAAAGAAAAAAGTTGTTTTGTACATCAGATGCAAGAATGTTCAAAGAACATGCATTTTTTTTCTGTGAACAATGAGCTTTAAATAAATAAAGTTCTTGGTTCGTTGTAAGCTGCTAATGTAGACAAATGCTCGCCCTACAAGAACACACGATCACCAGTCCACCATTCCATTGTTTGCGCGGTACATTTGAATTTCTGAAATCGAACTACAATAAGCTTAACTATTGTGAAATGTTTTGTTGGTAAGGACAACGAGACAACCAGGTGTGAATTATAGTGCCCGTGCATAGTAGATTTTGAGAGCGGTATTGGCGTGTTTCTCATAAATCTTTACAGTGTAGTTTGGGATCCGTCGATATGTCTAAACAATCTAAGCGGCCGCAAAGTTCAATAATGTTGAAGAAGTGCTTTGTGAATCACCTAGAAGTGATAAATGTGTTGGAATGTCCATAAACTTACTTTTGAACAAAAACATACACTCAGTGGAGTGGAATTTAGCAACATGTATTCTCCTGCCTCATCTCCTGGGTGAGTTCCCATAGGTAAAGGTAATGTAAATTCCCCCATGCATATAGCACCGTGTCATGAAAGCACTTGTAGTGGTGTGGTGGAGTTCCACACATTCTCAATCTCGGCCATTTTGCGGGTGATGTGATCAGCACCATGCTCGGGCAGCATTTATCCCCCCAGGGTTGCTCTCAGGTACCCACTGTCGTATGATGCTGGGTGCGGGGACAAGGCTGGATTAATTCCAACTAATTCCGGGGATCTCCCGCGAAGTTGTCAGACTAGACTAGCAGCGCGGCTCCATGCTGCGGCTCCTTGGCTGAGTTTCATATTTTGATTATTTCAATTAATTTAATAAACTGCTCGCCATTAAAAATGAAATACCCAGAAGGCGTAATCGGAATCGGACGAAATGTGCACAGTGTGTAGAGGAGAGGTGCAGAAGGAAATGATTAGGTGTTCAAGGCCGTCATGCGTCATGTGCGCTTGCCACGCCATCTGGTAAGTGGTACCTGTAGCAGGTCAGATAGGTGCAGAAGAGCAGTGAAAGTGCATGGTCGTGAGTGTAGTGTGTTAAAATCGGTCAGCAATGCAACGTCGTCGAATACGGCAGAGATTCCAGCAGGTTTCCCAGTTCGATCGCGGCCGAATTGTTGCATACCGTGAATGCGGATTATCCTACGGTGAGATCGGTGCCCGTGTAGGACGGAATGCATCCACAGTGATCCGTGTATGGAACCAGTGGGTCCAGGAAGGCACTGTAGAGCGACGTAGAGGTTCACAACGTCCGCGTCGGACGACGGAACGAGAGGACAGACGTCTGATACGCATGGCCCTTACAGACAGAACGGCCACGTCAACGAGGATTGCGCATGAAGTACGGGATGTTTTACAACGTCCAGTGTCCCCACGAACCGTACTTCGTCGTTTGGCGAACCGGGGAATTTTTTCCCGGTGCCCACTGTTGCGGATTCCTCTGACGCTAGAGCATAGGCGTTTGCGTCTGAGATGGTGCCAAGACCGTCGTGCATGGATGGCGGAGTGGAATGCTGTAGTGTTCTCTGATTAATCCCGCTTCTGTATACAACATCATGATGGACGTACACGCGTGTGGCAGCACCGTGGCACTATGCTTCATGACGCCTGCATCATGCATCATCACACAGGGCCTTCATTGCGTATCATGGTATGGGGTGCCATCGCCATAGATGTTCGTTCGCGTCTCGTACGCATTCAAGGGACATTGAACAGCCAACGGTACATCACACAGGTTCTCACCCCTGTTGCTGTCCCATTAATCCATGCACTGCATAATGCCACTTTTCAACAGGATAACGTGCGCCCCATGTTGCAAGGAATGTCCTCGCATTTATGGAAGCTAACCACGTGCCCCTGCTTCCTTGGCCAGCACGTTCGCCAGATATGTCACCAATTGAACATGTCTGGTCCATGGTGGGTCGCCGGCTGGCCCAACACAGGTTTTCGGCACGTAATGTTGAAGACCTCTGGCACCGTGTGGTAGCCGCTTGGGACGCCATACCGCAAGCAGACATCGATAGACTCATTCTGTCCATGCCTCGCCGTGTTGCAGCAGTTATTGCCGCCCGTGGAGGCTGTACACGCTACTAGCTCCTTGGGGTTATGCAACCATGTTCTACGTGTCACATGTCACACCACCGAGCTCTAACTGTAATCATTTTCTTATCTTATTATGAACTACATATTTGCCAAGTTTCGTGTTTCTATCTCATTTCCTTCTGGGTGTTGCAATTTTAATGGCGAGCAGTGTATATTTGATTGTTTTTATGGACTATCATAAATAAATAACCATTGACTAGACAATTATTTCGTAACAAAGAAACAAAAAAAAACTCCAAGAATTTGTTGACAATCGAATGACTAGACATTAATTTTGTCCTATTGCTTTCATAAATATATTTATGTAGATCTCTACTACTTAATAATAGTAGTGATATTAGTAGTAACAGCAGCTGCATTAGTAGTATTATTAGTAGTAATTAAACTAGTTAATCAATTATCAGTATTATTAATTAATTATGAATATTATTAATTAATTAAAGTATAATAAAACAATGGTAATGTGAATTTGGAAAAAGTTTTAGATATAACCCCCTTTGATGAAATCCTTCGTACGCTACTGATATATACCATAGGCGTGCGCACGGGGGCAAGGGGGGGAATGCCCCCCTTAATCATGGACATCCGCAAGTTTTTCCACGGAGGGACAAGAGAGGTATGCATTTATTTTACCATGGGGCATATTACCCCGATAATAGTGTTGCCCCTCAAAAAACACCACTTTAATTTGAAATTATCGCATTATAATTAATGTAAATTATTATGACTGAAATCAAATTATACGTAAAAATGTACTTTTAGGTTGATATTCATTCTTTTTCTAAGGAAGAGATGTGGCCATCTTTGCACCCCTTCCAGACGTTCATGCCCCTCTATTATTATATTTTCACCTAGAAATTTAGGACAGTGGAACTTAGCGCCGTTATTAAATTATATTATACTCTTAAAGAAAATGATGTATTTTCAAGCGGATGAAAGTTCAGAGCAACTACGGGGAAAGGGGGTGCAGTGGCGTAACCACAGGGGGCAGGGGGTATTGCCCCACAACCTTGGACGGCAATCAATTTTAGGGGCAAACATGGAAGTAAAGGAAAACAAGACTAGCAGAATATAAGAGTAGCAGGAGAAGAGGATACTCAAGATGGAATTAGTTTTCACGTCTTTCTTGCATTATTTCTTCCAGACGACTAAGAGGCTGGCCGGGGGGGGGGACAGAACTGCAATTGCCCCCTCGATTTAAAATGTTATACAATAAATATACATTTCGTAAAATTCTCTTGCTCGTTTCGCTAGCAATGTCTGCTTTTCTTGCAGTCTTGTTAAGGCGAGGAGGGACAATTTCCCCTTGGTCTTCCTCGCTGGGGCAGCTGCTGATCACTGTTGCCAACTCGCTCTTTTGGAGCCAAATCTGGCTCTTTCGTGCACTCGTTTGACTGTGAACTGTGGCTACCGCCCTCTGCCCCACTATGATGCCACCACTGGCTCCGGCCCAAAAATACCAACTTTTGCCATGAGTGTACATTTTGCACGTGACGTGATATTCGTATAGCTATAGGCTGCGTCACCCACCCCCTCTTTCCTCCCCATGTATTTTTATATATAGCGCTGTGGCTAAGATGAAGATGACAATTTTGTTATCCGGGAACCATTTATTTTCGATTTTATATTAACATCATTGGATTATTGAGATGGGTGATGCCGCCAAATCTAGGCGGTGAAAACTAAGAAAGAATAAATTGCCATCACTTTAAAGCTAACGGTAATAGCAGCACCCCTACCCCTCTGACAACTAAAATTACCCTAGTAGACACTTTATGCAGCCTTCGTTAATCTAGCTCCTCGAAAGTCCTCTTTAGCTATATTAATGGTGAAATTTAGCTCTATTATGCACATCACGTTTGGCAACACTGCCAGGATGGCCGTAGGAGGCAAAGAGAAATGCACTAGGCTTATGGGACCATTATTTTATTCGTTCTCTCGGGAATATCAAACATCCGATGACGTAGAAAAGTACATGGACGGAAAAAGGACACGTAGAACTATGTCATAGCAGTAGGAAAAGTCGAAACTCCCATTTGATGAGCCGTAACTTGAAGTTGAAGTTGATGTCCCATAAGGAATACATGGGATTCGGTAAATACTAATTCATCATATTTTTCAAAAATCGTATAAGGCTTAATAATCAACTTAGGAAACCGCTTCCACTTGCCACATGGGGAGAAATTCATACTCTTCATTTCTGCCGGAGATGTTTTTATTAGCATTGCTCATTCCGACGATATTGGAATAAATGCATGCCTGGTGCGTAATTGTCCCTCTTCGCCTTAAGTTCAGAGCTATAACTAGGGTTCGGTGGGAGTTAGTCCTGGACACCAAAGATCTAAATGAAAAAAGAAATAAACAAATGCTATGACGCTCCATGAAAATCTTTGCACCATATTCAATCAATATTGTTTTCATTTTGCAAATAAATTGGATCAGAAAATTTTCTTGCCTCGCAATTTCTTGTCCGTAATACATTGTAAAGTACCAGGGAGAGAAATACTGCTGCTAAATGGTTTTCTCTTGCACACATGTACAATTGTTTGGAGGAAAAGGAGCATGCACATTTGAGAGGCAATTTATATGATTTTTGCAGTTGATTTGTTATGGGGCGAATGAATTGATTATGTACGTATGTATGTATTATATATGTGGGGGGAGGGTGTATAAACGAATATACACACACCAGTCGAAGCAATAAAACTTAAACAGTGAGATAAAATGAGGTTTTTCTTTCCCGATTGAACTTTCATCAAGGCTTTTGCCCGCCTAATCAGAGGGTCTACGCACGCCTATGATATATATGTAGGACAATCATGTATGGTAACTTCCCACCAGTGGCGTGACCAAGGGAGGGTTAGTGGTGGGTCACAACCTCCACTTTGGTCAAGTATTCCTCAAGGGAACTTCAAAGGCAAAAAAGATGCCAAAGTAGGATTGACCACTAAAAAAGTACATGTAACCTCCCGTCCCTTTCAAAAATTCTAGGCACGCCACTGCTTCTCACTGTAACGTAATAGAGAAAACAATGTTTCTGCAGTGCAGTGTTCGGAAACTTACTTTTTTAAAAAGTAACTAGTTACAGTTACTTGCTTCAAAAAGTAACAGAGTTACAGTTACTCATTTTGAAAAGTAACTCAGTTACAGTTACTTTTACAGTTACTTTCTGTTAGAAATTTTCTTGCAAATAATTTACACACAATCAATAATCTGGAACGTAACATATTTCATCTCTGTATTTATATTATCAGTATTATATTTCAGAAATTTGCAGTGGGGCAGTGGCGTGGCGTGACTTTTTCAAAAGTGTTACCGGCCATCAGTACGACAATTATGCCTGCTAGACGTTATCAACCCCCCCCCCCCATAAAAAACATGTCTTCGACCTAGATTCTTGTTCATCTCGTTCTTTTTTGCAATCCGCACAGTGATTTAGCCACAAACACTTCTAGAAAGAATTACCACTCATGAAACAGTTACTGCGAAAATCCAATGAAAAGTCACATGCTCTTGTCAATTCTTCATCAGTCTCTGTTTCTTCGCAATGAGGTGCAAAGGGAAAGAACAAGAACCACACTTTTCTCGGGTCAGTTCGACGTTTGTGTGGTGAGCAGACGACAGAACTCCTCCCTCCAGTGACAGTCAATGTGGGAAGCCCAGCTCCAGCTGTACGTATTACTGTTGCCAACTTAGTATTTTGGAGCAAGCTTTGTCCAAATCACGAATCGCACCAAGGAACTATACTTTCGTCTAATACCTAACTCGTCTCATTCGTAGTTAAATCCATCCTTGGCTTTGCAGTCTACCTCTAGTTGCTTCACAGAAATAGTATCCCCACTTTAGGTGGGATTTAGCTCTTTTCTGCCAATCCAATGTGGCAACACTGGCCTGTATCCGGCAGGCCTCACCAGTAACTGGGCCTCTAAACAGGCGAATAACCCCAGAGCACACCTGCCCCAAAGTCTTTCCCCCCTATTCCCTTGAATTGGCGACTTCTTCTCTTGTTACCTCTTGAGGGTAGCGGTACTAAATTTTAAGAAGAAAAAAATAAATTTTTAAGAACGCTATGAAATTATATTCTCACAAGAGGAGGGGGGTTGAAGCATGTAAAGAGTGTGACAGAGAGAAATAAATTTCAAGTGCTTGTGCGTTATCAATGAAACCAAGAATTACATTCTAAACTTACCCCCCCCCCCCCCCCAGAAGAAGATTACATTAACAAGCGTGTGTAATGGCTAGTTTCTTCCTCTTCGTTGGTTTGTCACGGGAGAGTTTCACACTGTTCTTTAAAAAATGATTTCGTAAAGGACTACTGCACTTTCAAAAAAAATCCATTTAGCTAGGCCATCTTCCGCGTACTATTATTGTTCCACTCCAGTGACGCAGGAACGGGGGGGTATAGGGGTACATTGTACCCCCTTCATTTTTGAAAGGGGTACTGTACCCCCTAAATCCATAAATCGAGTTGTACCCCCTGTACCCCCCTTGGTAATGTGACAGCAGACGCAAGGTGCTACTGTTAAAAGAACCTATTTTCAGTTCGCCCAATAAAAAAGTGTATATTGTTTATAACTTATAAACGTTATCTTCCTTACCACAGAAATTCAAACCATTCTAAACTTATTCTACTACATTGTGGTTGGTTGCTACTAGTTAATTCATTGACCTGTGTTCTTTGAAACCTCTTTAAGTAGATGAAAATAGTTTAAAATGTGTGTGGAACGATGGAATCAGATTTGCTCTCAGAAAATCACGCTGCAGACGAATGCTTCTTTGCGTAACGGTGGGTCGATTCGAAGGTAAGATACAAATCTTCATCAGAAGAATATATGACTGATCCCATTTCCTTTTGAATATTTAAAATGGAATTTTCCAAAACGAAATACTTACGCGAAGGAGACGAGACACAGCAGTCCAACTTGGGGGGTACAATGTACTGCTGTACCTCACCTCCTCACCCATATTTTTCATAACTTTGTAAGGGGGTGTTCGGAAAACTATACTTAAACCTATATATTAAAAGATTTTGAAAATAGAGTCCCGATTAGTCTATCTGAGCATGAAGTGAATCTAGAATGTGTTTTAATAACTTCTGAGTGGAAACCGAAACAAAAATAAACACAAACAAGAACGAAACGGACCTCGCCACACCGGAGACGAGATGAGGCTGTGACAATTCTTGACTCATTGCTTCGCGATATCATTCCTAGGTGAAATTAAATTTTTCCTAGACATTTAAACAGGGTACAATTTGCGATATTATCAGAGGAAGGGGGAATTATTTTTACCTATTTATTAGGTATACTTATAATTGAACATTAATTGCTTAAAATCTAATTTTGGTATCGAATGCAACACAAATAACGCCATTTTAAGTTAAACCCTAAAGTCAATCTGTAAGAAAATTACATTAGTCAGATGAATGCACGAGATAAATGAAACTCACTGCAGGTTCTGTTGGTAGATTTTGGATTGGATTCACAAGGTCTTTGAGTGAGATGGGAATGATTGATTGATTTATTTGGTTTATTTTACTTCGCATTTCTGCCACTTTTGGCTAATCGCAAAGATGAGGATGGGTGATGATATCATGAAATTGATGAAAACTCACATGCCCAACCTGGCACCTCTGGCGTCAAAGCCAGTGCCGGATCTACAAATCTTAGCCTCCCCCCCCAAAAATATTGCCAAAGAGGCCTCCTCTACTTACCTACCTTTACACACACACACACACACACATATGCTATATATATATATGTGTGTGGGGGAGGGGGTGTGGGTGTGTGTGTGCGCGCGATTGCCGAGAGGTGTCACCTGTAGTCATTTCACATCTCTATCGTGCTATCGAGATTGCTTGCTAACTGCCTATGAACAAATGGATTGCGGCGGTTTTAAGAATTCACTGGAACTTTTCACGGTTCGTCTTTTAAATTACATATTTACTTTTCTAGAATGTAGTATACGTATGTAATTTGCATAAGCAAGCGTAAAAGAGGGCATCTTAAAGTACTCGATGTTAGGAAACAATATGATTATATACTCGGTACACACCCCTACAAGTAATTCTGCCGGCGGCCATGCTTATGGGCCCCATGGAGTGTAATATCCTTCAAGGTGGGTCCCAGACAGAAAAAAAGTTGAGAACCACTGGCTTGGAGGGAACCACATTGGTGTGTTCCAAGTAGACGCTCACCATATTGCATTCAACTCATTTTTGAAAAAAAAAATGGAAAGTGGGGTGATGTGGTATATACGAGTATTTGACATTGTTTTCTCACACCTGGAAAATGATACATTTGTTACAATCATGCAGTCGTAAGTTGTTCCTGATTGAAGATAGTTTGAAGAAATCTTCACCTCTGCATTGTTAGTGAAATTCTAGCCTCATGTCTGACTGCCACACGGGAAACCCGGGTGGGTGTCTTAAGATCGGAATTTTCCCGGCTTTGTCCCAGCATAAAGCGGCTCTAGGGCCCACCCAGCCTTAAATCAAATGGTACCCGGGGGATAAACGCGGCCGCAGCGTGGTGCTGATCACATCACCTCCAAGATGGCCGACAGCGAAAATATGTGGAGCCTACCCCGTGCCTTCATGTCACGGTGCTACAGAGATGCACAGCACAGGGAACTTTACCTTTACCTGTATATATTGTATTCATTTATGTACCCCTGAGTAACAGTTTATTTTTTACATACTTTTTACATACGCATATGCGAACCCTATACTATGTCAATGGCTTAGGGCCCCTAAATGCTTACTTGTCTCCCCCCTCTCCCCCCCCCGCACTGCGGGGTTTTGAGGCTTGTAGATCCGGCACTGGTCAAAGCGCTATGCTAACCACTGCGCCACGGAGGCCGGCGAGGTGGGAATGTGTTTAGGATTTTCTTTGTAGATGCGAAAATCTCTAACTGTGACGCGCACATGCTTTTGCTTACATTAAAGTTTACCTTTTCACATAAACGAGAAATTGACATGTCACCCTAAAACACACGCATGAATCTGCATTTAAAACTACTACCTACGAAAAGAAACCTTGGGCGGTTCTTCATATTGTCCACCAAAGATTGAAACTGAAAAAAAAACAAAAAACCTTTTGAGCGTATGTCTTTCCTTGCTTCCTCTGACATCCGAATGATTTCGGTTTTGTATATGTAATGATAGTACTTTCAGTGCTTGAAGAGTGTCATTAGGTACAGCTAATTATATAACAAATAAATGCTTTGTCAAATGTTTCACAAATATTTCAAAGTTAGACTTCATACGAGTTGATCGGGAACCATCTCAACTCAGATTTGTTTCTTTTTTTAATACAACGCCCTACAGATGTCTGAGTAAATACCAAATACATGGCTTATACCAAATACATGGCTTCTAAAAGACACTGGATGTGATACACATCTGCCATAAATTGTTTAAATATATTTTTTATGCGTAGCTATGGGAATTTAAAATTAGAATGAACTGAACTGAAGTGGAACTCTATAAGTATGGTATATTCAATAATGTGGTTTCTATATCTAGTGGGTGGGAGGTAATTATTCCTGGTTGGGATGGCTCAAGATCCTCTTCACCCCCTTTAATCTCAACCTGCATTAAAATGAATAGATGTATCTTTGTTCGCAATTTTCACATTTCGAACTCAGATTTTCCGAAATCCAGAGCGTTATATGTTTCAGAATTGTTATCTGGTTTTAAAATCTGTTTTAAAAAAACAAATTCTAAGAAAAATAAAGAAAAAATAGTTATACAAATTTTGCATTAAATAATTCGTGTGTGCTGTTCTAAAATAGAATATTTCCCATGCCTTCACATTACACCTAAGTATCAAGGACGTATTTAGGAGGGTGTCCGGACACTCCCCCGAAAGACTTACCAAGAAGTAAAAGTAAATAATCAGAATATAATTGTTTAGCATTTGTTATATAATCGATGGTTATTTCCGCTGAACTTATTGGAAGGCAAAGAATTTGGCTCATACGGCTTTGAAGGGTTCCAAAAGATTTATGGACACAACTAATAATAATATCCATAAAATATTAATCAGAAACTTTACTTTTCGTTAATTGGATCTAACTCCTTGTTTGTTATTCAATAAATATTCAATTATTTTTCTATTTGACATTAAATTCCTTGCCAGGGCAGTTGTTTTTATGCAAATCTTGGCGATTTTAACTACACGTAAGCTAGATAACTTACATATTTAATTAATATTGTAATTTAATTAAATATAATTATTATAATTATTTATTATTATTATTGCAACACTTCGTTGGACCTCCGAAATGTATTTCTAGGTGCAGTAGTATATGTGTTTATATTATATATATATATATATATATATATATATATATATATATATGGGAGGCTGAATTTTGTACCCCCCAAATGAAAAAACGTTCCTGCGCCACTGTTCCACTCATTCATGCATATAGACGTTCTGCTGTGGATGACCGAATCCGAGTCACCATGACAACTCTCTCATTCATTGTGAAACTATTTTCTGGAAAATTCAATGGACACGGACAGAGAAAAGGGATTAGGGGAGGTTGTTCTAGACCCCTTGGTTCCTTTATCTATGCCTTGACCATCACTTCAAGGGGTCATGCCTTGACGCTTGCCACTTGGGCCGTTCCAGGAATCCGGTATTGCTTGAGGCTATCGCCAAACGTAGCTCCCAACAGTCTGACAGGAAAGTGTGACAACGCAAATGAATGGCGAAGAGGAAGAAAAGTAGCCAAATTGTCAGTAACTTCCATCACAATAACAATTTAGTGTGGTAAAGAAACTGCAAAAGTAACTGTTGAAACGTTACTTCTGCTGAAAAAAGTAACTCAGTTACAGTTACTTGATTTTAAATGTAAGTAGTTACAGTTACATTTCTTCAAAAGAAAAAAGTAACTCTTACTTGTAACTAGTTACTTCTGAAACACTGCTGCAGTGTCTTGCTAGTAAGGAATGGCAACTTTGTGACAAAAAAGTAATAACAATAATAATAATGATTTTAATAATAATGCTAGAATAATTATGTTAATAATAATAATATTATTATAACATTATTATTATTGTTATTATTGGTTTGATTTTTTTTACTTTGCTTCTTGTGCCACTTTTGGGTGATGATATGAAGAAATTGATGAATGGACACTCACAAACATCCATGCCCAGGCCGGGATTCGAACGAGACCAACATCATCATCCATCATTATTATTATTATTATTAGTAGTAGTAGTAGTAGTATCAAAGACGTTTTTACCCTCGTAAATTATGCAAAAAGGGGGTAGACGTTGGTGCTAAAGCATTTGTGTTCAAACAAACGATTTGAATTATTTTTTCAACACGTTTATTTCACATTAATAATAGAAAACAAGCACACAAACTATTTTTGAAAGACAGAAAATGCTTGATAAATGTATTCCAAATACTTTTTACCTTAACATGTAGGCTATAACTTTCATGCAATATATATGTTTCACATATGTGCAACATGGAGCGACGTGGACACTAAATTGTGTACGTATTCAAAGTTTCTTTAATACATATTATATACAACAAATATTATTTAAATACATTATCCATCCAATTCATCCATCTCACAATAAACCAACAGCAAAAATTACATAAATCGTCTCTGAAATGTGCACGTTCCCTCTCCTCAAAACAATTGTTCATCCATTTAACACAAAATTAATTAAGACAAGTCTTATTTCTCTGTCTGGTGATTTACAATGCATTACAGCGAACAAACATAAATTTCGAGCGAAGCGAGTAAGACAATTTTTGGATCCAATTTTTCTGCAGACTGTAATCAATATTGATTTAATGGGACGCAAATAATTCCACGGGACGTCAATGCATTCTCTCTTGTACAACTTTTGTGCCTCCCCAATGGTGTAGTGGTAACATCGTCGCCTTGTGATCAAGGGGTCCCAGGTTCGATACCCGGTGGAGGCACAGTGGTTCGGACCCCACTTTAAACTGTAGGTCCTGTCCCGATTAGCAACATGTACGTAAAGTGGACTTAAAACCAAAAATCAATGAATCAATCTTACAACTTACTTTAATTTAGAGAATAAAATTTGAGAAGTTGTGGGCGGTAATTCCCCCCTGCAGGTACACTGAGCCGTCAATGTTTGCCCCCCTTCCCCTAGAACTGATTTCAGTCCAAGGTTGGGGGGCAACGCCCACCGCCCCGAGGTTGCGCCACTGTATCCAGATCAGTTATACAAGTAAATTTATGCGTTTGTATATCGTACAACATTTAATTATATGTTAGTAAAAAAAAAAAAAGGCTGTGTTCAACCAGTGCGAAGTATACATTTAAGAATTTGTGAACAGATGCCGACCATGTAACTATTATATGTATTCCCTTATTTAATACGAAAAATATTGATTGTTATTTATATGTCCGTATTATTGCCCATACGTTGTCTAAAATTGTGCAGTTCAAAGTGCAAGAGTCACGTCTTGAACAAATTTTACTTTCTAGTCACAATAGAGGATATTCACTTACTTCTTCATGTTATGTTCCAATTTACTAGAATTATGTGCTATGATATACACGAGGTGAAAGAAATATAATATAGGCCTACAGCAATAGAATTTTACGACTTTGTTCAATTTTATTAACCTATTTCACAAATATATTGTGGATAAATTTGTATATTTTTACTCAGTAATGGATGTTATATTTTCCCTTGTCGATTATTTCTGTTAGAGACAGGAAGATCCTTTTGATTATTGCGATGTAATTAGCGAACTATATAAAAACGTGTACTTGTGTCAGCAACATAAGGTATTTGAAAATGTAGACAAGTTTCTAAAGTAAAAATTTACTATGTAAAGAATAACGATTAGTACATTTGCATAGTCAGTCATTGTGATTTCATGTAATACATTGGCTTTATTTACATTTATGCCACATATTAATGTTTATGCTCTGTGGGAAAGTAGGAGAGTGAGATATCTCAACCTGTTCTAAATATCACAAGTACAAGGGGAAAATATTAATTATCAACTTACATGTCAGCGAACATTCCATGACACGATTTCAGTACGTGTCCAGGTAGTTAGAAGATTCTAATAACCTTGGATAGAAGTAAATTGTCGTTGTTAGGGATGAATGAAACACACGCTGATATACAGGGTGTACCAAAAGTCCCATTGTCCCTCCCCCCTTTGAATTGTAGACAAACCTGCAAAATGTTATTTTAACAGCATGCGTATGATTACCATTAAATCTGACCAATGACCACCATTTACTCCAGAGGATCTGTGTGTACACCGCCATTTTCATGGCACAGTATCATTCGCCTCCAGGTGCGATGTGAAATACTCCGTAACATAAGATGTCAGATCTGGATTTCAGGTGGCCATTTTAAGAGAATACCTCAATGATATGTTCAGAGACAAATGGATTGGACGAGGATTGCCAAATTTACCAGCACCTCTAAAATTGCCATCCCAAAGTCCAAATCTGACATCTTGTGATAATGCGCTATGGGGGCACATCAAACAGAAAGTCGCCCATAATCGTTATCAGACAACTGGGGAACTTCAAGAAGCTGTTCGCAGTGCGTTTGCTTCCCTCACGCCAGCCAAGTTAGGAAGGATTTCACATCGCACCTGGAGGCGAATAATACTGTGCCATGAAAATGGCGGTGTGGACACAAATCCTCTGGAGTAAATGGTGGTCATTGGTGTGATTTAATGGTATACCATCCTGTCATCATATGCATGCTGTTAAAATAACATTTTGCAGGTTTGTCTACAATTCAAAGGGGGGGGGAGGGTATGGGATTTTTTTGTACACCCTGTATATTAAAAGTTACCCCTTATCCTGAAAAATAACTTGTCTCTTGGTTTTTATCATTATCTAGCTTGTTTACCGAAAAGGGATATAATTATAAGGACTTTAGAATACGATATTCTTTTAACAATAATCTCCTGGTAGAGCATGAGACATTTATTGTGTCTTCTTGCTTCTTAATTAAAGTAAGTTGCTTGCATGTTGCATTAATATTCTCAACGAGTTTCATTTTCCGTGTGATTGTAAATCCCTTTTAATAGGCTTGAATTACTGTTGATTAGGGTGACCAGACACACACATTCAAAAAGGAGGACAGGGCATGGCGAAAAAGGATGACACAGACATAAAAAAGAGATACAGCAAACAATTGTATCACATTTGTCATTACCATTAATTTCATAAATGTATCAAAGGTGCTTCTTCCAGCATATAACAACAATCTATTCCAGCCCTGGATCCCTATTTTTGCAAAACAATATTGTTCCTGTTTATAGTACTTCTTCTCCTTTGTATAGACTAGTGCAACTGTAAGTTGGAATTAATTTTCTGTGGGGTGATATACCCAACCCAACTGAAATTCGCTCCTACCAACTGTAACTTCTGGATCCGCCACTGTTCTCTAGTTCCGGGATTCGAACCAGGGGCCTTTTGTATCGTAGCGCTGTGTGCTTACCACTCCGCCGGCTGGCACTTTGGTATTTCATAAATTTAAATATTACTTAATAATCAAATTTGTTATTACGCGTTTATGTGTCGCATATGTATGACTCGAAAAGGAACTGCAGTCTGGGAGGCGTTGAAGGCTCATTTGGACAAAATTATAATGGTTGAGCTCCCAGGTGCTCAAGGAGCATTGCTAGGATACTTATCGCGCCTCAAGTGATATGCTTAAATGTAAAATAACACCTGGTTGATCGTTATGGGTGGAAGCCTTTTTCCAAAAAAGGAGGACGTTTACCGATTCTTAAAAAATCCGCCCGGACGCCGGTCAGACACCAAAAAAGGAGGACATGTCCGGATAAAAGAGGACGTCTGGTTACCCTAGGTGTTCTTAGCATCTAGGTATTGCGAATAGGTTAGGCTAGTACGTTTTTTGCATTAGTATTAGTACACTTTCTCTCTTTGATTGCATTTTAAAATTTTGATGCGAAAAATGATTTTTAAAAAATGTAACCTACAACAAACCATGGAAACTTGTGCATCCAAATATTTATACCAGATTTCTAGAAAATTAAACATTTAATCAAATTTGACACGGTGAATTAAGTTTCCAAAGTTGAAAAGCTTATTTAATTCGTAATTCCAATCTTAAAGGCTCTTTCGGCAATGTGAAAAAGTGCGAAATACAGGGTGATTCTAAAGGTATAGTACAAACGAAAACCACAGATACCTCCCATGAAATAGAGACGAAAGTTCCCCTTCCACTTTGCCGAGAGATGCCTCCGTGAGGAGCTAGACAACGCCGAAAACGTGTGAAAATGAACTTCACACCTCTGTACAGCCAGTACCAGTGAAGATAGAAAGGCGGAACAAACGAAGTCAAAAGGAACACCAAAGTCGCCCATCCGAAAAACACTAGGCGGCAGCTGCGCAACGCATGCGCATGGGGTTCCACAAAGGAAATAGGAGTGTCCCGCAAGACAGGTGAAGGGAAAGGGTAGCGATCGACAACGGAAGGGACAAAAAGAAGCAATGAAGCATGAAGTAACAATTTCACAGCGGGAAACAAACACATGCAGCGCGTGGGGAGTCCCCAAACACAGTGGGGAGACACCGCTGCAAGAACAAAGCACGGTTCAACAAAAGAGAAAGAGGACCGGACGGGGAATGGTACCTGCCAAGGAGACAACAAATGCGGGACGAGGGATTCCCCGTAGCAGCACCGAGGGGATGTCACACAGAGGTCGTACGCCAGCAGGACAAACACAGCAACTACGGGCACAGGAGGTTTATTGCCACGCAAACGTGCACTTACAGATAGGAATAGTACGTAGTACGTAGTCGTACCCCGGACTGACGTTGTTACAAAAGTTGCTCAAATTGACGACCACCACATTCAATGCATGCATTGCAGCGTCGCAGGAAATTCTGGCGAACCCTATAAAAATCCCTGGCATGGTACACACCTCGGCCGATGCTGCAAGTATCCGCGCTACCAATGTTTCCTTGTCAGGCACCGGGGTCTCGTAGACGAGTGTTTTCACATGGTCCCACAAGAAGAAATCCATTGGTGTGAGGTCAGGTGAACGGGCGGGCCAGGGGACGGGGCCCTCTCTGCCGATCCAGCGCTGTGGGTAGGTACGGTGCAAAAGGGTTCGCACTGTGCCATCAAAATGTGCAGGCGCTCCATCCAATTGAAACCACATACGATGTCGCACGTTGAGGGGTACATCTTCTAGCAGCTCTAGAAGGACTGATGCAAGAAAGGTACGATAGAGGCGGCCATTTAAACGTGGTGGCAGCAGGTATGGACCGATAATCTGTTCATCGATGATACCTGCCCAGATATTCACTGCAAACTGGGTCTGATGGTGCACCTCGACTGCTGCATGTGGATTTTCATAATCCCACACATGGCTGTTTCGGCAATTGAAGATGCCCTCACGGGTGAATGTTGCCTCGTCCGTGAAAAGCACATGGCGCAAAAAACGGGGATCGTCGGTACAAAACTGCAACAGTCGTTGACAGAATTCCACACGTCGTGGGTAATCCCAAGCCTGCAACGCGTGGACTCGCTGTGGATGATAGGGATACAGCAGATCATCATGAAGGACACGCCACACTGTCGACTGTGATACTCCCACTGCACGTGCAATGCTACGGGTGCTAGTGGACGGTGTGGCGTCCACGCGAGCAAGTACGTCCTCCTCGACCGCCGCGGTGCGCACATGTCTTGGGTGACCGACATGATGGCCTGCACGTAACACACCCGATTCACCAAGGGTACGGTGCACGTTCGAAAACAACCTGCTGTCGGGTTGTCGCCTCTCCGGATACCGTCCGCGATAAAGGCGTGCAGCTGCTCGGCCATTGCCATCTGCAAGGCCGTAGACAAAATGCATGTCCCTCAGTTCTACAAATGTGTAGCGTTCCATGGTACGGTGAGGATAGTGCCAATTATGGAATACTGTACTGCAGTGCACAGGTGGCACACACACACACACACACACACACTGGTCACAACGGCTTCGAAACAACGTACTCAATTGTCGTACGTCAAGCACACCACCACCGCACCGGCTCTTTCAGTGACACGCTCCCTGACGCTGCACTTCCAATCAGCCCACACGTCCGCACGGCGCTGTGGTACAATCAGCTGACGTTCCTGAGCCACCCGTGCCTGTGCTCTTCACTACCTGACCACTGCCGTCAGGTGGGGCCATGTACTCTGGGGTCTTGTCATCGTGGAACACATGTAGCGTCCTTCATTCTTGCCCCATTCACCCACAACACGTACTTCGTCCGTCTTGCTCGAGCCGACGGGGAGCACTACGTATGATCGTGTGGTGTTTGTGTACACCAATGTGGGGTAACCCAGCAGTTGAACAGACGTGCATACCCCCACGTAACTTCATTACACGATTGTCCCACGCAGTTTATCTGTCCAGCCTTGCTCGGCCCGGTCTCACACCCACGCGGCAGTGTGCGGCTGCAGTGGTGTGAGGTCACGCTTGGTTTCGGAGCGGAAGGCTGCGGCCGAGGAGGGACTCGAGTTGTTCGGCTGGGGTTGCGCTCGGAAGCAAGCAACCGCGTCAGGTCTGGGAACGGTGGACCTGGTGATCGGGATGGAAACATTCCGACCTCGTCCATTAGTGTCGTCCACCGTACGGAGTGGTGGGGTCCGTACGACACTCCAGCAGCCTTTCGCCCGCTCCCACCCAGCGATGTGCCTCCGGCTTCATTTCTAAGAGGCTGATTGGGCCCCATCACGACGTTTGTTACAACGTCAGTACGGGGTACGTGGTCCTATCTGTACGTGCACCTTTCATTAGCAATAACCTCCTGTGCCCGTAGTTGCTGTGTTTGTCCTGCTGGCGCACGACCTCTGTGTGACATCCCCTCGGTGCTGCTACGGGGAATCCCTCGTCCCGCATTTCTTGTCTCCTTGGCAGGTACCATTCCCCGTCCGGTCCTCTTTCTCTTTTGTTGCACCGTGCTTTGTTCTTGCTGCGGTGTCTCCCCACTGTGTTTTGGGGACTCCCCTTGCGCTGCACCGCCAGCGCCGCCATTTCTGCCCCGAACCATGTACGCATCTGTTGCCTGTCGAGTGTCACGGACCACTTTGCTTACATTCTCGGTGTGTTTTTACATCCTACGTCGTCCTCCCGTGGTTCTGCAACCCCGCACTACTTTTCTCGACTGCATAGCTTCAGTCATGGTGTTTGTTTCCCGCTGTGCAATTGTTACTTCATGCTTCATAGCTCATTTTCTCCCTACCGTTGTCGATCGCTACCCTTTCCCTTCACTTGTCTTGCGGGACACTCCTATTTCCTTTGTGGAACCCCATGCGCATGCGTTGCGCAGCTGCCGCCTAGTGTTTTTCGGATGGGCGACTTTGGTGTTCCTTTTGACTTCGTTTGTTCCGCCTTTCTATCTTCACTGGTACTGGCTGTACAGAGGTGTGAAGTTCATTTTCACACGTTTTCGGCGTTGTCTAGCTCCTCACGGAGGCATCTCTCGGCAAAGTGGAAGGGGAACTTTCGTCTCTATTTCATGGGAGGTATCTGTGGTTTTCGTTTGTACTATACCTTTAGAATCACCCTGTATATTATTTCTAGGTGTCACCCCATACTATAATAGTACCGCTCTTTCTTCAACCTTCTGTACGTAAACGTTTACAAAATTATCTTGTATACATAACTTGGACCGTAAGTTTTTATTCCACAGCAGTTATATACTAACGATGATAATTCTTTATGAACTTACAGTAAGTTCCAAATGTACAATTAAATTTTATATATATCGCCTTTTCTCCATTGGTAAATTGAAAAATAAAGGTACATTATGCAGAACGGTAAAGATTGGATTTTACTTTTATCAATACTATTATTTACGTATTTTCTAACGTCATATAACATTTGAAATGTTCTTCAGGTGAAAGCAACGTCCTGAATGACTAAGAGAGAACTATTTACCCAGAAAACTAAATATCATACTCTTACAATGCACTTTGTTAAATGTTGTAAATGGACTATACATGATTAATCCTGTGACGTCACGAAAGCTGGTGTGAGGCCCGTATGTAAGTAGAGCCCAACACACATATTTCTGCCGTGCGATGAGCGACACAACTCAAGAAGCAGTGTTGCTAATGGAGCAGATAGAAAAATCGCTGCAGTGCGCCGATGTACAGCTGTTACGTACAAAAATAAAATTAGAGAATTCAGGTCTATCTAACGTTGAGTTTTAAACGTCATGCATTATACCAGGACTAGGATTAATATGTACTAACAAGTGACTTTGTATGTAGCTACATACATATGGACTAAAAATTCGCAAAATATGAACTAACACGTAAGTAAAATTACCAAAAATGCTGCAAAGAAGACTTCTTCATACGATTCCTTTTTTGAGTGATTTCAAACAAAATAAAAAAATATATATATTATTTTTCATTGCATTAATGCACTGGTGGCGTTCTAACTTTTCACTCCCAAAACCCGTATACACTGGTATCGAACTGCAACGGCAGATAATAACATGCCAACGTGTTAAACCGCTACAATTGCACCATAACACTCCTCAAGCAGTATTATTATTTCCTCTCTGCAGTGGCGTACGTAAGGGGGGCTTACCGGGTTTAAACCCCCCCCTTGAGCTTTTGAAATATTATGGAAAATGCTGTAGAAAAAAAATTAAAAATGGCTAATTTATCACAGTCAAAGATCTGCGTCAGTAATAATAATAATAATAATAATAATAATAATAATAATAATAATAATTTGAATTATTATTCCCATGCAGCATGAAGAAAAACACAACATTCCAAACACAATCTAAACGGCCGCAAAGTTCAATTTTGCAATTTTTTTTGCAAAAAGTCGCGCACTGACTCTCGCGAGAATTAATTGTGAAAATTCCTTGCTTCGTCGCAGTGTGCCGACCTTATTGCAAACGTTCTTCCTGGTACTGATTTCACATCCCCTTGTGAACTCTCAAGTGATGCTGAGTCTACATCCACATCATTAAATAATGTTGAAGAAGTGCTTTGTGAATCACCTAGAAGTGATAAATGTGTTGGAATGTCTATAAACTTACTTTTCAACGAAAACATAGACTCAGTGGAATTTAGCAACATGTATTCTCGCGGTTCATCATCACGCTGGGCGAGTTCCATAGGTAAAGGTAATGTAAATTCCCCCGTGCCATGAAGGCACACGTAGTGGTGTGCCCCAAAGATTCTCGATCTCGAACTATTTTGCAGGTGATGTGATCAGCACCATGCTCCAGCAGCCTTCATCCCCCAGGGTTGCTCTCAGGTACCCATTGCTATGAGGCTGGGTGCGGAGACAAGGCTGGATAAATTCCAACAAATTCCGGGAATCGAACCCGGATATCCCACGAAGTTGTCAGACTAGACCAGCGCGGCTCCTTGAATGAGTTTCATATTTCGATTATTTCAATAAATTTAATATATTTGCTTTCTTTTTATGGATTTTCTTCACACTTAAAATGTCTGACATATCACATACAAATAACTGTTGACTAGACAATTATTTTGTAACAAAGAAACCAAAGAAATGTAATTTTGTTCTATTTCTTTCATAAATAGCAGCTGCATTAGTAGTAATTATTACTAGTAATTAAACTAATTAATTAATTATAAGAATTATTAATTAATTTATTATTATTAATTAATTAAAGTATAATAAAACAATGGTAATGTGAATTTGCAGAAAGTTTTCGAAATAACACCCCCCTTGATAAAATCCTGTGTACGCTACTGCCTCTCTGAGATCGGCGACAGTCGGTTGCCTTTGTTGTACATTTACAAAGGATGCCGGCTTCCACAACAATAACAAGTACATATACTGACACTAGACGATAAGCTGCGCGGCTTCTTCTTTTGTTATGAACCAGGGCCGGCGCTAGTCATTTTGCCTCCCTGGGAGGTGGCTCTATTTCGACCCCACCCCCCACCCCAGTCATTACGCAACAACGGAAAATTGAAAATCAATATATTCCTAACTAAAACATCAAAATATAAAATAAATAATGAGACTTCTTATGCTATTTCAATACTATTCAGCGCAAAAGAATATCTCGCTCGATCACAGTTTTCAATAGGCTTATTTTTTTCTTCTCTTCAAATTTTGCCGCTCTGGGCGATGGCACGGTTCGCCCTCCCCTTCCGCCGGCCCTGCTATGAACTTGGTCACCCATCAAAGCATGGCAATTTTAACACAGAAAACAATATGTATCGCATTAAGCAGCAAAAATGACAGCCTCCTCTATGCAATTTCTACAAGAACACGTGCCGGAGCCAGAGTTGAAATGATGTTGGAGCCACATAATTTATTTATTTTGAATAATTCCAAAATTATGAAATATGAACAATTTGTTGCTGCTGTTCGCTGCTCTCTTGCCAAAATGCTTTATTGGGATGCTAACACCATGACTGGCTTCCTCCTTCATGAACTCGTGCACGTTGCTTAGAATTTCCCGAGCTTGGCTATGCAAGGTTTTTGATTTCAACTTCGACAGAACTGGAGGCATTATGGAATTTAACGTTCATTAGCAAACACACACTTTTACATACACACACGCAATACACGCACACAACGTCAAACCGGTCAAATACTTAGTATAAAATAAAAATATGGTGCTTCCAATCCAACAAAACTCACCGCCACTTTAACTGCCTTTCCCCTTCCGTGACAGAAATAGTACTTCATTATTACAGTTGGCAACACTAGTTACTAGCTAGCCAATGAACATTCACTGCATAAAAGAAGCAACCACTACGCCGTGCTATATTGCCACATTACCGTCTCTGCCGAACGGTGGGAACCGCGAGCTGGAGCGCTATTCAATTGTTTTCAATGATGTTTGCGCGAGTGTGTCCAGGAATGGAATGACAATATGGAAACAATAGCGAAGGTTTTCGAGCAGGGTAGAACACGTGATGCTAAGAGAGAGGGAGACGAAACGAAAATTCGTTTCTACGCAACGGCAAATTTATGTGTGATGCACTCTACACTGGCGAACTTTAAGAAAAGGTCTCCCTCCTCTCAGTTAGATTGGAAGTAACAAACAAAAACCGATATTGAGTTGGAAACACTCCAGCGTCAATGCCGAAATTCTACGCAAGATAAGGAAGAGCTGCACAGTTGTCAGTCGTGAACACCACACAGAATAGCAATGTTAACCATGAGTCATCAAGAAATTAGCACAGCGTTTCTTTCTGTAGTCATTCGGCCTCGGAAGAAATATTTGTTGTCCATTTTGAGCTTTCAAGAAATCAGGTTCTGAGCTGGCGATTTATTTCCTTAATGAATGAAAATAGGTTGTTCATTTTTTGTTTCTCTTCTCTCTTTTGTCATAAGCTCTAAAACAAATATAAAAAAAACGAGCAAAGAAGGTCGTTTCTTTCGGCACGTGACAGGTATATGTGGTAACTTTGCTATTTTTACGACCATATTATATCCCTCTTGTTTACTTTCAACGATAAGAACGAATGTTGGAGTGACCAGAAAAAATGAACGAACACAATAAGCTCTTAAATATTACCCACGCTCCGAAAATAGATTCCGGCCCCAGTGGGAGAGTGGTTATCACATCACGCTACGACGCCAGGCGTCCCGCATTCGAATCCTGGCCTGGGCATGGATTTGTGAGTGTCCATTCATCAATTTCATCATATCATCACTAATCTCCATATTTGATTGAGTTTGATTGATTGAGTTTATGTTTGAAGTCCACTTTATGCACAGTAAGGCTAATCGGGACTGGACCTACAGTTTAAAGTGGGATCCGAACCACATGTGCCTCCACCGGGTATCGAACCCGGGAACCCTTGTTCACAAGGCGACGATGCTATCACTGCGCCATCGGGGAGGCCTCCCCCATATTTGCAACTTAACCAAAAGTGGCACAAGAAGCTAAGTAAAATAAAGCAAATCAATCAATCGAACTTAGGGTCTCCGGTTTCATAGAGCAGTATGCAAAGCACTCTGTCATGAAAACCCTTAAAATTTAAATAATAAGTGGAACAAAAAACCTGATATTAGAGTATTTTAGGAGTTTAGGCAGATTAACAGTTCACGTCAACCTAATACAATTTCACCTGTATTGTGTGATATATGGTTCTGCCCTAATATAATTGAACGTGCTCTTGCGATAATAGTTACACATTTCCGTCTTGCAACACACAATTTCGACTCGACACGATATGTGCATTTCCTTGCCCCTTTTCTGTATTTTGTATTTACTTGTTGAGAGAAATCCATATCCTCGTAATGTTATAAGTCAACGTCGACCTAGTTGATGTCCCAGGAACCCTTCCTTGCACGAAAATCACAGTGTCCACAGGATTTACGACTGAACTCTTACTAAAGTAATAGAAATGTGCATCCCCATTTCCATTAATCGTTCACTCTGCGTATATTTTGAGGTCGGCTAATTCGAACATACGACCCTAAGACAGCTACACACTGCCAAAAAAACTGCAGTGTCAACAAAGTAATTACTGTATATTTATATATTTTATTTTTGTTAATGGAATATTTTTCCCTTCAGATTCTTATTTATGTTTGATTTGGTTTATTTTACTTCGTTTTTCTGCCACTTTTGGCTAAACGCGACGATGAGAATGAGCGATGAAATGATGAAATTGATGAAGGGACAGTCACAATGAACACCAAACGAACACAATGCCAAGGCGGTATTTAAGTAAGCTGTGTTAACCACTCTACCACGGAAGCCGAAATCCTTTCTAGTTAGGAGAAATCGTTCCTTGACAGCGAACTAAGAACAGTTAATATGCGTCACGTCAGAGTTATAATATTTTAAATTTCTAACAATCAATTGGGATTTACTCAACCATTTTTTTGTCTATATAAAAACTTCCACACAGTTAAGATCGTTTACACTAAGGACAACAGCGTTAAAGTCTGTGCTTTAAGGAATGATTAAGCACACTATGATGACGGAAAATAATAATTCACATGACTATATTGATGCATTACATCGGTGAAACATTAAATTTCGTTCAGGAAGAAATATTGGAAAATGCAGGGACACAATGACCAATTGATTGATTTATTTTACTTCGCTTTTCTATCCACTTTTGAGTAATCACATAGATAAGGATGAAGGTGTGTTAAGACGAAATTTGTGAAAGGCAATCACAAACGCAGGACACAGCCCAAACTTCAGACCATTATACTGGCCTTGTGTCTAGACGCCAGATCCTCGTTAGTCTGCAAAATATACTCCATTGTCACAATGACGTAAGCATTCGTAGAATAAATTTGTATATCATTCTCCCCCCTCTCCCCAAGAAACGTGAGCTAAACTAGTGCTCATTCTGTGATATGTTCATTACTTCTCAGGAACCACTCGTGGCCTTCTAGTTTATCCTGAAAAAACTGCGGGTTAAGATGTTAGGGACAATATCCAAAGAATACTGTCACATACGCAGAATGCAAAACATTTCTATTTTCTCATTTCTACTACAACCCTGGCGAAAAAATGCGGCTGGAGCGTGGTGCTGATCGTATCACCTCCAAAATGGCCGAGCTCGAGAATATGCAGTGCCGTACTACCACATCCCCTAAATGTGCCTTCATGGCACGTTGCTATACGCACGAGGAACTTTACCTAACCTTTACTACTACTTACTACTCATGCCAGGAATTTTGGTATTTTTTATACTTTTTCATTTGCCCATTGCTAACCTGGTTCATTCCCAGCCATAACAGCAATTCGTCTATGCAATAAAAATACGCCAAACTTAAAAAGAAACGGGCGTCGGCGTGTGCGCACACGCACACACATATACACAGAGAGGGAGGGGGGTAAGAACACAAAAAATTTCCACATACTGCCAAGATCATGCCTGACAAGACTCCAACAGAAAGCTTTCCGGAAACAAGTTTACGTGCGCATAAGGTAGTGATGGCCTTGTCTGCAACTGCCTTCCCCCACTTTCTTATCCAATACAGGAGTAATGAAGTGTTTCCAACTACCTTCCAATCTAACTAAGAGGAGGGAGACCTTTTTTCAAAATTCGCCAGTGTACAACAAGAAAATTAGAGAATTTAGGTCTATCTAACGTTTTAAACGTCATGCATTATACCAGGACTAGGATTATTACTAACAAGTGGCTTTCTATGTAGCTACATACATATGGACTAAAAATTCGCAAAATATCGTAACGATCAGGGACGGCGACAGGGGTGGTCACGGGTGGGCAAGCGCCCACCCAAAAAATCCTGTGCCCACCCGATTGCCCACCCAATCAAATTCACTAAGTACATACACTTGGGGATATGTGAATGTTTCAATAAATAAGTATATTCTCGTATTCATTACTTGTATATTTTACTCATGAAGATTATGTATACTAGAAATGTTCACCCATAAAAAGCTGTCTTAACTTTGTAATTAGAATGCAAAAAGAGAATTACTAGAGAACTTGAAACAAAATAAACTGTCATCAATTGAATACTTCTATAATTAGAAGCAGCTAGTAGACTTAGGAGGTGCAAAATTATGCAGGGTATGGTCAAGATGAGATCAGGATTTAGGGTGATCTTAAGAGCTGCAGCTCTGGGCCTTCACTGGGGAAAACGTCTTGGAAAAGTACAGCATAAATAAAAAAAATGAGGTACTTCGGATGTGATGAAAAAATGTAGAAATACGTATAACTAACCACCTCATGTAGCTTAGCGAAAAGTTATAACTGAAACTGTGGAGGGGATTCGAGAGGGGTCTTCGTGTTGTAAGCTCCGGGCCTTCACATATATAAATCCTGGCCTGCGCATGATTAAAATAATCTCTAACAAATAAAAACCCCATCTTAGCGTTTCTTCCTCTAGCAACACAATAAATTATTTCGACTTTTTAATTAGGTAAAAAAAAGGTAAAGTGTTCCCCTGTGCTTAGCACTACGCCATGAAGGCGTATAGGGGGTGTGGGGGTAACGCCCCACACTTTCTTGATCCGGTCGTGAGTGGCGGTGATGTGATCAGCACCACGCTCCTGACCGCCTTTACCCCCCAGGGTTTCCCTACGTTGAAATTCCAGAAGTGTCTCTTTCTTTATTTCATTACGATTTTTGCATACATGTGATCTTCAAATGTCTACGTGATATACAAACAACAACTTTGTATTTGTTCTGCTAATAAATACTAATAAGAAGTAATCACAATAATCACTACAATACCGAGGTGTATAAATTGTGATGTAACAGTTATGTGGGTTTGGAAAAAGCTACAGAATTATTGAATTGATAATAGCCTATCAGTTACGTAATGATGCCATTTATCTTGTGATTAACTTACGTAGAATTAAAAGAAGAAAGGGGTTGGTAGGAAAGCTTTGTTTTGAGGGCATCAGAGAACTAATCAATCACGATGAGAATGGTTTAAACTTTAGAAGCATCAGAGGTTCAGCCAAAAAGGTCGACAGAATCTGTAGATGCAGATGAAGTAAAGAAGAAAGGTGTCACGAAGTATCAATTCGGAAATTTTGTTTGTATTTAAATCCACTTTTATGCTCAGATAGGCTAATCGGGAGGTGGCAGTAGAAGCCAGAACCTCTTCATGATAAGGAGGCAACGCTATGCCATTGGAGAAAAAAATATTCAGAAAGAACTTACAGGAAACGTGTCATTTTATCACCACATTTAAGAGGGTGTATTGCCAGAGACAAATATTTGAGACTTTCGGAAAACAACGTTATTGTTCACTGAGTTAGCTGCCTTGATCCAAGAATGAAACAATATGAAATTCAGGGACGTAGCTAGGTTGATCAGTTTGGGGGGGCCCAAACGTAATTTTTTTTTCTATCAAACTATTATAAATTAACAAACTATTTATACACCATATAGGCCTATACAGTATACATACATTATATATGAATGTGTGTGTATATATATATATATATATATATATATATATATATATATATATATATATATATATATATTAGTCTTGGAAAGAAAAGGAGCAAGGGCCTCCTCGGTGGCGCATGGTAGCATCGTCGCCTTGTAATCAAGGGGTTCAGGGTTCGATACCCGGTGGATGCTCATAGTGGTTCGGATCCCACTTGGCACTGTATAACCAGTCCCGATTAACCTTACTGTGTATAAAGGGGACCTAAAACACCAACTCAATCAATCAATAAATTGGAAAGGAACATTATTTTCTTCTGTAGCCCCCAAAAGTCGAAGGATATACTCTCGCGAAATCCACAGCCATTATTCGGGAAACTAAATGCAGAATGAACTCATTAGCTTAATGGCTGATACACCAAGAACAATGTTATTAGTCTTTAGATTTGAAAATTTGCTGGACGAAAATTGAGAAGTAGATAAACCCCTTTTGTGTGGTTTTAGAAATAAAGTCCTGGAACCAGGTTTACAAGTATTGGCAACAGTGCAAATATGAAATGTGTGGGTAATGAGTTCAAGCTAGGCATCTCAAGTATACAGTTCATACCGGAATCGAATCCGGTAACTCTTAGTTCAAGGGCGGGCCCGAGTCTTCTATGCATCTGATTGTTCACTTCGGAAATGATGACGATAAGAAATTATATGCACACGTCTAATTTATTAAAATTAATCTTATTTGTGTGTGGAAAACTGAATATATGATGGCACTGGATAAATCAAAGTTCCCACACGCTCAAATGATTACGCTCTCGATTCCCGATGGACGCACATAGTTGTTCGGATCTCAGTTTAAACTGTAGGTCTAATCCCGATTAGCCTTACTGTGCATAAAGTGGACTTAAATCACTAGTTCAATTAATCCATCAATATAAAGGTTCAAGGTTCGATCGCTGGTGGTCAGGCCGGTAGCCTGAATTTGATTTCGGAAGGGACTTATACCTTATCGGGCGAAAGGCGAAAATGTTGGGGGAGGGGTAAATGCGCTGAAGATGAATTTCTTGGTATATTGCAACTACCATATACAAGATGTTTAATTCTGTTAATGAAGTAAATTTAATTACTACTACACATTATTAAAATCAGATATTTGTAGGATTTCGGGAAAGGACTGCAGCCCTCGAGCCCCTTCCCTGGGTATGTGCCTGCTTGTATTAGTTCCAAAATTTCTGTGCTGTTCCAACATCGTGAGGACAATTTGGGAAGTACTTGAAACCGATATGGAAGAAAATTCTGCTCTCGAAACTATGGGAGTCGATGTGATGACCACGCTCAACCGAATGAAAGAACTCTTCGCAAGCCTTGTCACTCAATATTAATTTTACTGACTAATTGTAAGTTTTTCTCGACCTCCTCGATGACGCAGTGGTAGTGTCGCCGCCTTGTAATCAAGGGCTCCCGGGTTCGATGTCCGGTGGAGGCACATAGTGGTTCGGATCCCCGATTAGCCTTACTGTGCATAAAGTGGACTTAAAACACGAACTCGATAATTGGAAGGTTTTAGAATAACTAAACATGTCTTTTTATGCATCGTACAACTTTGCTTCTTTTCACCCTATTTTTACAGTTTTTCTTCCTAAGAATTCCACTGAGTATAACACACTACGAAGCCAGAGGTCCAAGGTTCGGGCATTGGAAAGGTATGGTTGTATCATGTCTGTCCCATCGCCATTCCTTCGGCTCATCATTCATCTTCATCGTCTCATTTAACCCAAGAGGTAGAAAAGCGGCGAAATGTAGAAATATACGTATAAATGATTGATTTGGTTTATTTTACTACGCTTTTCTGACACTTTTTGGCTAATCGTGAAGATGAAAATGAGTGATGTGAAATTGTTGAGAGGACCATCATAAAGAACACACACGCTCAGTCCGGGATTTGAACCCAGGACCCCTGGCATCGTAATGCAAATTGTTAACCACTGCACAACAAATAGAAACAGAAAATGCCTGATAAGCTATTTGCTACTCCATAACTCATGATTATATTATAAGTATTATTCGCTGTATGACTAGATATTAATTATATTTGTATGTCTAGCCAACCTAGCCACCTAAGCAGCAGCAGCTTCCGCATTTGCAGGTGGAGGCTAAATGAAGAAAAATCACAAAAAGTCAGAAAGATATACAAAGTTTTGTAACATAATACTTATAGGCTGTAAAAACAATTGCTACATACCTAGTTTCCTTCCTTAATTTAAACGTGGTTTATTCTTCATTATACATGAGATCAACCACCCTGGGAGTCGAACCCAGGATCTTGTCTGGTATTCAGACTCTATTTTAGAATGCCAATATGTTGGATATTTGGTCGATCAGTCGATGCTGATCCATTGTTTCCAGAGAAAGACAATCTGGCAGCTTCTCATTCGACATTTCACTCGCAATGTAGGAAAACGAGATCACAAACACTTCGTGATTCTATCTTCTCGGTTTACAGAAGTTAACCACCGCTCGGACCACAAACCCTACTTCAAACTATCTGACAGACATCAAAAATTGTCCACCGGCCTCCCCGATGGCGCAGTCGTAGCATCGTCGCCTTGTAATCAAGGGATCCCGGGTTCGATACCCGGTGGAAGAACATAGTGGTTCGGATCCCACTTTAAACTGTAGGTCCAGTCCTGATTAGCCTTACTGTGCATAAAGTGGACTTAAAACATCAAATCAATCAATCAATCACTCAATTGTCCACCAAATCAACAGATGAACCGACCGCTTCTATGGTTCTCCGAATTTTCAGAAAGTGGCCTTTCCCTCCTTTGCAGGGCAGGTCATTAGCAGGAGGGTTGAGTGCATGTGAAAAGAACCGCTATGTCATTCATTCCCGCGCCGAAAAAGGGACAAGCAATATAATTCTGTTCTTGGAATTTGAAACGCATGGGGATATATTTTCTGAACCATAAAATAATTAACGCAGAAAGTTCTAGCCACCCGCAGCTAAATCTTCCTGTTTGTGTCGTCCTTTCGGCGCCCATGGTGCCAGTGCAAGGCCAGATGAAGAGAAAGTGCGGGTTTTTTTGGGGGGGGGGATCCTGGATCTGGTGTGCAGCAGGGAGGAAAAGTGAATTTTCAATAGGTCTCAGACTTCCCTGACCGAGGCGGATCACAAAACCATTAACTGCATCCCCTCCCAATACATCTGTTTGTGTTCAACAAGCAAGAAAAAGGGAAATAAGAAAGAAATGCCTTGCTTGGGTTCGTGCTACTGAAAATTGAAGAAGTGTTTCAAACTGCAAGCAAAATTTACTGAAGAATTATTTTGCAATACTTTTCATCAAAGTAAAATTTCCAGCAAATACAGAACAGTTTCCCGGGGCCACGTAGACATTTGCCGGGGCAAGTGCCCCCGCGTGCCCCCTCCTAACGACGTCCCTGATGAAATTGAAACTACCACCTCAACTTTCGAAGGATATGAACTAATGAAACTCCACTTTTGAAAGAGTAAGTTGTTGCTGATTCGACATATTTGTTCTATGTGAAGTCACTTTTCTGCTAATTTGACTAATGGCGACGATGAGGTTCAATGGTGATTAGGTGAAAGTAACGAAGGACGAAAACAAATGCACGAAGACACTGAAAATACAACCCACCACAAATTATTATTTTGACTGTGGTTCCAGGCGCCAGAGATTCGTTCACCTGCAAGATTTCCAGGGTATGCTTGGCAGGATAGAGCGCTTTCGAAAAGGTCGCGCAATACAACCCAAATTATCTGTGAAAAAGAGATGAATTACCGGTTATAATGATCAATTTCGATGAATTCCTTGTGTCCAAAATCACATTCTACAAAATGTAAACTATTTGTTACCTCAGTGCATGTGTTTATCTAACCACACGTGCATCACATCTCCCGCATGAGTAACGAAGACTAACTTCAGAAAACGAATAGCAACTTAGCAAGGAAATAATCTCTTCAATTCTTAACAGATTTTTCATTGTTACTTGATTATTACTTTTGGGCGATGTCTTGTCAAAATAGCCTTTCATAAGCCTTGGGATACTTTATGCAGAATGAAGAAATTTTTTTTTTCGAGTGTGTGTGCACATTCCCAATAAGACATTAATTTTAATCCAAATATCAAGTGGCGGCAATTAGAAGGAACAAGGCGGGAAAGCCCCCCCCCCCGCCAGATTATGCCACTCGTTGCATCCACACTATGGCCTCTTAATGCTAAGACTTTTCTACCAAAAAAAAGTAAACTGTCCTTGCCCCCAAGTTTTGGCACACGATCGCCGTTACTGCAAACATACATTCAGATATTTGTCAGTTGCAATAACCTTGTAAGCCAAGAAAAGTGATCATTAACCCCCAAGTTTCAGTCAAAAACTAATATGATGAAAATTAAATGATCAGGAACATGCATTTAAATTACGAGAAAGTAATTTAATTCTTCACCATTGTCTACAATCACACTTTCCATCACTGTGGCCGGATAACTATATAAAATTGAGTATGTGCTATGTATTTTTTACACTTGAAGGACAAAATGTGATGCAACCGATTCACATTTATTTCACTACATTGACGTGAATGAAAGAATGTGATTAGAACGTATGGCTGGCAACACACAAACACTTCCTTGAAATAATTGTATCCATCGGAGATAAAGAAGTGGTACAAGATGCGAGAATATATTAGAAAAGAAAGATGAAAGACACCAAACACACATACGCGTGTGTGTGTGCCAGTTAAGAGAAACATTTGAAGAATGGAACGAGAGAAGGTGAAACGGAGAAAGAGTTAACAAGCTGAGAAAGATATAAGAAGGCATTAAAGAGTAAGAAAGAAAAGGGAAATCGGGAGTGTAAGAGGGGAGGGGATACATATACATGTATGTCATACATATATGTATATGACCTTACATTTATACCTGCCCACCCTAATCTATAAATATACAGCTTCTGCCCACCCGGTGAAAAATTTCTGGCGCCGCCCCTGGTAACGATACGATACGATATGGACTAACACATACGTAAAATTACCAAAAATGCTGCAAAGAAGACTTCTTCATAGTGATTCCTTATTTGAGTGATTTCAAACAAAATAAACACTTTATTATTTTCCATTGCATTAATGCACTGGTGGCGTTCTAACTGTTTACTCCCAAAACCAGTCTACACTGGTACGGAACTGCAACGACAGATAATACACGACCGACATTACCACTGCTTTGAGAACTAATCGTAGGCGCAGACTCCATGGGGCTTGGGGGGATGGGGGCTCGAGCCCCCCAATGTTAATGATGTGGGGTCAGAACCCCTCAAATAATTTTTCTTAAGAGGATCTAATGTATTATTTTGCTTCTCTTGTAAAGTTTACTCTGAATTGTGCAACATGAACTTAACTTTAAATACACATTTGAAATGTTCTAGACCATCAAATTTTGGGGGCTGAGACCGCTAAACCATCAACTTTGGGGGGGGGGGCTATGAACGGAGACAGCAAACACATGACTTATTACTATATACTAAGTATATAATTATGAGTATTGTTAACATTTTTACTAAAAAGAGTTTCAAAATAACGAGGTGATATGACAATTATACCAGTATGTTGTTTAGTGAATTCTGAACAATTTGAGGTCGTAAACACGACTTCCAGGCAATATCGATATGTACGATATTTAGTTATCCTCGAAATCTCTTCCTCTAGTCCAAAGAATAAGGGGAAAATAATTCTAAAGTCTTTGAGTTTATTTAAGACTGGCTTGCAGTAAAGTACGCAAGGAAAGCTTATGAAAAGTCTGTATTGCGAAAGTGGGTACGGCTATGATCAAAGGCATCATTGCTAGAGCACGGCGTGCTATGTCTTTATTTATTATTGCAAAATTAAATTTAAAAAGTAAAATATTGTAGCAAGAACAAAAAAGCAAAACTATTTGCCTGCGATTTGTGTTAGCATTTATGTAAATAATTAAATAAAACTGTTAAATATTGTAAATATTCGCCATTTTTATGGGTACGTCAACACTAAGATTCTTTGCACCCGTCACGTCCTTTCTTTACAAGTCTGTTGCGGACATTAAAACACACCCATGCCCTCGCCGGGACTCGAACCCGAGACCTCCGGAACAAAGCGAGTTGAGCCGACCACCCAACACGCTTGGCTACCGAGGCCGGCATAAAACTGTTATGTTGGCATCTTAATGTAAATACATAGCCTACTTTTAGATAAAAATGTTACTTGTTATCTAAAAAACAAATGAGCAGACACACGTTTTTCATGTTACATTTCATTTGCATGAGGAATATAATAGCGGCTTAAAAACTGCTATACCAAAACGTAATTTTAATTTTTTAAAAAGGGAGGGAGTGAGTCATTCATTAATTTCAGTGATCAGAGCCCCCCCAATAATTTTGACAAGTCGGCGCCCCTGGAACTAATAACATGTGAACGTCTTAAACCTCGACAATTGGACCACAACACTTCTCCTCAAGCAGTATTATTGCCTCTCTGTGATCGGCGACAGTCGGTTGCCTTTGTTGTACATTTACAAACGATGCCGGCTTCCACAACAATAACAAGTACATATACTGCCACTAGACGATAAGCTGCGCTTTTTTTTTTCTATGAACTTGTCACCCATCAAAGCATGGCAATTTTAACACAGAAAACAATATGCATCACATTAAGCAGCAAAAATGACAGCCTCCTCTATGCAATTTCTACAAGAACATGTGCCGGAGCCAAGAGTTGAAATGCTCATGGAGCCACATAATTTACTTATTTTGAACAATTCCAAAATTATGAAATATGAACAATTTGTGAATTTTCCGAGCTTGGCTATGCAAGGTTTTTGATTTCAACTTTGACAGAACTGGAGGCATTATGGAATTTAACCTTCATTAACAAACACACACTTTCACATACACCACGTCAAACCGGTCAAATACTTAGTATGAAATAAAAATATGATGCTTCGAATCCAACAAAACTCACCGTCCCTTTAACTGCCTTTCTCCTTCAGTGACAGAAATAGTGCTTCATTATTACAGTTGGCAACACTAGTTACTAGCTAGCCAATGAGCATGCACTGCATAAAAGAAGCAACCACTTCGTCATGCTATATTGCCACATTACCGTCCCTGCCGAACGGTGTGAATGGCGAGCTGGAGCGCTATTCAATTGTTTTCAATGATGTTTGCGCGAGTGTGTCCAGGAATGGAATGACAATATGGCAACAATGGCGAAGATTGGCGAGCAGCTTAGAACACGTGATGCTAAGAGAGAGAGGGAGACGAAACGAAAATTGGTATGTGTGATGCACTTTTTTTTTCTATCTCGGAGGCCCGATTACGCCCACCTGGTATTTTGCAACGAATTCCTTCATCTTCGTCATTATTAAGATTAAGTTAGGTGGGTCAAAAAGCGACGTAACCAAAACAATGAAGTGGAACAACATAAATTGGTGGTAACTATATCCTATCGGAATAACGGATTTCTTCATTTTTACAGAAGCTACTTACCGAAATGAGTTTCTGTAGCATTTGCAAAGTTCGTGGAGGTGTTTTCTGTCATGGTTGAATCTTTTCGACCGGGAATTCATGTATTTTTGAAGAGAAATGTCTCACGTAACGCACAATTGCAGTTGCTTCCATTTGTTTTCTGTAACTGAACCAGATGTTCCGTACGCGCGATGACGTAACCTTCTGTCAGTGTTTCCAACCAAGCGATTCTTTTGCAAGAAGATAGTAAAAAGAAATATACATTCCTGATGTTACTACGACCCGAAACTTTAATTATGTCTGCCTAACCGAACCTTACCTTACCGTGAATGGTTTGGGGGGCTATGCGGGAATGATTTTTGGGGCTATGCGTGAATGGTGTGTGGGTTTTCTCGGTTATAACCGCAAATTTTAACTGTTTGCCTAACCTAACCTTAGCGTGAATGGTTTTCGGGGCTATGCGGGAATGATCTTCGGGGCTATCGTGAATGGTGTCGGGCATTTTTCGGTTAGTAAGTTTGGAAACACTGCATATCCACTACGCAAGTCAAGGTGCGCGGCCATATTGTGTGTTCAGGAAGCGAAAAAAAGAAGAACAATAAATAACTTTAATGTCAGAAACTGAAGTTATTTTCGTGAAAAAAAACAAAAACAAATGAACACCTAAAAGAATGTTTCGCAATGCACAATAGATGAGTAGCAATGTAAAAAAGTGACGAAATAAACGAGTGAGATGTGTTCGGCCGATAGGATATAGGTAACAAATTGGTAAACTACACTCTGTCCCAACTATCTCTGAAGCAGGCGCACGAAAACAAGTCTCTGCTCAAGTAGTGACTCCAGACGGCTCCACCAACACACGAGAGGGAACAGGATTGCACGAAGGGGAGGAAATCGACTGCAGGTACACTCCTGTTCTAAATTGGCACACTTTATAGGGTTGAACAGTTGGAGAATGTGACACTTTTTCTGAACAGGAGTGTACCAGCCTTGGTAAAATTTTCGTTTCCCCAAAACGTATTTCTTCACTTTTACAGGAGAAAGTACTTACCAAAATGAGGTTATTTATACTTTAGGAAGGTCTTCGAAGTGTATATCTTCCCCTCGCTTAAATTTTTTTACCGGTAAATCATGTAATTTTTGACATTAATGTCACTCCGATGCACGAAAGCTGTTCCCTTGATGTCCTTCTGCTACGTGAACCAAATTTTTGCGTGCGTTTAATGACGTAACAACCGGTCAGTGTTTCCAAATACGCGGTTTTGTAACTGTGTAACAGTTCTAGAACGTAAATAAACGTGAGTTACTGTTCATCATTTCTGATTACGAACTTGCGACAACATGACGTGCACAGGATCAGTGGCGTGCTCAATGTGAGGATGGTGGTGGTTATAACCCCCTCCCTTTCGTCCAGTATCTCTAACGCTATTTATGAATGGTTCGTGGGGCTATCCGTGAATGGTTCGAGGGGGTATCCGTGAATGGTTAATGGGGCTATTTATGAATGGTTCGTGGGGCTATTCGTGCATGGTTCGTTGGGTTTTCGAACCCGAAAAAATTTTTTAATTTTGAAAAACAAATTTAACTATGTTTGCCTAACCTAACCTTGCCGTGCATGGTTCGTGGGGCTATTTATGAATGGTTCGTGGGGCTATCCGTGAATGGTTCGTGGGGATATTTATGAATGATTTGATTTGATTTAAGTTTATTTTACTTCGCGTTTTGTGCCTCTTGGCTAATTTGCGAAGATGGGGATGAGTGATGAAATTGATGAATGGACATTCACAAACAACCAAGCCCGACCAGGATTCGAACCCGGGACCCTTGGCGTCGCAGCGCGATGTGCTAACCACTCGGCCACAGGGTTGGGCAATCCGTGAATGGTTCGTGGGGCTATCCGTGAATGTTTCGTGGGGCTATCCGTGAATGTTTCGTGGAGCTATCCGTGAATGTTTCGTGGGGCTATTTATGAATGGTTCGTGGGGCTATCCGTGAATGGTTCGTGGGGCTATTTATGAATGGTTCGTGGGGCTATTTATCATGGTTCGTGGGTTTCGAACCCGAATTTTTTTTCTAATTAAAAAACAAATTTAACTATGTTTGCCTAACCTAACACAACCTAACCTAACCTTGCCGTACATGGTTCGTGGGGCTATTTATGAATGGTTTGTGTGGCTTTCCGTGCATGGTTCGTGGGGTTTTCGAACCGGAAAAAAATATTTTTCTAATTTTAAAAAACAAATTTAACTATGTTTGCCTAACCTAACACAACATAACGTAACCTTCCCGTGCATGGTTCGTGGAGCTATTTATCAATCGTTCGTGGGGTTATCCGTGCATGGTTCGTGCGTTTTTCAAATCTGGAAAGAAATACAAAATCAGTAACACCAAAGTAGGTATTTTTCTATGAAGAAGGTTGCGAAACTGCATAACCACTGATCATGGACAACGCTAGTCAAGATTTCTCCGCCATATCGCATGTAACGCAAGCGAAAGCAAACAATATAAAAATATTCGATATTTCTAAAATTGACATTATTTGCGTGGAAAAAACGAAACGCGAACTTGAAGAATCCTTAGGAATGCAGAATACGTAACTATCAATGTGAAAAATACGAAAATAAGGGAATTAGAGACGTTTGGGGGTTACTGAAATTTTAATCTAGCCTTTTCAGCAGCGTGTACTGCTTCGCTCTGAACACACTATTTCCCTTCTTTCTCTGACGCTATGCGTGGCCTTGGTCCAGAGAGAGCTGGGACACGTATAAGATATGTTTCTTTGTTTGTTTATTTATTTTACTTTGCTTTGCTGCCACTTTTAGCTAATCGCGAAGTTGAGGATGAAGGATGATGTGATGAAGTTGATCAAGAGACACTACACCGAACACCCAAGTCGGCTTCGAACGGAAACTAAGATATCTGAAATAGACCATAGGCTAGCTAACAGGAAATATAGAATGCTCAGTGTTCATAAAAAATATACAAGGTAATGTACAGTAGCGTCCTTTATTAGAGTTGAAACTTTGAGATGGGCCGTAGCTCTACCTCCCCGACAGAATGAGCGACGTTTTACACCGACACGTGCCACTTGGTATGGTAGGTCGCACAACCCTGGTAACATTCACAAATGACACACGACATGTGTCATATCTGCAAAACGTTAGAACACTTTACTTTATAATGAGGCTTAGCATTATAAGAGGCCATAGTACGGGCGGCGACTGCCCCCCACACCTCCCATAATCGCCGCCACTGGCTATATACAGTATTTGGGAAGTCAAGCATGAGTAATAATTTGGATATGCAGAAATTGCATAACATCATTTCAGCTGCTTAGCCTACCATCTTCCTGCATGTGCGAAACACAGAGATAAAAAAAACCTGAAACAACATTTCGAATGTTAAAACATTTTATCAGTAAAATGAAATAGAATCACGTAAAATCAATGAGAATCGCTTACCTGTTTACTTGAATCACGTGTAGGTCAACTGCCATTGTATTTGCCGCAAGCAAAATTACCTCTGCTAATTCTACCTACACGTAAATATTTCCTTCCATACGCAAAAGCAGAGTCAAATAAAGCATCATTGAATCAACCTTACACATGCACTTGACCACTTTAGACAGACACTTTTTACGGTTGCCGTATGGCTTCGGAGAGGGCAACAAGCACACACTCTTCAAATAATCACGATCATCCCTTGAATTAATTAGACATAGGCCACACTATTCTACGCACAATTCTTACGCTGTATGATTAAAACGCAGGATGTGATCTACGGGTTCGATATTTTGTGCAAGTTGCAAACTGAATACCCTCCATTACGTTGCGCAGCACTACGTCAGGTTCACAGAATTCTTGTGCCACCTGCTTGTAAGCAAATTGCCACGCCCCCTCTTCGAATTGCAGACAGCAAAATGTCAGTCAAACGGGTTCTTCCTTAACATTTTTGCTTGCCCCTTTACCCGAACAGCGACTCCATGCGATAGCAGTTAACTTACTCGATACAGAGACTATTTAGTCTTCATTAGCCGATCATTTTGCTGTGTTGAAAATGTTCATGGCGGAATGATGCGGCTACAGAGAGATCTATGCTATGTGCGGTCGGCACACCAAGTGGCCACACAAGAAGCTATGTTTTGTACGTACGAAACGTCAGAGATGTTAGCGCAAAATTTGCCACTGGAGAATAGTGATGATGGATTTCTTTTGATTTAGTTCATTTTACGTCTCTTCTGCCACTTTTGGCTAATCGTGAGGATGAGGATGAGTGACGATATGATGTCACTGATGAACGATTCGAATCCGGGACCTCTGGCGTCGTCATGCGCTGTGCTAACCACGGAAGTCGGCATGGATTTCTTTTTAAGTAAAATTTAAATACTTTCGAAAGAATCAGTTTCATTAATAAGCATGGACACTTTTTCACTTTTTACATTAACTTTTCATGAAAAAAGACATTTTGCAGCGTTGGATTTCAGTACACACACACACGTTATAAAGTTACTAATGAAAGAAAAGAACAGGTGGCTGAAATGTCACGTAGCGGAAGTCTATATAAGATTTCCGACCGAAGCGACGACGTCTCTTTAAAAGCAACATTCGGAAAAAATGCAACTTTTCGAATCGGAGCTTCACGTGTCGCATGTCGCTTGCGTGTCAATCGACTGGACCGTTTTTTCAATGGCGTGTGTAAAGCCAGCTCGATCTGTTGTTCGCGCATGCACGGTGAATACTTTCTTATAGAATGAAGAGGCTTGTGTCGCTTCGGTCTGAAACCTCCCTACTGCGCACGTCGGTTTTCAATAAATAGCCGAAAATCCTAGATGCAGCTAGGGTAGTGGGCGACGCCAGGTCACAGGTTCGAATTCCAGCCTGGTCACGAGTGTTTTGCGAGTGTCCCTTCTATCAATTTCATGATTTATTGATTTGGTATATTTTACTTTGCTTTTCTGCCACTTTTGGTTAATTGCAAAGATGGGGATGAGTGGTGGGTGATATGATGAATGGATACTCACAAACACCCATGCCCAGGGTGGGATTTGAACCCGGGACTCCTGGCATTGTAGCATGACGTGCTAATCACTTCGCCACAGGCACCGGTTCGTAAGGGTTGTGAAATGCCATATGTAACTCTGTGTAGCTAGTCACATTGTAAATAAAGGGAGCTATTTTTGCTTGGCATAGTGTGCTTAGCAGTGTGGGGCCACAGCTTAAGACAACATAGATAGTGAGATCTTTTAGAAGACAACATAGATAGTGAGATCTTATAGAAGTTGAGAAGGTGAAGTGTAATCAGGGGATGAAAATAAAAATTATATATAAATACTGACAATAGAAACATATCGTCATTTCTTATATCATGTCACAGCCAGCTATACAGTTCAGCTTGAAGTAAATCTCACCTTCACATTAATTTCTCAATGCACACATAGCACTATAAGTTACCTTACCTGGTCAACAGAATCATGATATATGTATCTCGAGGTCCAGGTAAGATACTTTGTTTCCCCATCCTTGATGTTCTAGGTCCATGGGTTAGTCCTTACAGTGGCTTTGGATGGAAAATACACTCCTCACAAAAAGTTTGGAATATTGTTATGTTAAACAATAGGTGATAAGACACGGCCTTGGAATTAAACAACGCATAGTATCTGTCTGGTGGATGTTCTCCTCGTTTCATCGACATATGGCACAGTGCCTTTCACCTATTGCCAAACATAATAATATTCCAAACTTGTGCCTAATATAACAATATTCCAACCTTTTTGTGAGGAGTGTATAATGCAAGCTACCATCTTACAGGCACCATTGGCATCACGGTGCAGGCTCCTTGAGAACCAACCCACTTTCCCAAACATGGAGGGCAACCAGACATGCTGAATGTGGTCACTAAGGGTCTCCAGCTGAGAGCGGAGCCAACTGTCGTGACGGCACTAAATTCCGACTACGACACGATCTGTTCACACTTTCTCATGATCTTCTTACGAAAGAAACATCACCCCGGTGCACAATCACCACAGACTGAGACTCCTACAGATGTAAGGTGAACCTGTTCATCAATCAACAGGACCACATACAATCCCACACAATCATCAGTTATGTAACAGAATGCAATGGCAGCTGCATGCCCACACCACCAGGGCATTGGTACAAAGATGGGATGAAATTCTGGAGGAGACTGATAACAACATGCCTACTTTTTGGAGAATTTCCCACTTCCTCAAAGAGAAAAAAACGAGAAAACTCCAGTTCTCCCCTCCACAAGAGGGATGACTCAACACTCAGCAGCAGGAGTACTCGCCCTTCTTTGTGAAGATTAAATGTCCCCGAACCCCTGGCCATACGACAAAGATATTATAAAAAGTGGAGGCATAGCCTGCCCAATTTCCATCAGAAGATGATCCTATGGCTATTCCTGACTTATTCAATTAGTTCTCCTGCTACGATTCTTTATGAACAGCACGGCAGGTTTGGAAAAGATAGGCCTTAAAAGTTCCAACAGGCAGGAGCAGATCCTGTCCGTTAAAGGTTAAGACCAACTTAACACAGTTTTAAGATATTTTGCCATGAATTGCCATCCCTGTTTGGAAATGATAGTTGCATGAAGACAATTCACCCTAGTTGGAAGCACTGTGAGACCAGACTCCTTGTATATCATAGGCATAGCTGCCCCTGAAAATAGGTTTGCACATATGAATTGCATAGGGTGTTACAGGACCAATTGAAGCCCTCACTGCATGTGGCAAAGATAGAGTACCAGGCAGGGATGAAAATTTGCAGTAATTATCATTTACATTAGTTTTTCACATTATTTTTTATCATGAAAACATTTTTGCATGTTAGAAAGTTTGTTAATAGGAACATTATCGATTTTTTTCAATTAAAACAGGAGAAAGGAGAGAGATGAAAGAGACATTCAACTTCTGATATCAAAATCAAATATGCATGAAATGATATTAAAGCAATGACAAATTATAAGTTCATGTTAACACCCTACAAAATTGAATGATTTCTATATGTTATCAAAGTGATAGAATACGAGATTATGCCATCACCCCAGCTAGGAAAATTTACATAAGGATTCCCCTCGGCCCATTCCACTGCCATCATGTTGAACTACATAAGCATCCAATCAGGTTAGGCTCAAGCCTAACAATTACCACTTCAAGCAACAACACCAATAGGTGTCATTTCTTGGACGAACGCTATTGGCAAGAAAGGTTTCATGGGACGATTTATTGGAGTCCAAGTGGACCTGACATGTGGTTGTTAGGGACAAAACTGATCTTTTGGAACTTTCTTTGATGTAAAGTGGTCATCCAAAGAGGACAGCCACTATAGAAATTTCTAGGATTTCCAGAACCTGCCGTGCTTCAATGGTAGTAAACCCATGTGCCACATGGAATGTGTAGAATCAAGTTATGTACAGTAAATTCTGAGGTGTGTAGTTTTGAATATTGAATGTAGCAGATAGTTTTCGGCTGTAGTTATTGCTAGATGCCATACTTTGTTAAAATCTGACAAAGATTTTTGTAGAGGACACAAACAACCAAGAATACACACTTATGACACTTATGGGACTATATGTTATAACATATTTTTTATTTGGCATCGGATTGTGTACTGGGGTGAGATCTTTACATATCTGATGAAAATCAGCTGAAATATACCAACTTGATAAAGCATTTTTTGACATATTTGACCAATTTCGCATTTTTACAACATATTTCTTCAATTTTCTCGTAATAAGACATATTTCTGTATAATTTCATAATTGCCTTGCATATACTCTGTTATTTTATAATTTTTCTTCATATATTTAGCGCAACTGATAGTTCATATTATCGATGCCAGAATAAGGAAATTACGAACGAAGAATTTAAAAGCAGATGCAGTCTTTTCTTACCAACTAAAAATAGAACAATAATACCCCCCTTTTTTATCCCGCCAACAATTAATAGCCATGCAAACATTATCGAGGAAAAATGTTCTCTCATTGTTGTACGGAATCCTGGCTTCATTTAATACTCCAACCCCACCTTAGTCGATCTTCCCTGGAAGATACTGAATCCCGTATTATGAGAAAGTCGAAAGTACTGTTGTGCATATTTTTGGATTTACTGGGAATATTTCTACCTTTTTCTGAAATATTTTTCAATTTTTATGACATAATTACATACATATTTTACAGTTTTATAGGACATAAAGTTCCGGGCCCTACTTATGATATATAAATTACTTGTAATATGCTTTAAACAATTTATGACACAAAGCATAGTGAAAAATAGTTTTGCTTCAAATCCTGCACATCAACTGAATATCATTCAACATCTGATGAAATTTGCATCAGAGAAAAATCAGACTGAGAAGAACCCTGGTCAAGGCATATTTGTGTTTGTCCTGTTCACCATTCATCATCGTCGCAATTCGACTATGAGGTAGATAAAGATGTAAAATAATATAGAATTGGATGGAAACGGATAGATAAATAATATTTTAGTTTTGAGGTCTCTTGCAATAAAGGGTTCCAAAGTTTGATACTCGGTGGAGGCTTATAGAGGTTCGGATCCTACATTAAACAGAAGGTTCAATTCCGACTACCCTATCTACGCATAAAGTGGACTTAAAAAAAAAAAAAAAAAAAAAGAACTCAAATTTTCAAAGTCAAAAAACAAGTTTCAAATTGTGAAGTATGGTTCGATATTTTCTGAACGCTTTTGTTTCTTCGTTCAATTTTGCAATTTTTGTTTGTCTCCAGACCAACAGTTGTCGCTTATTCTTAGATATATTTCCATCATTTACTGGAGTGTACATGTGTCGAATACAGCTGTTTGTAGGTGGTATCTTTTATGTTTCTGGAATTTCTGCTGGTCGTTTTTAGTATAATATAATCAAAACTTTCGTATCAATTTTCAGTACTGCCATATCGTTACTTATTCTTTTTAATACACTGCTGGAGAAAAACTGGACACTTGCATTTTTTGTGATAACGCATAAATTCTGATTCGAAGGCTAACTAAAGGTTGCAGAAATTATTGGAAATAAGAAAACCTGAATATATTCAACAGAAGGCAAATTAAAATTTATTGTTAATAAGATAAATTAGAACAAAAACGAAAGTTACAGAAAACTAGCAAAAAAAAAAGGACATCTTACCAATATTTTTTTTTTATATTGTTAACTGGTACTGCTGGGGTATATAAGCGGTCTAGTAGTGGGCGTTACCTCCTCTGGCATCATTACAGCTTGTAACTGCCGTGGCATACTTCAAATAAGGTTGGCAATCACTTCTTGGTCCAATTGCTCCCATTCTTCTTGAATACCAAGTCTTAGCTCTTCAACTGTTTCTGGAACTATTGCATGGTTTCTGATATGTCGTTTCAGTTGATCCCAGATGTCCTCTATCGGATTTAGGTCTGGACTTTGTGGTGGCCATTCTAATCTTGTAATCGCAACTTCATTCAAGTACTCTGTGACAATATTCGCAATGTGAGGACGGGCATTGGCATGCATAAAAACAAGGTCCGGGCCTATGAATGGTGCATATGGTACTACATGATCTGCCACACATTCTGTAATCATTGCCCCATTCTCTACAAGAACCAGCTCTGTACGTCCTTGTAAAGAGATGCCCCAGACCATGACACCACCGCCTCCAAAGTGTGTTATTTCAACGAAACAACATTGCGCATTACGCTCATTATGTCTTCTATACACATGTTTACACCTGTCTGATGAATGTAGATTTAATTTTGACTCATCGGAGAATAAAACCTTTTCCCACTGCTCCACATTCCAATGTAAGTGTTTTGTAGCAAATTCCAGTCTTCGGTTCCGGTATGTGCTAACAACCTGGGACATGTAGCCGGCCTCCGAGATGATAACCAACTTTCTTTCAGTTTTCTACAAACTGTTCGTGAAGAAACCACAGCTCTATGAACATTTCTCAAACGCTGTGCCACAATATTTGAAGTCGTACGATGGTCTCTTAAGACTATGATATGCATTAAACAATCTTTCTGTGCTGTTGTGCATCGTTTCTGACCAGAACCCGGTCTTCTACCATAGGAACCAGTTGCATCACACTGTCTGAGAGCTTCATGGATAGTACTTTGTGCTATATTTATATCAAGACAAGAGTGCATCGATCAACTTAATTCCACATTTGGCGATGAAGCCCAATCCTTTGCCACTGTGAAACCCTGGTATAACGAATTTAATCGTGGCCACCTTTCGCGAAGGTCTTCCAAAATCAGTTGTTGTTCAAGAAAACATTGATGCTGTGCAAAACCTAATACTGCAAGATCGTCATGTGACATACTGTGAGATTGAGGCAACCATAGGCATTAGTTCCACCAGCATATATAAAATATTACATGATCATTTAGCTGTGAGAAAGGTATGTTCTCGTTGGATCCCACACAATTTGACAAAAACTCAAAAAGACGCTCGCGTCAATTGGTGCAAACAAATGCTCAATAAATACAATCGTGGTGCTTCAAAATACGTATATAAGATTGTAACAGGTGACGAATCATGGATATATGCATATGAGCCGGAACGTAAACAGCAGTCGACTGTATGGGTGTTTCAAGATGAACCCAATCCAACAAAACTTGTTCGCGCTCGAAGCACATCGAAACAAATGGTCGCCTGTTTTTTCGGGGAAAACTGGTCATGTGGCAACTGTGCCTTTAGAGGAACGTAGAACGGTCAACTCTGAATGGTACACAACAATTTGTTTGCCAGAGGTCTTCGGTCAAATACGGAAAACAAACAAACGCCGTCGGATCATTCTTCATCAAGACAATGCCAGCTGTCACACATCTTGTCTAACAACTGCCGTACAGTCCTGATTTGGCACCCAATGACTTCTTCTTGTTCCCGAATATCAAGAATAAATTGCGTGGACAACGATTTTCGTCGGCGGAAGACGCCGTTGATGCATTCAAAAACCAAATTATGGAGGTGTCTCAAGATGATTGGAAAAACTGCTTTGACAAATGGTTCGAACGAATGCTTCGAAAAACAATAAAGCAGTTTTCAATGCCAAATTCCTGTTTTTTCATTGTTAGGCTCAAAATATAAATAGTGACCCTTGTAGCAAGCACCAATGCTAAACCAATCAGCCACGGGTCTGACAAATATTCGAATGGACTTTGACCTACATGGCATACTTCTGAGATGGATATTCTGACCTAAAAATAGTACCAAACTTTTTGACTTTTTGTCTCATCCATACCTTTGTTTTGATATATTACAACTATATTTGGATGACTGAGATTTGACCTTTTCAAGCCACAATATGACCTTGAAATGACCTTTAAGGTCAATTTTGGTGGCATCCACCCTAGTTTTTCTGTCAGGCCTATGGCTGATTGATTTTGAATGGATGCCTGTTATTAACATTCCATGCAGGTAAATTTTTAAAAAATCTTTTCTTTCTTCTTCTTGGATGGTCCACTATATAGGACTCCCATGTATACAAATTTAGTCCTTATTAACTTTGCTCCGCAAGAGCTACTTCTGACCTAAAAATATCACCAAACAGTTTGCCTCCCCCATATCTTTCGTTTGATATATTACATGAACATATTTGAATGAGGTTTGAAATTTGACCTTTTAGGGTTAGAATATGACCTTTAAGGTCTAAATTGTTGGTGACATCCACCCTAGTTTTTCTGTCAGACCCATGACCGATTGATTTAGCATGGATGCCTGTTATTAACATTCAATTAGTAATGGGTCGTTCGTGAACGAACCGTTCCTTTTGAACTACTACCTCTTGGGAACTGTGAACTGCTTGCTCCTTCGGAGTGAACGAGCAGTTCCTCTTTCCAGGAGCCGTGAGCTTTGTATGTACGTTGTCAACCGCCCAGTAGTTCCAGCTTCGTCGATGACTCATTCTGAGGGAGAGCGACCGCATTTTCTGTTTTGTTACTGCTGTGCATGTTCTCTGGTTTTCTTGTGGGACGCCGAGGAAGGAAGGAGTGAGTGAGTGAGTGAGTGAGTGAGTGAGTGTGAGTGAGTGAGTGAGTGAGTGAGTGAGTGAGTGAGTGAGTGAGTGAGTGAGTGAGTGAGTGAGTGAGTGAGAGAGAGAGAGAGAGAGAGAGAGAGAGAGAGAGAGAGAGAGAGAGAGAGAGAGAGAGAATGTTCATACTGGAGGGGCGGTTTTTCGCATAGCTATGTGTACAACTTTGTTTACAGCAATGCTGCAGAAGCTCAACAATGAGGGAGGGGTGGGCAAGTAATTCACCTTTAACCTTTTTTGTGGCATGTTTTCGCAACTTGCATTGGAAGGAACTGTAGAAGGAAGACAGATAGAACATCATCATATCAAACTTACGACAACGTTCCATTTCCGTGCTCTTCCGTTAATGTAAAGTAAAAGTGGGGTACGGGAGGCAGAGAGAGCTTCAAAAATACAATGAATGCTATTTTTCGTAGTCCAAAGTTTAGCATGCTTTCTTCCATTTTCTTATGGGTGTTTGTTTGACCACGTATCCATTTAATTGCATGAACGTTTGGAAAGGTGGGGAGGGGTGACAGCCACCCTAGAAAATAAATTTCAACCTATAATTTGTACATTTTACACATAATTTCATTTCAATCTCAATTTATGTTAATAGAAGGGCATTACAGGTGCATGCTTACTTCAAACAAGTTTTTTTAGGAGATTATACTATTTGGGGAGAAAATATGCCTCGTTTGACACCTTGGAAAAATACTTTGTTTGCCCTTATCTACAAAAAAATACAGCGAATGTCCATATTTAATTGTAGTAGTTTATCCATCTTATCGTCACAGTTAACCTAGCAGTACAAAAATGCAACGTAAAATAACCAACCAATCCAACAAAAGGCAAAGAATTTATTTATTTATTTATTTATTTAATAGAAGATTCCAAATACAGCGTTAGCCATTTTACATTGGAACGATTTTAAAGAATATAAGGACAAAAAAAATAATAACATAATACAACAAAAAAAAAACAGAAAAATTACATGTGGTTAAGAGACTTACATACTTTTAGCTAACTTTCTTCTAAATTTGTCCAGATTTTCAAAAATGTCTATTTCGCTTCCTAGATTATTGTAATCACTGGGCAGTCTATGAAACAGAGAGCGCTGGATGAGGCACAATCTCGGCTTCTGAGAAGCAAAAAGTAGAGTGCTTCTTGTTGAGCGGGCAGGCACACGAAAGTGAATTTCCTGAAGAAGACGGCCACTTCTGATGTTGCCATTCACTATTTTGTGTAGAAATATATGGTGAGCCAGTCTATGTCTCTCTTGAGGAGTTTGGATATTTAACATTTGCAGGAGGATGGACTTTTGCAAGTGTTTTGTGGACGGAATTCGGTGTCGAACAATGGCCAGGAAGAAATTTAGGACGGAATTTAGTCTATCTGAATTTGAGGGGCATGCCATAGACCAGATCGGAGAACAGTATTCAATTTTAGGTGACACAAAAGATTTGTAAAAGGTGCTGAGGGCAGTCAAGTTGTTTATTTCCGTGAAACGATAGAGAAGACCCAGCATACGCATTGAACCCCTTGTGACTGTAGAGATGTGCTCAGAAAAGGAAAGTTTCTCGTCAAATATGACGCCCAGGTCCTTTTGTGCGGCAACTCTTTGAACACAATTATTTTTTATGAAATATTTAGTATTAAATGTGTTTTTCTTCAAGGAGAAGGTCATGATGGTACATTTTTGAGGGTTGAGTTTTAAGTTCCATAATTCACACCACTTTATTAGAGAATCTAAATTCTTTTGCAGAAGTGTCATGTCACTGAAATTGGAGATTTTACTATATATTTTGCAATCGTCAGCGAACAAGAGAAGGTTTTTGCATGAATCGGAAAGATATTCTGGAAGATCATCAAGGTACAGGATGAAGAGAAGAGGTCCAAGAACACTGCCTTGAGGTACACCAGAAGATACAGCTTGATAAGAAGAAGACATTCCGGAAATAACAACTTTTTGTTGTCTGTTTTGGAGGTAGTGCTTGAGCAGAGAGAGAAAGTTTCCATGAATATTGAAACGGTGGGATAATTTATGAAGCAGGAAATTGTGGTTTATAGAGTCAAAAGCTTTCGAAAAATCCAGGTATATTACATCCAGTTGAGAGTTTTCAGATATAGAGTTGACAGCGTCAGATAATAAAATGCTTAAGTTGGTTAAACAGGAGCTGCCTGGTAGGAAGCCGTGCTGTGCTGTATTTATATATGGAGAGGTAAATTTGTAGAGTCGGTCCTTTATTATTTTTTCACAGGCGATAGAAAGTGGTGAAAGAAGGGAAATAGGCCTATAAGAAGAAACGGCACACTTGTCTCCAGATTTATATAATGGCACCACGTTAGCATTTTTCCATGAATCTGGAAATGTACCCTCATTGAAGCATCTGTTTAATAAAATAGAGAAGGGAATAGCGAGAGAAGAAGCAGCGTTTTTTAGGAAAATAGAAGGGATTTCATCAGGACCATTGGCGCGATTTTGAGGCATTGAAGATAGGATGTATTGCACTTCTTCTGGAGACGTGGAGAGAGATGTTAGAGAGTGACAGCAAACTGGATGGAGGTTGGGAAGGAATGAAGTCGGTGAATTGGAGGTTGTATTTATGGAGAAAAAAGAATTAAAAAGATTAGCTTTGTCAGGGCCCTCTGCGCATACTGAGTCATGTTTTACTTTCAAAGGTATTCGGGAATTTTGCCTCCTTGAGTTGATTAGTGACCAAAAACGTTTGGGATTTGATTTGATATTGTTCGTGATAGCACTGATGTGTTCCCTGTATTTGGTCTTCTGCAATTGTTTAGAGTGACGTCGTAAGTCGGTGAAAGTTTTCCGTGTGTATTCATTAGGAAAATGTTTCCAGAGATCCCAGGCCTTTTTTCGGTTTCCAAGGGCAAGCAAGAGCTCAGAGTCGAACCAGGAAGGGTATTTGCTTGATTTCGTTTTTTTGAGTGGCACATAATCCTTCATCACTGCATGAATCACATCAGTCAGCACGTCACACGCTTCGTCGATACTTCCACTCTCCAGGATTGTCCAGGGAATGGAATCCAGCGCCGAACGGATGTCACCCCAGGGTGCTTTGCTCCAAACAAGGTATTGGCGTCGAGGGGTGGGAGGTCGTTGACTCTTCAGGTGGTCCGGGAGCCAGAATACAGCGTCCAGCGATTCGTGGTCCGAAGGGATGAGGTTTCTCGAAGGGGTGATGTGCGCTGAAGGGAGTGACGAGAGAATGTAGTCCAGGTTATTGTCCTTTCGTGTATTGAACATATTGTGCTGTTGAAGTCTGAGGCCATGTATGAAATGATCCAGGAAGTACGTGTCGTTCTTGTCTTTTGTAAAGCCATGCGTGGGGTCTGTCCATGAAATTGAGAGATTGAAGTCTCCGAAAAGAATTACGTCGCCCATAGAGGATGCCAACAGCACAGAATCATAGCAAGCCTCCAGAACTGCTACGGGGCAAGTTTTGTGTGGCCTGTAAAAACAACCGATGAAAAGTTTGTTTTTCTTGCCGAGAAGCACCTCAACCCACAGAATTTCACAGTCACGATCCAGGTCACTTCGCAACACACTATTCCATTTGTTATTTATGCAAAGCATCACTCCCCCTCCCCTTGAGCCTCGGTCTTTCCTGTACATATTGAAATGTTTTGAAAAAGGCAGTTCGGAATCCAGTACATTGTCATTGAGCCACGTTTCGGTTATTGCAATACAGTCCTGCTCCATAAATTCTCCCAATTCCGAAGTGCAGTCAGAAAATTTATTCTTTATGCTCTGGACATTATGATAGTATGCACTGAATTTGTTTTCCATTGGCCTCGGGCCTGGGTTTAACTTAATGTCTCCACACAGCAGCACAAGAAAAAGAAAGTTCAAGAGCCGGTGAGGCGGGGGCTTACCTTGGCCGCTGTCCGTTGCACGTGTCTCCCTCGGCGAAGCAGAGAAAAGCGTCGGGAGGACGCCTGCCGCTGGAACAACAAAACACCTCTCACTGCATTTCCACTCACTCGGGTTAATGTTTTTACCGTCGGCACTGTTCAATAGCAATAGCTTAACACCCGTGCAAAGTACCACAATTGATAAATAAACTGAGAACACAGAAAATCCAATCTTATGCGGAGCGCGATCCGACAGCTTTCTGCTGTCGGACACACACACCAAACAAATACATTTAAATGTACATTTATATTTTATTGAATTTTATACAAGAAATTCTCACCTAATAAACATAATTATATATCACTGCAAACTTATGCGAAAGAAAGAACTGTTCATTTATGCAAGTATCACTTTACTAATGCATCTCAAATATGAAAACTCTCGAGAACTAAACCTTTTAAGATAGAACCTATTGATTTTCCTTATTAAGATAACATCTATCAGTAATCAGTATTACACAGCAGCATTCACTTCTCACAAATTTTCCTTAAGGAATAAAATTTGGGACACTTTCCCTACAAGGCGGTTTCGTCTCTCTGTCAGCACTTGTCCAGCTTTCGAAAATACCCTCTCACAAGTGACGGAAGACCCAACAAAACACAGTTGTTTTTTTTTCGCCAATTGGAAAAGCATTGGATACACTTCAAGCCTTTCCAACCACCAAGTGAGAGGATTCTCTGCCCTCGGAAGTATTGGTTCCTCAAGGAATTTTTGTACTTCTATGATATCAGCTGCTGTTGGGTTTGGGTTTCTCACTAGCGAAATTAAGCTTTTGTCGAAGTCTTCCCAGATGCTTGAATTTTGTTCTTGTGAGGAAGAAACTACAGGTACAGGTGCCACTTCTTCAGCTTGCTTATATTTCTCATGCACAAGGAAATTATGGACTGCTTAGCTCTTTCGAAATTCTGCTGGTCTGTAAAACCATGGCGTTTAAATCTGGGGTCAAGCAGGGTTGCTTCCGAAAATACTTTGTTTTCTTCAATGGACCTGAAGCGTTTATTTGAAGCATCCAGCAGATTGGTTGCCATGTATGTCTTCAACTACGTCAGGCTGATTAATAAATCTAGTATACCACTTTTTTCAATGCCTGACTTAAAAGTATGATTTTTGAAGCACTAACTCGTTTTTCACTGATGACTTCTTGGGTGCAATCTTTGAAAACCTTCAATATTTCGCACACCTGACTTATCACGGCAATGTCCTCATTTGTGATATTTTGTAGATTAGGATAGTTTATCGCTATAGTTGACATCACCGAGTTCTTGATTTCTAGGATGCTTTGTAGCATATCGTAAGTCGAGTTCTATCTTGTAATCACGTGTTGCTTTAGGGTAAGAACTGGCCCTCCCAATTGTTCCTGCAATGCCTTTAGTTTGTTACTGGCCTGGGGACTTCTAAAAAACTCAACCACATTCTTGACTTTCGTTTGAAGTTCTTTAATGCTTTATAAGCCATGTTGAACGATGAGGTTTAGATTGTGCGCAAAACATGGTACATGTTTCCATTCTGTCAGTCTTACTACAGCAACAATATTAGCTGCATTGTCACTAACAACAGCTACAACCTTCCCTTCAATATCCCACTCACGAGTAACTCGTTTTAATTTCTTCAGCTAAATTTACAGCAGTGTGGCTCTTTTCATACTTAAAACATTCCAGGAGAGCAAGATTTCAGTTCCATCGAACTATTTATATAGTGGGCTGTGACGGACAAATAACTGTCATTAGCAGTACAAGTCCAACTGTCTGTCGTAATGGTTACCGTCTCTGCAGCTTCCAGGTCATTTTTCACTTTCTCCTTCGACATGGTGTGTAACTGGGATAAGAGCACATATTGGATAAAGTTTTACAAGTTGGTAATGTATAAGTATTATTTAGTTTTTGTACAAATTTTTGAAAATGAGGACTCTCAACAATCTGAAAAGGCAAGTAATTTTTAACAATAGTTTCGACTAGCAAGAAATCAATTTCATGTTTCTTTCTATCAGACATAGGCGCACAGAAGTATGATGACACAGTGCACTGACTAAATGGGGGAACACTTTTCTTCCTTTCTGGAGGCACTGCTGCAGCTTCATTACATTGTGTAGCGGCTTCATCTCTGCTAGCCATTGGTAAATCTTCAGTATCAGCGTCATTAATTTCACTATCCAGGGGGTTCTGTGCAGGTCTCAAACGTTCAATGGACAGAGAAACTGTTGGGTGCACTCTTCTTAAATGCCGGGTCAGATTAAATGTTATTTCCTCCTTTGAAAGAGATGTTCTTCGCACAGAAGTTACATTTTGCTGAACTGTTAGCTTGTTCGACAAAAAAAAACACCATATTTCACTTTTCCGCGGTTTAGTTTTTGTAACCATTACTGGATCAAAATCAGCTACGAAGATATGCATACACGCAGCAATGTTCAAGCTACAAAACACAAAACTTAATTTTGTGGAAGGTCGTATACTTTCACTACAAATGCAAACTACTCCTCTCTTTCTGTAATAACGTAATGAATGCAAAGCGAGTCATGACGAGCCCTCTCGCGGAAAATATTTACAATTATTCCCCCCCCCCCCCCTATCACCAGGCGCTGCACTGCGACAGCAAGGGGTAGAAATTCATTTCGAAAGGAAGACGGACGGGAGAATATAACTTGTCCAACTTTTCCTTTATTAACGGCACAGCTTTTTCCAGGCATGCCTTCGACTTTCTGTCCGCTAAGGTTCAATTAACCATTAAAATATATTTTCATTCACCCCCCCCCCCCCCCACCCAGCCATCCTGAAAGCAGCTCCCGAACCTCGGTCAGTCAGTAAGTACATTGTTTCCTTTAGCTGTTTATGTGCTCTTCCATTCTTGCGCGAAGGTGGATTCCTCCCCTCTAATCTTTTCACCCACTCCAGAAGCACATCCCCTCCTCCGCCAAACGAAACAAACTTCAAGCTGTGTTGGTATGGTAGCTCCTCCTATGAACAACTCCTTCAACGAGTAAGTTCCAGTGAATTGCCTTTCTAAAAGGAACTGCATCGTACGAGAGCAAAACATGCTCCGTGGCCTCGTAGTTCCTTTGAATGACTTCCGGTGAACGCTTCCTTTCGGTGAGCGAGCTCCGGTGAACTGCTTCCCGAAAAGGAACTGCCACGACCCATCACTACATTCAATGCAGGTAAAAGTCACAATTCTGGTCTTTGGCTGGTCTACTATAAGACTGTGATACAGTTGTGGAGTGTGTGAATGCACAAAACACTAACATAGTCTGCATGTGCAGACCCTTTAATTAGGAGGGGCAAGTTCAGCCCCTGTGGTCGAGCCACAGTTGATTTGAACTTTAATAGACTTATTTTCTTTAAGAGTATAATATCGCTTAATAACAGCGATTACATTCCTCTTCACTAAATTTCTAGTTGAAAGTATAATGTAGTTACATGGTTGTCTGGAAGGGTAAGCAAGGATGGCTACACCTCCCCCTTAGAAATGGAATGTGAAGCTAAAAGTATATACTACACACGTATAATTGGATTTCAGTCATAGTAATTTACATTAATGAGATAATTTCAAATTCAAGTGTTGGTTTTTGAGGGGGCAACAATATTATCGGGGTAATATATCTCAGGGAGGGAAGGGGGGCAACTGCCCCCCCTTGGTCCCGTGCGCATGCCTATGCATAGGAGCCAATAGAAACAAATACAGCCCCCTTTCTCCCTCTCCCCTGAAATATATTCCACTCGGCAAATGATTCATTACTTCGATGTTATCTTCACAGTTGTGAGAGAATACTCAGATATACACTGAAATCACACCAGAAATATGAAAGGAGCTTTTTCTTTTGTGACTCTTAAGCCTAAATACAGTATACATGTAACTTGCATGGCACCAGTTGAGACTCTTCAGATGTTTAGTTAAGGATCTTACACTCTCAGGAGAGAGGGATGGAGTGTAGAGTAAATATTTCTCATGGATTATGGTCAATTCAAAATTTTTGTAACCACTACATTTAACAAAGATTTCTGCTTCATGGTGGCATTTATAAATGTTTGTGGAAACTGCCAACAAGGTGTGATTTGTCCTCATAATTTTTATCTACAGGGTGTCTATAAAAGAACTCCGGGGTTTCAAACAATGATAGCGCGAAAACGGTATTAAGTAACTCAGGTTAGTTAATTACTTTGAAATCAGTATCTCATCAAGTTTTATTCACACCATTTGGAGTTTATTCCAACAAAGGTTGGCAATGCTGTGCAGCTTTGACCTTGAAGTGGCCGAGCCGAGCCAAACACAGTCCGTGCAGTTCAGTGCAACGGCAACGCCACAACAGAAGGCACAGTGTGTGATATGGCTTGTAGAAACTGGATCTGTTATTACTGTACAGCGGAACTTTCGATGTGAGTATGGTGGTGTTTAGCCTTCGGCCAAAACCATTCATCAATGGCTTAAGGTTTTTAAAGAAACTGGAAGTGTGGATTGGAAGGAAAGGGCCTATTCCATGGCCTCCAAGAAGTCCAGACCTTACTCCCTTAGACTTTATCCTATGGGGACATGTGAAGAACATGGTTTATGCGGAGAAAATTCAAGATGTCAACCATCTAAGGCAAAGAAATATAGCATCTGTGGCAACCATCACCCCAGACATGCTGGCCAGGACATGGCAAAAAGTTGATTATTGTTTGGATGAGTGCCGTGCTACAAACGGGCCACACATTGTAATTTACTAAATTGTAAACAAAACTTGATAACATTACCTTCAAAACCCCGAAGTTCTTTTATAGATACCCTGTAGTGTAGTAAACAAACGTTGCAATTTTTTAGTAGAGACTATTTGTCTCCTGTATTTATTTATTAACTTATGTTAGAACCATCACTTGTGAAGAGTAAAAGTTGGATGAGGGCGAAACAACAAAATGTTCCCTTCAGTATTGTACCTGTCTTCACACTCTGTATTCAACAGAGAAGGAATAATTATTACAAAATTCCTGACCCACTTGAGGCAAAGAGGCAAGAGACTGATGATCACACTTTTATTAATACTTTTATCAGTATCAACTGGTGTATTGGAAATGCCAAATTCTGCTGTTTTATTCCTGACCCACTTGAGGCAAAGAGGCAAGAGACTGATGATCACACTTTTATTAATACTTTTATCAGTATCAACTGATGTATTGGAAATGCCAAATTCTGCTGTTTTATTTTTTAATTAATATATAAGTGTAATTCATATGGCCTGGTTTTGTAAATGCAGTGGAACCTCAAATGTATATGTTTATCAGAAGGAAAAAATTTATAAGGTTTTGATTCATTTGGACCGGAAAGGCAAAATGTTATGTATGAAGGAGAAAAATGAAAATCTGGGAAAATAAATTTTTTTTCACTATCTCATGTGCAGTATTTTCCCCAAGAAGAACCAGCTACAGACCATGTTACTTAAATTAAGAGGGTGAATGAACCATCCATAGTCTTCACGGAACATTTGAAATTTTATATCGATGGTATGTCAAGATCTCGAAAAAATTTTGTATCACATAAATAATTAATGCAAGAAGTGCCTGGCTACTTCTTCATGCAGCAGTACAAATACATACATGTTAGTGAATTACTAACTTTAATTCACTTATGTGTGTTTATTAACACAAATTTATCTTCATAGTTTCAGTAATTTCTTGGTAAAAGGCAACGTTTGTTTTAAAGTTTACTTAATATTCTGACAGGATAATTGGGACTTGGCCTACATTTTAAATGGTGTCAAAACCACTGTGCAATGTATCTCCACTGAGAACCAAACCCAGGACCTCTTGGTCACAACTATCACCTTGGCAATTTCGGCCACTAATTTCTCTGAAATTGATAGTTGGCAGAATCATAGTCATAAGGATCTTCTAGAAACTAGAAATGGAAAAACATAGATTAACAGGAGAGACCTGTGACAGGTTCTGAATGCGTGAAAAATAAATTGGGAGGGATGAGACAGATTAATTGTACTCTATCGGTATTGGCCGATATAGGAATATCGGTTTATTGGTAAAATTGCCAATTATTTTACCGATCCGATATATCTACAAATACCTTATAATTTAGTGCAAAATTCTGCCATTTTGTTACAATTTTTATGGCAAATCTCAAGTAAATGTGTAAATATACAACTTCTTTTACACTGCAGTCATCTGGAAACAAACATTTATTAAGGAGGTCAATGAACTATTCAGGTTTTTCAAGGACCATTTGGAATTTTATATCGGATCGATAGAATATCGGTTATCGGTATTAGTAAATTTTATATTGATACTTTATCGGCATCAACCAAAATTTCATATTGGCCCATCCCTATATAAATTACTGATGTACCACTGTGAAATGTCAATGGGATTCAACATGGAAGTGAGATACTCTTCCAACAGAGCTGATAGTACAAGACATAGTACTGATATAAAAAGCAAATGTTTCAGGAAAAAGTTGAATGACATTCATCTTCTTAATTAAGTATGTAGTCAATTTCCTACAGTGGTTAATGCTAATAGAGTACCAATTAACCTGAGCCATCACTTAAATAAATTGCCCCTCATAGTGTTAAAGAGACATTTCAAATATTATATCCTAGAATGGTGAAATCTAAGTGAGGCAAGTTCCTCTTTCTTGATCACCAAAAATTGGCCCATGCACTATTTTTTTTAAAAAAAATCATTAAACAAGAAAAAATAAAGACTTTCTTACTGAACTTTTAATACTTCTTGCATTTTCTTCCAACAATACATTCACAAATGTGTTTTACTATTAGAAATAATACTCTAAATGGAAGCACAGGCCAATGTTAGCCATCATCATCTTGAAACAGTATCATAATGATGGCAACTCAAAAGAGAAAATTCTAGTAAATTTTAAGACATTGTTGGCATATCTTATTGACAGAAAGTGCTATCCTTCTCAACCAAAGTAAATATCTCATTAAGCAATTGCAACTAAAAACTGTATAAATTTCATCCAATAAGGTTGACTGTTTTCAGTTAACTGTATCTCTACTGTCAGAACTAGAAAAAGATACAAAACAGATTGCAGTGTTATGACCACACAAAAAGAACCAATGAAAAAATCAATGCACATCAATAAACACTTCTTAGCACAGCGATCCACCGAGTGTCACAAATACTATAGAATGGTTTCTTATAAATATCATACCAGGAAAAATGTATTACGATTTTTGTACTGTGAGTTTACAAATCATCTTATCTTAAGGGTAACAGTGCTGACACACTTCCAGCCTTATTCATTTGTATAACAAAAAAAAAAAATATGCCATAGAGTGCGTGTGTAAGGAAATAAGGAACTTTTGTAACTAAAAGCATGACTCCAGAATACACATTACATACGTCTTTCAAATACCTTAGCTGCAGACATCCATGAAATCAGAATGTTCACCGACTTGAGCACAATTTTACACAGATATTTTAAGAAGAGACATCATTTGTAAGCATTTTTCTTTATCGACGCTTGCGTTTATAAACACTTCTCTGAAAACTTTCATCTTGCCTGTGTCTCTTTCAAAGTCCTTTGCTTTTTTATGGCCGTTGCGAATGATTGCATCAGGAACACCAGCCAGCCGGGCAGCATTGAATCCATATGACTTCGGACAAACGCCAGGTGCAAATTTGTACAAGAATGTGATGGTTTCTTGTGTGGGATCTTCATCATTTTCATTTTCCACCATGCATGCCTAAATAGACAAAAAATATTATGCATCAGTATCTTTAACCCTAGCTTACCAGTGTCACACAAGAAACTTATTTACCTGAGGGGGCCTTCAGAGGCTCACACATAAAATCCAAGAAAGCATTGTAGGTGTAGTTATATAATAATTGTAATGGTCACAAAAATTACTATCATTAATAAAAATAAGAACCAATTATTACATGAATTTCGCAAACATGTTCTAGCATTCACTAAACCTAAAAAAAAAAAAATAGTAATGTTGCATGTTCAGGGTGGCTACAAACAAGCAGAAATGAAATTCCCTGACTTTTCCAGGTTTTCCAGGACAAAAATTTGCATTTTTCCCTGACAATTACAAACTAAACTAAATCGATGTTTTTGCAAATGGAAATAATAAACTCATATAGATCCAGGTATGTATTTGTTAAGTACCAATATTATCTTCTATAAAATTGACTCAATTTCTCTATTCTCTATGATTTGAATTCAAACTGCAAAATAGTGAATTTGGAAAATTATTACAATTCACAAGCTAGGGAAGGATTACGGAATTTTGTCATACGCAGTAAGTTTAAAATAAAATACTTGATTATTTTTAAAGTTACGACTAAATGAAATTAGAGTGATTGATTTAAGAAATACAATTTGTAATTTATCAGTCTCCTTATACATTCTCGGTACTATATGTTGATATTTCCACTGAGGTTTGGAACCCTCTGCTTGCAAGAACCATGAGTGCGGACTCATTTTTCAATGCATAAAGCTCTCTTCTCTGTAAAGCAAAAACTTAACTCTTGCATGTAAGTGAAACAATTGAATCGAATAAAATAAAGTGTCATATTTCCTTACCTTATCAATGGGATTTCTGCTTCAGTACAGTATATCCAAGTGAAGTACTGTGAAACTGACAACATGCAGTTATACCATTAATGCTGACGAAAAGGGTATGTAGGTATTAGAAATTTAACGCAAGCAATTTATAGAATTTCATTGTATAGGTACCTGACTTAGCTAACCACACATTAAAACAGGAACACTCTAATAATAAAAGCTTCTGAAAGTTCATATACTAGGGGCATCCTGAAAAAAGGTCCAATGGCCCCTATACGCAGCACTAGTGGTCGGAGAGCGACACACACATGCAGGCAGGAAGAAGTGGCATGTAGATGTAATCTGGTACAGTTGCAATGCAGCCGTTTTAGGGAAGTTCTAGGTTAAAGATTGCACCTGTCATACAGTCTCCCACCGAGCCTAGCCTACAATGCACACTCAGAATTTGGCACAGAGCCACCAGCAATTGTGTGAGGTGTGCAGACAGGACGTCGTGTATGGTCAGACGATGGTGCAGACAATTCACGGAAGGCCAATCGAATGTGCACAACCCCATACAGCTGAGCACACACGGGCCCTTTGCATCACTTCAGGTGAGAGATCTTGGACCATTCCCTGTACAGCCCTGGCCTTGAATGTACCGACTTTCATCTCTTTGTTTAACTAAAGAGGTTTCTGGCAGGGTAAGGATTTGACAGCTACACTGAGGTAGAGATAGTTCCAGTCTTGGCTGTCCGACACATATACCATGGGCATACAAAATTTAGTGGCATGCTACTACAAATCCCAGAATAACGGTGGTGATTATGCTGAAAATTAGGTTAAGATTCACTGTTACTAATGCAATAAATTACAACTGATATTCATGTTTTATTTATACCTAATCGGTAGGGACCTTGATATTTTGTTATTTTTTTTTCAAATTGGTGTATTTTCTTATTTTTTTATTTTTTACTATACGGTGTTATTTTTCTCAAAATTCACATTTTCATTTTAGCGCATTTTCTGGCAAACATCTGAAATTATTCCTTCATGGTATTTTTAAACTACTGTTTCAAATTGTAAGTCACATGGCTTACGCCTCTTCGTGAGAGTTTGATATTTTGAAATTTATTTTGGGAAAGTTATTTTCGATACACCTTTTTTTAAATTTTAAGGTAAGGATTTTAGATAATGGAATTTCCCCCGTATATACTGAAGGGTGGATAATGACCATAAGTGGCGATGTACCCAAAAAATTAAAATCAATCAATCTCACGTGACAGATACCGATATATTATGGCACCAAAAATTGGCATTATCATTTTTTTGACTTGTCAGTATTACATTTCCCAAAATTCGCGTTTTTGTTTTAGAACATTTATCTGCCAAATATACTGAAACTTAATACTCCATTGTGCTTTTAAACGATTATTTAAAATTGTAGATCACTTGGTCTATGTATTTTCGTGACAGTTTGATATGTTGGAACAGATTTTTGAGGAAGTAAAAGTAAAGTGCTCCCCTGCACTTTTCCATGAAGGTGTATAAGGGTGTGGAGTTAGGGCCCCACACTTTCTTGATCATGGCTAAAGGTGGGGGTGATGTGATCAGCACCATGCTCCTGGCTACCTTTATCCCTCAAAGTTTCCTCAAGGTACCAGCTTCATATGATGCTGGGTGGGTGCCGAAGCAGTTTGAATAGGTGGAAAACATCCCGGTTCTCCCCCGCAGGAGATCGACATTGACATTGAAAACCTATCTCATGCGACAACTATGAGGATATGGATCCCGTGTGACAGTAGATACGCACTTGATCTCCTGTTAGAACCCTGCCACTTTTCTCTGTGATGCAAATGGTTTTGATAGAAGTTGAAAAAATCGTGGGAAATACATGATTTAATGTGGCTGTCGGAATTATTCCATGTAAGTATAACTCAATAGTTTACTCTTGAGTAAAATGTTGGAAAACTTGCATGTTCTATGTACACAAACATGGCCTAGAAAAGACAAGAATGTTGGATTTCATGGATTTTTTTGTTGTTTTAGGTCATTTCTTTAAAAAAATCAATAAAAACGCCAACAATTCACGTTTTATGCCAAATTCGCATTATTTTGATATTTAGAAAGGGCGAAAAATGTGTCCAGACATCACTGCACATTCCTAAACATAACTTCGCAGAAATTACCATTTTTCATGGTTTTGGCGTTTGCGAAAAATCAATTGGAAATTACTTTCTGGCCACCCCTCGTATAAATCAGTAGATGGAAAGTGAAAATTTAGCAGGGCTGGCAGAAAAAAGTCATTTCTTGAAGAAAGTGATTTGCTTTCATGATTGAATGATTCGAGTAAATATCATATTAAAATATTTACGTATTTATTACTAGTATTTTATTTCATAATATTGGACATTAACCTTACTCAGTGAGAGATTAATGACCATCTCTCACGAGTTTAAACAGACAGGACAGAGAGTGGCGTTAATTTCATTGCAATACTAGTGTTGCAGTAAATTTGAGGTTGGGAGCATGCACTTGCCGATTTTTATAACGTTCACCGATGAAGATTTATGTTTCACTTTTTCGTGATAGTATTCAATATATATCCAGTTTTGTTGGATTCTTCTTGATATCTAAGAATAGTGCAATGTCATTGCAAACGTATGTTAACTTGTGTGAAACCAGTAATACATCAGGATGAGGTAAGAAAACCTTTGTAAGCACTGCTACATTAAATAAGGTGAAGTAAGCAAGAAAAGTAATACAATTCCAGCAGCATATTTGCAGTCTAAAGCTCTTCTTGTTTATGCATACGATTTTTGTTGGATGTGCAGTCTGAAGACATCGAACAAAAATCATAAGAGTCCCATGCATGCAATTTCTGTCACATGTTGTAGTGAGATACTTTGTCGGGTGGCGATATTCGACAAAAATCGTATGTATCAATGGAACCTATTTGTTTCCATGTTCCTTCAGTTTGCCCAACAAAATGCTTACTACGACATCCGACAACTATCGGACGGCACCACCCGCTCCCATCCCCTCCATCTGTTGACAGTTCTGTCTCCTTACTACTCCCATACGGACAAGAAAAAAATGATAATTCAATGCATTTTCCACGTAATATTTAGAGGCTTAACCTTTACTCCCCCGATGATATTATATGGTATCATCAGAGTAAGGTCGTTCTGGCCCGATGAAACCATATGGTATCATGGTGCAGATTACGAAATGAATGTGCTTTTTGGACCCTCAAACTCTTCTGTTTGAGTTGAAACTCTGACACAGGTCTGGAGCAAGCCTGGGTAAATTCATATTGATGACCAACATCCCCCCCGCTCCGCAACATATCCATGACACATTTCCGAATAGTCTCACATTTTGGCTCATTATTCAACTTGTATGGCACCCAGGAACATGAAACAAGTTTCAATCTCTTTTGAATCGTCCATTCTTTGAAGAGAATACTAAGGTTTGCGCCTTCTTCCGAAAATAGCGAGAGAAGAGGGGGGGCAAACTAAAGATTTTTTTAAAAATTGAAATTCGATGGTCACGCCCCCAAACCCCCCTTCCTCGGTTCGGCGATTTTAATTGTACACGGTTGCATGCTATGATGTTTTAGCTGCAAAACAAAACTTATCCGAAGTAGATTGCTCCCATAGTGCCCGAGTTATAACAATTTTCCTACAAAAATGCAAATTACCTATTTTTCGTAAAAAAGAAGAAAAAAAAAGAAATCACATTTTGGCTTATTATTCAACTTGTATGACACCCAAGAACATGAAACATATTTAATTCTCTTCAGAAATCTCCATTCTTTAAAAATAATACTAAAGTTCGCGCCTTCTTCCCAAATAGCGGGAGAAGAGGGGGCAAACTCCAGATGTTTATGGTTTTTTCATTGAAATTCGGGTGTCGCGACTCCAACCCCCCCCCCCCTTCCTCATTTGGCGTTCTGAATTGTACACGGTTGCATGGTACGATGTTTTAGCTGAAAAACAAAATTTATCCGAAGTAGATTGCTCCCATAGTGCCCGAGTTATAACAATTTTCCTCCAAAAATGCTAATTACCTATTTTTCGTAAAAAAAAAAATAATAATCACATTTTGGCTTATTATTCAACTTCTATGACACCCAAGAACATGAAACATGTTTCATTCTCTTCAGATATGTCCATTCTTTGAAAAGAATACTAAAGTTCACGCCTTCTTCCCAAATAGCGGGAGAAGAGGGGCAACCTCCAGATTTTTATGGTTTTTTCATTGAAATTCGGGGGTCGCGCCCCCCAAACCCCCTTCCTCGGTACGGCATTCTGAATTGTACACGGTTGCATGCTATGATGTTTTAGCTGCAAAACAAAACTTATCATAAGTAGATTGCTCCCATAGTGTCCGAGTTATAACAATTTTCCTCCAAAAATGCAAATTACCTATTTTTCGTTAAAAAAAATCACATTTTGGCTTATTATTCAACTTGTATGGAACCCAAGAACATGAAACATGTTTCATTCTCTTGAGAAATGTCCATTCTTTGAAAAGAATACTAAAGTTTGTGCCTTCTCCCCAAAATAACGGGAGAAGAGGGGACAAACTTCAGATTTTTGTTTTTTCCATTGAAATTCGGGGGACGTGACCCCCCAAGCCCCCTTCCTCGGTCCGGTGTTCTAAATTGTACAAGATTGCATGCGCTGATGTTCTAGCTGCAAAACAAAAGTTATCCGAAGTAGAGTGCTCCCATAGTGCCCGAGTTATAACAATTTTCGTCAAAAGAGTGTTCGAAGTCAATGAAGACGATATTCCCTGACATTTCCCTGACTTTTTTTGACATCTCAAATTCCCTGACTTTTCCCGGTTTTCCAGGTTTTCCAGGTCTATCGCCACCCTGATGTTATATAATGCTATATACAGGGTGACTGGTAATTAGATGTATTCCTGAAAGGGGTTAAAGTAGAGACAATTTGCAATATATTTGACCATATGATACCCCGTTCGAAAATTAGTAGTTTTCGAGATAATCGAATTTCAATTGTTTCTTTAAAAAATGACAATTTTCCACATAAAAAGATGAATTGAGAAGAAACTGCTCATTGTATGGAACTTATTTCAGCGTTTTTTGATAGCTAACAAATAAGTGGTTCGTTGAAAAAAAAAGTTTTCCCAAATAACAATCACATGTAAGTACCGGGTGTGTCTAAACTTACAAATGATGATAAAAACTTGCACTCTTAGTTTACTTGGCAACGTATTAATAACAAAAATGGTATGACATGAAGCGTACAAATTACTTAAATTACTTCCTTGTGACATCTGCTATCCAACGAGGTACAAATGTTGCTAACATTCACATTTGTGTACAAGAAATGATACTTCATTCATCTTCATGTGAATGGAATCAATGAACAATACAATTAAAGAACATTACACGTCTTGCTCAAAGTGGGCACCTCCGTTACGAATGCAGGCAAGCAGGTTTTTACGGACATTTGGTCCGTTAACTCGTGATGTGATTGTGCCCTTGATGTGTTGACCAGCTGTTAAGATCCTCTCCCTGAGCTCTTTTTGCGAGTTTACCGGTGTCTTGTCATGTGGCTCCAAATGTAAAAGTCGCAAGGCGTCAAATCGAGGGATCGAGCCAGCCAGGAAATCGGGCTGCCACGACTAATCCATTTCTTTGGGTAATTTTCATCCAGCCACTGTCGCACGCCCAGGCAGAAGTATGGATAGACGTAATCAACAATCATTTCATCGAGCCATTTTTCCTGCCCCAAATCTTAAATGGCAACACTTAACGAACATTTTTTGAGGAACGGGATGGCAAAGTTGTTGGAGGATGTGCCTCTAGCTACAAGACGTGACATAATTTATCAGATTGATGACTGCCCAGCTCGATCCCCGATCGATTTGACGCCTTGCGACTTTTACATTTGGAGCCACATGACAAGACATCGGTAAACTCGCAAGAAGAGCTCAGGGAGAGGATCTTAACAGCTGGTCAACACATCAAGGGCACAATCACATCACGAGTTAACGGACCAAATGTCCGTAAAAACCTGCTTGCCTGCATTCGTAACGGAGGTGCCCACTTTGAGCAAGACGTGTAATGTTCTTTAATTGTATTGTTCATTGATTCCATTCACATGAAGATGAATGAAGTATTATTTCTTGTACACAAATGTGAATGTTAGCAACATTTGTACCTCGTTGGATAGCAGATGTCACAAGGAAGTAATTTAAGTAATTTGTACACTTCGTGTCATACCATTTTTGTTATTAATACGTTGCCAAGTAAACTAAGAGTGCAAGTTTTTATCATCACTTGTAAGTTTAGACACACCCGGTACTTACATTGGGAAAACTTTTTTTCAACGAACCACTTATTTGTTAGCTATCAAAAAACGCTGAAATAAGTTCCATACAATGAGCAGTTTCTTCTCAATTCATCTTTTTATGTGGAAAATTGTCATTTTTTAAAGAAACAATTGAAATTCGATTATCTCGAAAACTACTAATTTTCAGACGGCATATCATATGGTCAAATTTATTGCAAATTGTCTCTACTTTAACCCCTTTCAGGGAATACATCTTATTACCAGTCACCCTGTATATATGTTATATAGTTATTATAATAATTACAAATAATAACATCATTACGAATCAATTGTACACTGTTACAGCCATGAGTGTCATGTTGGAATACACTTCCCGGGAGGGGGCTGATAAGGACCTATGAGAATTTTGCCTTCTATGTTGTTACTTTTAAGATTTTATGAACAAAAGTAATACAGGAACATTGGGAACACACTAGGGAACAATGTAATATATTTTCAATCATCTCCCCCACCCTCAGGTAAGCTAGGATAAATATTCAAAATATAAAATATAGATAGATTAATTTTCCATTTACCTTGAATGTTAGTTTTGGATGGAAGTTGTCAATTCAATGTCATTATCAGGAGAGAAATAATGCAGCCTGAAATTTTATTTTCAGAGCTCAATCAGTCGTGCTAAAGCCCCAATAACTAGATATTTGTGCAATAAATATAAGACCATCAACATATTGCCTGGTATGAGGATTATTCTTGTGGAATAAAAAGTTTTTCCAAGCAGGTTTCTGAAATTTCTCCAACTCAATGAGATCTCACTTATTGTAAGCAACTTGTATGCAAAAATCAACGTACATCTACGTTTCTAGAATTCTGATATTCAGTTTTTAGAAAAGGTAATGTATCATCCACCATGCAGAGTTAGTGAAATAATAGATACAAACTGAACCCATAAAATTGATCACCTCTAATTTCATGCTGGAGGAGCTGCTACAAGAAAATCCTCTATTATAAAGTAGAGCCCATCTTCCACAAAGCTAGTATTCCTACCAGGAAGGCCTTCTGGTAGATGAACTAGGCATCAAATTATTAGCCAGCTACCAGAATTGGTTTAGCACAGTACTTGTTTGTGAGCATGTAATTCGTTCCTTTATACAGCACATTTGCTAAAGATGTGATCATCTCATATTGTGCCTATGGTTAAGACAATCATTTAAATTACGAAGTATAATCATGACTCTGCAAGTACATCATATAATAAGTATTTTATGATCGAGAGTCAATGCAACTGTACTGTTTTTGAATTATAATTCTCAACATTTACTGAGAATTTCCACTAACCAAATACTTGGTGTGTCACTCCACTTAACAAAATAAAACTAATAAAAATATCACACTGAAAATCTTATTATTTTAATCTTTTAGCTTATTTTCTTTTATGTTAAGTTTGATAAACTTTCGGAAGGTCTCAAGCATTTATAGGAATCATTTTCTTCCTTCATGCAAATTTGTATAATGTCATATAGTGTTTTCAAGACCGAGTAACACTTACCATATGACCTAACCGAACTTTTGGAGAATTCTCAAAACTGTCAACCAATGTGTGATAGTGAGTGGAGAACAGGGTTCTACAACCAATTTCTCCTAATTCCTTACACACAGCTGTAGCAATGGCAGTCCCATCATATGTGGAAGTACCTCGGCCTGCAATACATAACAGATTGTGTTTTTCAGACTTCAAATTGGAAGTCAGTGATCAGCATTAAGAAAAAAAAATACTCAAACATAGAAGGAGAGAGACAAAACATTGTATCCAAACAAAAACCTTAGTTGAAAGATTCACAAGCTTTAACCTGAAGAACCCAATGGTAAATTAGCAAAGGTAAATTTTATTGTGTTTCTTTAAAAAATTATTTGGCAAGTCACAAGTGTGAACACGTTTAATTAAGTAAATTAAATTAACAGTTGTGGTACTGATGCAAGATATATGGTTTAAACTAAAAAATGGACATGAATATTCTGTGATATTACATACAATTTAAAATTTGAAAGATTATAATTTATTCACAAACGCCTACCAATATGTTACAACATTAATATTCTTCACTTATAACTTCCTAGATGACAAAATAAATCTGAACAAACACTTGATATCTACCTAGGTATGTACCATACAGTAAAATATTGACAGAAGAAGCATACCAATATGTACAGAATGAAAAACATTTGATAAATAATCAGAGTAATTCATTCATCTTCTCACTTAATGTACGTGATCATGATTCTGATTAGGAAAAGAATTGTTACTTTACAAGTAACAGCTTACATGAATTATACTTTTACACCCTTACAAACAATAATAAAATGGGAAAATTGGGCACTCCCAAAACGGTTTACAGAAATATTGGAGCATTAAATTATTAACAATCTATCCAATGCGAAGAAATCAGCTGAAACTGATGTATTATTCATTAATCAGTCTTGCCATAATTAGGAGTTACTCATACTCACCTAATTCATCCATGACAACAAGAGAATGCTTGGTGGCATGCTGAAGAATCGATGAAGTTTCACTCATTTCTACGAAGAAGGTACTTTCTCCAGCCATTATTCTGTCATTAGCACCAAGGCGAGTGAAAATACGGTCAACAGGTGTCAACTTGCAAGAAGCAGCTGGAACATAGGAACCCTGGAAGAGAAGAAATTCCCAGGTGAAGAACTAGATTCAGATATTTCAAATAGGTGAATAGTGTTTATCTTCACACATAAAGAATAATTACATAAAAAATGGAAGATTAAAACATCAAATGTATGGATTCAATAAAATTACTGGGGCTTTGGATTTAAGAGAATCTGAACTGGAACACATATATTGATTAGCTAGCAGAGAAACAGGCAAGTCATGGGCAGCATAAAAATATTGAAAGACAAAAGAAATAAGGAAACAAAACATTTTTCTTCAGTCACAATTAAGATAAGGAAACATATTCCAGGGAAAACTGTGCAAATATTTTTTTGTAAATAGACTATATAATTGCTTTTTCAAATATTTTATTACTATATCTGATACGTATTTGAAATTCCAGTACTTAGAAAAGGACAAAAATTTACAACAGAAAAAAAACTCATGTAAATATGTCAAGAATTTACCATTGCAGCAGTACTCAACAACTAATGACCAACTCAGATGAGATTGCCAAAGAATAATGAAATTACAAATCAAGAAATCAAAATGAAACAAGAGTAGAAGAAATGTAAAGAAAATAATCTATAAAGTGGGTAAATATAAACATTCTGACAAAGGGAATAAAATGGTTACTCTAATAAAGAAAAACCAAGAACTATAAAGAATTGATAATAAAAAAAAACAACAGAAAATAAAAACATCAAATATGCAAAATTTTATGTTGCAACCATGCTATGCCAGAGTTCTGTTAAAAGAATCATGAAATTCACTTTAACAGAGTCAGAAAAGTGGTCATTTTACACACCCATCTGAGGATGTTTAAAATCCAGAAAACACTGGCTGATATTGAGGGCAATATTCAATCGACACTTCTATTTATAAGCCATATCTAGTTTTACCCATCATAGAAACAAACACAATGCTCAGTGAAATGATCCCGACATATAGCCAATATTAACTTGACACCATGAAGGTAAAAAAAGAAAAAGAAAAAAATGGGGGAGAGAGAGAGGGGTGGGGGATGTGTCAGAAGACATCTTTCTGCTGAATTTTCGCTGAAATCTCAGATTCTTTGCCTGTTCTAAAACAAGTAAGAATATGTTTTTTCCACCACCTGGTGGAACACCAATGTTTTACAACAACATTGATGCATGTTACTTGTTTCTTCCTGCAATCCAACACAAAGTGCATATCTCTGTATTGTATAAGTCAAAGAATGTTGCTTGCACTAATATTGGTGCAATATCCTGTCTTTTCCTTTGTGCCACTTTCACAATATTTAGAAAACAAAAGTCTTTGCATTCAACAGGCATGTACCCCTTCATTGTACATTTTACATCTCTCACTATCATCTTTGAATACTTTACTTTAAAAATAATAAGCTACATTAAACTAAAATGCTAATAAGAAATCTTACCATTTGTGCCATTACAACAAGCAAAGCAACCTGTCGCATGAGCGTAGACTTTCCCCCCATGTTAGGGCCTGTGACTAGGACAAGGCTTGCCTCTGAGCCATCACCACCTTCCTCATCATCCCTGCAGCCAATCGCTGTGTTGTTGGGAATGAAGCTGTCTCCGCTGTACGTTAGGCTGATGCACGGGTGCTTCCCATCACGAATGCATACAAATGGCTGCAACAGAGACATTGTTAGCTGTTTTTGGATCATATGAAATGAAGTACTACTCTTAAAAAAAAAGTCCACATGGCACAATGGAATCGTTAATCTTGCTATGCACACAAAGTGTTTCATTACTCACAAACATTATTATACACTGAACTAACTTTTATTGTATTTGCTCTCTTTTCTATTTCATTTCTGTTGAATCAATTAACCACGAAAATAGAAACACTTGCCTCAATTAACCATGAAAATAGAAACACAAGATAAAATAACTCAAACAGAAGTAGGTAACTATGCCCTGAAATATCAAGTTTAATTAATCTTGTCCTATGCCATGTACTTACATTAGGGACATGGATATTTTGTTTTTGATGGAAACACGTAATGTGAACTAAAGTGCTGTAATGTTAATTTTTCATATTTCTTAAAGGTGTGAGGTGCATTTTCCTACCAAAGATTGTCATGAAATGAACTGCAAAATGCGAAATAAACTCTTAAACATGAAATTTAGAGTTTCTTTACCGATGTGACACTTTCTGAAGTTGAATTATCCTGCAAGTTATGCAATTCACAGAAAATGGATTAATTCTGCTGTAAGTATTCGAGAAGAAAACATTTGCTCCTTTACACAGGAATAAACTTACTACCCTGATAACTACATAAATCTGCCATCAGAAGTGAAATGTTTATTTTGTGTAATAAGTATAGTTTTTAACATTAAATTTAGGGTTATATTCACCATCTTAACACCGAAATGTCATTTTATATACACTGCTCTTGATCCCAAAATGTGTGTAATTTTTGTACTGAAATCTTGATCTTACATTCGCCATAAATATGTGACCCTAACAAACATTGTTAATATTAATAAATGCTACAGAGGTTGATTGGATTCCATGAGGACAAGTTTGAAACATGACACTATGCTGTAAGGACAATAATTGGGCAGAACTGCATCAAGACAAGGGCACACCCAAAACATCAATCCCATTCTGGAGTCGGATGGAAGTTGAGACTGGGATTCATGCAATTCCCTTGAATGACATCCCGGTGAAGAGTCACGATGCCAGCGTAATGGACTACTGTGCATTTGGACTTCTGAAATGCCGCCTATCTTCACGTAAGGTACGTACAGTAATCAGCCTATGGAAAGTCTGCCAACAGGAGTGGGATAAGGTATCCACGGTACAACTGCAAAGAAGTCTTCTCTAATGGAAATTACCATGCCAGGCAATAGTCTAGGGTGCTGGCCTTCACAATGACCACAACTGGTGGTGAAAGGCAGGACTCGCATAGGTGAGTGAATACTTTTACATCGTGCAGATGGAAGCGAATCAACGTCTGTAACCTTGTCATGCCATTAAGACTTGACCAGGATTTGCTGGCAAACTAGGCTAATGTATCTTTTGTTGAAATTTCTACATAGTACATCACCTGTGTTAGTCAAATTGTAAGATAATTATCAATGAAAAGTAAATTTCATTGATAATTATGAAAAGTAAATTTCATTGATAATTATCTTACAATCTAATACTCTAAGACCATGATAAAATTCAAGCATAATTCCCAGTTTTCAAGTCGAATTTTTCAAAAATTCAAGGCTACAAGCAGATGTTTTCTTTATTGCAACCTTACGTATTTTCATCTCTCAACACCCACACATACGCACAATAACAATATAAAGGGTCTGTGTGATTCCAATGTATCCAAATATTCTAATTAAATTAAATTAAATTAAACAATATATTTAAAACATTTAATTTGAGGTCCGTAGTTTACATTTGCCATTTCACCTACAAACACAAGTCACAAATATTACGGGATATACTAATCTAATAAAAATTGTTAATTGTGTAAGAATTTCAAACTCAAATCTACCTTATCATCATCATCTAACTAACTAACGAACTCCCTAGCCTTCTTAAACCCCAAGGTTCATGGCTGCAGCAACACAGGCCTTCCATCTTTCCCTATCTTGAGCAAGTTCTATATACTCTTTTCCATCCCTACCGATTTCCCTTAGGTCCATCTCAACATTGTCCCTACATCTTCGTCTTGGCCTTCCTACAGGTCTCTTACCATCAGGTTTCCCAACAAGAATCCTGTAAACTCCTCTTTCCTCTCCCATTCGTGCCACATGGCCTGCCCACCTGTGTCTTCTTGATTTAATTATTCTAATAATATCTTGACATGAATACAAATTATGTAGTTCTAAATTATGTAACCTTCTCCACTCACCTGTCTCCTCATCCCTTTTAGGTCCAAATATTTTCCTAAGGATCTTATTTTCAAATACTCTCAATTTATGTTCCTCTTTCAATGTAAGGGACCAAGTTTCACATCCATATAATACTACAGGCAAAATTACTGTTTTGTATATTTTAACTTTTAGTTTCTTAGATATTAAACGAGAAGACAAAAGTTTATGAAGAGAGAAGTAACATGCATTTCCTGAATTAAGCCTACTTTTTATTTCCTCTTTAATATAATTTTCATTTGTTAATATTACTCCTAAGTATTTGAATTTGGAAACTGGTTCAAACGAGTTGTTATCAATAATTAGATTTTGATTATTACCTAACACTTAGTTTTCTCTTTGTTAACTTCCAAACCTATCTCTTTAGCAGTTTTGAAAAATATTTTAGCATTATTCTTAATTGTATTCACATCATCCCCTAGTAGGTCTACATCATCTGCATATGCTAACAACTGAGTCACACCATTTAATTTTAGTCCTTCTTTAGTTTCTTTTACCTTCCTAACAGCATATTCTAAGGCAAAATTAAAGAGCAATGGAGATAATGCATCTCCTTGTTTTAACCCATCATGAATTGTAAATTTGTCAGACATATTAATACCCACACGAATTTTACTTTCTGTTTGACTGGTGCATATTTTTATCATACTAACAAGCTTCTTAGGTATTCCAAACTCTACTAATATATTATATAATTTATCTCTTTTGACCGAATCATATGCTTTTTTGAAATCAATGAATAGCTGATGGACATTTTGATTATATTCCCACTTTTTTCAAGTGTCTGTCTGATGTGAAAAATTTGATCTGTAGTTGATCTGTTACGTTTAAATCCACATTGATAATCACCTATAATTTCATTAGCATATGGGGTTAGTCTTGTTAAAAGAATGTTAGATAATATTTTATATGTTGTTGAGAGTAGAGAAATTCCACGGTAGGCATTCGCCTACCCCGAGCACCGATCGGCAGTTCGCAGTCATCAGCTTTGAACGTTCTTTTATTTTTATAGAGTATTGCGTGGTTTTAGTATGTGTATTTTACATTCTTTTTTTAGAAAGTGTCCTTCCTATACCATTTTAACCTAAATCCTCAACCATCACTTTCTCGACGAGGCACCATGTCAGGTGTCTGAAAACATCGTTTCAACCTGAAGAAGGAGGTAGTATAACCTTCAAAACGTAGTTTGATAAATCTCATGCTCACACACGTAAGTTACTGATTTTTAATCTTTTAACCTTTAGTTTGCCAAGGTAATTATTGCAGTTCATTTTATCACCTTTTTTAAACACAGGAACAATTATGGATTCTTTCCACTGTTGAGGGATTTCTTCTTTATTCCATATTAAACAAATTAATTTATGAATTTGACATATTAACATCATCATCTAATCTTGCAATAAATTTCAGTCTGTCAGATTGCTCTACAAAGGACAGTAACAAAGTAAACCAATCGAGTGAGTTCTCTTTTATTTTTCTCATTGCATTATTTTCTTTCCTCGATAAAAATATAAACTAAACTGTGAAAAACTAGCCTCGAAGCATTTATAAATATGTATAAATTCAATAGGATTTGGATTAATAAAAATTGTAAATTTTTCGAGCAGAATTCACACATAATTCCCAGAGCCAATAATTCACGCAAAATTCTCAGAATTCAAGGAATTCCCGGTGAGTAGCCACCCTGATTTTCCTTTCCTTTGGGAAGGAAGAAAGCCCTTTACATTGCGAATAGAAATGAGTTGCTCAGCTGTTGTCTCCTTTAAGTTCTCCAAGGACAAGGTTCCTAGGTTCAAATCCTGTCCCTTCAGTATTTCAACGATTCACCATTCACTCTTATAACCAAAATATGCAAAATGTTAAATATATATATATATATATAGCACTGTGTCATGAAGGCACATTTCGGAGATGTGGGGGTAGGATCCCACACACTCTTGATCTAAGCCATTCTGGAAGTTATGTGAGCAGCACCATGCTTCGGCTGCATTTACCCCCCAGGGTTGCACCCAGGTACCCATTGATTTCAGGCTGGGTGAGCCCCAGAGCCACTTTATGTTGGGGCAAGGCTGGAAAACCTTAGACCACCCACACTGGGAATCGAACCTGGGTCTCTTACATGGCAGTCAGAGGCCATACCGACTAGACCACCGTGGATCCAAATTTGCAAAATACAAATACAAATGTTAATTTTCACTTAGACGACAGTATGTTGTAAGGATCAATTCAAATTCACTGACAGGAAGAACAGGAATGTCAAATAATTAATCAAAGAATAATGGTATTTACAAGAAAAATCTCCAGGTAAGTATTGTCAGACAGTCATTTGGTACAAGATTTAAAACAAGGACTTTACCTTATCTGCTTCAGTTGGAGATATTATTTCTGGAAGACAAAGATCACCTTCTTCGGATCTTGCATATTCAGCTAAGGACAGCAACACATCAAGCAGGGACAGGCACTGCACGGCTGCTTCCCACTCCTTGTAGCTGGTGAGAGAAATCACATCTGACAATGTCTGTGAGCAAACATTCACTTTGACACAAGATCAAACATGAAACAAATCTTATCATTTTGAATTAAACTTTAGAATGAGAAACATTTTGTTGTTGTTGTTGCTTTCTACTTTGAAATATCATGTATTTTTCAAGTTGTATATATGTTACATCCATTCTTTACCATTGCACTATTCATTCCATAAATAAACAAACTTTTTTTTAGGAATTTCAATAACTTCATACCTTTATTCTGTAAGGAACTACATGAAGTCTTGATCCTGTGCATTGCTTGTTTAACATCACTTACATTTTTGTTCCAACACAATAAAACGTGCATGTTACATAGCAACTTTTCACCTCTAGTTATGAAGCTTTTATCAAGTTTATATTATTTTACCTTAATGAAAGCTTTGAAAGTAAAGCTGATATGTTGATATGGAATACTTTTGTGCTTTCTTCATTGTATTGGATCAAAAGCATTAGGATATACAGTCAACTCTCGATACAACGACCTTTCACGGTTCCCAGGAAAAGGGTCGTTATTTCGAAGGGGTCGTTATTGAGATTTGCACGAATTTTTAGCTGAAACGAAGCTGAAACGGACACGAAGATTCGTAGGAGACAGTAACACAATTTATCCTGCATAGTTATACAACCTGTAATGCACAGGACGTGTGTCGTGAGAAGGAAAATAGAACATGAAAACGTTTAAAAAAAAAAGGATTTTAAATAATGTTATTTTCTTTTAATTGTGCACAGTCGTTGCTCTTCCCCAAAATTCTTACAATTCTAGTTCATGAGAAACTAGTTTGCAATGAGATCTACGAAAAGGAAAACAATTGTTTATTGCAAGCGAAACTCGAAGAATCTTGACACCAGTTACACTGACACCAGCAAAAGTCAGGAGATAATCGGGCAGAATGAATGTTGGATTTTATACGGGTCTACTAGAGCATTGTACAGGATTAAATGGTTAGATAATATCTCTTGGGAGACATAACACAACCTTTCTTGGCACCAGGCCAAAAAAAAGCGGGCTGTAAATTTCGTTCTGGTTTGACTGTGTAAAATACATCGTCAAAAAAAGTCGCTTTTTCTTTGCTTCAACCAACTTCATATTCATCCCCCTCCCCCCATTCAAGTGATCAGGACAAACTCTTCCCTGACTTGTATCGAAATCCTGCCTGAAAAAGGAAACACGTTAGCACATATGCTTTTTTTTGTCCGTCCCTGCCAATTCCCCTAAGGTTGTGTACTATTATATTTCAGTTATGTAGATCACACTTTAAACTGCATACAGGTATCCAGTGTCAATTAGCCCAACAGCATAAACTAAACTCTAAACAAGTTTTGACACTTTCGCAAGTTCATTTTTCCGCGCAAAATTTATTTGCGATCGATTTCACCACCCATCTGGAAGTGTCATCTTCTCTTGCTGCGGGCGGCATGGTTCCTTCTTCCGTGAAAGGCAGAAAGTAAAAGGCTCGCATCAACTAGCATCGCCACGAACACAAGCGGAAGAAGATGGAACCACCCCGCCGCAAGATAAGAGTTATGGTCTCTTTTTTTTTCAGAAAGCTGGAGAAGAGGGGAAGAAACTGGCTTGTCTTTTAACTCCTCGCTTTGTGTTTGTGTACGGTGTTCGAATTTCGTAATCATCAAAGCAAAACAGTCTTGTGAAGCTGCAGATTCAAAACAATGCCGTTTTTCTTCTGGATGAGTCATTGTGATTTATTACCGTAGTTGATAAGGGCAAGCGATGTTTGCCACCTAGACAAAACACTGGCGCCTGGCAGTAGCAGTCTGGCTGAAAAGGAAGGGAGGTGGAAACAGGTGGTTGAACGAGTTTTAAAGGACATCGCACTGCACGTGTTGAAGAAGAGAAGTCTTATCAGTAAAGTGCTAATTTTCGAAGCAAGCTGCAGAAGGGGAAAAAAAGAAGGGTGGATTGCGCACTGCTTAACGCATTCCCATGCTGTCAATGAACACACGAGCAATGTTTCAGACGCAGAACTTGAATAAAAACCAGCGCCTGCCTTATACTGTATACGCATAAATACGGTATATATGTAGTACTTTTTTTTCTCTGTGTATCAAATTTGACCTTTTTAAAACATTTTCACTAAGTGAGCAAACTTGGAGTCTGCAATTATTGCAGTTGCGACGAAAATCAAAAGCAACATAATCGTCCAATAAGTCAGTCCAGATGATACCTTTAATGGAGGCCATGGATGCATAATTCTTCCTCCTTACGTGTATATATTTTTACCATGTCAAAAGTCGCATTAACAAAACAATAATTAAATATTGCTAGATAGTGAAACGGACAAAAAACACGTAATTTTATAAACATAGAACATCAATAAGTCTACTCGTCATTGGCAATATTCAGGCTATTTTTATCAATTGTCAGTAAACAAGTCAGTCCAAGCGAATGGTGGGATGACACCTTTAATGGAGGCCATAGATGCATAATTCTACCTCCTTATCTGTACATATATGTTAACCATGTAAAATATCGCATTACCAAAACAAAACTATAAATATTGCTAGAAAATTAAACAGACAAAAACACGTAATTTTATAAACACAAAACACCAATAAGTCTACTCACCATTGGTAATATTCAGGCTTATTTTCATCAATTGTCAGTTTGTCCTTGATCAAATTCACTGGTCCCCCCCTCCCACACACACACTGCTTCCCCCTCCCCACTACTTTCTGAAGAAGTCCATTATCGATGTCTGTTTCTTCTTAGACTGTTCTGCATGGACGAGAGAAAGTCGGGGGGACAGATGCAGGCGCTGTCGATTGGGCAGGCTGGGGCTCGGCATCCACTGGCGGCAGGCTGTCTGAGTCTTTGGCGGCAGCGGAAGGCACACCGACGGCAGGTTCTTTGTCGACTCGTGGGACAAAGTGGGCGTGTCGAAAACAGTTTGTAATAACTTCAGGCCTCACAGCCCTCCAACTGGCGACGATTCCTCCCATGGCCCTGAACACATCCCACTTCTTGACTTCCTGGCCCATGTCAAGTTTCCACACCATACCCCGCACAAGCATCTCACGGTACTTCACCTTCACTTGTTGGATTATTCCCTGGTCCAGAGGTTGAAGCACGCTGGTGGTGTTCTTTGGTAAGAAAACCAGCTCGATGTTCCGGAGATTGTCGAGAGAAGGATGTGCAGGGCAATTGTCGACAAAGAGCACGACTTTCCTGTTTGCCGCACCCATCCTCGAGTCGAAACCTCGAAGCCACCTCGTAAAAATCCCCGAGGTCATCCATGCCTTCTTATTAAAGTCATAATCACAAGGCAGGATGTTGCCCTTGAAACCTCGGGGTTTCTTGAACTTTCCGATCACGAGGGGCTTCATTTTATCGCTGCCGTCCATGTTGCAGCACAGAAGGACGGTGAGACGCTCTTTAGTCCTCTTCGCACCCTTGCACTTATCCCCTTACACGGCAAGAGTGCGATCTGGCATCAGATTGAAGAACATCCCCAGCTCGTCAGCGTTGTACACGTCTTGAGGCGGATGGCGGTTGAGAATGTTTTGTACCAACGGCAGCCACTCACTCACCGATTTCGGATCGACCGATGCACTTTCGCCGACGACTTTGTGGCTGGATATTCCGTGACGCACTTTGAAACGCTCCAGCCACCCACTTGAACATTTAAAGTTATCTATCCCCAACTTCAGGGCAAAGTCGTCGGCCTTCTTCTGCATCATTGGTCCATTAATAGGTATATTTTGAGCTCTATGCTGGCCAAACCACTCCAGCATAGCCTTTTCCAGGTTTGCATGCGCCGCACCTTTCAAATTTTTCGATTTAACATTGTGACCTTCCTTCTGCACTGCGTTCACGATTTCATCTCTCATTTTGAGAATCGTGAAAAGCGTCGACTTCGGAATACCATGCCGCCGCGCAATCTCTGTCTTTGTGATTTTCTTTTCGTCCACTTCCTGGATGATCTCGTACTTCTTGATAAGCGTCAAGAATGTTCTCTTTCCACTCATTTTGCCAAAATCACAAATCCGTAATAAATAGCGTGGGTCGTCAAAAATCGTTCACAAAATCAAATCCAAAAATACAAACAAATCGAAATATAAAAAAGCGTAAGTCGTCAAAATAGCCGTAATCAAAACCAAGAGAAATCCAAAATCGTAATCCAAAACACAATGCACAAATCCAAGACGTAATAGCACAAGCACAAAGAGAGGGTAGCGTATCAAAGAGCAAGCAAAATCACAATGGCAAAACAAGCCTGGCGCGTAAGTAGCGACCGTCGCTGAGCTTGGGGGAGGGGATGACAGAGGTCAAGTGCTATTGGATATCACTCAAGCGTGGTGTGGTGGTGTCTATTTTTAGATCAGGCCCACTTGCGACCCGCAGCACGCTCATGAAGGGAATTGCAACACAGTGAATAAAATGAGTGCAAGAAACGTATTTTTCGGCCGATTTCCTTGAATTTTTCAACCTTTTTTTTTTTTTTTTTTTTTTTTTTTTTTTTTTTTTTTTTTTTTTTTTTTTTTTTTTCACGGTTCCCCGGAAAAGGGTCGTTACTTCGAGAGGGTCGTTAAATCCGGGGTCTTAGAATCGAGAGTTGACTGTACATGGTTTTACAAACATGAAGAGGGCCTTGCAATACTCACTGCGAACTGAACTGAGAAAATATTCTTCTTGTCAAATCTTTCAAAGCACTGCTCTTCTGTTCTTCTGCCGCTATCATTTTGGAGAGCATTTCCTAGAAAAACATGAAAATTTTCTTAAATATTTTAATTTCTATCACTGTTCTGTCACTATTCACCATAAACAAGGAAATATTTCAAAGACCAGTTCTAAGAAATGTTGCCAAATAATTTATTTGTTTATGTATGAGGGATAATCGGAAAAAATAATACAAAGCCTGTAAATTCGAGTAGATTTATTAGATGAACACAAACGGATTCATGTGAAAGGATACTTCATAAACTACTTCTCAACATAGTCTCCTCCCCGGTTCAGACATTTATTCCAGTGCTTCACAAAGACTCGGGGTGCGGTTGCCCAACCCTTACTTCCTGCTGCACATCATCATCTGAGTGAAATCGGCATCATTGATGCACCTACAAACAGCAAATCAGAAAAAGAGGCCCAAACTTCTCACCACAGGAGCCTTTCTGCTTCATGACTTCGTGACTCCACACATGGCTCACGATACATGTGACATCCTGGTGGGTTTTGGGTAGCATGTGCTCCAACATTCACTATACATTCTGGACCTTGCTCTGAGCGATTACCATCTCTCTGCTCCTTTGAAGAAGCATCTCAGATGAGGCCGGTTCCACTCAGATGATTTTGTGCAGCACAAAGTAAAGGTTGGGCTCTGAGAGACAGACATCATGAACCTTGTGAAGTGCTGCGACAAATGGCTGAAACAGGGAGGAGACTATGTTGAGAAGTAAGTAGTGTATGAAGTATCCTTCCACGAGAGTCCATTTGTATTCGTCTAATAATGCCTACTGGAATTTACAGGTTTTGTATTCTTTTGTTTCTGATCATCCCTCGTATTACATTATCAAACTCAAAATAGTTGTCTTTTAACACATGCTTCAAACCATTTGATCAGTTTCCAGATACGAAAACAGTCATCCTAGCTAACACCTAAGCAATGTCATTTTGATGATTGCAATAATTCAGGTAGCGGCAAAGAAAGTTTTTAATGGTGTCTCATAGAAGGAATGCACAATACAGGATGAAAGAAGGAAATTAGGTGACAGCAAATGGCATGGCACGATAAATTTCTCTATCAAAATGTTCCATTACCAAATCAGCATAACATAACATTGCATAGCTTATATCAAATTGTTATCTCTACTGAGTTCACATGCGGGACTTCGTAAAATGTTTGGCAAATAACAGTACCATACCCTTGTTTTTGGTGTCCAAAATCTCTTGTATCCCTTCTTTTGAGATTGCAGCTCATACTCATTCCCAGCCTTTTTCGCAGCACTGTCAGAAACTTCCAATTGGTACCGTTTCTTGTCACTTCCAAAGTAGGCTACCTACATTAAAATACAATTACCTTAAATAGAATGTTAACAATCAATTTTTCAATACACACATAATAAAAATAACAAAACATTGAAAGGACTACAAGAACTCAGTATAACTAACCCTCTGTACAGTAATATTAATAATATTAACTAAAACATATACTATAACTATAGAAAAGGATTTATGTCAAGGGAAAACTCATTAATCCAATATTGGATAATAAGAAGAATCTTCAAATTTCAGGGCCAATATCATAATACAGGAAAACCGTGTTAATACGATATTGGTTAATACAAAGTACCCTTTAATCCGAAGTTCTTCCTATTCCCCAGCCTATTAGATAGGATTTTTAATGTATTTCGGTATGGATAATTTTTAATATGAAGTTGTTTACAAGACCCTTTGGGAAAACTGATTTCCCTTAATTTGAAGTAGACACCTGCGTAAGTCGACAAGAGAAGATCAAATGCGGAGCGAGCTTGGATGTCTTTTAACTTGACCTTGGCATATTTCCTTGTCCAGCTGCTGACAACTCGGGAAGCGGCCACATGGCAGGCCAATCTCTTTCACTGCTGAAAGTGCCAGCTTGGAAATATTCACCAGCGCCAGATGAGAAATGTGAGATACGATTGCAGGAATGTTCTAAAATAAAGACGTGTGGTGCCTGGAAGTCTCACCCATCTGTCTAGGTCTGAGCTTGAGATTCAGCAGTTTCCTGTGAGTGACCAACTCTTGGCTTGGTAGCAGACAACTTCCGGCAACCACTTTTATCCAAAACGTGTTATTTGTGCTCTGTAGCACTTCATAAAAAAGGGAAACTGTTACAGATAATCAAAGCCACATAGGCCAACTAAAAATCGTCAACCCGTTTAACGTATTGTCATCTAGGTCTACGCAAAATTTTACCTCGATCTTGGATATGTCATATCTCCAGTTTCCCGCTTCATACATTTTCCAAATGTGCCGGTCATAAAATTTGCCAAAGAAGTGTTCTGTTGGCTGAGTGACTTCTCCCTTTTTTCCTGTCAGCAAACGGAGGATTTGTTTCGGCTAAGATTTTCTTGCTTGTGTGTGCACACAGGCAGATCCCGGGCAAGGGTGCAAGTGGATCCCTCCTTCTTTCGTTTGGCATCTAAAGTGAAGCAACCAGTTCTGAATAATCAAAACACGTAGGATAAGAAAAAAAAGTGACCCCTTCCCCCTTCTACAACAACTCATTCTCTGCCACTGGTGTGCACAGCAATGTGACAATTGCAGAATTCAGGTCCCTCTTTCTTCTTTGAATGCAGCTGTCTGCATAGGAAATATTGCCTGTATTATTGGCTGTTGCATGGTAAAACGCACAGCAAGGATCATTTCTATCTTCTTCACACTGCTGATTAAAGTTCGGTCTTCGACAATTGCTTTATATTTGAAATGCGGAGGATTTTCTCTTCGGCCACCTATTGCTCCAACTTTCAGACAGTCTCATTGTGTTTACGCTGCAACTGGCACCAGTGTTTCGTCTAGTGTCTGCAAAGCTGTCGCTTGCCGATAACAGCAATGACTCATCCAGTGTGAAGAAAAAAGTGTCATTGTTTTAAATCTCGCATAGCTCTTTTGATTTGACAATATCAAAATTAGATCACCAGAAAGAAGAACAAGAGTTAAAACAATTTCATGATGCACACGAAGTTCGATATAATATAATCGCCGCTTTTCTTCGGAACCATTCGTCGCTATAAAAAAATAAACCCCACAATGCTCAATGTAGGAATGGATGCTGAGACCGATAAAAAAAAAAAGAAGTTATTCAAGAGGTAAAATTTTGGCAGAGTGAGTGTTTGACCTCCAGAATACTCCTAATTCCAACAATAAATCGTCGAATAATGTGAGAGTAAATAACAATACCCCATTTTGATACCTGAAAATACGCACGTTTCATAATTCTTGAAGAAGTTTTCTTGGGCAATCAGCCAGGTGATTTCTGGAAAGGCTTCCGAGCTATCGAGAGCTAACATCACTCTCATCTTCAGGGAATGAAGTGCAGAGATAAGTCAGGGTGACGTTACATGTATTTGGTGTGGGAGGGAAGCCTTTCCTGAAATCACCTGGCTGATTGCCCAAGAAAACCTCTTCAATATTCGCCGCAAGGAAAGCTTCAAGAATTATGAAATAATTCTTGTCTTGAGTTCATTTTATGCTGATGGACTAATTGGGACTAAATATACAGTTTAAAGTGGAATCCAAACCCGAGTGATTTATTGAGTGTGGCACTGTTTAATGTGTTCTTGGATCCACATTCAGTGCAGACAGATCGCAAGTTGCATGTTTCCTTTTTCAGGGTAGATTACAATGTAAGTCAAGGAAGAGTTTGGACTGCTCCCTGGGAAGGGGGAAGGGTGATGAATATGAAGTTGGTTGAAGCAAAGAAAAAGCGACTTTTTTATGATGTATTTTAGACAGGCAAACCAAAACGTAATTTACAGCCCTGGTGTTTTTTTCTTTTTTTTTTTCCTCTGGTGCTGAGAAAGGTTGTGTTCCCAAGAGATCTTAATATCTTACCAGTTAATCAGTTAATTCCGTAACTGTAACTACATAAAATCTAACATTCATTCTGTCCGATTATCTCCAGACTTTTGCTGGCACCAGTGTGACTGCTGTCAAGATTCTTCGAGTTTTGCTTACAATAAACAAGAAGTTGTTTTCCTTTCCGTAGGTCTCCGTGCAAATGGGTTTCATAGAAGAGTAACGACTGTTCACAATTGAAAAAAAATACAGTTCTTCAAAAGACTTTTTGGTGAAAACATTTTCATGTTCTATTTTCCTTCCCACAACATGCAACCTGTGTATAACATGTTGTATAACTATACAGGATAAATGGTTGTTACCATCTTCTAGGAATCTCGTGTCTGCATAAGCTCCATGCCCTCATTTTGTGTAACATTTTTTATAGTTTCTTTAAAACTTACAATATTATTATGTAGTACATATAAAGCTTATTTTATGAGTTATTAAAACCTAGTATAAAACATCCGTTAAGGGGGTAATTTATACTGTAATTTATTTACACCTGAAAAACAGGTGCCATCTTGAACAGTTTGGATAACTCTACATCGTTTAATTCAAAGTTGACAATTTTTGGTCCCTTGAACTTCGCATTAACAAGGTTTACATATTTCAAAATTGATAAATTGACATCTGGACAATTTTTAATTTGAAATTCCTTCAATAAAATAATCTGCCGTACAAGATAGCAACATCTAGACAAATGATAAAAAAAATGGCAAATGTGAGATCATGTATTGTCTATAAACAACAGCAAACTATGTACTCCACAATACAAGTTAATACTTTCAAGTCCATTGGGTCTGATAATGTACACGACAACCTTGCTTATTATAAAAACAATCCATGTGCTCTTTAGAAATAAAATATTAAATAATATTTTTCCATTTTTAATTCAAATCTAACAGGTTTTGGTCCACTCAACTTAGAACGAATGTAGTATCCCTGTGCAATTTTGTTTCTTAAAAATTAAAATTTTGTTTTGTTTACATATTTAACTTGTATTGCTTCTCTTCCATTCATGATATTAATCACAATTAAAAATACCGTATTTATGCATGTATAATGTGCATGCATATATAATGCACACGCTGCTTTTTGATGGGGGAAAAGTGACACAGAACTATATCTCGTATATAATGCACAGTACAATCCAGTTTCAAGAAATGGCTTTCTTAGTTGTAAGTTGTAAAATTATTTTCCTGTAGTTTACGGTTATTACAAGCATAAGAAAACAGTTTTTCTTTGTGACGTTTCAGGAGAACACACGCTCCTTTCATCAGACATTTATTTTCATTTTGATTAAAGATACAGTTATAACAATGGTTAGTAATTTTTTAAACAAAAATAATCTGTTATATAATGGATGTTGTCAATGTTACATTGTTGTAATATAGCAACTTAACTGTGAAAAAAGCAGTCTGTTTTATTTTTATTTCAGATTTTAAAATAAAAAAAAATAAATTATGAATCCAAAATATCATCAGGTAATTCAAATTCATCATTGATTTCACAAAGTCTCTTGATGTTTTCTGTTACATTAAATTTTAAAGATGGTGGCTTACTCCATTTGTGAAAAAGAAAACTCCATACTGGATCTATGTTACCATTTTCATTATTTAATTTATTCCAGTGTTCTTCTGCAATGAACGAAGCTTCCCAGACATTCAACTCTGTGTTTCCCGTTATCTTTTTAAAACCCTTCTCTTTTTAATCAAATGCTTCTCTTCGATGATATGACTTGACAAACCTGTTCTTGGGTTTAGATTTATAATGTCCAAATCGTGTTCGTGCCATCTTATTGCCATTTTCCTTGCTGTTTGTCCCACATAATCTTTTGAACATGAACAACTTATATTATATATTCCTGTGGTTTCCACATCTGGTAGAGAGTTTCTCATTTTGAATTCATTAAATGTACATTCCAAACTTCTTGGTGATCTAAAAACAATTTTGAAATTAAAACTTCTAAAAATTTTTGCAATTTTATGTGAGAATCCCTTGTGGAATGGAATGCACACAAATTTCTTTTCAACAGATTTTTCATCTTTGTCTGTATTTCTCTTTTCCTTTAGTTTTCTTGCAACTTGTTTTTTGATTTGGTTTATTCTGTTAGTGTGAAAACCATTTTCTTTTGCTATATTAAAGAGCCTTTCTTCTTCATTTTTGATATCCTCATTATTAGAACATAGTCTTTGTGCTCTCAGGAAAAAATTAAAAAATATGTTATCCATTGTTATACGCGAATGTTCTGATTTGGCATGGATGTATTTTTCCCCCGCTAATTTTTTCCTATGGACTGATGTTTGAATTGTTGAGTTAGTTGTCTTAATTTGCAGATCAAGGAAAGAAATTACATTGTTATTCATGGGTTCACAAGTGAATTTTATGCGACGATGTGATTCATTTAACAATTTAAATACGTCCATGATGGTGTTCTCATTTTTAGCGATAATTAGCACATCATCCACATATCTGATGTAGAGTTTGATATCCGCACCTATGGCATTAACAATTGGAGATTCTATGTAATGAAGGAAAATGCTGGAGATGATTCCGGATACTGGGTTTCCCATTGATAGACCATTACTTTGCTGATATATTTTGCCATCAAATATAAAGTAATTGTAATTTGCACATACAGTAAACCATCGAACCATTTCCCATGATTCTACTGGGTTAACCTTCATCTCAATAAGCCATCTGTGTAATGCATCTGTGGCACCTTCTATTGGGACACTAGGATATAAATTTTCAACATCAAAACTTGCAATACGATACTCATTATTCCAAACAATATTTTTTAGTTTCTGTTTCACTTCAAATGCATTTTTAACACTGAATGGTGTTTGTTGTTTAATTATAGCAAGTCTTTCAACTAAATATTTGGATAGTTTGTATGCAGGATGTGTGAAAGTTGCAATGATGGGTCGTATTGGAGTTCCCAGTTTGTGAGTTTTTGGTAGTCCAAAGGCAATCGGCAGGGTTGAATTTTTGACAATGAGTTTTTTCTTCATTTCTCTTGGTATCGTGATACTGGTTTCAATTACTTTCTTTACCTCATTTATTATTTTAGTTATAGGGTTTCGAGAGGTTTCTGTGAAATTGTTTACTTTGAAACATTCTTCCATTTTTTCTTTATAGTCCTTAATTCGGATAAGGACAGGTTTATTTTCCTTGTCCGATTTTATTAAGAAAATGTCGTTTTCTTTCAACCAGATCTTGAAACCATGAACTTTTTTCCCCAACCTTATATGCTCTTTCTCCCGTTCCGTGTATTTTGGACCTCTGTTATTTCTTCTGTTGTATTCAAAACTTAACCGTTCATCAAGAGCATCATGTGTGAGACTTCGTAATTTTCTCTTTTCCTCCTCATCATCTAAGAAATTCAGTGCTTTCTCTATTGAAATCACAAAATCTTCCTTGTGTATATAAGCACTACCAACTGAAAATTTCATTCCGAATTGAAAAATTTCTATATACTCATCAGGTACCTCAATATCCGTAAGATTTATAAATAATCTGTTGTCAATGTTCTTAGTTTCTATTTTACCAGTGACATTAACTGCTTCCCTTCTTTCATTGTTGTTGTATATAACTTGTTCTTCTTGAATTAGCTGGTAGAATTTCCTATCAAGTCTCCTTTCTGAAAGCTTGATGTAGTGTTCTACGACTTGTTGTGTAGCTCTGTTTACTTTATCCCATATGAGTGGATGCAAGGAATTTGATAATGTTATGTGGAGATCATATGTCTTACGAGAAAGGCTGTCCAATTCTGAGTACGAGTCCCTGATTAGTCGTCCTATCATTAACATTTGTAGCTTTCCTTTAAATTCACTGGTGTAGGTATTACGAGTTCGAACTTTCCACTTCAAAAAATTTGGCACTATATTGTTTAACTTGCATCTTCTCAAAAATCTGATTCTCTGAAGTGTTGTTTGAATCTTGATTTGACATTGCTGGAATGTACGTACCTCTCTCCCCGTAATAGATGAATAATAGTTTTTCTTGTATGTACGCATTGCTTGCATTATAGAATTATTTTCCTGTAGTTTACGGTTATTACAAGCATAAGAAAACAGTTTTTCTTTGTGACGTTTCAGGAGAACACACGCTCCTTTCATCAGACATTTATTTTCATTTTGAATGAAAAAATTACTAACCATTGTTATAACTGTATCTTTAATCAAAATGAAAATAAATGTCTGATGAAAGGAGCGTGTGTTCTCCTGAAACGTCACAAAGAAAAACTGTTTTCTTATGCTTGTAATAACCGTAAACTACAGGAAAATAATTCTATAATGCAAGCAATGCGTACATACAAGAAAAACTATTATTCATCTATTACGGGGAGAGAGGTACGTACATTCCAGCAATGTCAAATCAAGATTCAAACAACACTTCAGAGAATCAGATTTTTGAGAAGATGCAAGTTAAACAATATAGTGCCAAATTTTTTGAAGTGGAAAGTTCGAACTCGTAATACCTACACCAGTGAATTTAAAGGAAAGCTACAAATGTTAATGATAGGACGACTAATCAGGGACTCGTACTCAGAATTGGACAGCCTTTCTCGTAAGACATATGATCTCCACATAACATTATCAAATTCCTTGCATCCACTCATATGGGATAAAGTAAACAGAGCTACACAACAAGTCGTAGAACACTACATCAAGCTTTCAGAAAGGAGACTTGATAGGAAATTCTACCAGCTAATTCAAGAAGAACAAGTTATATACAACAACAATGAAAGAAGGGAAGCAGTTAATGTCACTGGTAAAATAGAAACTAAGAACATTGACAACAGATTATTTATAAATCTTACGGATATTGAGGTACCTGATGAGTATATAGAAATTTTTCAATTCGGAATGAAATTTTCAGTTGGTAGTGCTTATATACACAAGGAAGATTTTGTGATTTCAATAGAGAAAGCACTGAATTTCTTAGATGATGAGGAGGAAAAGAGAAAATTACGAAGTCTCACACATGATGCTCTTGATGAACGGTTAAGTTTTGAATACAACAGAAGAAATAACAGAGGTCCAAAATACACGGAACGGGAGAAAGAGCATATAAGGTTGGGGAAAAAAGTTCATGGTTTCAAGATCTGGTTGAAAGAAAACGACATTTTCTTAATAAAATCGGACAAGGAAAATAAACCTGTCCTTATCCGAATTAAGGACTATAAAGAAAAAATGGAAGAATGTTTCAAAGTAAACAATTTCACAGAAACCTCTCGAAACCCTATAACTAAAATAATAAATGAGGTAAAGAAAGTAATTGAAACCAGTATCACGATACCAAGAGAAATGAAGAAAAAACTCATTGTCAAAAATTCAACCCTGCCGATTGCCTTTGGACTACCAAAAACTCACAAACTGGGAACTCCAATACGACCCATCATTGCAACTTTCACACATCCTGCATACAAACTATCCAAATATTTAGTTGAAAGACTTGCTATAATTAAACAACAAACACCATTCAGTGTTAAAAATGCATTTGAAGTGAAACAGAAACTAAAAAATATTGTTTGGAATAATGAGTATCGTATTGCAAGTTTTGATGTTGAAAATTTATATCCTAGTGTCCCAATAGAAGGTGCCACAGATGCATTACACAGATGGCTTATTGAGATGAAGGTTAACCCAGTAGAATCATGGGAAATGGTTCGATGGTTTACTGTATGTGCAAATTACAATTACTTTATATTTGATGGCAAAATATATCAGCAAAGTAATGGTCTATCAATGGGAAACCCAGTATCCGGAATCATCTCCAGCATTTTCCTTCATTACATAGAATCTCCAATTGTTAATGCCATAGGTGCGGATATCAAACTCTACATCAGATATGTGGATGATGTGCTAATTATCGCTAAAAATGAGAACACCATCATGGACGTATTTAAATTGTTAAATGAATCACATCGTCGCATAAAATTCACTTGTGAACCCATGAATAACAATGTAATTTCTTTCCTTGATCTGCAAATTAAGACAACTAACTCAACAATTCAAACATCAGTCCATAGGAAAAAATTAGCGGGGGAAAAATACATCCATGCCAAATCAGAACATTCGCGTATAACAATGGATAACATATTTTTTAATTTTTTCCTGAGAGCACAAAGACTATGTTCTAATAATGAGGATATCAAAAATGAAGAAGAAAGGCTCTTTAATATAGCAAAAGAAAATGGTTTTCACACTAACAGAATAAACCAAATCAAAAAACAAGTTGCAAGAAAACTAAAGGAAAAGAGAAATACAGACAAAGATGAAAAATCTGTTGAAAAGAAATTTGTGTGCATTCCATTCCACAAGGGATTCTCACATAAAATTGCAAAAATTTTTAGAAGTTTTAATTTCAAAATTGTTTTTAGATCACCAAGAAGTTTGGAATGTACATTTAATGAATTCAAAATGAGAAACTCTCTACCAGATGTGGAAACCACAGGAATATATAATATAAGTTGTTCATGTTCAAAAGATTATGTGGGACAAACAGCAAGGAAAATGGCAATAAGATGGCACGAACACGATTTGGACATTATAAATCTAAACCCAAGAACAGGTTTGTCAAGTCATATCATCGAAGAGAAGCATTTGATTAAAAAGAGAAGGGTTTTAAAAAGATAACGGGAAACACAGAGTTGAATGTCTGGGAAGCTTCGTTCATTGCAGAAGAACACTGGAATAAATTAAATAATGAAAATGGTAACATAGATCCAGTATGGAGTTTTCTTTTTCACAAATGGAGTAAGCCACCATCTTTAAAATTTAATGTAACAGAAAACATCAAGAGACTTTGTGAAATCAATGATGAATTTGAATTACCTGATGATATTTTGGATTCATAATTTTTTTTTTTTTATTTTAAAATCTGAAATAAAAATAAAACAGACTGCTTTTTTCACAGTTAAGTTGCTATATTACAACAATGTAACATTGACAACATCCATTATATAACAGATTATTTTTCATGATTGGGAAAAGAGAGACGCGGTAGTATATAAATACGGAGAAACTAGTACTCACTTTTATCCGCGAAGCTGTTTTTTCTTCTTTTTCGATTAATTTCAGTGGCCACTGCCACCATCCTCGTTGGAACTTGCTGCGCTGTTGCTTGGCGTGCGTCTTTTGTTCGTAGTTGTTCATGTTCAAAAGATTATGTGGGACAAACAGCAAGGAAAATGGCAATAAGATGGCACGAACACGACGACAAAGAAATAGACTAGAAACCACGCTACCACCCACAAAGTGGGAGCATGCAAAGAATAACATCGAATACATGCTGCAAATCTTGGAAAACCAAAAAACTAGGTCTTTACGCAACAAACTTCACCACTTGGGAGGAACGTGGCCGAGTGAGAATGCAATCAACCCAGATGACGGACATGGAAAAAACATAATAAATCTGTCAAATCTCTCAATCCCCAACAAATTCCAAGAACTCCTTGCCTACGGCGATAAGTTTAATGTACAAAACAGTAAGCCACCCACCCTCGACCTCATATGTGCGGCAGAAAAAGCAGCTTGCTTTGCTCCCAAACCCCAAGATTCGGAAAACATCAGAACGTCAGCAGCCGGAATTTTTCAAAAAGTGATGACCAACAGTGAAACCAGGAAACCTAATCCAGTACACCAAGAAATCTCTTCTGTCCTTTCCAATTTTGGCAAATGGCTGAACACCAATGATGTTTGGTGTTTAAAGTCTGACAAAACAAACCAGTTCGTAATCATGCACAAAGGTGATTACTCCACGAAAGTGATAGACAAACTGAACAGTGACTCGTACAGTGTCATCAAAAAAGACCCCACAGACAGGTACAATAGAATTGTGAAAAATGCAGTGAAATCTAGTGCCATACTTAGTGAACAAGACCACAAATTCCTCCTCAATCCCCACCCTTCACCTGCCATTGCCTATGGCATTCCTAAAACTCATAAACCTGGAATCCCCATGCGACTTATAATAGCTGGCTTCAATTACCCCACAGTTCACCTAACAAACTGGCTAAAAAACAAAATATCTCTTTTCAACCACAAACTTACATACGTGTTCCGCAACAGTGCCGATGCTAAAAATCTGGTAACTTCAATAGTGCAAGCTGACAGTGCAAAACTAGCCAGCATTGATATAGTAGACATGTACAGTTCAATCCCCATAGACCTAGCACTGCGTTCGGTGGAAAGATGGCTGACAACTAACAGAATCCCGGCCCTAGAGGTACAAGAGATAACCAGACTATTGGAAGTTTGTCTAAAACACAATTACTTTCAGTTTGAAGATAAATTCTACAACCAATCCGAGGGCCTTGCGATGGGCAACCCGCTATCAGCTCCTTTAGCCAACATCGTCATGCACCTGGCTGAAAAAGAGATACTCCACACTCCAGAACTACAACACATCCGATATGGAAGGTACGCGGACGACACAATAGTTGTATATAAAAAGGCAGAAGAACTCAACCTCCTAGTGAACAAACTAAATAGCATCCACCCCAGGCTCAACTTCACCGTAGAGCATGAAAAACTTGGTAAAATCAACTTCCTGGACATCACCATTAGCCGTGCACTTAACAAATTCACAACCACCGTCTACAGAAAACCGGATGCAGGCAACCAGTACATACATGCTCTCTCTAGCCAACCCCCTAAGCAAAAAGCCAATGTGTGGCTAAACTTTTATCGAAGAGCCTTCTCCTACTGTGGCAAGGAAGAGGATCTACGAGAGGAGATAGCCACCATCACAGAAATAGCTCTGAAGCATGGCTACACTGAATCACAACTCTCCACTTGGTGCAGTAAGGCGGAAATACAGGTCAGACACCCTAACCTACCACAATCAACCCATCCACAAGCAACCCAGCCACAACCAACCCCCAGCGACCAATATAAATGGTTTGCCTTCCCCTACCATCCCACCACTTCCAACCGCATAGCCAAAGCCCTTCTCCCATTTGGCATCAAAGTAGCGCACAAACCCAACTCCAAAATAACTGACAAACTGAACAAGCACAAACGGTACTTCCTCTCCCCCCTTGACAACCCAGGTGTATATGATGTTGAGTGTGAGTGCAAGGCTCATTACATCGGCAGGTCCATCAGATCTGTCAATGAAAGAATCCAACAGCACCTAGCAGATGCGAAAAAAGCCCAACCCACTACTGGTCTTGCTAGACATATCAAATACAATAGCCATAAAATTCAAAAGGTTCGAGTCAAACACACTGCCCACACGCTCATAGACACCAAAATCAAGGAAACGCACGCCATAATGCACTTCCCGCACGAACTAAACATCGATAGCGGGCAAGCGCACCATACTTGGATTCCACTACTGCAGCAGTTATCGCCCGGAAATAGCAGACGACGTACCAAGACGAACAGCGCACCTAACGGCAGCCAGAGAACTACGAACAAAAGACGCACGCCAAGCAACAGCGCAGCAAGTTCCAACGAGGATGGTGGCAGTGGCCACTGAAATTAATCGAAAAAGAAGAAAAAACAGCTTCGCGGATAAAAGTGAGTACTAGTTTCTCCGTATTTAGATTATTTTTGTTTAAAAAATTACTAACCATTGTTATAACTGTATCTTTAATCAAAATGAAAATAAATGTCTGATGAAAGGAGCGTGTGTTCTCCTGAAACGTCACAAAGAAAAACTGTTTTCTTATGCTTGTAATAACCGTAAACTACAGGAAAATAATTCTATAATGCAAGCAATGCGTACATACAAGAAAAACTAGTAAGTTGTAAAGCTGTTGCTATTCGGATCAACAGTGACTGGCATCATACTTATTCAATGAGTCATCTATTGCTATGTGGACTAAGAGGAGAATATTCCCTTGTGTAAACAATAATAAGTAACCAACCCACCCCAACACCCCTCTCCCTCCACTGTGTTTAGCATCCCAAATCTTTTACTTTTTAACCACCTTATTTATTCTGTAATAGTCAAAAATAATTTTCTATTATATCTCGCCCAACAAATACAGCTGATACGCAGCCCATGTGAAGGGGAGGTGCATTCTCGAATTCCGCCAGAACGGCCCTGGTTTTCTTGGTGTTGCAGAACATTACATTACAAAGTGAAAAATGGTGGACATGGCCTTTAAAGTTTTATACACGGTTTTGATCATCACTTTTTCTAAAAAGAACTTTAACATTTATAGAAAGCACAGACAGGACCCTCAAACTAGCAGTTAGCAGCACAAACTTTCTTCCATTAAGACATTTACAGATTCAATATATATAATATTATTTGGCCAGTAATGCATTTTAATTATTGTTTTCTTTTTCCTTATCTTTTCTTTCATCCAAAAGTACCATAAAATCAGAATGTTCCTTCATCTTGTGAAGAGCTTATTTCAACCGCATTTCACATTATTGTCGCTATCTTGAATGGAATACTGTTGCCATATTCAGAAACTGCAGGATTTAAGCTTTCCAATGATATATAACATGATAGGGTTCCGTAAACATGAAAAATCAATGCATGTGTCATAAAATCATGGAACGACCCTGTACAGTTTCATGTTGGCTGTCCAAATTATTCCGTGCATAATACGCAGCACAGTTTTTGGGGGCAAAAAATTTAGGAAAAAAGTGTACATTATACATGAGTAAATATGGTAGTACTCTTTGTATGCGTGAAATACCAATTCAGTGCACTTTTTTAACAATACTGGGTATGTACTGAATTCTTACCTTGCAACCAAAATAGGCTGATTGAGACTTCAAGTATTCTTTGAGTTCTTTATTAATATCATCTATTTCTTCCACTGCACCATCATACTCTGGATCAACACCTGACGATGGGATTATTTTGCCTGCTTTCTTGGCTTCTTCATGGTCGAATGCATTCTATATTAAAAGGAAAATATAAAGCAATACACAAAATACACACAAGAATAGGCTAGTGTTTACAACCTTGACAGCATCCTCTTGGAATAGCATCTAGGTCAGTTCTGGATAGGTTTCTGAACTTTCGAGAACTAATGTCTCTCTCATCTTCAAGGAGTGATTTCTTCAGCCCCTGAAGATAAGTGACATTGGATCTCAAAATGCTATACCAATATTTGCTAGCAGAAAAGCTTGAAGAATATTATATTTTCAATCTACTTCATAAATATTATTAATTTATCAAGCACTTGTTCTACCCCCCCCCAAAAAAAGTGTTAGTTGGGCAGCAAAAAATTAAAGAACTTGAATGTGGCGTATATGTGAATTTTGAATCTTATATAAGCACTAATAAGTCAACTGTAATTGCAGTGAAACTCTATTTTTCCTCCAGATAGTTGCATGTGCATGGCTAAGTTTTAACCCCTTCCCCTAGCACTAAGAGGTCAAACGAAAACTCTATAAAGAGGGAGAAAAGGAAAGACATACAAGTAACTTTATTGTTGTATTGGAAAGTAATGTGTAATTTTGGAAAACATGAAGTCTAGGAATGCAGTTCCAGTGTATTCAAACATTATTGTAATTCAGGCAAAGGTTATTTTTTTTCCAAAGCAATTAGTACATATCTACGAGGGGCATGTAAAAAATAAGGGCCGATTGGTTATTACAGAGAATAAAATCAAGCGAGAAAATTTTTATTTTGATGCTATACAAGTGCATACCCTGCCTATTTTTCTACATATTCACCATGACACTCCAAGCATTTTTGGTACCGTGGAACAAGTTTACGTAGACCCCCTGTGTAGAAATCTATCACCTGGGATCTCAGCCAGTCAAGAACTGATGTCTTGAGAACTTCACTATCATCAAAACGTTGTGAAGCAAGCTACTTTTTGAGATGAAGGAACAGAAAGTAATTGGGCAAGATCAGGGCTGTATGGTGGGTGATTAAAACGTTCCCATCGGAATTTTTGAATTGTGTCAACATTACGGTAAGGTCTGTGTGGGCGGGCGTTGTCATGAATAAGTAGAATTCCAGACCGTAACATTCCTCTTTTTGGATGGTACGTCGCAGATTAGATAGTGTTTGGCAATACACATCTGCTGTGATGGTTTGTCCCGGTTCCAGGAATTCCACGAGGTCCCAAAACATGGTTGCCATGATTTTACGATGTGATGATGTTTGCTTGAATTTCTTCGGATTTGGTGAACCGGAGTGACAACATTACATGGATTGCTGCTTCGACTCACCAGTGATGTACAATATCCAGGTTTCGTCTCCAGTCACTATGTGAGAAAACAAGTCATCCCCATCCTTCTCCCAGCAGGCCAGACAATCACGTGCTGATTTCATTCTTTCATCTTTGTGAGTATTTGTCAACATTTTTGGCACCCATCTCGCACACAGTTTGTGATAACCCAGATTGTCGATTACAATTCGGTGCAATGTTTTATTAGACACTTCAAGAAATGCCTAGATCAGTAATGATGAAACGGTGATTGGATCGCACTTTCTCAACACGTTGCACAAGGTCGTCCGTCTGAATACTACGCCTGCTGCTACGCTCGTCATCATGAACATTTGAAGGTCCTTCCCGAAAAGCATGACACCATTGTCTTACCTTTCCTTCTCTCATTACTGTTGGTCCATAAATGGCACACAATTCCCGATGAATGTCAACTGCACTCAGTCCTTTTGCATTGAGAAATCTAATCACCGACCTCACCTCACATTTGGCGGGATTTTCTTTTACAGCAGCCATTTCAACTTCCTCCTACTCACACGTACGTACCTCCACACCGAGAAATATACCTCTGTTGCAGGCACAGAATACTAAAGCATGCTTCTGTGCATGTGCAGCTTCGTCAGTGTTGCCAGTCTCAAGTAAAAAATTAACGGCCCTTTTCTTTACATGTGCCTCGTATGTATGGAGTGGGTTATAAACCCACTTACTAAAATTGTTTATGTTCTTGTGACATTTTACTAATTGAAATAATTTTCTTCTAAATTCATGCATGGTTATACTGTAGAACAATACATAACGGTACCAAATTCAATTTCAGGGAATAAAAAAACATGGTAGCAAATTAATATTCTGATATAAAGTACTCAATTATCTGCAAAACCCTTCTGTAACTGTCCAAGTTCCCTAGAGAAGGGTGACAGTGGTCACCAAAATTAACAAAACTTTCGAGTTTCAAAAAATGTGGGTGTATGTTTCTTTGTCACAAATAACGAAAAATTGAATGCAAAATAAATTCTGAAACATGAAGTCAGTTAATGTTAGCCTGGCCTTTTAAAATGAAATGTACAACTACTTCTGGAATCTACCAAATATTGAGTAATCTTATAGTAAGACGAGAGTTGCAAAGAAATATACTTTTTACATTGCAAAAACTACATAAGTAAATTTCAACGTCTCAGGGAATGAAATGTGGTAGCAAATTAATATACTCACTTATCCACAAAACTTTTCTTTTGTTGTTTTCTACTAATACCATAACAAGCTCCCAAGAGGATGGTGGCAAGGGTCGTCTCCAATTTAATAAAACACCACAAAAATCAGTTTCACAGATAAGGGAGCACTTCAGTATATATTAATTAAAACAACAATTTTGCACTAAACAGCAGGATATCAGATTGGTAAAATTATTGGTAATTTTACCAATAAATAATACATCAATGTGCCTATATTGGTAGGTATGGATAGAGTACTTATTAATCTGATCACCAAATTCTAGTATAATATTTATATGCTGCATATATGTATAACTTCTTGATTTGTTTATACTACTGAGAAATTTCTGAATTTATTTCCCAATTGAAAAAAATATAAGCATAGATTTTCCTCATATGGTTAGTTGGTCTGACCAGGAAGCCACAGTGTGTTAATTTTCACATAGGTGATAAAAGTTGATCAGTGTGAACATTTTTTATAAAGTTTTGTTTAAAAGCACAAAGTTATTAAATCGAATTTCAGATGTTATTATAGAGAGACTAGAAACAAAAGAGCCTTCAGCCAGAAGCCTTCATGCATCTTTCCCCTGAATCCCTTCAGCTTGGCACACGGTGAAGCTTGCTCCATTCTATCCCTCTTCTACATGCGTGAGTATGTACAGTTCAGCGCAGGTTCTTTTGTTTGCTTTTTGGTTTGGTTTGCTGTTTTAAGTCCACTTTGTACACAGCAAGGCTAATTGGGACTGGGCCTACAGTTTAAAGTGGGATCCGAACCACTTGTGCCTCCACCTGGTATCAAACCTGGGACCCCTTGATTACAAGGCAATGATGCTACCACTGCACCATGGAGGAGGCCCTTCTTTTGCTTGTGGTCTCACTATAACTATATACCAGTTTACATTCCATATTCAAATCTGATGAGAAATCAGATATCAGATATTTACTGATATTTTTGAATGTTATTCGCCACAAAGATGTGAGATGTGCCTGTAACAATACAGCATAGAAATGGTCCTAATTATCTTACACTGTATACTTTCACAAAACTAAAACAAAAAGCTATAACTTACATCAAAGAAGTTCAGCAGCTCAGAGAGATCTGGAAATTGACCCGAGGGTGTCTTTCCACCAAGCGTTAGGCACTGCTGTAGAAGCACAGAATCACAGTCTTCAATCTTTCCTGCAAAAAAAAAAAATAATAATAATAAAGTAAAATAAAATAATAATATGACTACACAGGCTAAAAAAATGGTGAAAAATGCTGTTTCCTTTAGTGCACACAGTTCTGGTCTCTATTCTTCACAAAAACTGAATATTTTTGTGAGTACAAGTGAGAAGTTACTTGGAAAATTGAATAAAAAGGGAGAGGGAGAGTGAAATTTGTGCATGCAATGCTTTTTAATAGTGGTTGTATTTAATACAAAAGTAATTAAATTTAGTACGTATTTATTTTTACTTGGCAGAAACAATTGCAAATGCCACTAAAAAAATACGTGCATGGTGGAATCCGAATTATACATTTTACTGATATAGGGGAAAGTCTTACAGTACCGCACACCTTAATTTTATTGGCAATAATTAGAAAATGAGTAGGCAGAATGTTAGAAAATGAGTAGACGGAATGTAATTTGAAAACAAGAGTATGGTACTTCAAGACTTCTATCTATGTTCTTCTTAAAGGTTCGCATAACCACTTTTTATAGATGCAAAATAATCTAACACAGGTAAAATAAAATAATAACCACTAAAAATAACTATGTTAGATTATTTTGTATCTTCAAGACATTCTTCATTAAGAACAGGGAATCATTGATGAAAATTGGGAACCAAAATACAAATGAGATTGGAGACAAAAAAAAGTAACATTTGAAGTATAACAAAAATTGTTGTCCAGTACCGGATAGGCAATGTGTTAGCTTATAGATAATCGAAATCATAAATAAAAAATGACCACCTAAATGCAGCAGCAAGGCACTTGCCTACAGTTTAGCATAATTTTTGCAATGTCCACAAGTAAGATACTAGATGCTTTCCTCATCTGCATATTGGACGTGGGCCCAACCATTACACCAGATACATTGCACCTATTCTTCATCGAATGTCTCGTGACAAATGATAAATTCCGTTGTTTCTTTCTGATCGGAACAGAAGTCCAGGTGTTTTGTCTTCTTCATAGGTGGCATGTAGGCCTCATCCTCCTTTGCTCCCCTTGTACAAGTGCTTCATGTGTTTCCTCGTTCATTTCGTCTCTTCTGAGTGTTCATTTTCTTCTTCTTCACATATTAGTGTACGAGGGTCCTGGTTCAGAGGTTGTACTGTGTAGTTGCTATTGCTCTTTGCTGAATGTGTTGATAAGGTAACTGGCAGATCATTCAGCACTTGCATTGCAGAAACTTACTCCACATTAGGCTCTGTAAAGTTCTCAGTGGGAAGGAAATCCAAATTCGCAAATACCCCTGGGTTCCTAGGGAAAAGACCGAACAGCAGAAAGCTGACTGTGCAAGTTCCATTCTAAAAATGGAAGAGAAGGCAAACAAGTTCAGCAACATCTTTCTGTATGATTGATTTTGAACTTCTTTTTGTCCAGTACTGGAAGACTCTTCGTTGTCCGGTACTGTACGATTGTCACATGGTAGCACCTTGTCCGATTTTACATTTTGTGCAGATGCTATCGTGAATCCTTTATCAGCTATTACGAACTAGAGGCCTACATACGCACTTGCGTATAAAACTATATCTACTGCTTATCTAGAACTGGAGGAATATCACAGTGAAAATAACTTTCAACACACATTTTTCCTATGAACTGCTTCAACCTCTCCCCTTTCCCACGATACTCCACGCAGACTTACATGCCCAAACTATGTTAAACACTGATACATACACAACACAATGGTACCTGGCAACTGCTGCTCTCTAGTGTCTGAAGCAAGAACTAGCATTGTCTGGTACTGTCAGACTTTTCCTTATACATATCACTTTAAGCATTCATACCTTTGAAAAGGGAGGTTATATTTTTGGCCAATTTGAATCCACTCAAAGCTGCAATAAAATCCACGATTTTCTTCTTTGAATACACCTGATCTTCATAGAAGATAGCCCGACTATCTGGATGAGTCCTGCTTCTAACAGCGTTACCCAGAGTGTGTATCCTGAAATTTTAAAAACATTTAGAACACAATGTTTGATTAACTTTAGCTCTAGAGAAAAATAGGGGATTGATTCATAAAAAAAATTAATTGGTGGCAAACATCCTGTGTACATGGTTTCTCATTATTTTTCTTCATAATGAATGTGTGCAACCAGGTGACTACAATAGGTTTGGCTTGAACTCTTTCCCTCTGAGATTTTGGCATGCTGACATAGCTTCACTGTATACTTTATTGAGGAATTTCAGAATTGCATAAATTTGTAAAAAAGTATTTTAGAAGTACTGATATGAATTCTACTACTATTGTTTGAACAAGGACCATAGCCAGGAGTTATATTTTCATTGTTATTGAAGTGGATACAGTGGCATGCCAAAGGGGGTGGTTGGTAGGGGGGGTCATAACCCTTCTTTTTGATCCAGTATTTCTTTAAAAAAAAGTGCCTCAAATGCAGGAAGAGATGGCAAAATGAGGGCTGACTACTAAAAAAAAGTATGCATAACCCCCTCCCTTTTGAAAATCCTGGGCATGGCACTGAGTGGATAAATAATGCTTGTTGCTATTGTTGTTTACCTACATACACACAGTGGTACAAGTTTTTCATTTGTTTAGAAGCAAAGCAAGTTATTTCTTGGGAAAAAAAATTCAAATGCTGGACACTAGATGGCAGCATGTTCTAATAATATTTTTTAGTTCACGGCGACTTCAGTTGACATTAACAGCAAAAAGAACATTTGAAATCGACTGTAGTCACTTTCTGAAAGTTATCCACATTGAGAAAATCCAACTGAAGTAGTTTGCAGCAGCGAAAGGTTAAAAAAGAAACTGAGAACAAATTCCCTGAAGGGTACTTAGCCAATGCATACAAGATCTGAAGCTATTTGTGTATCTGTTTGAAACATTCAGCTGATGGCCTCATCAATATGTAGGCACATTCTTTTCTTGTCACTATACGGACAGTCTATATTTCAAAGCTCATAGCTAAGCCTATTGTCCATAGCAGCCATAAATTTTGTGGAATGTATAATTTGATATTGTCTATACAGCACATTACATAGAAATTGGAATTGCATGACAACACCTACGTACCCTTCCTTGTAGGAAATTTCTTTCAGTCAATGTGCAGAAAAGGGAAAGGCATGATTTCACAATTAACCATTTCTTTAGCATGCTAAAGATCGTAACACAGAAAATTGGTTTAACTGCCTGAAAATCTATGATCAAATATTTCAGTCATGTCCTCTGAGGATAATATATATTTAGAGGAAGTAGTCAAAACCCGATTTTACGTACCTGGATTTTACATTTTCCCGCATTATACATTAAAGCTTGATGGTCCAAACATAGCAAAATGTTATAATATTGCACCCAATTTTACCTTTTCCTGCATTTTAAGTTTTTTCAGCTTGGTCCCTTGAAAAACGTAAAATCGAGGTTCCATTGTATATTGTATATTGTATATACATGATGTGTAACATTTAAATAAATAAAAACCAGACAAAAAATGCAAAACATTGAGATAGGTTTTGGTCACTAGACTGATGTTACTCCATAAACAAGTTGAATTAAATCTCCAACATAAGGCTGATGAACGTTGGCTGCACTTACTTGCTAATTAACCTTTCAAGGTCAGGTAACTGGCTTAATATTCCTCTGCATTCTTGCATCAGATCTTGATTCTGTAGCAGAAAGGAAACAGCTTTCTGTCTGCTAACCACACCACTTGGTCTGCACAAGGGGCTGCACATCCATTGCCGTATCAATCTGAAAGGGACAAGCATTACAATTACATAGAAAACCAGATTTATGTTTCACTAGACAACAATCCAATGGTTAGTTCAGAGAAATCTTTCGTGTGTCTGTTTACATGAATTCACCAGTTTAGGCCTAGACAAAGTCCAAAGCTAGTGAGCAACTAATAGGCAAAGATAAAGTTCACCCTGTATATAGCATTGTGCCATGAAGGCATATTTAGGGGATGTGGGGGTAGATGTGATCAGCACCATACTCTGGACACCTTTAACCCCCCACCCCCATTGGTTTGAAGCTGGGCAAGCCGCAGAACCACTATGTGGGGACAAGGTCATAAAAATTACAACCTTAGATCACCCAGCCCGGGAATTGAACCTGGGTCTCCTGCCGATGCACTACCGACTAGAACACCGTGGCTCTAAGCAACTGATATTGATTGGTATACAGGATTTCACTAATCATAACACATACTTACAACAAGCTTTTAAACATTTGTAACAAGGACAGAAAAAAAAAGAAGATAATTTTCAACATGGAATTGGAAATTTGTTTCTCCACCATGTCTTTCAACAAAGAATGAAGATTAGATGAATGCATGAAAACAAAGGTCTGCCACATTTCAGCTGATGTAGCAAGATAAAATGAGGCTCCCAAAATCAAACACCAGCAAACATTAGTTTCATTATTTTTTTTATTTTTCTGCAGAAACATAATGCCAGTGTTGGGAAGTATGGATTCATAGTTTATCACCACTAGTGATCAATAATTATAATAATGAATCTTTAGAAAATTTAGTGAATGTGATAAAATTGTAATATATATTCCCGACATTTGCAATTATTTGAACAAAAAAAAAAAGAAGCAAAAAACATGTAGGCTCGACCACAATTCCAATTTCAAAAAAAATATTAGCTATTTCTCTGATTAAGCATGAACCTATTCATTGTATATTAGACTTGCTAGTCTGATAGTTTGAATTCAGCTGCCCAGTTGAGTGAATTAACTTTGATTTGAGATAATTAAACCAAATCAATCAACAAACAGTATAATTCTAAGAATATACATGATCCAAGATTCACAGTCTACACACACACTCACCTTTTGCCAAAAGGAGTGCAACAATGGTCAAGTCTTTCTAGAAGCGTTCCTTCTTTTCCACCTGATGATCCATTTTCTAAGATATCTAAATTATTAATAGTAATACCATCAAGTACCTGAAAAAACAAAACAAACACATATTGGAATTCAGGTCTCAAATCAAGTTAGCTGCCAACCTGTAATATGTATCTATGTATCAAAAATAAATAAGAAAATAGGATACTTCTCTTATTTCCTTTTTGATACAGATTCACTTTTCAATTCACTGCTTGATATGTCAGGCTATGATTTTTCCTTCTTGAGATTTGTTATATGCTTAAAAGGCAAAGAAAACCTACTGTCTCTGTAAATATGTTGAAAAAGTTGTTTTTCTTGTATTTTATTTAATTATTTATTTGGTATATTGTACTTCAGATTTAAAAATTGAGTAAACTGAAGAAAATTAAAAGACAGTTGTCATATGTGGCACTATAGCCACTCACTCTATCTGGAAGTGTTTTGTAATGAAGGGGTCCGGGATTCGATACCCAGTGGAGGCACGTAGTGGTTTGGATCCCACTTTAAACTGCAGGCCCAGTCCCAATTAGCCTTTCTGTGCATAAAGTGGATTAAAAACAAAAACTCAATCACTCACTTTATCTGAAAGTGTTTTTCTCTCTCTTGTACAAGCTTACAGGTAGAACATATTTCCTCTCCTTCCCAATTTTTGTCCCATGCATTAGTAACTGTTCCATGCACAACACATGTTGCATGTATTATTGTTATTTATTGTTACTTTTCTGCCGCTTGATTAATCACAGTGACGGAATGAATGATGTTCACATGAAGGGACATGCACAAATTACACTCAATTGTGAAATGACCACTCAACTAGCTACGTGGCTGACTAGTGCATTCACAGGTTTGAAATGACACTAGTAACTGTACAAAAATTACAGCAATTCGGCACAGAAAGAGTGGAGTAGAACAATTCTGACCATAAAATGTTGGGCTGGAAATTCATTGTACAGAAGTTCAGTTTCACAGTTTAAACATAGTCAAAATTATTTTGTTGATCTGCAATGATATATTGTGGGTATTCCCTAAATTTGAAATCATCTTGATTAAGAGTTACTTAAGAAAATAATGAACAACATTGCAAAAATAATAATAAAAAAAAAAAAAAGAAGTGAAAGTTCATTTTTAATATGTGGCAATCAAATGGGTAGTGAAACTACTACTCTCAATAAAAATTAGGAAAACATATCTGATTTGCGATACACACACATATCGGGTGACCACAACTGAAGTTACCCTACTCAAAGACTTACTTAGAAAAATATCTGGACCTAAAAGGGATGAGGAGACAGGTGAATGGAGAAGGTTACATAATTTAGAACTACATAATTTGTATTCATGTCCAGATATTATTAGAACAATTAAATCAAGAAGACTTAGGTGAGCAGGCCATGTGGCACGAATGGGAGAGGAAAGAAGAGTTTACACGATTCTTGTTAGGAAGCCTGATGGCAAGAGACCTGTTGGAAGGCCAAGGTGAAGATGGAAGGATAACGTTGATATGGACCTAAAGGAAATTGGTAAGGATGGAAAAGATTGGATTGAACTTGCTCAGGATAGGGACAGATGCTTGTGTTGTTGCAGCCATAAACCTTAAGGTATAAGAAGGCTAGAGATGTAGAGTTAATTAGTTAGTTAGTTATATATGACAGTTAAATGGATGGTGGAACTACTACTCTAATTAAAAAATTGGGAAACTTCAAAAATGAGAAAAGTACTTTCATGTAGCGGTATGCAGTTTTTTTACTCAGAAGAGTAACCGGGTGGCAACTAGTTTAACACCAAAATCAAATTAATTTCTACAGAACATGTACTAAAGTGCTGAAATGAGTGCCGCTTGAGCGACAAATAGTTCACATGGGCAATGCTAGATGGCGCACAGAATTGATTCCATTGTCAGCTAATTCATAAGCGTTTTTTGCATATATTTTGCTCGAGCGAAAAACGACCGAATGAGCGAAATACATTCGAACTCTCGAACCCTATTAGTAGATGTATTTCCGTAATTTGTCTATGGTAGTGGGTCCTCAAATATAGATCGTGAAGTAAAATACAAAGTGAAATTAAAAACATAATTATCATCTCCATGTCAAAATGCAGTTTTGTGTATCTTACCGAGATACATGAAAATGAAATACAGGAAAACCTCGTTAATACGATATTGGTTAATATGAAGTAGCCTTTAATCCGAAGTTCTTCCCATTCCCCAGCCGATAAGATAGGATTTATAATGTATTTCAGCACGGATAAATCGAAATACGGATAATTTTTAATACGAAGTTGCCCTTCGGCAAAACTGTTTTCGCTTAATTCGAAGTAGACACCTGCACAAGTCGACAAGAGAAAATCGAATGTGGAGAGAACTTGGACGTTATTTTAACTGAACCTTGACATGTTTCCTTGTCCTAAGAGCTGCTGACAACTCGAGGGAAGGAGCCCGAAATGCCCGCTCGACATTGACATTCTTTGTCAATGTGCATGGCAGGTCAAGCTCTTTCCCCGCTGAATGCACCACCTTGCAAATATTCACCATGGCTAGATGAGAAATGCGAGATAAGATCGCACGAATGTTCCAAAATACAAGATGCATGGCGCCTGGAAGTCTCACCCATCTGTCTAGTTCTGAGCTCGAGATTCAGCAATTTCCCGTGAGCGAGCAACTTTTGGCCTGGTAGCAGACAATTTCCGGTAACCACTTTCATTAAAAGTGTGATCTTTGTGCCCTGTAGAACTTCATAAAAAAGGGAAACTGTTACAGATAATCAAAGCCACATAGGCCAACTAAATATCGTCAACCCACTTAATGCGTTGTCATCTAGGTTTCCCGCAAAAGTTGACGTCGATCTTACGTATGTTGCAACTCCCGTTTCCCGCTTCATACGTTTCCCAACTGTGTCGGTCATAAAATTTGCCAAAACATTGTTGGCTGAGTGACTTCTCCTCTTTTTCTATCAGCAAACAGGGGGAAGGGGGTCCGTTGATAATTGTTTCAGCCACGATTTTCTTGCTCGTGTGCGCACACGGGCCCTTATACCTTGGCATCTAAAAAAGCAACCAATTCTGAATACCTTCTTCAAAACGAACAAAAACCGCATGATAAGTAAAAGAAAAGTGACCCCCTTCCTTCTCCTACAACAGCTCATTATCCGCCACTGGTGTGCATGGTAATGTGATAATTGCAGAATTCAGGTCCCTCTTTCTTGTTTGAATGCAACTGTCTGGATAGGAAATATTGCCCGTATTATTGTCTGTTGCATGGTAAAACGTAATGCAAGGATCATTTTTCTTTTTCACACTGCAGATAAAAGTTCGGTCTTCGACAACTGCGTTATCTTTAAAATGCCGATGATTTCCCTTCTGCCACCTGCTGCTCTAACTTCCAGCCGGCCTCATTGTGTTTACGCTGCAGCTGGCGCCAGTGTTTAGTCTAGCGTCTGGAAAGCTGTTGCTTGCCCATAACCGCAATGACTCATCCAGTGCGAAGGAATAAGCGTCATTGTTTTGAATCTCGCAAAGCTATTTTGATTTGACGATAACGAAATTCGATCTCCAGAAAAAAAAACAAGAGTTAAGAGTTAAAACAACTTCATGATGCACATAAAGTTTGTATAATCGCCGCTTCTCTTCAGAACCATTAGCGTGCTGCTGTTAAAAAAAAAAAAAAACTAAAAAAAACTGCAATGCTCAATGTAGGAATACAAGAGGAAAAGTTTTGGTGGAGCGAGTGTTTGACCTCCAGACAACTCCTGAATCCTACAATAAATTGTCGATTAATCTGAAAATACGCAAGTTTCGTAAAGCTTGTTTTGAGTTCATTTTATGCTGATGAGCTAAGTGGGACTAAATATACAGTTTAAAGTGGGATTATCGAGTGCGGCACTGTTTAATGTGTCCTAGGATACACATTCGGTGCAAACAGATCGCAAGTTGTGTGTTTACTTTTTCAAAGTGGATTACAATGCAAGTTGAGGAAGAGTTTGGACTGATCCCTGCAAAGGGGGAGGCGAATATGAAGTTAACTTAAGTAAAGAAAACGTGACTTTTTTTATGATGTGTTTTAGAGAGCCGAACCAGAACAAAATTTACAGCCCCATTTTTTTTTTTTTTTTTTGTGCCAGGGAAAGGTTGTGTTCTCTCCCAAGAGAATCTTCTCTTACCAGTTAATCCTGTAATGGATAATGTTCTAGTGAACGCACATAAAATCCAATATTCATTCTGTCTCTTGCTCACGCCAGTGTGACTACTGTCAAGATTCTTCCGAGTTTCACTTCTTGCAATAAATGAGATTGTTTTATTTTCCGTAGGTCTCCGTGTAAACGGGTTTCTTATGAACTAAAATTGTAAGAATTTCGTGGAAGAGCAATGACTTTGCACAATTAAAAGAAAATAAAGTTTTTTAAAAGACTTTTTGCCACAACATGCATCCCGTGCATAACAGGTTGTATAACTGGGCAGGATAAATGGTGTTAACAGCCTCCTTGGAATCTTTGTGTCTGCATAAGCTCAGTGTTCTCATTTTGTGTAACATTTTTTACACTTTCTTTAAAATGTACAATATTATTATATAGTACATATAAAGCTTATTTTCTGAGCTACCACCAAACATAAAACATCCATTGTGGGGGTAATTTATACTCTACTTTATTTACACCTGAAAAAGCGCCATCTTGAAAAGTATGGATAACTCGAAGTCGTTTAATTCGAAGTTGACATTTTTTGGTCCCTTGAACTTCATATTAACGAGGTTTTCCTGTAGATGATTATGGGCTGAAACTGCTTAGGCTGACATTTTAAGTTCTACGATTATTGTCACATTCAAATGATGTTTGATTGAATGTTATAACTGCATTTTATTATTTCACAGAATATGATCATCCTTTTCGGTAAGTAAACAATGATGTACATGTACTTCTTGCACTGTGATACAATATTTTTAATTGCTTGGGCAGGTCTGCCAGCATGTGTATCCATTTTACATTTCGGTCTGTAGATATTGCATACTTTCATATGTGCTGTATTTGAGTCTTACATAATAATGTACGGAATTATGATTTAGAATTGTAATTGCGTAGAGTGGTTTCCTTCCGTGTATGGGTTTCAGGTTGAGAGTGCTGTTTATTATACCTGCCGCAAAATTAGTTTGGTATTGAGAGCTGAAGGAACACGCGTCATGGTGTTGCCATATCATGCGGTACAGTACGCACTGCAGCCGTCTGACGCTGTGTCGAGGAAAACGTGTTATGAAAAGGAACAACAATGATGAAATGCGTTATTGTTTTTCGAGGAAAATGGAATAACAATGATGACAACAATGATGAATGTGTTATTGTTTTTTCTATTCATTTCTATCTCCCTTACAACATGAACGAATTAATGAAACGAGCATTGTTTACAGGTTACCTTTTCAATCCATTCTGTATATACACTTTCAATAATAATTTCTTTCCGAAGTCGCTGTTAAAGTCTGCCCGTCTTTCAATTATACGGCAACTGAAGTGCACAAAGACCAGTTGGTGGGGCGTCCGACTTTCACGCGTGAGACCCGCGGTGGTTTGTGGAACTTTTTCAAATATCCCGAGCGGCTCCGGGGTCGACTCAGCCCAAGTGAGTACCTGGGGCAAACCTGTGGTAAAGGCAGTTGGTGAACCACATCACCTTCATAATATGGCCTAGGTCGAGAATGTGTGGAGATTTACCTCCACATCCCCATATGCCTCCATACTTTATTTTGCGTCCATTATTTTTTTTGTATGAAAATCCAAGATATTTTATGACTATCCTTAAAGATGTTTCCCCACCTTGAAAAAATGCCGAATCTTTCAACGAAACGCGCAGTTTCCCAACAGTGGGATGATCTTTCCTCCTATAATAAGAGTAAATATGGCGACGAATAGCATCTTGCTGAAATGTATCTAAATTTGTCACGCGTTTACTGATATTCCTCTTCTTTCCTGGGGTTTCCAGTTTTGAAGCCTCGCATTTATTTATTTATTTCTACCATATTATATTTTTCTTTCCCTATGGTAACAATAGTGTTCTTATACACGCCGAACGCAGCAGCAGTCCTGTCCAGAACTTTGTTTACAGAAATGATTCGACCCCCATTGTTTTTCTCTTGCTCAAATTATTTGCGCTCAGAACAAACCATCTCTTGAGTTTGGCCTTTGAGGAATTCCTTTTTCTTTTAGTGCATGGCCTCTTTGGTACATTGTCATCTCGAGTATTGCCTCCTGTGCTTGACATTCTTCACACAAGCACACGACACACTCAAGCAGAACACAGAAAATTATGTACAAAAAATAACACACTAAAGCAACACGCTATATACAACAAAGAATACTCTAAATCCAATAAACACTAAACAAACGTACTGGTTAAAATATCACAGTAACGCAACGCAACAAACAAACAACACGTCCTCTCCCAACAACATGAAATCTGATCGCAGGAAGAATCGCCCGATAAGCGGCAACACCGAGAAAAACGTTTTCTGTTGCTAGGTAACCAGGGCCTGGGTGAAGCACTGGGAAGATTTTGATTGGCTCGCATGCCAGCAACCCACCCTCCCGCAGTGACGTAGACCCGATTTCAACACGTGGTTCACAAGTGTCAATACCAAACTAATTTTGCGGCAGGTATAGGCTCTGAAATACGGGACATTGCCAATCATTCCACTACGAGTGCGGTACGATCGAGCGCAGCATGCTCGAGCGTGGGAGATTCGAACGAGTTTGAGCAAGCGAAAGTGGTCTGATGCAGTACTCTAACATGTACATAGTTGGTTGAGTTGAGTTGGTGTTTTAAGTCCACTTTATGCACAGTAAGGCTAATCGGGACTGGACCTACAGTTTAAAGTGGTATCTGAACCACTTGTGCCTCGACCGGGTATCGAACCTGGGACCCGTTGATTACAAGGCGGCGACGCTACGTACATAGTTGGTAACTGAGCTGTTAGGTCCATATGAACGTATTTAAATGTACCAAGTGGAATTGGAGAATGCCTTTCATTAACTGCTTCCCGGTACCCACACATACAATCAAATTTTTTGACAGATATCTGCCAAAATCAACATTAAGTTACTGTTTCTCCAACATACCATGTGCTTTCCAAATTCAGGAACTGCAGGTTGCTTCTGCCCATTATCCTGCTGCTTAGCTGCTGAATCAACAGGGTGGTAGATCTCAAACTTCTTCATTGCAAGGAGCTGTTGCTCTATCCTGCAGTCCATCATGTACCACGTGCATGCTCCGAGGGCAGAAACTGCCAGTTCCCAGTCCTCGTTTGCTGTCAGTCCTAGTGCATCAGCTACAACCAAACATTCATAAAACATAAGTTTTGCACACATTTCTTGCTATTGCTAACTAGAACAAATATTTCTGACACGAAAACTGCAAGAAAAGATAAAAATGTATTTTGGTTTCCAAGCTCCCATAGCCACAATACTCAGTCCAAATGAGTATGGTGCAAGGGTGTGAAGTGGTAGTTGTGTGCTGTCAGTGAGATATGATATCAAATCTGGGAAAGGTGAAGTATAATGAGGTAGATTTAAAACCCTGGACCAAAAAATTGGGATTTCATTGCATAACAAGTGTGACTTCAATTTAAATTTTTCTATTATACAAAGACAGCAAAATGTTAACATTATTTTATTTTACATTTTCCCAGTTTTAAGTGTTACTCTCAGATCCCAGAAAAATGCATATCGAGATTCTACTGAATCAATTTGCCATTATACACATATACACACATTACACTCTTGGTCAAACCATATTGTCAGATTCAGACCACAACTTAAATGAAGCTTATGTAGTTGACTTTTCATCCTTTTATGAAGCAATATTTATATCTTATTACATATTTCAGACTGAATAAGTTATTTCTATTTGAAAAACACAGCGCATTCAAAAATAAGACTACTGTAACATGAAGTTGATTAATTTAAAGTTAAGTTAATACAAACTTAAAAAGCTATGTATGTATTTTCTAAACAATTTTAGTAAATGCACAAAAAATTCTACCAACCCTCATTCAGTAGCTTGTCCCTGAAGAGATTAGGCCAGCTTGTTCTATTGTCAGTCTTATTTTCTTCTGAGAAATATCCTCCTTCAGCGAGGAAAGTCAGTGTCTTCTGAGCAGTCCAGAACTCAGACTCTGGTGACAGAGATTCTTTTAAAGCACACACCAGGCAGGAATTCAGAAGCTGCTTGGTCTTCTGAGACAGTGTTCCCCTCTCGAACAGAACCTACAACAAGCAGTAACATTTATACATTTCTAGAGCTTGAATTATTTGAATGAAGCCAAACATTCAATGAAACAAATGGGAAATCTGCAATTTTCTGGTACTAAACGCAGAGAAACTTACTCATTTTTCTGCGAAGCTGTTATTGTTGTATTAATTTCAGTGGCTACTGCCACCATTCTCGTTGGATGCGAAAAATGCAAGCAGTTTGGCCAGGAATTGAACCTGGGTCTGTGGTATACTGTGCCATTTCTCTACTAACTGAGCTACTGAGTCCACCCTGGTTTCACCTGATTTTTCACTGCTGCTGTTTTATCTGAGTGGAACTGGTATTTATACATAGTACATCTGTGTGTGCAAAATCATAATATAATTTTCTGCCACTAGCATATAAGATCTGAATATGCAACTTACAATTGCTTTAAAGTATGATGCAAACAACTGCACATGTGCTCACTGGAAATCAAAACTAGAACACCTTGATTATACAGCACCAGTGTTCACCACCATGCTATCGGTGGGCCCTATGGCAGATGTAGAAAAAGAAAAATGCATGAAGGGAATGTCTATTTTTTTTCAATAAAGCTGCTTGTGAATATGATGTTACAGCCATTACATTACTTCTATAGGGAATGGCACCTGCCCCAGTCTACAGTAGCTTTAATCATTAACATGCAGAAAACAAAATTACTTGCATACATTAATTTGGGATGGAACATGAAATATTACCAAAGCTGATGAAGTATCAGAATAAAATTTGTCGATATTGATAAATGGTATTTCATACATGGTGAGCCTAAAAGAAATAGACAGATTAAACGCTTTTAAACTGGACTATCACATTGATATCTGTAGTGTTACAAAAAGGTCACACATAAAACATTTGTATCTTAGCCATGTAAACATCAGGACATGCTCTTCCAACCACGTAAGTATTTCAGCCATGTTATTAAAACTCTTGTTTCTGTAAAAGTTTGAAACTGTCTATTCCTTTTAGCCTCACCCTGTATATTCATATAAAAATGGGAATTTTCCAAGAAACACTAGAACTGTTCGTTTACATTCTAAATTAATGTATGTAACAAGATGATTGCAATAGGTTTTGCTTTAGAAAAAGGAAGTGAAATTTAGACATTTCCTTTACAAAATCAGTGTATATGAATTACACCTTAATATGAAAGTAATGCAGGCAGTGAAGATGAAATTCTTAGGGATCATAGTTGAGAAAGACCAGAAGACAGAGAATTAGGAATGAGGAGATTCAACAGACAGCAGAGGTTGTGAAGCTGCAGAACAGAAGAGATTGGGCCCACATTAGGTGCTTTGGACATATGAAGAGGATATGGCTAGAAAGACTGCCATTTGTAACTATTACTCCATTTCATCTCAGGGTTTCATCATCATCTGTGGAATGTCATTTGAAGTCCATGAAATCAAGGGAAGGAAAAATAACAAAACAGGTGTTGGCAGATACTTGTCCACTTGAGTTCAGTATACTTGGCATTTCTCCAAAAAAAAAAAAAAAAAAAAAAAACAACAACTTGATTTCCACTTAGCTATTAATTAATGCTTATGTAGTTGAAATTATGTTGTTCACAAGTATTTTCTGAGTAGAGATATGACTGTAATGAAAAAGTAAAACCACTTACAAAAGAATTACTTTAAATTGAAATGAAATTAACCATCAACAGAAGCCAGTCAGTTGACATTAAAAATGTGCACTGGAGATCTTGTATGAAACATATTCCATGCTAGCAAATGTACATTTTCATTCAAAGTACACATACAGATATCTTGCAAATGCTAATGTCTCTCTTCCGTCAAGAAACAGTTCACATGTTAAGCAGGTCTGCTACATTATAGTGGGGCAGTTTCACATACTGAAATACATTTTTGAATTACAATGCTTGAAATGAATATAATGAGAATCTTTTTTGAAAAACTTACCAGGGACATACAGTTTTATATGAAACCAAATGCAACACATAAGTTAATACTATGCACAGAATACAAAAGAGTAAGACTAATCAAATCAAAATGACTGAAATATACATGAGTAAAATCACTGGCAGTGTTACTGATAAACCTACATATATAATATGGGTTTAGCACCCGATACTGATACAGTATCATCCATAAAAACTAAACTCAAATTTCACTATCATGTTTAAAAGAGATTTATGAATTTCTGCTAACTGACCTGAGCTGGTGGGTAATGAGTAATTAACGTCCGAAGTCTGGAACAATATCTGTCATCTTGGAACTGCCCTAGGTGGAAAATGCCAATGGATGTGTCTATAAAACAAACTCCATAGGTGCTTTCTCCACCTGTTGTTTCACCAGCCTGAAAATAAAAGGACGAAGTTATTTTCCACATGTAGTATGTTTGGTAATTTCAATTTATTTCAAACATACGAATACTTGTAAAACAGGAAAAATTACATTATTGCAAACTTATTTGGTACGGAAAAGGCTTTGTGAATGAAGATGAAACACTGTCTGAAGTATTGCCTTGAAACCGCTCCTATTCCTTGCTGTTGCCCTTAATTTGGTGTGGACATAAATACTTGTGCAAGTGAAGAAGTTGCATCATGTACATATCCTAGTCATGCCACTTTGATGCTAAGAAAAAACTTTTAGTGTCAGAGAGGGACAGTGAATTCCCAATTTTATGTTTTTCAGGGGTCCAATATGAAAAAATTATAACAGCTTTATTGGAAGCATGCATAATGCAGGAAAATGTAAAATTTGGAAAAGTACAGTTCGAGTTCCATTGTATTATGCATGAATATTCCAGCACAACATGCACGCTTGGCTAAGATGATCAAGTTGACTTCATTTTAATCATTTGTATCCATTGCTAGTTACATTTGCCACTTTAAAATGAAACTAATAATTACTAACAAGCAATATATTTCATTTCTGGCATACTTGAAACAATGTGCACCTTTGCAGGAAAAGAAATACACATAATGCCTATTAAAATAATTTAGGGATGGGACAGATTTATCGGTAGTCTATCAGTATCGGCCGATATAGGCATATCGGTTTATTGGTAAAATTACCGATTATTTTGCCCACCTGATATATCTATAAATATCTTACAATTTAGCGCTAAATTCTGCCATTTGTTATAACTTTTATGGATAATCTCCATGCCCTACTTTTAAAAAAAGTAAATGTCTAAATATGCAACTTCTTTTGCACTGCGGTCACCTTGAAACACACATTTATTAAGGAGATCAATGGACTATGCACTTTCTTTAAGGGCCATTTGGAATTTTATATCGGATCGGTAGAATATCAGCTATCTCAGTCAAAATTTCATATCGGTCCACCCCTAAAAATAATTTAAATAATTTATTATTTTCAAGTAGTACTTAAAATGTTATTATTTTGAAATGTCATTACAGTTAACTTTGGAACATATTTTACATTATTTATCTCTGATTAATAGTGATGTCCATAGTTATAAGTTAATCATATGGGATAATCAGAACACAAAAATGACTGTTTTCCACAAAACACTGGTGCAATACAAGTGTAAATTTAGAACTTTGCCTAAATTCCAGGAAAGGCATTTTGCAGACTCCATGAAATACTCAAACTGACAAAGTATTTGAACATCAAATGTTAACTCTCAGCCTGTAACAATCCAACTATGTACCGTATTTACTCATGTATAATGCACACTTTTTTCCAAAATGGCGTATTATGCCCGGAATATTTTTTTCATGTTTACGGAACCCTATCATGTTATATATCATTGTAAAGCTTGAATTCTATAGTTTCTGAATATGGCAACAGTATTCCATTCAAGATGGCGACACTAATGTGCAATGCAGTTGAAATAAGCTCATCACAAAATGAAGGGGCGTTCTGATTTTTGTGGTACTTTGGATGAAATAAAAGATAAGGAGAGAGAAAAGAATAATTATTACTGGCCAAACAATATGACATATGTGGAGTGTGTAAATGCCTTAATGAAAGAAATCTTGTTCTGCTATCTGCTATCAGTCATGGAAAAAGTATATATTTTGAAGGTTTCTTTTTTTTAGAAAAATTAAAGAGAAAATAAGCAAAACCATGTATAAAATTTTAAAGGTCATTTTCCACGATTTTTCACTTTGCTATGTAATGTTCTGCGACACAAGAAAAGCACGCAAAATTCGAGAATGCACCTCCCACCACATGGGATGTTTATCAGCTGTATTTGTTGGGCGAGAAATAACAGAAAATAACTTCCCGAGCACTGGAAATCCATAACGTAATTTTGATCTCGCTTTCTACTATTACAGAATAAATAAGGTGGTTAAAGAGTGAAAGCTTTGGGATGCTAAATACAGTGGAGGGAGAGCAGAGAGGTGGCTTGGGTTGGTGACACACAAGAGGATATTCTCTTCTTGGTCCACATAGAAACAGGTGACTCATTGAATAGGTACGATGTCAGTAGCTCTTGAATGGCATAGCAACAGCTTTACGACCTACAACTAAGAAAGCCATTTCGTGAACCTGGATTATACTGCGCATTATACAAGAGATAAATTTTTTTGTCACTTTTCCTCATCAAAAACCAGGGTGCACATTATACACGCATAAATACGGTATTCAGTACCAGAGACTTGAACCAACCATTACTGGTTATTTTTAACTGACACTACATTTCATTCTGTTTGTAGCTTTTGAGCAAGACACATTGAGTAATTAAAAAGGTAGTTTACGACAGGTACAAATGCATTACTATTTGATGTACCATGAATGTGACTAAAATGAAATACAATTCTTCACAATGGTTCTTTATTAATTATTGCAATAAGATTAATAGAAGTTAAAGTACAAGGTTGCACAAAAAGAACATGTTGAGAGTGTGAGAAAGGTAGTGCTTTAGAGTCCTTGGTGCTCTAACTTTGGGTCTGTCTCGTTGCTCGCTACAGCGTATCCTACATGGTGAATTACACTTTTATCCGTCCAAAATCAGGATTGTTCAAAAGCTGTTTCCAGGTGATTTTGTCCAGAGCAGACAGCTTTGTGCAACCATGCTTGAAATTATTGCATCTGATGATGTGGTGTTGATGATGAGCGATGAGGCACATTTGTTGGCAAGAGCAATGCGGAACTTTGAGGAGAGGCTCCGGATATGTGTACAGCAACAAAGACGTCATCTTTCCGACATCATCTTCCATACTTAAATCATCACTGTATAACTATCCAAAGTGCATATCTTACTGAAAATCAACTACGTTACACTTAATTCCAAAACCATGCATTCTTTTTGCGCCATCTTATACTTAGGTACAGTGCTTCCTTCTCTCATTCTACATTTCAGTCATCCACAATGGCCTCTTTCAGGAACTTCTCAAAGTGTGAGTTTAAATCATTCAGGTCAGGTCAAGGTAAAACGTAACAAGGGGTTAAAATAAAAAAAAAACTGAATCACATCAGTCGTTCACATGCTGCTTCCAGCTCCTGGTCTGGATAATCTACATTTCAACTTCTTTGAAGTTCCTGAGCAACGTCATTGTGTGAATGATCGTCAAAGGGAGAAGAAAATACGGCATGTAAGTGCTTTCACTTTCATTAATTTTGTGGTGGATTTAAAGGTAAAATATGAATATTTGATTTTTCACATGCAACTCTTACATATACATACAGTGCCATGCAAAAGTTTATGAATATCACGTTGTTCTGTGATAACTTTTTCAAACTTCATAAATTCAAGTGAAATTTTTATATGTTGGGCAGCAAGGTAGGTGCATCCTTATGGACAGGTGGTAGATCATTTTGGGCTATTTACAAAATTATTAAAAATCTTTATTTGATTTTTTTAACCTGGCAAAAAAAATGACACTTTTATTCTTATCACCGTAATGCATGAAAGCTTAGAGCAACAATCACCAAACTTGTCACAAGTATCAACCCACTCCAGTACTTGGTTTCAAAGCCCTTGGCATCAATCAGCCTGGCATGGAGTTGAGCACCAACTGAGGGATCTTGTCCCATTATTCCTTCAGCTGGGGGAACATATCATTGGCATTCTTGGCTGTCTTGTGCTTCAGGTGCTGCTCGAGTCCGTCCCACATGTGCTCAATGAGATTCAAGTCCGGACTCTGACTTGGCCACTCCATGTGAGTCATGTGATGGTGGTCGATCAACTCCTAGGTGACCCTTGATTTGTGTTTCGCTCATTGTCCTCCTGCAGGATGAAGCTGCGTCCGAGGTCATTACAAGCGAATCGGTACATGACATTTGCGAGAATATCCCTGCACATGTTGCCTGTGATATGGTGGAGAGGACCCATCCCAATTCCAGAGAAGTGCCCACACACCATCATATTCCTAGCGCTATGCTTGACGGTGGGCAGTTGGTACTTGGGGGTGTACTTTTTGCCTTTGGGACGTCATACCTATTTTCCACTGCCAATTTCAGAGAGAATGTACTTGCTCTCATTGGTCCACAGCACATTGTTCCACTGGGTCCATGTCCTCATCAGGTGCTCCTTTGCCCACTACAGTCTGGCCTTCCTGTTCTTAAGGGAGATAAAAGGCTTTTTCAGTTTGGCGCCGTGATTGATCCAAGATGTTAATTTATTTATTGTTTAATAAGCATGAAGTATAACACATTATTCTTGTTATTACTCCCTCTGTCCCATAATTATAATCCGGTATGCCAAAATGGTAACTTTTTATTTATGTGCTATTGGATACTTGATCGGCCAATTTGTAATGCTCCTTGAGTAATAACATTGTATCACTCATTCCCGTGTTTCATTTTCTTCTTCTGTATACACCAATGACACAGTTTGAATATCGGACAAATATTATGGGACAACAAACAAAAGTGTACCAGACAATAATTATTGGAGACGGAGTAATTGCTATTTCTGTTTTGTTATATTTCATGAAAACGTTGTGCTGAATTAATATGATGTATAATTTACTGTTAGTACAAAATTACACTGTATAAATTTATATAAATTAAGGGCATGGCAACAGAAAAAATTACTAGATCAGTAAGTAATTGTTATATGGAGATTTTTAATAGTGACTTCAGAGTTTTCATTGAACTTATCAAAGTGTAAGAAGCAGTTTGTTAAACAAAAATACCAGAAAGATTCTTTGAAGTGTGAGTGAAACAGCTTTCTTCAATGCCCAAACAGTTCTCCCTTTCTCAGCTGCCTCTTCAGTGTTCAAGTATGATGGCTTTGCTTCCAGTGCAATTCCAAGTAATGTCCCTGGAACGACAGGTGGGAGTTGCCACGAACAGCATGCAAAATGCTCGGATTGTGAAGAGAATGGGTCACATGTGGCCACCTGGGCTTGGATTATCTTGACAATGCCTCCCTTTACCTTGATACATTATTGACTCTGCAGATGGCACATCTTGAGATGCCAAACAGCCTCCCAAGGTGAAGGAAGAATAGGGAATGATCCGTCAGTTGGTGATCAACTCCATGCCATGAAGGTGCCAGGCTGTGATTGGTGCTAAGGGCTTTCAAACCATGTACTAAACTATGTTGATTCTGATGACTAGTTTGGTGACTGTGTAACGGGCAAGATTTTGATGGTTCGAAGCTTTATTTCTAAGTTTGCTTTTGAGTGTGATTTACAACATAGAGCACTCAAACGATGATTTTAGTACTCTTGTGCCCTCTAAACCCTTATTTGAAGTAAGATCAAAACGATTAAGCAAATATAAATTGTTTACTTCTTAGCCATGACCATAAGAAGCATCCCCAAATATGAAGTTTCCTGCATTTGGCACGAGGCAACAAAAATAACCCTGTTGAAGGCCAACCCCTAAGTATATAAACCCCTGCAAAAAGAGTGTGCAAGCTGACCAGCAGATCTGAGGTGAGGCTGGAGGTGCTGACCAGTCTCCAACCCAAGATGACTGGACATCCACCCAGGCAAGTCCAGGCTGTCTCCAGGCATTTAGAAGATGGACAAGGGAAATGGCTGCCATCTTCAAGCAGTAACCTCAATATGAGTACCCCATACAAGAGTACACAGAATTGCTAAAAAAAATAGTGGTACATAATAAAACTTAATGCACAATTACCATAATAACAATATGAGCCTCAAATTTACAATTAAAAGGGAATGACTAATGAAAAAGGGGTCGAGGAGCGACTCAGGGTAAGTTGAAGTGAACATATAACCTCTCTCCCTTGCCAAGACCGCAGTGCGTGTTCGAAGAACATCCTTCTTGAGGTGACCCTGATTTCGATAAACAATGTGGATCTAGACTAGGAAGTCAATAAAAATCCCTGAAGACGAGCAGCAACCTCTTCAGTACTGGCCTAGAGTCGATGAGGACATTAGTCCAAAAGAGTCTAGATCCAGACAGTCATAGGCAGAGTTGGAGCAACAGAATGGTTGCAACACTGCAAGGGAGTAAACCCCCCAGGCCGGAAAGCCGTAAGAAGTCAGCCCAGTTCTTTCATTCAACTAGACTCAACATAGGGCCAATAACCCACGTGGCATCGAAATTCATTTTATTCAGAGAAGACATAAGGTAGATGCCATACAGATCAAATGGAAACGACAAGGCATGAAAAGGAAAATTATTATTGGAACATGGAATATAACCTCTCTGACAGGAAAAGAATTTGAGATAATAGAAGAAATGGAAAAATACAAGATTAAAATCTCAGGCATAAGCGAGACTAAAAGGAAAGGATCAGGAGAGATGCTGATGAATAAGGGATATACATTCATATTCTCAGGAGTCGATAAGAAAGCAAGAGCAAAAGAGGGTGTAGGTATAATATTTGAAGAAGAATGTACGAAGAAAATAGTAAATTGGGAACCAATTACATTAAGAATATTAAGAATACATGTGGAAATGGAGAAGCATTGGCAGCAGTTGCCCCCCCCCCCCAACAGTTTTCGCCACTTTTGCCCCCGCACTATGCTAAATCTTATCTACGAAGGAAAATATACTGTCTTTGAAGAAGAGGAAGACAAACGCAAGATCACAATTTCACTCTACGACAAGTCATATATAAATTTCTTAGCAGAGAAAAATAACTATTTGTAGCCTTCTTGGACCTAAAGGCAGCTTTTGATACAGTACCACGACAACAACTATGGTCAGCGTTGCAGAAAATAGGAGCCTCAGAAAAACTAGTAAGAATAGGAGGCGAGAAATCAAAAGAATTTAACATGAATAAAGGAGTTAAACAAGGAGATAGCCTCAATCCTTTACTATTTATAATACTAATGGATCAAATACATAAACAATGTAGAAGAAGAACACGAAAATGTAAGGTTGGAAATAGGAAACTGAAACCAGTTTATGTACAATCACTTCTGTATGCTGATGACATAGCATTAATAACATCAACTAAACAGGAACTACAAAATACAGAAATAGAATAGGCCAGCTCAATACAAGATAGAGAAATGATAGTGAACCCAAAGAAGAGTAAAGTAATGCATATATCAAAGCATGGAAATGAAGAGAGATTGGAAATAAAATGGCAAGGAGAACAGCTGGAACAAGTGAATAGATATGAATATTTGGGAACAATAATAATAGGCAATGGAAAAGTAGATGAAGAAAAAAAATAGGAGGGTTCAAAAAACAAATAAAATATATTACCAAATAAGTAATACAATAGTAGGAAAAAAGGAGGTACAAGAAAATACTAAATTACGGATTTATAAAACCATAATTATACCAACAATGCTCTATGGCATAGAAAGCTTAACGCTCCAAAATAAGCATAAAAGTTGATTAACAGCAACAAAGATGAAATACCTCAGAAGAGTCATAGGAAAAAACAGATGAGATAGAACCAGGAACACCATAATCAGGGAACAGCTACAAGTAGAATCAATTGAAGAGATAATAGAGAGAAGAACACTGGGCTGGTATGGCCATGTAATGAGAATGGGAGAATATAGAAAACCGAAACAAGTAAAGGAAGCAAGACCAGAAGGAAGGAGAGGAAGAGAATGGGAATAATACCTGTCAGAAATGGTTACTAAAAGAGGGAAGACACTAATGGAAGTTAAGAGAATGGCACAAGATAGGAAGAGTTTTAGCAGATGGCTGAAGAACCCCGATGCCTAACAGCACGAAGGGGAAGAAGTAGTAAGTAAACTAAGTAAGACTAACAAAAGCTGGCGTAAGACGTTTCCCTCGGCAGCTAGGGAGACGGAAGGTTGCGTCGCAAGGGAAAGAGTAAAATTTCACATCACGTGTTCATAACATAAAAGATTTCAAACACAAAATGCACAGAAAGAAGAAAAACCACCATCCTGGAAGGGTGGGCTTACAGGATACTTAGTCTCACATGATGCTAGTGATGGGTAACACAACCAAACTTGAACTGTCACAAGTTCCCTGGGGTTTAGGCATATACAGTCATGTCACAGAAAGGGTGTTGGCAGGAGGAGGGATATCGCCAGTTGAAAAGGGACGGGATATCACTAAGAACATTCAAGCGAAGGGGACAAGGGGAAACCAATTAGGGAGGAATAACGAGCTACGTAACTTTCTCGAAGTTGCGCTATCAATGGGTACTTCCTGTACACCAAGAGCGAGTGGCGAGGAACAAGGTAAGCACCTACCGCAGCGCAAGCATTTGGAAGAAAGCAAGGTTTTCGATTCAAGAACCAAGGAAATTTTCAATCGAAAATACAGACAAACAAACGTCATGAATTTGCACATTAAAGAACAAAACCAAAGGGTAAGTCAAGACAAAAACAAAGGGAGCAAAAGGGGGTTGTTATGTACAACTATTGTGTGTTGCTGAAAAACAAGCAAGTCCTAAGGAAAAAAAATAGCATTAGTAAGGTACTGAGTTCAATCTTGTATGTTGAGGGGAGGTTCTTGCGTAAAAAAAAGTACTTAGTGAGGTAATGAAGAGTGGCGCAGCAAAGAATGCCAAGAGTTTCCTACCCCCTACTGAGATCGAGCCTCTGTTAACAGAGAATAGCGGATCTCCAAATGTAACGGTATGGGTTTTGAGTCCTCGTATTTACCGTTAGAGAACGAAACTAAGATGGCTGGGAAATGGGCAGTAAGAAAATACTTTTATTACCTTGGTAGAGCCTTAATTCTTGGGAGAACCTGTAAGGTGTAGACATAATTAGACACACAAGTAATAATTTAACAATAACAATATTTATTATAAGAAGAATAGTTATTGATATATGAAGATATTCCCAGCCCTAGTGTTATAGGTAGAGGCACATATTTTTGGTAAATAAAAAAGCAAAATTTCGGTACAAAAACTGAGTCAATGTCGGGTTCAAAAGCAGTAAATAAAATAAAATATCGGTGTTATAGCGGTGAAAATTTGGATGAAAAGTGGTATATAAAAAGAAATTTTGGTTTTAAAATTGCGAATATAATCCTAAATTTGATTTAAAAACTACACTTATTCCACAGAATTAACATTTCACTTCTAATAGCACATTTATGTAGTAATCAGAGTATTAAGTTTATTTCTGTGTAAAGGAGTCCATTTTTGCTTCTCCAATATTAACAGCAGAATTAATAAATTTTTCGGGAATTGCATAACTCTCAGGATAATTCAGACTTCAGAAGGTGTTGCGTCGGTGAATAAACCCTAAATTTCGTGTTTAAGAGTTAATTTAAATTTTTGCAGTTCATTTCGCATTATTTCGTGACAAAACATGGTCACAAAATGCATCTCACACCTTTCAAAAACATGAAAAATTAACACTTCAATGTGTTTTTTTTCAAATTTAGTTTTTTCGTCAAAAACGAAATATGCATGCCCCTAGTTATAGGTAAAGGAGCTGCTTGGAAAGAAAACACAGGATTAGCGATACTTAGCGAGATGTAATCGTAGGTGCTTGTCCATTATCTAAGTGCCTGGAGACAGCCTGGACTTAGCTGGGTGGATGGTCATCTTGAGTTGGAGACTGGTCAGCGCCTCCAGCCGCACCTCAGATCTGCTAGTCAACTTGCACACTTCCAGTCTTTTTGCAGGGGTTTATATACTTAGGGGTTGGCCTTCTACAGGGTTATTTTTGTTGCCTCGTGCCAAATGCAGGACGTTTCATAATTGGGGATGCTTCTTATGGTCATGGCTAAGAAGTAAACAATCCACACTTCCTTAAATCATTTTTACCTTACTCCAAATAAGGGTTTAGAGGGCACAAGAATTCTGAAATCATCGTCTGAGTATTCTCCGTCGTAAGTCACACTCAAAAGCCAACTTAGTAATAAAGCTTAGAACATGCAAAAACTTGCACATTACATCCACTGTAAGTTACAATTGTTGCTCAAAGCGTTCATGTATTACGGTGATAAGAATAAGTGTCACTTTCTTGACAGGTAAAAAAAATTGATTAAAGATTTTTAATAATTTTGTAAATAGTCCAAACTGGTATACCACCTGTTGATATGGAAGCACCTACCTTGCTGCCAGACATATAAAAATTTCACTTGAATCTATGAAGTTAAAGTTATTACAAAAAAAAACCAAAAAAACACAATGTTGATAAACTATTGCATGGCACTGTATAAATATTACGAATATTTATATCAAATACCTTTTCTGTTAATGCAAGCAAGTAACTGCTTTCTGCTTCTGTTGCATCACCATCCATTACATTAAAAGTTCTTGTACCTTTTGTAGTTATCTGGCATAGCTCTCTTTTAACAACTTTATCAAATTTTGTAGCCTTCACTGCTAAAAGGTGAGATAAATACATAAATTTAATACACAAACATAACTCTAGATCCAAACAGGCCTTACCTCTAATCTAATCATGAGAAGAGTTATAAATAAAATTTATGATTTTGTTGTTTAATTTTACACAATTTCTAGCAAAAATAGCTTTTATTTTGAAACACAAGCATACATAACCAACCATATGCTATATATTGTATGCAATAGTACTAGGCTATAAAAAAGAATCTAGAGTGAAACAAGTAAAAAATTATTTTCCACTGTTAACAAGCACTGTATGAAGAAATCAATAGCAGAACTGCTGTCACCTTCTCCTTTGCTGCATCAATATGCTATCAATGATTAGTTTGTAAAGTGCATAATGTGTGTCATAATTTTGGTGTCAACTCAAGTGTGAGCTACATACATGCCTGGTGCGTACACTTTTCTGATAGTATTTGGTGTGATTCATCTGTGTATCCGTTGGTCAGATACTGTTGAATTCACTTGTTTACGGATCTGCTGATGTAATTTGTCTTATATTCACACTCTGCATCCCACATACATCATTTATCGAGGAGAGTGGGAGATGGAAAGGATTGCTGAGTTTATTGCCTATTTCATAACAGACAGTTTATGCTGCTTTAAAGCCATATGGTCGGGGAGGGCTTTTGCTAAGTGGTTGGACATTGTGCGGTGCTAGGAAAAGCAGTCCATTTCCTTTTGATGCTAGGTACTGGTTAAGGTTGGCTTGAATTACCTTTTAGTTGCACCACCTGGAGAATTAGTGTTCTGAACTTCAACTTTTATGCCTACTTCTGAAATGAAGGCTATCTCTTTTCCAAGAACCTGGACAGTTTCACTATACCCAATACACATTTTACAAAAATTACTTACTTGTGATCAAGTCGTCCCAGGTTCGATACGTGGTGGAGAGGTACAATGTGCAGTGGTTCAGATCCCACTTTAAACTCAGGTCCCGATTAGCCTATCTGTACATAAAGTGGACTTAAAATAACAACTCAAACTCAAATACACAAATTACTAGTTGTGATTTACTAGTACATTGCTTCCTGTAGAAATCATTTTTTATAACTGCATAAAATAATTCTTAATTTGTTTTAAAAATACACAAATACAAACACATAAATCAATTGAAATCTGATACACAAGAAAACCTTGAAAATTTGAAGTCCAAGCTTGATCTTATCAAGGTATAAGCACATTCAATGTTTGGAGAAGATGCTGGACATCATACTTTTCAATTATAAATCTTAAGAAACTGTGTGTAAAACATAACTTACTTGTCTTACATCTGTCAGCCATCTGGTCAGGAGTTTCTGTCTGCTCCACTCGAGCCACCTTGTAACCCTTTTCTATCAAACTAGATGAAAACCTACCATATGCTATTTCAGGAAAACCAGAATGTGCATTATCACCCTGTGAAATAAAAAAAAAAAAATCAGCAAAATCATAAAAAAAAGGCTACTTAACGTTGACATGATATCTAAAAGCAATAAAAAATAACATGAATAACCATTGAACACATGCAAAAACTCTAGTTCCCCCATACTTCTATAAATATCTGGGACCCTGCCATGCATGTTGTTAAAGAGCAGAGATTGACATAGAGCTAGATTGAAGTTCTGAAATGAAAGAGTCACTGTTAGACACCCAATTATAAAGAGAAAAATTTCCTCTAAAAAGAACCAAAAAAGGGGGAAGATTGTTGCCAAAAAAAAATAAAACATTCATATTAATGTATCCCTTTTTATATATGAATGGTATATATTGTGCTTTCATTTAAGATAATATTTTTAGTGGAGTGCAAATATAAACTATAGTCCTTTTTCATTTCCCTTTTTTTTTTTCAAAGGTAAAGTACAGTGGAAAATCTTACCATCCGTTTCAATGAAATCTTCCTTGCAACAGCTTACCGCATTCCATAGCTTGCTGCCACTTGTACCTGGCTTAGCCATTTCACTGATACTCAATACTGTCGTCACTGCCAAGCAGTTAGGTTTAAACTACTTTAAAAAACTTCACAATAAAAGTCTAAATATAACATATAAGTACACTTTTATCACATCAGGTATGCCACTTACAATGCGTTTGTTGCTGCATAAGCTCAGTTCACATTGTTTCAACAATCACTCCAACGTACTCCCAACATTCATGCAGGGAAGGTAAGGTAGAAGGCGCTTGTTCTTTCTTTTCTCTAAACTGCACCAAATAGACAATTGTTGAATGTTTTGTTCAGGGAAAAAACAGTCGTTCAAAATATTTGATATCTTGTCAATGAAAGAACCAAGGAAGATGTTTTTTTTTAAAAAGGGGAAAAAAAGGAATGTAGGCTGAAAAACTAGTCAATAAAGGCAAATGTTTTTAAAAAGGGAAAAAAATAGGAAGTCAAAACAATGTAATCTTGTTGGTGGAAGATAATTATTAACACTTGATATTTATTCCATGATCTGTGTTGAAAAATAAAAAAGCGACTTCCCTTTAAAATCCGGTCTCTAGCTGATTGAAACTTTGCAATGAGTTACTGAGGATATTCTAATTTACCATATTTACACGTATTTACCGTATAGTGCACGTGCGTATATAATGAGCACCCTGGTTTTTCATGGGGAAAAGTTACAAAAAATTATATCTTGTATATAATGCACAGTACAATCCAGTTTCAAGAAATGGCTTCCGTAGTTGTGGGTCGTAAAGCTGTTGCTAAGCTGATCAAGAGTGAATAACATCATACCTATTCAATGAGTCACCTGTTGTTATGTGGACCAAGAGGAGAATATCCTCTTGTGTAAACAATAAGTCTCTAACCCATGCCACCTCCCCGTTCTCCCTCCACTGTGTTTAGCATCCCAGAGCTTTCACTCTTTAACCACCTTATTTATTCTGTAATAGTAGAAAGCGAGATCAAAATTACGTTATGGATTTGCAGTTCTCAGGAAGTTATTTTCCATTATTTCTCGCCCAACAAATACTGCTGATGGGCTTCCCCGATGGTGCAGTGGTAGAGTCGTCATCTTCTAATCAAGGGCTCCCAGGTTTGATACCCGGTGGAGGCACATAGTGGTTCAGATCCCACTTTAAACTGTAGGTCCAGTCACGATTAGCCTTACTGTCCATAAAGTGGACTTACAACACCAAATCAATCAATCAATCAAATACTGCTGATATGCAACCCCTGTGATGGAAGGTGCATGCTAGAATTCCACCAGAGTTGTACTGCTTTCCTTGGTGTTGCAGAACATTACATTACAAAGTGAAAAATCGTGTGAAATGGCCTTCAAACTTTTATACGTGGTTTTGCTCATTCCTTCTTTACTTTTTCTAAAAGAACTTCAAACTAGCAGTTAGCAGCACAAGATTCCTTCCATTAAGAAATTTACACACTCCATATATATATATATTATTATTTGGCCAATAAAACATTTTAATTATTGTTGTCTTTTTCCTTATGTTTTCTTTCATCCAAAGCACCATAGAAATCAGAACGTTCCCTCATTTTGTGATGAACTTATTTGAACCACATTTAACATTAGTGTTGTTATCTTGAATGGAATACTGATGCCTAGAGGCACATATTTTTGGTAAATAAAAAAGCAAAATTTCGGTATAAAAACTGAGTCAATTTCGGGTTCAAAAGCGGTAAATAAAATAAAATATCGGTGTTATAGTGGTGAATAATCACATCAAAAGTGGTATATAAAAAGACATTTTGGTTTTAAAATTGTGAATATAATCCTAAATTTGATTTAAAAACTACACTTATTCCATAGAATTAACATTTCACTTCTAATAGGCCATTTATGTAGTTATCCGAGTATTAAGTTTATTTCTGTGTAAAGGAGTCAATTTTTGTTTCTCCAATATTAACAGGAGAATTAATCAATTTTTCCAGGAATTGTATAACTCTCAGGATAATTCAGACCTCAGAAGGTGCCGCGTTGGTGAATAAACCCCAAATTTCGTGTTTAAGAGTTAATTTCGCTTTTTGCAGTTCATTTCGCATTATTTCGTGACAAAACATGGTCACAAAATGCATCTCACACCTTTCAAAAACATGAAAAATTAACACTACAATGTGTTTTTTCAAATTTCGTTTTTTTGTCAAAAACGAAATATGCATGCCCCTACTGATGCCATATTCAGAAACTGCAGGATTTAAGCTTTACAACGATATATAAAATGACAGGGTTCCGTATATATGAAAAATCAATGCAAATGTCCGAAAATCATGGAATGACCCTGTTCGGTTTCATGTTGGCTGTCTGAATTATTCCGTGCATAATACGCACCACAGTTTTTGGGAACAAAAATTTTTGGAGAAAAGTGTGCATTATACATGAGTAAATACAGTACTTTTCACATACAAGAGAATTAACTACTTGTTGAAGATATTAATAAGATTGTCCTTGGCATGTCCTTGCACGAATTGCAAACCTGTCATTTAGTGGTGACAATGCCTTTCAATGACAAAAAAATACTCAATGCAGAAGAAATATGCTCTCTCTTTTTTTTTTTTCCCCTCTCAGATATATTTCTTTTCAAATGTTCACAGCTGTAATGTTGCTGAGATATTGATCATTAATTACAAGATGCAAATACTCTGTTAAAGAGTCACAAGATATCAATCTACCTACAAAATGTACCTTCTTTAGGAGCTGCAAAAACAATAAATTACATAAAACGAACAACGTGCTAAGAAAAAGTTAGCTGCACAACTAATGTAAAATAGCTTTAAACATGAAATAACTTACCTTCATATACATTAAACCAAGTTCATTGACACCAATTACAGCATCCATGTGGTATAACTCATAAAACTTTCCAACTTTGAAAAACAGGACACAGTCAAAGTGTGTAGCTTTCATGTCCCACCACTGTCTCAAGCCCTAAAATTGAAAATAAGCTTGTAAATATATCACTTCCAAGAGTACGACACAGTCACTAAACTGTCTCCTACAACATTGTTATCACACATATAATCCAACTATTTAAAATAAATTCATGAAAAAAACAACATGAAAATTACATTATCATCATAGGACTAAACAGATACATTAGACAGAAACTGCTTCCACATACTAGCCATGTTACAAAGAATCAACACAGAAACCACCAAAAAAAAAGAAAATAAATAAACAACCACTCCCAGTAGACAAACTTCTCGATAACTGATAAACCTCCTCTCTTCATAGTTTTGTATGTGACTAATTTCAAATGGTTCTACACACAAGACGGCTTTAAAATGTGATAAATAAATACAGTCAACTCTCGATTCTACGACCCCGGGTATAACGACCCTCTCGAAGTAACGACTCTTTTCCCGGGAACTGTGAAAAATTTAGAAAAAGATAGAAAAATTTGAAAAAAAAAAATTGAAAAATTGAAGGAAATCGGCCGAAAAATGCGTTGTTTTTTCCCCACTCATTTCCTTCACGAGCGCTCTACCGCTCACAATTGGGTCTGAACTAAAAATAGGCACCACCACACCATGCTTGAGTGATATCCAATAGCACTTGACCTCTGCCCTCCCCTCCCTCAAGTGCACCAATGTTACCCTGCACCCGACGGCCGCTACCCAACGTGCCAGGCTTGTTTTGCCACGCTTTCTCTTGGATACGCGAGAAGAGAAGATCGAATGTGCTTGGATGTTATTTTAAATCGACCTTTTGTTTCCTTGTCCTAAGAGCTGCTGAAAACTCGCGGGGAAGGGTGGGAGCAGCCTGAAATGACTGCTGGACTTGCAGTCTTTGCCAATGTGTATGGCATGTCAAGCTCTTTCATCGATAAATACATCACCTTGAGAGATAAGATCGCAGGAATGTTCGAAAATACAGATGTGTGGCGCCTGGAAGTCTGACCCATCTGTCCAGTTCAGCAGGTTCCCGTGAGTGAGCAACTCTCGGCCTTGTAGCCCACAACTTCCGGTAACCGCTTTCATTCAAAATGTGTTCTTTGTTCCCTGCAACACTTCATAAAAAAGCGAAACTGTTAGAGATAATCAAAACCACATAGGTGAACTAAAGATCATCAACCCGCTTAATGCGTTGACATCCAGGTTTCCACAAAAGTTTACTTCGATCTTACGTGCATCATAACTCCCGTTTCCCACTTCATATCTTTTCCTAATTTTGTCGATGTCGTAATATCTGCTAAAAAAAGTGTTCCGTTGGCTTACTGACTTCTCCCTCTTTTCCTGTCAGGAAACGTAGGGGGGGGGGGAGGTGCGATGCAGATTGTTTCAGCCAAGATTTTCTTGCTGATGCGGGCTGATTACAGGCAAGGGTGGAAAAGGACCCATCCCTCTTCCTTTCCTTTGACGTCTAAAATGGGGCAACCAGTTCTGGATATATTCTTGAAAACGAACAAAAACCATAGAACAAGTAAAACAAAAAAGGACCCCCCCCTTTCCCCAGCTCATTCTCCGCCACTGGTGTGCACGGAAATGTTGATAATTGCAGAATTCAGTTGTTTTTTTTTAAATTTATTTATTACATATTTTTTTTAATGCTGTTGTCTGCATAGGAAATATTGCCCGTATTATTGTCTGTTGCGTGGTAAAACGTAAAGCAAGGGTCATTTCTTTCTTCTTTACACTGCTGTTAATCCGTCTTCGACAGTTGCGTTATCTTTAAAATGCTGGCACTTTTCTCTTCCGCCACCTGTTGCTCGAACTTCCAGCCGGTCTCTTTGTTTTTACGATGCAGCTGGCGCCAGTGTTTTGTCTAGCGTCTGCTAAGCTCTTGCTTGCAGATAACAGCAATGACTCATCCAGCGCGAAGAAAAAAGTTATTGTTTTGAATCTCGCAAAGCTGTTTTGATTTGACGATAACCAAATTCGATCTCCAGAAAGCAAAACAAGAGTTAAAATAACTTCATGTTCTGCGCCTTCTGATAACCACAACTGTAAATTTAATTTACCTTTCTTCAGAACCTTTCATGTGGAGGAAAAAAAAAAGTGTGTTCAATGTAGGAATGGTCGCTGAGACTGATTAAAAAGACATTATTCAAGGGGAAAACGTTTGGAGGGGTGGGTGTTTGACATCGAGAATACTCCTAAATCCAACATTAAATCGTCCATTAACGTGAGAGTAAATAACGATCTACCATTTTGATATGTGAAAATGCGCAGTTTCATAAAGCTTGTTTTCAGTTCATTTTATGCTGATGGGCTAATCGGGACTAAATATACAGTTTAAAGTGAAATTCAATTCCAAACCCGAATGATTATCAACTGCCACGTTGTTTAATGACCTGTCCTACAATACGTTTTGGGTGAAAATAGATCGCAAGTTGCGCATTTCCTTTTTCACGCTGGATTACAATGCAAGTCAAGGAAGGAGTTTGGACTGCTCCCTTGAATGGGGAAGGAGGGTGAATGAAGTTGGTTGAAGCAAAGAAAAGTGACTTTTTTTTACGATGTATTTTACACAGCCGAACCAGAATGAAAATTACAGCCCTGACTTTATTTTTTTTTGTCTGGTACCTAGAGAGGTTGTGTTGTTTCTCCCGAGAGATCTAATCTTACCAGTTAATCTTGTAACAGACAATGCTCCAGTAAACCCGTATAAAATCCAACATTCATTCTGCACAATTATCTCCCGACTTTTGCTGGCACCAGTCTGACTGGTGTCAAGATTCTTTGAGTTTCGCTTGCAATAAGCGAGAGATTGTTTTCCTTTCCATAGGTCTCAGTGGAAACGGGTTTCTCATTAACTAGAATTGTAAGAATTTCCTGGAAAAGCAACGACTGTGCACAATTGAAACAAAGTAACATTATTTTAAATTCTCTTTTGTGAAAACTTTTTCATGTTCTATTTTCCTTCTCACAACATGCATCCTGTGCATAACAGGTTGTATAACTACCAGGATAAATGGTGTTACCATCTCCTAGGCATCTTTGTGTCCGTTTGAGCTCCATTTAAGCTGAAAATTGGTGCAAATTCAAATAACAACCCCTTCGAAATAACGACCCTTTTCCCGGGAACTGTGAAAGGTCGTTGAATCGAGAGTTGACTGTACTGTATTTGCCAGTGTGTAAGATGCACTTCTTTACCTTACAAATAGATCTGAAAAATAGGGTGCGTCTTATGCATCGATAGTCAGTTTTTTATTACCTTTATTTCTGGAAACTTTCTGTTCTGAATTAGACAATTTCTTTCTTGATTTCTTGCGGTGTGACGAAGAAGATTAAAATATATTCTTTCCTAGTTAGATTACGTAAGTTATTTGTTGAAAGTCCACCTTCGTATTACTTTATATTTGAAATACTGTAAATAAATTCAGTGATAAATATTTTTCCTCAAAAATGTGTATGAAAAATGGGGTGCGTCTTAAATGCCGGCAAATACGGTATATAATAGCTATCTATCTGCTACATTTTAATGCCAAAAGATAGAGACAAGTCATTTTGTTCTGTTAAATATTTTCACTCCATCCACACAATGTACAGAATATCTATCTTACCGGAGTCAAGTTTTTCTTGAAATCCTCAGGAATATACAAAGTCCTAGGATCATATTCTGGATCATCAGGTCTTCTTCTTTTGGCATCACGAATCTTCTCCGGTTTCAGAAATTCATGTTGAAGATGGGACCAGGGCTTCTCACCTACTTCCCCATTCTTGGCAGAGCACTGCAAGGTTCAAGTAGGGGAAATGATCTCAATCAAAGAACAACAAAACAAAAGCAAAATAAATACTAGTGCTGAACCTCAACACAATACTGGTATTGACTCATACTTGCTAATGCAGGTCAGGTCCCAAGTGTTTGTTTACTACAGACGTCTACAACAATGATATCAACACAATCTGTAATCGGTTGGATGATAATGAATTACAATGTGATGAAGAGGTTTTCTCTGGATATCAACCAGGTGATTTCCAGATAGGCTTACGAGCTTATGAGAGCTAATATCACTCTCACCTTCAGTGTTGGCAAGAGAAAACTGCTTGTTCCTTCCTCCTTTCTGTGCCATGGTTGGCAGAGGCAGTATTGCTACATGGAGGGAAATTTCCATTGATGAAGGGAAATCTAGGTAGAATTTCAGATAAAAGGGGGATTTTAAGAAGATATAGAAATTGCCAGAAAATCTGAAGGTGCTTGACTTGTTTTTGTTTTACTTGCATGCCTGCATTGGTTGTATTCCTATTACATCTAATTAATCTGTACAATAAATACATACATACATTAAATAAGAATTGTTGCAGTGAACCAGGTCCAATTTTCAGAATACACCAAAGCAAATTGCACTACATGTACTAACAGAAACAACACTAACTATAAGAACATTATTTTCAATTATGAGGAAATCTAATTCCAGGTTGCATTAATAAAATTACCTCCTTTGAAGCAAAAATTGATAATTTTGACTTGGTTTTGTCACTTATGTTTCTTGATGGTGTGCTTCCTCCTGCATTATCTGCATTTCCATTCACTATCTTTTCTTTATTTCCTTTTGATTTTTCCCTCTTTCGTTTCTGTCCCTAAACACAAAAGAGAGAAAAAAACATTCCATTACATAGTTATTTGTATATTCAAAGAAAGCAGCAACATGTGTCAGTCTTACAATATCACCATGAATCGGAATTTATTCTATTTTATTTATTTATTGTTTTGGATGGCGAAGTTAAGGCTCAAGCCTTTTCTTCCACTTAACCATGTCTACTTGAGATGGAGTTTAAGATATATATATACATTCTGATACATATACGATGATCAGCAGACTTGTCCAGACTTGTGAATATATTATTTTGTAGAGAGAATTTTGAGTGAAGTCAAAACATTCCTGAAATTTGGTACATTACCTTCATAACCCTTCCCAAGGTCACAGTTTCCATTAAGATGCACTGTGCACTAGACATTTCTGCCAGAACACCGACACATTTGGCATTTAATCTTGGTTCTTAAACTAATTATATGTGGAAATTAGTATTAAAGTATTTTGAATTGGCTCACATTGTATATGCATCAAACATGTATTTTGAGCCTCTTCCATAGTGAATGTAATTGATGGATGAATACTATTTAGAGGCTTGGTTTGAGTTTGTGTTTTAAGTCCACTTTATGCACAGTAAGGCTAATCGGGACTGGACCTACGATTTAAAGTGGGATCCGAACCACTGTACCATGTGCCTCCACTGGGTATCGAACCTGGGACCCCTAGATTTCAAGGCAACAATGCTACCACCATCGGGGAGGGTACTATTTAGAGGCAGGAGGAAATCTGGTAGTGTAGTCTCCAAGTGGTCATATTATGAACGTATCCTCTACATATTCAATCCATGTCTGAGGCTTTCTGGGCCTCCCTGGTGGTGTAGTGGTAGCATCGTCACCTTGTAATCAAGGGATCCTGGGTTCAATACCCAGTGGAGGTACATGATGGTTCAGATACCACTTTAAACTGTAGGCCCAGTCCCAATTAGCCTGATTGTGCATAAAGTGAACTTAAAACACCAAATAAATAAATCAATCTTAGGCTTTCTGGTGCTTTGAGTGAGGGCTTTCTGTTTGAAGTGCTCTATGTATATGTTACTAAGTATTGGTGATAGTGGTGAATCCATTGCTGTGCCATCTTGTTTGTTGGTACAAGCCAGTGTCTATTTGGAAGTATGTCATCTTGATGCAGATGGACAATAACTCTAAGATGGTTTCAACTGTGAATGTTGCTTGGTTCTGTACACAAGAAAGAGAGGTGCTCTCTTGAAATGTAGTGTTAGAAAGCTAGGTTGGAATGGTAATTAAATTAAAATGATGAATGAGCACTCACAAAGGAACACCCATGCCCTGCATTTGGTAGTGAGATCATGAGCTAACTGCTCAATATCCAGAACAGTGCATTTCTAAAGTATTGCCACCCTAATACTGATCACTTACAACATGAAAATAATACAAGAGACAGTGTTTCAAGTCAGGCAATCCTAAGTTTGATCACTTTTAAAATGAAGCCTTGCCTATTCCGATTTTTTAAAAATACAGTATATCTTTATTGCTAGTTCACTACTTAGAGTAAATCCTAAAACATAATGAATGGCTCAAGTCTACTGTGATTTCCCCCACATAATTTCAGGGTGAAAAAAGGATGAGAAACTACTGCAGTTTCCTGACTGGCAGAGATAGCATTTTTTGGGAGAAGTGTAAAAGTTGATATTTTAGTGGCTGTGAGCTCAGTTAGCAACACTGACAGTTCAGAATTTTGTCAGCAGATGCACACGACATGCACCCAAGTTTTATACATACAACTGCATGAAAAATCATGATATGGAACTTCTGAAATGATTTATAGTTGCACTTGGCTCCTGTGGTTGGACTTTACAACATCACATGCCAGTTGTACTGCAATTGCATCATAAATTTTGCTCAGTGGTATAATGTGAATGGCGCTACCAGATGCAACAAAATTTTCAGTTGAAAGTCAAATTTCAGTGCAAAACTATGACTTAGGATTTTACATGTCTTGTATGGGCAAATATTATCCTCATAGGTAGAGGCACATATTTTTGGTAAATAGAAAAGCAAAATTTCGGTACAAAAACCTAGTCAATTTCGGGTTCAAAAGCGGTAAATGAAATAAAATTTTGCTGTTATAGCGGTATATAAAATGACATTTTGGTTTTAAAATTGTGAATATAACCCTAAATTTGATTAAAAAACTGCTCTTACTACACAAAATAAACAAATCCCTTCTAATAACACATTTATGTTGTTACCGGAGTATTAACTTTATTCCTGTATAAAGGGTTCCATTCTTGCTTCTCAAAAAATTACAGCAGAATTAATCAAATTTCCGTGAATTGCATAACTCACAGGATAATTCTGACTTCAGAAAGTGTCGTGGCGGTAAATTTCGTTTAAAGGGTCTATTTTGCATTTTGCAGTTCATTTCGTATTATTTCGTGACAAAACAGGGTAGAAAAATGCACCTCACACCTTTCACAAACATGAAAAATTAACATTACAATGTGTTATTTCACATTTCGTGTTTTCGTCAAAAACGAAATATGCATGCCTCTACTCATAGGACTTCACTACCAACCACTAAACCTTTCTCTCTTCTTTGTGTTGCCAACATGATGGTACTACATAATGACAATAAAATGAACTACATACTTACTTTCACTGGTGATTCTGGATCTGACCCAGGTTCTGGTTCTGAGATTTCATTTTCATCTTCACCCGAGCTTCCACTATCAGACTCCACATCCATTTCTTCTTTCTCTGAAAATGTGAATATACCAATGCCATCAACACCAATGCATGACTACTGTAGCAATTTGAAATTGTTCAGAATCATTATAAATGTCTGAATACAAAACACTAATTTTTGCCACAACAAATTCCTGGATTTTTCTAAATAACTTTCCAGTTCACTATACAATGCTTTAACAATAGAATTATGGAAAAGATCAATTTGACCATCAAGAATTTATTTTAGCTATTATCTCTGCTAAAATGTTACCAAGATACTTCTGCTTCAGCGAAGTTTTCTGAAGTTTAGTGCATATATGGAAAGTATTATCTATTCCATCTAGAATTACTGTGGTAGGACATTTTGACTGTCATTTTTTATTAACTATTCAGACACAAGTCTCTATATTATTTACTTACTGAAATCAAATCTAATGTGACATATCATTCACTATCTTCAGTTTGTTGCTGTAAGCTGTTAATTTAGGCCAACTTCTATCATATACTCAAATAAATGGCCTTTTCTAGGATTAGAACTATTGCCCATTTTTGTAAATGATAGTCTTCAACTTTGAATGCCATTTGAATCAGTCAAGTATATTCAACATTATTGGAAATAAATAAGTAAAAGTTAATTAAAGTTATTACACATACATAAAGCAAAAAGTTAGTTGCAAGGTAAAAGGTATAACTATACAGATTTCCTGCCACTCCGTGCCGGGTCATGTGGATGCTGTTACCGATACACTCCTCTATCCACAGAAACATGCTTTCCAAATTGAAAGAATTCTTCACACAGTGCTTTTTACATTTGCCTTTGAACTTACCACCATCTTCCTCACACCTGAACGTAGAGTTCTTCCAAACCAAAAACCTCCTGGAAGCACTACCATTACTAACACCACAAAAAACATTTACACAAAGCAACCTTCCATGCAGTGGCGTATTCTGAAAATTCAACCTCATTTACCACAATCCATATTTATTGTACAGGGTAAGGAAGTCAAATGGGAAGATTTAAAAAAATCACAAAAAATAGAGAGAGCAAATATTAGTTATTTTTTGAACATGGATCTACTGTACATAAGTGGAAATTACTAGTGTACCTAAAAAATGTACAGAATTTTTGAATATGGTGTCAGTAAGATGGCATCCTTGGTGTTGCATACATTGTCAGAGTCTCAGAGTAAATCCGCCCATGATATTGCGTAGCATCTCCAATGGAATGTTGTGGATCTCTGCCGAATTCGCTCCTTCAAATCATCCCTGGTTCTTGGGAGGCTTGTCATTGAATACTTTGGAACCCCAAAGAAAAAAGTCAGTAGCTGGCAAGTCAGGTGAACGGGCAGGCAACGGAATATCACCGAATCTGCTGATGAGACGACCAGGAAATTCGAGTCTAAGCACATCCATACACACACTGGCAGTATGGCTAGTTGCACCATCTTGCTGGAAGAGTGTTTCTTCATCTGGGTCATAGTCATCGAGGGCAGGCAGGAAAAAGGTTACCAACATGTCAGCATAACGTCCAGCATTTACCGTCACCGTGTTACCATGCTCATTTTCAAAAAAAGAAGGGGCTGATGATTCCACGAGATGATAATGCACACCACACTGTTAATTTTTCTGAATGGAGAGGCGTTTCATGGAGAGTGTGTGGATTATTTTTGGACCAATACCGAAAGTTTTGCTTGTTGACGAAGCCACTAAGGTGAAAGTGGGCTTCGTCATTCATCCATACATTGTGAACTTTCTTCATGTTCTCCAATAACATTTAACATCTCTTGGCAAAAGCGTATTCATTTCTCGTAATCTTGAAGTGTGAGGGATTGCGCTACTACCTGCATCTTGTATGGATGATAGTGGAGGTCATTTTTCAAAATCCTTCTCACTGTTCGATTGCTGAGACCAAGTTCTGTGCTGTGCCATCTAGCTGATTTTCGCAGACTTCGTCCTAAGGCTGCACGCTCCCGATCAATATTCTCTGGCGTCCGGTGTGTCTTTTCACTACCACCACTTTTGTTTGTTGTGCTAGCAGTGGCTTCAAAAGTTCTCACCTAAAGGCCGATAGCGTTAGCAGAAGGCACGGGGGTAACTGAAACTCTCAATGGAAACCACGTTGAAATCCAACAAAACTATCAGAGTTTTGGTACTATGCCTTCCCAGCAAACGCATACTGCACACTCAACCAGCGCTCCATCCCTACTGTAGCTTCCGGCTGTCTAGACACCCAAGGTCACCAACCCTCATAACCCCCAACCACGCCCACCAGCCATTCCTGAAATCTTCCCGTTTCACAGCCTCTCACAACATCATGGACAGATTTACTCTGAGACTCCAACAATGTGTGCAAAACCAAGGATGCCATCTTACTGACACCATATTAAAATAATGAACATTTTTCAGGTACACAAGTAATTTCCACTCACGTACAGTACATTCATGTTAAAAACGTAACTAATATTTGCTCGCTGTACTTTTTGTGAATTTTTTAAATCTTTCCGTTTGACTGCCTCACCCTGTACATATTTATTATATATTAGCTAATTGCTCGGCATTGCCCGCATATTTTTTTTCCCCAATCTTGTATTAGACATGGAAATAACAAATTCTAACTATAGTGTAAAATGTAACTAAATTTAAATGTGATCGTGAATGTCCCCAATTAGCTTAGTGACTCCAAAAACTATGGATTGGACACTAATCTAGGTCATTTGTGGCCTTTTATTTTTCACCCCTCTCACCCCCCATGCCAATAGGTAATGAACTTGAAGTTGAACCGCATTGGAAGTCACAAAAACTATGGATTCCACACTAATATCGGTCGTTTTCACAACACAGCCTGAATGTTTACAGTGAATGTTAATTAGTCAGCGTTAGTTAACTGCAACAGAGCTGCAATATTTAACACAAATCTGTATATTGCGTAACCTCCAGGATACTACTGAAAGTGTTGGTTGTAATTTTGTGTAGTTAGTAAGATATCCAGACTGCAGAAAAGTGATACTAGCAATATATCACTATGCGTTACACAAACACATTACAGCACATATTGGTAATTAACAAGAAAAAAATACATACTTGGTTTATATTCATCTTCTGAATCCTCACTGTCTAGCTCTATGATTCTACGTCTTTTTTTGGGTGGGCTTTCTTTCTTTCTGTCATCAGTCTCTGCATTCTTAATGTTTTCTTTATCCACATCATCAAGTAAGCCTAAAGCTGTAACAAAAAAGAAAAAAAGAGGACAATTACATCTCCAGAAATTAAAGTGCAGTCAATTCATATGAAGCAGTCCAATTTTGAAAAAATGACCACTCCATCATCTTTGAAATAATATTTGTCTGTGTGTGTGTGTATATATATTTTTTTTTCATCATGTCTGCTTGAGAAATGGCAGCCATGTTTCTACCAAGTTACATAGTGAATTTTTTTGTTTGTAGACCTTTGCAAAATCATTAATCAGCTTGGCCACTGTAGGACTATTATAAAATTCAAGTATAATCCCAGTTTTCAAGGCAAATTTTCCAAAAATTCAAGGATAGAAACACATGTTTTCTCTATTTAAACCTTAGTCATTAGCACCTCTCAAGCCCACACACACACACAAATATATTAACAATATAAAGGGTATGTGTGATTCCAATGTATCCAAAAATGTAATTCAATTCAGTTGAACGGTACTTATATATTTAATTTAAGGTGCGGAGTTTACATTTGTCATTTCACATACTCAGACTAGAAATACATCTACAAATGAAGCACAAATATTACGGGATATAGTAACGAAATTGTTAATTGTATGAGAATTTTAAATTTGCCTAATCAACTTCAAGATATCTCATCTTGCAATAATCTTTAATATGCCAGATAGATTGTTCCTGCAAGGGACGCTAACAAAGCAAAACGATTGAGAGAATTCAGTTTTATATTCCACGCAACTTTATTTTCTTTCCCTTCCTCGATAAAAATAAAAACCAAACTGAAAACTTGCCTCATGGCATTAATATATACATGCATAAATTCAATGGAATTAGGATTAATAAAAATTGCAATTTTTCATTTCTATGGAGAAAAATTCAAGCAGAATTCACGCATAATGCCCGGAGTCAATAATTCCAGGAATTCCTGGTGAGTAGTCACCCTGTTAATATCTCTGGAGTGGTAAAGCCTTCCACGAACCACGTGTATTTTCTTTTCAGATAAGCTACTGTCAAAAAGATTTTCCTCCAATCATAACATACAATAGTATATTATCAATTGAGACCTTAGTACCGAGAAAAGTATCACCCAACTCTGATTTCTAACACTCCCCTCTTCCCTAAAACAATCCTCTCTCATGTTAAAAAAAATAAATAAAAAGCATGAACTTGATGTGGTATATTTGTAAGTAGGATTCAACTAATTTGTTTTGTTTGTTTATACTAAGATACATTAATCAGAACTGGACCTACAGTTTAAAGTTTGACCCGAAACACTGTGCAATGTGCCTCTTCTGGTCACTGAAACTTGAGATCTCTTTTTACAAAGTGGTGTAATTACCACTATGCTATCAGGGAGGCTATAAACTAACAAAACTCAAGTCTTCATTTTGATAAAACACTGAACAGCCCACATAGAAAACTAAGAAAGTAAGAGGAAATGCTTTGGTAAATAGGGAGGTACAAAATAATTATTGAAATAGATATAGACATTGGAGCTATTACTCCAATGAAGACGGATTTGATGAGTCAAAATATTGTTTATAACTTACCAACTGCCACATCAGATAATTTCATAGACAACAGGGAAGTATTTTCTAATAGAATAACAAAGAATTAGATACAACTACTAGTCTCACCTGTGAGCATGCGAAAAACAAGGGTTGCACGTACTGATCTAAAATTACACTCCCTCCATGATTATCTAGATTTCTTCCCTGAAAAAGTGTGGGGCAGTGGGTGCTGAACACAGGGAACATTTTCTTAAGGTAATTTCAGCAACAGAAGAACATTATCACAATAAATATAATCAGCTTTTCTTGCAGACTATGGTTTATGACAATGAGAAACAATATCCATATCAATACACATGTCGATTGAAGAGATATTGAACATAACTTACAAGGAGAGGACACAGCTTGGGAAATTGAGTTTGGGACGGTACTTGGTGTAGTGGTAGCATACTCAATAGATGTTGATAGGCTAAGGTACTAGCGTGCACTAGCCACCCATTTCCGAGAACAGGCACTTCAAAGTTTTGAAGCTTTCCAAGTGCATCTCGTGAGGTGAAGATATTGTCTGATTGGCAAGTAGCCAGATAGTAGCCTATCAGTTTCATGCACCAAAGGTTCCTGGGTTAAATTCTGTATGCCTCAGTCAGTTGCCAGCCAGAGATAGAGTAGGAAGGAGTGACAGGGCACTGCATTGTCTGTTACCATTTTAACCTAACTTACCTTCCCATGTTTTAAACTTTGACTATTCATATTTCCTGATGAAGCCACATGATGTGGTGAAAGCTAGAGGAAAAAGTAAGGACATGCCAAAACTGGACTTCTTTCTTTTCTTAGTGAAATGATGGCATGTGGTGTAAGTTATGCCTTATCTATCGTCTTTGTATCTGAAGTAGTTTCAGAGCAATGGATAGGTATCAAATCATTCAATTGTTGATGTAAACAGGTAAATTGATGGATCAATCATGAATACTTTCTCAAATGAAAAAGGTGTTTTTTACTGTTCTTTAGCACACAGAATTCCATGTTTGATGCTTTGCTGGTCTCTCAGATACTGAAGTTTCAACATACATATAGATTGTTGACAATACTGTGTGACTCCCAAAGACATCTGATCGAGATGCTTTATATTGCGTTATGTTAGTATTAAGGATACCTTTCAGTGAATCAAGCAGTTTTGATTGGTTTTGATCATTCACTGGAACAACCAATGTAAGATCCAATCAAGAAAAAAACTTATTACCATTTTGTACATATTTCACTTCAAATTCACATTTATAGCTTAAATTTTGGAGTTATATCACAACAAAAAAATATAAATTGCCGATTTTTTTATTGTTCTGCATGCATACTAGCATTTATCAGCTCCTAAATTGCATTTAGATTTATTGCTCTACCTTTAACAATTTGATATGACATCAATTGTTGCTTGTCAGGACCAGACAAAGAGTGACTGGTATTACATACATGATGCATTTAGTTATTATTTGATAGGTCAATCAGATACTAATACGTGGGTCGTTCAATATATAAGTTTCCGTATGCTGTAATTTGTTTTATTTTTAAGATACATTAGAAAACTATACATACATGTGTAGGAGGATCCTTCCTCACTTCTCCACATAACCCCCATAGAGATTCAGGCATTTATCCCACCGTTGCAGCAATTTGTCCATTCCCTTTGCAAGAAAATCAGGGCTCTGGCTATTGAGCACTATTGTCACATTACGCTTCACTTCTTCATATGTTTCGAAACGGTAACCTTGCAATTCAGACTTTAACACCGGAAAAAAGATGGAAATCACTCTGCGCTAAATCGGGGCTGTATCAAGGGTGGGGCAGCCGTTCCCACCTCAATTCTTCAATTTTGTGTTGTGTTTGCACTGCTGAGTGGGGGCGAGCGTTATCGTCAAGAAGAATGACACCAGCTGACAGGAGACCTGGTCGCTTATGTCGAATTGCGTTTTCAGTTTATCCAATGTTTGACAATAACAGTCAGCATTAATTGTTCTTCCTTGCTCCAAAAAGTCCATCAGCAGAACACCCTTAGCATCCATGCTTCTCAACTCCTTATGACGCGAGCCCGTGTTTTCCGAACAAGCATTTACATTTTGCCCTTGAGCGCATGTGCCTTCACGTCTGATAACGAATCGATTGTTGTACCTTGTAGACGAAGGATGGCGCTTGTCAACCATGTGCTTATTTTTAATGGCATTGCTTTATACAATATTTTATAGCACAGGGAAACTTATATATTGAACGTGCCTAGTAGTTGACACAGATGGATAGATGTGCATAAGTTCACTTTTTTCAGCTTCAGTGACTAAAAGCTCTGCAATAAAAAGAACGGCCCTGGATACTAATTTATTCATGTGTATATCATGACCTGTTCAAGTACTCACAATCGTCAGTCTTACTCTTCAATGAACATTTTCACAGTAACTTTACGAGGACTAGTTTTTCCTCATTACCTTAAGTTAATCCTATTGTTCCACTCAGATCGAATTAAATCTCTCATGAAGTTTTCTCCTATGTTCAAAATAAATTTAACTTGCATATCTCCAAGCCTATCATGGTGAGAAAATTGTATGTTTCTGGAAAAATCAATAAACTTTTCAACCTTTATACACACAAACAGGCAGAAACAATTTGATACAGTGTCCAAAGATAATATACGCCACCTTTGATTTTTCCCACTATTTTCCCTTCAAATCAGCTTTCTCAAAAAACGTTAAGCCAAACTGCACTTTTATAAAAAACTATTTACAAAGCTTGCTGTTAGGAATATTCTTGAATAAATGCACATAAATAATAGTCAATGTTTGCAAAGACACTTTTAAAACAAAAACATTTCCTTCAAATGGATTTTGAACACAAACATGGATAATATTAGCAAAAATAATATTCAGTACTTCTTAATACGCTATCAAAAGAGCTCTCATACATAATATGTTAGGGTTGTTGGAAAATGAAAGAAAAATATTCAAAATCCATTTGATGGAAATATTTTCTGTTTAAATTGTTTTAAAATGTATTTTATACTATATACATACATCTATCAAAAAATACAAGATTGTACAGCTATTTTAAAAAAACTTAGTAATTTGGCTTGATTGTTGACAAAACTGACTTGAAAGAAAACGCAAAGGTCCCGGGTTCGAATCCTGCTCGGGCTTGGTTGTTTGTGAATGTCCATTAATCAATTTCATCACTCATCCGCACCTCGCAAATTAGCCAAGAGGCACAAAACACGAAGTAAAAAAACTAAATCAATCAATCAATTGAAAGAAAATAGTGGATAAAATCCACTATGGTGTCATACGTATAAGATGGTGATGAGCCATTATCTGTATCAATAATGTAAAAAAGGAAATCTTGTATGGTGTAATTGTATCCCTATGAAGATAATATACACAGTCCGACAATTAAGTACTGAGACGGATTTTATATTGTCCCACGTGTGCATTCTATCTGTGAAGTAACATGTTCATGATGTAGTGTGGTCCATAATCCACAACCTGGCAACATCTTATGAACTTGCGATGGGCATGCTGAGAATTATGTTGCCATGTCGTGAAGGAGGTGCAAGGGTGTTGTCACGTAATAGCTATGGAGCAGCGAGTGAACATCAAGTTTCATGAAAGACATTCTGAAAACTACTCCCGGGAATAAACATTTCTTGAATTCTATTGTTGTGGAGGACAAAACAGAGCATTTTCACTACGGTTCTTGTACGAACCGACCAATCGCAGGATAGTAGTCCTCTTACCAAGAGGAAAGAAAATGCAGTTTGAAAAATCAAAGGGGAAAACAATATTATGGTTTTTACGACAGCAAATGCATTATTCATAATGTATTTGTTCCAGAGGATGACATGTAATTGGATGTTGCTATCGCACTGCTCTGAATGATTATGAAAGTGAACTGACCCTCTCCAAGCTCAGTTTCCTGAGGCAGGCAGTTGATTCCTGCTCCATGATAATGGATGGTACCAGGGAGCAGTGCTTGTCTGGGTATTCCTGGTCCAAAAACAAGTAAATGTGTTGAACCTTCCTCTCTGCTCTTCAATTTATCCCCTGCAATTATATTCTGTTCCCGAAAGTGAAGCTGCTGCTGAAATTACGCACTTTGATGAACACAGGACCATACAACAGGCTGTGACATCCAATCTTCAAGTCATACCACATGAAGACTTGCAGATGCCGTATCGATCGTTGGTCAACCGTGCCAATTGCTGTATTGATACAGGAGGGATGTACTTTGAGTAATAAACAGGCAATGTTCAATTATTTAGTTTCCTTTCCACAATATAAAATCAGTCTCATTACTTAATTGTTGGACTGTGTACAATAATGATAAAATAAATCTTTGGTCCTATCTCAAAAATTGTTTCCACTTGCATGTAGTTAAAGTGTGAAAAGTTTCTCATCTTTTTCAGTAATGCATAATTCCTTGAAAAACAACTTCTCACATTTGCTACATCCATTTTTTAGAACATTTCTTTCAAATATATTTTTAAAATCTGATATTTGCCAGACCATAGTGTTGAAACCAAATTTAATACAATTCTAAACAACATAAGTTTGGATCCATACATTTTTTCCACCTGTTCAACCAGCTCCGGTGCTCACCCAGCGTCATATAAAGTGGGTAACTGGAGGAAACTCAGTGGCGGGGGAGGCAGCCAGAGGCATGGTGCTGATCACATCACCCCCCCACCTTTGGCCGTTATCAAGAAAGTGTGGGGCCTTGGACAGCCAAAAAAATTTGAAGACGAAGAATTGAGAGCATTGCTCGATCAGGATTCGTGTCAAACGCAGGAAGAACTTGCAGAAGCATTAGGTGTTGATCAAACAACAGTTTCCAAACGCCTCAAAGCCATGGGAATGATTCAAAAGATGTCACATTGGGTTCCCCATGAATTGAAAGACGAAAAACCATTTGCGAATTGCTGCTTCAAAGACAGAAAAGAAAGGGGTTTTTGCATCGTATTGTTACTGGCGATGAGAAGTGGATCCATTACGAGAACCCGAAACACCTGGGTGAAGCCAGGTGAATCAGGTCCATCACAACCGAAACGAGATATTCACTGTGCAAAGGTTATGCTGTGCATATGGTGGGATATGAAAGGTGTGGTGTACTATGAACTGCTGCAACCAGGTGAAACTATTAATGGAGAACGTTATCGACGACAATTAATGCGTTTGAAGCAAGCTCTGGCCAGGAAACGACCAGAATGGGAGAACAGACATGATAAACTTATTTTTCAACATGATAATGCTCGCCCACATGTCGCAAAACCGGTCAAACCCTATTTAGAAAATGTCGGATGGGAAGTTTTACCCCACCTGCCGTATTCACCAGACGTTGCTCCTTCGGACTACTACTTGTTTGATTGCATGGATAACGATTTGATTGGACAGCGGTTCACTTCTTCAGAAGATATCGAAAAATGGGTCTCTAACTGGATCACTTCAAAGGATGAGGACTTCTTTCGCTACGGAATCCGTAACTTGCCTGACAGATGGGCGAAAGTGGTGGCTTGCGATGGACAATATTTTTCTTAAGGTATTTATGTATTTTGTGTTTGAACTACAGCTTCAATGTGTGCGTAACAACCGCACGAATTAATTCCTAGACCAAATATGTAACACATCATTTTGCATACGTTTTGTGTTACATATTCTTACATATTTGCCAGGATATTACATATTTGCTAATTTACTTTACATAAAACAACATATTTCAGCAATTTTTTCCTATCCTGATCCTATTTCCTATGTTTTCGATCTCTGAAACATGATCAAGAAGATTGTATCTCATGTGATGTCATATTTTATAATCAATGAGATGCATAGTGCTTACGGTCACCTAAAATTGACTGCCAAGTCAAAAGACAGGCTGAAGACAACATAAAAAAAATAAAAGTTACTGGAACGGTCATTTATCGAAAGAAGCTGGAGTTTCTCTCCCCTACCCTTTCTGGTTACATATTACAGTTTCGCTTTTAGGTTTGGGCAAAGCACCTAGAAACTTTGCATCGGTGGACAAGAAAGCTACTTTCCGGTTAAGTAGCAAGTTACACAATAAGTTCCCACGCATAAAAAGTACAAAAGTAGTATTATTATTTGATTCTTCTTTCTGTAGACACTTTTTTTACAATTTGTTTCGGAAGTTACGAAGAGCTCTTGCACATACTGTTTGACCAGCGATCCGAGAGCTCTCGAGTTTTCTGCACATGACCGAAGTAGCAGAGTCCAGTCGTAAACTGGGGCAGTTTGCAGAGCCGCTTCTCTGAAATGCAAGCAGCGCGAGTGTCATGTGCCAACCGGAGAATATTGACACAAGATATTGGAAGTGCTCTGGCCATGGAGAGGCATCTTTGCAAAAGCTGAAGTCTTGAACGTAGCGCCAGTTCGGCATCTTTGACCCATATAATTTCATTTTAGCCACAATAATAGGTGTTAATTGTTGCATGATCACCATAAATTCAAATTTAAGCAATGTTTTTTTAGGGAGAAAATGTGCCTTGTTTGCCCCCTCCCCTGGAAAAAATACTTTCCTTGCCCCTCCATGTAAAAAATCCTGTGGACGTCCATGGCCACCACCTGTTTTTTCCATAAAGCGATGTTGTCACTTTTGCCTGCAGTGTTTAGACATCCATTCATTCACTGCGACGTTTTACTCTCATGGTCTTTATATTATATAAAAAAAAATAGCACAGCATAATAACACAACCTAGCTAAGACAAAGAATCGCAACCTCACATTCAAAAATCTCTAAGGAAACCCAATTAGCAACATCTCATTTACTTCACGTGGACTTGACGTTTTTGGATGAACGCTATTGGTGGGGAAAGGTTTCAGCGCAAAGTTGAGCTATTAGATCTGGTGAGAAGAAACGCGCCTGCAAGGAAAATATTCAAATTTGACACGATACTCCAAGAACATAGATACGTTGCTTTAATGTTACTTCCTTATCATTGCGATATTAATGCCATTGAATATGTGTGGGCAGATGTGAAAAGATTTATTCGCGATCGCAACGTAACAGGACACAAATACAGTAGAGCGTCGATTATCCGAACGTCGGTCAACCGAACGACCGCTTAACCGAACTGTGTACTCGCTCACTTTCAGATATCTGTAATGAAAAAAGTACGTGACTTAGCTGCTCGTAAGCGTGTAGGCTTGCTTAGACAGACCAAAATAAAGGACTTTTTTAAACGTTAATTTTGTGTACTGTGTGTATTGTTCATGCAAAATGCGTATGTAATATGTACATATTTTTGTTTAATAAACTGTACCACATACTATATATTCCTACTAAAGTTGCCTTTGTACGTTACTTTGTAATACTTAAAGAGATGCCTGTTTTTATGAATAAATTTACTGTACAGTACTTCTTTTTGGCAAATAAACATGTACAGTTCGATTATCCGAACAAACCAGTTTTCCGAACACCCATGTCCCCCAATTACTTCGGATAATCGACGCTCTACTGTATGTCAAATCTGTTGATGTACTCTGAACAGGTGATTAACAGTGTCACAGTCCAAAAGTGGAAGAAACACTGATCTCATGTGTCTTCATTGGAAAATATCTATTGGGACAGAGATGGAATAATCGAAGAAGTCTGTGACCCTCTGGTAATCATTTAAATGACAGTGATGCATCAGCTTCCGATTAGGATGACTTGGACGATTGAACTACTTTCACAAAAGGTATGCCACTTCACATTTTTTCACATAATTTTCTGCACAACATCATTCAAATGTTTCTGTTTTTCTGTATGCTTATGTGTTGCACATCATCTTTACGAACATTTCACTTGCGTCATGTGTTTATTTTGTTGCAATGACATTTTCTTCTTTCTGTTTTATTTCTTGCCAAAATCTTGGAGAGGGCGCGACCCCCGATCCCCATTCTAAGGATGCCCCTATAAGTGAAACTGCAATTCTTTACCCTACTATCCTTCTATTTAAATTGTAAGAAGGACAAACGGCATGGTTGTGCATGTCCCTCAGTTTTCGTTACTTATGTTCTGGTGGATAAGCATCCTCGCAACGGGCAACCGCGAATGGCATTCTCCCGCCTGCCTTCCTATCACGAACTTCCCCTTTTTCTTGGCACTTCGCCAACTGGAGCTCTCGGATTGCTGGTCAAAAGAGTATTTACATATTCTACAATAATTTGCGATGTGAAAGTAATTAATAGTTGACAAAATTGGTTTCTTAAATATGTGCACGTTGCTGTGCTTTTTTGAGATCATAAATTTCATACAAATTTTAATTACGTTGAATATGTTCAAATAAAATAAATATCTAGCAGAATTCTTGAAATTGCTTGGATACTCAATTATTATAATTACATATTCTGGCATGGGTTCAATCCTGGGTTGTCTCCAGGAATTTTCGGCCTGTGTATAGGGCTGGTGGCATCCTGAGAAAATTGGGAAGCCACGAGTGAGTGGGGTAACCCGGTCTCGGAAATCTCCTACAATGGCTGGGGGTTTGATGTGCGAACCACATATCACCCCATTACCGATTGAAGATATCCACACCTAGGTGTATTGTGGGAGAAATGAAATTTCATTTTCATTCCAAGTTTGCACTTTTCTTTATAGACTACTTTCCAATGCTACAAATAACAATATCAACAACTAGCAAGAGTAAAAACCAATAAAATAAGGCTGATGCACAGAAAAGAGCTAAATTTCACCACGAATGAAGCTAAAGTTGACTTTCAAGGTTGTTATCCAGTGTCTCCTAGGGCAATTTTGCATGTCAAGGTGAGGCTGCTATTACTGTTAACTTTAAAGTGATGACCATTGAATCTTAGTTTTCACCATCTAGATCTGCTGGCATCACAAATCTTAATAATCCACCGATGGTCATATGAAAGAGAAAATAAATGATTCCCAGATAACAATATTACGTCATCGTCAAGTTAGCCACGGTGATATAAAGAAAGTAGCTATGGAAGTAAGAGGGGATAGGGCAACACAGCCAATATAACAATATCACGTCACGTGCAAAATGTATATTCATGGCAAAAGTTGGTCTATGTGGACCAGAGCCAGTGATAGCACCATAGTGGGGCAGGGAGCGAGCACCCCAGTTCACATGAGTGCATGAAAGAACCAGATCTCCAAAAGAGCTAAGTTGGCAACAATGCTCGGCAGCTGTGCAAAGGGGAGAACCTCATGGAAACCATTCCACATCTCCTTAACCAACCAGAGCTTTACTTGGTGGTAAGACATCCACTAGACAGGGAGAAGTGAGCCCATAATGAATTTATTTTTTTATACCTAAAACCATCTTGACTTGTTTTTGTTATTTGTTAGAGTTTTCAGTGTAAAATGGCCTTAAAAGTGCTGTATCTGAAACTTGGAATGAATAAATAAATAAAAAGAAAGCAGCAAAGATTCCCCTCCACCCCTACTAGAATGTCACGTCCATTGGCTCAGGTTTTCCTAGTCTAATCCTGGCAGAAGCTGAGTGCTTTCCAAACTATCCAAAGCTCAATCCCAGTCAAAGCTGAGTGGATCCCAGGCTATCATAGCCCTATCCCCTGGTGCAGATGGACAAATTCCAGACATTTACAGCAGTGTACATCACACTACAGATCTTGCTTGAGGACAGTGTCCACATGTCAGGAACTACTGGTAAAAAAGGTCACATATGCCAAACTTAATATGTTTTTAAAGTGCTCATAAACAGTAGGACAAAATTTTTAAAAATGAAAAGAAGCTGTCACCAAGGTACCTGGAATGTATATAGCTTTCTATTTTTAACATCTTCCCCCCTGGATTTACATTTGTACTTCTTAGCACCCTTATCAATCCCTTCAATAATAGCATGTGCGTGCACTCCAGTACAGCAAGGCCAGCAGTGCTGGCCCACAGCATTAAGGTTACAAAATTACTTCTTTAACTTTTAGTTGTTCATTATTTCTTCCCTGTTACCTCAACAGAATCAACCTGCTGTAGGCCTGTAATGTTCGTCCTTTTCCAACATGGGACCTTCCACAACCTCTCGTGGCTTGCTGACAAAACATCTGCCCGGCGACACATCACTCTGCCCTGCTTGTAGTCAATGTCAGCAAGAATCCCCACGAGAACCAGACGACCTTGAATCAGCCAATGGGAGACTGTTTTTTGTAGAGGGAAACTTTGTATTACAATCGAATGGAAGAAAGTCAAGGTGCCATCAGTGAAGTCAACTGATGTCCTCAGTGTCGCGAATTGCATGATAAGTGTCCATGCCAGCGTTGTAGCATATCAACCAAGCAAGTTACAATTTTTAATATTTTTTAAAAAACAAAGTTTCAAAGCACACGAGAAACACAAAAATATGATTGCTGACATGAGTATGACATATTCTATGTGAATATAAACGTTCAGAGCATTTGGTCTATTAGGACATCCCATCCACAGACACATCCGCCAAATAGTTCGTAACACTCGCTGGCCGCGGCCAAATTTTTTTGCAAGCGGTTTGCGAGGTTCTACGGAAAGAACTACGTGATGCCAAAATGGATTTGTGAATATTGCAATATGTGAAATGCATTAAATACATTTGACAACAGGCCAAATGAGGTTCGAATAAATGAACAACTGTGCTAGGACAATCACCTTTCCCTTTCAAATACTCGGTGATTGAAGACAGTCTTGAAGTACCAGAGACGTTAAGGAAACAGTATCAGGTAGAGTGCTCATATTTCAGTATAACGTACTATGTAGAAGGAATGAATTCTTGGTTTTCTTAACTTTTCGCAGGCCCTCGTGGCAGAGTGGTCAGCACATCACACTATGACACCAGGGGTGCCAGGTTTGAATCCTGGCAAGGGCATGGATGTTTGTGAGTGTCTATTCATCATGTCATCACTCATCACCATCTTCGTAAATTAGCCAAAAGTGGCACAAAAAGCAAAGCAATCAATCAATCAATTTTCCTGTTCCCAACAAAAAATGTCACCACACGCCACTGAATAATAGTATCCAAAAAGCTATCAATGCCTTAAATTTCCGTGTCAAAAATTCATCCCTGCTTTCTTTCCAAATTATTGTGAATAAAACTATTCAGTTTATCTGGAAAAAACTGGTCTTTTTTTACATTTATGAGCACATGCATGCAACTTCATTTTGCATTTTATAACTGAAAAACATGCACAAGCTCCCGCTGTACCATTTCTAAACAAATCGTCAGAATTGCTGTTGTAAGTCCACTTTATGCACAGTAAGGCTAATCGGGACTGGACCTACAGTTTAAAGTGGAATCCGAACCACTTGAGCCTCCACCGGGTATCAAACCTGGGACCCCTCGATTACAAGGCAATGACGCAACCACTGCGCCATGGGGGAGGCCCACAAATTGTCAGATTTCAATGAAATTTATTATAATGAAAATGTTTAAAACATCCCAGAGTTTTAACATTTTAGATTTACTCCTCAATACTACATTAATAATTCCTGCTACTTAGTGTTACTTTGGAAATTATATGAACTTCAGTTTCTAATGTAGTCATGCCAGTGCACCATGTCATTTCATGTCACTCTTGTCATTTTACATCTAATTTTCTTTTATCTGGCACACCACAGTACAGGTTTAGAAGTGCAGGGAAGGGACTAGCTTGGCAATGTTTTAAGTTAACTTTACATACAAACACACTAATCAAGGCTAGGCACATTACTAAAATTACTATGCACCGACATACATGTCATTATAATGTGTTTGAGATAAAAGGTCAAAATTATATCAATAAATTCATTTGTCTTTTAATTCATGTAATTAATAATAAAGTAATTATCTTATAATGATATTAAAACAATAATTTCTCATTTCCAGTTCATTTTTTCGCAATATATATATATATTCTTCCATTTGTTGTTTTTTCTTCCATTTGTTGATTTAAGTCCACTCATGCACACATAGGCTAATCGGGACATGACCTACAGTTTAAGGTGCGATCCGAAACACTGTGCAATGTCTCCACTGGGTATCGAACCCGGGACTCCTTGTTTACAAGGTGATGACATTACTACTCTATCGTCAGGGAGGCTGACATATTTCTTGTGAGAGTTGGAAGTGGCTCCGGCGCCGACCCAGCGTCGAATGGGTACCTGGGGGAAACCCTGGGGGGTAAAGGCAGTCAGGGGCGTGATGCTGATCACATCACCCCCACTCACGACCGGATCAAGAAAGTGTGGGGCGTTACCCCCACACCCCCTATACGCCTTCATGGCGTGGTGCCAAGCACAGGGGAGCACTTTACCTTTTTTACCTTTACCTTTTGGCCCAATTTTCATTCCTTCCAACCCACTTTGCATGTGCATGTTAAAAAGGGGCTTAGTATTTCTTTTTGGCCTAGCTAGCCATGACTGTTAGCATTTATGTGGATACCTGCAAGATGCTGTTGTCCAGTGGTTTGGCAGAGTGCTGTGCAGCAGCAATCTCTGTCGACACCAGTGTTTGCCAGTCCATAAACAGAGGGGTGCAGCAATTTCAACTGATTTTGTAGACAAGTGTGAAATAATACGAAGGGCTCGGGTGTAAAACATGGTAAGTGACATTTTGGTTATTTCTGAGTTCATTAAGAAAAAAAAGGTTATTAGAAGCTATACTGTATATAAATTGTTTACATGTTATGTTTACAAATTTCAGAAGGTTTCATTGAGTCAAATGCAAATTGTATGACATGGCAATTTCACTCAAAAATTTACATTTTAAGTCAAAATTGACCAAAATGTCACTTACTATGTTTTACACCTGAGCCCTTCATATGATAAACATGCATTATAGGGTTTAGGAACATCATATAGTAAATTAGAACAAAGTCTCAATATAGCCAATTTTTACACACTTGCAAACTAAATGCACATAGAATCCAAGTTGTTTCTAATCCTAGAAATTGAGGTTCCCTTGCTTATAAGCAGTGCCCTAAATACATGCATGAAGCCAGAGTATACACAGTGTAACACTACTTCACAGCATCTGTCTTCGTTCCTGTGATTGCACACTTATGCAAGAAGATAATCTCCAACCATAATCTTTGAGTAGGTTATTACATTCTCTTTTCCTAATGAACATAGTTCTTGCTCATGCATCATAACTTGCTGAACTTGCCAAATTGTTTAATCTTTACCTTATCAAGGTAAATATTGTCTAAATACTGCTCCTTACCACTAATCACATTTTGCTTCTAAGTGTAAGTCCATTAATGTATGGATTTGCAATCATATTGAGAAAATATTTCAGAGGTAGGATTCCTTTCAAATTGTAACCCAATGCATTTCGTAATTAAAAATTAGTTTTTGTTCCAAATCTGGAATTCTTCTAATACACACACAATGATGGTATAATTAGAGGCTAAAATAAAGCACAAATGCCCAAGAACAATGCGAATGCCCTTTGGTAGAAAGCAGTGTAGTCAACCTTGCTCTTTTCTCTCCAAATAAGTATTAATTATGCAATTACTATCTATTCTTTCTTCAAAGAATGATTCTGTCATCTTCTGTGTTTATAACAAAAAATTGAGAATCTTATGGGGGTTGAATGCTTCTCCGAATGCAAATTAAGGGACAGAGGGAATTCAAATTGCAAAACAAGAGTTCTTCTATCAGTCTTCTTTCTTCCTCAATTTGCTATTTTAATGTACGGTAATTATACAGCATGTATTGCACCAGCATCAGCATTACAGATTTTCAGATTGCAATTACCCTCGTCTTTCTTATTGTTCCAAGTATGATTCTGTCTATTTCAGAGTTCATAGTCAAACCTCCACAGAATCTGTAAGAAGGTGTAACTCTTTTCCAAACATAATGTTAAGTCTGGGATAGGGGGTAATTAATATGATATGAGATTCTTTCAAATTCTTGGCTTTCTTCTTCTAACATCATCATACCGTATTAGAGCTTAGAATGATGCATGGATGTCTAACAAAACAATGTGCAGCTTAATATCCTAACCCAGTGGTTCCCAAAGTGTGCGGCATGGCTGACGTACAGGAGTGCTGCGAAATGTTTCTATATTTTTCAATGAAATGATACGATTGTTTCAAATATGTGCTTATTTAGTACGTTTTACACACAAAATGTTTCTGAATATGAAATATGTGTTTATTTTATAACTTCAGGCAAGCAAGTGTTAGATACGTCTACATTCTGCCTTAGCCGCCGTGGAAATGTTTTGAAACACTAAGGGTGCCATGAAAAGAAAAAGTTTGGGAACCCTTGCCCTAACCTGAGATATGTCAGTGCTAAAATCTGCTTCTCATCCATCATCCATGAAATATCAAATCATTTTAATATTCACACAACTCTTCCCAAATAGCTCTTATCAATGTTATTCTCCTCACTCATTCCCTATAATCTGTGCTGTGGCTCGAGGAAGTTCTTTGGGCTTCAGACGTTCATGTTAACAAATCAAGCAAAACAATTAGAAATATAAATTCAGATCAAGAGCCATACTTAATTCAAGATTGAAATCTGAAACTTAAAACCTGCAAAGTATGTTGCAATGGGGTGTACAACCAATGCAACCATGATATGAGGTTCATTCAACATCACAAAAATCTTGGGAGATATTTTTGTGTGTGTACCCTCTTCAATACTTGTTTTTTGCTGATACTGCACCTCACACATTATCTTGGATTGTCACCATACAAAATTAAGTTCAGTGGTGCTTCATCTAGCAAACACAAAGCCTTTTCAGTGATACCTCTTCACCCAATACATCATTTCAGTTGATTTTCATCAGATACATCATCACATCATGGAAACAAGCTATATCTTGCTGGGAATAAATCAAGTCATCAACTGCAGAACTCCCTCATGTACACTATCTACCAAAAAGTAATTGGGCACCTACCTGAAATGTTTGCCTGAGGTCCGTGCTCTGTCAAAACCTGGTCGTGGCACCTATTGCTGATATAACAGCAGCCACCCTTTGAGGCATGGCCTTAATTAGGTTGTAGAGGACATTCTCTGGAATGTTCTGTCATTCGTCTTGGAAAATCTCCAGGAGGTTGGCAACTAATGTTGGTCACATCTCCCAAGACCTTCCACCAGTCCTACTTGTCCTAAAGGTGTTCAATGGGATTGAGATCGGAGCTCTAGGCAGAACAATTCAAGCATTGAACATTGTCGTCTTGATACCCGAGTGCCATGTCCTTCACAACTGGTTCTCTTGCTTATTGAAACACTTCAGACATGGTTCAGGTCAAATAACCTAACATCATGGACTGTGCAATTACTTTTTGGCATGTTTCATTCATGTAATGTGCTTCAAAATTCAATTTCTGTCATGTGCTACTTGTTAGTTTCTTTCTCTTTTTTTGTGGATGTTCTGTAATGGTACAAACAATATCATCCACTTCAAAATTACCTCTAGTTTGAGTCAAGGTGCATCATGTTGGTGAGTCTCCTTTAAAAATTCCCCTCTAAATGTTTTTTTCTTCTTGTATTTCGCATACCACTTTAGGAGATATTTCCTTTCCTTAAAATTCACTCACTTCAGCCATTACTTCAAATTGGTTACATGAAAATTTAATGAATATGGGGCTGTAAATGTGTGTGTACTGTATCTTCTTTCAGAAACGCAGTATATTTCATTGTTGATATCTGGATTTATTCAGAATCCAACATTTGTAATAAAAAAATCTACTGATTTCTCTCCCCCATCAAGAAATTTGCTCCTAGGACTGGGAATGGCTTTCAGAAGTGGCACATAAAGAGTGGCACATAAAGTGATGTCTAACGACTTAACAATAACAATCATGATTTCACAATATTAATATTCTACATGAGGAATCAGAATACAGAATATCTTCAGATCATTTAGTAAGAACCACCTGATGTATCTTTTACGTTGCTTACTGTCTTGCTAAGTTGCATTCACAATTGTAAAGCAAAATATGTACACAAAAAGTTTAAGTTATCCCCAATACATTTTACTGTACCATGAAGACATATTTGGGGGTGCACACATTCTCAATCTTAACCATATTGAAGATGGTGTGATCAGCACCATGCTTTGATCCAAAATGCCCATTCATTAGAAGCTGAGTAGGTTACAGAGCTACTTCTATGGTGACGCTATCAGAAAAATGCCCTGGATTAGAACAAGGGTTTCTTGTGTGGCAGTCAGACATGCTACTGGCTGGACTACTAGGATTCACTTCACAATTCCAAAATTTTCACGAGAAAATAAATAATCAGTTGAATCAAAATACTGATCACGAAGGTCTGAGTATTTTTTTGCATTCAATTTCTTATGCAATGTCTCGTTGTATCAAAATGTCTGATTGGAAGCAGTACACAAGAATCACATGATCATTTTATTCAGTCAGATTTTTCTTAATAATACCAGCACCTACTAAGTGATATGAAGATTATGCAGCATTCAAATTATTATGACAGGAGATACTATGTTTTTAATAATGTAAAAATATATCTTTAGAAAGCAAACGTGCAAACATTCTCTGAAATCATTTACTGACAAAGTCAAAGTACATTCACATGATGAAATTTCATGTACATATCTCATACACTGTTGACCTAATCTTCTCCAACATCACATAGAAAGTTCTCAAGTCAATGCTGTGAAACACAGATCAAGTACAATACAGGGTAATGCTAACGATAAAAAGTATGCCAAAATCAAAAACAGCCTATTTGAAGGAGACTTAGAAACTCCACTAACTCCTCACAATAACGTAGCATGGTAAACTCCACGACCACTTGCTCGGGAACACATCGAAACACATACATCACTTGGTAGAAAAAAAGAAATCGTGATACGTATGCAAGTCACAATATCTTGCCAGTGAAAAAATACGAGAGTCAAAAACTAATTTCCCGAAATACCTTTTTGGATTTCCTTGTAGTAAAAAACAAAATGTCAAGCCATCTTCATTGCTCATATGCTTTATATAATACACTTTCAAATATCTACTGAATTTAATACTCCATGAATGAAAAACTTGAATGCAGTAAAATACATTCCACAAAAAGGTGACCCGATAATCAGTCAGTTGTGTTTAAGGCACAAAATCAAATTAAGATCACATGCATCTCAGACCTTGAGGACCAAAGAGTATATCACGGGGATGGATAAACAAAATGATTCACTCAGAAAAACAATAACAGTAATAAATTAAATAAAAATCAATAAAAAATACATAACTCTATGACTATCTAAAAAATGAAACAAAATAATACTCTTCTATTAAAAAAAAATTCTCATGCTATGGTACTTACCAAAAAAAGTGTCAAATAATTAAACTGAAAAAAAAAAAGGATTTAAACAACATAAACACTACAGCATAAGAATTTTACTGCATCATTTGATAGTCCTTAAATAAATATACAAGGAATTTAAATTAACCTTCAATATCACACAAGTCATCATCTTCCTCATCACTGTCATCAGTGGGGAAGTCGACGATAAGGCGTTTCCTGTCTTCCAACGACAACTCCAAAGCTGTGTCAGCGTCTGAACATGCTTTCTGCCATCGCTCTCTATACTGGTCTGGCACTGGCTTACCTGAAGTGTTGCTATATTTATGAACATACCTGAAAGAAAAGAAATAAACATAGTGGCAACTTGATAGGACTGCTAAAATAAATATAAGGGTCATTTCATAAATAACGCACACTATTTTTTTTTTCCTTACATGTTTATTGAATGTTAGGCAGTATCTCCTTAGAGTCAATCAGTGTAGTCACCCTGCTTCTCAATAAATGTAAGGAAGATTTACTGTGCCAGTTAGGGTACCACTGTTGTTCAGTCCGCAGATGACTCTAGTACCGCTGCAGAAAACTTTTCCAGGGAGGTAAAACATTGTCCAAGCATGGGCTCTTTCAACTTGGAGAATAAGTCGAAGTCTGGTGGACTCGTGTCTGGACTGTATGGCCGGTGAGCCACTTGCTCAGCAAATTGGTCATAACCTTCCTCAGGTCTGGGTATGCAAAAGGAGTGGTCCATCCTGAAACAAGCCAGGTATGTTTTTGTACATTTTTCTGTGTAATTTTTGGATCAAGGCACGATAAAATGCTGCTGTGACACTAGTTTCATGTGAAACTCTATTAAAATGTTTTGGTCGGGGAGATGATGGGATTTCTCCACTCGTTTAACCTCGACTTCAACTATGCTTCAAAGTCTACGGTCCACTGTTTGCTCAGCACAAACTTCATGCAAAGCACTGTGAATTTTTGTTGAGTTTTTGCCAAGTAAACTTTTCAATTTTGATGCACATATTTGATCTTCAACTGTCACATTTCCCGAGGCATTAACAGATGCCACTTCTAGCACTTGTCACTTCCAACTGGCATAACTTCTACTCTAATCGTATCATCCTCTCTGCATTATTTGTGAAATGACTCTCATAACATACTATGGAACAACATAAGAGGTACAAGTATAAAAAAACATAACATTGTTACTAATTACTTTACTGTCAGTATAATTAGTATTACTACTTTTTGTACAAAATCCAGAAGTTTAAATTTTGTGTTTCCTTATTACACCTTTAGGTCCCTTCCAAACAGAACAACTATTCTACCCAATTACATCTAAGAAAAATGAAAAAGCTACTCATTTCAAAAGGTTATCACACATTTTACTTATATTGGTGTGACAGATATTTCAGTGCCATTGAAGTTTTGCCACCTTGGGTGGTACCGATATCTGGGCTGGCCCATGGACTAAATAGTGCACTTGACCATTTTTGTCATAGGCAAAAACAGCAAATGCTTCAGCCATACCATATCAATGTTGAAACCACAACAAAAGTTCTACCCTACAAAATACAATTCTTCCTAATGGTGCTCATTTACCTCCTGGGTCATTCCACATCAAATCAACGCAAAAATCTAAGATTTTGACACCCATAAATTCCTATTTCGATGAAATTTGGTACACACTTTTCCATTATGGTAGAAAGAAATCCCCTAAATTTTTTTCACTCTATCTCAAACGGTTTTAATTTTACAGCACTTTGAAATGTCATCAAATCAGTGTTGTCTGTCACTCTTGAGAATCTCAACACAAGATACCCTTGCTTACATTTTCTTTTCTTCTTAACCAATCATCAGATCTCCTTGAAATTTTACACAAAGTTCAATGAAATAATGAGGATTTCAGAAAAAAGTACATCAGCACTCAAAAATTTTTACAAATGCCTATAAAAAGACTAATAATGGATTTGTAGCCCAATTTTTTGTAGTGGGAAAACTAGGTTACGAAAATCTGAATTTTCATCATGTGGGTATGATGGAACCAAAAACTTTTGATGTTGAAAATCATTGCAAAGACATGCTCTTTCTCAACAAAAAATAAAATTTTTGGTTTTGTTATTCCTTCTAACGAAAATTTTACGATTTTTGGAAATTGCCTAAAATTTCAGCGTCAATCCATACCAAATGGTCCAGCACTGGTCACTCGACCATTTTTAAATTTTTTCATTTGTTTGTCGCCGTAACCCCTGTACAAGGGTAGTTCAAAACAGGCATTATTTTTCTAAAACTAGACTTCGTTTGAAAATGGCAGCCATTTTTGTTTGATGACTTGCAACATTTTTGGCCTATGCAGACAGTTGCGATAATTATGATAACTCAGCTAAGAAAAATTATAGAAATCTGGGGTAAAAAACATTGTTTTCAGTACATTCCAGGCTATATTTTATGTTCCGTATCTTTTTTCACCACATCTAATGCAAATGGTTCAAATTTAGGGTCAAAACTGACTGATATTCAATTTTGAAGGGAAATCAATGTATAGAATATATTTTTTTTAGTAGATAAGCAATGAAATATCAGAGCTATAATTTGTTTTAGAGGAACCATGTGCATCCAAAGTTTCAGCAGAAAATATTTGACACACAGCCGTACACACCTTTACTTTGATAATAGCTACTAACGGGCTTTCTATGACATTCGTATGTTGCAATTAATTAATATGTACGATAATCGTAATTGCATGATAATTAATTAAAAGTAAATAACTATAATTGTAACTAATAACGTAAATTTGTCTGTTTTTGCGAAAATTTTGATGTATGTATTTTTTCTGAAATCCTCATTATTTCATTGAACTTTGTGTAAAATTTCAAGGAGATCTGATGATTGGTTAAGAAGAAAATAAATAAAATGTAAGCAAGGGTATCTTGTGTCGAGCGTCTCAAGAGTGACAGACAACACTGATTTGATGACATTTCAAAGTGCTGTAAAATGAAAACCGTTTGAGATAGAGTGAAATAAATTTAGGGGATTTCTTTCAACCATAACGGAAGAGTGTATACCAAATTTCATCGAAATCGGAGTTGATGGATGTCATGACCTCGTTGAAATGGTGTGGAATGACCCTCCTTTATTATTTCAGGTACCCACATGCCTGCAATGGGTTTTGCTTTGGAAAAGACACTGCATTATTAGACATTAATTTACAAAATCAGGGCATATGAATTAAAATTTATATTCGAAACAATAACAAAAAGATAAAAATTTGCACTAAAATATTGGCTATTTATAGATATATCAGATCAGCAATCTAACCAATTAACTGATCACCAGGTTTTTAATCTATTTTTTTCCTTTACAGGTATGTAAGAAGTAATAAGTTATGGCAGCGTATGAAGTTTTATACTCCAAAAAAAACAAACTATTTTGCTTCTTAGTACCTATTTTAGGTTTATATATTTTTAAAGGTTTTAAAGGATTTTTATGTCACGCAGAGGCATTTGGTTTGTTTGGCCACGAAAAATTCAATGACGAATGTGTTTGAAATGTACTCTTTGTCGATTTCCCTTCCTCCAAGTCCATGGTGATTTTTCAAAGCTTCTTTGCAAACTTCTGAACTTTGATGTCCTGCTCACTTTCACACCACTTCGGTGCTTTGTGGCATTCACGCTTTGCAAACTAACATTTCAGCATATAAGATGATCATCACAGATAAAATTGTGGAGACTGTGGATAACATGAAAACCGATTGGCTAACTATACGTCGAAGAGTGGATTTTAATAGCAAATTTCCAAGGGTTTAGTTCTGCCATCGCCGTAGGGTTAGGCAACACACATAACGTTATGTAAGATAGTGCGTGCGTATTTCAGGATATGGATGCCCCATTTTCATTGATGGTGACTACCTAATCAGTATTTTTCAGGAATTTTAAACTATTTTAAGTTATTTTGAATCTACTTGTCAGTTCCTAAAATAGGCTCTAAAAATCCTAAAGTAGGTCCTAAAAATGTTAAGTTAGGCTAAAAAAAATTCTGAAGTTCTTTTGAATCTACGATTCAAATAGTTCAATACGATACGATAGTTCACTTCTCCACCACCAGGTTGAAATATGGCACTGTACTTCCATGATGGGTTGTAATAATGACGTAAACTGCTCCAATTGGTTATGGATTTGCCTTTACCTTGCAATAAACGAGAGAATATATTCTCGCAACTTCTAGCCACTAACAAATGTATTTCTAATTAAACTGAACTGTGCTAACCACTCTGCCATCAAGCAGAGTAGGATATGTGCTCTGTTTGAATCCTGGATAATGGAGTGGGATGGGGGGGGGGGGGCATTTGTTCGATTAATCATCATCACCTAGAGTTAGATATAACCAAAATAAGATTTCACGAAGCTCTTCAGAATCTAAACAGAAAGAATTGGGGAAAAAAGGATCTAGCTATTATTTGATACCAATAAATTTAAAATTATTAAAAATAACATACTACTACTCACTTTTTCTTCACCCATGATCTTGAAGGAGGTTCATCAAAAAACTGAACATGTATTTCATTTCCACGTTTGTGTGCTTGCAGTTTCGGATGATTGCATACCAGACTTGGCCACCATGGATAACCATCTAATTTGGCCCACACAAGATCACATAATTCAAACACTGCAAAAGGAAAATATAATTTACTACCACATTTACTTTAGTTCCACACATAACTATGCACCAATAAAACACTGCAACTCAGATTACGCATTCTTCAGGGGTCTTTTGCTCAAGAACTTAAAATATAGGAAAATGTAGAATCCGGGAGATAGCTCCAATATTTCATTGCATTGGAATAATGAAAATTAAATATAATGTGAGTACATGCAAAATCTAGGAACACGGCCTGAGTTCCATTGTACTTAAAGCAAAGTAAAACTTTTGTACAATGTCAAGGCACAAACCATGAGTTCATTAGCCATTGACCCTTGAAAAATGTGTAACTGAGTTTCCCTAATGTTTGTAATTAGTTGGTTTGATTTATTTTATTTAGCCTTTAGCAATGATTTGATGAAACTCATGAAGGGACACTCACAAAGAACACCCAAGCCCAGGCTGGAATTCAAACCCAGAACCCTTGGCATTGTAGCATGCTGTGCTAACCACTCTGCCATGGAGATCCACTGTAATATTACTCCAAAACTCAGAATAATGAATATGGCTCTCAATATTTTTCAATACTTCCACATGAGCCAAAATAAACATGCAAGGGAAACAGGATTACTGTTCACATATGCTACAAATAATTCCAGGCCTAAATGAAGCGAATCAGTAAACACCAAAACTTGATGGCGGAAAATTGTATTTTACTCTGAATCAAAATTATATAGGTGTTGTTCTTTTCTAATTTGCATGTGTATTTAAACTGCACCAGCACAAAAAACTTGGCACGACCCTTATAGTGCAATAAATAAATCAACCTTTAGTGGATGTTTGGTCCATATTTTAACCAGCACCATATGGCAGCAATTAATCTACTGCATGAACAACAGGGTTCTCCAAATAGGAATATTTGATAAGTTTAATTTTCTTTTTCTTCTGATTCTGTTGTTCGGGAAGGGGATACCAATATTTCCCTTCCCGCATGAGTGCTATTCTTTTGAGACAATAACAAAACCAACCCCAACTAACCATGGTATATATCTATAGTTTTCTTTCTATGAATTTCTTGTTGAACACTGCACATTTGAAAACCATGAGAAATAAAAACATCCTGTTCCAAAAGGCTTACAACAGGGAGGTGTGATGTTGACTAGACACTTTGCCGTTCCCAAAACTTCATGAAAGGGTCACTTTTTTTAAAATGTTATTTATTACGCAGATATTTTCCTCTTGTAAGTTTCCTTCCTTTTTTTTGCCTATAATCTTCACGGAAGTATAATCTCTTTAAAACAAGGACTCTGTAAAGGTTACGAGACCAGAAACAGTACACAAAAACTATTTTTTTACATGCAGTCTTCTCACTAAATTTATATGTGCCAATATACAGTCAGTCACAAAAATAGCACCACTGCGTTTGTGCTCCGCTATGAATTATATGGCATTCCGTCAACTGGATGATATAGAAAACAATTTCTATTGTTCAGAGCCTGTGAACTGGACAAGAGCAAGGGTGGAGCCATGATCGCATACAGAGTGGATAAAAATCATGCAATTTTTAAGAGTGGTGCTATTTTTTGTGACGGACTGTATGTAAAACTAACTGAATTTACATAGATGCACAACAAATGTATATTACTCTATTTACATGAGTAATCAAGCCACGTTCGTGCTGGGGACGTCCACACGACCTTGGCACATGTTCTCCCACTGTTTCAAGATGCTGTTCTCTGGTGACACACTGCAATTTTGAGTTCATTGTTTGACTGAGAGTCAAATGGCAGATGGAAGTCAAAGCGATGGCTGACACAAGTGATTACACAATTGAGGAGTGTTTGTAGCCACTGAATGGGTCCATGAACATTACATTAACTGTATATAAATAGATAAAAATATCATGATCTACTTCGTTGCATGGTTTGAGAAGGCACAATTGACAAAAGACGGTGTTGCAATAGAAAAAAAAGTTTTGGCAATGTCTGGCACTGTTCACAACATGCCAAGAAGTGAAAGACCATCCACAAGGTTTGAACTTAGTGCAGATGTGGCAGAAACTTCCCAATGATCCACAGTTAAATCCACACAACAACATACCCAGAAGGCAAAAGTCATGTTCACAGATTATGTGTGATCACAGATCCCAATGTATTTATCTTGGGAAAAGAAAATCCACATTTCTTTGAAGATATTGAGCCCCATCCACCTCATGTAATGATCAGGGCTGGAATAACGGCAACACATCTGTTTGGTCTGTATTGTTTTACTGATTCAGTAGATAATGTTAGTTACCCACAAATGATCAACGACTGGCTCATTCCACAAGTGCAAGGCGTGGAATTTGAACAGTGCTTGGTTTCAGCACAAAGGGGTGTCGGCCTACCTCAGATTAGTTGTTCAACACCAACTGATCTAACAACACCAACTAGGGTTTTATCAAGGAGGAGGTGCAGAAGTGTTCAGTGTTACTACAATCTTTTGATTATGAAATTCCCTGACATTTCCAGTCCAAAAATGATTTTTTTCCAGACATGTTTATCACCATGATTTACACTTTTGAACCTTGTGTTTATCAATTAAATATATAATCCGTTAATTATTATGAATATTCACTTTCACAATTTTTTTATAGCAAATTTAATTCTACACACACAAGAACATGTGAAAATTCGAAGAGTAAAATGTAAAATTACAATCGGCGTCAAATGTATTGGGTGTTACAATCACGTGCATATAGCCTTCAGGCTAACGTAACAGAGGTACATTATTTGACCATAACAGTCCACAATATAAAAACAACGGAAGTTCATAAACCATACACAATACTTCATTTTCTGGCAGATTTATAATGTCGTAGAAAATGATGCATCTTTGCTTACATTTATAAGTACACAGCATCTGGAGAAATTTTTGTTTCATATAGGAATTCTATAGGAAATGCCAACATGACTAAGATCTATAAAATAATAGACGATAACCTCATCTTCACCAACCTTTCCGATAATTATGATCATATTGTCAATGTACTTTACTTATCAATCAGATATCTGGACTGCAAGTTTTACTTTGACATTCTTTCTATTATCTAGTATTATAAAAGTGAAAATTTATTACAGAAATTTGAAGGAACCATAATTTTGCACAAGACTGAGAATCATAAGAACGAAAGAAACATGTTCAAGTTTCTAAACTGAATCTGTTTTTGGGAGTGCCAAATCCAGAAATGGAAGTGAACTGCTTGATCTCAGCCATACTTGGGATTATGTGATCAGCATCATGCCTGGCCACCTTTAAACCCCAGGTACCCATCGATACGAGTCTTGGTGGGCCTCAGAGGTACACAGAAACAGGGAAATGACTGGAAAAATTCCTGGTCCAGATCACTTGCCTGGGGATTTGAACCCGGGTCTTTCATGTGGTATGATGCTACTACCAACTGAGCTACCTCTCCAGAATCGATTCAGTCTTTCACTTCTTCCTAGCTACAGTCCGTCACAGGGTTCCCTCATTACGCAATTTTTCATCTCTGCATCTCCTGTCTTTTCTAAACTTACAAACTGCTTATCAGCAACGTTTTCAGTTATTTACACAAAATTGTGAATGGCAAAATCCTCTGCAACACATTTCTTGAGGAATTCCACTTTCGAGTACCTATGTGCGCAACACGCAACACAAGATTATTTTATACAAAAAACCTAGACTAGAAATTCAAAAAAGATCTCTCTTTTACAGACTTGCAGCACAATACAATGATCTCCCCTCAAATACTGATATATTTTCCTCCGAGTTTGCCTTTCGGTCTTCCATCAGAAGAAATGCTTGTAATTAATATCACATAGTGTCATCTTTTACTTATTTTTTTGTTAATTTGCTATTCACTTTTATGTTGTTTTGTTACTCTCAATTATTTTTTCATTTATTTTTTGCTTATTATTATTGCTTTCCCTTTGTTGACAATTTCAGTGTAAAATGGCCACCTGTGATGTATCTGGAATTTTCTCAATAAATAAAAAATAAATAAACCATTAATTCTTGAGACTAAACCATGGGAGTACTGCATTCACAACTTGCAGCCATGGAAAACTTGGTTTGGAATGTGTGTTGAACAATGAAAGGAAAGGGAACCAAATCTCACCCCAAGCAGACAAATTCTAAGGTGTGTTTTTATTTATTTTTCTCTCTCCTTTCTTCGAATATCTTAATTCCAACATTGCATGTATGTGTGTTTGCATTGAAAAGATCATCATCATACAAGATTTGGATGTGGAGTTATTCACACTAAAAGTTTCATTGAGTAAGCATGCACAGTCATGGGACATTTTGGCTCAAGTTCCGATTCAGAGTTAATCATGGTACAAAGGCATATTCTACACAACTCTATTTATGTCTGTTAACACATGCCTCCAGTTTTAGTGATTACTTGCTGAATCTAGTCTGAAGAACGATTTTTCCCTTCCATACATTCGTACATGATTCTTTGTTTGCAGTCAGCCATTCATTTGATGGTTTTGGATACAGACTGCTGATGTCATCTACTTCACGTATGTGGGGTACGGAGAGGTATTATGTTGTTATGTTGAGTGAATCAGGTTTAGGGCTCTTAGCATTACCATAACATCTAATCTCAAGCACAAAGCCCCCTTCGAACCTTGCTGAAACTCCAATCTCGGATATAACTGGAAACCAAGAATGACTGCTTGCTGCATAGCGCAAATGCTCGCTAAGCTCCTTTTCAAATCATAGTTTATCTGGTAAATAATACTTAATGAAGAATTTACAGTGCTAATTCATTTCCCCAAGCTTCGAACTTACTTCCACAATTGTTTCCAGTATTCCAAAGTACTTTCGCTGGCCCCTGTGGCAGAGTGGTTAGCACATCGCACAGCGAAGCCAGTGGTCCCGAGTTGAATCCCGGCCAGGGCATGGGCGTGGGCGTTTGTGAGTGTCCATTCATCAATTTCATCATATCATCACTTATCACCATCTTCGCAAATTAGGCAAAAGTGGAACAAAAAGCAAAGTAAAATAAACTAAATCAATCAATCCAAAGTACTTTCTAATACTTTTATAAAACATCTAACAAATCATTAAACATTTGGAAGGTCCGGTAAAAGTTTACTATACGTCGGACACCTATAACTTCCGAGTTTTCGTCAATTTTTGACATTCGTAGTTACCTATCTGCTTTGCGGAACATTCCGTGAATGGTTTTAGTGGCTATCCATCCCAGAATCGGTGCGAAATTTAAACAAAAAAATTATATTAGTTTGAAATTCTTGACTCAAATTTCCCACTGATTCCGGGCTCTGCCCCTGGGGTAATTGACCTACCACCCCCAACCGCTAACGTGGCCCCACCTCCGCTCACCCCTGCTTTTTCTATAGACCCCCTGTTGAAGGCATGTTAGAAACTGGCGGGAGTCACCTGCCCCCAAACTTTTAAACTTGATGAAATCCATTTCCAGGATACGGAAAACTTACCTGAATTTCACACAAAACACCTTCCCAATGTTAGGAACTTATTACGGTAAGTAGTTTCTTCTGTAGAAATGAAGAAATCTGTCCGACGGATAGTAAACAAGTACCAAATGGAGTGTTCCGTGAAACATTGTATGTCGGTTACGTGCTACAAAACTAGGAATTTGTTGCTTTTTTTCAAATTTCCAGACGTGACCCCCTTTTTTTTTACAACAGATTCGTGGTTAGGAGGCCAAAATTAGTTAGTATACCGAAAATTAACAGAATTGGAGGCTTTCTCCATATTGTCAATTCGTTCCTGGATGTTCCTAAATACAATGTTAATCTGGATGAGTCGCAGATCCATTTTGTGCAGAAAAAAAAATCAACTACTTTTGAGACTTAACCCAGGTCATCTACATACCAGGCTGACGTCCTACTGACTACACCATCATCCAGTTAATTTTTCAATCCCACGATTGAACAACAATTAGGGAATACTTGATTTTAACCAGTGCCACCATTATGGCATATGCAAATTCCTTCATGGTAAAATGTACATTAAAATTTCGGTAACCACCAAACGTCTCTAATTCCCTTATTTTTGTACTTTTCACATTGATACTTACGTATTCTGCATTCCTAAAGGTTCTTCAAGTTCGAGTTTCGTTTTTGGCACGCAAATAATCTCAATTTTCGAAATATCGAGCATTTTTATTTTGTTCGCTTTTGCTTGCGTTACACGCAATATGGCGCAGAAATCTTGACTAGAGTAGTCCATGATCAGTGGTTATGCAGTGTTGCAACTTTCTTCATTGAAAAATACCTACTTTCGTGTTACTGATTTTGTATTTTTTTCCAGGATCGAAAACTCCACGAACCATGCACGGATAGACCCACGAACCATTCATAAATAATAGCCCCACGAATCATGCACGGCAAGGTTAGGTTAGGAAACATAGTTAAATTTGTTTTTCAAAATTAAAATTTTTTTTCGGGTTCGAAAACCCCACGAACCATTCATAAATAGCCCCACAAACCATTCACGGATAGCCCCACGAACCATTCACGGATAGCCCCATGAACCATTCACGGATAGCCCCACGAACCATTCATAAATAGCCCCATGAACCATGCACGGCAAGGTTAGGTTAGGAAAGATAGTTAAATTTGTTTTTCAAAATTAGAATTTTTTTTCGGGTTCGAAAACCCCACGAACCATTCACGGATAGCCCCCCAAACCATTCATAAATAGCCCTATGAACCATTGACGGATAGCCCCACGAACCATTCATAAATAGCCCCACGAACCATTGACGGATAGCCCCACAAACCATTCATAAATAGCCCCACGAACCATTCATAAATAGCCTCACGAACCATTCATAAATAGCCCCACCAACCATTCATAAATAGCCTTAGAGATACTGGGCGAAAGGGGGGGGTTATAACCCCCATCAACCTCACATTGAGCACGCCACTGATCCTGTGCACGTCATGTTGTCGCAAGTTCGTAATCAGAAATGATGAACAGTAACTCACGTTTATTTACGTTCTAGAACTGTTACACAGTTACAAAACCGCGTATTTGGAAACACTGACCGGTTGTTACGTCATGAAACGCTCGCAAATATTTGGTTCAGGTAGTAGACGGACATCAAGGGAACAGCTTTCGTGCATCGGAGTGACATTAATGTCGAAAATTACATGATTTATCGGCAAAAAAATTTCAACGAGGTGAAAACAAACTTCCAAGACCTTCCTAAAGTATAAATAAACCCATTTCGGTAAGTACTCCTCTCCTGTAAAATTGAAGAAATACGTTTTGGGGATACGAAAATTTTACCAAATGTACTACGGACGAATATTACAAAAATGTATTGCTTGTATTATGTAGAGAACTTTATTACAAATTATGTGCAGTTGACTATCACATCTACAGGAATCGAAATCCCTGCATACAATTGCAATAAATAATAGTATATAGCAACCTAACAGCAGACTACTTTTGCAATAATAGAATTAAATATAAATTCAATCTGCGGGTGCTATTTACCTGTAGAAATTTACGAAAGAAAAACTGTAACGGGTCCGCAAACTGTTTTCAAATAGATGTAACATGGAGAACAATTTAAAGTACCACGAGACTGCTAACCTATTTCGTATATACAATTTCAGATTAGTAAAAATGTAACAATGTACGCAAAAGGTGAATTAAAAATTAATACCTGGTTCGTCTGTTTCCAATCGTGCTTTTTTGGTACTTGGTGTTTTGGATTCAGCACTTTTTCTTTTGTCTTTGCTTCTCGAAGGTGTACCTCTTACAGACGATTTTGCTCCTCCACTTTCCACTTTACTGTTTCCCGGTGACTTGGTAAAATAATTAAAAAGTGTGTTTCTCTGAGGCATTTCAATGAATATTTCACAGTCACACGTATCACATTTAGTTTGCCAATCTAACACAAACAAATCACAACACACACACACAATCACACCTTCAGATCGCTGCACACAGTGCTTTGGCGGGAGTTGTTATGATGCACACTATTGCCAGAACTTTCTCTGGGGAATAACTAACTACTAAATTGTGGTACAGAGTAGCCAGATAAAATTAGAGAAAGTGATAGATTCTTATTTCAGTTGCCAACTTATGAGGGTTATTCCTGAGAAAAATGATCGATCAGACAATTCGATTATTGATGGCGGGGAAAGAACTTCCGGTTAGGCGAATTTTGCAATGTAAACAAGTGTAATAAGATCGTCACCGAGCTTATTTTCTTATGAAAGATCAGAAACAAAATGGATCACTTGAAATTTTTGAGTGATATAGGGGAACAAAGGTAACTAGAAAAGATGGGCCATTAACCGGATCCTTTGGATGCAGATATAAGGGACAACTAATATTTTCCAAGGCAGTGTTGATCTTCTACCATCAGTTTCGTTTTTGAGAAGACTTCTCCAAGTTGAAATGAAGTTTACATTAATTATAAACATTGAAATACTTCGATCACAACAGTAAAAGACATAATAATAATAATTACTACGGTTAAAATTATTGTTATACACTAATAATATACCTAATTAAATTAATTTTATTCGAATTTTATAATTGTTGTTGTTTATTATTATCATGTTTGTAATGATCCTGAGAAACCATACTCATTAGTAATCCTAATGTTATTTACTCGGTGTATATGTAATCATTGTTATTATGTTCAACGTTATTTAATTTACTTGTTCAATGTTACATGTGTTAATAAGGTGCGTTGCTAAATTATAAGAACGGTATGGAATTTGAACATATCGTGGGAACGGAAAGGAAACAGGAAACGAAAGTGATGCAAACTGACGGAGAGAGGAAAGCATGTTATGAGAAACGTTGCACTGTTCAGGGAGACGTGTATGTGTAAGAGCAGGCAAGGTCGAAGTCAAAAGAGCGTTGCAAAATGATAACAACGGAGTGCGGTTACCCCAGCAGATGTCGTTGCCAGTGGCTACAGAAGGCGCTGTTGCAGCTAGCGTGCAGATCGCGATGTATTCATGCTTTGTTGAGGAGTACGACAGCATTGATGAAGCTGCAGAATGGGCCGTCGAGCAAGATTGTCGGAACGTGAAAAGGGGCAGATATTGGCATATAAGGAAGAGAGAGTGTCTTCGAATGAGATTGCACGCCGAATTTGTCGCAGCGCCTGTGTGGTGAACAATTTCATAAAACTTGGAGACAGGTATGGAATGAAGAAAGCACCGGGAAGGCCGCGGAAATTGACGCCCCGACAGGAACGTGACGTCCTGAGGAAGCTGGCTGCTGGCGAAACATCCCTCAGACAGTTGGCTCGTGATCCTCATATTCATGTGCATCAATCAACGCTATCACGGGCTGTGAAACGCAGCAATCGTCTCCGATATCACAAGCCCAAACGACAGCCACGACTCACAGCACAACACAAGGAGCGTCGCGTGTCCACATGGCGTGGAAGGAGGAATGGCGGCGGGTAATATTCAGTGATGAAAATAAATTCAATTTGGATGGTCCCGATGGTTGGAGATACTATTGGCATGGTCTCCGCAAAGAGGAAAAGATCTCCTCCAAGAGACAACAAGGAGGACAGTCTGTAATGGTGTGGGGTGGATTTGGTTATCATGGGAAAACGAATTTCGCCTTTCCCACAGGCCGTATGATAGCGCTCGGATACCAAAACGTCCTAACGGACAATCTATTGCCATTTGCCAATGACATTGGTGGCGATCAGTGGCGTTTTCAGAAAGACAACGCCACTATACACACTGCTGAGCCCACTATCTTCTGGTTTCTTGACAGGAATGTGCATGTCATTGATTGACCTGCGATTTACCCTGACATTAACCCCATGGAAAACCTGTGGGTTCTTCTGTGACGTTCAGTGTACGCCAATGGAACCCAGTACAACAACGTTCATAACCTGAGAAATGCTATCGTTGCTGCATGGGATGCCCTTGATGCTAATCTATTGAAAACGCTGGTGGACAGCATATATAATCGGGTCTTCAAAATGGTGTACTGGACTGGTTCGTGTATTGGCTATTAAAGTAGTTCTGGGATGCCGTTCTTATCATTTTGCAACAGTAAACATGGTCACTTTTAAGGTTCGTTGCTTTGTACATCTCCTTGCCTACACATGACTTCTGGTCAACACGTTTTCTCTTTCTGTACATTAGGTGAGCATTGTAATGTGCTGTGTGCCTGTACCTGTAACTTAGTAAACGTGTCACACTTACTTTTTGAATCGTTATTATCATTTTGCAACGCACCTTACCTGCTTTTATAATTGTGTTTATCAGTAGTAATTTATTATTATTCTGTTAATAAGGCCTTGCGTGGTCGCAAGGAATATGTAATATTTTTTATATTTGTGTATTAACGTTTAGCACACGTTTAATATAATATGTAACAGGTGGTTATAATTAAAGTGACGGTGTTCAGAGTGGTACAGCACGGGCTGTAATGAGAGTAGCAGTCTGAAACTTCGTAGATATGCTAATGAAGCAATGCGCTCGCGAATTATGAAAAAAAAAAAAGTTCCAATTCTCGCCACCAGGGTAAAAAATGGCGCTGTAAGCAGTAAAAACGTGGTATAGTTGCAGGAAAAACACTATAAATCGCAGAAAACAATACCCTTTGTAAAAAAATATCGCTACAATTTCACTATTCGAATTACATGAATATTACTAAATGAAAAAGCAACAAGCGTCACCAACAACAACCAGGGAGCTCACACAAAGGTTAGGCAATGTCACCGACTTTGACGTCAGAGTTACGGAAAATTCACGTTTTGACTGCTTACAGCGCCATTTTTACCCTGGTGGCGAGAATTGGAACTATTTTTTTTTTGCATAATTCGTGAGCGCATTGCTTCATTAGCATATCTACGAAGTTTCAGACTGCTACTCTCATTACAGCCCGTGCTGTACCACTCTGAACACCGTCACTTTAATTATAACCACCTGGTATTTATCGTTGGTGCCTTGAGCACGTAATTCAATCTACTCCCGTAGAGATGGCGTTGCCTGCTCTGGCACGGTTCCACGTAGTTCGCGAGAACGGCGCTACAGGCGCTACTTGAACCGAGGCTATATAACCAGCCGCGGAGCAGATTTCCTTCAGTTGGCAGGGGGTGCTATTCTGACGTCAAAAAGGGGATCCCTCAGCTGCGGGCCGCTTAATAACATGTAAAATCATACAAGTTTATCGCCTCATAGAGGCGATTATAACTCTTGGGAAGCAATGTTTATAACATGTAGTTCTTCTTCACTGCTTTTCCGTACCTTCTCAAGTTAACTGAGGATGGCAAACGAACAAATTCCTGCAGAATTCAGCAAAAAGGGAATCAATGTCTTTGGTTCTTTAACACTATTTGTCTACACTTCTACACGCAGCAATAAAGTTGGTTGGTTGGTTGATTGGTTGATTTGGTGTTTTAAGTCCACTTTATGCACAGTAAGGCTAATCGGGACTGGACCTACAGGTTAAAGTGGAATCCGAACCACCATGTGCCTTCACCGGGTATCGACCCCGGGACCCCCTGATTACGAGACACAGCAATGAAGTTAAATTATTATTAGATGAGAGTCTCATCTTGAGACGAGCACAATAGAGAACACCCGAAAAATCGTAAAGTGAAACAATTTGAAATGCCTGTGTGTGCTGGAGGGGGTGGGAGTAGAGTCTCGTGCGCATATTTTCATGCAAATAGTTTACTAACTTAATTAATTATAGCGTGGACATACCTGCAACAGGATCGAGAGAGTAAGATTGAACGGAAAGGATTAAGGAAGTCCCTCTACATGTATATAACGGGTCTCCATGACAGCATAACGCTTTAGGAAGCCAGAGGCCCCAGTTTGAACCATAGTAAGGCAAAAAGCAATGCTTGTCTCATTCTCCACTCATTAGTTCATCATTCATCCTCATAGTAGCGATCAACCCAGTAGAAATTCGTCTTTAAATGAACGACGCATACATACGTATTGATTTATTATTATTTCGTTTTTCTGCTACTTCTGGCTAATCGCGAAGATGAGGATGAATCGTGATAAGATGAGGCGGATGAAGGGACAATCATAAACATGTAAGGACAACACAATACGAGCCCCACCAAGGATTATACTGGCCACGAGTCCAGACGCCAGAGCCTCGCTAGTCACTGGTATGTAAAATGCAGTGGTATGAGTCCTGTCGAGTTGCATCCACGGGAAGCTCCAAAATTTCGGTGTTGTGTGCGTGTGAATAAAACTATTATTATTATGAAGTTACAGTTTCGCAATAATAAACGTCTAAGCCGTATGAATGCAAATATTGCCATCAGTTTCAATAATACGAATGTCTATAACAGTATCCTTCTTATTTAATTTTTATTTAACACGTAGTGTTTTTTTTGATACGGAAGAAACATGCATCAAATTATGTCAATATATTGTACATATATTCAGGTAGTGTTGTATTGTAAAAATTTCCAGCAGTAGAATTTCAGCAACTTCTTTGCAGGGGCGACTTATTGTTGACAAGAATTAATTGAAGTTACTGCAGCATAACATAATAAGTACGAGTATATTGCAAAATCATAGACAAAATGCAGTGGGTGGAGGATGTCTATGCAATTTATCCTAGTGGGGGAATTTTCTTTAAGAGGATATTCTTAACTAGAGAGATAACATTCCAAAACCTTTCCCTCTTTGAGCACTTCTGCCTCTCCTGTGAAAAAGTCTTGCGGTCGTCCTTGTCAAATTGTGTCATTACGAGGCAAATATTTTTTTCTTATTTTTGGGTTGCTTTCCTGTAACTTTTACCTAATTGGAAGGCGAGGATGAGTAATGAATAGATGAAATAGATGGACACCCGCAAAGGGACACAATGTCAAGGCGGGACTCGAGCCTTAAACTTTTTCTGGGTAGCGAGATCGTTTACTGAACCAATTAACGTTCTCATCTATTTCTATTTTGAGGGCCTCCCGGATGGTGTAGTGGTGGCGTCATCGCCTTATAATCGAGGGATCCCGGGTTCGGTACCCGGTGGAGGTACGTAGTGGTTCGGATCCCACTTTAAACTGTAGGTACAATTAGCCTCAATGTACATAAACTGGACTTAAAACACCAATTCAATCAATCTGTTTTATTATTTCACTTCGCTTTTTGACATATAGAGCAAACTAGGGCAATGAAATGAAAATGAAAGATGAAATAGATAAGACACACAATGATACACACCCATGCCTCAACCAGGGTTCGCTTCTGAGTTCATAGAGCGTTACGCTAGCGATTCCTCCAGGTAAAGGATATTCGATAGACGATTTGACGTACACCGAGGGGGTTCATACCTGCAGTTGGGAACATTCAAATGGAAAGTAATTGCTTCCAGTTTCCGAAAGCGACATGGCTTTCATTGTTCGGTATAAGCCAACTTCGAGGCACAGATTTCTCCCAGATGTCAGAAAAATCTGCAGGTCCAGTAGTAGCGATCAGGTATTCGTTTACAGAAGTGCTTGTGCTGTTTGTCTTGAATATTAAAGCGAGTAATTTTAGGTCGTATTACGTTTATTCGGTGTCTGTACCATGAATAAGCGTGCCAAAGGTAAACATTCTTGTGCTGTTGCAGAGTGTACCAATTGGGGCTTTAAGGAATCTGGCACCACATCTATTTCTATTTTGAGGGCCTCCCCGATGGCGTAGTGGTGGCGTCATCGCCTTATAATCGAGGGATTCCGGTTCGGTACCCGGTGGAGGCACGTAGTGGTTCGGATATGGAAAAAGTTATTCAATTTGAGATTGTGTTTGCATCCTTCCATGGGTCAACTGCTTCCAAGCAACATAAAGTTATGGACACTCTAAAGACAGTACTTCAGTCAACATTTCCTGAAGTTAACGAAAAGATTATTTCCCTGTATGTCAGAACAAGAACTTTTATTAGAATTCGACATTTGAATAAACTAATGAAACTCAAGTCCATGGAAGCAAGAGCAGCGAGAAAAATACGACAGTGGGTAGCATCGTCTTCAAAATCATAAGTCTCCAGGAAGGGTAAGTTGTAATGAATTTTTATTCTTACTGATATTTATTTCCGCCTCGGCCTCCACCGTATAGTGATTAACAAATCACATTGCTAAACCAAGACAGAGGCCAGGCCTATTGTTCATGTATTTGTTATTTGACGTCGCTTTTTTACCACTTTTGGTTAATCGCGGCGATGAGTGTTGATCACATAAAATTGATGAAAGGGCAGGCACAAAGAACATCAATGCCCACGACGTGACTCCAAGTCGGGAACTTCAGTGATGGGATTCAAAGTCGAACACGCGGTTGACCAGATTCGCCATCGAGCTGGCACGAGTTTCCTTGAATTTATTAAGGGATTACGCTTTCCCACGACATTGCATTTTATCCATTTATTACTTATTTATTAATTTCTAAAAAACATATTTTGATGTTACGGTTTTTTAAACACAAATCAGTTTAGGTAGAAAATTTCTGCAATTTTACCATAGTGTAAACTTTAATGTAAGCGAAAGCATGTTTGCATCACTAGTAAAAGATTTTCACATCTAAAAAAAAATATCCAAAACCCATTTCCACCTCACTCAAGGATTATGTTAATTCAATTCAAATTGTACGCGGGTTCAGTGCCATGAATCTAACCTTTACTGAACAGAATGAGATTGGTTCATAGAATGTATCGCCGAAAATCAATTTCGCTGATATCCCGTTGTCGCTGTTCTATTTTCATTAGATACGAGCTCCAATTACCATTTTAATCCTTCGTTTTAAAAGTTATTCAAACACAAAAATAGTTATTGGGGGTCATTTTAAAGTTTTTTTTACTTCATTATTGTCTTCATTTGATTTTTTTATTTTCTAAGAATTTCGGCGGGCTGCAGCCCCTTAAGCCACCCCTGCTTACACCAGTGCTTGCCACACTCATCTAGCCCATCAAATTTATCATTTAATCATTCATTTTTATTGTTGCGGTTACCCTAAATACGTAGAAAAGCGACGTCATATAACAACAGCGACAGCGACATCCTATGTATACTAGATATATAAATTATAATGAACAAATTGTTAATAACAAACATCTCTGAAAATTTGAAGGTATGAAGGATAATAAGCATTGGTGTGGTAGCGAAATATTTAATACGTAAAATTGTATTTATTTACCCATACGCAACTTCAGTCTTATGGGAGATTGGTTGACAGTAGTTAGTATTCTGTGTTTCTACTGTTCCTCGCGAACCGGCTGAAGTCAAATTCGTGTCCATATTCACGAACCTTTTCTTGTACTAAATTTTATTGCGAGAATGTGAGTAGAATGCGGGTAATATTTACAAATAGTACCAGCAATGTACGTATTCTACAACTCTTTCATTTACACAGTATTTAGTTTCTAATTTGGATAAGTAGCTTCATCCGGCCAACCAGTCTGCTTCAATTTTGAAATTGTGTCGTCTGATTCTTGTCATTAGAATATTATTTTGGGGATGCGGTAAGTGTTGCCTAATGTAGTTAATGAAATTGTAATTTAACATTGTATGAAATCACTGCGTAATACGTATCAAAGCTTTTTTTCAAAAGTGATAAAGAAGTATCGCCAAACGCGAACCAAATTCCGTTCATTTCATACATCAGTACAGGCTTGCATTCAGTATCGAAATCGAACTTTCTGATTGTAATTGTGTATCGTTTGTTGTGTAAAATAAAAACTCAGAAATTTTAATGAAATGGTAATAATATTATATACTGTTCTGTAAGGGCCAAGTTCCATGTGTATAACTTAATCTGTGATGTTATGCAATAACTTATTTTTTAAATTCCTCTCGTATTTGCTTGCTTGAGTGGTTTAGGTGGACCAGGTTTGGTTCTCTTACATTTATAGTTTTACACACGCGCGGAAATAATCAGATAATTAAACCTAATGATCCTAATTTACTTATGTTATGATTCCGGTAATTATTTTGCTAGTGAAAATAACCCTACATGCTATTCTCACCACCTGATGAAAATAGTCGCAGCCTTTTTTTATTTGTATGTAGCTAATCCTTAAGGATCATTTGAGGTAAATGCAACTTTGTATTGAAAGCAGCATATTTTCAGTTACTACTATTTTCACCAAGTGGTCAACCTCGTTTTTGTGCTATTTTCACCTAAATTCATGATTCCTCACAATGTGGGAATTACTTTATAAAACATTCACGTTCTCTTGTAAGATTTTGTTTTGCTTTGCTTGTTAGGTTCTATGTCTCAAAAAATAATCATCTATACTATGCGATATCACTCCTCTCTCTAAAAAGTGGTAATAATAATCAATAATCAGCATTTTTAATTTGTGTTAAGCTCTATGGTTAGTTGAGTGATTTAACTTGCAAAAATTGACAATGTGTGAAATATAATAGCATCTGTACTCAATAATAAAGGTACCAGTTTCATAGATCGGAGACACATTAAAATCACATATTTTGTGTTTTGCATGGTTCGTACCTACCATTGTGTATTGCGGAACATAGTTCGAGGTGCCATTATGCTCTTTACACAAAAACAAACACTTTTTCTACTGGAAAAAAAATGCATTTATCTAAGTGCTATCGAATGCACGTAACGGTGCGATATCGCTTACTTTGTGAATTATATCGCTTCTTTTGTTTTCCAATATGTGTTTTCCAACCTTCTTCACCGAAAAATAGCTACTATCGTGTTCGTCACGTGTGCAAATTGTACATTGCTGACGGATAGCTCCACGAACCATTCCGATAAGGTTAGGTTTGGTCCGATAAGGTTAGGCAAGCATAGTTAAAAAATAAGGGTGGGTGGGGTTGGAAACACTGACATGATTTCCCGGTCAAATAGATACCACGATGAAAGAAAATACCTTGACTAACGTTGGAAACCTTAGAGAAACTCATTTCCGTAAGTAGTTTCTTCTGTAAAAATGAAGAAATGTGTCTCCGATGTATGAAACTGTTACCTTTTTTTATTTTGAGAATAATTACTGAAAATCATGGTTCCTATTGTGTGAAGTTTTTTTCAGAAGCTATGCAAGAGAATGAAAAGGTGCTTTCAATACTGCAAACAACTGTGGGAATAACTTTTCAGTTTCAGTTCGGAGAAACCTTTCTGTGGAAAAAAAAACAACACTTCAGAGTGTGATCATTTCCACAATTTATCTATTTTAAGATAAACATTTTTGTGTTCAGTAACATGCATGTATCATGATACATACAGTACAGTAGTTACTGATATAACAGATTAATCACGTCCAGTGAGATGTATGAAAGTAAGTAGTCTCTCCTGCACACTGTTTATGCTGTACTTCATTAAATACTAGTTGCTCATGTTATAAAACTATGCGTAATAACTACAGAAAGGAGGTATGGAGTAGCAAGGTCCAATATGAATTTTTCATTTTTGTAATGGTGCTCGTATGTCCGTAGGATAAAGCAGCCAAAGTTGATAATGAAGTCATGCATTTCTTAAAGTGAGTACATTAAGTACATTATTTTTGTTTGCCATAGCTTCGGTCGACTTTATTTTTGCAAAGTGTACTCTCATTTATGTGGTGAGCACTCTAGCATGTTGGCTACTGAAATGTTAGTGTCACCAGGGAAACTATGTTACCCATTGGGCAGTTCCCAGTACATATTTTTTTAATAGTATTTGAACATGAAAACAAGAAAATTAATCCCACTGTACAGCACTGTAGAGCATTTATTTAATTTCTAGGAATTATCCACCTGTGCGCATGTTTTATGCACACATCAAGATAGAAGAGATACAAATGCAAAGTCCGGTATGGGACTTGGACGTGGGAAGTGTAATAAATATGGCACTTCTCTGTTTATGTCTCGTATCAGCTGGCACAAAGTTCATCGTGGAGGGAAATAAATCAACATTTCTTCATTCATGTTCAGCTATTTAGTAAATGATGAGTATTTGGTTTTCAAATAAGCTGTTTTATGTAAGAAATATTATTTTATATATATGTAGATATTATTTTTGTTAATATTTTCTGTGTATTTTTAAAGTAGGAATATTAATTTTCAATATTACGGGTTTTCATTCTTTCAATTGCTTTAAATGCTGAAAGAAGTCTTCAAGGAACAACTATCAATTTTCAAAAATATGTTTGCGTACTTTTCTTTCAATGTAAAAAGCATATATGTATAGTAGGTGCTGCTGCACTTGCTACAATAAGGTATGAAATTTGAAATGAAAGGTAAATTTGTGTTCAAGGCTGAACTTTTTCGTAGCATTCAACCTAGTACTTTTTATTTATTTGATTTTTGAGAAAACTTCCGAGCATTCTCTTGGTAATTATTATATTTTTTCTGTGCAGACTAACCTATTTCTAATCAGTGGCATAAGGTATGTGAACTGATCCCTGACAGTATTGAAATTTTTATTATCGAATGGAGTATAGTTGCTGTAAGCAGTCATTTTTTCCGTTTTAATATGTGGCAAACAAAATATTTTTTATTGATCGGTGTAAAATCTTGCAATAGAATCCTGTATAGCCGAAGGATCAACCACGAAAAAATATTTTTGCAAATATGGATTAGCATGACATAAATCGTTCTGAATTCTTATTTCATTCCATTTCTCCACCCAAGAAAAAAAAATTAACCTATTTTAAGACTGTCATTTTCGTATGATGAAGAATGTTTTTAAAAATGCCTTTAGAGGAAATTATATATATATTTCCGCTTAAAGTAAGAGTGCAGTTTCAGGAAGTTTTGGTAATAGAACGTTTTCCATATAATTTTCGTATACTTTTATTTTTGTGATAGAAATCAATTTTAATGCGAAAAGTTTGTAATTAAATGAAAGCATTGCATATAATTAATTTCCGCCACTTCTAACTACGTTTAGTCAATTTGCACGTATAATTTATTATACGAGCAAATCGCCTGAACGCAGTTAGAAACCATTCGGAAAGCGAATGGTACGGCACACGATAGTGTTTTGTCGTTTCGAGCAATCTGCGAGTTCTTGCGCATAGCGTTCGTCTTCTGTTTCCCCGACGGTGCTGCCGTCAGTGGTCGCGAGGAAACGACCTTCCAGTGCCGCCGCCACACTGTCAACCATTTTTAACCCGCAGCTGTAACATCTTGTAGTAGTATGTCTATGGTTGGAACAGCTTTGCGAGGATCAGTGATCTGTTAGTTCGTATGAACTTTCCAGCCTGATCATTACCTGTGCGTAATTAGAGATCGGTTAGTTCATTGAACTCTCCAGCCTAATTATTGCCTATTTTTGTGGGAGCACGAAAAGGTTTATTATCAATTTTCTTCAGTTGGCTTTCAGGTCGGCTCACGATAAGTTCTCTCTTGAAAACTGACCGGGAAGAAGGAGCACTCCGCCTTCCAGCGAGAGAGGTTGAACTCTGCCACTGGCAAGAGAACCCACTCCACTTTCGAGTGAGAGGTATCCCACTCCGCTTATTGGCGAGAGAGATAAACTCCACGTTAGAGTGAGAGGACCCGCTCCGCTTGCTGCGAGAGTTTTCCTCCCCTATCAACCTGCAGCACCCCGCCAGGGTAGTGTGGCGTTAGGTTTCTAGGCAACCACCCAGAAGGTAAAATTACAGGTCAGATAAAATACTACGGTTATCGTGAGGGTGACCTTCATAGATGCCCTTTGTTCCCCAAAAGCCAACAGTTCCCAGTAAAAAGCCTGCAGCTACAGAAACCGGCACAAGGACAGCACATTCCTAACGAGAGTTGGAGCTACGTTTTCGACGGTAGAGGGCAGCAGCAGCAGTGTTCCTTTTCTCAGTTTACAGCAGTTGCAGAAGCCATTCTCACCCCATTGTGTGGCAGTACATAGGCCAGTGAGTATAATATCCTACGCGGGCTTGTTCTAAACTTACAACGTTTACAGTGTATCCAGCTATAGTCATGAAACTTTCTCTAACTTTAGACAGTGTACTTTTTCCCGAACCCTGAGTGAAATAGTCTCTCATGCCACCGCTGGAGAAAAGGTTAGCATAATGGGTAAAACTTTGCAGTGCATTTGGTACTACTGCTTGGTCGTTGCCAAGCTAGTAGTCTTGCACCTCCGCTGACGTACTCGTGCAGGTGTATAGATCGACCACAAGGAAAAAAACCTTGGGATGAGAAGTTCCCGCCCAGCTTTCTCTTCTTCCCTCCACCTCGGGCCATAAGGAAGCATGGTCCACTCTCCCCCTCCCCTACTCGCGGGGGTACGGTGCACAGGACTCGAGGGTCTGCGCAGGTTGTTTTGCTCGTGGTTCCACTATAGTAGGCACCCTCCTCGAGCAGGACGTTGCATGTTATTCGATCCACAAGCCAAGTGAATATCCAGCACAAATATTTTCCATTAATACTTTTGCATTTCATAGTTACTGTACTGAAATGCACAGTTTGGGTCTATTATTAACTTTTGCAAGTGTCGTTCAAGAAAGGACTTTAGGAGTTGGAAGAAATACTCACCAAAAAGTTTATATTGTGTGACCTCATCAAAAATTATAATTTTTCGAATTCTGAAAACCTGAAAACTGTGGAACCATTTATTCTTTGAATTAAATGGTAGAATATATGTAAAAAAACATATCCTGGTTCCTGTATTTTTCACTCATTTTTTCGAACTAATGCATATTTTACATTGATTACTCTGTTCGAATACTAACCAAGTGAACGTTATTTGTTATTAACAATAAAAATAACAAACTTCTTGCTGTTTTTGCAACTTGAAATGAAGGATGCCAATTTCCAGAAGGGGGGAGGAGGGGTCGACTGACCTACCGACGCCCATGGAGAGAGCGCTTATCAACAACCAAAAGGCAAATGCGTTATAATATGATTATAAATAGTTCAAACTTTTAAATTTAATCAACACATGTGCTTTAGACAATTATAATTTTCGAAACACTTAAAATATTTTGATTTGATTTGATGAAGTGTCAACTGCAGAGCCTACTCCCTCGTGTTTGTGTCCAATTTTTAGCTTTACTGGGCCTCCCCGATGGCGCAGTGGTAGCGTCGTCGTCTTGTAATCAAGGGGTCCCGGGTTCGATACCCGGTGGAGGTACAAGTGGTTCGGATCCCACTTTAAACTGTAGGTCCAGTCCCGATTAGCCTTACTGTGCATAAAGTGGACTTAAAACACCAAATCAATCAATCAATTTTCGCTTTACTGCCTAAATCCACTGATTTTTTTGTATCGGGTCTGTCTGAAAACGAAGAATAGATACCTGAGAACAATTGTTTGTTCCTTATCTCATGTTGAAACCAAAAGCCACACAAATATTGTCGTCTTTTCAGAAGACACTGCCTTTACACCTTTGAATTCAATGTTATTATTTTCAAAACCGGAAGTGCAGTCCCCGCCAGCGCCAAGGAAGCACAGAAATGTAAACATCCGGTGAATAGCGACCATATCCTAGCAGATTAAGCAAAGCAGGTCTGTCGCTAGGGATGTGTGGCATGTACCACAGCACAGGGTCTTTGAGGAACCTCCCGTTTCCGAAATAGAAGCCCCCCCCCAAAATGTATACACACGTTAACAGGAGTATCAAAGTCAAGTGTCTATTGCATTTTGAAGCATTGGGAGGGTTACATTCCAAAAAGAGGCCATGCTTTCAAAGCAGATGATCCAAACCGGAGAGTGCAGTTTTTTTGAGTAAGATTTGGCAAAAAGGTGCCGAACATTATTATTATGTTGTTGTTTTTAAGTCCACTTTATGCACAGAAAGTCTAATCGAGACTGGACCTACAGTTTAAAGTGGAATCCGAACCACTATGTGAATGCGCCGGGTATCGAACCCGGGACTCCTTGATTACAAGGCGACGACGATACCACTGCTACATCTAGGAGGCCCCAAAGTGCCGAACAAATAGATTGGACGAAGAGGTCCAGAAGAATGCCCTTCGCATTCACCAGACCTCGCGTCACTAGACTTTTTGCGTAGGGATGCATAACAGACAAAGATTATGGTACCACTCGACTGTCCTGAGTACTGGAGCAAGTACTGGCTCCAGTACTCTCCCCAGTTGTTTACACGGGGAGAGTAGCTAACTTGACCCTACTCGCTCCAGCTACTCTTCCGTATACTCGACCAATGTAAACCAGGCTTTATTCCTCGGGGGCAACTTTAAGGACAAAGTGTTTGCAACAAGAGTGGGAAGTGTTGAAGAACTGAAGGCAAGAATCAGAGAAAAAAATTGCGAACATAGCTCCTGAAATGCTTGTGCGTGTCATGAAAAGCGTCCGAGGCCTTCTGGCGCAGTGCATTGCTAACGTAGGTGCGCATTTGCAACACATTATTTCCCACACATAGTGCAGGTAATGTGAATTCTAATGTACAAATTATGTATTACAGCACTAAAATAAAAGTTAAATTCACTATGAGAGGGTGAATGTTTTTTTTAAAAAAATAGGTAGCCGAAAATGCTCAACTAACTAACTCTCTGTCTGTGTGTGTGTGTGTGTGTGTGGGGGGGGGGGTACATACATATGGTTTATACATAACCATAATGTCACTGCATCTTGTGCAAGCTCGATGATATTTGAATAAAATGAAGCAATATAACAAACCTACATTACAGATAGAGCTCCATTTACAATATATTATACGTACTACGGAGCTTCAAAAGAGGAAACCGAAGTTTGAAGCGGAAAGTTCAAGACATTTGGTCACTGCTATGAAAACATCGTGATAAGAAAAATTTCCACCACTGCACAGTTGAATTTCTTGTTGCGGACAGCCATTTTTGCCAAGTAATGTGCGTCATGTCAACTTCAAAATAAGCAAACAAGGAACAGCAACACATTTTTTTTTCTTGTGACTCAAATTACATTGATTTTCAGTTACAAACTGTTTCTAAAGATAAATACAAGCACAGTAACGTGTTTTTTTTTACCTGTTAAAACAGTGACACCAACCATAAGGGTGTGCTGTCCCTGTGCTCTTAATATTACAATCTAGCCCAATTGAAAAAAGAAGAGGATAGACTGAGCTGAAATATAAATAAACATCTGAAGATATTTTTATTTATGGGGCGGGGTGTATTGGCGAGTTTAATTTTATTTCAGTTACTTTGGGCCATAATATTGGAACTTTGCAATTATACGTTTAGCTCTCTAGCTGTAATATTATCATAGCATTGGTGGTCACATCTAATACTCCAGTAGCATTTCGCCAAGCACAGTGGCGAAGTGGTTAGCACAGTGCGCTGCGATGCCAGGGATTTCGGATCCGGGCATAGGTGTTCTTTGTGAGTGTGTTCCTTAATCAATTTCATCATATCATCTCTCATCCTCATCGTCGCTATTAGACAAACTCGGCAGAAAAGCAACGCAAAATAATCTAATTCAAACTCAACATTTATGATCTTCTCTTTGTTCCACATTTTCGGATATAATAACTAATCCTGTGTACTGGCCTTATTACAACAAAATAAGGATAACACGCGAATGCAAGACTTATATAAGTGTTAAATCTTATTGATCATTATTAATAGAAAGTAAGAATTAAATAAAATCTAACACTTAATAAAAATATTTAAACTATTTTATAATCCCTTTACATTTACACACACACAAATTTTGGGATCTGGCCCCTCCCTCAAAAAATCGTGGGTACGGGCCTGTCTCCACACATCATGTGTCTTCATTAATCTTTTTATAGATTCTTGTTAGGTCCTCAACTTCGAAGTCGGTTTGATCCATCTCTATTTAGCAGGGGTGTGGTGTGTATTTATGCATGTTTTTTTTTTAAAAAAAAGAAAAAAAATCACCCAGTGCTTAATCCAACAAGGCGAAATTCAACTTATTCAAATGTTAATAAGCTTGGCTAGCTTACCTACCTTCACACACACAGACACACATTATATATATATATATATATATATATATATATATATATATATATATTACACATATATAATGTCTGTGTGTAATTCATGATCTCATTTTGACAAACGTACATACGAGGGCCTACAAGGTGATTCAAAAGTCCTTTAACACCCTATAAAAAGTAAAGAAGTTAGGCTTGGTACATCAGAGCATCTTATATCAAATTCTGTTCATAATACTTATTCTTACATGCTTTATAGGAGTTTAATATTTTCACACATATTTACATAAAAAAAGGAAGGCTCAAGATAAAATGTTCATCTGGGCGATATAATCCTCTACGTCTCTTGTTTCCCCTTTAATACTAAAGAAGTGAGACGAGGATGATCATATATTAGATACTTAAATTATACAATTTAAACTTAATATTCTTTAACACATATTCTTTATTACAAATAATATTATTACTTATACTTTCCAAATTTAGTTAACTCAACAGTAATTTCTAAGGATTAACACCCAGTTAAAATAGTACAGTTCGTCCCATTTGATTGTCACCAGTCAGTCAGTAACGGATACACGAGTCTGAGCCAACCGCAGTCCCGCCCAAAACCCCCACAGCCAACATGACCCGGAGCAATCCACCTCAAAAAATTAAAACAAAGACAAATTCCTTTTCTTGCACTTTTAAGAACTCAAAATAACTCTATTATCTTTAGGTAAATTACACCCGGCCATGCAGGCCCCAAAAGGTTGATAGACGGTAATGCAGTATACTCAGCCTGTCCAGCCTGTGTCCAGTTCGTCCAAAGTCTCTCTCAGTCGGCAAGGATCTGCCACGCTAAACTTCTCGCTCGCCCAGCGCAGAAGCCCAGCCAATGGCATAACCTTCCTGAGTCACCTGTCTATTGAGTCTCAATACGTCATTCATGAGTAATATTACACTATGGGCTTACAAAACAACCTCTCCCCCAAAAATACAATTTTCTAGCACATAGTGTACTCCTAGTTACACATATCTTTTCAGAATTCACATTTCAAACACACTTTTTATACACAACCAAGATTCAAGCTTTAGAGCGAGGTTTCGTAATAGTTATAGGCGTTTGCGCATGTCATCCCTCCAACTCCATCGCCTGTAAATATTCAAAAAGAAAAAGAAAACAAACTGGTACCAGTACAAGTATACAAACATAAACAATTCATTCTTACTATAATACAGGCAACATACACGAAATCTACAATGATTTACCTTTATATAATGGGAGAATTCTTAATTAATCTTACATATATTCTGAGATCTTGCCGATCCATGTATTAAAATTACCTATTATTGCCTCTCCTGGGCTCCAAATATCTTTTCAATTTATTCACATGTACTTTGGAACTTACATTTTCATCAACAACTTTCTTAACCAGAACTGAATTCTCCGTTAGAAATTTACTTATGAAATATGGACCCTCGTACTTATTAGAAAGACTTTTAGTTATCTTGTCCTCTAAGGAAGATTTAATCTTAGTCCTAACCAATACTTTGTCATTGACTTGAAACGTTATGGGTGCATATCGCTTCTTATACAATTGTTTTCTCTTTTCCCATTCCCTTTTCATATTTCTGATAGCGTTTTTCCATTTATCTTGCAAATTACCATCTGCTACATTAAAATCCATTTCAGATAATTGCCATTGGACTTCCAATGGATCCCACAATTGTCGTCCCAAAAACAATTCCGATGGAGTATACTTCAATGTATGATCGTATGAACAATTTAAACTATACTGTATCTTTTTCAAACCTTCATGCCATTTAGTTTGATCTGCTGAATAATAACATCTCAAGGCAGTTTTCAAAGTACGTATGTATCTTTCACTTAAATTGGCCTGAGGATTGCCAACAGATAATCTAATATGCTGAATTCCATGGTTAAATAAATAACTGGTAAATGCATCTGATACAAAATATGACGCATTGTCTGATACAATCTCATAACAATAGCCATAAGTCATAAAATATGATCTAATTTATCAATCAATACCTTTGAACTCAATTTCCTAATAGGCTCAAATACACAAGATTTTGATGATACATCTACCAGGACAAAAATATATTTATAACCATTAGATACAGGTAATGGTCCACAAATATCTATGTACAACCTTTTCATAGGAATTGTTACAATTGTAGACGTTAATATATTTTCAGGGGTTGTGTTTTTACACTTAGCTCGTTGACATACATCACAAGATTGAACTAAATCCTTAACATCCTGAGATATATGTTCCCAAGTTACGTGTCTCTGTAGACGCTTAAGTGTTTTCAACCAATTACCATGAGATCCTGTTCGCATATTAGTGTGATAATATAATATTAAAGGATGTTTCAAATTATCTGGTACACATATCCTATAAGGAAAATTCTTGGCTTTAGTTCTTTTGTATAAGAAACCTCGATGCAATATATAATTTGGGAAATATATACCTTGCTTCATTTGTCTCATAATATTGGCCAATTCCTGATCGTTCAACATTTCTTTCTTCAAGGTATCGGCATGAAATGGGTTTACCAACATGGCCAAATTAACATTACTAACATAATCAGAATCTAATTCTTCCGTTTGATAATCTCTCCAATCATACATACGAGATAATAAATCAGAAGTCACATTTTGCTTAGAGGGTATGTGCACCACTTCAAACTTATAACAAGAGAGTTTCTCCATCCATCTCGCATATTTGGAATATTTCCGAGATTGTTTAACCATATAACTAAGGCTCATATTATCTAATTGAATAATAAAAGGCTGAATTTTCAAACAGTATTCAAAACGTGATATGGCTTGCATTAAACTTATAAGTTCAATCTCATAAATTGTTCGTTTTCTATCAACTTCCTTTAATCTTTTAGAAAAGAACGCCACTGGTCTCAGATTATTATTTTCATCAGCTTGCAAAAGACAAGAGCCGAATCCTCTCAAGGACCCATCACATTGAATAACAAACGGTTTATTTAAGTCAGGCAATTTCAAAATTACATGTTCTCTAAATAGAGTTTTAATTTTTTCTAGTGCCTCTTGTTGCCTAGAACCCCAATGAAATTTTATTTTGGGTGTTCGGATTTCATTTAAGGGAGCTACTACAGTAGAATACTCTGGAATAAATTTAGAATAAAAATTTAAGGTACCCAATAATCTTAATCCTTTTAAATTTCTCGGCGAAGGGAGATTTTGAATAGCTTCAATTCTGTCTGGATCCATTTCACAATTTCCTTGCCCCACAATAAATCCCAAGAATTTTATTCTTTTCAAAAAACAACTTTTATTGGGGGAAATAGTTAACCCATATTCTCGTAATCTCTGCAGTACTAGACGTAAATGTTCCAGATGTTCTTTCTCATTAGCACTATGAACAATTATGTCATCACAAAATAAATGTAAAAACCTTCCCTTATAATCATGAAAAACTTGGTTCATAACTCGTGACATGCACTTGGCCCAATACTAATGCCAAATGGAATGACCTTATATCTATACTGATTATTAGGAGTTACAAAGGCTGTTACATCTCTACTAGATTCATCCAAGTTTACTTGGTTGAACGCTCTTTTCAAATCAATAACAGAAAATACCTTCCCCTGACTCAATTGAGCCATAGTTTCTTCCATATTAGCCACTGGGTGCGCATCATAGATTATTTTCTTATTCACTGCAGAATAATCACAAATAAGTCTTTTAGTCCCCCCTGAAGAAGGAATTACAAAGCAAGGTGCTGCGTACGGTGACGAAGATGCTTCAATAATGTTTTGTTCTAATAATTCAGTAATCACTCCATCTAGTTCCTGTTGTTTAGATGGTGGAACAAAATATGGACTCCGATGTATAGGAACATTATCATATAATTTAATTTTATACGAAAAGTTCTTTAAACGTCCTAGCTTAGAAGTAATAACATCAGAAAATTCACTTTTCAACTTACGTAACTGTTGTTCAGTATCCTCTAATGCAAACTGTCCAAAAGATGCGCCAGAAACATCAGAAGATCTGGATTCGAGTCCACGCCTTCTCTCTTGTGGCCTCCACGAAGTCCTAGACTGGCTCCGAAAGGAGTTCTCACCAATGTTTACATTTCTGACGAAGTTTTCCTGGTTCGCACCTGCTGTCTGCTGGAAAGCTACATGTTGACCTTGGTCAGTTCTCGTGCGCTGATAAGACCGAGCTCTGACTCCTCGGCCTGTGCTGGCTGAACCCTGGGCAGGAGAACGTACAGGAAATGAAGGACGATCTTGTCTTTGTCTTTGACCTATATTCTGTAAAACACGAAAATTTTTGCATAAGCTTTCAGATGTCCATTTAATAGGGATTTTCTCATCACTTCCGGAAAAACCAACAATTTGTTCTAAATTGTTAATCACCATGTGGCACTGTTTCTGAAATCTCACACCAAGCACTAAGTCTAGAGGTATGTTTTTGCAAACATGAAAAGTTGTGGTCCACGATAAATTTCCAAGACCAACATTTAACATAACTCCTTTATTAATATTCATAAGGTTCTTGTTACCAACTATCACTTGCATATCAAGATCCCATTCTCGAAAAGTTCCCCTAGTCTTTATTCGTTCTAAGAGACTTTCACTAATTAAACTATATGTTGACGCAGAATCTAAACATGCCAATAAATTCAGATTATTGATTTTACAGTCAACAAACACAGCAGTCACATTAGTTTCACCACCTTGTCTGGGTCCTTTGTCACTACGCGATCCTTGCATAGCAAATTGAGCACCTCTCACCTGCATCGGACACCATCGCTCAAAATGATCACTTGCTGAACATTTACGACAATATTTGGGAGTATAGTCTTTGAATGCATGACCTTTAGCCTTGAATTGTCGTTCCATATTACGCAATCCCCAAAAATCCTTGGATAAATAAGAAAGTTTTTCTAAAACTTTCAACTCGTTCTGCAATTCATTTAAAGTATTAGGTATCCCCTTTAGATACAATTTTTGGGAATACTGAGGTTTAAGTCTATCCACAAGATAACTTACAAATGTACTTTCATCAATATCATACTGCAAAATCTTAGCAGCTCAAACTCTACTTTCTAAATACTCTAATGGAGTTTCATTGTCTCTTTGATTACCCATTACATACTTATTACGTAAATACTGCCTCCCAATAGAAGTTGCATACTTATTTAAGATCATTTGAACTACGTCATTCCAAGGGATATTTTCAATTATACATTTCATCCATAATTTACCCATTTCAGTATTTAATTTTGGTAAAACTGCGAGCATAATCTCGTGAGAAGGAAACATTTTTCTGTCTTTAATGCCCTGCAATACATACAGAAATCTATACAGGCTTTCAGCATTAATTTCCTTAACTATAGGAACGGTAGCTATTAATTGAGTAAAATTTTCTTTGGCCATTTCCATATTTAACTTTCTCAAATCGGACCTATTATATAATACTCGTTCGTCTTCATCAGACGACGACGAACTTTCCAAAGGCTTACTTGGGCGTTTATTCACCCACCGGGGTTTACAAGGTACCTTTACGTACGTTTCTACATCTTCCCCCTCCCTTTGTCGTCCTTGGGCATTTTCAGGAGTGTGTTGAAAGGGTCCAACAAATTCATTTAACAACTGCGAAGCAGAATGTTCTCTACGAGTTGATGAAAGTGGGGGAAAAGGCGGAACAAAATTCCTTCCATCCACTGTTCCCGTAATATCTACAGTATAATAATTCCGAGAGGTAGCCATATTACCGCACCATTTTACAGTCTAACCAAACTAGAAATATTCATATATTGATAGCCAATTGTACACAAGTACCAGAGACAGAACCAGCATGGAACCATGCTCTGCTCTTATAATCCTCTACGTCTCTTGTTTCCCCTTTAATACCAAAGAAGTGAGACGAGGATTGTCTTATCGGCGCAGTGGAACGTAATGATTATACAGGTACTTAAATTATACAATTTAAACTTAATATTCTTTAACACATATTCTTTATTACAAATAATATTATTACTTATACTTTCCAAATTTAGTTAACTCAACAGTAATTTCTAAGGATTAACACCCAGTTAAAATAGTACAGTTCGTCCCATTTGATTGTCACCAGTCAGTCAGTAACGGATACACGAGTCTGAGCCAACCGCAGCCCCGCCCAAAACCCCCACAGCCAACATGACCCGGAGCAATCCACCTCAAAAAATTAAAACAAAGACAAATTCCTTTTCTTGCACTTTTAAGAACTCAAAATAACTCTATTATCTTTAGGTAAATTACACCCGGCCATGCAGGCCCCAAAAGGTTGATAGACGGTAATGCAGTATACTCAGCCTGTCCAGCCTGTGTCCAGTTCGTCCAAAGTCTCTCTCAGTCGGCAAGGATCTGCCACGCTAAACTTCTCGCTCGCCCAGCGCAGAAGCCCAGCCAATGGCATAACCTTCCTGAGTCACCTGTCTATTGAGTCTCAATACGTCATTCATGAGTAATATTACACTATGGGCTTACAGCGAACAATTTTTGACATTTCCGAAGGGAAACAAAGGAGTCTATTTTGCAATGGACTGGCTCATTCAAGAGCATGAAGAGGGGTGTAAGAAGTACCTTCCACGTAGGCGCCAAAAAGTCAACCTCACTTCCACATAGTACACCCTGAACTGCATTTTGCAGACGAGCGAGGCTCTGCCGACTGACAGTATGGCCAGCATAATTTTGTGAGTGTTGTCCTTTTTTTGTCCTTGTGTGTGCTGAGTGCCCCTTTACAGCCTCAGATTTTAACAAAAGTCAGAATATTTTAATATTTTAGTAACATGACACTGCAATTATGGTATTTTAATTATGGTAAGGGGCTGGACCCCGTATAACGTGATGGGTGCAAACTAGCCTAAGTGCTGACGCACCTAAAATTTTAAATTCAAATTAAATTAAAAAAGAGCATGAAGACAACAGTATTCCCATGCTTTTCCCTCTATTCTTGCACATATTCATTCATAATATAACATGCGTTTTCCTTAATTCATTGTCAGTTTGAGAAAGGAAAAACTGAAATAGTAACCACACAAGCACAAGAAAGACACTCAAACTGAGTGATAGTCCCTCATTATTGATTCTGCCCATTTCAGAGCAGAATCATGCGTAATTTCTCACCTGTTGTGTGCGACGTTTCTGTGTGCAAAAGTTATGCAATATGTTGGAAGATATGCATTGGGTCCCTTATAAGGAGGGTCGAACGAGAATTGGATGGGCCCGGGCCCCTCTTCCCCTCCGTCCTGTTTTCGGCACCGTTGGTGATGTGATATATAGGATGACACTATTTTCTCACACATGTAGAATGATACATTTGTTACAATCATGCAGTCAAAACTCTTTCCTGATTAAAGATAGGTTGAAGAAACCTTCACCACAGCATTTCTCGTGAAATTGCAGTCTCATTTGATCTAAGGTCGGAATTTTTCCGGCTTTATCCCCGCAAAAAGCTGAACCATGGTCCACCCAGCATGAAATCAAATGGTACCCTTTAGGGGGGGGGGTGTAAATGCGGTCGGAGCGTGGTGCTGATCACATGACCTCCAAGATCGAAAATATGTGGGACTCTGCCCCCATATACCCTAAATGTGCCTTCATGGCACGGTGCTACATGCACAGGGAACTTTAAATTTACCTTTACCTGTATATATTGTATTCATATCTGTACCCCTGAGTAACTACGTTTACTGCGGGGTTTTGCGGGTTGACGATCTGGCACTGGTCATATGTGTAAGCAACTTGGAGAGTGATTACGTTCAGGGCTTTTAGTGCTGTGTTCAGCATTTCGGCGCCGACCTCCCCGTGGTGGTGAAGTTAGCACAGCGCGCAACGACACCAGGAGTCCCGGGTTCAAATCCCTGCCTGGAGTGTGAGTGAGTGTCCCCTTCATCAATTTCATCATATCATCATCACCCATCCTTATCTTCGCGATTAGCCAAAAGTGACAGAAATGCGAAGTAAAATAAACCAAACGAATCAATCAGTATTTCATGGACGTCTTCATGCGTGGGAACGTCATTATCAATTGAAAATGCCTTGTAATCAAAGGGTCCCGGGTTCGATACCCGTTGAAGGTACATAGTGGTTCGGATCTCACCTTAAACTGTAGGTCCAGTCCCCATTAGCCTTACTGTGCATGACTTAAACACCAAATCAATCAATGAATTGAAAATGATTATACACGTAATTGTGTTTTTGGTGACTTGTTTAGTGCAAGAAATGTTCCGTGCTTTAAGTCGATTTACTGCTTTAAATTTCGTCATAAGAGTGTAAAGATATTTTTAAAACTGAGAAATTGTGCATATGTGACTCGAAGACAGCTGATTTTGAAAGGAGTACATGTTACGACTTTGCAGTTCATTCCTAAATTTTCAGGTAATTTTACCCCTCTAATGTAGGCTTTTATGAAATTCATTATCTTTGAACTGGTTACGGTGGTTAAAGTTGGTCAATGCTGGATTTATTACTAAGATTGCTTACGTTTCGAGAACGTCACGCCACTTCAACCAGTTCCCTACAACTTGCTACTATTCTTCTTCTCTTCTTGCCTTCGTATCTATTGAACGCGGTGCACGTTACTGGCTTATAGTCGGCTGTTCTTACTTCTCTCAAAACGAGAATTGAAGACATAAGATACAAATACACAATATATGAAATCCAATCAATTGTTTTTGATTTTGATCACTTCGTCCCTTTTTCAGCCCTAATCCGTGGTCCGATTTATTGGTGTACATCGTATGTGAGTTATAATCCCTCCATGTAGAATGAACTGTGACGAAAGCTACCGATTATATGAACCAGATCATCCACTTGAAAAAGTTAGATAAAGAGTGGAGATGTATGCTAATATTTAATCCAGGTCGGTGTTTAATTTTGAGCTCTAGTGCTTTGTAACTTTATCTTGCACTCAAAGAATCACGAATGGAAAGCTTGGTGGAATAACTGAGGACGGGCGCAAAATACACGGATAGATATTAACAGTTGAAACAGGCTGAAATGAAGCACGTTTAATGAAACAAGAAGTTTCATATTCTAGGTAGCACAAGGGGTAGACAAATTTGAAACTTTCTTTTTAAAAAAAATCGATTTAAGAGAAAGTTTCCCAATTTACATTACTTGTGAAGTTACTAAAAGTTCACTTTATATTTTTTATTTGTAAGAAATAATGTGCAAGACTTAGTCATATCTGTGTGGTGGATTTCCAAGGACGGATTTTTTGCGCTATTTTCAGAATTTCAGATTGGAATATTGTTATGATGCAGCCTGAGTCAGTAGAAGACAGCAAATATCAATGTAATATCTCATAAAAATAGGGATGAATTCTCATGAATCCTTGTGGGAATCGTTGATAAGGAATAATGAAAACCAGTTTGTTCTTTGTTGTTAATCTTTTCGGTCATTGGATCAAGGAAATCTCCAGAAATTTTCACCATTTTTTACGGAGTTTTGTATTTTGATGAGTCTTTATAGGTTTCATAACTTTTCACTAGATGAGTGAAAGAGTTAAATTCTTTGGGATGCGTCAACATAGGAGTGATATGGTCATTTTGCGCCCTTCAAGGTATACGTGAAAAATCCCCTTATCTAAAATCCACTGGGAGCAAGTGCAAGGTTGTTAAAGGCAAACGCAACACGCTAAAAAGATAAGGAGATACTAAAAGCTTCCACAGAGACAGGGTAAAGGCTCTCAAAAGGTAAAAACATTACTTAAAAATACTATCATCTCCCAACATGGATGACAAGGAGTTGGAAAGATGAAAAGTTTGCCTGCAAATTCGAGAAGAAAGTCAACAAACATTTGCTTGGAAATTCACTGACAGTTTTTATTTAAAATAATTCGAACTAAATTAATCACATTTATTTATGGTTACCAAATGGTTTAATCAAAATTGCCGAATTTTGTTTATGGTTATCAAAAAACTCAACCAAATATTACTGGTTAAATCAATATAGAATAAATAGAGAATAAGAGAATTCTACAAAAACAATGCTAAGGTGGTGCTTGAAGAGGCATGTGAAGGGGTGATACAGGTATCAATCATGGAACAGGAAGAGCAGGGACTTTTGAATCAATAATGGGGAAACTTTCTATTTCATCATTGAAGGATAATGTAAACGAACCAACCAGGAAAAAAATGATCTGTGTGGTACGATAACTTCTATAAAGGAGACAAATACCCGCAAGAACCGATGATCTTGTTAACACTGAGCTGGAAATATGACTTTTGTCTTCACTGAGGACGTTAAATACGGACGAGGTAAAGCGAAATTTTTGAAAACCTTAAAAGCTAGATTTTTCTTTTTCACCATCTGGTGAGAGAGAACAGGGATGTCAAATCAATTACTTAACTGTCGGGAAGATTTTACATTCAAAGTAAATACATTTTCTGGAAATCATATGTTCATTTCAAAGAGTTCTATACGTGCAACGTGACTCTTGTTATTTGAGCGTTAGAATCCTAACATTGAATTCAAAACTGTAATATTTACTGTAGCTTAGTTTCTAAACCTAGAATACCGTACAAAACTTACTTACCTGAGGCTCAATTTTTTTTTATCACTAAAAACCATTTTTAATTGAACCGCTGCTTCCTTTGTTATTGTATAATGAATATAATAATTGCTAATATTTCCATCATTAATAAAAAACAAAAAACAATTATTACATGGATGTCACACACATATTTTATCATTCACTAAAACTAAAAAAAATATTAATGTCGCATCAATGATATTTTTATGTAGGTGCAGAGTTATATATTAATTATAACTACGAAAATTCCTGTGATACCAACCACCATGCGTGTCATGTCGAAACACAGCTCCCAAGGGGAGAGGAGGTTTGATAGGCTTACTACGGGAATTTTGCTTAAAAAGAACGTTCCTTTAAGATTTTAAGAACAAAAGTAATACATAAATATTGGGAACACCCTAGGGAACAATATAATAAATTTTCAACTTTTATCACAAAACAAGAGTCGGTGAGCCTGGCAGCCCCCTTCCTCTTTTGGTAAGCTAGGGTTAACTAGAGAATTTCTGATATTCAATACTCTCTACCCTACACCGTGCACGGCAGAAGTCGGGTTTTGGTCATTGCTTTCACAATAAAGGTTCACATTCAATAAATAAAAGGGAGGCCTGGTTGCCAATTGCTTATGTCCAATAAAATGTGTTCCAGCCTAATCTTTCCGTCGAAACTCCAACTGCACGTACTCTTTGACTGAACTCCGATCCATTGCTTTGTAGGTATTTCCTATCATGAGTCGAGCTCGCGTCCGTGCAGTGTTTACATTCCCTTATCACCTTTGCATGCCCCATCAGCTTATCAGCGCACCAATTAATGACGTCACTCTGTAGCATGATATTCCAAGGGTTGACATAGTCTGTGGTGAGGAACCGTTTCCGAGATTACCATCTGGCTTCCGACAATAAAGTCTTTTCGCTCCTTCACCAAGCAACAAACTCCCTTCTCGAATTAAATAGAAGCATATATGCAGAACAGTAGATTTAAAACACATGTGTAAACTTATATCTTCTCGTATAACATCTAAGAAACTAAAAGTTAAAATATACAAAACAGTAATTTTGCCTGTAGTATTATATGGATGCAAAACTTGGTCCCTTACATTGAATGAGGAACATAACTTAAGTATTTGAAAATAAAATCCTTAGAAAAATTTTTGGACCTAAAAGGGATGAGGAGACAGGTGAGTGGAGAAGGTTACATAATTTAGAACTACATAATTTGTACTTATGTCCAGATATTATTAGATTGATTAAATCTTGAAGACTTATGTGGGCAGACATGTGGCACGAATGGGAGAGGAAAGTGGAGTTTACAGGATTCTCGTTTGGAAGCTTGATGGTAACGTAACGAACCTTAAAGTTCGTGGGATCTTACAAGTACCTAGAATGTTAACCAATTAATCAATGGGTGATGTAAGTTACTCATCATTCATCCTCTGATGAGAGCACCCGTCATTGGCATGACGAGTTAACGCTTGGCAATGCGAAAGGTACAAAATCACACTAAGGAACTAAACTACAGAAAATACAATGGTCACTCGTTGGGTTTTGTGAACCGTTGAACCTGAATCATGGCTGGGTGTTAGGATAATTACCTGTCTATCTGAAGTATTAAGCTGAATAGAATAAGCGAAGTCCTCTGTTAGCTTCTCCAATTCGTCGACCAAAGCGTCGTTCCACTTCTGACCTACTGCTCTGCTAACCACCTCTTCTCTCTCAACTCAATCCCAAAAGTCAGTCCCCCCTCAGCTTGTCTCACCTCTATATCACTAGGCCAACGAGCTCTTCCTCTATGCCGAATCGTGTTATTAATTGCCGCTATGCAAACCGCTGACTCCATAAACAGAAGGAACTACCTGTTTTCCTGAATGCTCAGGAGGTTTGCATAGCGCAACACTGTGCATTATAAACATGCCTCAGAGGCTTGAGACAACTGAGAAAAACAAGTGAATGCCCTGGTCAACGTGAAGCGTTCAGAGAGACTTAATAAAATAAACATATAATCTTAGGGATTGATACGGTACGATACAGGATATGGACAGATGGAAGGCTTGTGTTTCTGCAGCCATAAACCTTCGGGTTTAAGAAGGCGAGAGAGTTAGTTAGTTAGTGTAAAATAGATTAATAGCCTTACCAGCATGTAATGATCACAGCATCACATGATCGTCTTATTTTTATTATTTCCTCATGCATAGTGTTATGATTTATAATTCATTCCAGTGTATTAATTTTGTGTATGCAGATTTTGATACAGCTTGCTAGAGCACTAAGCTACGAGATCGCATAAGCCTAGCTTGTTTTTCAAAACGTTAAGGAATGAAAATTCCCGTATATTGGTCCTGTATATATATACAGAGCCAGGTTGAGCAGTGGAGGATGACAGTGTTTTCATTAGTTGGGAAAGAATACAAGAGTTCTTTTGAGTGTAATGGCTTAGAGAGTATCTCGATGTTGGAGTACTGACTAGACTGTGGCTATCGCCAGACCGATAATGAAATGGATAGATTTTCCACATAATTTTGTTTCGATTGTGACAAAGTTTAGTTTACCTGGCATCAGTTTTCGCGGCAGTGCAAAGGTGCGGTTTCTTAATAGGGAACTGAATGTGGAGGAAGGAACGAATTTCCCGGGGAACCCTATTCGTTGTCGAAATGTAAAGCCTTTTGAATGGAACTACTTTTCTGCACATTAGATTAGGTACTGTAAGGGTGTCGTGTCACATTAATCGGGGATTTAAAAGGACCACCAGTGTGCACAAGGTGATCGCACTCGAGAAATAAGTTCATTAATTGAAATTTAGTATTATTTACGCCATTTGCGTTCTAGTTTTGAAATCAGAAGAAGTATTAAGTAAAATATTGAACATATAATTGAGTAACAAGCTCAATTATATTAGTAGCTCAACTGTACTAGGCCAACACACTACCTATCAGAATTTCTTATTTCATACATATCTTGCAGTTTAAAGTTAAATTGTTGATGTGCCCTTTATGTGTGGAGCTTTTGTAAGTTTTTGTATACATAGTCAAGAAATTAATAAGATTCACATTTTTTAAATCTTAACATCTCGGCTACGTAAAATTAATGAACCAATCATCTCACTAATTGAAGTTTTGGTGGGATAGTCATTCAACTCATTTTAAGTAGATAGAACCGTTTTTTATTGATTGATTATAATAAATGCAGATATCTAATCTTGGAACAAAACAGTTGAACATCAGAGGGCGAGTAAAATATCATTACAATGAACAATAACACAATTATTTTACTACATATTGTATTTATAACACGATAAAGCACAGTACATCATAAAACACGAAATTAAGAAGCCTCAGGACTCTATTGACGTTTCAAGTATGTATTATTTAGTTATACATAGCTTTGAAAAATTTAAATTAATATTGTACAACTCACTATACTTTAATATTAAGGCTTCTATCTTATGAATGGTTACATAGTTCGAAATACATCATTGCATGGCAGTACAAGGGTGCAAGACAGATTTCTAAAAAGATCAGTTGTGAGGGGAGGCGTTAGTTTCTCTTCCCACATAACACGAGAAAATGACAAGGCAACGGAATGTTTAAAAGCGCTTCCGTCTTGCACCAGAGTCGGAAGATTAAATCCCTCTGGTGTCGCGGAAGCTAAATCTGCGATGACAATGAATTAATCGGCTTTCGCAGAGCGACTTTTGCCTCCAATTATTCCGGAGGGCAACGAGTCGATGCTCATCATGCGAGATCTCGCTCCTCGGTCAATTACTCGAATTCTCTGTCGCCTGCAGAGGGAGGGGGAGAGAGGTGAGAGAATTACCTCCTGTTCCATTGATTTTCGAAACAATTTTGCTCCCGGGGAATAATTTTGATTTGAAACGGTCCAAATGCAAAGTGAATACATCCTGGCAAGAGTTTCCAGTGCTAAGTAAACATCTGTCTCGTATTAGGTTTTCAGTTAATACAGTAAGTTTAAGATTTTTCGTCTGACTACCATGCGAGAAACCTGGGTTCGATCCCTGGGATTTTTTCCACCTGTTCAAGCTGCTCCGGCGCCCACCCAGCGTCGTATAAAGTGGGTACCTGGAGGAAACTCTGGGGCGTGGTGCTGATTACATCACCCCCACCTTCGGCCGTGATCAAGAAAGTACGGTACCCTAACTCCACACCTCCTACATGCCTCTATGGCGTGGTGCAAAGCACAGGCTAGCACTTTACTTTTCTTCTAAAGATAGATATGTGATGTCTTATTTTCCTTATGCGTTAGTTTATATTTTATTTCTCCCTCCCCCCCCACACTTATGTGTGACTATAAAATGCAACAATTCTAGCAATTCAGGTTAATCGTGGCAATGATAATGGATGACGATGAGACGAAAGAACAAATGTATTTGTGACGTAAAATAATTTTGTTGGAGCCAAGTATTACCACGTCACGGTAGCTGCCCAATCTCCTAGGACGGTAGAGTTGTGTGATGCTTCTTTAGACGTCCGCAATGAGCCCTCTCGGTGTGTGATGACGGAAAAATTAAAATATCATTTATTACCTTTTGCCAATGCTCACAGCGACATAATGACTATATCACATACAGATACTCAAGCACAACAAACATTTCTCTTTTAAAAATAGTATTTCCTGCAGATTTTGCGTCTTCACGGATAACACACACTTCATTCTGTATCATCACACACCGTGGTCCTTGTAACCGAAATTTCTCGAAACCAGAAATAACTTCAGCTTCCGGTGTTCAGGGCCAGGGATTTTAGGTATAGCATTTCATTGCGTTAAGCCAAAACTATAAATTCAAAAACACTGTTATTAACATTAAAACACACAAATAAACTTATTACTGGGAGAATAATAAACAAATAAAATACATACAAGTTAGAATAAACAACGCGTAACAAATTTACAATCAGAACTGGCCAGAACGCGATCGGAAATGAGATCGTGCGTTAAGCTTCAAATGGAACCGATAAGATGCATTTACATTATACATCATGTACATATAATTTCGAGAACAACAAAGCATTTTTGGCCAATAAAAGTAAAGTAGTCCCACATGCATTGCACAGTTCTAGAGTCACAGTCCGCCAGCGCCAGTACTATGAAATCATCTCTTTCCAGCCGACCTTACTCGTTTACATCTATCATCAAAGGAAGCTGGATGAACCTCAAAGCGGCTTATGCAGGAACATCGAGAGAGGAATATTCCACGCAAGGAATACAACCATGGTCTTGGCACAGCAGTCAGACCCCTAAACAATGTCTCGTGCAAATTATAACTCTCAACTCTCTCTCTCTCTCTCTTTCTTTCTCTTTGTGTGTGTGTGTGTGTGTCAGAGAGAGCGAACGAGCCAGAGAGAGATTAGAGAAAGAAATATATAGATAAATCGACAAATATAAAGGGAAGGAAAGAGATAGATTCTGACATAAATTGTTTTCTAAATTATTCTTCTCATTGCCTGGGTACCTCAATATTGAAGAAAAGTATTATGCAATATGATTTTACTCTTTCTTATTAAGATTATCAATTCTTATCCAGCAAGGCTCAATATTCATAAATGTTGATTCTTAAATTAATATTCCTCAAATGGATCATCGAAATGTATAATTATTCTAAGTAAATCTATTGGTTGTACATCTCTTTTATTAGGATTCAATGTTTATCTTCTCCGTATTTTATTTTTGTGTTAGTGTAAGATTCGTTGTCTATATTTAAGACCACTTTGTTATATAAACGGGTCTTTCAAGATGTTGTGTACACTAACGAACTCTAGGGTTAAATATAAGAAGTAGAGATGACGTCAGGCGTGATCTGATTGGTGCTGCACAAGACGAGCTCGAGTGTTCAAGAGCTACCAGGAAGGCTGAAGCACTCGAGTTCTGGGTAGCACGCCGATCTGATACACTGCACGTACACTAGCGTTATTCATGTAAGGTAGAGTTCGTTAAGTCTAAATGGTATTTGGTATGTGTCTTTAATTTAACTTAGATGAATTACTGGAACGATAGAATGGTTCCAAAAGATTTTGTTAACCTTATTATATTTTTCAATTTGGTTTCAATACTTGCAATAAAACTCATGTTAATATATAACTTCATCTGGTTTCTTAGAAACATGCTGGTTTTAATTGTAACATCTGCATTTTTCAATGAACATTCTCGAGACGCATAGGACTATCTATAGCATGCTCCACTGCGCGGTCACATCAGCCTCGTTTCCTCACGGGAGTTTGGTTTTCTCGAAGGAACCGAGGGTGGTGATATATTTTCAATTATCTGTAATTGAACGTTTTATTTATTTTTTGTGTATTTCTGTCAACTTGTAATTGTATGATATGTGTTCCTTGTGCAAACTGCTGTAATAAGACATTAAATGCTGTTTTCAGCAGTATAAACTCCTATAATAAATAAATAAATATCATGGCCAATTGGGACAAAACGTTTCATGGTCTTAACCTCGCCATGTTCACTAAGATATAAGTAAATAGAAAATATTATACTAAACATAATAATGTTCTGTACTCAATCTGTACACACACATTACTTAATGATTAATAAAGAGAAAGTAATATGTGTTGATGGATAGAAACGGGAGAAACGGTCATCTTTTACAGGAAAATAATACTCCCTCTGTCCCATAATTATAGTCCGGTATGCCAAAATGGTAACTTTTTGATTATGTTCTTTTGGATACTTGATCGGCCAATTTGTACTGATCCTTGAGTAATAACGTTGTATGACTCAATCCCGTGTTTCATTTTCTTCTTCTGTATACACAAATGTCACAGTTTGAATATGGGACAAGTATTTTGTGACAACAAACAAAAGTGTACCGGACAATATGGGACAGAGGGAGTAGCTATATTTCTCTGTGAAGAGAGCTGCAACCTGCAGGTTATGCAACCCCTTCCACAGTACTGTTGCGCGGGTCGCGAGCCCAGCAGGTTTCCATCTCCCCTGAAGAGAATCACCGTCAATGAAGGACGAGACGATCATCGAAAATTACGAGGAAAACTTCCAGCGAGGACGACTGGAACTTTAATTAAGAATTTTCTCGCCACAAAGAGACAGTTGTGTCACGAAAACTCCATTGGGAATGCTTTAACGAAACAGTTCGAAACGAGTTCCATGGAATGTATGGCAGAAAGTTTCTTCTGCCATCTCACACGAAGAGGATGATGTAGTTTCAATCTTAAATCTTCCTTATTTACTAACAATGATTCCTAGATTGTTTTAAGTCATTCAGGGCAACGTATATTAGGAGAACTGAAGCATCAATGTGGCAAGCCTCATCCTGTACAGTCTTTTTTAATTCCCTTTGTTTGATGTTTGTTAGGCTTTGCCATTAGATAAGTTAAGTGTGACTCTACTCATAAACGTTTCATCTTACTAAAGGCATAAGCCAGACACCCTACATACGTACACACACTCGCATCTCACATAGAAATTATGATTTCCTCCTGCTGAAAGAAGAACTGTCTGGTTCTATTTCATTCGACAGTTAGGAAGACATGTTGTAATGTGGAAAACTTGTTGCTTTTTGTGTTTTTGTTTTCGATTTTTGCCACAGCAAATCTCTAATCCACTCTCTTTGCCTAGAATACTACTAACGTATCCTACAATACTAGAAGGAAAACAATGAAGTTTTCAATTCAGAACCCTTTTAACTTTTCTAATTAAATGTGACAAACAGTAACCTCAGATTTTGGGGAGGATGGGGAGGGAGTACGATGGATGACGTGTAAACTTTACGTTACTTGAGCTAGTACATTGTGGATAGGCCTAAAAGCTTTCGTTGAATCGCATTTTCAATGTAGCTCTGATTTTCAACGTGCTCTCTTCATAGACTTGAATAGTGTTATACGATAAAACGTGGCGCGTAAAGAATTTGCTCAAGTAAAGAAGTGAGGCACACGTAGTTTCATGAAACAGCACTGGTTTCGAGGTCTGGAAAAGCAACGTTTTTTACTCCAAAGCTTACATTGAATAGCATTGATTTATCCCAATTTCAAGTATTTTTGGTGAATAGAACATTGGCGCGAAAATGCTTCGAGGTTCAGACTGAACAATTCAGTCGATTTTTAATTTAAAATGCTGAATAGTCATGGATAGGAGTAACCTACAGCTCCTTGTAGAAATTGAAAACAAAGCTAGAAATTATTAATTAATGAATTGATTAACCTTCTTTCAAATAGCAATTACAGTGGGAAGGTAGGACAGGGGAAGAAACGGAAATGGCGAAACTGAAAAAAAGGAGCACGGATCCATTGAATACTACGATTTCTGGCAGGAGGAAATCTGGAGAGCAAGCTATTCATTACGAGAAGTTATTACGCAGGCAAATCGATTTACCTCAAGCAATTTGGATGTGTCAGCAGCAAAACGCAGCAACAAAATAGTGAACTGTTGCCTTTCCTTGACCCATTTTTCTTTCGAAGTCAATCCGAACGCCCAATAGATTTCTTGTGTCACGAAATGGAAAATTTCTACAAAAATAGAGAATAATGCTTCAGGTTGTATTATATACGTACAGGGTGTAAACAAATGAAGTATACAATTTCAGAGTGTAATGAAAAACGGCAATATACAGGAAATGTCTGTCATGGGAAAATAATTAACTCTAGAAGTTTCTTTGTAGACCAGAAAAATTGAGATAGTTTAAAAACTTGGCGAGTGGCGGCACTAGTTGTACAATACAGAAACGTTGTCTCCACAGGAAAACGCAACGTGTGTCTGGGTTTGCAGAGACAAAATTTCTAACTCAGAAATTGTAAAAATGACCGCCGACACGAAATACCATCGATCAGTGGGTTAAGAGGCTTAAAGAGACGGGGAAAATATTGGAATGGGTGTGTCAAGCGTTTGTAAGGAGTCCACGTTAAGTGCAGCTATTGCTAGTCGTGAACACGAATGCCTCCAACAACAGTAAACAAAATTAGTATGTATTTTAGAAATACAATTTCTTGATTATATATTGTGGTTTAATTTCTATTACAATCAGAAAGTTGTATACTTCATTTGTGTACACCCTGTATTTCTTCCTTCACACTTTGTGTACAAAATTGAAAGGTTAAATAGGCACAAATATTACAGATTCTGACACGCACGCACACGCACACATAATTAATTAGAGCAACTCGCACAAAATTATTTGCAGTGTAAGAGTGCAAGAAAGACGTTCAAACGCCTGTCTCTCTTCCACACAGTCTGCCTTTTCGACATGTATTTGTGACTGGTCTTTCAACCAGCGCACGCAAACTGATCAACATGATTTTGGGGCACACAGAACATAGAGGATGTTCTTAATAGAATAAATCAAATAGAACTTCTCACGCTGAATTCAAAATGCAGTCAGATTTATTTTTATGTCGTGACACGTTGCATGACAGTCGGACTTTCCTGTTTCGTATAATGGATTAATCAATGATATTCAAAATAGGAATTCTTGTGAATATCATTTGTTAACTTAAACAGATTTAAATAATCTTGTTCAATATTTGTTAGTGTCCAAGAATATACTGAACCTCTGTGTTCTAAACTGCGAAGTTACTTCAGCATGACGCTAGATTGTGTCTCTTTCCTAACGCCAGGAAGAGTTTCAAGATTTCTATACTACAGATGTTGCTTTACTCTGTTAAAACAATATTTACCCTGAGATGAATGACCTTGATTTTTCTCCATTACCTTATTTCCCTCTCTTTTTCTTTCTCCAGAAGAGTATATTTAGCATTCAAATTTCCTGCGTGACCTTCATATATATATATACACGTCCGCTCTGTCTTCGAATACATTGTTAACGGCTTACCCAATTAGTCACTATTAGCTCATTACGGCTCTATCTGCGGTTCCATGGGGCAAAGTACTTTGTAGCTTTGACAATGGAAAAAGGTCAATTTTCCCGGTCGAGCAGTGATATGTGCGTCACTCGACCGGTGTGCAGCAATATCCCGAATGGAGCTATTAATTGATCGGCCTTTGACAAGTACGCTGGTTGGAGGCTAACGATGCATTACATTGCATACTCAACCCACTAGTCCACAATGAAGTCGCATGGTACAAGGTATGGTTTAGTATATGAGAATAGCTCATGGAGTGATGGATGATAATTTGAATTGTATTTTCGACCTCCGACACACCACACACGTATTTTACAGCAACTCTCGACATTAACAATAACGCTATCGTTTAATCATGTTCGATCTTAATGCAGAGCTCCTGCTTAGTCAAATGGCTTACGCTCTTGCCTTTGACGCGAGCGGTCCCGTGTTCAATCCCAGTCGCGTGCCCGTGTAGCGACTTGAAGCACAAATACTCTCAACTCAAGTGCATGGATTTATTTTAATTAAAGTATTTCACAATTGGAAGCAAAGTATTACTTATCATCTTGGCAAATTTGACAGAACACAATATCACTCTATCTTCAACAAGACATTTCCGCTCGTATGAAAGGAATACTGACTGGCATTTACTTTAACAGAGAAGTGCCACGTACCGCCGACACGTTTGATTGATTGATTTGAATTGTTTTGGTGCTTTGGCGCGTATGGCCATTTTGCAGCCTTCTATGTATACGGGGAAAAATGCCCTTATCTAAAACTCTTACCTTCAATTTTAAAAAATAAAACAGGGCTGTGAGAGCCCTTTGAGAAAGGTTAAAATTGAATGTTGTAAAGGGTTCTGCATAGGATGAACACAACACATTAAAAACTGTAAGGATAGTCTAAAAACAACATGAATCTGTTCTCGATATCGAGTTGGCCTCCCCGATGGCGCAGTGGTATCGTCGTCGCCTTGTAATCAAGGGGTTCCGGGTTTGATACCCGGTGGAGGCACGTAGTGGTTTGGATCCCACTTTAATCTGTAGGTCCAATCCCGATTAGCCTTACTGTGCATAAAGTGGACTTAAAACACCAAATCACCCAACCAATCGATATCGAGTTGTTGATGAGAGTTGCCTCTTTTGCAGTATTCTGCAGTGTGCTTATCGAATATAAACTTCACGAAACTTCGGCTTGAAAAGCTACGTAATGCGCTGTGCGCTTTAGTTGAGGGGATACATACGAGGGCGGGCTGAAAAGTAATGCCTGCTATTTTTTTGTTACGGTGTAAAGACATTTTGGATTTTGAGCAACCATGCATTGTACTCCTCAGACTTTCCCCCTTCTCCATTCCAAGTTTCAAACTTCTATCACCAGGGGTTGCTGAACTAGAGCGAGGAAAATGGCAACATGTAACCATACTATGTCGGTGCACCTGAAACTGCGTGTGGTGACAGAGTTTCTAACTGCAGAAAATGTGTCCCCCAATTGATATTCATCAGAGAATGAAGGATTTTTATGGCAATGAATGTGTAATGTCAGTATTGTATGATGTTGGGCTGTTCCTGCTCACAATGAAAACCCCTGCTGAGGAACGCTTAACTCTCAAGAAGTTCTTTGCCACACACATTGTGAGTTCCTCCTCAGGGATTTTCATTGTGAGCATGAACAGCCCAACATCATACAGTACTGACGTTACACATTCATTGCCATGAACAGCATTCAATCTCTGATGAATGTCAATTGGGGGACACATTTTCTGCAGTTAGAAACTCGGTCACCACAGCCAGTTTCAGGTTCACCGACATAGTATGGTTACATGCTGCCATTTTCTTCGCTCTAGTTCAGCAACCCATGGTGATAGAAGTTTGAAACTTGGAATGGAGAAGGGGGGAAAGTCTGAAGAGTACAATGCATGGTTGTTCAAAATTCAAAATGTCTTTACACCATAACAAAAATATATCAGGCATTACTTTTCAAGCCGCCCTCGTACATCCGATTTCGACCGCAAGCGTCATGTTCCCAGCCGCTCCGAGGGCCGTGTTCAAGCGACACAATAACCAAATGAAGACTCAAAGCCGCATGCCATTATCTCCCATTGGGCAGGACAAATTTTAGCTTTATGGATAAATGTGGTAGTTGCTAGTGTATGAACAGTTGACTGAAGTAGGTCCTGTCTATATAACAAACATAAGTTACACTGTTCTTTGTAAGTGATCAGTGAGTGTTGTCTCATGTTGTATTACATGAACTTTTAATCAATGTTTTTAACTCCTAAGTTTGGGAGACAACTAACGGATTAAAAATTATAGATACTCGAGTTTAGACTGCAATTAAAAATTAACCAGTAGTCCTGCAAAAAAAAAACGAGTTACATCAAAATTTAGCTTATTCAATTGTGCGCTAACATATGCTAACCAAATTATTTTTTCAAGTATGCCTTATAATTTTTATCGTTGTGAGAGCAAAAAATGGTTGTATTTTTAGTTTTGCAAAAGATCGCTCTTTTTTAAATTGTATAAATAAAGAACGGGTTGACCGATCGTGATGAAATTTTAGTACGGTACAGGCAGATAGGCTTTAAATACAAATCTTAATTTTCAGATTTTTAAAATTTGTCAAAATAAAGTTATCATCAATTTTTCGAAATAACTTTTCTTAGTATTGGGTAGTCCTATAAATACAATATTGGTCTTATTTTGAAGCTTTTTGTATATGTTTTTAAATTCCATTGTCATTTTCAATTCACACTGAGAAACCGATTTTATACAGATTTTTATTCAGCGGAGTAAAGATGTACGTGGAACGTGTCAACACAGAAAGCACCGACTCCCAGCGCCAGCCAGCTCGCAGTTTCCCTGCTTCAACGCACATAGATGTGGGTCGTATATTTACTCCGCTGAATAGAAATCTGTAAAAAATCTATTTCTCAATGTGAATTGACAATGACAATGGAATTTATAAACAGATGCTTCAAAACAAGACCAATATTGTATTTATAGGACTACCCAATACTAAGGAAAAAAATTTCAAAACGGGTTTTTTGACAAATTTTAATCTAAAATTTAAGACTTGTATTCAAAAGTTATCTGGCTGCACCATACCAAAATTTCATCAGGATCGGAAAATACGTTTTTTATTTATACAATTTCAAAAAGATCGATCGTTTGCAAAACTAAAAATACAACCATTTTTTGCTCTCACAACGATAAAAATTATAAGGCATAGTCGAAAAGAATTTATTAGCATAGGTTAGCGCACAATTGAATAAGATAAATTTTGATATTAGTTGTTTTTGTAGGACTACTGGTTAATTTTTTATTGCAGTCTAAACTCGAGAATCTATCATTTTTAATCCGATAGTACAGGCATGGGCGTCCGGAAGGGGGGGCAAGGGGGGGCCGTGCCCCCCCCCTGGAAAATGAAAGTGAACCATAAAATTACATATTTCACACATATAATTTAATTTCAGCCACAATAATGTGTCTTAATTATTGTACGAACATGATAAATTCAAATTTAAGCAATGTTTTTTGAGGGATGAATACTATTATTGGGGAAAATATGCCATGTTGCCCCCCCCATGGAAAAAAATACCTTCCTTGCCCCTCCCTGGAAAAAATCCTGCGGACGTCCATGAGTACAGGGTGCGGCACGTAAAACCAGCCCGCTGTAATTGCTTTGCTAATGAACATGTAAAACATCTAAATGAACATGATGGCGTTGCATGAGTTACTAATTCTGTTTCTCACCAACAGGTGGCTTGTGAACCCGTGGTCGAGTGAAAGCAGTTGAGAATCAGGCCTTGTTGGGTGAAGTCGTGATAATGCCGTTTTTTGATTCCTGAGCGTGTTGCAATTGTTGAAGCTTTTCTGCGCACGGGATCCTTTGTGCAAACAAGGCAGTTGTTTCAGGAGAAATTTCCAGGAGGTCCTGTTCCAGCAAAACGCACAATACAGGATTTGATTGGGAAATGGAGGCGTACAGGATCTGTTGCAAATGCTCCCAGGGACAGACGACCATCTGTCTGCACACCTGAATTACGGAGGCAGGTGCAGAACATAATGGCGAGAAGTCCTCGTAAATCAACGAGGAAATTAAGTCAACAGGTTCCAGCTAGTGAGCGAAGTTGTAGACGTGTGTTAAGGGCGCTGAAGTTAAAACCTTACCGGATAAGTGTAGTGCAACAACTGAGGGAGCTTGACCCGGGGAAGAGGGTGGATTTTTGTTCATGGCTATTGACGAATGTTGCCAGTGGTGTTTTGGATCCATTGATGCTCATCATGAGTGACGAGGCGTGGTTTCACCTGTCGGGATACGTAAATTCCCAAAACAATCGCTATTGGTCGTCACAGAATCCACACGTAATCCACGAGCAGCCATTGCATGACGAAAAGATTGGTGTTTGGTGTGCCATTTCCGCACAACGCGTTATGGGGCCCATATTTCTTGAAACCACAGTAGACAGTAACGTGTATTTGGGAATTCTGGAAGAGTTTTATGAACAATTGACAGAAGAGGAGCGTCAGTTCTGTTACTTTCAGCAGGACGGATCAACAAGCCACACATCAAATGCTTCACTATCCCGTGTGCATGAAATGTTTACTCCAGAGAGGACAATTAGCAAAGGCCTGTGGCCTCCTCGGTCACCTGACTTGTCAACTTGTGACTTTTACTTGTGGGGAATGTTAAAGGGGAAAGTATTCGAAACAAATCCACACACAATTGAAGAACTCAAGACCTCCATCCAGAATATCTTGAACAGCATCACCACTCAAGAATTAACAAAGGTGTACATGAATCTCCTGAAACGTGCTCAGACGTGTGTTGAAGTGGGTGGAGGACACTTTCAGCATCTATTGTGAAGGTGAGAAATCTTAACACACAACATTAAATTTCATTTGGTGTATTGCTTTTGTTTGATTTTGTTTTAATTTCACTTAATCATTCAAATTGTTCATCTAATGATATCTTATGAAGGGACGGGCTGGTTTTAAGTGCCGCACCCTGTAGTTCTGCCATTGATTTGATGTTAATTAGTTTGTTATCATCTGTATCACATATTTGAAATGATTGATTGAGTTTGTGTTTTAAGTCCACTAAATGCTCAGTAAGGCTAATCGAGACTGAGCCTGCAGTTTAAAGTGGGATCCGAACCAGATTGTGACTCCGATCGAGGCCACTTAATAATTGCAAAGTGATGACGTACCACTATGACATAGAAGAGGCCCCAAATTTAGAGAAAGGTTAGCCTATGCGACCGAGAGGGAACCCTTCCATTCAGTCTCATATAGAACAATACTAGAACCACTTTTCTGTTTCATAGCACATTTTACAGATCTCAATATTGGCCTGAACACCGTGTGGCCCAAACACCATTGAATAAACCTGCAAAACAATCTCTCATCACACATCTCTATATGATGCAGATGACTACAAACTAATCAAAACGTGGAATTCCTGAAGACGAAGTCTCCGATTCGCAGACGTTAGAAAGAAAACAGTGGTTAAAAGTTCAAGTAACAGCATGACTTAGTAACGCTTTCTCCTCAGTTTCTGCAAATTCCTAGTTGCAGGAGAATCGAGAGTTTTAATCAAGACTGTGAGACGAATTACACTAAAAGTGTGCTTAACCTTAAAGCTGTAATTACCATTTGTGCGTACGTGTTATGACCAGTTTCTTATTGCACGTCCTTTAGAATTATTTACACAAGAAATATTGTCCTTTAATGTAGGACACAAGGCTTACAACTAAAGCCGGTACAATAACCTAGCAGAAATATAACTCAAAAATGGCAGTGGGAGGCTTAAGCTGTAAAGTTGATGGTTTTAAGGAATTATACGTAAAGGCTTGATAGTAAATAGGTTTATTCAACATCGTGCCTGAAGTGTTTAAGACTACATAAATGATAATAATAAGAATATAAACCCCAATCTAAATTCAATAAATAATCAAGAAACAATTAAATTATACAATTAAATCTTTACATAACTAAGACTTCCTAACATTTTATTTAACCAAAAGGGGACTATATTAATTTCATTTTAATTTCCAATTTTAATATTAATTTCATTTTCCAATCTCAACATTCATTTTCCCCCCGAAAAGACCTAACTCAGAATAGAACACAGTGTGCTGTGCTTTAAATAAAATATCCCAACTAAATACACTACATAAAACAACTTAAAATACTAAACCACTACAAAAACCGCTACTCCCGGGACTTTGTTCCATTCCGAGTATGTCCCTTTTAACACTCAAAAGAACTCAACTTAACGTGCTTTAACCTCAGCTCGTCAGTGGGAAGTGAAGTTCCCACACGAGGCTCAGTGTTGCCACAATATGAGGACTCAATTTCCTTTTCCAAGTGGCAAAATTTCCCTTTTCGAACCAATTTTTCCCTTCACCTAAGCAAATCATACAATAATAATAATAAGTATTAGTAGTGGAAGTAGCAGTAGCTGTAACTATTATTAGTGGTGGTGCTGGTGGTGGAAGCAGTAGTAGTAGTAGTATTTCCGTTGGTCCATGTCCTTGTGAATAAAAAATAAATTTTTCACATACATGTCACTTTCATCGATTCCTGACCAGATGTCCCGGTTTGGATCCTGGTCAGGAATCCATTTAATCGTTAATCCTCATCGTTACTATTATCCAAATGTGCAGAAAAGCGACGTACTTAACAGAAATATAAATATATACACGTTATATTCAAGGGAGCAGAAAAAAGAACAGAAGAAATGAAAATGTGAATATGAAATTTGAACTTAACATAAACTGTAATAATGCACTCAGATGTCTTAAAATTTCCCTGAAATTGTGATATTCTTAATCGAAATTCCCTTTTCCCTTTTGGCTAAAATTTCGGTCCGAATTTCCCTGCAAAAGGGAAATTTCCCTTCGTGTGCCAACACTGACGAGGGTTGCTTTCCTCCGACCTCCGGTATTTCTTAGCCACGGTCCTTTCCAAATCAAAGCCATCTGGTGGCAAACTAACTAAACATTTCTCTTTTTTACGCTCAAAGACCTTGCATATGGTTATAGTGTGCGTGTTAGCCATCTGCATGTCTTATTAACATAAATGACCGAGGAAGACTGGCTTCCGGTTTTTCTCATATTCTGTGCCATTTCACTGAGAATTCATAAACATTCTTAGGGACTGCGTACTCCTTGACGAACAGGAAATCAACCATACAGGTTTCGGACAAGATGTGTTCATTCGAATTAACAGGACTTGCTTAGAATAAGAGGTGCCTTCCTGGATGTATTATATCTGCTCCAAATAAATCACACCAGACCAAAGGATTTTAATCACAGTGTTTCCTCCTTCCGCGACTTTCTTAGTTATTAAGTTACAAAGGGATGCCAGTACTACAGAACCGATTGATGTATCTAGTAGTATTTTAATATACTAAGTTAGAAATTATGAGTATTATATTTCAACGCGTAGAATAACATAAGAATCCTGTGATTTTGAAATTAATATGTATCTCAACAAGTGATATAGCAGCATTTGTTGGAGGATGTTTCGAAACTCAAAATGTTTTTATAGGTGAAGAAGAAGATGGTTCAACACGCACGGGCGGCGCCAAGAGTGGGCCATGGCCCACCCAAAGTCAGACTGGCGTACCTGTTGCTCCACACCGTCAAAATTCAATAATATGCAAAATTCTTGTTAAAAGTAAAATGAACGTGAATGTTACAGGAAATTTCGTTGCCTCAACGACGTAATAACAATGTGAAAATCAAAATAGATTTTTCTCTGAGGACGTGGCCCACCAAAATTTCTGACTATCATCCAGTGGCCCATCCACACCAGAAAGTCTGCCGCATCCACTAGCACCACGTGACCTTAAATGAAAATAACTTTGCTGTTGCTAGGATGACCATCATGCAACAGAGACCACAGGTACATGTGTTGTTAATCGACAGTAACATAATCGTCGCAAGCCTAAGTAAAAAGATCACTGGGCTTACAAACAACAGCAATCGACAGGTCAGGGTATTAAAGTGGGTGTCTGGCTCGTATTTCGCCAGCTATTCGGACGCGCTGCAACAACCAAATCTGATTTGCCCACAACCCAAGATTTTTGCTCCTCAGCGTTCTGCCTCCTTTATAACATTTGAACCACTAATAGCAATGCGTTCGACTCATATGGTGTTTCCAGAAACATTTGGAACATTTCCTGCAGGGTATCAAGCAAAACTCACAAGAAAACATGTTATTTCTATTGAAAATGCCTCATCGCCCTAGATTTAGAAAATGAACACAACGGACTGTAGGGAAACGATCATTCAGGATCTATAGATGTTACATTTTTTTATTCCGGGTGACTGTACTGAAACAGATCTGGCTGGGTGACTAATAGATTTGTCGTGATCGGGTCGGAGTCTGTTTAGTAGTTGCAGGTTGCAGTTTACAAATCATTACCACATGAGTTCTACACACGACAGGACAGTGAGTGTTGCCGAGAAGAGGGGAAGTCCAAGTGAGAGTGGATATACTGACCACGTCTATAGAACAGAAAAGATACTTCGAAAACCTTTGGATAGAAAAGTTCAAATCAACCTGAGAAAGTTTACAATCTCTGAATCAACTTAACTTTTGATGATGTTGAAGTTTGCTTTCATTTGGTTACGTCACGTTGCCTTTCTTCTATTTAAATTTATCTCTTTATGACCATACGTGATGATCTGAAATGTGTCTAAACACAAAATACCAACACAGTGAACCCCCGTAATCTGTGCGAAGTGGAGACAAAAATGTTTGAAATTTCTCTCTCTTTATGTCTCTCTTTCTCTTTTGAGATATAAATATGTAATGTAAAGCTATCCCCTGCACATTGCAATATGCTGTGAAGGAAAATGTGGAGATGTGGAGGTAAGACTCCACACATTCACAATCCCGACTGTTTATGTATATAATAATGGTGGTACTCTGGGTGGTGGGTGTTTGTTAAACTTGTTTCGAGTCGATCATGGCACTGCGACACTAGTTGTTGTTTCGTGATAAGAAAGCTCAGAAGAAACTCTCACTAGAGGACGACATGTTAGCACAAAACTCTGTAAGCCATGCCATGTCCATCTACACGTTATCTGTTATAAGAAAGCTTCAATTAATTGTTTTTTGGTTATGCTGCCAAGCTGTTTCTGAATAACCCTACATGCAGTATCTTGAGTAAAAGGTAATTGATCTAATTGCCCGTTATTAAGAATTAATTACAATAGGTAATATTAAAATCCGTCGCGAATAAAGATGTCTACCAAGTGCTTTAGCCAAAGCGAGCTTGCCCAACCACCGTTTTTCGCTCGAATCCTGATTTTACATGCATTCATATGTAGAATAACAGGAAAAGAGGAACTTCTAAACTACTGGACCGAATTGGATGAGATTTTAACCAGCGGAGGACCACATCATGAAAGTACAGATTCCAGAATTTCAGCATAATCAGAACCGAACTACGGGAGTAATAAATTATTAAAGATCCAACACTGTATACAATGCAATAGGACATTCCCGTTCAGAGGTACCTCGCTGGACGTGCGAGCCACAATAGCGGAGGAGTTAGCCTAATCTCTGCACGAGGGGCTGCTAGCAGAGATCAACGAACGGCATTAGCACAGACCAGGATAGGAGGACAACGGTGAAACCACCAAAAACAATAAATAAATACCTAAACACAGAGGCTAGAGCGTCACCACGATCAAATCTAGCATAAAAGAGATGTTTGGGGATAGACAGAACACAGTTTTGCCAAGAATCGACACCGGAGTGTGAGCTACGCGCGACCTAGCTCGAATCGCGATCAGACCTGTGATCTGAACTTGTCTTTTTAAAACGAGTGATTGTTTAAAGCCATGGAGTAGAGCAAAGTAGACCCAGGGGGTGGTTTCCCCTCACCGTCAACGCATCCGTGTACATACGTGTGGTTATGTGAGAATAACCCCAGACACGTCCACTTGTGTCAATCGTCCCGAACAACGCCCTAAGTTAGTAGAAGTTGATAACAATTGATAGCAAAGTTAATACCGAAATGCATAACAGTCAATACGAAAGTTAATAACACTTAATATCCATGTGTGTCCATGTAAAACCGCGAATGGCTCATTACGTATGTTCGTCTCAACGCCTAAGCCATGTATCTCTACGTACGAGTGACAGCGAAGGACTGACCTACAACTGCACTAGTTATCGTATGGAGCTGACAGTGTACGAGTACCGTCATGGACGTGCCAACGAAGTGAACATGTGATGCCGATGATGCCATATGGAACTACCGAGTGATCCACTTTCGCCGACCAGGATAACCGCGAAGAACAAAACCGGAGTGTGGACACCTTATAAAACTGTAGGACCACTTTCACCCTACCCAGGTCAAAGGGAATGCAGCGAACGTAAGATCCAACCATGTGTGTGTGAGAGAGAGATGACATCAATCTAAAGCGAGTCTGCGTAAATCATTGCATAACTTAACTCAGTGCTATGGCATAACTAGACATCCTTATTCCGGCGGACAAAATCAACGTTATAGAACAAAGTATATGTTAACAGCCAAACAATAGCTAATTGAAATATATTTGTACCTCCAGAAATGATAAAAGGGTTTTCACAAAGAACAATTAATCGCATTACACTTAAAACACTAAAACAGTAAATTGTAAAAGGCAATGTAGCCAAGAAATCACATGAGTATCGTCAAAGTATTAATTAATTTAACATTTGTAATTGTAATATTATCCCAATATGCCATAGAATGCGTGTATGAATGAACGATAGAGTTGCTTTGTTGTTTTATTTTGCATTTAAAAGAGTCGTCTAACAGCAGTGTAGCAATACCCACGTTTTAACTATTAAAAACACTTCGTTACAGACGCCTTTAATCATATAAATCCTTAAATAAATATTCTGGAATTGTCTTCTTAAACTATACACGTCTTTCGGGCGTATAAAAAACATGTCAAGGAATAAATCCGCATATTTTTTAATATATATAACAAATACTCTCAAATTCCTTGGGGAGATTACGTCATAACATTCGGGCAAATAAAACAATATGAGCTTATTTGTTGCCTTCGAAACTTTAAAATCTGGAAACAGGCGAGCATTTTTATTGCCACATTTCAGCACCCTCGATTTATTAATATTCAGGTAATTGGATTTCCGATCCTCCTTGGCTGTATAGTCAGTGCTACTAGTGCCTAAAATGTTTGCAAGGAGGGAGTAAATAATGTTTTAAGTGGGGAAATTGTGTTTTGTTGTCCTGATGAGGTTTTCCCACAGCATATCTGAGGGTACAGAATGGACATACCTCCTCAACTCGCCATTGTTAGTAGATGTGCTTCTGGCAAAAAAATTCGAGCTCTCGGAATTAACTCCTTCATTTGATAAGAATACTCTTCAAAGCACATTTTCAACAAAAATGAGGTGCAATTTTAGACTAATTTAATGAAGTCTTCTACTATAACAACACGAATTGTACTCTGCATGTGCTCATTAGAATGATTCATGTTTCAGGATTTACAGTCTCATATTAATGATAATGTAAAGGACTGCAAATGCAAAATTCACCACGTGCAATGATGGATATATTTATGTCATTTTTAAAATCAGTAATAAAATTGCTAGTATGTTAGTTTTTAAATACAGATACACAAGTGAGTGAATTCATCCACATAATGATATTTCATTCTGAAATCGTCGTACTGTACCACTTCATACTAATTGACACTTTTACATCCCGAACGACCTAGATATTCTTAATGTATCAGATTTTTATTGTATGACTTAGAATTCACAACAAATCGTTCGTGTTAGTAGCATGAAACATATCAAGTATGTATATTTGAAATGGCTGCTATCCTAATGATATGAATAATTGGCTGCATACTTACAATTAATTTTGGTGAGGAAATCATACCTTACAGGAGACATCCAACCGAACAACACGCATAATTATCATGATACTTGACTGACAATTTTAGAAGCGCATAATGGAACCAAGTAGACCGTGCTATTACTACTCGTATTTTTGTCGATTGTTGGATTTGTCAACAGTACACAAAATCCATTGATCGCGGTCGGATTTCTGTATGGAACATTCCATATAAAGTGGTCGAGGAATTGTTGTTCGAATATTTTCAAAAAATCTATTTTTTAATTTGTGTTGTTGCCTTGATATATTGCTGGTTTGAGATGGGCCTACTATGTTTACGACTGGGCCCTTTGTTCTTCCATGTGTGTCAATTTAAAATTTCGTTAAGTTATCGGCTTTGAATCTCACCATCAAAGTTCCTGAGTTCGAATTACAGCCTGAGAAAGGGTGTTATTTGTGACTGTCCCATCAATTCCATCTAATCATCGCTCACCATCATCGTCGCGATCAGCCAGAAGTGGCAGAAAAACGACGATAAATAAGGAAAATATAAATACAGATCAATCCCGGGTTAAGAAGTATAAATTAAGAAGTTCTACTCTCCCCGATGACGTAGTGGTAACGTTGTAATCAAGGGATCCAGGGTTCTATACCCTGCGGAAGCCCATGGTGGTACGGATCCCACTTCAAACTGTAGGTCCAGTCCCGATTAGTCTATCTGTGCGTAAAGTCGACTCAAAACTCCTTGTGAGATTTCATCCAACCCAGAGCGGGGAATGAAAGTTTAGAGCAAATCTTTCCATTTCGAACAAGGAAAACCTTCGTAGATAAAATTACTGGCGTTCATTTCCCGCGAAAGAGTTTGCAAAAACAATCGGACCGCTCGTTCTGCGCTCAGGTTGTTTGCGTCCGCGGTTACATTGGGAACCCCACGTCGTAAGGGAAGTATTAAGAGTCTCGTTTCGGATGCTCCGGTGGGCGGGGTCGGCTGCAGGTACCCCAACCTGCCATTGGTCGCCTCCGTGACGGCGAGTGCGCCAGCGAGGGTAGAATATAAATATTCACGTCCCGTGCGGAGTCACTCACTGAGCGGCAGGTGGCAGATCACAGCAGCAACAGTCGAAGCAACCAAGGTAAGTTTTCTCTCGCGGAAGATATCGACCAGTTCGCTCAGTCGGAGATCTCGCGCGCATTTCGTTGTCCCGAAGAAAATGCGCATCTCGGCTCTTTCGCTCCGAGGCAACTTAACGGTCCCCGCGTTAGCATTTCGAAGGAAACTTTCTTCAAGTTTGTTTCAAACTTCACGCCCGAGGTTTGGCTTGGGCGAAAACAACTTACGCGGGGTCCGTTTCGCTTAAATTTGTATTTGGCGGGAAACTCCGGAAGTCCGTTTCCTGTCTTCTCTGCAAGAAGGCCACTGCTATTCCCACGCTCGTCGAAAAGGTTGATTTTGATGGCAGTTTTTTAAAAGTTTACAATTCAATGAGAAGCACCTACCCTTGGCCACAGTATAATGTAAATTTTAAATGTTCGGTCTAATATGCAATCCCCGCATCTAAATGAATTCCATATTTTATCTTCATACGATTGATTTATTTGGTTTATTTTGATTGATTTGTTGTTTTAAGTCTTTATTATGTATCCACTTTTGGATAATCGCGAAGATGAAGATGGGCGATGATTAGATCAAATTACTGAGATCAGAAAGAACACTCATTCCCAGACAGGGATTCAAATCAGAGATCCCTGGCGTCGTAGGTCTTAGTAATAACCACTCCGCCGCGAAGGTCGGCATTTTCTTTAATTCACTTCAAATACAGTATTGCAAACACACATTTTTAAATTTCCAAGCGCCAACTTACAACAGATTCCTTTTTCTACTTTCATACTATGTATTAAACGAAATGAAAAGCAATATTCACATTCTTGTTTCAATTGAAAATGCAAATGGAAATGAATGATAATTCTAAGACGAGAAATATTTTAAAGAAAAGTTTGTTGTAATGAGATGCATATTCATTACACAACTTGAATTATATATAGAGTCGAACCAATCTGTTCTGATACTTAGGGTCAAGATTAGCAGCTTCTAATATTGCTAGGTAGGTCACTTAGTGGCATAATATTTTAATCGGATACACTTCATTGAAAGTCATGCGAAAATGTTCTATAATACAAGAGGTTTCAAATTACAGCCTAGGAATAAAGGACTTGCCGTTTTCGATTTTTCTTAAAGTTAAATCTCACTTGTCTGTACCAATGACTATATACTTCATGCTGTTTCAAACAAGAGTGGTAGTATCTACTGCAGGCTGGGTCGAAAAGTTATAAACAGAATTAGTGGGTGGGAAAGAGAAACGCCCCTAAATTATACCTTAAAATTATTACCATTAACATAACCCACTACTGCTTAGAGGCTCATAACCTTATGTTTTCTACTTACTCTATCATCTTTGCAAGTTCTGGGTTCGAAACCCGGTCAAAGAATGGCGATTTCTTCGAGCTTTCTCCATGATTAATCTCGTCGTCGTAATTAAACTAAAAAGGGAGGGGGGGCAACAACGTTAAGAGAAAATATAAAATATTGTAATTCTACTATTTTCTATCTCTTTATGGACGAAAATGAACATTGGACCTTAAACGAAAGAAGCTACTTCAAAGGTATGCCAAATATTCGCTATTATTGTTACGTGAATTGAGAAGTAAATCAGCTTTTACCGGAGTGGAAAAAATAGTCTATAATGTCAAAAGTTTGTTTCAAAACCACTTTACGGTAGATAGGCTAATCGGGACTGGACCAACAGTTTAAAGTGGGATCCGAAACGTCCTCCCACTGGAAACTACGGTAATGGCGCTACAGATACTGTCTAGTCGGTCCCAAGGTTTAAGACGGCCTTTGTGTAGGCAAGAATGGAAATGGCCTAGCTATTCTGAGGTTCTCTGCAATTTTCTCTTCGAAATTACCCCCCGTCCTTTTGTCATCGTTTTCCCATGAGCTTCTTTTTAACGACATGCACTTGCGGCTTTAATTCAACTCATTTCTTGAATGTATGTAAAATAAAACTTCTATGTTCTTCGAAGTCGTCCTTCAAGTAGCGACTATTTATGTCAACCTTGTAGAATCTAGCCGAAAACAAAATTAATAATACATGAAACGAGACATAAAATTTTATAAAATAAATATTAATGCATTCTTTCATACATATTTGAAAATAAATTGTCCCCATGTGTGTAATCAAACTTTATTTCCATTACAATTACCATTTCAAGTATTGAAACCTTCGAAATTATAGATGAGAGCTTTGGAAGATCGATCTAAAGTTGAAATTGCCTGATTCTCTCATATTTAGAAGAAATATCGTGGTTAAAATGATCGAATACTTACCACACCAAAACATTTAGTTTAAAAATTTGCAGTAGTTTCCGGTTCAAAAATAAAAACATGAGACTTACTTATGAAAAATAATTTGAAATTTTCTATATTTTCTATTTATCCTTATTAGTTAAAAGGATCAAATATTTACCACACCAGAACGTTTAGTTCTCCACAATTTAAAAATTCGCAGTAATTTCCGGTTTCAAAATAAAAAGATGAGACTTATTTATGATAAATTCAAAAATAATTTTAGAAATTCTATATTTTCTATTTATCCACATTAGTTTCTTTGAAGAAAACATACTTTTAGATAAGTAATAACGGTTTTTCTTATTTAATGTCGTAGTAGAATGTATTTTTTAAATCTAAACAAAACTCACCAGCACGAGTCCCATTGATACTGATGGGAATGGAATTCTGTATTTCTCCTCTCTATGCTATGTCGAAATCAAAATTTGCGGGGGTTTCCCCGGGGATTGAACACAGGTTTTCCCCGGAGATTGAACACGGGATTTGTACGGGGATCGAACACGGATTCGATTGGCTAAAAGGTTAAAGCCACCATATGATAACATGAAATAATTATTTATTAATAGTAGAGGTTCAAGAAATAGAAATGTTGAAAGGGAAGCTTTCCCTTTAAATGCTCTCAAATCCAACTGGCAATTTTTGTCTGTTCTTTCACCCATTACGCAGACAGCTGACACATGTTGGAAGAGTGAAGGTCAGCTCTACAATCTGGTCCTCAACTCGCAGATCGGGGGAAGAAGCTGCAACCTGTTGGATCTTTCGAAATTCTTCCTCGGGGATTTGCTTCATTCAAGAGCAAGAGGCAGATCGCTTGCTGTTTCTGCGATACCATCTGAAACTCATAATTTCGTCTTAAATGGTTTAGTATATACAGGGTGATCCAGTAAAAGAGTGCGAAAATGAAGCAGGAAATAGGTGATACGTTACTGAACAATTTTAGATAAGGAAACTAGGGTGGGAGAAGGTAGTGTAACAATATATGGGCTGAAACATGTCGAGCTCTTGCATGTATCATCGTCCATAAGAATGACAAATAACTGACATGTACGGACAGGTAGTGTCACTCACTGCTGACGTACAATGAGTGGCGAAATTTATTGGCATTGATTTATGTGTATGAGATACATCCTTGACACTAGTTTCATAGCATTGACAAGCAGATGTTAACAACGTACAATTAGGCACCTCACAACAGTTTTTTTTGTTGTTTTTTTCAAAATGATGGAGACCAACCAGAATGCAAGCATGACAGTTGTGTATAGGGATTCTGACGCACACTCTAAAATATTCCTGGTGTGTTAAAAATCACATCACGAGCGGCGATAATCCTGTTAACTAATTCCATGTCCAAGTGGTTTGCAATATCCACAGACGTAAAATCGAGTAGATTCATGTCGGGCGACCTCGCAGGCCATGTAATTGACCCTCTCTATCCAATCCAGCGAGTAGGAAAGGTAACGTGCAGGTGGTTTCGGACATCCACACTGAAATAAGGCGGTGCTTTGTATCTCAGTACAGTCCAGCTCAAGTTGGTGAGTGGTTCATCACCTATTTTCCGTTACCTATTCGCACGCTTTTACTGAATCACACTGTATGTATGTAGGTATGTATGTGTGTGTGTGTATATATATATACATGTGTGTGTGTGTGTGTGTGTGTGTGTGTGTGTGTGTGTGTGTGTGTGTGTGTACACACATATACAGTATATATAAGATATAGTACACTGTAATAGCGACTCACCCGCGGCATCGTCCGCGTTCTTCCATAAACATCTGTAATGAGTGTCCGTTACTCCGTTTATATTAATCTCTGCAAACATAAACATTTCGAGACGTATATATTCATGATGCTAGATCCATGGATTTGTGCAGTAAGCGCATCAAAATAAAGTAAAGTTTAACAGGCTCCCCTCCCCATTGTAGGTTGAATTTTGGAAATCCCTTCCTTCATAAGAGAAAAACAACCCTAAACTTTCAGGTTTCTAGGTACGTACAAGGGTTTTGGCTATGCGTTGATTAATCAATGAGTGACGGCACATTCTTTTGATTTATTGATTTGGTTTATTTTACTTCGCTTTTCTACCACTTTTAGCTAATCGAGGAGATAAGGATGAGCGATGATATGATGAAATTGATGAAGGGACACTTACAAAGAACACCCATGCCCAGGGCGGAATTCGAACGAGTTACCGACAAATTAATTTATATATTAAAGTAATTGAACATTCCAAACTACATCAGCGTCTAAAGTGATTGTGTTCTTGAAAAATAAACGATAATTTCAATCTGATGCCTATTTATAGGCAACCAAAAATACATTGAAAATAGGCGTAAAATGTAGGGGTTTAACTTTCAACATAGGAAACAGAAAATCGGAAAGGTTACTTCTGAGTATATTTGTTTGTTGATAAACAACTTACGTCGACTTGACAAGAAGGAATTGCAGATTTTCTTTGTTGCTGAATTAGTGTAGAGATCGTCAAGTAATACTAGTTGTTTTGCTTCGAACGGGTTCCTTGGTTCTCAAAGTTAGTTGCCAATCATGCCATTGAATAATGTTTAAAGGAGTATTAATTAGCAATTGAGTACGGAACTAATTATGTAAATGAACAGCAGTCAGCAGTGAATTTGAGAAATGAAGAATTTCAATTTCATGGCATTCTTATGTTTGTTTGGATGCTGATCCCGAGTGTAAAGTCAGGTTTTCCTTGTAGGGCTCCATTTCTTCGTAACAGAACTATCCATATTAATTATACGTTTCTGGGGCCAAATAATACTTAAAATTTTATTTTAGTGTAAAAATACTTATTGTTATATTTTTCAAAATGGCATTGAACAGCATGATATCAATTACAAATGCATTATTTGCTTCAAAAAATTTACATTTGAAAGTTAATATGTGCTTTGATCTTTTATGGGAGGTCGTTCCAACTATTTTATTAAGTATTGCATACAAGACAGAAATTTATTCCACCACTTTAGTTATGGTCTACCAGGACATTTGATGGATGCTAGGCTTCTTCATACGGGAGCTTTCAGACCAAAGCGATAGGCGACAGATACTACTTTGTAGCGAACTTTCAGATATAAACCTAAGCCTTTCGTACCGTAGTGACACAACAAGCTTCACATATCGCATCCGTGTCGCTCGCAATAGGGCCGTTTTCTCAGAAACGTGCAAGATGTCGCCTTGGTCTGTTTGTCACAAATGCGTAGTGAAGGATTTTCTACGGACTCGAGATGCCAGCGCCGATTGCCATCTCCGGCGAAATCCTCGTGTCGCATGTCACTTGTCGCCTGTCGCTCGTCGCTTGCCGTTTCTGTCCGAGGGAACTTTCAGACCAGTTCGAAGCGACAAGCGATACTTGGCAACCAACCTTTGGAAATAACTTCAATCTCTCGTACCGAAATGCCACGACAAGCTTTACGCATCAATTGTGGTTTCACGTTACTCGGACTGGGCCGGTTTTTCAATGGACCATATAAGTGGCAACGTCACAGCAAACAACTGAGCACGATTTGAGTCCAAACAAGGTTGTCACGTGGCTTTGTCGTATACTATAGCATTGAAATTTTCATTGCAAGGGGTAGCTTTAAGAATTATGACAGCAGTTATGAAACAAAAATTATTTTAATAAACATACATGCACCAACGGAAGATAAAGATGATAATACTAAAGATGATTTTTATACAGAGTTAGAACAGGTCTTTGATAAATTTTCTTAGTATGATATGACAATTCTGTTAGGTGACTGTAATGCACAGATTGGCAAAGAAGAGACATTCCAACCCACGATTGGTAAAGAAAGTCTTCATGAATTAAGTAATGATAATGGTATAAGATTGATTACTTTTGCAACCTCAAAGAATTTAATTGTGAAAAGTACCACTTTTAAACATAAAGATATCCATAAATATACCTGGTCTTCTCCAGATGGTAAAACTCATAGTCAGATAGATCATATTCTCATTGATAAGAGAAGGCATACTAGTATAATTGACGTTCGTACACATAGAGGTGCTGACTGTGCCAGTGACCATTATTTAGTAATTGCTAAATTAAGAGAAAGACTCTTAGTGATAAATCATAAGCAACAAAATCTAAAAGTTCTAAAATTTGATACAGGAAAGTTTACTGATGAAAGAATTAAGAAAGATTACCAAATTAAACTGTCAAATAGATTTGATGTTTTGCAGGATTTAAATGATGATGAAAATATAAATGAGACAGACGTAAATAAGAATTGGGAGCACATACGTAATGCAATAGAATCAGCAGGTAAAGAAAGTATAGGATACCATAAACCAAGAAAAAGTAAGCCATGGTTTGATATTGAATGTCATAATCTAATAGAAATAAGAAATCAGGCTAGACTTAGGTGGTTAAATAACTCTGATGATACAAATCTAAACAATTATAATAGAATAAAGCGAGAAGTTAACCGCACGTTTAGAAGTAAAAAGAGAGATTACTTGAAAAGCAAAATTAACGAAATTGAAACAAACAGCAAAAATAAAAATATCAGAGATTTATATAAAGGTGTAAATGAATTTAGAAATGGGTGGCAACCTAAAGTAAACTTGATAAAAGATAAAGACGGTGATTTTCTAGCTGACCCAAGCGATATTCTAAATAGATGGAAGAACTACTTTAATGACCTTTTAAATGTCCATGTAGGAGATAAATCAGAATTAAATGAAGTCCACACAGCAGAACCTTTAGTTCCAGAACCTAACTTGACTGAAGTTAAAGATGCTATTAAAAGGCTAAAGAATAACAAAGCACCTGGCATTGATTTAATACCAGCTGAGTTAATTAAATATGGTGGAAATGCATTAATATGTCAAATTCATAAATTAATTTGTTTAATATGGAATAAAGAAGAAATCCCTCAACAGTGGAAAGAATCCATAATTGTTCCTGTGTTTAAAAAAGGTGATAAAATGAACTGCAATAATTACCGTCGAATTTCTCTCCTCTCAACAACATACAAAATATTGCCTAACATTATTTTAACAAGACTAACCCCATATGCTAATGAAATTATAGGTGATTATCAATGTTGATTTAAACGTAACAGATCAACTACAGATCAAATTTTTCACATCAGACAGACACTGGAAAAAAGTGGGAATATAATCAAAATGTCCATCAGCTATTCATTGATTTCAAAAAAGCATATGATTCGGTCAAAATAGAGAATTTATATAATATATTAGTAGAGTTTGGAATACCTAAGAAGCTTGTTAGTATGATAAAAGTATGCACCAGTGAAACAGAAAGTAAAATTCGTGTGGGTATTAATATGTCTGACAAATTTACAATTCATGATGGGTTAAAACAAGGAGATGCATTATCTCCATTGCTCTTTAATTTTGCCTTAGAATATGCTGTAAGTAAGGTAAAAGAAACTAAAGAAGGACTAAAATTAAATGGTGTGACTCAGTTGTTAGCATATGCAGATGATGTAGACTTACTGGGGGATGATGTGAATACAATTAAGAATAATGCTAAAATATTTTTCAAAACTGCTAAAGAGATAGGTTTGGAAGTTAACAAAGAGAAAACTAAATATATGCTTACAGGCCGAAACCAAGTGTTAGGTAATAATCAAAATCTAATTATTGATAACTCGTTTGAACCAGTTTCCAAATTCAAATACTTAGGAGTAATATTAACAAATGAAAATTATATTAAAGATGAAATAAAAAGTAGGCTTAATTCAGGAAATGCATGTTACTTCTCTCTTCATAAACTTTTGTCTTCTCGTTTAATATCTAAGAAACTAAAAGTTATAATATACAAAACAGTAATTTTGCCTGTAGTATTATATGGATGTGAAACTTGGTCCCTTACATTGAAAGAGGAACATAAATTGAGAGTATTTGAAAATAAGATCCTTAGGAAAATCTTTGGACCTAAAAGGGATGAGGAGACAGGTGAGTGGAGAAGATTACAGAATTTAGAACTACATAATTTATATTCATGTCCAGATATTATTAGAATAATTAAATCAAGAAGACTTAGGTGGGCAGGACATATGGCACGAATGGGAGAGGAAAGAGGAGTTTACAGGATTCTTGTTGGGAAACCTGATGGTAAGAGACCTGTAGGAAGGCCAAGACGAAGATGGAGGGACAACGTTGAGACGGACCTAAAGGAAATCGGTAGAGATGGAAAAGAGTATATAGATCTTGCTCAAGATAGGGACAGATGGAAGGCCTGTGTTGCTGCAGCCATGAACCTTCGGGTTTAAGAAGGCTAGAGAGTTAGTTAGTTAGTTTAGTTATGAAACAAAATTGTGATGTGTATCTTATTTTTTAAATTTGTATTTATATATTAAACTGAAAATAAAGATGTAAAGAAGGAGAATAAAAAGGTGGGGGAACCGTTAAATTCAGGAATCGGGGGTTCCCCCTTTTCTTCGATATGTGTCGTACATCAATGTAAATATGAGATTTCGGAGAATATTTCTATATATTATACATACCTTACAGAGAATAAGGTAGAGAATAAACCGAGATCATCTTCAGTGACGCTGTTGATATGAATTCTGAGAATTCAACAGCCTCACGTGACTGCAGCGGCGCCGCCCATTGGCTACTGTTGTGATCGGACGGCGCTAGGAGCATTCTTGTTATTCCATTTCCTACACAGTGTTTTTTTCATTCTCCTCTGTAAGGTATGTGTAACATACCGACGTATTCTTCGAAATCTCATCTTTACATTGATGTACAACACACATCACAATTTTGATTAAAATAATTTTTAAAGTTGCCCCCTTCAATGGAAAACCAATGCTATCTCATAGGGTAAAACCACATGATAATTAGTTTTGACTCACTCTTGCAGCGTGACGTCACACTAATATGGTCCTTGGTGTGCATCGTGCCGATTCGGTTTGTAGGTAGCGCATGCGCTGTGAATGCTTTTCTGTAGAACGGATGGAGACCTGTGTCGCTTCGGTGCGAAATCCTCGTGTTGCCTGTCGGGTTTCGCTTCGGTACGAAAGTTGTCTTCAGCTTAGGATGTATCTCACTCCAGAAACTAAAATTACACTAGCGTATATCATTTGTCCCCACATCCTCCTTTAGTACAGGGTACTAACAATTGTATTCTCACAAAGTTTATTTTTAAACTTTTGCCACATTTCTCAGGACTTGCTAAAAATAAATAATTGATTTTCGTTGATTTATGTAGTGATTGTATGATACTTGAAGCTGCAAATAAATATATAGATACTGCTTTCCAAACTGCTACAACAGCTTTCCAGATCCATGATATATCTGGTTAGTGATTAATCATTTCAGACTTGAGAATGTCTGATTTGTAATACACAAGGAAAACTGTGTTTTCAAACCTACTCCAAAGTGATTTCCCATACATTAAAAAAGAACAAAATTTCTTTGAAATGAAGTGGCTTATCGTACAAGGTAATACTCGTATTTAGATTTTGATACATTAGATTTTAATAGCACTCTGAAGATCTATATTAACACATACAATAGTGATAAAAATAGTAAACAAACACTACCATTCTTAAAATTATGTATGCTTCACTACCACATTTCTAATAATGCTATTTTAGAGATATAATACAAATATACATTTTCCTATTTCGTTTTTCACAAAAGATTGATGCGAATGCATCAAATGAAAGAGAAAATTCCGAAAAAGGACACATATGTTCGTTTATATATGTTCGTTTATATGAAATTCATCATGTGCTTCGATCCCAAAATTGAATAACAGTTTCCAGTATAGAAGTTTTGATAAAAATATTGAACGAATAGTACTTATCAGGTAATTTTATCATAAAATATTATTAAACGTACTAAAATTCATCAGGTCTCTTTGCAGACGTAGTGGTAACGTTGTCGCTTTGTAATCAAGAGGTCCTGGGATCCATACCCAGTGGAGGCGCATAGTGATTCAGATTCCTCTTTAGACTTAAAGTCCAGTCTCGAGCAGTCTATCTGTGCGTAAAGTGGACTTCAAACAAAAAAAGATTCAATCAACGTAGTCATAATTTTCGAATCGTGTTACGACCACCATACTGAAAGAAAATACTGCGTCCTTTTCAAATGTCATCTGGTTGGGGTTTTCTTTCTGGAGCGTCTAATTTTTCTCGGGCAGTTGTAACTTTTATTATGATGAAATGTTGACAATCTGAAGATTTTTTTTCAAGTACGAGGGGCGTTTACAAATGATTTAGAGTAATGACACGTACCATATCGTGGATAGTCCAGGCTCCCAGGTTAGGCTTCAGCCCTTTCCAAGTATTCTCCCTGAAGAGCGATGAAAAGTTGCCACCTCTCCGGTAGCTTTCGTATAGCCGCACGGTACCAATCTCTTGTGGTGTCACGTACCCAGTCTCTGACAACTGCTTTGAGGGCATCATTGTCCGGAAATCTGACACCACGTAGGAGCTTTTTCATTTCATTGAAGAGGACGTAGTCGCTCTGTGGGAGCTCTGGTGAGTAAGGAGGATGGGCTAACACAGTGAACCCCGTGATCTCAGCTTATCCTCAGTGCGGTGGCTGGTATGCGGACGAGCATTGTCATGAAGCAACAGAACGTTCTTGGCCCACATTCCCTTGCGATACTGCTGTATCCGGCAACGCAACTTCTGTAGAGAAGCACAATACACATCGCTGTTGATGGTCACGTTCGGCGGGAGCCAATCTACTATGAGGATGACGTGTGCGTCCCAGAAGACCGTTGCCAATTGTTTTCCACAGGATCGAGTGAACCGGAACATCTTGGGTGCAGGAATACCCTTGTGCTTCCAATGCATGGACTGCTGCTTCATTTCCGGCACGTAATGATGAAACCAAGATTCATCACGGGGCATTGTCACCACACACTGCGCGCAATCTGCTGTAAATGGTTGCTGGCCTGTTTCCTTCTTTCCACAGGAACCACGCAGTGCACTTCTGCCCGTGATAATCACACTCCATAATCTGTCAGTGACGCCACACAGGTTGCCTGTAAAATAGCACGCTAGTCACACTACTCCTGACATCTACCAGTCTCCCGCATCATTATTCACTCTTTCAGAGTACTGTATTGTCGCCGGCTTGCCTATTCCGGGGATCGAATACCAACCCCAGTCTAAATCATTTGTAAACCCCCTCGTATTTTACCTGAATCTGAATGTACGAGTAGTTAGGTTAAAAATCAATACAAATAGAAGGGAAAAATCTGCAGAGGATCTCTTGGTTTATTTCGTCAAGTACCTCTAACGCTGTAATCATCCTATCGAAGGCACCTCCCTACCATCCACCTTGACTCCTCGTTCTTCGCGGTCGAGAGCGTCCTCAGGCTGCGACGAATGGGCTCAAGGGAGGCAGAGGATGAAAAGTGAAAAGGCTGAAGCACTTATGAAATGCTTACTCCTTCCCTTTGGAGTAAACCTTAGTAATTGGCGTATTTATCTCCGCTCGCTAATCCAAGAAGTGGCTCCTGAGAGGGAGGTATTGGGGAAGAATCACAAATGAATGCCGCTCTGGGATCGTACCCCTTTCATGTTCCACGAAGCATATCGCTCTTCAGTTAATGCACGGTCTTCAGTATATTTCTGGGAAATATTTTCTGTAGTCTCTATTCAAGTTTCTTTCCTTTTTAAATTTGAAATGTATATTCGAACATAATCATCTCAAAGAGATACTTTCTCATCAGTTGGTGAATGGAACTTAATTTATCTTAACATCTTGTACAGTTGCAAACAAAAGTGGTTTGAAGCTCAGACCTTGATAATATAAGCGAGTAAGATTTGAAAAAAAAGGAAAGGAAACGCAACGAATTTGTGGCTCACCGATGGCGCAGCTGTAGCATCGCTGCCTTGAAATCAAGGGATCCCGGGTTTGATTCCCGGTGGTGGCACATAGTGGTTCGGATCCAACTTTAAACTGTAGGTCCAGTCCCGATTAGCCTTACTGTGCATAAAGTGGACATAAAACACCAAATCAATCAATCAATCAAATATTAGGATATCAGATATTCTGATATTCGGATATACGGATATCCGAATTTTCCGGATTATCCGGATATCCGAATTATTTGGATATCTGATTTTCGGATTATTCTAATATTCAGATTATTACAATTATCTGGATATCCGATTTCGATATATGCGGATCATCCGAAATGTTCGGATATCCGAATGTGTCCATTATCCGGACAGTTTTATTGTTTATCCGATTTACGGGATATCCACATATTCTTTTATTCGTCGTGTTTGTATTTCATTGTGCTTCATCAAATCTGCACTATCCGGATATTCTGATTATCCGCATATTCGGTTTATCCGGATATCCGAATTATCCGTTACATCCGAAACAGATATGGGATAACGTAAGGGATCGAAAATATATGTTGAATTTCGTATTTTGCAATTACTCAGTTCGAAAACGACATATGTGTTATACGGCACGTGCAATAAAAATTAGCAGTCGAATCACAATTTACATCACTGGGTTGGCAAGAAGAGCTTTCCATTACGAGCAAACCAGAAATTTAGAAAAATTCCTGCGGTGGGGATCTACGAATTGACAACCCTCCGAACGACAAAAAACGTCCTGCCAGGTGTTTGAAGGTCGACGAGCCGCAGAGTTTAATTGAGTTACTGCAGTTACGTCTCCTGTAGGCTCGGCACCAGAGAAAACGTCCGCATGAATTGGCGAAGAGGACATTAATTGGTAGCCACGAAACCAATTGCAATTAACAGTTGGTATTATTTGTGTAACTCCATCATCAGTTTGTTCCACAAACAATGCTGCAACAAAAAGACTTGATAGAACGGTTAAGTCAGAGCTGGTCAACCAGATGTAATTGTTGAAGAGCACTCTTGAATGCACGTGTGGATTGCAGAGCGAGAAGCGGTACTGTAGCGATGTAAGAATGTGAGAGGAGTGGAAAGGAGGGAGCGAGCGAGGTAGCTTTCGTGCAGTGTGAAAGCTATCATCACAGTGATTTTTCTTCCTATTAATCGGGGTGTGAGGGGTAACCTTTTCTAAGAACACTCAATGTCAACCTGGAGTGCATTGTTGCAGACTATCAAGGTTATTTCGACTGGATTTACAGCTAATATAATCCTCTGTGTTGCGTATTGTTCATTTGTGTTTATTGTTGTTCTTTCACCAGTCTCATTCTATCATCATTCATCACCACCTTCGCAGTTAGCCAAAAGTGGCAGAAGAGCGAAGCAAAATAGAGAGATCAGTCAATCAGTCAGTCTTCCTAATAATCCTCGCACTAGTGACGAAAACAAGACACCTGTAATCAAGGGGTTCAGAGTTCGATACCCGGTGGAGGCACATTGCACAGTGGTTTGGATACCATTTTAAGCTGTAGGCCCAGTCTCGATTAGCCTATCTGTGCATAAGGTGGACTTAAAACAACAATTCAATCAGTCAAGGACCCCCCCCCCCGAATTAGCTACTTCGAGTAATAGTTAAAGATAACATTTGAGCTGTATGGGAATTTTCCAATTTACTTTACCATTAAAGTCAGAAGCAAAAATGTAGTCTGAAAACTCTCGTCATCGTATTCATGAGTAATTCCCTTACTGCTGCACTGTTGCTCCTTGGCCATGACGTTCAGTATGCAGGCGGAAAGTTCACACCGCACGGAACGCTCGCTGGTTGCCACAGGTGCACGCGAGTTACCCACGCCAGGCTAGATGTACGTAGAATCTAAGCAAAGGTCACTTCAAGGCTAGCCCTACATGGCAGCCATCATAGTTGCTGTTTTCACTCAGTCATCGCAGGCGAATATCTTTAACAAAGACCAACATCGTTTGTTTGTTTTTCGTTTGGTAATCCATCGTTTCATATTTTTCACCATGTTTAATACACGACGCTAAATATTTCAGCAACAGAAAGTGAAACAACACCTGCACTATTGCAATTATGGCGAGATTTTTTTTTGGAAATATCGCATAGAATTTGACTACTTCAATGATGTTTTACATCTTTCCCCTTATTGTTGCAACGATATGTATATTTCAGGTCGCATAATTTCTGAGAAATAACTAACAGTCCTTGATGATGTCAAACATTCAACTTTAAAATCACATTACGCAACAAATGATAAAGTTTCAACTATGTGTTTATTAAAAATTAAAGACATTTTCAAAAGCATAATGGATCGCTATGAGTCGAGTTGGTAAGGCGTCTGACTACACGATGGAGACCCGAGTTCGTGTCACAAGTCGGCAATAAAGTTTTGTGTTATCAAACTACAGCCAGCTCCCCAGTGGTGAGGGTAGTAAGAAAAGTCTAACTTGATATTCGAATCCCATGGTACGTGATCTAAGGTTGGTATTTTAAGAACTTGTATCTGCATAAAGCGGCTCTGGAGTTAGCCTAGCCTCTAATAAATTGACACTTCAGGCCAACCCTGGGGGGGCATGGCAGTCGAGGCATGTGTGGCAGAGACCTATAATGTGTGGATCCTTACCTGCACACCCTCTAACTTAATTGCACAGTGCAATGCACAGGGGATAGTATTACCTTTCTTTCAGCTTAACGACCATGCCTCCACGCATGCATAACATAACTGAACCTACAGTAGAAAAGTGAAATGAAGGAGAAATCAAAGGAAATATATACGAAGATTGAAACTAAATATCAAAGTCTAATGCAGCCGAAGTTAATAGCACGCTGAATGTGCGTACCTTCATGGCACGGTGCATTGAGTACGACGTAACCTGCAATTTAGTTTTAGAAAAGTATAAGTTTCATTTTGGAAAATGAAAAAAAAAAAATCAAGGTTTTACGATAAATTTAGGTCTCTCCTTGTGATGGGTAAAAATAATTTCTTAACACATTTTCTGGACAACTACTTGGAATGCCGAAGTCGATACAATAATGCAGTAATTTATTTTCAGAGAAAGACTCCTACTTTTAATAAATAGCTCGCAAACCACACAAAGGAAAAATTAGAGCAGATACAAAGAAAGGTTAGGAAGAAGCTCAGAGGAGAGAAATTGCTATTATCTCAAGTAACGCGTAATGCAAATGACAAGAAATCGATTATCCCTGGAGAAAAGTGCAAAGCAAATCTGAAGACCGTCTTCGTAGGAGGGAATTAATGATTCTTTCCTTAGTAAAGCCTTTTGTACAAAAAGTGCTGGAGAAATCTTACACAAAGGGGATGCCACTTTCATTTGTGCAGTGGGTCTGATCCAATTTGAAACCACCCAAGCGCTCGCCAGTGTTACTTAGCGTGGCTTTTGTGGCACTTTTGCCAAACTGCGACAATGAAGGTAGATTGATTGATTTGTACGAGATTCTGGCCACTTCAGCACATAGGCTATTTCGGCCCGTCACGTTATATGGGGTTAAACCCCTTAACTAAATCAAAAAAAGGTCTCTTAAAAGTTCCTTAGTCAATTTTTAAAACTAATTCAGTCATTCACAACTAAAACTTTACTGTCTGCGTTGACTAAAATATTCTTAAATAGGTTAAAAGCTGAGGCTGTAGAGGGGCACTCAGCACACACAAGAATAAAACACAGGACAACACACACACAGTCCTACGAAGATTATACTGGCCGTAGGTCCAGACGCCAGAGCCTCGTTTACCTGCAAGAAGCAGTTACCAGGAGGTACTATGTGGAAGTGATGTTGATTTTTGGGAGGCTTACCAGGTCATCCCTTACACCCCACGCCGCGACAATGAAGGTAAGTGATCATTAGAAAGTTTACTTTCTCTTGGTAGACATGACTTAACTGCCCCCCCCCCTCCCCAATCGCAGTCACAGCCAGAACTCGAACTCAGGATATGCGGTGGTGAGATCAAAAGTCTACCACTTAACGCACTTGGCCATCAAACTGGTTGTTGAAACTGCAGACCTCAGTACCCAATGTGAGCCTTAACAAGGCTTAAATTTTCTCAAACAAAATTATTTTTCAAAAGCGCTCTCCCATATTCTACCTATGCCGAGTGGAAAATTCCACTAAATTTCGTGAAATCACATGCAAATAAGAATCGCGATTGAAATCGACTTATTTATCTTTATTGCTTTGCTTTCGTTACAAATTTTATTATTTAAATCAGTCTATGTGTTGAAAATATTACTATGTTGCACTAGATCCATGCCAGAATTTCTGGGATTCCTATATTATTAACTTTTATAATGATAATTACAATATTTGGAATTTTGAGAGAATTTCAGGAAAATACGACCATGATGTTTTGCGTGATCTTGTTAAGAGACGAGTGATAAAATAAATACTAGTTATACAAATTATTCCGTCTGGGAAACGAAAATTAGAAATCATAAATTCTCCAAATCCAGGTGGAGCAAGCTTCTTCCAGGCGGATTTTAATAAGTCAGACATCCGTTCCCACTGTCACTTGTTCTTGAATAGAGCCGATCTCTTCTTTTTTGTTCAAATCTACCCATCATATCGCAAGATGATGAATAAAGAGAAAAAAAATCGGAATTTTCGCCAGACTAGACCCTGGGACAGCAAGCCTCAGAGGCGAGAGTTTTTAGCAATTCATAGAAGGGGTCTGGGTGAGATAGTGCCAAGTAAAATTTATTTCCACAATGCACTTGCTAAATATTTTAAATGAAATGTTGACATGAATAACATGAAACGTCAGTTCCAGACATTTTCAAGACAACTCTTTTTTTTTGTGGGATAGCCCACAAAGTACGAATGGCAGAAGAAATTTCGAGTGTAAACGCAGAATTGTGAATTTGTTTGAACGTTAAGAATGTTTCCCTCAAGCATGAAATTGTAGCCTAGCATTCTAGTCCTTTTCGCATGGAAAGTCTATACAATTTGCATTTCAACTCAAATGGCGGTGTTATTGTACTGGAAGTAGAGATTTTTACCAATTGGGTCCATAAACACAGTTTGTCCGTTCTACGGTTAAATACACTACAGCAGGACTATAATATTTTGCACATGATGTGTTAATTCACTACTTCTGGACTCCTATAGGGAATTTAATCCGGTTCGAAACCTTAGGAAAAACAAGCTGAAAACGATGAACAATAATAATAACCCGATAGGTGACAGCCCGTGAGGGCCAGTGCCTACCTACCGACTGCCGGCAGAGCAGTTATGGAGTGACGTGTTATTGTGGTGTGTGGTCAGCACGTTGTTGTAGGTTTTCCAAGACCAAGCTACGCTACTCATAGGTAGCTCCCCGGTTCCATACACATGACGAAATCTCGGGACAAAAGTTGTTACTCTTGCGTCAGGAGACTCAAACCTGTGCGCGTCCCGTACTTTTTTTTTTTAAGGAATACCTCCATGCGGTAGTGTCACCCGACAAACACAAACATCCATGTCCTAACCGGGATTCGAACGCGGGGCCCCTGAGATAACCACTCCGCCACGGAGGCCGACAACTCAGACCCCAAAACCTCACGCAGACAGCACGGCCACGGTGCGGGAAGAACAATCGCATTATTTTCAGGAAAAAATAGTCAGCAATGTTTTTTTGCCGTAGATTAAAGAGGATAGAAAGATAAAATAATTTCCCTTAATCTCCTTTTTCTTGTTGTAATTGTAAAAGAACACGACAAAAGCTTAAGATAGCAGAAGGCAGGAATTGTTTGGAAGATTCGGCAGAAGAACCTGAAGAATTCCAATTTGAATTCCAACACGGGAGGAATGATGTAAGATGTTTAAAGCTTCTTACTTATCTGGGAAACTTTGACGTTTTCATTAGGATGAGGAGAAGGGAATTAAGGAAAAAGGAATTTCCCACAAAATTTCCACCTTCCGGCAGATTAAGTTTCTTTCCAGCACCACGTATTTTCCCTTGGATGCTCCTTCGGCATCGTATTCAATATCAGATAACCCTTACTTTGTCCTCTGCATAGAAGGATACATACGAGGTATGACAATGCAGTTATCGAACTCATCCTATAAGTGCTACGTACCTCGTTGCTGAATATCACTACGGTCACCTTCAAAGTACTCTCCTTGGGAACATATGAACCGACGCTAGCACCTAAAGCAATTTTCTAACTCTTTTTCTGGAATGGCCATCAGAGCTGTCATTGTATTGCCTTGACGTCTTGAATGTCATCAAAATATCTTCCTTTCAAAATTTATTTTATATTGGGGTAAAGAAAGTCCTTGAGGAGCATGAACTTTTCATCATCAGCGATAACATCGTCTTGCCTCTTCAAAGGGTCATGGCAAACTTTGAGTCTCATTTGCTTTTGTTAATCGATGAGTTCCTTCGGGACCATATTTCCACACACCTTTCTCATGCAAAGATTTTCAGTTAAGATTTTCGAACTGTTTCTCTATCAATTGTATTGCTTAATATGCTTTGTTTCTCATAGTCAGCCTACGATTTTGATGCAGAATTTTTGCAATGTGTTCGACAATTCTGTTCATTACTGGCCGATCTGGCCTCCCTTCATCGGTGACACTTTCTATTCCCTCAAAATAAAAACGTTTAATCTATTTGCATACTACTGTTTTCTTCATAGCATTATCCTCATAAACTTGGATTAACATGTCCCTTATTTCACTTCCACTCCTGCCAAGTTTTACAAGGAATTTAGTAATATTTGTTCATTGCTCTAATTTAAGCTCCGACATTCTTACGACGGCACAAAAAACACGCAACATCAATACTTTTTTTTCAGCAAGATCTCCGTGTCGTGCACTCTTTCGGGCTACCTCCTTCACCTCCTAATGTTTGTATGTGGTCCCTAGTACCTAATATTAAACCAGGGTGTAATTGGAAAACTTATTCTTAGATGATGTGGGTTTATTTTTAGATTAAGAATAATAAAAATATAAAACATAATATTAGAGTACAATAAAATATTAATATTACATATAAGATTACATCTAAGATAATAAAATAAATATAATATTTAGAATCCAAGAAATTTGGAATATGAAATATATAAGTATGAGATATAATATTTAATAAATAAAATATTTATGGATTTGAGAGTAGAATATAAGAAATTAGAATAGTTGGTATCAGTACTATGTGTTGAGCAAATACTGTTTATGAGGTATTGTATGCATTGGAGGAATCTGTAAGGTTCCCTACTTAAATTATATTTGGGTTTTGTAATGTTGAATTCTAATGGAATCCTTAGATTGCAATGTTATTGAGTCCTACTGTAATGATGGTTCTAGTTGAAATTTTTAACTACTATTTTTTAAACCTGGTTTAGTATACCAGCTATTAATTTTGAAAATACTGTAGCTAGTTTCTGTAGAGAGAGTGGAGATGGAAAGTGTCTGATATTTTCTCTCTTTTAATCCACTTCTTATTTCTTCTTTCGGCCTCACTCCTCCATCTTCTTACGAAGACGTCTAGCAAGTCATTCCTCTTTTAATTCTCTTCTTCTTCCTTCCTTCGTCTTGTCTCCTCTCTCTTCCTCTCCTTCTTCTCTCTACTTCCTCCTCTACATCTTCGTATCTTTCTGTTTCTACCTTTCTATTTCTTAACTTGTTTGGTTCTTTCCGATGTAATGTAATTGATTGCTGTAATTCCAATCTCTATATGGTCTCGCTCTTCTCTTTTACATTTACTGGTTCTTATCTGCTTAGTGATCTTGTGGGTCTAACCCTTTGCAACATCTCTCCTTTATCTTTATTAGGTTTCTTCTTTTGTCCACGGTCTTCTTGCTTATCCCTCTGTAGAAAGTCACTCTCCTCTTCCATGGAAACCTCATCCGCCAGAGTATTAATATTCTTAAATATCTTATCCAATAAACTCTCATTTCTTGAATTTATAGTTATATATGATACCAACAAGAGACTTAACTCATATAATAACATATGAGTGGATACTTTAAATCACATGTGACTACTTATGTCTGAGCTCCCTTACAAATGTAGCCGTGGAACTCTCAACTGCAATTTATAACAATTGCATTCGCTGTGTTACATTTGAGATATATTTTTTAGCTTGCTGTGATTCAGTGTAGACTTCCCATTCCTTCTGCCACTTTCTCATAACGTCCAAATCTATGTCTCTTTTATAAGCTATATTGTCCAGATGTAGTTCTTGAAGTTTTAACTCATTTTTTTCGGAACCAATAAATAGCTGCTCTCTTAATAAGTTGCCCGACCCTGTGGCCGAGTGGTTAGCACATCGCGCTGCCACGCCAAGGGTCCCGGGTTCGAATCCCGGTCGGGCTTGGTTGTTTATGAATGTCCATTCATCTATTTCATCATTTCATCACTCATCCCCATCTTCGCAAATTAGCCAAGAGGCACAAAACGCTAAGTAAAATAAACTAAATCAATCAATCAATAAATCAATCTTAATAAATTCTAATTCCAGACGTAAAATGCCTCCTACTGCTAGTGACCCAAATCTACACTGTTCAGGCATCTAGGTACAGAAATAAAGTCTTTGACATTAATCATCATGAAGGGCAGGTAAACCTTTTCTCTTTGAACTAGAAGGTTCCTAATTAATGGAGAAGTTTCCAGAACTACATGTACATTTCGTTGCCCCTTAGGCGCCGTCCTAAATTTAATATTAAAATAATTTTCAAAGTCTTCATTTGACATCTTACCCTCGAGATTGTGGTAGTATAATTCTTGTAGTAGCTCCTCGTCTTCCATTATGGTCGGAATATCATACAGTATAACCAATGGATTTCTCTTCTTTAAAGGTTCAATGTTTATTCCTTCACGCGCTAAGTCGTGATTGCCTTGTAATCTTTTCGCCTCTTCTTGAGTGGCTACTTCTACTATTAAAACATTTCTTGTCCTCCTAATATTAGTGATTCTTATTTTCTCTCTTTGGTTTGACTTTTTCTGTCAGTACATCCTAAATCTTGAATTGATTGAATTGGTATTTTTAAGTCCACTTTATGCACAGTAAGGCTAATTGGGACTGGACCTACAGTTTAAGGTGGAATTCAAACCACTCTGTGCATCCACCGGGTATCGAACCCGGAAGCCCTTGATTACAAGGCGGCGACGCTACCACTGCAGCATCGGGGAGGCCCTACATCCTGAATCTGTTTTGATACTTTAACATGAGTTGTCAGGAATAGGGTTGGTTTTGTTGATTTAAAGGTAGGTGGTTTGTCTATTGGTATTCCCTCTCTTACTGCACCTGCGTACGTAGTTCTTCCTTTATCCCCATCAGGGTTCTCCCCCTTTTCATACTGTTTTTGAAGGTGAACATTAATTGCTCTGAGTGTTTCACATTTCGTTTTTAAGTCCTCATATTGTGCCTGAATTTTCGAGACAAGTTCCATTAATATAGATTTCGATGTTACCATAATCTTATCTCTTGCTATGTTCGCTTGCAGCTCACATAGAAGATATCTGAATGGATTCAGAGTTAGACAATCTTCCTTATCTGGTTTATCCACATTCTGTTCCTCTAATATTTCATATTCCTCATTTCTTCTTTTAGGGTTTCCCACATCTGGACTGTCCCTCATCCTCTTATTCCTCTTCTCTACATCCATTTCCGCAACTGAGATCGACACAGGACTTCATTTTTACATACATCTAAAATTCTTAATATTATCAGTCTGTCCTCCAACCTCTAGCAGATTAAAATCACTCTCCGGAATCTCGTTCACACTTAAACAAACATGTTAAAATCCGGAGGGACGGTTACCCATCCCCCAGGGCGCCAACTTGAATCCGTCTGACCACATTCTCTCACGGATACTGCAGCAACCTTATGCGTGGTTTCTTCAATTGTATGGCGAGGATGCGTTTTGCAATCTCAACTTTCTAGCTGCTTTCCACACAATTGGAGAGGATCAGAACAGGGGGCGGGTCTTGATAAAAAATATTCTTGAATGATTCACGATTATAATTCTTTTCCGCATCAACAAAACCGGCAAACACTTCATTATAAATAATGAACGTCACTCAGTAAGACACCGCCAAACGTCGACACGAACACAGCTGTGAGACACTGAAACCTTACCGATCTGTTTGTACAGTGCTGCAAAAGTAAGCGCACGGTGGCCAGTTCGCGAACTTAATTGTCAGACCTTGTAAGTACTTAGAGTTTCAAGAGTTGCAACAAAACGACATATAATTTGAACAATAATGACGATAATTAAGCACGCTTTGGACACTCATACTTTAGTTTGATTTGTTTCGTTCTCAATCTGATTGATTGATTGAATTATTTTATTTTACGCCGATTTTCTAAAACTGTTGGATAATCGCGACGATGGGATGATGATATAATGAAGGAACAATCACAAACACACATGGACGAAGACACAATTACTAAGAGGATCAGCCTGGCTGGAGATCCAGACGCCAGAGCTTCGTTAGTCTCCAAAACGCAGCCCAGGCTGTACTACGTGAAAGAAAGTTTACATTTGCGTTCATAGTCTGACAGTCGCAAATAAGCGATCGTCATGCAGGCATTCCCTCTATCTCGGACACATTTTTAAAATATCGTTGTTGTGGGCCCCCAGTACGTGGGCCCCAATATTTGATATCCAAAAGGGCCTTCCCGATAGTTGATTGATTCTTTGATTTATTTTACTTCGCGTTTTGTGTCACTTTTGGCTAATTTGATAAGATGGGGATGAGTACGATGAAATTGATGAATGGACACTCACAAATATCCATGCCCAGGCCAGCATTTGAACCCGGAACCCCTGGCGTCGCCTTCCCGATAATGTAGCGGTAACGTTGTTGCCTTGTAATCAAGGGGTACTGGGTTCGATACACATCAAAGGAGGTGTATAGGAGGCGTATAGAGTGCTGCAATGAGCGTTTTTCGCTCGAGAGGCATATAGCTCGCACGGGCAACGGTAGATGGCACACAGAATTGATAGTTCTTCCGCTCGAGCGAACGAGCGAAATATCGAACTCTCGAACCCTATTAGTAGACGTATTTCCGTAATTTGTCTATGGTAGTGGGAACTCAAATATGGATTGTGAAGTAAAATACGAAGTGAAATTAAAAAAAAAAAGTCAACATAACCATCATCTCAATGTTAAAATGCAGTTTTGTGTATCTTACGGAGATATGTGAAAATGAAATATATGATTATGGGCTGTAACTGCTTAGGGTGACATTTTATGTTTCTACGATTATCTTCACATTGAAATGATGTTCGATTGAATGTTATAACTGCATTTTATTATTTCGCAGATTATGATTATCCTTTACGGTAAGTGAACAATGATGTAGACGTACTTCTTGCACTGTGATACGATATTTGTAATTGCTTAGGCAGGTCTGCCAGCATGTGTATTCATTTTACGTTTCGGTCTGTAGATATTTCATACTTTCATATGTGCTGTATTTGAGTTTTACATAATAATACACGGAATTATTATTTAGAATTGTAATTGCATGGAGTGGTTTCCTTCAATGTATGGGTTTTATGTTGACAGTGCTGTTCATTAGGCTCTGAAATATGGGACGTTGCTAATCATTCCACTACGAGTGCAGTACGATCGAGCGTGGGAGATTCGAACGAGTTTGAGCGAGCGAAAGTGGTCCGTTGCAGTATTCTAGAGGCGTAAAGGCAGATCGCACTTTAAATTGCAGGTCTAGTTCCGATTAGCATAAAGTGGACTTAAAACTTAAACTCTGGAACAACTAAAGTCCTCAGGTTTCTCATCAAGGTTATATTATCACAATTATACAATACATTTCATTACAACCAGTGGAGGCAATTAGGAGACAATAGCCCCCAACTGTTTGATATTTTTTGTCCCCGCATTATGGCTTCATCATTGTATTTCTTGTCTTCCAAGAAAAAAATAAACTGTCCTCCTTCCCCTCCCGTTTTGGAACTCAATCGCCGCTACTGATTTCAATTGTCATATTTTATTAGAGTAATAATAAAAATAAAGTCAAAACAGCGAGATATGGCCTGATGTTACTTTAATGAGAAGGCAGATGCTGAATGGAACTTGCAAGTCTCGTTATATCGGGCTCAATGGATGAAACGTGTTCTGAGTTCTGACTCTCCGATTACAAAACTGTTTCTTTGCATTCTTCCAGAGCAGTAACGAACATTCACACGTACATGTCGTCATGTCACTTATCAATGAAAAACATCTTCTACAGATGTACATTGTAATATGACACCTGGAAATGTCGATATCATAATGGTGGATTTCCTACTAAGAAGTTTCTCACTGTAAACAATCCAATAATTAAAAGGATAAAAAATGTCTAATTTAAGTTTAGAATCGGATTATTTAATAATTGATAGTTTCCTTAGAACTTTGTCTATATTTATAAAAGCTCGTAACATTTGTTCACGGATTCCCTCTGGAAGGGTGTGGCGGTTCTCTGGGGGTCCGTGTACCACAGGTTGACAACCGCTGCTCTTCTGGCGGCTCCCTTGCCTCTTAGCGTTCACTTGTCTCCCGACGACCTCGTAAACATCTCAACCGGCCCCAGGTGGCGATATCGCTCATTTGGGGATACTGGTTCAGCGAACTGAATGTGGAATTTGTAAGCGACAGAGTCGCGCATGCGCAAGAAAGTTACAAACTACTTATCTTCAAAATGTATCTGCTCAACCTCTGAAAGCGAAAGGAAAGCTGGAATAAAAATAAGTGTCCGGCCATATCATGGAGATATTTTACGTTATTGTAAGAAAGTCTTTTGGATTTGTATTATTTGCTTAGTTTAAGTCGTTTTATGCTACTTTGGAATAATTGCAAGGATGAGGATGGGCTTAATGTGATTTATTCTACTTTTTTCTCTGCAACTTTTGGCTAGTCTCTGAGATGATGATGAGTGATGATGTGATGAAATTGATAGAAGGATATTCACAAATAACACGCATGTCCAGGCCGGGATTCAAATCCGGGAGAGACGATGAGGATGAGCAATAAAAAGATGAAAGAACGCTCGCTCATTACTAAGCCGAGATATGAACTCGGGAACTTCGGTGGTGAGAGCACGTGACGCGCTCGGCCACTGAGGCAGCTAGTCTTTTAGAGACTTGTCTGTAGGCATCAAAGGAAACGAGGAACTAATCGCTGTAGAGGTGGACTTGAATTCCAAGTGAAATATGTATGCCTGTGATAGTACCCTTACCGGTTAGTTTCTACATTAGTGTAACAACAGTGATTCACTAACATCTTGAAATCTGATTGTTATTAAGTGACATATGAAATGGCAGCTGATTATCAAGACCTTTTTATTTAAATAGATATGTACCATAATGGTTCTTAACCTTCAGGACACCGCGGCACTATAAATTCGATCCCAACAATTTTACTCGTAAATAACTTTTTAATTTTTAAAACATTTTACACTAATTAAAAAGTACCCTTGGAATAAAACATTAATAAGTGAATTATACCATAATCATAAAGAGTAATAGTTCAAATATGTCTAACTGCTGACAAATATAAAATTAAGTTTAAATTAGTTTTCAACCACTGGATGCAGTTTTCTCAGGTCAACATCATTAATTAATTTCATAAGTGTTACATTCCATTGGCATTTTGTATTTTGAAAACCGAACAATTCTAATTTATTGCTGCCTGTTTTATCTCTTGTTTAATGTATTGAAACCTATGTTTTAGGAGCGTAGTGGTAATGCCGTCGACTTGTAATCAAGGGGTCCCGGGTTCGTTACGGTGGAAGCACATTGCACAATGGTTCGGATCGCACTTTAAACTGTCCCGATTAGGCAATATGTGCATAAATTGGAATCAGACGAGCTACAGGATTCAGACGAGACCGAGAACTACAGGTATATTTGTAAGTAGAGACGGGACCGAGGATGAGAGGGGCTTTCTCCTTTACGACATAAGGCCCTGTCGAACGGAAATATCCCCCTCCGCTTTTCCTCTAACACCACCATAGTTAACGTGCCACCTGACACGGCTCAAAAGATTTGGGATTTTTAGTCTGCATGTCTGCGGTTCGATTTCCGATGTGTAAATAGTCTTTCTGTGATTAAAGTGGACAGTGCTTACTCTGGTCTCTAGAGAATGATCCATTCCTAATGCCTTTAAATGGATGTTTAATTCAGGTGATTAGAGTCAGAACACACACGGACTTCGCATTTAAGTATAGCAACTTGAAGCATTCAAATTGAAAAAAAAAATAATACTGCAATTATTTGAGTTTCAGTTTTAGTAAGTTAGGTAAAGCAAATTCAATATTCTTGGCCGAGAACTTCTTGATTGGATTGAGTTCTAAGTTCACCTTATGCACATATAGACTAATCGGGACAGGACCTACAGTTTAATGTGAGATTCGAACCACTATGTGCCCCCACCCTGAACGTTACCACTTCGACCTAGGAGAGGCCCGAATATATTTATATATGGGTTTGTTCTTGCATATCATTCTGAATGCTGTTGATCTGAGCAAGACTGAGGTTGGGTCAATGGTAAACCCTCGGAAACCAAGACACTTGTATTTTATCTTAACCAGAATTTTCCGAACCAATATTCCCAGGAAAAGGCAACGATTTCTAGTTAATTGTCTCCTCCCCCCTCTCTCTCTCTCTCTCTCTCTCTCTCTCTCTCTCTCTGGTTATTAAAACGTTATAATGGAGAAAAAATGGAGAACGAGAGAAGTGCGTGAATCAGCAACTACACTATGTCCCGGGAATCTCTGGAGCAAGAGAACTAAAACAAATCTCTGCGCAAGTATTCAAGTTCGGCCAATGAACGCGTGAGACGGGAAAACGCAGCTGCAGCTACCACCTGTTTGCAACAGCGCGCACGGCTTCACTCCGCACAATCGTTTTCTCCCATTCTCTACCGTTATGCGCGGGCTTAATGTACAAATTTCCGGAACAGTGAAAACAACAAGGGAGTTCTGTAGGGAGAGACAGCTAATTGAAAGGATGATACCCCGATGACGTAGTGGTAACGCCGTCGCCAAGTAATCAAGAGGTCCCGAGTTCGATACCTCGGTGGAGAGACATCCTGATTCGGATCCACTTTAACCTGCAGGTCTAGTCGCAGTTAGCTTATTTGAGCATCAGGTTGACTTAAAACAAAACACAAACGCTACATTTTTCGGACATCCAAAAATAAGAGCTTAGCATTTAATAATTATAATAATAATAACCGTAGCTTTACAGTCCTGTAAGGGTCTTGGCCTATCTCCCGATTGCCAGTCTCCCTCCCACAATCCTACCTAGAGATGTGGAGATCTTCAACCGGTAATGAGGACGTGGGGTCAGCACGTCGAACCCCCAGCAGTTATAGGAGATATCTGTGACTCACTCGTCGCAATTTCCTCACAATGGTGGGTTACCACAAGTCCTATATACAGGCCGAGAACCCAGTAACTGAACCCAGGCAGACTCGAACCCTTGACGTCCCGCAGTCGGAGCCCAAAGCACAGCGCCTTAGACAGCACGGCCACGGAGGAGGACAACTTAGTATTTACAACACAGATGTTTCATGGAAGGCAGTACAAAGTAATGATGATACTTCACATAAAAATTTAGCTCCACCATAGCAACTACAATTATATAATTTGAAATGCTATAGAACATTTGAAACCTTTTTCCAGATGTGTTTATATCCTGTAGGACATTCTCATGACCCACTTTTTCATATGTCTTTACATTATTAAAAATCTGCCCAAAGCACAACGCTGCAGGCGATCTGTTTATGACTGTAAATAGCTAGGGTTTAGGTATTGTTCATGCCATATAAATGTTCCTCTATGCTCAGCGTCTACATTTGCCATTTTGAAACTATATTTTGGTTGTTTTAGATAATGAACCTGAGGTAATATTTTATTTTCATCCTAAAACAAATCGAAAAAGGCCAGAAGCATGGAAGGTTACGAAACAAGGAAATTCATCGTTGAAATTGCTCGTTCTGATCACAGAATTATTCCGTTCTAAATGAAAATATAAACATTTTGTTGTACTTTATGGTAGTTGCCGTCGCTTTTTTTACTCATTTAGGGTAATTAACAAGGTAGATGAATGATAATTCGATGAGAGGATGAAGAAACAAGCATACTGGAGCATCCGGGACTAAGCGTTATCGGTTCCTAATGTTTATGATGACAAATCGAGTCTAAAATATATAGAGAGTAAATATTACACACACACTCTTACCGCGGTGGTTTAGTCGATAGAGCGTCTGACTGCCACGTGGGAGACCCGGGTTCGATTCCCCGAGAGGGTGATTTAAGGTCTGAATTTTTCCTTGTACCCGCATAAAGCCGCTCCAGAGCTCACCCAGCCTCAAATCAATGGGTACCTGGAGCAACCCAGGAGGTGAAGGCGGCTAGATTGTTGTGCGGATCACATCACCTCCAAAATGGCCGAAACGAGAATGTGTGGGTCCTACCTCCACATCCCTTAAATCCCCTAAATGTGCCTTCATGGCACCGTATGCACGGAGAACATTACCTTTACACACACACACACACACAAAGAATGAGACTTTGTGGTTCAGTGTGTGTGGCGTCTTGCTTGCTACACGTGTGGTGCTGATAACATCACCTTCACTAAAACCTAGATAGAAAATGCAAATGCATGAAGCACTACTTGCACATCCATATGCGCCTCCATGTCACGATGCTATGTACAGTCACCGCCAATAAAAATGGGATACCTAGATCCTGAAATACTCGCTTACCTGCAAGGCGTTGTGTGTGTTGTCTAACTCTAAGGCGGTGGCAGAAGTTGCCATATAAAGTTTGCTATTAACATCCACTTATTGCTGTAGAGTTAGGCAACACGCATAACACCTGGCAGGGAAGCGAATATTTCAGGACCTGGGTGTCCCATTTTAATCGCCGGTGACTGTACAAAGGATACCTTTATTTCTAATAATTGTAGTTTCTTTATTTTACGGCACTTCTCGCTATTACACGAGAAGGTGAGCCGACCAGTAACAGCACTTTGTCACTGAGGAGTTTACAAACATGAGCCAATAGCAACAATAGGGCGAACACGGGTGGATGCCGATCAGCCAATTGCTATTTTTCAATATACAAGAACGACCTGTTTGCAAAATCGCCTCCCAAGTGTCCATAACTGTTTCAAGAAAACAATAACATATTTATGTCATGTCTTTCGTTTAGTCTTCTTCCATACTCTGGTTAAAAAAGGAGAGAAAAACCTTAAAATAAACGCAGCACAGTAGAACTCACAGAAAGAAAAATAAGAAAGGAAGGCTACATTCTCTCTCTCATTGGCCATCAAAATGAATTCATTGGGAACATCAAAATAAAAAATAGGGAAATAAAATTTAAAATTCCAGCCACAACTCTAAAGAATGAATGAAAGTTGTATTCTGGAGGAGCTTATTATTTGCATGGAATCTTCCCTTGAACTGCCTTCGGGGAAGAATATTTATCCTTTCAGATTTGTATTAGAACAACCGGAGGGAAATTTTTATATCCGGATAAATATTGCAGACGGGGATGATCATTCATCTTCAAGGAAAAGGATCGTCCTAACAGCTGTCATCATATTTGTCTTCTGAGACTGAAAAGTAGCACTGACGAATGGCCGAAACAGTCGCGGCATTGCGAATGTTGGCAAATTTGCTTAAAGTTGCTGGAAATTTCAAAAGTTGAGAAACGAAAGCTCTCCTTTTTAAAGTTTTCACCTACAACTTGTCAAATTTCTAAAATGTAGTGCTACTTTCTAAATTAATAAAATTAGCTCATGCTTGATGTTGACTAAAACAAAATTACATTCCCAGTCAAAGTCTCATTCTAAAGACTGATTAATAATAATAGTAATAATAATAATAATAATAATAATAATAATAATAATAATAATAATAATATTTATTTCAGTGATGAGCACGATATGACAACCAGGTGTCAAAACAGGAAACACAAAATTATAAAATTGAATATATAATTTTAAAATAATACAATGGATCCTACAATCTTATACATTATCATAAGTTCATATTGTAGCTTTCCTCAAGTTCAGCTATTATACCTCTGGGGATATCTGGGAATTTTATAAGATATATCATTCAAAAAGTATTCACTGTCTACTTGGAAAGATAAAATCTTGTGTACAAAATTGTTCCGTTTCATTTTTTCTTTCTTCTAATTTAGACATATTCAACTGTGTTAACCATTCAGAATAATGCTGTTCATAGTAATTCTTTTTAAACTTTGTGTACATAATAAAATAAAACGTTTTTGAATTGATTCAACTTTTTAAAGGTAATTCTTGGCTGTCAGAAACCATAATTCATTTGCATATTCAAGTAGGGTGGAAATTAGGGTTAATTATAGTGATGATGATAATAATAATAATATTAATAGATAAATTATTATTTTTGAGAAACTAAAAGTTTAACCCTTCCATAATATACCTATACATATAGTCATGTAACACTTGCCCAAACATGTATTACTATTTTATGTTATCAATAAACTTTAATGTTAATGACATTTGATTAAGAGTACCGAACATGCCTGAAGGTTGTAACAAGAACACATATAAACATGGAATGACCCGAAAGCATAAAATTCAAACCCTCAGAAACTGCATGCCTCATAGGAGGCTCCACAAGATAAGAACGGTGTTTAAATATGATTATGTTACGCCTTTTTAGTAAATCCATTTGAGCGAAGATGTTAGCCTTATCTGGAGACTCTACAGCCAAGGGCATTCTGGGGACTCATTTCTCTTCTGTAAGTGAATCGCCTTTCTGGAGAGAACCTCCATAGTTCATAAAACGCTTTATCAAATCTCTCGTCCCATCATTCACTCGCTTTATCCTTCCTTGGAAGAAGGACTCTGTCACCCCAAATGCTCTTCTCGAAACACAATCGATTCATCGAACAATTTCGAGGTCTTCGAGCAGTCGTTTGATTCTTAGAATCGGTAAGGAACTAGATAAAATAGATTTAAGGATTTTGTGAACATCCAACGCGAATCCTCGCAGCTGGTAATCAGATTGGTGGCTTGGTTGGTTGCATGTTTGTACAGTTAGGTTAGCCACGACGGGTTGCTAAAGGCAGTGGGAAGAAGTATTCGTGGCGTTCGTTTCAGGTACGATCTTTTGAGTCGGTAGTACTACGGTTAGAACATTACAAATAAGCTAAGAAACGCTCTTCTCTATTCAGAAACGAACTATTACCGTTTTGTGAGCAAAAACAAAACAAAGGCTTCTGAGAGTCTCCCTGATGGCGCTTTTGTAACATAATCGCCTTGCAATCAAGGGGTCTCGGGTTCAATCCCTGGTGGAGGCACATGGGTGTTCGCATCCCACTTTAAATTGTAAGTACGTCCATTTCCGATTAGCCCATCTGTACATAAAGTAGACTTAAAACAACAATCTAAGAAATTCAAAGGTTTCTGAAAACTCTGTGTAGTGACTCTAGACCTGTGGGATCCCCTGGCCTTGGTGTTGCAACACTAATGTAAAAAGCAATATGACTGGTCAGTTCAAGGAGAAAATGTTGTTGTTTAAACGCACCCGAGTTATACGTGAATGAATGCGGGTTGTTGCAGCAATCCTAGTGTACAGAATTTTCTAAAGAATATGTACACCGCACCGTCTAAGGCGTCGTGCTTTGGGCTCGGCCACAATAAAATTAATACAAACTAAATCATGGAATAATATTTTATGCATGTTGTTCTGTAGCTATGATTTTCGAGTTTGAGGGAAATGTTCATGAAAACCATACGTCCAGTCCCTATTAGATTCTGTGTAACACAACTACTATTCTCTACCATCAAGCTGGCACGAGTTGTTCCTTTCTTCCCGTTTAAGTTAATACGTATCCCATTTAAGATATGCTTAATTGTTCTTTATTTTTGCTATATTTGATCGTTACGGACACAGAGCAAGACTCGTTTTTGGCCGATTTATACAAGTTCAAACATGTCCAGACTTGCAACTGGCGATACATCTATCTACGTAGATTTCAGCGTAGCATGAAAGTACATCTCTTTAACGCTTGAACGACAAACGTATTATTATTATTATTACGGTACTTTGATAACATAGCACAGAGGAATATAATTGACCAATAATCAAATCGTGTATCTCTGCTTATTACGCAGTTAATTATCCAAGCATATGCACAGTGCTCATTTAATGAAGCCGCAATCGAACGGGTGGAAATGTAGTGCATATTAAACACATTTGAGTGACAAATGCATTGGAACGAGAGAATTAACTGAATTTACAATGAGTTCGGGGTAACAAATAATTCAGATGAGTAAGTTGTGAAAATTGTGTATTAACTATAAAGTAAACACCCAGAAATCAATCGTGCTTTACACATTATCACAAAATTCGTAATTCGAAATAGTGAATGTGGCCATAACACGTACAGTGAAAAAATTAAATTAATCATGATAATAATGTTTTTTTGAAACATGGACTTTTATCGGGAAAGAGATTAGAATCGACTGGGAATTTTTGAGAGACAGATTCTCTGGAAAATATACTAACCAGAATAGGAAATTAATTGTTCTACACAATGAGAAATCATATAAAATTGGAATAACAAGTAAATGCAGCTGATAATATGCGATGCACTAAAGCCCAAATAATAAAGTGACTAGGACATGTAGAAAGAATGCCCTCTGTACGACTGCCAAAGAAAATAATCAATGGAATCCATTTAGAAACTTTAATGCACAGTTTAAGACTACAGTTCTGATGGATAACCAACGTGTATGAAGGCCTGAGACAACTAACTGCAAGAAATTGGAAATAACTTGAGCACAAGAAGATATGGGATGAGTTTGTTAAAGAAGCAATGGAAGATGAAGAATAATAAGAGTTGTTAAATACTCAGCGGCAACCACTAAAGTACATTACTTGACAGAGAAATAAAACAAAATAATCGGATGAATAACGGTGAAGAATATATTAGTGCACGTTCTATCCATATGAGCCGACTCCCGTGGCGGAGTGGTTAGCACATCACTCTACAACGCCAGGGGTTCCGGGTTCGAATCCTGGCCTGGGCATGGATATTTATGAGTGTCCATTCATCAATTTCATTGCATCGTAATTCATCCACACCTTCGCAAATTAGGCAAAAGTGGCACAAAGAGCGAAGTAAAATGAAGCAAATCAATCAATCTATTTATCAATCAATCTATCCATATGAAACCACTAGTGAGGAAACTTAGCCATTTTACCCCTCTGTAATGGCTAAAGCTCCAGCGAACAGGCAAATAAATCATTAACACAGTCTAGATTTAACAATACAGAAAATGAATTAAATAGCTTACGGTATCATAAACAGGTGAAATTACAGCAAAATAGAAAAGAAAGCACATTTCTTTCATCGGTAGTCTACGTACAACTCTTTGTATAACTAGTTAATACTAGTATCAGGCAGGAAAACGTGTTTTCGTGCCAAAAAGATGTGGTTGTCATTAGTAAACTATTTCATAAACATAATTATTCCATAGATAAACTTGATACAGAGATATGGAAACCGAATAGATCAATCAGAATAATGTTCTCAAATCAGGAAAAATTATGTTTAGAAAATAGTTTACTAATTACAACCACATCTTGTACACGTGACGATAGCATCTTAAGTTGGAGTACATATTATACTATGTATGAAATTATAAGTTCGATATTCATTCCATAAATACCTTCAAGGAAGAGAAGCAGCAAATGTTCGTTGGAAGTCAAGTCGTTTTGATATTTCTCTCGGCACAAAATTTTCACTAAGATAGGCGAAGCAAAATCACTGATGTTATAAATAATAATAGTTTCACACGAGTTATAGAACATCCTTTCATGATTTTCTCCATGACAGCTACGAGCAACTTCTCTTTATATTATCTGTGGTTTTTCACTAGAGTCGAGTTGACAAAGTATCTGATTATGAAAAGAGAGACTTCGTCTGGAAAGTTCAGACACTCGCAGAATAAAAACGAGTTGGGCAAAATTTCAGAATGTAATTTCTGCTGCCTCAGTGCCCAGATTCGAACTTTGCTGACAGAATATATATTAGAAATCATGTTAGTTTTTGTGTGTTACTCCTATTTTTAATCATCTTTCCTATCTTCGTAAAGGTTGACAAATATAGAGCATTTTATTGTGTGAGGTAAATTGCAGATGAGGATTAATAATTCTTTAACTAGATAGTCTTCTCGACTACGCCCTTCCTTCCAAAAATGTATGTGGAAAGTGTGGTAAACAGCCCCTTATTATTTTGTTCCTAATTACTTCCAAGTCACAAACACCGCAGAATGCATGCGTAGTAGTACTATAACTACAACAGTAGCGTTGCAGAAATATGATGAGAAGTAGTGTGCTCCTTCCTCTTTTAAAGGTGTTGCCTGCCTTTTTTTAGGGTAATAGTGAATAGGTGAAAAAGTTTGTGACGTTGACTTTGCCTGTTGCGATTCTGTGCCCCTATTGCGGACAACAGAGACACTCAAATGATCTATTCTGAGACTTTGCAGGTCTCGGTTATGACTTGGGCAATGTAGGAATTTTCAGTCGAGACTACTGAGGACCACTTAAGAGCTCTAGCATTCTAAGTGCAAGATTGGACTGAGTTCATTAATTGAAATGATGGGGAAAAAATTTGGTTGCGTCAGCACTTGCGCTATTTGACCAAGGGACCAAGCCCTTTACCATAACTAAAATCAATAAACGTCTCTGAGGTGTAAAATCTCCTTACCTAGGCTAAAACCCGAGGCTGTAAAGGGGCACTCAGCATATATATATATATATATATACGAGGTATATAAAAGGACAAAACACATGGCAACAAATACCCCTACAGGGGATTTGACTGTTGATCTAGAATCCTGCAACATTGTAGTTACAGCGGTGTTACCTAGAACTGAGATTGACTTCTAGGTGCCTTCTCAGAAGGTCTTATCTTACACCCCTGGACTGATTCAGTTTGAAGCGGTGTTTATGCCACATTTTGTAACCTGATCTTCCTGTTTGTTATCAAATGTTTGCAATAAACTGACATTAAAAAAGTTTCTCAAAGAATAGAAATACATTAATAATTTGAAAAACACAATTTGGAATATTATCTGTAACCTGGAAACCGTTTAACACAATTCCTTGAAACACACTTGTTATCTGGTCCAAGGTAAAGATTTTCCGCTTACTCTACCACGTCGAGAGAGGGAGAACGCCTATGACGTGTCTTTAACGTACGATGACGCATCTTTTTGCTCGAGAACTCCTTTCCTCCTTCGAACCCTTTTTATGCTTTATCAAACGTTTTGAAATATGCAAGAGAGCCGAATAAGCGAAAGTGTAAACTGAACGAAACATCTATGCAGTGTTCAGGAAACGGACTCAGATCCTTCAGAAGGAAATTCGTGAGTCGGTCTGTAAACGCACTCGGCGACACAGACCGCACTTTGTGTGCTGTACGTGTGTTTGTCGCTTCGGGTAGTAATTAACTTCAAAGCGAGTTTGCTAGGTGCGTGTGTCCACGACAGCCATTGATCTCATTGGTTACTATTACAGGGCCAGGCATCGCTTCTTGAACACAGTTAGTACGATAACGTCATGACCAAATCTCCGATTCGATGCTGATATACAGGGTGATTCAAAGGTCCGGCACCACAAGGAAACTTCGATGTTAGTACAGATAGCGAAAAATGGAAAGGGAGAAGCTGTTGGAAATTGTGGTTTTAAATCGAATGTGCTTGAATTTTGAACATACCATTGAGGCTACACTGGTTCGAGGCTCGGTGAGAATGGAAAATTACTTTTTTCCACATGCTTCGTTCTTAAAGGGAGCGTGCAGACCTCCGTGGCGGAGTAGTTAGCACAGCACGCTACGACGCCAGAGGTCCCGGGATCGAATCCCGGCCTGGGCATGGGCGTTCGTTTGTAGTGTTCCTTCATGAATTTTATCCTCATCGTCGCGATTAGCAAAAGTGGAAGGAAAGTGAAGTTAAATTAATAAGTTTATTAGAGGGAGCATTTACGTTATCGCACCTATTTTACTAGCTACTCGTGCATTAAGAATTTATGACGATAATGAGTACGGTATTGCGATAAAGTAAATACTTCTTTTAAGGACAATACATGGCAATAAGGCATTGTCTGTTCTGACTGAGGCTCGTAGCAGTGTACAGCCTCAACGGTGCATTCTAAGTTGAAAATTCAATCTCATTAGATTGAAAACTACGTGCTTCCAACAACTTTTCCCGTCTTCCATTTCTCGCTATCTGCACTAATAACCGAGTTTTGCTACGGTGTCGGACTTTTGAATCACCCTGCATATAGCGGAACAAAAAAAGTCTATGCTAGCATGCCTATCTATGCCTATTGACGACCAGAACCTGGAAGATGAACTAATTCAGACAGTCCTGAAACGGGCGGAATTAAAAATTACAGACATCTTCAGAGAAGTCGAGAGGTGTTGCAAGGTGGTGTAATCCTGTTTGTGAGAAACTGATTGGTTTAAAATATTGCACCTGTCTAACTTCCCACTCAAACGGATTGACGAAGTTCATAATGCGGTTGCCAAGAAGGCAGTTGTCACCTCCTCTCCTCCAGACGTTCGGAGGAAGCACTTGGTTACGGAAATCGATTCCAAAGACGCAGAGAAAGTTCCTGCGGATTGATACTTGTTGCTTCGACTAAGAGTTTCGGAGATCGCAGTCCGGCGGTTCAAGAGAGAGGCAACAGGTGACAGGAAAGCACTGCGTGCGTGGCAGATGCATCACTACAATCAATGGCGCATATCAATTATACTTGTATAAAACTGTATATTGGACAATAGTTATTTTCTCAGGCAACTGGAATTTAATACGAGGAGAAATAACTTACGTGGACGAAATTTACTGATTCCTAAAATACCTAAAACTCAGAAATACAAGAGTTGGATAAAAAGTAATGGCAACACTGGTATAATTGGTACTTGACTGTATTGGCAGAGGAGCACGTGTTACATTCCTTCAAAGTAATCGCCCCTCATCTCTACGACCTTCTGTCACACGTATGGAAGGCGTCGTACACCGTCAGCGCGTCCATCTCTGTCGATGTCCCGCAGTGACCGCCCTATAGCACGTATGATGGCTTCGCGCGTGTCGTAGTGCTTCCCGCCCAGTGGTTCCTTCATTTTGACAAAACGGTCGTAATCACACGGTCTCATACCGGTGAATACGGCGGATGTTCCAGTACCTCCCACTACCAGTTATGCAGGAGCGCCGTCACATTGTTCGCAGTGTGACACCTTGCATTGTCAAGCAGGATGATGGGACACCGTGCCGTCGCTTCCTTCTTAATGCGAGACGAAGCTGGTGTTGCAAGAAGGTGCAGAAGTAGGCTGCGTTGACCGTCTGCCTGAGAGACGTTGTTCTTCTTGCCTAAACATATTGTTAGGGCGCTTGCACTCTCGTCCTCTGTTTCAGAGCACTGCTGTTTTTGACTGAATAACATACAATCGCTCCCACTCACTACACTTCCTCGTCTGACATTCCTTTATCAGCCACGAAACGCTTGTGGCGCTGTGACTCACCCCTTTCACGGGACAGCAGTGTTGCCATTACTTTTTATCCAACCCTTGTATAAGAGCAGTCCATTAAGTAGAATGTGTGATTTGTATAACAAGCTTTCGATTAATATCCAGAGCTTAGATTTCTCATTGCCTTTCAGACTTTACAAAAAATTGATTGACAACTAATTTGTACTCGTATGGTGAAATTCAACTGAAAGATACCGATTGTTTAAGTTGATTATTTGCGATTATGTAATTGATTTCTTGTACTATCGGTCTATGTATGTTTGTATGTATGCTAATTGCATTTGTTCTGTTTAGGGCTTTTTCTTTTTTGTGTGTGTATGTGTGTGTTTATAACCTTATATTTTGTAAGATTGCTTATCTGCCTTCTGTAGTTGGAGGATTGTCCTCTGTTGAGGAAGTAATTGAATAATTATATAATTGAATAAATAAATAAATAATATACCGATATACAGTGTGTCTTAATTAATAGTAGTACAATTGCCCGCAATGAGAAAATCATATCCATTGATCCTGAGCAAACCTCAACAAAAAGTATCCGATAGAAAGTTTCGCAATTTCCATAGATTTACCATATGGTCACAATGAATCCGGTTTCTGCTGAAATTTTACACTACGGCCTTCGACCGTGCTCGACTGACGGACGTTCTGGTGATGTGGTGGTCGCATTTGCACCAGGAAAATCGCCAGTGTGCTTGTAGAGTTTTGTGTGGGGAATGTATCGACCGACGAAATATTACGTTGGCAAGCCATTTTATGAACATAATATTGTAGATAATGAAAGGGATTTGGAAGTTTTTTTATTATTTGTGCGTTTATTTAGTACCGGGCAGAAATATGTACTCAAGTACCTATGCAAATATCGGTTTAGTATCAGGAATTTATCCAGTATTACAATATATCGACATGTCCATGTTTGCCCACAGTAATAGTGAACAGAATATTAGGTGTCGTACCTAAATTACTAACAGAAATAAGTCCTAATTAAAGCTTTATATATACACAAAAATTAGATACTTTCACCAAAGATGTTGGAAAAATTATTTAAAATGCTCATGTTTCACATCTTCAGATAAAAAGAAGACGAAATACGTCATTATTCTAAGAAAAGTTTAATAATTTATTTCCTTGAAAAGAAGATACACAATGACATCTGATATCTTTAGAATGTGAAATGGAATATGTCTCTCTCTTGGATACCTGATACTATAAGTATGAAACTTCTACAAATGAAAAATGATAATGATGAAAATGATGATGATAATAATAATATATTTTCTTTCTGTTGATATAGTACGTTAGATTCTTGTTTAACTGTTATAATTATGGTTACTGATATTTGCGAGATTAAATATCACATAAAATGGTATTATCTTTACATAATTCACAATACAGTGTGTTTCAAAAAAATTGATATCATTACAGATGTAAATATCTCAGTAACTACATAGTCAAGGTAAAGGAAACTACACATGTGTAATCCTCAACTCAATAAGATTTATGCATAAAACTTTGAAAGATATTCAAAGGTCCGTGGATGTCACAAATGATTGTTCACACGTGTTCAATATGCGTACCGCCTGTGACACGGCACACGTCAAGTCGTTAGTCCAGCTCCTGTCAAACACGCTACAGCATGTCTGTGGTATCAGTCTCCAGTGCGGCGGTGATTCTCTGCTGGAGTTCCTCGGCTTGTAGGATGAGGGAGACATAGAAGAGGACCTTCGCATAGCCCCAGAGAAAAATTAAAAGAGGTCAGGTCTGGTGAACGTGGTGGCCATTTCAAGAGCATATTATCTTCATCATTAGGACGCCCGATCCATCGCCCTTGCAATGTCTCATTGAGATACGCCCGCACAGTGAGCTTCCAGTGAGGTGGTGCTCCGTCCTGTTGCAAAATGAAGTGTTCATGGTCTTTTGCAACGAATGTATTCCTGAGCCAGGTCTGAAGCATTTGCAGATCATCATCGCCGGTTACATTTCTTGCAAAGAAAAACGGACCATGAAGATGATTCTTGAAGATGGCACAGAAGACAGCCACTTTTGGTGAGTGTGGCATGGGGATTTTCTTCTCTTCAAATGCGAACTTTATGTTTGTTGACTTTACCATTCGTGGGGAATGTGCCCTAATCACTAAAAACAAGACATGTATCAAAGTTCTCTTCACATAACATTACACATTGACTTTTGAGGTGTTTCTACACATACTGTTAAATTTTCAGATCATTTACAAGAGAACTGGTAACGTTATTTGATTACGAAATGATATCAATGTTTTTTAAACACCCGGTATAAACGTAACTTCTGTAAAATTAAGGCTTCTGCTATAATATCATGTGTTAATGTACCTATGATACAGAGGTTGATGATGAAGATCATGTTTTAATGTACCTATTATCAAGTCGCACATGATGATTCTTCTTCATAATATATAATCATGACTTGACATGATAATTATTAAAGTTATTCATTAGTGGATTCTCCTAAAACGCTTCATTCAGCAGCATATTGCTGCACCCTACAGCTCTTGTTGAAACTTTCTCGTTCGGTCTGTTAATGTAACAAACCTACACATTACCATGTTCAAACTTGTTATGATTGTGACAGAGAAATTATCTCAATTGTTAATAGTAATGGGTTCCAAAACAGGGAGGGGCAAGGTGCCGAAACTGGAGGGGACAAGGACAGTTTATTTCCCTTTGTAGATAAGGTTTATCATAGTGTTGGGGGCAAAATTGGCAACAAAAGTGGGGGCAACTGCCCCCCTCGAACCCCCTAATCGCCGACACTGGTGATGCATACAATATTAATATGTACAACAAATATTACTTCTCTGGTACATTTTATGAACTTGCAAAGCTTAATGCCGTTGCAAAATCGTTGCGACTACACAATTTGTTAACTTAAGCCTTCTCTGTTAGATCCTGTTACCCAATGATAAAATTTACAAATGGGAGTTAGATTATGGTAATTAAAAATTATGAAGTCATGTATAAAATGAAGACAATCAGTGTTGCAGAGACTGAGTGAACAGCTGAACCCGCTTTATGGAGGCAAGGAGACGTGCGAGAACTCTTGCTGTGCTTGAGTACCTGTAATTAATACCTGCTTAATGCTTTCGGGCACATTAGACACAAAGGAAACTAATAAACGCAAAATGTAGGAGAGTTATATTCTCTTGACGGTAATATAACACGGACGGTCTTCCCGCGCAGTAATGCGCTACATTGAGTGTGGTTTACGTTGAAGTATAATTTCTTCCAGCAGCGAATCGAACGAGTATTTCGTTTCAGAAATCCACACCACGCAGCATTGCTGGATGAACGGTCCAGTGAGCCCAGGAATTAGAAACGTACGCAACTTAATAAGCAAGAACCCAACCTAACGAAAACGAACACATTTTGGCGATAAATACAACGTAGCGTAAGAAGTCGTATTCCGTGAACAGTTGGTAAAACAAAGTACGGAAATGATAAAAAAGAGCAACAACGTGATTGCACGTCCGTATTTTTAACATGAGCGACATTTATACAATCGATTTTATATTACTTTCAATGGCTTCTTTTCTGTATTCAGAACACAAATGTTACGTTTATATATCGTCGTACAGGAATAGTAAAAGTCATTATAAATTCAATTTAAGAACAAAGTGTTATTTTCATCCCTGTGCAGTATCGAATTTCCAAGTTGAGAGTATTGGAATTGTCACATTCTGAGAATATACGAGGAGAGTTTGTAGGCATTAAGTGCTGCACTTCAACTTATAACTACCGCAGAGCCAATGAATCAAAAATGTACAGCCCCCGGGGCGGAGTTGTTAGCACATCGCGCTACGACGCCAGTGGCCCGGGTTCGAATCCCGGCCTGGGCATGGGTGTTTGTGAGTGTCCATTCATCAATTTCATCATATCATCACTCATCCCCATTTTCGCAAATTAGCAAAAAGTGGCACAAAAGGCGAAGTAAAATAAAGCAAATCAATCGGAAACAAAAACTTCAATCATTTATAAAACATTCATCCATCACTCTTGAGAGGACGTTAGGACATGGTTGTACCTGCACTTTACTCAGTCTCTGAGTATCAAATATTCATGTATAGTCACCGGCACTAAAATGGGACACCTAGATCCAGAAATACTTGCTTCCCTGCAATGTGCTATGTGTGTTTCCTAATTCTACGGGGATAGAAGAACTTCCTATTGAAAAGTTGTAATTATAGTCGGTTCGTCGCCGTAGAGTTAGGCAACACGCATAACGCATTGCAGAGAAGTGAGTATTTCAGGATCTATGTGTCCCATTTTTATTGCCGGTGACTGTACATTGAAACACCTTTAATATGCAAAAAAAAAAAAAAAATTAATTGACATCGAGATATATTATTGTTGAGTATATTTTCTGCCGCAGGACCCGGGGGGGGGGGGGACAGGTTGACTTAGCGGAGAACCTGAAATGTTCGATTGCAACTTCTTTCACCCGCACCTACGCCCGACTGTTGTTGCTTTGCTTTTCATTTGAGGCAGCAGAAACGGCAAACATCCTTCTACTATGCGAGAGATTTAAATTTTACATAAGATGTTTCTTCCCAATTCATTTACAAGACTACGAACTTCAAATACCAGCTGAAATGTGTCACTTCCGTGGTCGAACGCTTTCAATGGACAACTGAAATCCCGCCATTGTAAGTTCTGGGTTCAAGTTCAGGCCTTGGCATGGGTCTTCCTTTGCATGTGCCCCTTCATTGATTTCACATAATCACACGAAGCAACGCAGATTTCGTCCATGTACGCAATAGATCTAGATCTGTCTTTTATAATTGAGAAGCGGGTTAACGGTACATAGCAGTTTACAGCTGAATTAATACATCAATGTAGGCTATATGTAGAATAAATGTATCATTTTATATGTTGTGAATCTAGCCAGTTTGTATAAAATGTATTGTTTATGTTACTAACATTACCTTTACACTTTTAACTGCACCAGTGTAGTATTCTCCATGTTATCTGGTTTACCTCCAGTAAACCAACTTTGTAGATATATCGCCGGAAAATTCGAAGTTGTTGAACTTCTGTTAATGCTTTATTTCTAGATAATAAATATACAAAATAAATACCGGGTCAAATTCTTGGAATACGCCACTGAATTTGACTTCAGTCAAATGTTTCGTCCGGTGTGCGGCTGCCCATAAAAGTCCCATGTTAAACGTTCCCCGAGTCGGTTTGCAACAAAAATGACTCATCGCGTCGCGTCCTGTCGGATCCGGTGTGCGGCTGGCCTTACTTCAATAGCTTTCTAAAAGCTGAGCAATTTGTATACAACTTTTCAGCTAATTTGGATGAGAATTATCCGAACGAAGCTACTAAGGTATTTCTGAGAACCAACAGACAAATCAAATAAAAATTCCTTCAAAGGGTTGCATAGTACCGTATCGTATCCAAGGTATTGAATAGAAATGACATAAAACTTGTTCGATCCCAAACGCAGCATGGGAGTTGCGTTATGGTACACATCACAGGAATGGCCTATTTCCTCTCTGTGGTGCCGAAAGATTTCAATGTGCAATGATTATTTTTAAATAACGTTGCATAATAACTTATTTGCGCAAATAACAAATACGGTTCGTTGAGATTAAGAGAGATTTCTATTAATTTTCATAATTACCAAGGAATGTACATAAGATTCAATGTAAACATGTAAAAACACTTCCAATATGCAATGAAATGAAACCTAATAACATGTGCAAAAAATCATGGATATTCATGCTGACGCTAAGATTTAATGAGCATTATTCACCATAGCATAAACCAATCGTTCAGAAAACTAGATGTTGTCTGTGCTGTAAAGAAGATCTGTACATTAAGCAGCTCCATAATTCAAACTTGATCTCTCACTGAAAGGGTAAGCATGTGTAATATGGCATCCCATGGATAGAAAGTAAAAATTCGTTCGGTCCAAATCTTTGACATAACTGAAGTAGGCTACAGGGATAAATAACTATATCATAAATTCAGCCTATATTCTGAGCTTTTATCAGACACTGATTAGAAAAACTTAAAGATGTGATTTAAATTAGCTCAATATGCTACTTAAAATTTTAATTACATAATAGACTCAACTGTGTTAGTATCCGTACTGCAACCAGACCTAAGTTATTGTTACATGTAACAAGACTTCGAACCAAATTTGTAAAATTAGCCACAATTTGGAAACTGAGTAAACGTTATAATGCATTAGCAGTGGCGGCGATTGGGTTCCAAAACCGTGAGGGGGGGGGGGCGCAAGATGCCAAAACTGGGGGGGGGGGTCAAATACAGTATATTTCCCTTTGTAGATAAGGTTTAGCATAGTGCGGGGACAAAAGTGGAGAAAAGTGAGGGGGAACTGCCCCCCTCGCCCCCCTAATCGCCGCCGCTGTGCATTAGTAATTCATAAGCAGAACTAGATTTAAATGGCACGGCATTATATGCATTGAAGAGACATATACGGTGAAGGAAAAAGTGAGAAGTTTGTGTAGCGTTCCACAATACACACATATAAATTGCGTAGAGCCTATGTCTGAGTGTGTGTGTAAAAGTTCTGTAATGTAGAAAATTGTATCAATATAAGCCAGAATACAACAATGTTCTGTGGTATCCTTTAAGTAATAACTAATTCTACTGGAAGATTTTTTGAGGTGCTCACAAATTCCAAACAAATGATTTTAGTAGAATACTTGCATGTACCATATGAACTGGGAGTTATTGCCTGGGATGTGCTTCTAGCGATAAGTAATTTCTTAAAGGGGGCTCTTCAATGGGCATTTGAGGAACTTCCTGCAGAAGATAGACAATGACTTCTCCGCATCTGGCCAGATTGTCGACTTCTCCATTGTTACTTCTATTCAAGAAATGAAGACCACACTTCCATTCAATGAAGACCACACTTCCATTCAATGAAGACCACACTTCCATTCAATGAAAACTCAATAATTAAAAAAAATGCAATACAAACCGATTGTTACTAGAATCCAAGGGGAGCATAGTGTGCGTCATCACGTGGATGTATGTCGGGACATTTCCTATTTGTTCTTATCTTCATTAAGACGATAACAAATCTAATCAAACTTATTTTTAAAAAAGGTGTCAATTCCATATGTCAGGTACAAGAATAGTTACAGTACTAGTTCAGTAATTCAAAGTTCCTAGGTTCGAAATCCCACCAAGAGAAAGAGAGAGATGTAAAAACCAGGCACTTGTAAAATATTTCAAATGAAATGACACGAAAGTCAGTTCCAGACATATCAAGATTTTTTTCTTTTGTTGGGCCAGAGTGGCGAGTGGCAGAAGTTTCGAGGGTAAACGCAGATTTGCGGATTTGTTTGAGCTTCAAAGTAAGTTCCTTACAAATAAGAAAATGTGGTTTGGCGCTTTCTCGCCCCGGTGTCTTCAATTTATTTTCCATCTTTTCAAGAAAGTAACTTAAAGTGACATTTCTTTAAGTTCATGAACTGAAGGTCTAAGGTGACTTTTGCGATGTCTTATTGTGGCCAGACATCATTCCCACCTGCCCAACAGACCGAAATGGACTCTGAAATTGCTGCCCCGAGGCTAATGAAGGCAATTCGCGTGTTCTTTTACGAGCTCACCTGGCTGCAGAAATCCTTCCGCCAGATATGAGAATTGAGATTTGAGTTGGTCCGCTTAGTTGGATCAATCACAATTGGATTAATGCTTGGTTTCGGAACTCATCAACCTAACTTTCCTCCTGGGAACTCTGAACCTATTGCACTGCCTACGAGCTAAACTATAGGATCAAGCGATTGGTCCACAGGCGTCAGCTTAGGCGTTGTCCCTTGCATGTTTCCAAATAGGAACTGAAGAAACACGCGTCAACAGATGCATTGCATGTTACTGTAGGTAACGAAATGTTGCAACTATTACCGAACGTCATGGATTTTGTATATGTTTTCTCTGGAAACAAACGGCTGAATTAGCATGTATGGAGAATGGGAATACACTAGCTAAAAACAGAACAAAATAATATGTGTCAAAAGAACAAAGTTAAACTTCATGTTATATTTTAAAATTTTTACTCATTATTGAATTTACACAATCCGTACATTACGTCTCTATAGCAACTTAAGTCAACATTATTCTTGTGCTGATTTTCCCATAGAGGAAGAAGGATTATGCTTAAAAGACACAAACACATTATCACGAAAATGAATTTTAAAGTATTCGTTCAACAAGCGGGCAAGAAGAGTAAATTTCCCACACATCGATATTAGTAATCTTATTTCCTCCCCAAACGCTACGCCTCTCGGCATAATTTCCGATTCGTGACTTCAAAAACAGGATGGTTTTGTCGAAATTTCTACATTATTGTTATAACAGAAACAGGGTTCTAAGGTATTTGAGTTTTTAACTGCACTTTATGCACACATAGGCTAAGTGGGGCTAGACCTACAATTTAATGTGGGATGCGAACCACACCACTATGAGCCTTTACTGGGTATCGAACTCGTATCCCATTGATTACAAGGGACGACGTTACCACGACGCCATCGAGGAGGCCTCTTTCAAGGTTACTAACACATTACTTTGTCAACGTAGCCATCAAGTTAAGACGCTATTTTTAAACTTACCAAATGCTACAAGCTTTGGTGTGGCAGTAGTTCATGTTACCACAACTTGTAGAGTAGTAGATGCATTTGAGGAACTTCTCTGGCTACTAACCGAAGCCATGAAAGGCTGGCCTTCATAATCAGAACAAATGTTATTTTGTTGATTCTTACTTTAGTTCAGTCTAGGAGGAATGAATTGACTGTGCGAGTAACTCTGTTCCTCCAGGAATATACTAACTTGTGGTACATTAGTGTTTAGACATTTAGTAAAACCCGCTGGAGGCACATAGTGGTTCGGATTCCACTTTAAACTGTAGGTCGAGTCCTGATTAGCCTTACTGTGCATAAAGTGGACTTTAAACATCAATTCAACAACAACAACAACAAAGTAAAATGCTCCACGCCAAGAAGGCGTATAGGGGGTGTGAGTTTAGGGCCCCGCACTTTCTTGTTCACGGCCGAAGGTGGGGGTGATGTGATCAGCACCACGTCCCTGGCCACCTTTACCCCCCAGAGTTTCCTCCAGATACCCACTTTATAAGACTCTAGGTGGGCCCCGGAGCCGCTTGAACAGGTGGAAAAAATCCCGGTTCTCGCCCGTCGGGGATCGAACCCGGGTCTCTCGCAACAAAAACATTTAGTAAAAACTCGATAGTGTTGTCATGTGCGCTGTCTTGATTCACCTTCATTGTAATTTTCTACTGAAGTTCTATGTTATGCACATGCTAAAGCATTATCATGTAAAACTAAAAGAAAGGTAGAATTATCCCCCCCTTACATTGCGTCGTGCAATGGAGGTAGGACCCAACATACTCTCGGTCTCGGTCACACTGTAGGGGATGTTATGAGCACCACCCTCTGATTGCCTTTACCCCTCAAGGTTGCCCCAAGGACAACTTGATAAAACTTTTTGAATAATTTTAAAACATACGTTCCCCTTTGAATTTGAATTTGATTATAAAAATTTGGGTGCGTTATCACTTAGGTTACTTTGCACTCGTCACATGATACGGGGTCCAGTCCCTTACCGTTAGAAATAATAACTCGAACGTTGCATAAGTAAAATCTTAAAATAGTCTGTCTTCCGTTAAAAGCTGAGGCTGTAAAGTGGCACTCAGCACACGTAAGGACAAAAAACAGGGCAACACACAGAATTATACTGGCCATAGGGCCAGTCGCCAGAGCCTCGTTCGTCTGCAAATGCAGTCTAGGGTGAACTACGTGGAAGTGAGGTTGACAATTGGGTGTACTACATGGAAGTTCACCCATGACACCCCATGTTCCCCTTTCATTAATACTAATTGCTCTGTGTTCTTGCGAATAAATATTTAAATTTTGATGAATCTGGAATTTTAATTGTTAGGTGAGATCTCGATCTTGAATTTAACATTCTTGTGTTCAATTTATTTCAGGGGAGTCTACTTCCGTCAAGAGAGGCAGAAACAATGAAGGTAAATCTTTTTCCAAGCATTCATTAGCGTTAACATTAGAAGTGCATGTTAAATTATAATTTGTACTTTTATATTTTCAAAACAACAATTGAAATCACCCACTCCAGCACTTTGACTGTAATAAATCGAGGAAATTATTGTTCTATTTGGTAATGCATGGCAAGCAAAATCCTGGATATTTCCTGCACTTACTGGATTTTAAGTGCAAGACAAATAACTTTCTGAAATTTGTGCGTCTTAATACTTACGATAATAATTGATTATGTGACCTTTAAAATAAAAATGGAAATATAAAGGAAAGATGCCCAAGAGATATACCGAAAGCATATTTCCAGGAAATCGCAATATGTAGATGCGAATGGGTTATTTTGAGGCCAGTATTTTCATTTTATCCTAAAGCAAATACGTGGTTAACGAGGGAGATATTGTATCTCGCATTACATTAGTATTTGCTAAATTCTAAAATTTACGCTCTTGCTTTAATAGTTCCTGATATATATTTCGTATGTATACTATAGTGCCTTTCACGGTCAAATTGTCTGCGGAGCGGAGCAGGCCCATCTGGGAGCGAGAGTTCGTATGCCGGCAAACTTGATGCAACATCCACGTAACTGGAATAGCTAGCTTTGTAATCAAATAAGCTCGTACAATTAGATGGACAGTTACTATTAGAATAAACACGTACGGTGTTACAAGAGGCGTTAGAAATGTTCTCCTCCTGCATTCACACATTTACGGTATCTTTTAAGCAATTTTTCACTAACACGTATCAGTTCCTCTTCCGAAATTGCTTCTATTTCTCTCCAAATATTTTCTTTCAATTCTTCTAATGTATGGTTTCATGGTTAAAAGCTGGGTAGCTCGCCACGCAGACGACTTAAAAATGTATGTTTCTTGTGCAAGGAGTGTGTTCCAATAATGCTTCAACGTCGTCGACTTTCTCCTCAGTTAACAAACGTCGTTTTATCCTTTGCTTCTTATCAAGAACAAAACCTGTTTCCCTAAATTAGTCCACAAGTTTTCGAACACTGTTCCTGTGTGGGACAGCAACATCTTGGAATTCTGCTGCAAAACGCCTTATAACTTCCTTCCCTATAATAATTGGTAATGACTTAAGAGTTGTACATAACGTAACGAACTGCAAGGTTCGTGAGATCTTACCAAGAATCTTAACCATTATGCTTGGTTGATGTAACTTCGTCATTCATTCATCCTCACTGGTGAGCACTCGCCCTGGGCAGATAACTTGATGGTAATGGGCGAGAGGTTACTCTTACACATGAAATGGCACAACACTAAGAATTTGGGTTTATATCTTCTAGTTTAGATCAACATGGTTAGAGAAGGATATTACTTGTCTATTCGATGATGAAGAGTTCCTCGGAGAAGACTCTTAGAATTGCGCTATGCAGGCTCGCTCAAGTTCCCCGATGTTTCTCGTTCCTCGATCCAAAGCAAAAGACCCCAAGTCGCCCGTTACACTAACTTATCCTTTCTTCCACCACCTGGTTATTGCTCCCTAATAGCCTTTGATCAGCAACTTACTTTCAATCAACCAGGAGGATTGATTTAATACTGGCCTAGCATTCTTTGAATGCTTGAGAGATTAACGGCGGACGAAAGAGGTTATTGCTTTTGGCTTGCTACTTTTCTCTAATCAGGGGAACCTGTTACGATAACAATTCGTTGTTTTAAATTGTACGTATAGCGTGGCATTATTAGACTGCAGAAAAGAACCAGTAATATGTAAACTAAAACAAAACAATCTAAAACACTTGCTAACACCATAACACTTCACAAACACGTGCAAACTGAACGCCAGATACTGAAGCACTGATGCGTCCAGTGGGAAAGTCAGCGTACAGCTGTGAATCTAAATGTCGGGAGACACGGTCCCACCTGCCCCACCTGCCCGGCGAGCTGGCCGGGGCTTCGCGGACGACTCGACCGTGAAAGGCGCTGTCTATATAGATATATTATATTTGTATGTGTAGTATATGTGTATATATAGTATATGTAGTATATATATGTGTGTGTGTGTGTGTGTGTGTGTGTGTTACATGAGATCCATTATTATTATTATTCACATCCAGATGCGTTTAAACACTATTTGGTAGATCTAACAGGCCAACAAATTTTGTCTTTATAGTTGTAGAAACTTTAGGAATACAAATAGAGACAGAAGTGGACTAACGGACGGACACTTTTTCAGCTTGTGAAAACCAACTTACGGCATAAATTAAAAATGCCACGTAAACCGGCCGAATTCTGCCCTGCGTTTAAAAAAAAGATTACTCTCATTCGTAGCAGTAGCAAACATTATTGTTCGTAGTCTAACCTAGGAAACAAAATTAAAGAGCGCTTCTTTCCCGTGACCCTTTTACCATTAAAGTACAGCATGTAAAAACATTTCCAATGGAGAAACAAAGAACCACCGTCACTAAGGTGGATACAGGATAATTTGCTCAGATAATCCCATTCGAATGCTCTTAATGAGAATTTCATCTCCAGTCGCAGCTCTCTTGTTTTTGCAGCAAATCCCGCCTGGTTGTCTTGTCATCGAGAGGCCATTGCAAGTGAAAGTGCTGCCATCTTGTCTCCAAATTGCTTTCAACCGTTTGAGTCAGATAATGGCCGAAGAATAGCTTTCGCATTTGATTACTCTGGATTCATCAAGTGGGTTGCCATGGACTCTCGGTTGAAGACTTCATAAAACAGCCTCCGTATAACTTCTCCTGCATTTCGTAACTTTATTGCAAGATGGCGGAGGCGGGGAATGTCATTCTTAGAGGCAACAAGGGGCTTGGGGATACGTGGCTCCTCTCTGGAGTGAGTAAACACATCTAAAAATACTGTATCGATCTCCATACTTGGGCACATTATAGATTACATGCATAGTCGTGGATTATTGCTTCTGATCTTAACCATCAGACAGAACCGGAGCAGGTGAGAGGGCAAAGGATGTGAAAGAGGGGCAAGGAAATGGAATGGGGAGGTTTGCGTACTTTCCATGAATATAACATCTCAATATCTATCCCTTACAGGAACTTCCCGATGGTAACGTCGTCGATACCCAGTGAAGGCACAGTGATTCGGATTCCACTTTAAACTGTAGATCTTGTTCGGTTAGTATACATTGGACTTAACACTGAAAGATTCCATGCCCCGCAGAACGAGTGAAAGGGATAGTAAGGATAGCCAGTAGGAGGGTTTGAAGGAGAGACATACAATGGCGTGTACCAAGTACAGAAATTAAATTCATATGAATCCCTATAATAGAAAGAAGGTACTACATTCGTCATGTAACTCTAAGGAACAAACTATTGATATTTCGTACTCTAAGAGAGCTTACAGACCAAAGCGACACGTGCAACATGCAAACAAAACCATTTGTATATCTACTAGCTGATTGCCCGGGTATTTATTTATCCCAATCTTCTATTAGACAGGACAATAATTAATTCTAACTATAGTGTAAAATGAACTTGGAGTTAAACGGCATTGGGAGTGTCACTATTCATCTTAGTGACCCCGAAAACTATGGATTCCACACTAATATCGGTAGTTTTTTATTATTTTTACATGTCACCCCTTCCAACCCCAACCCCTTGGGGTGCAGGGTGTCTTGGAGTTGAACGGGATAGGGAGTGTCACTATTCATATTACCGACCCGGAAAACTATGAATTCGACACTAACATCGGTCCTTTTCGATTATGTTTACATGTCACCCACTTTTCACCCCACCCCTAGGGGTGCCAGGGGTATCTTGGAGTTGAACGGCATTGGGAGTGTCACTCTTCATCTCAGCGACCCCGAAAACTATGATTATCCACACTAATATCGGTTGTTTTACATCTCAACCCCTACCCAATCCCAACTCCCAGGGATGGCAGATGTTCCTTGGAGTTGAAAGACATTGGGAGTGTCACTATTCATCTTAGCGACCCCAAACACTATGGATTCCACTCTAATATAGGTCGTTTTAGAGTATTTTTACATGTCTCCCCCTTTCACCCTCACCCCTATGGGTGCCTGGGGTGTCTTGGAGTTGAACGGGATTAGGAGTGTTACTATTCATCTTAGTGACCCCGAAAACTATGGATTCCACACCAAGGGCGCCAACTTTCCAAAATTTCTGTGGGTGCATATCAATGGCGGTTAGATCTGTAATTATCAAGTATTGTATACTTTAAACAACTTACATGCACAATGATTGCAAGAGGCAATGATATTATCAACACGTTACTAAAAGAAAATACCACATTCATACAAATTAAAATGAAAAAATCTTCATAAATGCAAATAATTTTAAATGTATTCCAGAAAGAACTATGCAAGGATTTTGTTGTGAACAGAAACTATAAAATGACTAACTTTATGTACCAAATAATAATAATAATAATCATGACATGTTAACTTTCAATATAAAACACACGTCATTTGCACTTATGAATTTGTTTGCAATTTTGGTAATGTCAATATACTTCCATTGTTATTGTGGAGACTGCCTTTGACTTGGCCAGAGACAGGCAAAGAAGGGGGGAATGTGTTGCTTGGTTACCTTTGCACAAACACATTTAAAACAATTATGTTTTAGAGGTTAGAAATTTTAACATCCATCTCAATGTTTTAATTGATTATTTTTTTTGATAATGGCAAGTGAGAAATATTTATTTTATTTTGTTTTTATCAAACTAAAACTCTTGCGGGTGCGGCGCACCCACAAAATTATTTATGTGGGTGCTCGAGCCCCGGAGCACCCACGTAGTCGGCGCGCATGTTCCACACTAATGTCGGTCGTTTTCGATTATCTTTACATGCCATCCCCTTCCCACCCCACCCCTAGATGTACCAGAGGTGTCTTGAAGTTGAACAGCATTGGTAGTGTCAGTATTCATCTTAACGAACCCGAAAACTATGGATTCCACACTAATATCGGTCGTTTTCGATTATTTTTACTTGTCACTCCTTCCCACCCCCACCCCTAGGGGTGCCATGGGTGTCTTGGAGTTGAACGGCATTGGGAGTGTCACTATTCATCTTAGAGACCCAAAAAACTATGGATTCCACACTAATGTCGGTCGTTTTCGATTATTTTTACATGTCATCTTCCCACCCCCACCCCCAGGGGTGCCAGGTGTGTCTTACCCCAACAGTATTTCTTTTCATATTACAAGTGATACGCGTACCTAGTTTTTAGTCTTTACCCATACTTGATTTTATGAGCCGCGGTGGTCTAGTCGGCAGGGCGCCTGACTGTCACGCGGGACACCCGGGTTCGATTAGCGTGGTAGGAGATCTAAGGTCGGAATTTTTCCGGCCTTGCCCCCGCATAAAGCGGCTCCGGAGCTCACCCAGTCTCAAATTAATGGGTACCTGGGGGCAACCCTGGAGGATAAAGGCGGCCGGATCGAGAATATGTGGGACCTTATCCTCACATCCCCTCAATGTGCCTTCACGGCACGGTACTATATTCAGGGGTAACTTTACCTATCTTTACCATAGTTGATTTGAATCGCAGTAATTTCCGTTAATTACCATAAGGCATCGATAATTACAATTAAGAATACCATAGACTGTTGCAGGAACACAATAAGTTCAAACTGAAGCAGTGCTTTGAGGGGGAAACCTTTCTTTCCCTTTTGGAAAGAACCCGAGGTCGCTCAGGGTTGGAAGTGGATTTCAGGTTTCTGACAGATCTGACATGATTAAATTGAATTGCATATATATCGTTGGCTGTTCATCGGATAAGAAACGCAAGCTCTGAAGGTTGTCAGCTGCTTCAGCCTAGCAAGAAACTATACATAACTCTGTGGAGAAAATGCGACATGCGACAGTGTCAGCTGCGAGACATCACAATCACATCATCCCGGTGTGCCTGATTTCGAATGGCGAACGTGTCTGTTGTTTACCCGTCGTGGTCTTCCACCGGTAGCAGAAGTCACGTATAGCATCATCCATTGATTCTCGTCGCTTCCCTCTCATCTATCAATTCTCTATTCAGAGAATGGAGAGAGAAATGCAAGAATTGATTGTACCATGTGATATTCTCTTCGCCCTTCCTATGAAACTTTTGGACGTAATGCATTGCCTTAAAAACATACATTACTGATGAGTAAATCTTGATTGACTGATTGAATTACTTAGGTAGCTTTTCTGCCACTGCTTGGGCTAATCGCGAAGTCGAGAATAAAGAATGATGCAATTCATGAACGGACAATCACAAATACACATGGACAGGACCAGTCCCACAGAGAATTATACTGGCTGTGAGTCGAGACGCCAGTGTTGTTTCAAATGCACTTTATGCATAGAAACGCTAGTCGGGACTGGACCTACAGTTTAAAGTGAGATCCGAACCACTGTGCCATGTCTCTCCACCGGGTATCGATCCCTGGACCCCTTCATTACAAGGCGACGACGTTACCACTATGCCATCGGGTAGGCACTACAACATCTGTAGTAGGATATGTCGGTTCGTACAGGCAGAGGCTATACCGAGAGTATGTTGTAAAAGAAAAAGCAGGGCAGTATTTCAAGGGGCAATAAGAGGAGAGATTCTACATTTAGTTGCTACTTTTTGGCACTTGATGCGGGAACTCTCTGTGTAATTTATAAGATATATGAACGCTTTGAGAATAGTTGCTGGAATTTCCCTTCAGCTGAAAATTATTGAAATACCACACTGAGAAACGGCAATCAACAGACCGAAAAATCAGTGTTCAAATTAACGTGGGGGATCTCCGGCTAAACAAATTTATTTTAATCCCTGTTTTTTATTCCCCTCAAAGAAAATAGATTGAAACATATAATGTACCATTTCTTTACTATGTAAAAAATACAAGTCAAAACTAATTCGTGTCCGTTAATGGTCCAGTTATCAATGATTACCCTGCCGAGAAGTATGCAGCCTTGTGGATTAAAGAAGGACACCATTCTGAAACGTACTAACCTTACCAAGTCGAGACAACAGCAGGCTGTTTTCCATTTAAGTTTTCATGGCATATTGCTGATATTTTGCATGTATTAAAGTGTTCAGGTCGGTTAGTCGGATGTTAATTTGGCAATATAAATTTGGGCAAGTATTCAGTATTATTAAATCGATATCTCTTTTTATGAATGAGTTTGGGTTGTCTTAGAATGTAAATATCAAAAAAAGGTAAAGTGTTCCCCTGTGCTTATCACCACGCCATGAAGGCGTATAGGGGGTGTGGGAGTAACGCCCCACACTTTCTTGATCCGGTCGTGAGTGGGGGTGATGTGATCAGCATCACGCCCCTGACCGCCTTTACCCCCCAGAGTTTCCCCCAGGTACCCATGTTATTCGACACTGGGTGGGCACCGGGGCCGCTTCCAACGTTAGAAATATACTGTTTCTAAATTACGTGTAAATCTTCTAATATATAAAAATGGATGTATGTGTGTATGTATGTATGTTTGTTCCCGCATAACTCCCGAACGCCTGGAGCAATTTCAACCAAACGTATCTCTTGCAATCTGGAAAGAAATACTGTGGGGGTAAGACACATCTGGCACCCGTAAGGGTTGGGGTGGGCAGGGGGTGACATGTAAAAATAATCGAAAACGAGCGATATTAGTGTGGAATCCATACTGACACACCCAATGCCGTTCAATTTATTTATTCTTGCTCCTGCAGGTGAAACTAAAAATGTTGTTTATAATCAAGTTTTGAGTTAAATTAATAATTTTACTTTATAATTTGTATACTGTACTTTGTAAATAAAATTAGTTTCATTTCACACTATAGTTGGAATTCATTATTTTCCTGTCTAATAGAAGATTGGGATAAATAAATACCTGGGCAACGCCGGGCAATCAGCTAGTGTTATAAGAACAAAACGTAATGACCCAGATTAGAACCAATGCTCTTAGAACCGCAAGGCAATAATTTAGTTTGCTAACTAGTAATATATACAAATTTGCATATCCAAAAAAAAACCGAAATGAAATCATAAATACGCCACTGAGTTGGTTTCTCCCCCAAGCCAAAAAGCTCAATTCGCACAGTGCTAAAAATAGAATAAAACCCCACACCCTCTGCAAAATAAAACCATAAACACATTGGATGGAGCCTGCCTGAAGAGTAGGCACATGTCTGGCTTTCCAAGCTTCCTATGTAATGGCAAACAAATATGAAAACAGGACACGGCGTGGCGAAATGACAAATACGTAAAAGACGCCAAAGCAGCGGGGTTTGCCCCAAGGGACGAGGATCGGACGGGGGAACATCCATCAGGTCTGGTAAAAGTTCGGATCGAACAGAAGGTCGTGGTTATACTAATACAAACCCAGATTGGTGATTTTTACAAGAGAGGGAAAATGCGTGTTTTATGAAGCAAAGCATCCATTAACAAATTACATATGGGCGAGGCATTATCTGAGCCTGGATTTGCCTCTTCATTTGATGCGGATTTTACATTCATTATTAACCAGTTCTTATCCCTACAAATACACAGGAGTTGTACGAGAATTTTGATATCAGGAAGCAAATTTTAGTCCAAAGGTTGTTTTAGAATAGAGTACCCTCAAAACTGCGTAGTAGGCTATATATTGTGTTGCAGTTATTTTAAGGTCGCATAACCGCACTGTCCCGGGAATCTCAGAGAACGAAAACAAATCATCTGCGCAAATAGTGACTCCAGAGGGTCCGACCAATGAACGCGTGACAGGGGAAGTGAGTGCTCGGAGGGGAAAACGCAGCCGCAGCTACCAGCTGTTTGCAGTAGTGAGCACTGCTCTGCTCCGCCAACTCGCATTCTCCTCTTCCCTACCGTTATGCGCGTCGCTGCTCCATAGATTCCCGACACAGTTCTGGGTGAGAATAAAATTCAGCATGCCCCTCCCCACCTGCTCAATATATCAAAATAACACCAATTTTATATCAAATACACGCGTCTCTCTACAACAGAACTCTTCTCTCCAATGCTCACTTGTTAATACAGAACTGTTAAGACAAAAAAGTTCGAAGTATTTTTGACCCTGTCTATCTTTCTCTCTTGTAACATTAATATTTGCTTTGCTATGCAGCATATTGTAATTAAATTATTACCTTTAATACACCAGTGTTTTGTCTAGAACAATATTATGAAAAGTAAGCATGTAACATTATAACCCAGAAGAACATGATTATATAAGTACAACACAATAAAAATGATCACTTGAAGACTCGTAGCATTCACGTGATGCCTCTCAGGGTATTGGGTAATATCTCTCTTCGTTCGTTGTTCAAACCAAATCAAAATCAAGTTTTCACTAAGAAAACAAATTATATTTTACTTCTTAGCAAAATAAAAATGCTTATGTGCGAAGTTCCATAGAGATTTCAAAGAAAGAACACCATATTACAATCCACATTTATCACGCTTTTCAAACTCAAAGCCCGAAACTCCAAAGTCAAGACAAAACTCAATCGTAATTCCTATGGCAGCAGCACTTACAATATATGAACATAAAGGTCAGTCACTATCCTGACATTAACAGTGATAGGTTTAAATATTAAATATCATAAGAATTACAAATTGAATAAAAGAGATTAAGATTAATAACAATAAACATTTGTGGAATAGGAAATTAAAATAACAACAATTAATATCAATGCACGTGTCAACTTGTTAATACAGAACTGTCAAGCGACAAAAAAGCTCCAAGTATTTTTGACCTTGTCTATCTTTCTCTATTGTAACTTTAATATTTGCTTTACTATGCAGCATATTGTAATTAAATTATTGCCTTTAATACACCAATATTTTGTCTATAAGAATATTATGAAAAGTAAGCATGAAAAATTATAACCCGTGGCGAAGCAATTTTTTTCGGATATAAACGTTTATAATCATTTTTCAAAAAGCCGAACACGTTTCAGATTTTGTCAGTTCTGATTACTTAATAGAGTTTCATATAATAAGCAGTGGCGATTAGGGGGCGGGTGGAAGTTGCCCTCCTCTTCTTGCCAAATTTGCCACCGCACCATGCTAAACCTTGTCTACTAAAGGAAAGTAAACCGTCCTTGAACCCCCCCCCCACAATTCTGGCATCTTGCCCCCCAGTATTGAAAACCATTCGTCGCCACTCATACTAAGTACTATATGGATTGGATTGGATTGGATTGATTTGGTGTTTTAAGTCCACTTTATGCACAGTTAGTCTAATCGGTACTGGACCTACAGTTTGAAGTGGGATCCGAACCACTATGTGCCTCCACCGGGAATCGAACCCGGGACCCCACTAATTACTATAAAATAACTATTTTCAAGTAATAATTTTTTGTTGCGTGAAGAGCGAGCAAGAACATTTTCAACTTAACTTACTTCATGGCAGACTGACAATATTCGTTGAATGGGGCACCAATTTTTTCACAGCGTATCTCGTCGTTCACTTTTTGTTGCGTTTCTTCCCTTTACTCGTTCGGCACGGCCTTGGCCTTCTGGACGTACTGCTCTACCAAGAGTAGAAAAACGCTCTCACGCTGTCTTCGAATTTTCAACCCTAAGCGAGTGGAGTGACCGTAGGTGATGCAATCAGCTGCTTACATGTAATCAATATGTAATCATTACCTTCAATAACTGCTGAACCATATATTTCTTCCCGCACCAAACATTTTCTTGTTTATATTTGAGGCGCTGAAGGAGATTGATTGATTGATTGATTGATTTGCTATATTTTACTTCGCTTTTTGAGCCACTTTCGGCTAATTTCCGAAGATGGGAATGAGTGATGACATGATGAAATTGATGAATGGACACTCACAAACATCCATGCCCAGGCCGAGATTCGAACCCTGGACCCCTGGCGTCGTAGCGCGATGTGCTAACCACTCCGCCACGGGGGCATGTCCGCGTTGAAGGAGAGAAGGTACCAAGCCACATGCAGATTGACCCATTCCTTCACTCCTAAAACTGCACACTGACACTCCCCACATTCTGGTCTTGGCCAATACACGGTTTTGGAGCCAAGCCACCACACTACTGTTAGCGAAAATGTCAATAGAACATGAAAATATGTTGGCAGGCACATGCATTCCACCATATAACTCAATTTTCATAGGTTTGTGGCTTGAGCCCCTTTTCTCGTTCAACGTCTCATTTGGTTATTTGCAGTCCGTTTTCTATCTCTTCCAGTCAATCGCGACGATAAAGACAAATAATAATTTGATGGAACAGGCGAAAGGCAAAACATAATTAAATATGTATGCTCTGGGTGGAACTCGAACTCAGATCCTTTGGAAATGAGAGTCAAAACACTCGAAGCGCTTTCCTACAGAGGTGGTATGGAACGACTGTGCTTGTTATACTCTTATATGTTTGTAAATAATTATCGTGTGCGTGAGGTTCGTGCTATATTTTGTATTACTACTATTGCAAACTTTAGTGATAGAATTATGGGAAAATAAAGACAGCACTTCCAATTACATTTCATTCAATGTATGTTTAAAATATATTTCCATCTCCTATGGAACACTTAATCAAACATTCCTACTCTTTTCGCACGAGTTACGCAAAACGAACTCCTCAGTACTTTTATATTTACAATTTTACCATCTTTTCTTTTTATTAAGTAAAATTTAATTACTCTTTTCATGTCAAACACTTGAGCCTGGTTCGTTAAAAGGTTTAAACGGAGTGGTCATTGTTTAACTTCTGATTAGAGCCTTTCATATCTGGCAGCTCGTCTCTGTCAGACCACCGAGGGAACGCGACGTCAAATTATTATTTTTTCTCCTTTTCAGCTGATGGAAACATTTGCGGAGCAAAAAAATTAGATTTGAGGGCGTCGCGTTTTCGAAAATGGTTCCCTGGTTACCGGGAAAGAGTTGTAGGGGGTGAAAATAAAATTCTATTAATCTCCGTGGGTTGAAAATTACTGAATTTCACGATAATACTATTTAATATGTGAATCTATTGATTTGTCAACGAGTTTTAGTTATTTTGAAAAATTGAATAGGTAAATATTTTATCTTTATGCTATGTTGCTTGAGAATAATTGCCAAAAGGTTGGAATAAAAAAATACGTTGTTATTTTTCGTGTTACGACCAATCTTTTTAGGATTGTAGTGTCCGTGCCTCGATCTAATTTAAGGTCATTTCATTCTGAACCTTCCCGATAACCTAGTGGTTAAACTATGATTTATATTCAAAGGGTCATTTTAACGTTTCTAGTTCGTGAGATTCGTATTCAAACATCGTTGGATGACCGTTAATTCCTGTTTATAAAGTTACTTTATCTAAATATCTTGGTCTAAAGTTATTAATTTTTGGCATATTGTTCAAAATGACATAATTTAAAACAAACACATAAAAGAAATCATCAACTGAATCTCGATAATTCTTCTACAATCTTTATTCGTTTTCGGCTTGATTAATTTGCTGTCAAAAAACCGTAGGGATCTGTGTTCGATTCCCGGGGTAGTTTATCTCAGTGTTTTGAATTTTTATTCTACGTCATTTATCGTCTAAATTAGGCGAATCACGACAATTAAGGACGAATGATGAAAGAACTCTCACAAAAGATAGCTTTGCATAGGCGAGAACCTTCGGTAGCAAATGGAAGCAAGTGTACACCGAGGTCTACTCTGTGTAAGCAACTCCGGATCTTTTCCAGCGGTGACGAAGGAAATATGGAAATCCTTATTATCTTTCCTACAAAAGATGGTGATGTGGGGAAGGGGGGGTGTGAAAGGCGTCCGAATCGTGATGACGATCACACTGCTTCCGCCAGAGTATAATTTGAAAATATGTTCAGATCCATCTTCACACTTGCTATGTGACTATCGCCCTACGGCGTATTTTATTCTCGTCCAGTTTTTAACCTTCATTAACCTAACCAGGGAGCAAAAAAATCCCTTGAAACCTGGGACAGAAGCACGTCATCTCTTGTCTTAACGTCACAAGTGATGGAGTGTATGATGTTATAATCGAGACGAGAGCTGAGACTCTGGGTTTCCCTCGAAAAATTTATCTATTAGAAACTTTACTATACGACTACTTCAAACATACCAACCGGATATCTACCTGATTTTAACGTATAAATAATATAATTTGCATACATTAAGTACACAGTCAATCCATTACTGTCAATAGTCAGCTTGTGCTGCGTGACTGAATACATATTCAGGATATAGTTTAGTTTTCTGATGGTTCGTAGTACAGTTCAAGTTTGTACGTTGACCCTTTGTATAAGTTGTCTGTATTACATACAAGGACGCCCGCAGGGAGGGGTCAGGGGGCACTTGCCCCCCTGAGATTTCTAGAAAGAGTTAATGTAATTCGAATGGTGATAGTATAGCCATAATTTATTTAAAAAAATATTGTTTTCTGTGACTTACTTTCTGTAAGTCACAGCAACTATTATTATTATTATTTGAAGCAGGGTTACATTTAAGCTTACAGTCTATTTTACACTGATGATAATAATAATAATAATAATAATAATAATAGTTTCTATGACTAGCCCCCCCTGGGAAAAAATCCTGCGGGCGCCCTTGATTACATATATTGAGAGTTTCGAGACGAGACGAGAACGAGACTGGTATTTACAACTCTCGTCTCGTCCCGTAGCGGGTAATAATTCATTTGGTATATTTCAATATGTTTCACTTCCATTCACAATAATTCAGTTTATTTGCTGCGGTTATTGGTTTTCTGGACGCTTCGGTTGCCTCTTCCAGTTGCATTTAGCTCGTTTATTGCGATTGCAATTCGTTGACCCGTCACTGTCATTAATATGGAAAAATTATATTTATTCAATTTTGGCAAACGTTTCTAAGCGCTGGTCATCGTCTGGAATTCAATGTAATTGACCTTTAGAGCGAAATATATCTATGGAGTGTTCAACATTTTCAACAGCGGAATTTTTTTTTTCGGAAAAAATGTTGAAATGTAATAACTTATATTTGTTTATCTAAAATTTCATCTCACGTGACGGTCGTGTAGTAATGCACCGTATGTTCTGGGTTCGAAATTCTGCGCTAGGCTGCCCAGAAAAACAAAGTAAATTAAGAAACAATATTGTGCATGTAAAAAAAAGAAATCGGTGCAGCTTGATTTCACAACATACCCTGAATCACACACTTTGTGACGCAAATATTTCTGAACTTATTTTCCCAGATGGAATGCAATCGCGTATAGCCACTGTCCAAACTGTAAATGTGGCGGCAGGGGTAGGGGTGGTTGTGAGTTGGGGGAGATACAACTTCACATTATCAAATTTTATTCAAGTGTAATTAAATGGTGTTTTTTTTTTTAAAGGAAAATATATCTTTGTTGTTATTGTTACACTTTCCTTGCAGGCAGTGCCAGAAGACCGTGTCGGGGGGTTAGAGGGGGCGGGTGGTGGAAACATTTTCTGTAGGTGCAGTCGCATTTAATATTAAACCGAAATATCAAATACAGCAAATCATATTTGGGCTAAAACGTTTATTATATACTTTTTCTTTGTTTTCTGGAGGATGCTAGAATGCGGACTTGTCAGAGGAGGGGGTTTTCACCCCTTTATCCCCTCTGGCGCCGCCACTGTTTCACTATATATCTACATATTGCAAGTAAGATTTCCGAAATTATTTCTGAAAATTTTACTTTTGGTAAGTGTTCAAACATCACCCCCCCCCCTTTCCATGCCTTCGGCAGAGCCTGGTTACATTTGATCAAAACTACATTCATTAAAATCGTTCGAGCGCTCATTACAAGATTTGTATTTAATTTGATTTAGCTTTAAAGCTTAATTCTTTGATAATGCATCACTGCAACGTTCCAACTGACACAATTCTTTTTGCAACGGTACGTGAACAGACGCATGGAAACATGTTATACCATACGTAGCCGCGGGAACCACAGTGTTGTTCTGTAACGAGGGCACCAGATATCTTATTCTTCATTCCAAATGTCAACCACAGATGGCACTGGTGTTTCCTCTTGTCACTAAAGCTATGTTTGTAATGGTGCTTCGATCATATCCAGGTGCACTGGCGGCTCGTGGTCTGGCTCTATGGATGTGCAATTCAGTCTATCGTCCAGAAATGTTATACCACCCCTGTGAAATACTCACACACGTTCCTTCGTACATAATGAAGCTTAATATATTGGCAACCCAAGTTTTGATCACCTTTCACGGAAAATGGGGCTATGACAGAGTTATACGTACTTCATGATTTTTTCACACGAATTTTTTTACAAATTTCAAATATTTCGGAAATTATCCAGCCAATCACAAGAAAAGCGATGTTATTGTGCAGTGTGTAATTCAGCATTCGATAACCTGACAAAATCACTCAAAACATAGAAATACCGATCTACAATATCAATACTATTGTCGATTTGCAAAATATTTCGTAAAAACTTTCTCCCCCGCTCTGCTGATATTAATGAACAAGGAGAATAATAACATTGGCGTACACCAAGGAAGCCGATCCAACTACCACACGGAGGAAATCAGTTGTAATCTATCTAGCTGTTGTTTATTTCTATGACAGACTGATCAAAGCAAGCAAATCAAACGAAATCAAGAGAATAATAAATGTTAAAGCAAATAACAGTACTCACTAAGTTCATACTTCCCTGCTTCGTAATCGTACTTCAGAATTTTCTTCCTCTTCCGCCGTATCCATATATTACTGCAGTTGCTACAGGCTTTGTAGCTAACTTCCCTCCAAAAATTCAATAACGTTAAGTCGGCTTTCGCTATCTGCAGTTTCCCTATTCATCATGAAATCAAACACTTTGCACTGAAACAGGAACGACCTTTTGACAGCGTTAAATAATTTTGTAACGCAGTAACAGCCACACAATGCAAAACAGCTGACTATTTGATGCACGCTCCCTCCCCGGTTGTTGATAATTCGGCTACTGCGCCACAGAGGCCGTTTATTTTGACGAAGATGCACGAAGCAAAGGCATGCTTAAAACTCTCGTTTTGGTTTGAGTTGTCGTCTCCTCCTTTTCATAAAAAAATCCCTCAATTTGCGATGATATATGGGTTGCATCGACTCCGTCACACGATCTCCAATGGACTGGGTTTGCAACACTACATTCGCTCGCACACAGATCGCTGCGTTCACAACCTTCCTAAATGATGCAACCTCTCCTCACACGGCGCTCAAGATAAAACACCCAATCAGCGTCCTCCACGTGACTGCTGCAACAGCGTCCTAGCGAGCAAAACTACCACTGTGTTCATCCCCGATCGCGGCCTGGTCTACGCGAGTTGATATCAGGGATCGCAGGCATCTCCACCATCTCTCTTGGTGGAGCGGCGTGAGAACAATTTATGTTTCGAAGGAGATAGAGTTCAATAAATAAGTATAATAATAATGATTTGCATTACAGATTTATTTGGGTGTGCATGTGCGAATAGGCAGAAGCCGCTACTGTCCACGTGTGCTGCACAGTAAGTAATCGAAGAAGCAGTGTCAAGTGTTTGATTAACCAATGTTAACAACAATGGAGATAAGATATCACGGGACTTCCTGTATTACCTAGTGATTAACTTTATTCCCTCGTTATCAAGAGATTGTACTAACTACACTGCTTTTGATCTTGATATTCATTATGCTTGACTGGTTGCTTTTCCTTGAGCTTGTGTGCACACTGGAATTCAGAAAGACTTTCCTATCGTAAACGTCATTATTTTCATAACTTAGTTCTGTATCTGAGGAAACAGGGGAATTACGAGCGGATCTGGTGCGGGGCACACCTAGCTTGCAACAAATGCCAAAACTCAAAGCTTCGGAGCTCTAAACCTAGCCCTTTTAACATAACCACATACGAATAATTAGACCTACGCGGAAATGTTCGGTTAGGAGGATCAATAGCGTACGCAGAATTTTATCAAGGGGGTATTTCTGAAATTTCCCCAAATTCATATTACCATTGTTTTATTATACTTTATTTAAATAATAATATACATAATTAATTAATAATGCTTATAATGAATTAATTAATTTAATTACTACTCATAATACTAATACCACTACTACTGTTAAGTAGTAGAGATCTACATAAATATAATATTTATGAAAGCAATAGAACTAAATTACTTTCTAGTCATTCGATTTTTAACAAATTCTGGGTACATTTTTCTGTTTCTTTATTACGAAATAATTGTCTAGTTAACGAAGTGAGACATTTTAAAGAGAGACATTCAGAAACTCAAAAGTGACGCGGTAAACAATGGGAAGGCGGACTGGTGACTGTATTCTTGACCGCCTAGTCCTTGTCTATATATGAGCCGCTTACAACGAACCAATAACTTTCTTTAGTTAATTCTCATTGTCACCCCCCCAAAAAAAACATATTCATTATTTTTTCCACAGCATTTTTCATAATATTTCAAATGCTCAAAAAGGGGGTTAAACCCCGTAACCCCCCTTGCGTACGCCACTGAGGAGGATCAGATTTAGAGCTCTTAGCATTTAGTTTCGGCATTTGTTGCAAGGTGGATGTGCCCCGCAACATACCCGATTACGAGCACAGGCGAGTTGATGGTGACAAAGCCCCTTCCCGAAAAATAACTTCTGGAGATTTTTTTAATGTCCATGAAAACCTTTGCAAATATTTCTAGAAAGTAATAACCCAAGCTAAATGTGAATTAATGCATCAGAATAGGATTTTATCGTGTTAAAGTAAAACAAGTGATCCGTATAATAAAATCTATAAAATGTTAATTCTTCCCTTGAAGGTTGCAATGAGGTGATTGGTCAAGCAATCTTGTATTGCTGTTCGTGATGGTTGAGCAGTTTAATCAAGTTCATTTTTCCACATCGTTTCACATCTGTTAGCCATTAGGGGCTAAGAGGACCCACTTTCTGCTCGTCCCACCTGTCCTAGTAAACAAGAAAAAATAGATAAATAAATGATCTTATAGCCAAGATATGCATTTGTTGTACGGCATTTAGTGGTATATTACATGTGACTGCTCACTTAGAAAATATCCTCCCTCTTCCTCAATTTCTCAGGGTCTGTAACTGACACCAGCTTACTTTTGCTCTTGCCTGAACAAATCCTTATGCATAGATTACCACCTGAGAGCTGGTACTCGCTAAAATTATCTCTGTAACTGATGGAATTCAAATTTGGCAGGGGAGTGATTGTTGCCTGAAGACCCCTGAATTCCATCATCCACTGCCTCATTCCAGTCGAGAATTGAGATACTGTGGACATCAATTCCGTAAATATATCCGCGGATACAGAAACTATAATCATGAACTCCTTCTCCCGATAAGCAATTTGTAGCTTTATGAACAAGACAGTCGTAGTAGTTTAACGCGGTCATCTGCATACAGTTTCATACGGTAAATAAGAATGTATTCCTGAACAATACATTCGCTTGTCAATTTGCACGGCAAAATCAAAACTAACAACTTAAAGAATGAGATATGATAATATTCCATCAAATTGAATGTTTTATATACGTATTATATTGACAGTTTCAATGAATATTGTCATATTTCCGTACATTTATTTCCCAGACAAGTAATGATGTTGAAGATATAATCGGCAGAAATTTTACTTGATGTGACATGGAAGAAAAGTGAAAAAAAAAGGTTCGCTGTAGTTAACACGTGCACTCAGTGGCGGCGATTGTGTTCCAAAACTAGGCGGGCAAGGTGCAAAAAGTGGGGGGGGGGTGCAAGAACAGTTTACTTTTCCTTGGTACATGAGGCTTGGCTGAGGGCGAGGGCAAAAGTGAGAAAAGTGGGGGCAACAGACCCCTCGCCCCTCCTAATCGCCGCCACTGCGTGCACTCCGTGGTTTCGAATCAAATACAATCCACTGAACAATAGTTCTATTGTTGTTAAAACTATTGATGATGTAAACTGCCACGCAACAATATATAGCCGATCTCCGTCGCGGAGTGGTTATCTGAGCGCTCTACGACGGCAGGGGTGCTGGGTTCGAATCCCGGCCTGGATATGGGTGTTATTTGTGAATGTCTCTTCATCAATTTCATCATATAATCATTTCTCATCGTCTCGATTAGCCAAAAGAGGCAGAAAAGCGATGCTAAATAACAGAAATTAAATCAAAGCAACGGAATACACAAGCTTGACAATGGTCAAGACATGGATGTAAGTTTTCCAGTAACAAATAATGTAGTGAAAATGTCTACCTCACAGTAAAATTAGCAAAACGATATTTTTATGAATAATTATAATTTAAATTTAAAAGTTGTCAAATCGTGTACAAACACCTATGGAAGAACTACTAGTTTCCAAAATATACGCACCCGGAGATTTTAAAAGAAATACTAAGTAACTATTCATACAATGCCTTATTTTCTGCTAAATAATGAAATATTATTTTGTAGCAACTCGCGTGTTATTTTCTAATCCTAGTAGTAGAACTGATCGTCGTTAAGAAAGGTTGTATAAAATGCGGGAGTCCAGAATTAGGGTGTGTAATTTCATTTGGGAATTTTTCTAATAATGTTCCTAGCCTCTAATAAATGGGTACCTGAGGCTAAAGGGAGCCGGAGAGTGATGCTGATTACATCGCCTCCACAAATGACAGATTGTGAATGTGTGGGGGCCTTACCTCCTCATCCCATCATATTCCTCCATGTTGAAATGTGCAAGGGTAGCTTTAACCAAGTCATCGTGCAAAATAATAATAATAATAACATTTTGCCGTCAAATACGTATGTATGTATGAAAGAGCAGTTTATGGAACAATATCGGAAAACAGAAAGCTGAAATAGCATAAATATAACACTATAAAATAATAGTATTAAACTCATGCCCCAGAAAGATGTCGCTATAGTTAAAGAAAGGTTAGAAAATATAGCGAATGTTGAACCAGCCTCCGTGGAAAAATCTATTACAAAGTTCAAAAGCAAAAAGAGAAATTCTTAATAATAGTAATATTACAGCGTAAATTAATATTTAGATTACAACCACAAACATTTTTGTATTTAATGTTTCCTTGTAATGGAAGAAACCGTGCTTCCGAACAGCAATGTAAAGGGTGTCCCAAGAAGAATGTCGATTACGTCATTGTCTTGTTCTTGTTTGATTGGCGGCACTGTTCTTACATATGGTTGTGGCCTTATTTGAATAGTGTGGATATTGAACACTCTTGGTTCCAGCAGGATGGCGCTACCTGCCTCACCTCCCACTGGCTTGCTGCACTGCAAATTTCTGGGCAGAGTCCTTTCGCGCAACGGCGACCAGAACTGGCCAGCGAGGTCAGCTGATCTGACACCCTGCGGCTTCTTCCTTTGGGGGGTGTGCAATCGCAGGTTTATGAACACAATCCCCGAACTAACCCTACCACAATTCAAGTAGGAAAATCGACGTGTCATATGCCAAATCCAGGAACAAATCTGTGTAAGAGTCAACAGTAATTTCATTGATACATTGACTACATGCAGAGCAAGTCGCAAGGCACATATGACAGATATTGTTTTTCATACGTAACTGGCAACATGCACCTTTTGTAATGATGTAGAAAAAATGTGCCATTTCATGAAAATATTATTTTTCTCTTTTTTAAATCTGCCGTTCACGTTGGGTCACCCTTTATATGGTTGTATGAAGTAATTAAAAATCAATTTTAATTCCGAAGTTCAAATTGAGTTACACCTGAGATAAAACGCTACGGGCAGGATAAGGCGCATGGAAAACAAAGAGGAAGCATGGTAGAAGTTGTGTTGAACAATTATGTAGACCGAAAATGAGAGAAACCAGAACGATCTGTTTTTGACACTTCGGAATTTGTAGAATGAAGGCCGGATTGGTAGCGGATTTAATCGAATGAATCGATAATGTGATTCTTTCTAATCTTTGTGAATGAAGTTCTCATGTTGAAATGAGAAACCAAACTATTTTAAAATAAATATTCGCCTTAAAATAGTAAAATTTAATTATGTTTATGCAAAATTATATAACGTAGATTTTTGTTTCTTCCTGATTGTGTCGAGTCATAAGGAAGAAGTATTTATTTGACGAGCTTCATCACATCCTGAAAACTTTCGACCAATTTCAACTTTTCATGATTTGGAGCCCATCACGCACTGTCAGGACCAGATTTGAATCATCTTCTCCTGTTAGCCTGTGCGAAATGATTACGAGAGCTGCTGTGCAGTTTTCACGTAATTTTAAAATGAGGTACGAGTACAACAGCGGTAATACCGACCACGTTTTCAACACTAGCCATTGTAAAACAAACGAATGTAGAGATGGTATTGAAATGCAAAGCATCGATCTAATCTCGTTCTCGGTACCGTCTCGTTCAAGTCTCGGTCTTGTCTCCGCAGCGTGACACGAGTCTCGAAGTACAGGGTGTTCCAAAATGATCTTTACAACTTTGATCACGTATATTTCAGAAATGGGGATTGGTAGAAACGTGCGATTTGCGGCAGAATGTTCACACACACCTAAAGTTTTAGTAGCCGTTTAACAGAGTTCGATGTGTGCGCCATCTGTAGCACGCAGGATATCTAAGCGTAATTCCAGTTCCAACCATCTCCGTCCTAGCATGTCCTCATTAACGTGTGCAATTGCTGCTCTGATGCGAGCTCGCAGTTCCTGCAGGTCCCGCACCGGGGTCCAGTAGACAGTATCCTTAACAAAGCACCAAAGAAAAAATCAAATAGGGTTATGTCTGGAGACCTTGGGGGTCAGGGAATGAGTCCTTCTCTGCCAATCCAGCGACCTGGAAATGTGTCGTCCAAAGCCTGAATAACTATCAAGGCCCAGTGAGGAGGGGCACCATCCTGCTGCAACATGATGTCAGGTTGCAGTTCTTCGACCTGTGGAAATGCAAACTGTTCCAACATATCTAGATACACAGTCGAGGTTATTGACGACTCTGCAAAGAAAAACGGTCACACTACACGGTATATGTACTTCATCCCAGGAGTCTGTGTACCAAAGCCGCTCACAACGGTGGAGAAGGTAGAGAACGGAACGAACAAATCAGTGCTGCAAATGTCTGGTAGCTGCAGCCGCCTTGCCCCCACCATGCAATACCCTTCAATCTCACACGTTCATTGGTCACGTCCTTTCTTGCGTAAAAGACTTGTTTTCGTTTGCTTGCTCCACATACTCGGGCGAGAGAATGATTTTGAAAAACCTTTTCTTCGAGCAGGCCTCATCTCCAGAGGGCAACTAGTGGCAAGCCCCGGCACCTACCGACCTTTTGGGTGAGATGAGTCAAGGCAAGAATTTATAAAACCTTTTCCTGCTCCCCCAAAATAGGCAAGAGTTAGACTGGAGAGTTCGTGTGAATAACCGATCTCTAACCGTCAAGACAATACATTTCTTGACGACAGAATGTACGAAGTATAAGCAACATAAACAGTGTTTCACCGCACAAACTTTCACATCACTTTGAAGTCGTTAATTCGCATAAAGTTTCTTTTCTTTGACATTTCGACGCTGCAATCCCTTGAGAAACACGCCAAACAGATTCTAATTGCCACTAATGTCAGAAATGGAACAATTTATTTATAAAATGATAAAGCATATATTCGCTTGGTATGTTCAAGAAGTCCAACAGTATAGTAAATGTGATTGAGGTAAATTTTTCAAATATGCAATGACGGAAAAAACGATCTACGCGGGCAACGCCACCACGGTATGACATTATCGCTAAGCTTAACATATTGTCCTTTCATTACTAATTTATAAGCATGATTATCACATAATGAATCCACATTATATGTTAATGTTAATTTTAATATCTCAAAGTCTCTAACGAGTCTAAACGACACGCGATTTATCTCGACAAATCTCGAAACCACTGGTCTCGTCCTCGTCATGACTTTTACAAGGCCACCTTGGTACCATTCCTAAAGGAATACTACAGCTTACGCTGTCAACAGTGCTGAAAAATTTTCTATCCACCCTTACCTACTCATACGGAAATTTGCTGAAAGAATGTGAAACACATGATTCACTATACTCTATCCTGGCAATCTGTGGAGCAAGGCCACGCATGAAGGCAGAGTTGGGGAGACAGTGAGTGGGCGGAGCGAAGCAGTACCCGCTGCTGGAAAGGCTGTTATCTGCAGTCGTTCCCTCCCCGCAACCCCATTCCCTCTCACGAGTTCATTGCTCGAACCCTCTCTAGTCACTACTTGCGCAGAGACTTGCTTTCGTTCGCTGGCTCCAGACATTCCCGGGATAGAGTATAAAGAAGCATTTTCTTCCTAAAGAACTCTACACAGACCTAGACGAAGGAAGTATTTATTTATCCATCATGGCATGGCAAACTGTCATTCAGAGACATTGTTATTTCGGAAACCCCTCCTAAAATATTGCTATTTCTATTTGCATTCTTCCTGGCTACCCGCTACGAAGTTTGTTAGTACTGTTGCTACTCGAAATCGAACGCATCTCCACTTCTTCCAGTCTTGACATTTTTCCGCCCATTTATTTGGAATCATTTCTGTATGTGCACTAAAGAACCAGTGTGTCCAAAACAAAATTCCGCTCTCAATGCACATTCGCAAATAATTGCAATTAGCAATATTGCACGGACGAGTTCTGCAGGAATTCAATCATCTTTGTTGAGAATCGTGGTACAATGTGCAGCTAGCAAAAACATTATATCAATTACATTAATAAAAATCCCCTATCAGGAGATTAGAATGTTATGCACCATAATTCCTCTGTTTCGCTGCCCTGTGGTCTCTTACTAATTAATTAAACTTGCCACCACATATGTTTTTTTTTACGATAGAGTCGCTATTTGAGATTACTGAGGTTCAAATTGCCGCGAATTAATTCAAAGTCAATGCTTCTCCTTATCATGTCATGACAACACTATGTTTAAAAAGTACCAATTTTTGATTGAAATAATTTATTATTTCGAGGTTGTATAAAGGTTCATACGATGTAGTGTGAATCCTTATGATATCTACTTTTATCTATGCCTTACGGTTTATCCCAGATCTCAGGTGTTATCACAGTAGGCTGTTAAGGTCTTGTTATTCTCCACGGAAGTACTGATGACAGGTTTTTTCAATTACAAAACCAGGTAACGTAACAACTGTAAAAGATCATTTATGAAAACCACTGTGCGAATCGTAACATACCCCATCGATACGGGTAGAATCCTGTCCAAACTTGTCAGCACCTGCTCCTAGATTTTGTTGAGAAAGAGGTTTTTTAGGCAGGAAGTTGTCGTGGCTCACTGGGTGGAAGGTGATTGAAGGTCACAACAGGTACAAAACCAAGGAATCTAGGAAGCACGGGGTCTTTTGATTGCCATCGCTGAGAGGAGGAACCATGCTAGGAGAGAGGCTATCCGTACCGAACGGGTAAATTATCCCTTATCCTGTAACCTGCCATTCTCAGTCAGAAGTGTTGGGACTTAAACATCAGTCATGTCATTTGATTATACGAGGGGGGGCTGGAAAGTTCGTGAAATCACCCAGAAGGAATACACCTGGAACAACCATTTTAATACATTTTTCAAGGTATTCCCCCCGAAGCTCAATACACGTTTCACAACAATGTTTCAACATTTGTAACCCTTTCAAATAGAAGGTTTTGTCCTGCCATGCAAAACAGCCCTCCACCTCCTCAACCAGTGCCTCTTCGGACGGAAAATGTGAGCCCTTGAGATGTTTTTTGAGGTTTGGAAAGAGGTGATAGTCGGATGGGGCGATATCAGGGGAATAGGGTGGGTGGGGTACACAGGTAAAGCCCAGATCCCCCAGCAATTGCATGGTTTGATGGGCCTTGTGCGAGGGCGCATTGTCCTGGAGAAATTGCACACCACGGCTCACTTTTCCCCGACGTTTTTCCTTCAGAGCCGCCTTCAATTCAATCAAATATTGGGAATAAACAGCAGCACTGATGTTTTCACCCTGTTTAAGATATTTTATGAGGATGACACAGTCCTTATCCCAAAAGACGGATGCCAGAACCTTCCCTGCTGACCTTTGACTTCGGAACTTTTTCGGTTGAGGAGACCCACTGTGGCGCATCTCCATGGGTTGCTTTTTAGTCTGTGGATCATAATGGTGAATACATGTTTCATCTTCAGTCACCAGACAGCGCAAAAAATCATAAGGGTGTTGAAATTTGCGCACGATCTCCCGTGACATCTGCACTCATGTTCTCTTCTGGTCAGCATTCAGACATTTTGGGTTCCATTTCGCACTGAGCTTCCGCATGTCCAGATACTCTGATATTATGACACCCACACACTCACGCAATATCCCCAGATACGCAGCAATGGTTTTGGTGGATATGCGCTTATCCTCCATGAACATGTCGTGCACTTTGACAATGTTTTCCCTAGTCACTGCACTTGCAGGCCTGCCAAAGCAAGGTTCATCTTCAGTCTCACCATGTCCAGTCCTAAAACGCCTCACCCATTTGGCTACTGTTGTATATCCTGGGGCATGTTCCCCCAAAGTCTCATGCAAAGTTTTATGGATATCCATGGGGGATTTGTCTTGCAACACGAAAAACTTGATGACACTGCGAAGCTCATTCTTCTCAAATTTCCTTAGGTCCTCCGCCATCTCTTCTTACTGAACGTGAAACAAAAAAAATAACAATGACAAAAGGATCATATGCAGGATAAGAGGTTTACAATATATGCTCTTTCTAATGGCTACAACAATTTGTTTCAATTTTTATTTCTTCTGGGTGATTTCATGAACTTTCCAGCCCCCTCTCGTATTAGTTTAGTACCTCACAACTAGCCCTTTCAGGGCCATCGCAGCCAGCGAGTGTAGTAGTTTAAAATTGAGTTACAACCCTAATGGTTCGATCCCAAGTTCTACAGGGTAGAACGTTACGGAATTAAGACTTTTGTTTTGAAGGGGGGATGTGACGTGTTTGTGATTTCATTTTGGAAAGTAGGTTTTTCAGGGTATGCAAATTTGTATATATGTTCCTAGTCAGTAAACTAAACTACTGCCTTGCTGTTTTCAGTAGCATAGAACTTTGGTTCCAACCAAAGTCATTGTATCTTATGATAACATTTACACGTTATTTAGAAACAGTAAATTCTAATAAAACCAAAACTCGTATATATCGAACTAGCAACATCGAAAACTTGACCAAATTTATATTGCTAAGTTGAAACTTAATTTCCATTTAACCTACGTATATGTTTATTGTGAACACTTTAGTAAATGTTCGATAAGGTTGGGCAGTTGGAGAATGGTGTCCTCTTTTACTCCACAAGTCTGTATACTTTTCGGCTTGGAAATCTTTAGTGACTGCACCATTAATGGACACAAATTACTTTTCAGTTGTGTTTGTTTACACAGTTGAGAAATAGTATGCTGTATGCGGTTCATGCCCGTTTCGCCCAGTACCGAAGAACTTGTTTTATTGGCCCAAGTAATAACCCGAGCCAGCGGGAAATGTGAATGTAAAAATTCCCAGTCGTGTAGAGCCATAATATATATTATATATCCAATTCACTCACGATCTTCTAACAAATCGTATTGGAAATGCAACGAAGGATGTCGCGCACCTATTTTGTTTGCCTAACCTAACCTAACCTCACTGGCTAATACTATTGTTGATATTGTGTTTGTACTGTGTATTCTTATGTCCATGTATCTGTATTTCTGTTATTAATGCATTAAACAATGCGACAAGGCTTCCCTTTGATTATTTGGCTTCTTACTTTCACATTTCCCTTCACATTCAAATCATCTTTTAAAAATTCCCTCTGGGCGAAACTGTACTCCGTTCTGGCGCGTGTTAGCACTTGGGTCAATAAAACAATAAAACTGGGCGAAACGGGAATGGGCGAAACGGGAAGACACGGCTGTATGCTTTCAATTCCATTTTCTTAGAGGGGGATATCCCCTTTGCTGGGGATAGAATGTTTTGTAGGGGGATCCCTGGCATAGCCCCCAGTTAATTCTCACACTGAAAACGACACTAAACACAAAATTCTTGAAAGGAGAAACTCTTGAACTGTCAGCGACACCGGATACAGAACAGGTACATGTTTATCAGTGCACCGGAATATTTTTGGAGTTGGCTTGGAGATAACAAGTCGTGGAAAGTAGCCCCACAGATCATAGCCACTCAAGCTGGTTTCCCTCACTACTTTTTCTCCAACAAGACAACTTTCCTCCTTAAAACGAAATGCTGCTTGTAAGGGTGGAAGTTTATGCCCCGCTACACCCCAATTGATCTCTCGCGAACTTCGGAGGGGGATTCTACCCTTTTCACCTGCGGAATAAATCCTCTTGTTATCTCGCACTCCATGCTCCTGGCACATGCCTCATTAGGGGATGCAGAAGCTGCCTGCCTGTTATAGGAAGCCACGTCTTGTTACGGCTCTTCCGATGCGGTGTTCAAGCACCCGCAATTCCTTCTGCTTCTCTGTCGATTCGCGGTCCTCTCGCAGGTCAATCTTTAAAGATTAAATGAGCATGTCCCTCTTCGTATTGACATAAGAACCACTGTGGGCAGATTTGGTACTGATGCTCGTGTCTTGAATGAAGAAGTGTTTTCCGTTCTGGTCTCGAATTGGAAATGTCTGTCTTATTCTTGGTCTTGGCTCGATACTTAAAGTTGAACTTTCTCGTCTCGCTATGGAAGGAAGCATCTTGATTTCATCTCATGCAAAAATATAATCCATTTTTAAAACAGACTAGCACTATGTTTTCGTACGTCAGGCAGGACATATAGTTCAAGGTGGAATCCAAACCTCTGTGTGCCTCCACCGAGTATCGAACTCAGGTCCCCTTGATTATAAGTACAAGGAATTTCCACTACTTCATCACGGAGGCTCCTTTAGGAGAAATGTTCCTACACACACACACACACACACACACACACACACACACACACACTCACACACACACCTGAACATATGGGCGTAACTTAGGACCTAACTTTGAGCCTGCAGAATCGAAAAGTTTTCCATCCGATAAAAATTCACCCAGGACTATTTCGGAAAATAACCGCTGGATTTGCAATATCATATAAAAATACTAATTATTACACTAATACCAAGAACTTTTCAATTTTAATAAACGTAAAAGTTTTGGCGGGACGAGTACCCATTTACCTCGTTCCCAAAGTACACCTATGCCTAAACCGGCGTATGATTCTCTCAAAAAAGTTAAGGTTGCTCTATTTTCGTATATCTAACAGTAATTCCTTCTCCATTCATTTCTTCGTTCGCCCAGCAAATGCTTCCCGTCACGAAAAACGAGGGAATTCCCTTCCCATTCTGTGAATGCAAAGGCAACTAATAATATTGGATTGTACGTTTTCCACCTGGAATCCATTAGAGCATTAAAAATGGAAGAAGCAGCATGGAAGAAAAGAGAGGAATTGAAGGCGAACGCTGTGGGAAAATCCAAAGGGAACGGAAGGAAATTTTTTCTCGGCAGCACGAGAAAAAGGACAATTCTTGGAAATGCTCTTTCGGAGAGAATTATCAATGCAGTTGCTTCAATAGATTGGAGATATGGTGACTGTAGCTGCAGCATGTTTCGCTCTTAAAATTCTTATGCTACTGATTACACGTGCAACCATAGCCATTGCATGTAGACATAATTTTTGCGGATCTCCCCAATGGTGCAGGTTAAAGTCATCGTCTTGTTATCAAAGGGGTCCCGGGTACGATACTCGGTGGGGGCACATAGTGGTTAAACCGTAAGTCCAGATCCCATTAGCCAATCTGTGCATAAAGTTGACTGAAAAGTCAACCGCAACAATAATTGTTTGCGTTGTTTCCTGTTTAGGTGTAACGAGTTCCGGTTCTCCAAACGAGATTCTTCAGCCTAGGTAACTAGATATTTTAACACTCCAGTCAGCATTGTGTTTTGCCCCCATCCGCTCCTCCCGCACTACCGAGCACCAATATTTCATGTACATCATTCGATATTTCTCGCTTATGCTATGGTTTGTGATATTTATATCCTACACATTTTGAAATGAGGATAGAAAGAAAAATTCATTAAGAAATAATATAGGTTATATTTCAAGATTCGTAGCTTGCTTGCATTCCTAATTTAAAAAAGGTTACCACACTTAAGACTATTTATGTTATATCATAGTGTATGAAGCATCTTTAATAAAAATGTGCTATTACTGCTACTTTGGAGAACTTAAAATTCCAGCAGTGTGTTACCTGAATATAAGTCTACAAGCAAAAGAAGAAAGAAAAGCTGAGAACAATAATTGTACCAAGTTGAATGGTGACATCTATTTTTACGTGGTGACACCTTCTCCTCTCCAAAATGACTCTTCCTCACGAAATAATTTATTACAGTGCGTGATAATTTGCAACAGCAATCAGAAGATATAGTGAGTGACGTGTTAAAAGTGAACAGTGCGGCATTTGGAGTAGCGTATCGCGAGCCGTGAACTAATAAATACCAGTGTGTGCTAAATTTACTAATATTTCATTAGTACAATCAGTGATGGTTGGGCATCTTCTCCTTTTTGATAAATTTATATTTAGTAAGCTTTGAAATTTATATGTAGTTCCAAGGTTTCCAACTGGATTGTAGGTAAACTATTACACCAAGGTAACTAACCCTGTGTACCTGGGTAACGAGGTGGTGGCGACCACACAATTTGAAGAAATGAAACAAAATTGGCCACAGACTGTCATTTATAATATATATATTATCCCACACATTTCGTTGTCGCACCCCAATTGTTGATTCCACTTCATATTAACTGAAAGTAATTTATTAGAGGAAAAAGCTTATGCCAGAATTGATATTTGTTTGTAAACACAATTCAGATATATGTTCTTATAATTACGGGAATTATTGGATCGTATGAAGGTTCGTGTAATTTTAATTTTAATTATGGTACGGTAATGTTAAAATCAATGTTTTTGTAGTTGAGGTGATTCGGCAACTGGCAGGACTAAAAATGGAGGAACATTTCATTATTGATTTCAATCTACATCTCGTTAGGCGCTCAATGTAAATGAAGAAAATTAATATTTTTACAACTCTGAATTTAGATATTTAACACTATCACTTGTCAATCAAGAGGTTGCAGGTTCGATTCCTAGTCTCTGAGTTCCAAATCCCCTTGAAAAAGTACATCAAATGCCCCGATCAAATTATATGTGTCAAGCGTAATGTATGGGAGGTAGGGGGAAATCGGATCACTTTTTTTAAAAAATCTCTATTTATTGAATATCAGTGCCTTTATCACAATTGAAATTATATTCATAAAAACAAGCAAACCTTCAGCTACTAGACAAATCTATAAATTACTTTCATTTCTTATTATTCGCTGAGATATTGTAACTTTAATGCACGTGGTGCACTGATCCGATTTACCTCACGTCTGCGGGTGACCAATCACGTCTCCTACTTCCCGCAGTGACGCAACAGCCTAGATGAAATTGGAAGGTTCACGCCGGAAACTATGAGGCTTTTAACATACCACTCTCAGCTTATAAAGAACCACCTAGAACGCTAATGGCACCCTTGAACACGTCATCCCTGCGATAGTTTGCGAAGATTGTGGCATATTGTTATTATTATAAGTTGTAAAGGCTACATTCAAGAATTACTAAACTGAACGATCATGTAACATTGAGTTATGGAGATCTTTAGTTGTTCTCTTACTTCTATCTGCTATTTACATGGGGAAGAAAAACATTTCCAGCTATCATTTCTCTCATTACAAAGGTACACAGTCATGTGTTTCTGTCAAGAATTCTGAAGAGAGCCTCTCTCTAGCAGTAAGGACAAAATTCTTTCATCGGAACAGTTGCGACTTTCTTTTTGTATGAGCCATCTGCTCGTTCCCTTGATTAAAAGTGCTGTGTAAATAAATGAATATTTACCCATTATTTAAATGAGGCAGAGCGTATGTTAAAAGAAGCAAAACTTATGAAGTCTTTTGAGTTGTCCCTTGAGGTAACCACACTAAAGACATACGAAAATATTTTGCTTCAATATTTTTCACTTGATTGTGAAGCCACAACTGTAGAAAGAAATAAAAATTTTATTTGCTAGTGTAAATAATACTTTGAATAAAGTAATCGTTTTTAATTTTATAATATATTGTTATTAAAATTATTTAATTGAATATTTATATATTTGATATTCACATCTGATAATTCAGCCGGCTTGTTGCCAAGCGCGTTAAGTGATCGACTTTCGAAATCTCTATCAAAGTTCTCGGTCTCGAATCCTGGCCTTGGCATAGGTGTTCCTTGTGAGTGTCTCTTCATCAATTTCATCTAATCATCACTCATCATCATCGTCGCGATTAGCCAAAACTGAAAAAATGCGACACCCAAAAATATATTTCCTAACCCTTCAATGGTGAGGTGCAAATATTTGGCAATTGCTAGGCTTGGTGCTCTTTTTAAGTTCAATCAAAATTCCTATAGAAAGTTTTTTTTTTCATTTTCTTTTTTCTGGGCAGAAATAAAGTAAATTATACGGCAGATATAATAGTAGGTTGCTGTTTTCTTCTCTTTTTACTCTACATTTCAAGGAAGGAATGAAGTTCTGCTGATGATAAGCAGATGTATCCTGCTTATGGTAGCTTTTACTGTAATTCATGATCATTACATTGTGAAACACATATTGAAAATGGTAATATCGAAATCACCTACTTTTACTTTTGCCGTTGGGTGTACAAGCCAGTACGCAGCGTCAAGTCACCACGATCCTGCGTTGACGATTATAATCTAAGATGCAGAGAGACACATATGCATGTAACATCAAAGAATTCATAAAGGGGAAAGATTTCCTTAAGCTGAGATCAGGATGTTTCCATCCGCGCTGCCCCAGTGACCTGTGTCCAGCGTGTTGACGCTGACTCATCGCCACCCAACTTCGCTACTCGGGAATTGTGTCTGGGTCGTCTCCGCGGAATGGAATTGGTGCTCGAGCGAAGAGAGAAGTTTGAAATGCATGGCCTCTGCTCACCATATTCACAAAGTTTTTTGACTGAACCAAAGTAAATCAGCGTCGTCTGCACGGAGTTTTGTACGTTTTTTTGTTGAATTCAACAAGGAGGACGAATGATGTTGAGGCGGAATTGACAACCAATAGACGCAGTGGAGCTGTGATCAGGACCCGAACCCATGAACTCTTATGACGTGCCTATTTCTTTTGTTTAATTTCTTTTCTATTTTAAGTGATTGATCACAGAAGGTAATGTACCTATTTACGGCTTGCATGGATATTTCCACATCCACTGTACGCCTTCACGATACAGTGCAATGCATACGAAGGTAGCTTCAAATTTAATTCCCTAGCTTAACCGCGACGTTGTAGACGAATTATCATAATCACGAAATGAATGTGTATCTTCTCTGAGATTCAAACCAAGATACTCAGGGGTATGATAATCACTTCATCACGTAAGACGCTGTAGCTGGATTGATGTACACATTATTTGAGAATGTATGATGATGAGATAACATCGTATGTTATTAGCTCGCAGATGATCGCTTAATATTTCTGTGTAATTAATACTTTTTTACAAAGCGAATTAGAAGTAAATCTTATGGCTCGAAGGTAGATTCTGCCATCATTTGCGTTCCATAAAGAGCCGCAGTTTCCCCGCCGTCAGTAATTAGCAAAGGAGCACGATCAACGAGGCAGCTAATTGCGGAGCGGCTGGTGGAAGGTGTCGGGCAGGATGATGAGAAAAACTGATTGGATGTCGGAAGGATGCAGATGCGCCCTCTGGCCACGTGGGAAGTTCCTCCGAGTCAGCGCGCCAAGGAACCTCCGAAGACAAAGAAAATATTCCGTTCTGGCGGCAAGGAACTCCGTGGAGTGGCAGTACTCGAGGCGAAATACAGTTCAACTTCCATATTATGGGCACTTATGGGGAACTTACATACCGCTATCAAGAAGTGGCCACCATTTGGAAAAAGCTTCGATGATATGGCGACTGTTAAGTGCATCATTTCAAATCAGTGCATTCAGGCGGGTGACTGATTAGCATGAGACCGTGTTGACTGATTTGAGAGTTGTATTTGTTCGTAACAGGAAAATGTATGACAGAAATAGTCATCCAGAATGTTTATGAAATGCCTTTCTACAGACTACGGTGTGCTGGATTGAATTATGTAGAATATCTCGTACAGATTTTTACAACTCCGAAATAGATTTTTCCTCTTCAGCTTTGTTTCATTGTTGTGAATTTAGAAGACATATTTTCAGTAGTAGAAGTACAGTAGTTCTCTTGACAGGTTCTTTTAAAAATAAGCCTGTATCTTTCAATTCGCAACAGCGAACCAAACATTTTAGAACGCATTAGTTTTGTTCGCTTGAGCTAAAAATATTAATATTTTTCTTGTTTGGCCACCATTTTAAATAGTTTCTATTTTGAACTCTGTATTAAAGATTTTTCGCATAAATGGTAAAATAAACAGATAAATACACCATCTTAAAATAATTGTGTTACGTTAAGTAAGTAAAACCATCAGTACTTGACAACCCCGTGAAGAAACGTACAATGATAAGGTCATCAGATCCAAGTCATAGTATTCCATGCTTATAGGTCAATTTTCCCCCTTGGGGGTCGAATCTGGAAACTGTAAGAGGAAGACACCCTTAAACTTCCATGTTTCCAAGTCCAATGATTTGAGCTGGCTTGAAGAGTCAGTGAGTGCGGTGTATTAAGACTAAAATAATATTTTTGTAGAACATAAAAACAGATTTTAGAATACAATACGTCTGGTAACCCTATACAGAAATAAGAATTTATTTGATTCAGGCCCGTGAATAAGGTACAGCGTCTTCATGTACCTTTTGCTATTCCAGTTTACGTCAGGCAAGCGATCGCAAAAAAAAATATGCACGTTTACCGCACTTTTAGCTACAGAAAAGCTGCACCAATTCTCATTCATCACCAAAACCTATGTATTTCCACTCAATGCTGTTTATGAGAGGTTCTGAAAAACATCTTTTGGAGGCTTCCATTACAAGGATCTACTTACAAATTCGGTTTCCTTGGCTAACCCGGCTCCATATCGTTAATTAAATCTCAGCGCGTTTCGTATCGAATGTCTCCCACCATCGACAAGCGGTTGCAGAGAGGGCTGCCGAAGCGTTTAAATGTTAATGTGAACACACAGAGCTTGAAAACTTGCCTTTTTTATGCATGCAATAAAAACATTTTCCATAATTATAAAAAAAAGTTGGCCGAAGACGTAAAGGAATTACAATAAATTACTCAACGGAACTTTTCTCTAGTCTATTCGATATTTGGCAGTTCACTGTTACTATTCTTTTATACGCATTTACTCATATTTCATTTTATGAATGTAATAATAAAATGTACGAGATGCGCTGTAGCCCAGTCGATAGAGCCTCTGGCTACCACGAGGGAGGCCAAGGTTGGATTACAGGAGTGTGTCATTTGAGGTTGCAAATTTTTTCAGCAATATTCTTCAAACGAGCGGCTCTGGGCTTTACCCAGCCTAATAGATAGTCATTTTTAGTTCTTAGTCATTTTTGACACTAGGCGTAGCGTAGGTGCATCCCAGTGTCAGACTGGTGCAACCAAGTAGACGCTGTGCGCAAGAATAGTTGTGTTCACGTTGAGACAGTGGCGGTTGGTGGTCTGGGTCTGTGGGTGTGCACTTCAGCCTTGCGTCAGAAGAAGTGTTGCATTGTGAGCACATCTCTAGCAGTGTTCGTAAAGCCCATAATACTGCAAGCTACAGGCGCCAATCCCTTCCCTCTCCTTGTGTGCTACAAACAGTGGCAAATGAACACACTGCGACTTGTGTGAAATGAACGCACCTCAGTCTGCAGGTGCTCGTACGAAGATATGGTCGCCGATGGGACGTGGAAACGGTTGATGTTTTGGAGGAGATAGTGTTCAGTGAATAAGTATAATAAAAATTAATTGCATTACAGATTCATTTGGGTGTGCACGTGCGAATGTGGGAATAGGCAGAAGCCGCTACTGCGTTGAGAAGATTCAACAAATGCCTGCCTGTTGCTTTTAACGTCATTTGAGTGGTTAGCACGTACCAGGTGATCACGCATCACACTGTATACCACTCTTGAACGTGGTGCATGCACCAAATTGTACACTACGTGACACCAAATCAACAAAGTAGACAAATCCGTGTTGTACTTTATAATTTGTAACTGTCTATACACATGAGTGCAAAGTCATAAAGTTACGTTAACTGCGAGGTACTGGGTGGGTAAATGGTGTCAGAATCAGAACGTGGTGCTGATTACATCATCTACACAAATGGCAGAAACTTTGAATGTGTGCGACACCATCTTCATAACCCCCATACCATGATGTTGCGATGTTCACGGGGTACCTTATCATTATCAGCACCTATACAAAGATACCTTGAACGTTGCGAAATGTTCAGAATAAAACCAAGTAAAAACCATTGCACAAAATCTTTTCATTATCACCTTACTTACATTCAAGAAGTTCCATTTCTTTCGATGGAGCACATATCAGAGTTTCGAATATGTAAAATTTAGAAAATTGTAACATTCTGCAGCAGAATCTTCTATTGGGACCACGAATGAACTCATGAAGTTAAGCTGTTGCCCGAATAACATTCCCCGTTAAATCGCTCCTGTGATGGGAAATATTGCTGCCCAATTGATGATTAATGACTGCTTCCTTGGAAGTTCTTAATTAAGGATGATCAAATGTCGCTCACATTTTTCAACGCAGCAACGACATTCTGTTGCCTTCCAACAGAGGCTCTAGGAATATAATGCGGGAAAAGCAAATGAGATAAAGTGTATCGTCTGATTTGTATTGACGTTGAATTTTGGCGGTGAAGGAGATTTCAATTTCCATGGGCGGACATTTTCCAGAAAAGAAAGGGGAAATACATGATTTAGACTTCTTACAAAACCGAAAACTGAAAAACATCTCTCTGCCCTCATATCCCATGTCTAACTAAATCCATTTGTTACTAAGTTTCAATCTGATGGGAAGAAATATTTTTTTTTTAATATATGCACTTATTGATGCCCGGCCTGCTTTCCACAACATTAGTTTTCAACACCCACCGTATTTTCAGCGCGAACTTTGAAATTCTGACCCGCCTTCTATAAAATATAATATATTGTAAATTACGAGTGGTAGAGTTACAAAGTATACCTGAGTTTGTTCAGTACAGATCAGGCTATAAGTACTTGCTCAAAATAATCAATTTTTAATATTATTTAAAAGAAGAAGACGAAAATATAAAAACTTTTTTAAAGAAACATAACGATTGTCCCCCTCCCGAGGCAACACTGGTACCGAAGGGTTCAAAAACTTCCTAATACAGTTCATAGATTAGGAAGACCGGGGAGGATGGGGGGGGGGTGTCTCACAAAATACTCTATATTCTTCTTGTCGCTCAAGAGGGTTGTAGCTAAATAGTTTCAACAATATGGTCAGCAGAGGTCCTTGAGGAACACATACGTATATTGCTTATAATATGCATTTCTAGACCGCCAGAAATATTCAAGTCGAGACGAGACGAAGTGCGAGACCCGTACATTATACTAGGGCAAATCAAAAAGTAAGTTAAACCCCTCTGTATAAAACAAACAAGACACATTAGAAAGAAAATAATTATTGAAGAAAAATGCATGAACATTTAACTTTTTTCGACATAGTCACCAAGGTATTCCAAGCACTTTTCGAATCGTGTGACCAGTTTTTTTTATTTCTTGTGTGTAAAAATTCTGTCCAATTTCAATTGAGTTGACTTTTGTGCTCATCGGTTAACAATCGTGGCACCCAGTGAGAGCACAGTTTACTATACACCCAACTGGGCATGAATCAGCATAGACACAATATTGTATGATATGTTCAGTTCACTTGCAATCTATTTTAATTTTCACATGGTGGTTGGCAAGGATGATTGCATTCACATGCTCCGTTTTGTCGATATTGTCCCAGTTGCAGGCTGCCCGACACACTGTTCGTCGTTCACGTTCGTTCTTTTGAACATCTGGCAATTTCCTGATCATGGGATGTGACATTGCATTCCCACCATACACCTTGACAATTTGGCGATGGATTTCCCTCTGATTATGCCTTCGTGTCCACAAAAATCGGACGACTGAGCGCAACTCAATGTTGGACGCCACCTCAGTACGACACGCCATGCTGACATGGTGACTACAGTCATACTAAAGCTGGCATGTCTGCTTTGCGTATGGGGAGAATACATTCCGGACAGTGCTGCCACCAAGCGTGATTATTTTCTCTCGCTACGTACATAAGTTTTTCAATCGTTATGTATGTTAATTTGTTTTAAAAAAATAATGAGGTAATCTCTGTAGCAAGGCCGCTCATAACGCTGGAGAAGGGAAGAAAGCGAGTAGGTGGAGCGAAGCAGTACTCACTGCTGCAAAGGCTGGTAACTGCAGTCACTTTTCTACCTCCACGGAATACCCATTCCTTACCATTTATTCATTGGTCGAGCCCTCTTGAGTCACTACTTCAGCAGAGACTTGCTTTCGTTCTCTTGCTCCAGAGATTCCAGGAACTTCATTCATAAGAAATTAGTTAGAGGGGGAGAGAAAAAATTGTCATATTTTCTGCAAACTGAGAGCAATGTGCATGATGAAACTTAGGTAACTATTCTTGAGGAGAATGTTTAATATCAAGCTGAGGCTGGCACTTCAGTGCATAATGTGGAGAATTCCTTAATTAACGTGTGCGCTGACATTATAGCTCTTTTCAGTTGTTACGGCGTGCGCTCTAGAAGCTGGCAGGGGAAGTGGAGAGCGGGGTAACGACCTATCCAGCGCAACGAGACAGGCCGGTTAGAGAGAGAGACTGCAGCGTTGCCAGAGTAGCGAGAAAGAGGAGTTGAAATCGAAAGAACTATGAAATACAGACGTCCCATTGTTCGCGTATGGCCTGAGAATGCGTATTATCCCCATCTTGTGGTCAGTAGAATACCGATAAGTGTATGATATCAAGTGTATACGTTGTAGGAATTCTTTCCAACTGTACCGAATGGTAGCTAGCATTGTCCATTACAATCACTGCGTCTTTGATGTTTCTTTCGTCAAGCGTACCTAAAAACTGCAAAAACCACTGAAAACTAATTTACATTCCTGTAAAAAACCAGTGTGACTGGAACCTACGTGACAAACAATAATGCGCCCACCTTTACCCACGGGCACTTTTAAACCCCCTGTACCCTCTTTATTTTGCCAGATTTTCGTTGGAACGTAATTCTGATGTATGTACGTTTCATCTAAATGAAATACCTATATAGGGCAAAGGTTCATTATTTTTTAGAAGATGCATTTTTCGCAAAAAACGTTACTCTGGCTGTAACTATATCGGCTCTCTCCATCAGGAATCGTCTACCGTCATTGCTCTTTTTGTACTTGAACTCCATATACTTCAGTATCCTCCACAACGACGAAACACCCCACTGAAAGCTTATTTGTGTACGCAAATCAACGAAAACTTGTTCAGTGTTGTATATTCACCCTTTACATAATACCCGAGGATAATTCTTCTTATTATATCTTTATCGCAACCGTCGATAGCCTTTGTGATACTGTTCCTTTTGATTCGTTTGCGCGGTGATTCAAATGACGCGGAACCCGACGCCTCAAGACTGTCTTTGCCTTCCCTAACAATACGCTGCACAGTTCGCGCGTCACTCCACAAGCTTCCGACACTCTCTGTTGCACTTTGTGCACACTTACTAAGGGACCACTGTTTTCTGCTTCCTTTTGAAAATATCCATGAACCCTACTCATTATTTTCCTGCCTTGGCTCCAAACTACCTCTTTCCTGTTCGCCATCATACGATACTTACTGCGTTAATAAGCACAAAGCTCCCTATGGAACAAGGAGAGTACAAATAAACGTCACATCACATGCCACATACACGTTTATCGAAGAAACAATGCAGTTAAACAATACACGACGCGACAACAATTACTCCCACGTATGTTATTCCTACATTCCGCTCATAACAAACAGGAATCAACACTGGGGCAAAACACCATCAGCAACGCGGTGAATTGGCAACACAGCAACGTGCAGAACGAAGTTAGCGCTGCAGCTTCCTCCCGCGACTACGTAACTCTCGGCTCCACCGCTAGGTGGTCCGTTCTGTGGTTGGTCAGCGACATGTTCCCCGCTCTCCACTTCCCCTACCAGCTTCTAGAGCGCACGACGTAAGAACTGAAAAGAGCTATAGTGACTGCCACTCTCCATTCCCTTGCCACCGCTACAAGAACCGCGACAAGGATGCATACACGGAAGATGGGAGTTATTACATTTCTTCCTTGCATTCAAGGCGAAACGGAAAATGAAAATTAACAGCATTTTTTAATACCACCATATAATTTATTTTCTGCAAAATCAGAATATCTAGGAGTGCAGTTGAACCTCAAGCTTTTATGAGGAATGTTGGTAGGCGAATACCGATTTTTAAGACAAACAAAAGTAATGAAATTATAAAAGATGAAAACAGTAGACATTTCTAAAAATGAGCATAATGCACGACGCTATAATAGCCAGTAGGCTGAGCAGGCTTTCAGTATTTCTGGTTGTTCAAAATCATACAAAGTGTCAAAAAACTTGACAACAAACAAATAAATAAACACGTCTTCTTTCACACCGTTGCTTATTGTTGTTTCATTCATTTTGCAAATCGTTTCTGGCTAGACTTCAGAAATGTTTGATAAATGATAATATTTTTTAAAGAAAAAACTATTTGAACGATTCTCTACAACTTTTCCACAGAAGAATCAGAATTACGATTAGAATTAGAAATTCTTTATTGATGGGCGAAGTTCAGCCTGTGTCTGCTCTTTAATAGTCTCTTACTCAGAAGTAACGATCTACGAATGACTTTGACATACTTGTTGCACCGAGGGAAACGTAACTTAAGAGGTGTCGCTGAAAAGTAATCAGACCTATTTTTCTTTTCAACCTGAATATTATTATTTTTACAAATCAAGGTTATCCCCTTCAAAACAGTTCCATTGGGCAGCTACACAGCGACGGAGGCGTTGTTTCCATTCTTCGTAGCAGTGCTGGAAGGCTTTAGCAGGAATACCCTTCATCTCGTCAGTTACACTCTTCTGAATATTATCCAAAGTAGCAAAATGGCGATCTTTCAAGTGGTTTTTGAGCCGGGGGAATAGAAGGAAGTCCCAGGGACTGAGATCCGGCTAATATGGAGCGTGAGGAACCACAGGACTGCTCTTTTCTGCCAAAAAGTCATTGATAGAGACTGCCCTGTGACATGGGGCATTGTCGTGGTGCAGCATCCAGGTGCTAACATTTGATAGACGGTAAACCGGTTCAAATTTTACTCGCTGATGATCATTTTCAACTTCAATCGACGATCTGACCTTGAGTTTTGGGTTCTTCGATATCCCGGAGCATGGAGGAAAGAATACGACTAGATTTCAGACACAAGCAAAAATGACTTTAATTTACCTGAAATTACAAATGTGAACGCTGATTTATTAAGTCTCACGCCAGTGTGTAAGGATGTACAACTTTTTATGTCTTACCATGCTCTCAGAAACGTAAACAATATTCAAAATGTAAACAATAGGTTACTTGACCTTATATTAAGGAATGTTAGTAATGTAGATGTAAGCAGAGAGTTGCACCCTCTCCAACCAGAAGACACACATCACCCCTCACTAATAACTGAGATCCAGTGCCTTTCCGTAAAATCAAATAAAAAGTCAAAACAAAACATTTCCACCTACAACTTTAAGAAAGCAGACTATTCAAAAATCTACAGTTTGGTATCACAAACGGATTGGACGCTAATAAATAGCGCCGATAATGTAAATGAAGCTGTTGATATTTTCTACGGATTAATTTATGACATATTTCATGAGTGCGTTCCCCTTCAAAAATTACAGAACTCAACATACCCTTGCTGGTTTACGCCTGCTATAGTGAAAAATATTAATGCTAAATCTTACCACAGGTTAAAATGGAAGAAAAGTATTACAAACAAAGAATAACATAAGGAAAAATTCCTTCTGCTCCGCTCACAGGTTAAGAAAGACATAACTGTAGCTCACACTAATTACATAAAACAGTCTGAAGAGCAGATAAGTGTGGACCCTTCTCGATTCTGGTCCTATATCAAAAGTAAAAAATCCCATTAAAACTGCGAAGCTATTTAAGTCGGCGCAGACATATTGACAGACGAAAATGACATCGCGAATGCCTTTGCAACTTACTTCCATTCTGTGTACGCAACCGAAAGTGCTAAATATGACGTAAAAAATCTGAAAATAGCAATTTCTAACGAACAACTTGGTATTTTCACTTTGCGCAACATCCGCGTAAGCGAGGTAGAAGCTGCCATTAAGAATTTGAAATCCAAATCAACGACCGGCCCCGACAACATACCACCATACATAGTAAGAGGATGTTGCGATATTTTAAAATATCCCTTGTTGCAAATTTTTAACCATTCTCTCGATACCAATACTATTCCTTCAAAATGGAAAACATCGTCTGTCTGTCCTATTCCCAAGTCTCACCAAAGACCAAGCTTACAAAATTATAGACCGATAGCAATCCTGTCTAGTCTTGCTAAAATATTTGAACAAATCATTTACAAGAGGATGTTAGCACACGTCAATCCAGTTATCTCTCATTATCAGCATGGATTTACTGCAGAGGTCTACCGTAACAAACTTAGTTAACTTTACCCATTACGCACGCAATGTACTAGATAACACACGACAAGTCGATGCAATATACACCGATTTTACTAAGGCATTTGACAAAATTGACCATGATATATTACTACAGAAAATTGCATCATTCAATATTTCACATAATACTTTAAATTTCTTCGCTTCATATTTAGCCGATCGAACGCAAACTGTAATATACAGGAAAATCAAAAGTCGTCCCTTCACGACACATTCTGGTGTTCCCCTAGGGTCCAATCTTGGACCGCTTTTGTTTTTATTACTTATCAACGACTTACCAAATTGCATACAAAATTCTCAAAAGTTGCTTTTTGCCGACGAGCTTAAGCTTTTCCACGAAATAACTACCTCTGACGACTACTTGAAACTACAGGAAGATGTAGACAGAGTGATTTCTTGGTGTAAAAATAACAAGTTGGATCTTAACCCAACAAAATGCAGCGTAGTCACTTACACAAAACGCAAAGCTCCTTGTGTGTTTCCATACACTATTAAAAATGTACAAATCACGCGCAAAAATGAAATTAAAGACCTCGGAGTGACCTTCGACACCAAGCTCAAAATTTAATAAGCATATTGAAACGGTTACTAACGACGCTTTCAGAAACTTAGGTTTTATAATCCGATCAAGCCACGACTTCACGAAAATAGAACCAGTGAAAGTACTTTACTATTCCCTCGTACGGTCAAAATTAGAATATGCGTCAGTAATCTGGAATCCCACTCAAATAGACTTAATTCATAAACTAGAACGTATTCAGTCAAAGTGTCTTAGATATCTCAAATTTAAAGCCTGTGGAGAATATCCAACATTCGATTCATGCGATAATCTAGTCTCAGAGACTACTTCAGAAAACTAGCACTCCGACGACAAGTAAATGACCTGCTCTTTCTGTATAAAGTAATTAACGGTATAATAGACGATTCCAACTTATTATCAGCCATATCATTTAATGTTCCCAGTTCCAAAACACGTTCCAAGCACAAAATATTTCATTACCAGAGAGCGAAAACATAAATTCTTTCTACCTCTCTGGTGTGGAGAGCGTGCAACTCTTTCAACACAATTTCATGTGTAAATAACACAATTGATATTTTGCAATGGGTTTATACAATTTTAAAAAAAAACTATTACTGGAACACTGAATCTATTGTAGTAACATTATGTAATTAGAGCACTACAATTGGGCTCAGCCTGTTGAGCTCTATCAATAAATAAATAAAATAAATAAATACATGATGGAAACGAGACAATAGAAAACTGACATTAAACAACATATAATAACAAGGTCCGGCGCACATTGATGACACAGATTAGGTCTGGCGTAGATGTTCAGTCGGTATACGACAGACCTAACAACAAACCTAACTCTTTCCACATCGTTGTCCGTTTTTGAGGTTGAAGGTATTCCCGCTAGGGTTTCGTCTTCCACTCCTTCTCGACCTTCTAAAAAGGACTTGTGTCCTGGATAGAGAATGTTCTCTATAAGCCCTTTGTAACTTTTTACAAGTATCAGCAGCGGATTCGCGAAGCTTTAGACAAAATTGCATGGTAACATGTTGCTCAAAGTTTTTGCCAGTCCATTTTCGTAACGCCACTCACAAAAACAACTTCACTTCAGACGCTTTCAACAATTGCGTACAACTGTAGCAAGTTAAAACTTGTACTGGGCAGGGGTTAACCTAACTGCCATGTGAAGGGGGGGGGGGGTCAGCAGCGTCGTTGATTCGTGCACAGTGTTGCCAGTCTCATTAATTTTCTGCCACACCTCGTATGTGAAAATTGTCAGCCTGCAACACACTTCATGATTTGTTCGCAAAGTCTTGAGTCATATTATATTCTATTTCCTCTAAAATTAATTAACTTCTTACTGAGATATTTCATGTATTTCTGAATTCATAAGCAATAGTCTAATGATCAGTTTAGCATCCACGTAACTAAAGTTTGAGATGAGGGTTAATTTTTAAGAAAAATTTTAATGTATTGTGTATTTGCTTCGAAAGTTTGCGAAAATGCTCCCAAACTCCCCATGAAAAGAACTACCAAGTTTGTACATAACTTACATACAAATTATATAATTGATTTTTTTGTTACATTCTTCTGTTACACCTATCGTTTCCATGATCACTAAATCCATGATTTCCATTTATAATTTCATATTATTGATTTTTTTTTTTTTTGACAAAGGCTGGAATTGGGTTTATTTCATCGCACACATTTGTATGACATGAAAAAAATCATGAGCATTCAGCAACTTACCTAAGCGTGTAGAAATTAAGTGCGATGAACGAAACAAATAGCATTTGAGAAATGGAAAAATATAGAAATGCATGTACTGTGGGTTAGAGGAAATCTAGTGGTAAGCACAACTACGCAATTGAATTTGTAAAGCAGAATATTCAACACCAACTCATTAATTGGAAGCCCGCACTATTTTCGCTCTACCTTCGTTTCCGCAGTTGATACTTCCTTAATGATATTGGCATCACATGCATATGCATGTGTTACGGTCCAAACTACCGGCCTACTCATCGACTGTTTTCCATTACCAAACGCGTATAATGACGTATTGCTGCTATTATATACTATCCGACGTTTCCCACTCATAGTTTTCACTATATCTGTGTTTTGTGATAATTTAAATTAATGTTTAATTGAAATAATGACACCACTAGAAGTATTCTAAGATTCTGAAATGATCAGATTGCGCTAGCAGAAAACGAACTTGTAAGCAGACCGCGAGTAGAAAATGAAATGACCCCCATCGATTCAGTTGATGGGGGCCTCGCTGACTCAGAACAAGTTTGACGCTTAAACGAGACTTTGGTATAAAGAACTTTATTTTTTAAAAATAATATTTATATTTGTAATTTAGTATGGAATGCGGCAACCCGTTATACCCACCCACCCATATATTATTATACAAACAATGGTTCTTCGCATAACGAATTCCTTGTACAACGATCGTGCACACTGGCACGTTCGTTATACTAAAAGTTAAAAAGTAACTCAATTAACTGTTACTGGTACTTGAGAAGTAATTGTATGTTACTTTTACAGTAACTTACTGAAGCAAATGTTCTTGCAAACCATTACACACAATCATTGATAATTAATTGTAATAAAATAATTATATGAAGACTTACATGTGTCTATTTCTATGTCTCTCGTACATAACACAAGTCTTTAAAATTGTATATCATTGCAAGAAATAAACGATGAAACAAAACACTGGAGTCTTCGAGACAATAAAGCGGGATGTTACAGGCCAGAGATTCCTTGTCTTGGCAGCTTTCACGAATATCCTTTCACCTTATTATCCAGAGAATACACATAGTTGGAAACAGTTACCAAATGTTCCACTTTTCCCACGTTACAAATATTAAAGTCAACAATTTAAGTAACATGATGTAAATGGAAGGTAACTGTTGATAATGTTAATTCTACTCCAAAAAGTAACAATTGCAGTCACTTTTCAAAACGTTACAGTTAGAATTCCTCAAAAAATGTTACTGTTATTTGTAACTGCCTTGCGAGTAAATACTTACTGGTTACAATTATATTTGCTCATTTGAAGATGTAACTATAGTTACAATTACCGTTGCTGGAAGCAATACACTTCCAAATACTGTAATAATTTTTTATTTGATTTGATTTGCTTTATTTTACTTTGCTTTTTGTGCCACTTTTGGCTAATTTGCGAAGATGGGAATGAGTGATGATATGATGAAATTGATGAATGGACACTCTCAAATATCCATGCCCAGGCCAGGATTCGAACCCGGGACACCTGGCGTCGTAGCGCGATGTGCCAACCACTCCGCCACAGGGTCCGGCCCAAATACTGTAATTCATCTATGCATTTGAAATATTGTACAAATCATATTTTCCATTGCGAAGTTAAGACTGTGGGACACATCTCTACCTCTTAACGACGGTTATATCTACAGTATTTTTATTAAAATAATCGTGTAAAAATAATAAGAACAGACAGACAATAAAATTACCCATAAGAGAGTACAATGTAATTTCATAAGAGGGAAAAGAAAAGTAAACACAAAAGAAGGAAAGAAGTAAACACACAGGGTTTATAGAAAAATGCAGTTTTTTTGTTGTTTTCTTAGAAATGCAAAAACATACATTGTGCAAATGTTCCGTAATTGAAGACTAAAACTGGGAAGCACTGTAAGTGCCACAATAATTCAAACACCCTTTTCCACGTTAAACTGTGAAATGTGCCATGCTTTATAATGTGGTAAATGTGAAATGTGACTGGTATCCCTCTAAGCAGTTCAAAGGGCGTGTAAAGAGGCCACTATAGTGAACGTTCTTACGAGCTGATGTGCTGAACGATGCGATTTCCCAACACTTTCGCTTTTGGCACTTACAACTTTTACCATTTTTAGTCCTCAAATGTACTATTTGTGTATTGAAACAATCTCAGTCGCTGAATTTATGCTGTAAAAAGAAGATTTAAACTGCCAAGCTACGCTGTCTACACTCGACTCGAACAACTGTAGCGCGTACAAGGGTATTTCTGATGAGGCCTTCGATTCTCTTGCGGAAACTTCGTATCGGCTTGTCTTTTCGATTGTCACCTTCTGGTACGAAGAGCAACAGGTCGAGGGAAAAGAGGGAGGGGGTGCGTGTTAAGTGAAACAGAATTCCCTTGCAGGACTCAAATTAAACATTAAACGTCCAATGGGAGAGCAGGGATCCTCTTTCAGAGGTAATGCTTCCGGAACGTGGAGGAGGGAATAATTTTGTTCAGAGGGCCGTGCTTAGAAATCCGAGTTGCTTCGATTTCCACGCTGGCAAGAGGATTAATTAATAATTTAACTGTTTTTCAAGGACGAGAGAGGACTTCTCGACTGACTCCTCCTTTCTTGCTTTCGCCCTCTTAGCGAAGAGGAACTTACATAATTTCCGACTCCTGGACAGTTAATTAAGATGAGTTAATGGAAGACTTGAAGAGTTCCTCCTTCACGCAATACTTTGTTTCTCGCAAAACGAATGGGTAACAAGTTAAGGTTATATTTCTATCATTGCTTTTCTGCAATTTTCATCAAGAATTTGAAATATTAGTGTGTGTGCTTATCATAATTCTGGAACAATAATCACAAGTAAATATATTTCAAATGCAATTTTAGAACAAACATGAATAAAATATTATGTTTATCACAATTCACCGATCTTAGTGACGGAGTGGTTATAACAGCGCGCTTCGACGCTATCGAGCCCGGATTCGATTCTCGACCTGGGCATGGATGTTCTCTTTGAGTGTCTCTTAATCACTTGCAAGGCTCCAAATTGTATACTTTTATAGAATTATTCAAAAATCCTGAAACCGGTTGAAATATGACATAATGGCAAGTCTTTTGTTTCGAGGCAGTTTTACACGAAACACAACAATTATAGCGTTACTTGATGTCTCACGTTTCCAATTTATTAATTAGCTGAAAATAACAAAACAGCCACAAACAATATATCTCCCTCGACTTTCTCTCTAAATGTGTACGTAAAAAGGCTGAACGAATGTGACACAATAAACATATTTGTATTTCGTTTGATGGGCATATTATAAACCTATACTGAACATGGCAACCATATTACAATAGAACGATCGTACAGACACACCCACACACATACACCGCATGCATACATATACGTGTCTATACACACACACACACTCACATACACACACAGTGGCAGCGATTTGGTTCTAAAACTGGGGGCAAGGGCAGTTTACTCTCTCTTGGTAGATAAGGTTTAGCATAGTGCAAGAGCAAAAGTTGCAAAAAGTAGGGGGCAACTGCCCCCTCGCCCCCCCATAATCACCGCCACTGCACACACACACACACACACACACACACACACACACATACATATGTGTGACCTTATATTGAGAAAGAGAGCTAGTTTGATGAGAAGATAATACTAAGGCGCAACACCATATCATTTCCAAAGTGTCAAAGGAATATCACTAGAGTTTTTTGCAAAGTAAGCCAATATTGACTTAGCGTTAAGCTAATTTCTTGACTACATTTAATGTGCATAAACACATATTTCTATAATATGTATGCTATTAAGTAAAATATGCGATTTGTGCTTAAAGGTTCCTTTGTCTTTCGTAAAAAGGTTGGTGTTAAGTTAAATTTATTGTCACTCTGTGGTGTGTACAAGACCCTTCGAATGCCTACTAAGTTCGGCAATTTGTCAGATCCCGTGGCGGAGTGGTTACCATCATCACTCATTCCCATTTTCGGAAATTAGCCAAAAGTGGCACAAAAAGCGAAGTAAAAAATAAAGCAAATCAATCAAAAGTTCGGAAATTTGCCCTCCCAAGAGTCGCAAATGACACCTGAGAAGTGCTCAAACGATGCGAAGAATGTACGTGCTTGTAACTTGCGAGTCACTGAACTCTATTCCTCGTGCACTGCGTAGAAATCAGAGCATTCCTCCGGCAAATGAGGTCCTCCGTCACTGCGAGCGGAGGTTCTCCGTGGAGCCATCGAAATGCCTGTAATTGCTCCTGGAATCGGGAGTTGCCTTGAAAGGCCAGGCCGCCTGGGAGGAGATGGATCTGGCAGATGCCGTGATCGAAGCGACATCCTTCGCTACATTTCACGAGGGTAATTTTCATGGTCCAGCAAGCAATCTATCAAAGGGGCTGACATTGGTCGCGGATTTTTGTATCTTCTTTGTTTTTGCGGTGATTGGACTGTCACCGGCGGACGACTCCTGCGTCAGTGTTTGCTGATAGCAGCAAATCGCGGAGAATTATTTCTAAAGGAATTGATAGAAAAGTCTTCCTCCCAAGAGCCCGGATGTAAATAAACATGAGAGAAATTGCTCTGTAAGCGTAGATATCCCGTTGTAAAAAAAATGTGAATCTCATTCTTATTATACATGTCACCATCTTCGGATTTTGAAGTATTCTGCCACCTTGACTAATTTAGAAGATGAGGATGAATATTGATAAGACGAAATTGATGAATGGACAATCACGAACAATCACACAAGTCCCACAGAGCATATCACAGATAATGATATATATCTTTATCTGTGGTATTATACCGGCTGACTCTAAAAGCCAGAGTTTCGTTAGTCTAGTGTGTACTACGTGGAAGGAGGGTTCACATTTGGGTGTGTTTAGAAGGGGTTGTCCTGTACATGCCGTGCGCCACCAGATTCCACGGCATATGTGATGATGAAGGTGCCTTTTATATTTGATTTTTATTAAGGAATATATGCCTACAATTGCTGGCATAGTCAGAGATAGTCCAAGATTAATATATTGTTTGCATCAATGTTTTATAGCCGTCTGGTTGCTCGAGTATGCTGTGTACTTGCCTCAAATCTCACAGCAGAAGTTTCTTGGTGAGTGCACAATTCTGGATATTGATTCATTTCTTTCATCTCATCATCATTCATCCTCGTTGTCTTGTTTAACCAAACGGACGGAAGGGAGACATGGAAAGATCTCTAAAATATTGATGGAATTGATTCAAAAATTGATTTGGTTTATTTTACTTCGATTTTCTGCCACTTTTGGCTAATTGCGAAGATGAGGTTGAGTGATGATATGATGAAATTGACGAAGGGACACTCACAAAGGAGATCCATGTCCAGGCCGTGATCCGAACCCGGGGCCCCTGGTATTGTACCGTGCTGTATAATCCACTCTGCCACAGGGATCGGCCAGGAAAAGAATTATCATTTACTTTAACTATTGCAGAGGTGCCGGAGCACACAGCAGCGCCCAGTTTTCTTTTTCCTTCACAATTTTCTTTTGCAATATATTATTATTAGTGCAGTTGCAATTCGATTGTTAATGAAAATTATGTAAGCAATAATCAATTCTGTATTCCCAGTTGTTATATATCGAGAATTTGATGCAAGAATCTTCTGAAATGAGTATATAAAATCTGAGGTTTCTCAGATATTTGAAAATCGCAAGTGCATTAAAAATATAAACACGATGTATGTGTGTGTGTGTGTTGTTGTTGTTGTAAGGTATTCTCTTATAAACTATGACTAATGAAACTGTTTGACAAGAACATGATTTGGATGCAATCAAAGAAGATTAGTAACGAATGTGTAATATAGATATGCTGTTTCCTGAGAGTATTGCATGCCAACGTTTTGCATATCTCAGGCCAAGAGCTGATGCTTGAACACGAAACAAAATTGAACTTGAGAGACCCTTTATATTGGCCAAGTTGCTTCTGATGCATATTCGTCTTAGGTGACCCTGAAAACTTGCATTTTGCATTTTAACCTTTCAATATAACACGAGCTCTGTCGGGATGTACGGGGAGTCATTCTTCTCCGCTTCAAGCAGTGTGAAGCATTTCATCAGGCGGACAATAAAAGGATTTCGTAGGAAGGCTGGCTAATTACATCCCATCACGCTATACATGTCGTAATGAAACGCATAAACAAGAATTATTATCATATTTCTCTGCACGCAAATACGGCACAAGACCTAGTCCGAAAAGTGGAAACGAATCCTACAATTTAAAGCAGCGGATCTTTGAGAGTGAATATCATGGAGAAATTGTAGTAGAAGAAAATCAAACAGGTAGCAATTTCAACTACAGGAACGTAATTTATGAATTAATATTTATAGATACGGTTTTGAAGCAAGTTTATTCTATGCAGCTCGTCACATGCGATGTCTCCTGGTTGCGCAGGCATAGAGAGAAACACCAACGTGACCACACTTTTGCTTGAAGCAGCTGCAATACAAAGGACGTGGATTGGTTGTCGCAGTCAAGTGACTCTCAACTGTGTACTGCGCACACGGATTCATCGTCCATCGCATATGGCGAGTTGTATAGTTTTAAAACATTACGCAGATACGGATAGTTCAGTGTATATAATCTATTGAAACATGGTTTCATTAGAGAATATGGAATATGGGGTACTTGTTTTTCAAATCAGTACAATGTTATAAAAACGACAATCTACGGTTATCATGAAACAATTTAAAAAGCATAGATATCTTCCATTTTTCATGTTGATGCTCTTGTAATTAATCACTTAGCATGGAAAAGTACGAAGTTCCCGGGTTCGAAGTCCCGGCCTGGCAGCGGCGGCGCCAGGATTAATCATTTAGGAGTGCTGAGGGGGTGTGGGGAAAAAAATTGGGGGTGCGAAGTTGAAAACAAAGAAAGCGAGAAATATGCTTTAACCATTACATCAAATACCAATCAAGTTTGAGTAGTAAGGTGGAGTGAAAATATAGGGCAATTTTTTTTTTTTTCAAAAAATGAAGATGCCTGTAGGGAAAAGCTGTGTTATTATACAGTTAATTAACCCTAACTATTTCAGAAAAAAATAATTGATTTTTAGTGGTGCCCCAGGGTCACTGAAGATTTCATATTAAAAATCAGCATTTACTCACCGAAAATTATAACTTTTTATTTATTTTCCTGAACTGAAACACAGAATACCCTGTTTCCTAAGTAAACAAGTGCAAAATATAGATATTTGAATACAACCATAAAGTTGTGCTCTCGAAATACATAAAATAAACTACCCAAGTACCCATTAGTACTATATCATTACATTATTATAATACATATCGTAATACTAATTACTTTTACAACTTATATTCTTTCTTAGTGTGAAATGTTTTCATCAATGCTCTTGACTTGATAGTTGAAAAGATAAATCCATATCTTTGCACTGGAGCATATACCATCACCACAAAGGTCACAAGAGTTGTCAAATTATTTGAGGGTTTATCAGTCGATACATACAACCTTAGCAGTCTTGCAGCTGTTGTTAGCCATCTAGAATGGTTTAATGGGCCTGGTTTGCGATTCGCTAATTCATCACTGCAGTGTCCATTTGTTACACTAATACACCAATTATAGAGATACCTCTGATCAGTACTTAAGTCTTCAAAGTCAACATTCCCAACAAGCCGACAAGAAGAAGGAACATTTATTGGATCGAATTGCACAAGAGGTTGTTTTTCGCAAGTTTGTAGAGCTTTTCCTATTTCCCCAGAAAAATCCCTTGGACCAGTTGTGAATCCATCAATTTTCTGAAAGAGATGGCGCAGTAGGAGTTCATTTATATGCAGCAAACAAATAAGCCGCTGGAGGGGTCTACCAAGTTATTTTTTGAGTAAAACAATAACTCCTCCTTTGTTTCCTGTATTCACATTTGTACCATCACATCCAACTGCTAGAAGATCGTCCATACTTATTTCCTTCCTAGCACAGAAGCTCAAGATCTTATTTTTTATAGTGATACAGTGACGTGTCCTATATACTTGGAATTTGGCTCCTGGACTAGAGTCACATGCTCTTCTGTTACGACGCGACCATAATTCTTCACTCCTCTCTTATCATTAATTCTTCCCTGGCCCTTCCTGCCAACAAAATACAATCCAGTCAGAGTATCCAAACTATCAGCAGCTGTTTTCCTGAATTTACTTCTTTTCCTTCTAACCTTGCTCCCATCTATCACATCTGCATCACTGCACCTACATCTTGAAGAACTGCACTAGCAATTTTATCTGCACTTCTGTCAGATATGCGATGTCTGTCACACTCTCTAGCAAAATTCTTAAGAGGCAACTGCATTTGAGTTTCGTTTGAGGTTAATGAGGAATTCGCTGAAGTGGAGAGCATTTCCGATTTGGTTTTAAGTATTTTACTCGTGTCGCTGTCAGTATCTCAACCTTCTTCCTCCAGTTCACTTGATGGATTTGATTGCGGCTACTAGTAGCAGCATTGACACTACAGATTGACAAATGTTTCTGAAGGTCTTGCTTCTTCCATAGCTTTTCTTGCTTGCTTCTTCTGAAATTCTTTGGATTTTTTAAAATCAGTTTTTCCAATGAAAATTTTTCTCGTTGTTCTTTGATCCAAAAGAAATTATCTTTCTTGAATAGGTACTTTCTTCTCTCTAGAACAAACACAGGTTGAAAAATCTTTACACTTGCAACACGATATATCAAATAATGTAGAGTGAGCATGTGAGCAATACAATGCAATTTTTTCTTCTAGTTTTCTTCATTTTGTCTACGCTTAAAGGGCTTTAAGAGATTTCGATAGTGTTCGTGAAGTTTTTTCACTTTTGCAACGACTTGCTGATGTGACACTGATGGCAATGAAGCTTTCATCAAAATTCCTACCACTTGGTGAGAAACACTTTCACTAATTTCTGAAACATGAGGTTCCTGAGTTTTTCTCATTTTGCTTTTAAAGGCGGATATGAAGATATAATTTCATCACATCCAGAATTCTCCATGTATCTTCCAATACGCTAAAATAAGTGGACATATGAAAACTTCGGAGGCCTTGGGGTACCAGAAGAAATTGACCTAGAGAGCTGATTTTTTTTATTGACTATCTGATACCAAAATGCAACTTTTCTGACTACAGGCATTTCGAAATTCAAGAAAAAAATTTTCACTACACCCTATTGAGCAGGCTTCTATGAAAATATGCAAATGAAACTGGACACTACTAGTGACGCTTCATTTGTGCTTCCTTTGACCACAACAACCACATATTTATAATTTCAAACGAACAACGTTTCTTTGAGTTTGAAGTCCACTATTATGCACAGATAGGAGAATTGAGTTGAGATACCAGAACCCACCAAGGGCTGTAGTGCAATAGAAGAAGAAGAGAAGGCGAAGTGAGTCTGGACCTATAGTTTAAAGTGTGTTCCGATCCACTTTGTGCCTCCACCGGGTTTCGAACCCTGTACCCCTTGATTATAAGGCGACGACGTTACCACTACGCTGTCGGAAATACACGAACAAAGCTTGTTAAGGCGGGGAAATTTCATATATTGTGTCTTATGAACAATTCTTAACAACAATAATAACGAGAGATAGATAACAACCGCTGACCATTGTAGAGATAGTGCCTCAGTTCATGAAGTAAATGCGACTTCTCTTTCAGCTAAGGAACAATGGCTTGCCTATTGTGTATGTGTACAATGACCGGGATCTCACTCCAATACAAAACATTCTACGCTCCACATAACGGAATGGTATTAATAAGTCCAATAATATGACAATGCAAGAGTTAATAGTGTTTTTGGTAATAATGAGTTTTGAAAAGGGGGAAGAAAATTAAGGGGTGCGAAAGCACCTTTTCACACACCCCTATCATCGCCCCTGCAGCCTGGGCATGGGTGTTCCTTGTGAGTGTTCATCACTCATCCGCATGGTCGCGATTGGCCAAAAATGGCAGAAAAGCGGCGTAAAATAACAAAAATACAACAAAATATCAGGTAAAGGCACATTGCCTTTACCTGATACACCTGATACCTCGATGCCACTTTAAACTGTATGTTCAGTCTCGATTAGAAAACAAACTTGGACTCTCTGAGAGATTCTCGAAAAAAAATTGCTTTACCGTTATGTGAAAATAAAGCAATGGAATATTCCTTCGCATGTTACCAATAAGTAATTATATCCAAAAAGAAAAATATATAAAACTTTTTGCATGTAAAAATATAGTAGTAAATAAAACCCAAATCGATACAGGAGGAAGTGTTTTTGGAATTCACCCTTAATTAACCCTTAATGCCAATTCGTAAAAAAACTATATTCAATTAACTATGGATAGACTCTAGCATGAAGCATGTTTTGGCTACGCAGTAATCTAAACTCGAACTTGATAAATATTTAATTTTTTTTATCGTAGATTTGCAAGTAGAATTATAAATGGTTTGAGATCTATAATTTATTAAAACATCAATACGAGCCGAAAATGAACTTGTAGAGGGAGTTTAACAGAAACTGGTTTGCAAAAGACGAGTTGCTTTTTAGCGTCAAAGTAGTTCTAACTTAACGTGAATATTGCATCAGAAGTCAATTTGTCACGCGCTTTGAGAGTTACCGGGAAATCAGAGGTAAAATTTCATGAGCAGCAGGTCCCTTGGGCATACCTCTGAGAGAACGAGATATTTGGAGAGAACAGCATCAAGCTCTACGAGGGATGCTAAACACGGAAAACGATATCGCTGACTCGTGCAAAAGGAGTCGACATGACTTTCCCTTCAGAAATGATTTATTATTTTATGCCTCTTGTCTGCTACTTTTGGTTAATCGGGGCAATCTTGTTCTGCATCTAACACCATATACTCTGTCCTGGGAATCTCTGAAGTAAGCGAATGCAATAGTGACTCGAGAGGACTCGACCAATGACCAAGTGCGAAGGAACTGTATTGTGTGGAGGGTGAAAAGCCCGTAAAAAAGTTTATACTAACAGGGCCTGCCTGCGATTTTTATTTATGGGGGAATCTAGAAAATAAAGTATAAAAAGACAATCCGCACACCATCCCTGAGTTAAAAGACAGTATTGTACGAGAAATTCAGAGAATTACAGTAGACGAACTTGCACGTGTAAATGTCAATTTCCTTCGGAGATGCCAGAATATGTTGCAGCAGAGGACATCATTTTCAACACCTTCTGTAGTCAAGGTTAGTACACAATATGAAAACTGTAATTTTAATAGTCGACTCTAGCCGACTGTCTCGGACCCCGTTCACCTGGAAAGACAAGCGCTGACGCTGAGCCGCTTGACGCAGAGTCTCGTAGCGAATGTCACGGAATGCTCTGCAGTTAAATATAGCACTCATTGCCGACAAAAGAAGCCATAACATCTCCCCTTATTCTGCTGATATACCCCTATGAAATACCTGTATAATTAACATCATGTAGGTTCTCCCCGATGGCGTGGTGGTAAACGCTCTCGTTTTGTAGTAACGAGTGGGTTGGTCAACAATATTCATAAATACCCCTATTTAACGTGATTTCAAAATCAATGAGTCAATTATGATACATTTGATCTATTTTTTCTTTTCAAAAAAGCTTGGAGTTAGGTAGCTTCCGTGTTGAAATGGTTAGCATTGCGCACTACGAAGCCAAGATCCTAGATTAGAGACCTGGATGAGATATTAATATTTCACTATGCTTGGTCTTCAACTATTTTATTTATTTACAAAGTACTCTTATCGACACGTTTAACGTAGCTAGGTAGAAAAGTAATAAATCACGGAAAATCAAATCCAACTCTTGAAACTAGGTTGGTTGGTTGAATTGGTGTTTTAAGTTCACTTTATGCACAGTAAGGCTAATCGGGACTGGACCTACACTTTAAAGTGGGATCCGAAACACTATGTGCCTCCATCTTGAAACTAGGCTCTTGAGTAATAAGTGTAATTATAGGCCTCTATTCTTTTAATTTTAGATTAACAAGATGGAAGTCAGACGAGAGTTTGTGGTCATCTTCTGCCTGGTCCTTGCGGTGGCGTCAGCTACGAGCTCAGAGGATGAACCTTCATCAGACAGTCTCATCGACAGGTAACGTGATCTAGAAGTTCAATTTCAAGAACTGCATGCATCTGAAGTTCAGTAAATTGAACTGTTATAACCTCAAAAAACATTAATAAGACACTCCAATTCCATAATTCAATTACCCCGAGTTGGACAAAATATGTTTGTAGCAGAAAGATAGGAATTTTCAATTATTTATACTTTCATGAAATTTAAGCTCACAACTTCAGCAAAAGACAAATGAATTTCTCGAGCTAATGTTTTTGTTTTCCAGCTTATTATTCACATTGAAGTATCCTTTTATTAATAAATTTGCTATGAATTTTTATTAAATAAAAAAATTTGACACAAATGTCTTCATAACATCATACAATCTGAATGTAATCATCTAAATTAGGTATTAGAATAATTTGCTTCGATGTGTTAAGTCCACTTCTATGCACATATCGGGGCTGGGCCTACAGTTTAAAGTAGGATCCGAATCATTATACTTCTCCACCTGGGTATCAAACTCGAGGCCCGTTGATTTCAAGGCAACAACGTTACAACCATACCAGTGAAGAGGCTAGGCATTAGAATAGGAAGTAAATATTTGACTATGAAAGCAAGTCATGGAAATAGACTGTTTCTAGGAATATTTAGTCTCAAATCATGTAGTCTCTTGTCATCTGTGCACTTTATTTCCAACCCATGGTCGGGAGATTTACATTATAAAGCACTTCCAGATTTTAGAATATCAATAATGTAGGATAACAAAAGAGTGAGATCTTTCTAAAAATATTAATAATTTCAATAATCTATTATTTGTAACATTTCGTGCTTACTAAAAATTCTAAAACTTTGTGTTTGTTTTATTTTAATTTTAAAGCGTCTCTATAACATGTTCGTCTAATGAAAGAATTATAAGAGGTGGAACTCATATTAATCTGTACACATAGTATACTTACTATACATGTATATACATCATAGGAAGATCCTCCATCATTCCTACAAATGAGAAAAGTACAATGGGAATCTAATATGAAGACAAAATGGCAACACACGTATAGCTGGTAATTAACCAAAATGTTTAGATGCAAAACATGCTTCGTATCTATGTCAACAAATGGCTTCTAATTACATTGAGTTTCACAAATATCCTTGGTTATTTCTCTGTTCTCTGTTTACAAATCGAGGTGGTAAACACTCAACCAGCGAGATACAATTTTGCCGTGCTTAAGTCGTTTTTAATTGAAAAGAATAATCGTAATTATGCATCTACAATTAACAATTCCAGGAATATCTCTGCTCTTGAATCATTTGCAGACATATCAGGTTAACGTAACACTAGAATAATTGAGATAAAACAATTTTATTTGCTTCTTTTACTATTCTATGGTTCATACAAATATAAATAAAAAATAAGTAATTTTGCAAATTTCTCGACAATTTATTTATCCAACGGAACACGGGGGAAATATGATTATTTGACATTGAAAATCTCGTTTTTCTGCTACAATCTTTAGTAACAAGTGATAAACTTTAATTTATAAGACATGCAATAATTGTGCCACCTTCCTATGGAACGTTTCTAAAATTGGAATACAATGAAGTCTTCAGCACAACTTATTTCAGCATAACTTGAAAATTTCTTCACGTTTCCAGTATTTACCACGTTTCTTCACATTTGCAGTTAAGTGTGAAGTATTACATGTTCTAAATAGATTACAGTTGTTTTACGACTGCTAAAAGTCTTGAATGAACAGAAGAAAATCATGCGTGCACGTATTTCAAGAGAGGAATGATACTATTTTTTTAGTGCTAAATGTAGCTTGTAATTGAAAATGTTTACTTATTCCAGGAATTCTTATTAATTTAATAGTTCACTTGTATGTAGTATAGTTTTATGATATTACATAGCACCAGCAAACTGAAAATATTTAAAAATAGACTGTTATTTATGCTTTAGATATTATTTATGCATGTTAAATAATATAAGTGTGTTGTTACAAAATTTGTCATTATTGTTTTCGACCTATAACTGAGCATTCACTGGATAGATTAAAACAGAAAAAACACAAGGGATAATAAATTCTATGAAAAAAGCCGAGTATGTGCTGCTAGCAATCGTGGTTAATGTACATCTAACATGGCCAGCTACTTTTTTATGAAGCAATAAAAAGTGGTCTCGGAATCATAGCTCCCAGTGGCTGCTCAGTCCGCCCCTGACTAATTGTCCAGTTTTTCTTCCACGCCACCTGACAGGCACATGAAGAACATAGATCAGAACAGACGCTTCCTGGCCGTGGTTATGTCTATCTTGGGGCAGATGGAACAGAACATGGACAGAGTACAGTAAGTGAAAACTTTACTTTCTTGCAGGCCCGGATTTATGATGCTAGGTGCGTTGGGTTTGGTGGATATCTTCCTGCCCTTTCCCTATAATCTAATCTTTCAAATATATTATTTATTTTCTTAATTGTGTTGCTTTTTTACGATCGCCCAGCGCACCCATTTTAAATCATGGCCCGTTCTGTATCGACATAATTATTTTCAGTTTTTGTGTTTAATTTCTGGTGTCGAATTAAACATATTGAGTGTGATTTTTTTTCAATATGCCACATGAATTCTAATACGAGTAGTAAGTAACGGAGAGTGGGTATGTAATATAAGATGTAGTTCTTACATCCTGTGATTTCCATGACTCGAAATTAATTTTGTTGAAGGCTATAATTGATATTTATCTTCCGTATATCTACAAATTAAAGTATTGCGCAGTTGTGTGCCTAGGAAAATATTTTGGTAAGAATATTTACGGTATTAAAAATTTCAAAACAGAACACCGAAACCTAGGCCTGTCATTTGAACTGGAATTTTCGCTGACGATATCCCGAGTCGACGACAAAACTCACTCAGAAGTGGGTCCCGGGTTCGATACCCGATGGAGGCACAAGTGGTTCGGATTCCACTTTAAACTGTAGGTGGACTTAAAACAGCAACTCAAACTCAAACTCACTCAGAAGTAGCTAGTGCTTGTAAAGTATGCAATGATTGTATTACATATTTTTTTATTACATGAGATTTAACTCACTATTACTTGAGATTATTGAATGATTGATTGATTGAGTTTGTGTTTTAAGTCCACTTTATGCACTGTAAGGCTAATTGGGACTGGACCTACAATGTAAAGTGGGATCCGAACCACCATGTGCCTCCACCGGGTATCGAACCCGGGACCCCTTGGTTACAAGCAACGATGCTACCACTGCACCATCGGGGAGGCCCTTTGAGATTATTTGAATGATTAGAGGCCCACCATCCGTAAACTGTGCATCGAGTTCCATCGGCACTTTTATCTGGGTTACCAGAGTAGACTACTTACGGTGACCACTCGTTCTCGAAATGCTAGAATTTCCACCGAGGATCGACACCGGGCTACTCATACTAAATACAAGCGCGCTAACATTTAGCCGCTCTGGATTTCGGATGCTGCTGTCGCTCTACATTCGTAAAATGTCAAGACAAATATTGCATAATTAACTAACTCTCTAGCCTTCTTAAACCCGAAGGTTCATGGCTGCAGCAACACAGGCCTTCCATCTGTCCCTATCTTGAGCAAGATCTATATACTCTTTTTCATCCCTACCGATTTCCTTTAGGTCCATCTCAACGTTGTCCCTCCATCTTCGTCTTGACCTTCCTATATTGTATAATACGTAACATAATAATTATCATCAATAAAACAATTTCATTTATTTTATTCAAGATAACGTGCTGAAGAGCATAAAAAAAGTTACTCCTCTCCCCATATATCTAAGTTGCGAAAAGAGATTAAAATATATTTGATTATACTCGAACAAAATACACGACCATGTTACCCACCCGTTAGTTATAGCGGTTGTCTTTCGTGCAAGTAAAACAATTTCTAGCAATAGAAGTACCAGAATTCCGACCTTATTCGTACTAAAATAAGATAGAGAAAGATTGCGCAAAATGTGCAATTTCTCTTAAACCATGCACGTATAGCGAGGTAATTAAACTACAAAGAGTGGAATTCTTCTCTTCCTACCATTCCAACCCGAATAAGAAATGTCTGAGGTCGGTTAAAATGCATTTGCTGAATAGACTGGTCTAATAATTGCGGGCTCCGGATGCTCTTTAATGGACATGCTGATCAAACAGAGACTGGGTAAACTGGAGGGTGCCTGGGAACACGAAGAGTCTTCTGCGACTCCCTTGCCATATGCGTTGCAGTAATTTCAGTGGCGCAGGAACGGAGGTGGAACATTGTGTCCCCCCAAACTCTCGAACTGAAATTGTACCACCTGTATTCTCAAGCGTTTCCTTTTTCTACATTATCTTGTTATTCAAAATAATTCAAATCACTCGATATCAATACCTAGGTACTATATTGTGGTATTGGTTAGCTGAGAATATCTGTTCTCTAGGAAAAAAACTTTTTAAGGATTGTTAAAAACGGTTTTACATTAGTGTACAACGATGAAATAAGATTTATATATTTATTTACTAAAGTTTCGGACACAGTACTGAAAGACCATTTTATACTGAAATTGTAACAAGATAAAATAAAAATTACAACATAACAAGACAATACAAGATGGCAGACGAAAAATAAAATTGTTACATGTACATTCTTAGTGATTGTCGGTAACTGTGTTCTGACAAGAAAATATCAACATTTACAGGCAGGTTATTGTATAAGTGGGGGGAGGCTATAGTAAAGAGAGCGCTGTAGGAGAGAGAGCCTTGTAGCGGGAATGTGAAAGAGCGGGTTGGCCGTGCGGATACTTATAGATTAAATTGGTTGACAAGGAATTCGGTTTTAATTTTTCCATTAATGATTTTATATAAACATTTCATGTCTGATAGTTCGTGACGAGTGTATGGTGACTTTATGTTCAAAATAGACATAATATCTGTTTTATTGAGGTTTTTGAGAGAAGGTATTCTATGGCGAGCAACGGCGAGGAAAAAGCTGAGGACAGAATCAATCCTGGGTAGATTAGTTTTAGAAGCCACAGTTCAGATGGGAGAGCAGTATTCAAGAATGGGAGAGATAAAGGATTTGAAAAATATGCTAATGGCTGATTGGTTTTGGATTTCAGTGAACCTATACAGAATGCCAAGGAGACGCATGGCTCGTTTAGTAGTATATGTAATGTGGTCATTGAAGTTTAGCTTTTCGTCGATGATAGCATCAAGAGTTTAGTTTCAGGACACCCAAACTCACCACCGAACGTGAGATCATTTGATTAATTGTTAATATAATTAACAATTGTACAGTCACTGGGAATAGAAATGGGACACGTAGATCCTGAAATACTTCCCTGCTGCATTATGTGTGTTACCTAACTCTCAGGCAATAGAAGGACTTCCTACTGAAAAGGTGCTCTTGGAGTTGGCTCATTGCAGTAAAGTTATGCAACGCACATACGTAAGTATTGCAGAGAAAGCAGTATTTCAGGATATAGGTATCCCATTTTTAATGCCGGTGACTGCACCATTAAAAATGACATTGAAGAGTAGGGTTAAACTAATAAAAACTATTTGAAATTAAATCCATGTGTGCGTATGTGCGTACACGTACATTGGCGCGTGTGCCCCTGGCTGGTTAGCAGCAGAGTGTATAGTTAGCATACATATACGTGAAAATCAATACTTTCCCAACAGGATCCTTAAGCATTTATTATTTCTACGTAACCGTGGTGTTGTTTTCTCATTAAGTAGTCATTTCTTTACCAATTTATTTGTGAAATATTCTTTCATTCCAGACCTCTCTCTCTCTCTCTCTCTCTCTCTCTCTCTCTCCCCCCTTGTGTATGTGTAGAATGGCTCATTGAACAAGATGAACAGAAATTCGTGCTTGTTATGGTCATGGATATCTTACGCACAAGAATTGCCGCCTGTAGAGAATTATGCCAGAAAAACTTGATATCTCAGCTATATCTTGTTTTGTTGTGAGAATTGGGAGTAAATTGGGGATGGCATCGGTTCTAGTCAAGATAATTTTCAGATTGTATTTGGCTCGCTCTTATAAGTTATCGAGTAAAATGGAGGAATCTTTGGTGAATTTCCGGAGTGCTGTGATATGGGAAGGTGCGTTCATATACTGGTATAAGAAATAAATGTAAATATATTCCTGAATTTTCTTACATTTCCTACAAATCATTCATTCCGTTTTTTTTTTGGCGTACGCAGATTTTTGTTTTCGGGAAGGGCTGGAATTGTAAAGGTGGTTAGTGTATAGCTGCTTTCTAGGGGGACGGCAGACACAACAAGATATCTCGTATACTTCGAACTTTCCACTCTCAAAAATCGCAATCAGGGGTCATTTTAAGAGAAGAGGAGTTTGCATTTACTACTCTGGTTTTTCCCGAGTTCATCGCTGTTTTTGATTCAAAATTTTCATGGTTCTCAACTTTTTGGAGGGGGCTGTAGCCCTTTCAGTCCCTCTCTGGGAACGCCTGTGATGTTGAACAGAAATATATTTTAAGTGCATATTTTTCAGCAACAATTTACTTGAACTTTCCTTTCTTGGCACACATGTGCAAATGTTTTATAGAAGACGTACATGTGCAAGCATGTGTTGTCAAAACGCTGCTAAACGGTGACCAAAAAAAGCACAATGACAAAAGACAGTATCATCATCTTGTGATTCCCAGGCCGTGCACTGTTCTCGAAGCAAAAGTAGGAGAGCGTAGAAATTGCAATGTGCTCCTGGAAGGAATAAAACCACGTTTATTCCATATTTCGTGGACCCGCAGACCACCATGTTTCTGGATGAGATGCGTGGGAAAATCCGTCCCTTTGAAGGCCCTCTTGGATGCATTGTTCATGAGTTCTGAAGCGAACACTTGCTGTCCGCCCTTAAGTGCCACCATGCCTTTCCACGTGACAGCAGTGTGAGAGAGAACGTATTTTTAGAAATTTCAGCGAGAGGGAGAAATTGAGAAGTACCCAGTCAATCAGGATCTTCCTTTCTTGAATGGCCATAACTTACTTACATGTTTCTTTATCGATCACGGATTTTTTTTCAAGTCCATTGTATAGTAGATCCGTTGCGGTAAACACCAGAATTTTCAATTCATAGTTCCACAACATAATTATGTAAATTAAAATTTTACTTGAACAAGTGGTAGGAACATTGGTAGTGTTAAGTTTGATAAGTTCCTGACTCTTAATATTACATTGTTATAATATAAATATATTGTATATGTGTATGGCAACGCTCTTACCTTTGGTGCAATCGGCCCCGGGTCCGATCCGAGGTGGGAGCCCCCAAATATCGGCGCTGACCCAGCGTCACGAGGACAATCTAACAGCTATTTAAAAAGAAGATGTAGCGGGATTCAGTCCTGAAAGCCAGAAAAAAACGGCCATGGGGCTCGATGTGCTCACCACGCGTTATCCAATTTTCTTAACATCTTTTCCATGATGCTAGACCGGAACAGATCTAGTTTCCAAGATCGAAGCCCATACCGCTCACTATCAAGTCGAAATTTTATACTATCAAACCACATAAGAAACCATGCAAATGACTGCGGGATAGCAGCAAAGATTTTACCCTGTTCTCGGTTGCTTGTTATAGAAGAAATTACAGTTCTTATGCAATCCCGTTTATCTTTGTTGTACGTCGGGTTGCTTATACATCAGGCTGAATGTGTTCCTTGTTAGGAGTAAAATAAACTTTGCACTTGCGTGGCTACCACTAATGTGACTAACGTTGAGTTTGATCCTGTGTCATTGGTACAAAAATTGTAAATGTTCTTGAGTATGTTAGTAGAGAATTTATGTGGACCACCATCTGGGGGCTATGCACCCTTCTTAACAAACCTATAAAAATATTCTGTTGTCGTCATTGAAGTAAACTTTTATACTTGAAAAAAAATACGTCATACCAAATATTTGTTCATAACGCACACGCACACACATTTATATATCTATTTTCCTGAAAACCTTAATTTTGCATGTTAGTATCAGAAAAGTGGCTGTTACTTATTTTTAAGAAGCAACTAGTTACAGTTTACGTTATTTGAAAGAAATGCTATTACTTGTAACTACTATTGCGCAGCTGCTGCAGAAACGTCAATTATTGAAGATAACAAAGAATAGAAAACTGAAAAAACTTTTAATGAGTTGCTCAAGTGTATTTCAAACTAGCAATCGAGTAGACAATGCAATCGATATTAGTTAATATTTCTACAGCTTTCATGTATAAACCGTAATTGCTATTTCGCTAAACAATTACATTCTCGATCAACATTTTGAATCGTCTCTACTGGGAGTTAAAAAGTTATTGAAGCGTTAACGAAAAAGATCAAGTCCTGTGTGTGAAAATGCAATTAAATCGTGGGATCGAGTATTCTTGCTAGTCCATAATGTACGTTTTCCCGTGTCAAATATAGACTCAGGAAATCCTAATTACTAGAGTAGACAATACACGAGCCTGAGAAAAGCCCCGGAAGGATATTTAGGCCAATGTTTTGTAGATACAATGTACTGATGACTCAAACTGCAATGCCACGTTACTCCTCGATGACGTCAATCTTCAAGACTCGATTATTTTTTTAAACGAAGAATCAGAATTCAAGCCTTTGTTAATTTTCCACCGCGTATTAATGGTTGAAACTATATAAGGTACATTCCATATCGGATGCAAAATTCAAATATCACTCTCACGCTTTTGTTTATGAATGGCCTTCAAACAATCAATTGGAAGATTCAAGACATAAAACTATATTCAACTGTAGATCATGACAGAGTGCTTATTTCCCGAAAGGTATGTGGTAACAACGTTCCACTCCGTGGCCCTGCGGTCTGAGGCGTCATGCTTTGGGCTCCGGCTACAGGGTACACGCAGATTTGATTCTCCTGGAGAAGCGTGACAAATTTTCTCCTGAGATTTCGGCCTGTGTATGAGACCGTTGAACACCATCGTGAGGAAATTGAGGAGATGCAAATGAGTAGCGTAACCCGGTCATAAAACCTACAACAGAGACGGAGGGTTCGTCGTGCTGACCACACGTCACCCCATAACTGGTTGGATGATATCCCAGATCGGGTGAGTGAGTGAATGGGATCAGGTGAGAGTGAAGTTGGCAGTCGGTAGATAGGCCCGGACCCTCAATGGGCTGTTGCGCCAAGAGTTGTGTGTTAACAACTTGATCGCTCGCTGTTTCAGCTGGCGCCTGCTTTATATATGGCGAATGCCTTACCGACGAGGAATGCTAGCTATGATGTTGACGCCGTTATCTTTCGGACTTGCGACCTCATGAAACCTAATCTGGAAACCAGACTGGGTATTAGGATCCGTGCAGACTAATCAAAGCCAAACCCCCAAAGAAGTTTCTATAAAATCACCCACATCTAAACCCTCACCCCCCACAACCCAATCATCTTTAACCACTCAAACCATTAACTGTTCTGGATTTCAGAATGGTTGTCATACCTATTTATAACATACCCAAATAACAACAGTTAGATAACTAAAACTAACCACAAACTAACATAAAAAACTTCAACATTGGACTACATTACTAATAGTTTAACTAATTACCAAATAAACTAAAATCTTTAAATAAATAAAAAAAAATACTTTGTCAAAGACCTGTTCCTGTTACCAGAATTGTTTAATACAATAATATAAATTTGAAGTTACCAATGTATATATAGAATATTTTTACTATATTTTATTTATTTTTCTCTTTTTGTATTTATGTATTAAATTGAAAATAAAGATGTAAAGAAAGATAATAAAAAGGAGGGGAACCGTTAAATTCAGGAAACTGACGTCCTGGTTTATTTAAAGGTACCAGGACATTAAGCGCATACCTTCGAATGTATGCGGGTTGAGGCGGGCTTACTTCGGGGGTTCCCCTCCCCCTTTAAAAATGAAAGAAATTAAAAAGTCAATACGTAGGCCCGGGCCCTCAATGGGCTGTTGCGCCACGAGTTATGTGGTTGCAACTTGAATATGGTACTAGGAAAACAATATAAAAATTGTCTTAACGGATGTAACCTAGTGCTCAGGGAAACTTAAATTTCTCTTAAAAGATTTTGCCATAAACTTCATTCCGAATATGAATGTGTGTCAAGATCCTTCAAACAGCTTCCATGTGGCAAACACTTGAAAGCCTGCAGCATGGCAACATCTACTGGAACAACTTATCTGCACCGTTCCTTCATTGAACAGCATGACTGGCTGATCACGTGACGCAAGGTTATCAATTGGTACTGGAAGCACGTCTCATATTTGTTATTACTTATGATCAACAATTTGTTTAACTTTTTAAATCGTACTTTTCCATGAAATATCCTATAAACACTACATACGTTGTGGTTGATCTCAGGTGAAAACTTGTACGATTATGTCAAGGGCTTACCCAGCCTCTTATCAACTGGCATCTGGGGGCAACTCGTGCTGGTAAAGGGAACCGGAGCGTGATGTTGATTACTACCGTATCACGCCTAATTAGGCTCTGCATGATATTATGTTGTGTTTATTTTTTGGTTGTGTACCCATTCTTGCCTTTTTGTATGTTCTCTGGTTTTTGTTCAAATATACTTTCTTCTATCCTTGACTGGACAGGATGGGTAGCCGCGACAATTTTTTAAAAATTAGGCAGCAGGTTTACAAACGAAATTAACTTCCCTCCAGGATGAGTAGTCGCGTCCATTTTTATGTAAGCAGCAGGTTTACAAAAAATTAACTTCCCTACGTGAACCTAATTTTTTGCCCCAGAGCGGTGTGCCGTATCACGCCGCAGACGTGAATCGAACCTAGGACCCGGGCATCATAAATAAATAAGCTAATCACGTTATAAAAATGTTCCCGCTGAAGCATTGAAAAAGAGCTTCTTAAAAGCTCATCGCGGCAGCGTCCTTCAGCGGAGTTGGAAAAACTCCGCTGACATTGCATTAGAAAGTGAAATCAGTAATCAGCGTTCTTGCTCAGAATTGCCGTTACCAAAGGACGCGATCGAAGCAACCGTCGTAACGGCCGATAGTTCGAATTTCACTTAAATAAGTTGCGTGAGAAAATATCAGTCTTAGTTGTCTTCCGTCTTCCGTCAGATGAAGTAGTTACAAAAGAACTCCGTTTCTAGTTGTTTTCAGTTTACGTTGAATCCGGTTATCGCGAGAAAGCTCCACAGACATCATAAGTTTAGAAAAAGAAGCGAACGACCGATTGGGAAGTTAAAGTTATCGTTTAGAATATCGGTCGGCGAAAGTACAGAGTTTGGAGCCCGGAGTTGCTCCCTCGGCCGTTGCTTACAGAGTAGGACCACGTCGATCCAAGGACCAGCGGAGAAGAGATCGCCGTAGAACTCCAGGTAACGAACATTCCTTGTCTTTCCTTCCCCTGCCTGTTCAGTCAAAGGTAATGTTTTTAAATATATGTCCGTCTGTTTTTATTTACGGGGCTAGTCCCCTTGCAGTTTGAGTGTTGACGTTGCTCTTCAGAGCTACCCCCTTCTCCTTACAACGTTCCTCTCGCTTAGCAAGCGAGTGGCTAAAGGCTGTCATAGCCAATCAACGATCCCCCTTTTGGACTTGATACGCTACGGCCGAAGTCGAAAATGTGTGGAGTAACACGGTGAAATGCACAAGGGAGAATTTTACCAGTGCTCGCAATGAAGACATCCGAGGTTACCATCCTCCTCAGATAGGAAACCTTAAGTGAAAATTCTGACCGTTTCATTGCTCCAATGCTCAACCATAGAACCATCGTCCATCCATTCCCCTGCATGGGCAAGCTCTGTATATTTTCATCCACCATTTAGAATGAGGATCAGTTCTTTTACCACAAAAAGAACGTTTGACGCGTTTCTCAAATTTAACGAGCACTTTTACAATTATAATTAATGTGATGGAAATGAACGCCTCATGAAAGACTAAAAGTAAGCCTTTAAATTGAAGACCAACGTTCTCTCAGATCCATGATAAAAGCTATGTCTGCAAAGGTTAAGTTGCCGTAAATATACAAGATATCAAGAACAACACAGAGTTCAGGAACATCAAAGATAATCATCCTTATTGTGGTTCGAACGTAGAGGAGTGGTTATCATTAAAGATTGAAAGGATACACCGAGAGGAGAGTGTAGTGGGCTCAGTTGTAGAAAGGCAGACAAAAATCTGTCTGGTAGATCTTTACTCAGAAATTTCATCCCCGCCACTGAGTTATAGAGACGCTAGGAATAGGTTTGTAAAATTCACATAAACTTGTGAATGTGGTCATTCTTGCAGCTTTGTGGCAGTGTAACATTTGCTGAAGAATTTTCTATAAACTGCTTTGCGTTCAAAACAATTTCCCTTTCGTTGTTCACAATTTTTGAATCTTTATATTGATTTAGGGTGATTTGACATGGATCTCCTACGCTAATTTCAATGACGAATATGAATATTGATAGAAGAATAAAGAAAATAATAATTACGTGACCGGATCTCGAACTTACGTTCTTCAGAAATGAGATTGTTACTAGGTGTCATCCTAATTGCGAATAGTCCTAGTTGCGAACAGTCCTAATTGCGAACACTTGCTGCCTGAACAGAAATATCCTCGAAGGGCTGTGTCCTAATTGCGAACACGCTTTCCTGACTTGGGACCTACAACTTTCTCTCACACTTCTAGAGTCTTCTTAACGATTTTTTTTAAAGGAACTCATTTCCAGACTTAAGATTGATTAGTGTTTTGTTGGATCATAGAAAATTCGACATGACTAAAGTAATCTCCAAGGTGTATATAATTTATTAATAAAAGTGTGGCCTATTTTTTATAGGAATACGTACTGCACACTTCTTAACGAAAAAAAAGCTTCGTCATTTAATAATACAATTATTAACTTTACCTAAATTTCAATTTTTTTTAAAAAAAAATGACACTGTTCTTTACAATTTAGGAATACCACCAATCTCCTTTTACTTGTTAGTAAACAAGTTTCCTCCTCGTCACCCTCCCGTCCAAAAAAACAAACAAAAAAACAACACATTTTTTCCTTCCGTTTTACATCTTCCAGGCTCATTTCCATACCAAAAATCGGGCCTTTCCGATGGCGCAATGGTAGGTGGCGTCGTCGCCTTGAAAGCAAGGGGTCACGGCTTCGATACCCGGTGGAGGCACATAGTGGTTCGGATCCCACTTTAAACTGTAGGTCCAGTCCCAATTAGCCGTGCTGTGCATAAAGTGGAATTAAAAACTCAATCAATCAAACCATCCTAATAATCATGCAATTAGACATTTCTGCCTCAGCCTTTAAGCTTTATAAGATCTTTCACTCTCGGATGCGGACTACCTAGCTCCCTGTTGATTTTGCGGTTCCATCCCTCCACTACATTATTTTTCCAGTGCTTCCTGTTGAAACAGTTCCACATCACTTTAGGCACCAAGGGGTTTTCGAGTCATTAACACGCGAATGAAAGTCAGATTACGTGGACAGACCAAAAGGGTGGAATGACCTTGGAGGGATTTACAAAGCAAAATACCATAAAAGTCAATCAGGTTGGCTATTGTTGTTAGTCAAACCAGCTGTCCCTCTGCATCACTACCTTATCTGTTTTTGAAAACAGGTATTTCAGTTTCATGTGTTCGCAATTAGGACATGAAATTATTTCTCACTTTTATGTGTTCGCAATTAGGACAATTTTGGCGTTGTTCGCAATTAGGACACAACCGGTTACTAGAACATTAAATTCAATAGGCAAATTATGTAATCTTAATGTATTAAAATGTTTGTCCTCTCACTGTCGCATGAACGCACAGCCCAACCCCCTGAACCTAGAAACTTGAAAGTTTTGGAATGTTTTTCTCTTATGACAAATATCCACTATGGAGGAATTTACCTAAATTCAACCCCTAAGGGAGAAAAAAAGCGTGTGTTAAACTTTTCTTGTTTTGACACGCTGGGACCTAGAAACATAAAAATACTTACTTATATTGTACGCAAAAGTTCTTAACAGATGGCGCTGTGTGTATTATACATTTCAATATGGTTGTATTTTGCGGAGATCTATATAAACGGACTAATGAGTACGCATATTTTGAATTACATTATGTATGTACATGTGAATGATCATTTCTGGTATCTAATGATATTGTACGAAACAAATGATCCATAATTATGTGCTACTTGTTCATTATATCTTGACAACGCAGCTTGAATTTGACAATGATTAATTGATGAATGATTTCGACGAACAAGCATATGAATATATCATCAGGTTCCAAGCAGGATGTAGTACGTAGAGAGTGAATGAAACGTCTGCCTGTATGTGTGTGTGTGTGTCTGTATGTATGAGGGGGAGGGTTTGGCGGTCCCAAACCAGAAGTTAACCAACTGAGCGCTGTGTAAATATAATCGTGGTTGCATGTCTCTGCGATTCACCCACATGCCTGCAAATGACCAGTTAAGGTCATAAGTTTAGTATACTAATCCGGAAAGAATATCAGTATCAATGTAAAAGGACGCTATGCTTTACCTGGGATTGAAACCTTTTGCTCTTAAGGCGCTAAGGTAACAACAATTAGGCTACACTATTCAATAAACCAGAATAAGATTTAAAACATTATAGTTCTCTGTTGAAGTTTCAGTTGTTCTGCCTCGGCATGTTGAGTTAGAAAGAAGACATGCCAGGCTAGAGTCGCCTTGAGAGCAAGAACGACTTAAGGGCCGCACTTTAAAATCTAATTACTTACTAAAAGTGCAGGAAATCTACCAAATTTCCTCGTTTTGTATCGCTTCTCTGCCTCCTCAGATCAATCGCAGAGACGATCATGAATGATGAAAGCATGAAATTGCTGAAGTAAAAAAACACAAAATAATTTTAGTGAGCAGTCCGGACTAGGATTTTTTATTGTGACATTGTTAGTCGACCAATCAAAGCGTTCAACCACCAGAAATGTTTGGTATCATGTTGTTTTTTATACCAATAAGAGGGCCATATTAAAGATTTGAATATAGGTGCATTTCAGTAACAACACACGGTTGATTTCATTTGATATGGTTACTGCTAAAAGTGACATTGCAGCACGTACAATTATATGTATACATACATATGCACACACATACGGAGAGAGAGAGAGAGATCCTGTGAAAAATTGTGCAGATATACAGTCCATTTGTTTCCGTAATTTTAGTCGATTTTCTAATTGATCCAAGAGTCTAAATAGCTAAGAAATTATTTCTGTCTGTTATGTTTACGTAACAGTATTTTAATGTCTGGAAGGTATTTTTATAAACATTCCTTAGTTGATGCGTTTAAGCCCAAAATTGACTGTATTAATATCTGGTTTCAAGAGTTGGGTTGTATCCGATTCGGAAGATATTCGAATTTCAGTCTGATTATCAGGCAACACATATGACAAATTAAGCAGGTTGTCTAAGAAGCAGGAAAATATCCACATACAGTCTCTGAAACTATTATAATTTTAGCAATTTATATAAATTATTTATAGCAATTATTAACGGAATATTAGAGAATATCCAATATTCCCGAAAGGTTGATATCATTCATGACTTCAGGCTATTATACCAGCCTGTGCAGAGAAAAACATGTTTCAGGGTTAGAAATATGCATTCCTTACAACGTGTTGTTTGTCCATGTAATAGGATTTCATTTTATTAAAACATGGTATTGCAACTATATGGAAAATACTTTTCAAACAAAATAGACCACAAAAACATAAGTAAATATTGTACTGTTCCTATTTGTTACAACTTAGTTATGTTCATGGTTACCGAAAACGTAAATCGAAAATAGCCCAAAACAGAATTTGTATGTTGTTCCTCTTTCTCTCTGGTAATAGAACTAAAACTTGTATTAGATTTTTAATATGTTTCTAAAATGTTATGCTAATAATGACATTAGTCTGTTATGATGCATTATTACACTTCTGTTTCGTTACAATGAGCACGTACGATTAAATTTGCAAAGAATGTACAAAGTGCAAAAAACAAGGTTAAAATGTGAAAGGGCAAATTTCACTATTTATAAGTTACTCGTGGGTAGTTTGACCAAATAAATTATGGAGGAAAACATAATCAGTCAGTATGTAGGACACGTGTACAGACTATTATCATGCACGTGGTACATTGGAAACAAATTCTCCTTTTGTGGCTATCTTCGCTGAAGTGAAAATATGTGGGTATGTTCACATTGTGCCCAAAGCGTTGTCGTTGCATTCCACGCTGAGATAGCTGGCGACTGACTGGACGAGCTACGGCCTTGTCGAGTGCGAAAGAGATTAGATGTTATCGATTCAGAACAGAAAGAGCAACCGTCAGTATTGTCTATGCCGTGGATATCAACACATCAAGTTAATTTACCATGCTTTGAACTTTAAATGTATTCCCTTAATACAAAATACAATTCATGATGTACTTCCTTGTTCGTGCGTTGCAACTCTAAACAGTCCATTATTATTCATGTGGAAGAGATAATGATGACACGTGCAATGCTGAAATGGATGTACACCGGCATACTTTTACATCTCCGTGTTCATGGCACAAAACGCTCTTGTGTACACGTGTAACCTAAATGACCTCTTCAGCTTTTTGGGTGAAGGATATGCTTCTAGATAACTCAAGAATGAGCGAGAATGCTGTTAATTAAAACTGATATCTCTCTTTTTATAATGAATTGTTCTGAAGGGTTTATATACATATCCAGCCAGGGTTACCTGATCACGATAGCAAAAAGCAAAACGCATTCTTTAAAAAAAATACAGCTTGAAATTAAAATCTAGGATATGATGATTCACAGTAAATAATAATAGGAAATTTTAACAAATAACTTGAAATAACACACTTTCAATTGAAACTTTTTAAAGGAATTCTTGAATACAAAATTCCAAAGTTTAAATCACTACTACGTGTGTTTTCAAGCATAATTCTCCGACCAGGCCAATTTATTTTTCAAACTTTAGTTTTGTCAAAATATAATTGTAGAACTCTGAAGGGTTAAAGTCTGAAATTACACTGAAGAAATACAACCTTTTACAAAATCAATGAGAAAAGTTCAGTAGAAAATTCACTATATATACAGAGCATTCCCTGACATTCGCTACGAGACTCGGCGACAAGCGGTCCGGCGTCAGCGCTTGTGTTTCCCGGCGAACGGGGTCCGCGACAGTCGGTAGAGTCGACTATTAAAATTACAGTTTTCATATTGTGTACTAACCTTGACTACAGAAGGTGTTGAAAATTATGTCTCTCTGCTGCAACACATTCCTGGCATCTCCGAAGGAAATTGGCATTTACACGTGCAAGTTCGTCTACTGTAATTCTCCCGATTTCTCGTAGAATACTGTCTTATAACTCACGGATGGTGTGCGGATTGTCTTTGTATACTTTATTTTTTAGATTTCCCCATAAATAAAAATCGCAGGCTGACAAATCTGGGGACCTAGAGGGTTTTTGAAACACCCGTTTCTTGTGCGAGGGGTCGGATAGATTTCCGAGGAGACTGTTCTAACCTTTGTCCTATTTCATCGAGTTTTTCCTCAGTAAGTACACGTGGGTTTCTCTTTCCACTTTTATTTAGATCTGACCCTGTTACTCTAAACGTTTTTACGAGGTTTAATATAGTGGTCCTATGTGGAACGGGAACACCAGGAAATTTCGTTGCAAAACGTTCTCGCACTTCTCCACAATTCCTCTTTCCGAAGTAACACTCGACAAGATAAATCCTTTGTTGTATTGTAAACTTTTGTAGTGCCATATTAAGCCACAATCTTTAACACGGACACGAGACAACACAACTTCCGAGGGAGTATTATACTGGCGTCAGTCTGCAACGTCAACAGAAAGGGAAAGAGAGCAAAGGCAGGGAGATCGAAAAAAGAGAGACTGTAGCGTGCAACTGTCGAGGACCCCGTTCACCGGGAAATACAAGCGCTGACGCCGGGCCACTTGCCACCGAGTCTCGTAGCGAATGTCAGGGAATGCTCTGTACTATACTCTACTAAATATGTAATATACTAACAACTTTCATAATTCTATAAATATCAACGATAGTTGTTCCTTATAGCATGCAATATTAGGGCTTCTACTACTTACACCTGTAATACAATGCTAATTGGATAATGTCCAATTAAAATAGCATGCTAATGCTAATAATTTTCATATGATTTTATGGTTCTCTAACTTAAATAAGCATTTTCGAAATGCATATTATGTTACGCTCAAATTGTAGCGCATTCAGGATTTTTTTCAAATTCATCCCGGACATATGACACAACACTAGCATGTAGGACATGTCCGGAAAAAAGAGGATGTGTGTTAATCTTAGACGTAATAAGCATCGAAAGTTAACTAATATGTTAATTGGCTTACATAAACTTACACGTCAAACAAAAAAAAAAACACAAGCTGCTTCGAAATTATTATTATTGCTTTACAATGATTTCATTGCATAATGATACCACTATGTTTCAAGCAAAGAAACAAATGGGGAAAAAATGAAGGTTAATGATCCAGGAATGCAGAAGTAGACATCGATGTCCTTCGGTAAAGGGTCTAAATCCTTGTCTTGAATGAAACAACTGAGGAAAACCACTGAGACACAGTTTTCGAAACCGCCGATTTCACAAAAATTAGTAATTTGGTAATTTAAAAGGTAGGTCTTTCATAATAGGTTTATAGTACTTTGGCCATTTAAATGGGTCTTTCTCAAAATATAGATAACAGGAAAGTTGAGTCACCAAGAATTGTTTCTTTAAATATAATGAATGACTTCTGCTATGAAGAATGTTAAAGGTTTGTTAGGGGCATTTAAAGAGGTGCTGTAGGAGCAACAGAAGGTACTTCAAAATATAAATTTATATAAAGTAAGACAAGCAACAAAGTAAGTGGTTTAAATAATTTTGTAATTATTTTTTAACAAAGATAATGTTTTGCAGAATTTTGTAAAACGCTAACGTACAATCAATAGTGTTCTTAGCTTGGGAGCGATAAGATTACAGGAGTAAGGAGCCAAGATTATAATGCAGTGTTTGCATATTTTTGTTGTGTAAACAATGGAAGTTTCGCAAGCACAAATTCATTTCGCTTCGTTGATACAAAAATTCGGTTGTAGATATTTCAAAGGAAATAGAAACAGCTTTATTATTGTATTAGCTGCTCACTATCACGAACGGAGTAAGAGCTTCTAGCAAGACCTTTAAAGAAGCGGATCCTGTCTTTTCTGTTTTCCTCGAGAATACGTTCCCTCACCTTTAAGGTGGAATGCGTTTTGGTGTTTTATGCGGAACCAAGGGGAAATTGAAAGCAGAGTTCGATAGCTCGGAGCCAAATGACAATTGCAGAAAGTGCATAAAGGATCAAGAGACACAACACCCGCGATTTATGAGCAAGCGTCACTCTGATTGAATAAACAACGCTCATTGTTGGAAGTCTGGTTTCCAATAAGTGTTGAATAACCAGTCTGAAGTTTAATTCACAAACCTTGGTGTCATAATCGTATCAATGCGCCATCCTTTTGCCTTTGAACAATTCTTCGAAGGTGTCATACGTACAGAACAGACAAACTTTCACAGCAGCGGAGGGCATCAAGTTATACGACTTCTCGTCGTAAACATTTTCCCTCTGCGTTACAAGCATTTATAAAAGGCTGTCAATTTTCCTGCTTCTATGAAACCCGTAGGAAAGAATGGCATTTTTTCAAGAAGCGTTGAAGGGACGCAGTCTCCATTTTGAACTTGATGTAACTTGCACACTGTAAATGTTTGCTTGTGTTACGCAGTATCTCCGTGTCATTTGATTGTAATTACTAAAATGTTCTTCAACATGTAAGAATTTTAGAATTTATTAAATATAGCATTGAGGTTTGGCTCTTTGTACACGGATGGATAGTGCATTTTTGGTTCAAGTGGTCCCGAGTTTGATGCCTGCGTCATGATAGCAATCGAGCTCCAACTTACGAAAGCCGACCACGAAAAGCATCTAATCAGACTAATCTCTCAAATAGACATTGTGCCATGTATAGTCGAACCACAGACAAAAGAACCTGCGCAGATCCGCGACTCCTATGCATCGTATTCCGGTGTGGAGGGGAGGGGCAGAGTGGAGCATGCTTCCTTATAGCCAGAGTTGAAACGATGGAGAGGAAGGTGCGCGGAGACTTTTGGCCGAAAGTTCCTTTGCTTGTGGTCGCTCGATACTCTGTCCTATCTATCTCTGGAGCAGGCGAAAGAAAACAAGTCTCTGCGCAAGTAGTGACACAAGACGGCTCTACCAATGAACACGTGAGAGTTGGCGTGGGAGGAAAGCGACAGCCATCCCAGCAGCGTGTACAGCTTCATTCTGCCCACTCGATTTCCCCCACTTCTCTGACGCTATGCGTGATCTTGCTCCAGAGATAACCGAGACAGGGTATTTCGGGGAAGACAGGGTGAGGTTGGGGGGGGGGGCATAATTACCTATTTGAATGATCATGGTATTGAGTATGGACAAAAAAATCCTCCACCTCTAGGAAATTTATGACATAAAGCTAAGTTCAATCCTTACTATATAAGAAATGAAATCCAATTCGTTTCCCATCTGTTAAATTATTAGTTAAGTCGGTGTAGGAGGGGAAAGAAACTCATGCTTTTCATATCATTTATGAAATATCATGATACTGTGGTCCAACAAAACCCGCATACTCTTTTCTTTTTTTTGGAAATCTATTTCATTTCACTGAATATAACCAATTGGTTTGTTACCTGGAAAGTTTCCAGGTATTCACGCTATTTAAGTCAATAATACCAATTTATGCAAATTTAACCATGGAAATGACCAGAAATGATATTTCACACATTTTGTTTACACAATAAACATAATACAGATTGTTTAATAATGGCAACCTGCACGTTAAGTAATCGGGGGTAGAAGAAAGCCATAGTTTCAATACTACCATATTCTACACCTTAGGCATAGAAAATTTCCCTCTCCCTGACTTACGATAACAAATGTTACCCTTTTTACCAAGGAAGCATAATATTTCCACCTAGGAAGTTCTACGTTTACTTGGTATGGGTGGAAAAAACATATGCTGTTTCCTTCAATGGTATAAACTTATACTGCATCGACCAAAGAAATACTTTCAGTCACCTCTCCTCCCTGGTTATATTAACATTGCCCTCACTACATACGTTTTACTCCTTAGAGAGGTTTCAGACTGAAGTCACAATCCACATGCGTCACTTGGAAACGAACCTTCAAGAATAAATGCTAAGTTTGGTACCGGAGTGTCATGACAAACTAGCAATGTCGCTTGCGTGTGACTTGGACTGGGGAGTTTTTTCAACAGCGTGCATCGTGAGTGTGGGCATGTGTGTTTAATTACATCTTTGATCTTACAATTACCGACTTCATTCATTGATATAGATGGCGCTTTTGGGATACCCTGTATTTCGAGCACAACTGTCCCACCGAATTTAGTTCCAAGGGTTCGAAATTTCAGTAACAGAACGAAAAATCATGTAAGCATAGATGTAGGACACGAAGAAATTCCTCTATTGTACAGTTTCAGCACTTGAAATTTAAGATAAAGCACTTATTAAACAATTTGGACACTTTGTATCCTCCTTTCGTACATTTGCTATTGGTACAAGGCTATTGGTTGATTCTTTTCCTATAAAGTTTAATCAGAAATCAGAGAAATGTTGTTCATAAAGGCAACGAACTTCGTCTATTTTAGCTATGTCATAAACTTACAATAAATTTTCCAAAGTGTAAAAGTTTTAGTTACATGATGTACTTACGTCAGTAATAATAAGTTACGAGACGATTTTTCTTGTGCAAAGTTGCAGAAGTCTGTAACGGAGAATAAAGAGATGTAAAAGTGCGCGATTTCGTTCTTATGGATAGATTAAATATTCTTACTTTTTGAAGAACTGGAAACGTGAACGTAAATTTCAAATGCACATTACTACAGTTTTATTGCATAGCAACATGATTTTTCTTGCAGTAAACCGTTCCTGTGAACATCTGTTCATTGTTACTTTTGTTATCTATTGTCACTCCTAATGAGTTTTTAATTGAATTTATCAGTTATATGAGCTCCAGTTTTCCATCAATGCCAAAGTTTGTTGTTAGTCTGTTTTATGTTGAGATACTTTAATCGGAACTTATTTCTTGCCCAGTATTTGAAACTGGTGTTTTTCGGTTGCGGACCTGTCGAGATCCAGTACTGACGGTGTAGAATTTACTTGTATTTTGGGTGGGCTGAAGAATGGTGGAAATAGATTCAGGTTGGACTGCTTCATGCTTCCTTTTTCTCTCTTAATTCAATTTCCCTTTCTCTTTTTATTTCCTTATTTCTTCCATTCCCTCCCTCTCTCTCTCTTTCTCTTCCTATATGTATTCCTCTCTTCTTTTATTTGTTTCTTTCATGTTTTCTCTCTTTCTCTGTTTTTGTTTTCTTATTTTGTTCACTGTTTTTCTTTCTTGTTTTTCTCTTTCTTTCTTTTTCTGTCTTGTTTTTCTCTTTCTTTCAAGTTCTCTCACTCTCTTTCTTTCTTTTTCTTCATTTTTATCTTTCTCTCCCTTTCTTGCTTCCCCTAATTCTGTACCTATATTTCTAATTTCTCTCTCTTTATATAAAGGATATCCGAATTTCAAATTATCCGATATTCGGAAATCCGGATATCAAAATATCTGGAGAATTCGGATAATCAGAATACTCGAATAATTAGAATATCCGGATATAACAGATTTGATGAAGGATAAAATCAGTAAAGCGAAAAACGAAAAAGACGAATAAAACAATTTGTGGATAGCCCGGAAAACGGTTAAACGATAAAACTATCCGGATAATGTACACATTCGGATATCCGATAATTTGGATAATCAATAAAACTCGGAAATCCGGATAATATTTGATGTGGATAAAATTTTATTCGGATTTGGCCATCCCTAGTTTGCATCCCACCTTAAACTGTGGACCCAGTTCCGAGTAGCCTGTCTGAGTATAGAGCGGAATAAAAACCAACGTTGTAAGGATCCGCCCTGGATCGTACTTGGTTCGGTTGGGTCTATTGAGCCTCGGCTTCACGCTCAGTATCTCTTCGGGGCTTGAGTCCCCTCGGCTCAAGGTTCGGGTTATTCCGGCTTCTTCAATCCTCGATGTAAGGTCCCTCGTAATTCTAGGTCAAAGGTTCTCAATGTACTTATAGATCTTGACCAAGATTCTATAAGCAATCAACAATCCTTTTTCCCACTAGGTTCTGTCGATATCCAGTTAAGTATCCAACTTCCTTTTCTCTTTTCAGCCTCTGACCAGAGAACTGAAAATTAATCCGTGACCACAGAATAAGAAAAGGTGTTCCCTGACCAGGGACACAAACGTTGACTACTAACAGTCTATCGACCGATCCCGAATTCTGGTATATCCTACGACAATCACAATCCTCTCAATTATATCTCCTGACCAGGAGCATAGAACCGAGAGAACATAAGCCTTCTGACCAGAAGAGCTAAGTAATTGTCCTAACGATAATCCAGAATAACCTAATTCCTAGTAGCGACGTCGAAGTAAGCTCAGAAATACGGGTGTGAAAAGAAAAGACGGTAATACGAGTTCCGTATTTATCTGGAGTTCGAATACAAAAAGGACACGGGCCACCGAGCTTCGCTGCTTATATAGGATTTCTCGGTGCCGTGAAGGATTTACAAACTTTTATCTTAACATCAATTTTACATTACAATAAAATACATATTAATAAAATATCAATGAGGAACATAATTAGCTACATGCAGAAATTATTATTTTTACCCTTTTGTGAATATTAAATAGGCAATATAATTTTAATTGTTACACTCAGCATTTAATTTGACTAGGGAGTATGGCTTCTTCCAACTCCCCTCTCTCCCTGCAACGGCCACGCGAAAAGACAACAAAGGAAAGAAAGAAAGTTTACAACGTTAAAATGTTAAGCAAAATTTTTTTTAAATACTGGTTTTGTCTTGCGCGGGCATAACTTTCGTTTACCTTAACGTAACTAAATTCTGATTACACCGTCTTGCAGTAAAAGAATCAGGGATTAATATGATATTAATTAATTTATTGTCCGCCAAGGGACACGACAGATATAGCGTGGGGAAGACAGCCTAATCTTTCGTCTTTTCCCCGGTTTCAACGTTTACATCAAGTTGAGTCTGCCTGGCTTCTACACAATAGCGATTGCTTTCTCGTATTGTTGTCACCGATAATGAAATTCCAGCTCAGCTTGCTGGCAGAAAGAAACAAACTCTTTGAACTTATATTTAACATCAGGATGTATAGTCTATATACGAGGTGTGTTTCACTTTTCTTGGTAATGAAATATTAACACATAAAATTTATAAGTACCAAACAAAGAAAAATATTAAGTTTATATACATCTTTGTAACGTGAACACTGCTACACGTTACAATTGCCCCGCTTCCTACGAGAAAATTTGAACAATTTTCTCTTTCACAGAAAAATTGTGAAAATTTTCAAAACTTCACTTAATGTTCATAAACAATTCACTGGCAAGTCTTGAGGTTCCACACTAGTCACAAGAAATCTGGCTTTCTCCGAGTATTTCCCTCCGTCGTTCCTGGGAACAGGTGAACTTCCATAGGTTCTGGTAGTTAACCCGATCTACAGGCTCCTTTGTAGACGGCTGCAGGAGAAGTGTTGAGTTGTCCCTCATCTGGGTAGCGATGTATGGACCGACGTACACCTCGAAGAGTTTGGAGATGGTTTGAAGACGACTGGAGCTCAGCTTACGGTTCTTCACTAGGACCAGATCTCCTTCCTTCAGGATCAAGGCTTGACCTGTGTTACAGGCCAATAAAACCTTTCATGAGGTTCCTCCGGGATGGCTCTGTTTAAGAAAAGTTCAGAAGGAGCATATCCCGTAACAGAGGAAACTGAATTGTTCAGTAACCAAACCATATCATTGATGAAATTTGCCCAACGAGTATGCTTTCTGTAGCAAAACAGCCGCAAAAGACGGACGACTTCTTGGTTAATTCTCTCTACCACATTACTGCTGGGATGATAGGCTGTGGTGCAGACATGAGTAATGCCCTTCCTTTTCATGTATTCGCTCCAGGTTGTCGAAGTGAACTGGGTACCTCGGTCTGAGAGGATGACTTTTACTCGAGGGTAGTGAGCAAAATACGTCTTCTCCAATAAGTTCACGATCTCCTGAGATGTAGCTCTCCTCAGAGGATAGGCCGAAACGAATTTTGTGCCAATGTCAACGGCAGTAAAAATGTAGGAAAACCCATGGGAAGTTGGTAGCTGACCTATAATATCAATATACAGCATCTCATGAGGATCCTTGGGTGAAATGTGAAGCTTCTCTCTCAGGATTCCTATCTTATCCATTTTTGTCTTGGCACACATCTCACAATCCTTAACATACCGAATAACATCTCCGGATGGTTTGGGCCAAAAATATCTATATTTTATTTTTGCTTTGGTTTTTGTAATGCCAAAGTGTCCTAGGTTATCGTGATTTTCTCTAAGTATCTGGGAAACAAATATTGCCGGCACACAAAGCTTCCAAATAACGGATTCACCCTGAACTCTTCTGAACAATAAACCTCCATGTAGACAATAATTCTTCCTAGTTCTACCTTGAGTAATGGTATCAGTCTCTTCTGGAGCTTCCAAGATGCTCAAGATGTTTTGACAAAACAAGTCCTCCCTCTGGGCTTCAATCCACTTCTCCAGTTCCTCAGTCTCTTCCCGTTCTTGCCAAATATAGTTCACCTTAAAAAGTGTCTTCGGAATCTCCTTCTGGTGAATCGGACGCAGGATACCGGGAAAGAGTGTCAGCTATCTCATTATCCTTTCCTCTGACGTAAATAATCTAGAATTGGTAAGCCTGTAGTTTCAAAGCCCATCTAGTTAACCTGCTATTAAGATCCTGAGAGTTTTTTAACCAGACGAGTCCCTTGTGGTCCGAGTATATTTTAAATGATTGGCCTTTTAGATAAACTGAAAATTTCTCCACACCAAAAATGATACTCAGACACTCCAGTTCATGGATGGAATAATGTCTCTCATTGTTCTTCAGTTTTCGACTTGCATATTGGATAACATTTACAATTTTCTCGCCACCTTCTGGTTCTTGGAACAATATGCAGCCTAACCCTTTAGCAGAGGCGTCGCACTGTAGACAAAAGCTTAAATTAAAGTCTGGCTGAGACAATGCACCAGTAGTAACTAACGTAATCTTAATTTTCTGGAACGCCTGTTCTTCCTCTTCACCCCAGCTCCACTTAACATCCTTCCTTAGGAGGTGACTTAAGGGTTCTACATCCTGTGCTAATCCAGGATAAAATTTTCTTCTCCAATTAGCAAGACCTAAGAACTTCCGGAGGTCCTTTCTACAAGTCGGTCGAGGAAATCTCAAAATGGCTTCATTTTCAGCGGGGTCAGGTTTTACTTCCTCTCCTGATACTATATGCCCTAAAAAGCGAATCTCCTTTTTGACAAATTCACATTTCCTTAATTTCATGGTCATTCCACATTCTCTCAATCGTTCTATGACCAATTGTAAATGCTGTAAATGCTCTAGAAGCGTCTTGGAGTGAAGAAGTAAATCATCCAGATACACGGTCAGATACTCCTCACTCTCTGGACCAAAATATTTGTGCATGACTGAGACAAAAGTGCTGACCGCATTCGATAGTCCAAAAGGCATCCGAGTAAATTCATATAAGCGACCTCGATAAGAAAAAGCTGTGTATTTTCTATGGCCAGGGTGTATTTTTACTTGAAGGTAGCCAGACGCGAGATCCAAGCTGGAAAAATACCTGGATCCTCGGAAACGTTGCAAAGACTCATGGATGGGTTCGACGGAACTTCTTGGAACTATAATTTTGTTGTTGAGCTGGCGAAAATCAATGCACGGGCGTATTTGTCCTTGAGGTTTATCCACTACAATTAAAGGATTCAAATAGGCAGAATTCGAAGGTTGAATGACTCCCCATTCCTTCCATAGATTTAGTTCCTTTTCTAAAGCTTCACGCTTGGCAACAGGGATCGGATAAGGCTTCCTAAACACTGGCTCTAAATCCTTCAACCATATCTCACACTGAACGTCTCTAGCACAGCCAGGTCTTTCTGAAAATACATGGTGATATTTCATAAGCAAATGGAACAAACTATCCTGTTCACTCTTGGACAATAACTGACTTTCTTCAACCTTTTCCCTAATTTTATCTTCACTGGCACTCCACTTATCCAACACAGCGACGTTTACTCTGGCTTCCTTGCCTCCGTCGTAATCTATATTAACAGTGAGCGGGGTGCAGCTACTTTGCAATGTCAACTCGTTCTCCAACAAACAGATATTGGCTCCATAGGGCTTAAGAAACGGCATGCCCAGTAGAACATCAACACCTAACTTCTTTATCACAAATACTTCAGTGTTCAATTCTTGGTCTTTAAATTTAATGCTAATATTCCTTCTCCCACAAATCCTTATCCGATTCGAACCGGTTACTCCAACTATTCGAATTTCTGGATCCTTCTGTAGTTTCATTCCCCTGTACTTCTCAAGTAGTTCCATCCAAATGTCGAAATTTAACAACGAAGCCTCGCTCCCAGTGTCGAGTAAGCAAACGACAGGAACGTCTGCAACTTGAGCTTTAACTTTGGGCGTACTATGGAAAGTAGTTAATTCAACAGACCTCTTAATCCCTTCTTCCACAGCTTTCTCTTCTACTTTGGTTAAGGAGTAGCTGTAATGGATTTCGTAAGCCCTGTTAAAAGTTTCGCCATTGGATATTAATCGTTCCTTACTACTTCCTTGCCCAAGCGGAACGGAACTTAAGCAAGATTCCCATTTAAACCTTGGTTAGTGGGAACCACTGGAGCGCTCCAATAGAACTGACGAGTCTGATCAACAGCTTGTTGTTGCTCAAAGGTCCTCGGTAACTCTGATTCATATGTCTGAGATCCTGAAGTCACGAATTGCCGGTTAGGAGAATTGTAGACTCTTCTTCGAGGAGGAGATGCAGAGTTTCTTCTTCTCTCGACGTAACCTCCTTCTGGTGCTCTCGTCTCGGGATCAGATCTTGGTTCTTGTCTATTAAGCCGACTTCTATACCACTTCCTTCCTCTAAACTCCCTAGATTGACGGTAACCATTATTACCTGTCCTTGGTTCCTCATGGTTACGGACGTTGTTGTTAATATTTCTCCCCGCAGGTCCGTGGTTTTCTCGGACGCCTTGTCTCACTGCTGTATTTCTCTGCATTGGTTGCTGATTTCTAAACCTTCCATTATTACTGTTCCCAGCTTCATTTCTCTTGAACCAATCTGCTCTCCAGCTTTCGGCCTCCTCATTCACTTCATATCTTTTCAGGAACGCTGCTAACTCTTTCATTGTCTTCGGTGGGTTAACGAGGCAAAGTTGTCTGACTTTATAAGACATCTGTTTAATTATCAAATTCAAGACCTCACTTTCTATGAGTACGGGAGAAAGATTCTTAAACCCAGCATAGATTCCTTACGCATACTCTTCCATGGTTTGATTGGAGTCTTTAGTGTACTTTCTATTTCTCAAGACGTCCAATTGTCTTTGTTTTGCTTCCTCTGAAGCAAATGTAGCAGTAAACTTTTTACAAAATCCATTGTAGTCCTTAAACTCTTCGTAATGGGCCTGGAACCAATGATCGGCTTGTCCGGTAAACAATCTGGATAGTAACTGGAGATGATATTTCTCTGGAACTTGCATAAGCTCAAAGTTAACATTTAGTTCCTTCAAGTACTTCTGTGCACTTTGAGCTTCAATGTTACCACTGAACTTAGGGAGTTGATTTAAGTCAGATATTCGAGGTAATTTGACATATCGGCCTCCGATTTTTTTATCTAATTCCGAATCTGAAGATGGAGTTGAGTTCCTTCCGGGTTTCCGCCTCTTCCGACGAATCCTTCCCGGTGGTCTTTCGTCCTCCGAAGATGAATCACAAGAAGGTCTCTTCCGATTTTTTTCTGTCTTCGAGGTTTTTCCAAACCTTCCAGCATCAGAGTTTCCAATGGAGGTCACAACTTTACTGTGATTAATTCCTTCTTCCATACCTCGAACAATTTGATCTTCCACTGTGCGCCTATCATTATTCTTCCTTGAGATCTTTCTCAGAGGTCCACGTGCACGTTCACACTCAAAATAATCGGATGTCTCTCCAGCTGACTGATGGTTATCAAAGCCATAAGGTGACTTAACAGCGGTTTCCTGTTGAGTTGAATCTACGCGAAGTCCTTGAAGCCTGTCTCTCAGGGAGCTTATGTTTTGTTCCACGTTTAATTTCAGCTGACGTAACTCGGTGGCCACACAAGTGTTATTCTTTGCAATGTTATCCACATCTTCACGAACGCTGGTTATATTGTGGGTTACTTCCTCACATAAGCTGGAAATACTAGTATTTATCTCTTCGCAAAAAGAGGAAACCTTACTTTCTCCTTGACGTAGTTCTTCACCAAAATTCTCTAACCTCTCGAAGCCTTCAGCAACCTTAGAACTTACTTCCTCATTTTTCCCTAGATAAGCAGTCATCTGTTCCTTCATCTCGGTTACACTCACTCCCAGAGTTTCCATGGAACGAGTAATTCCTTCCATTTCACGCTCTCGCTCAACTGTAAGCGTTGTGTGGAGTACCTCCCACTACTCATTATTTTGGGACAGTTCCTTGCTTAGAGTTTCGTGCAGCTGTTTCCACCGTTCTTCATTTTCCGATTTATCAGCATGTCGCTTCCTTTCTTCTTCTGCTTTCTCTTCTTGTCGTTTTCTTTCTTCTTCGGCTTTCTCTTCTTGACGTTTTCTTTCTTCTTCTGCTTTCTCTTCTTGTCGTTTTCTTTCTTCTTCTGCTTTCTCTTCTTGGCGCTTTCTTTCTTCTTCTGCTTTCTCTTCTTGTCGCTTTCTTTCTTCTTCTGCTTTCTCTTCTTGCCGCTTTCTTTCTTCTTCTGCTTTCTCTTCTTGCCGCTTTCTTTCTTCTTCTGCTTTCTCTTCTTGTCGTTTTCTCTCTTCTTTGGCTTTCTCTTCTTGCCGCTTTCTTTCTTCTTCTGCTTTCTCTTCTTGCCGCTTTCTTTCTTTCTTTCTTTCTCTCCCTCTCTTTCTTTCTTTTTCTTCATTTTTATCTTTCTCTCCCTTTCTTGCTTCCCCTAATTCTGTACCTATATTTCTAATTTCTCTCTCTTTATATAAAGGATATCCGAATTTCAAATTATCCGATATTCGGAAATCCGGATATCAAAATATCTGAAGAATTCGGATAATCAGAATACCCGAATAATTAGAATATCCGGATATAACAGATTTGATGAAGGATAAAATCAGTAAAGCGAAAAACGAAAAAGACGAATAAAACAATTTGTGGATAGCCCGGAAAACGGTTAAACGATAAAACTATCCGGATAATGTACACATTCGGATATCCGATAATTTGGATAATCAATAAAACTCGGAAATCCGGATAATATTTGATGTGGATAAAATTTTATTCGGATTTGGCCATCCCTAGTTTGCATCCCACCTTAAACTGTGGACCCAGTTCCGAGTAGCCTGTCTGAGTATAGAGCGGAATAAAAACCAACGTTGTAAGGATCCGCCCTGGATCGTACTTGGTTCGGTTGGGTCTATTGAGCCTCGGCTTCACGCTCAGTATCTCTTCGGGGCTTGAGTCCCCTCGGCTCAAGGTTCGGGTTATTCCGGCTTCTTCAATCCTCGATGTAAGGTCCCTCGTAATTCTAGGTCAAAGGTTCTCAATGTACTTATAGATCTTGACCAAGATTCTATAAGCAATCAACAATCCTTTTTCCCACTAGGTTCTGTCGATATCCAGTTAAGTATCCAACTTCCTTTTCTCTTTTCAGCCTCTGACCAGAGAACTGAAAATTAATCCGTGACCACAGAATAAGAAAAGGTGTTCCCTGACCAGGGACACAAACGTTGACTACTAACAGTCTATCGACCGATCCCGAATTCTGGTATATCCTACGACAATCACAATCCTCTCAATTATATCTCCTGACCAGGAGCATAGAACCGAGAGAACATAAGCCTTCTGACCAGAAGAGCTAAGTAATTGTCCTAACGATAATCCAGAATAACCCAATTCCTAGTAGCGACGTCGAAGTAAGCTCAGAAATACGGGTGTGAAAAGAAAAGACGGTAATACGAGTTCCGTATTTATCTGGAGTTCGAATACAAAAAGGACACGGGCCACGTTGCACGTTGCACGTTGCATTTTCTTGAAGTTTTCTTGTAGAAGTACCGTTTCCTTGACTCCCATCTGTTTTAAGTTGTGGTAGTGGCGTAGTATGGTGATCTGGCTTCTGTTACCTCTGCAACTGTCGCTCGAGGTTCGATCTGTAGTGGCAGTTCTATTACGAACTGAGTGTTTTGGTCCTTAAAAGGGCCGACAAAATTTTGGTCCTTACAAGGGCCTATCTTAATTTTTGGTCCTAAAAGGGCCGTTTTGCTATGACATTTCGTGTTATATCTGAGTTGTTTTTGGTTGTCTGTTTAGAATACTTCTGTGACGAACTCGACTAGTGCCTGCAGAGCTGCGACGGTTCTATCTGATTCGTTCTTCGCCTTTTCGATCTTGTCTTTCGCCGTTTTGATGAGCTTTCTTATTTTCTTGTCTTGCAGTTTTGTCAGTATCCATTTGATGATTTCATTTGTCTCTTCTTGTTCTTCATTTGGAATTTGAAGTATCTGGCTATAGTTCTTGGTAGTCGATGGTGTAGTCTTAGCCGGTGGCTTCTCTTGTGGTAAGCTGAATGGTAGTTGTTTCTGCTGTTCCTTCCCATCATCTAGCTTTGGTTTTGGTTTCATCTGATGTATTGATTGGAACATTTTACAGCCCCTGTAGTTGGCCGGGTGGTTTCCTCCGCAGTTGCAGCATTTTGCAGGGAGTTTTCGGTCTTTCTTTTGGCATTCTGCTGTGAAATGATTATTTGCACATTTCACACATCTTGGTTGAGCCTTGCATTGGCTCTGGGAATGCCCTATCCTTTGGCATCTGTGGCATTGCAGTATACCTGGAGAGCGGTATGGTTCCACTTTCATCTCATAATTCAGGATGTGGTCTTGGCTGTAGATGTTTTGTGTTGTCTCGCTTTTGCTCAATGAGACTAGGTACAATGGCATCGGTGTCTTAATGAAGGTCTTCGGGTCTCGTTTCTTCATCTGCTGAACTTGTTGTACTTTGTAGTTTTGCGCTGCTAGCTCTGTCTGTATTTCTTTCGTTGATAGGTCGATCGGCAGATGTCGGAGTACTACTTTGACCGGCCTCTCTCGGCGTGGTTTGTCGGTGGCGTAGCTGAGCGAGTGCTCTTTGCAGTGATTGATAAGCTTGTTGTAGGCTGGTCTGCTGTTGGCTTGTATCTTCATTCCATCATGTAGAATACGGGCCACCGAGCTTCGCTGCTTATATAGGATTTCTCGGTGCCGTGAAGGATTTACAAACTTTTATCTTAACATCAATTTTACATTACAATAAAATACATATTAATAAAATATCAATGAAGAACATAATTAGCTACATGCAGAAATTATTATTTTTACCCTTTTGTGAATATTAAATAGGCAATATAATTTTAATTGTTACACTCAGCATTTAATTTGACTAGGGAGTATGGCTTCTTCCAACTCCCCTCTCTCCCTGCAACGGCCACGCGAAAAGACAACAAAGGAAAGAAAGAAAGTTTACAACGTTAAAATGTTAAGCAAAATTTTTTTTAAATACTGGTTTTGTCTTGCGCGGGCATAACTTTCGTTTACCTTAACGTAACTAAATTCTGATTACACCGTCTTGCAGTAAAAGAATCAGGGATTAATATGATATTAATTAATTTATTGTCCGCCAAGGGACACGACAGATATAGCGTGGGGAAGACAGCCTAATCTTTCGTCTTTTCCCCGGTTTCAACGTTTACATCAAGTTGAGTCTGCCTGGCTTCTACACAATAGCGATTGCTTTCTCGTATTGTTGTCACCGATAATGAAATTCCAGCTCAGCTTGCTGGCAGAAAGAAACAAACTCTTTGAACTTATATTTAACATCAGGATGTATAGTCTATATACGAGGTGTGTTTCACTTTTCTTGGTAATGAAATATTAACACATAAAATTTATAAGTACCAAACAAAGAAAAATATTAAGTTTATATACATCTTTGTAACGTGAACACTGCTACACGTTACAACGTCTTTGTTTCTCTTTGATCCCACTGCACACATGATACTTGGTCAGGTATAAATGGTTTCTAAACCTTCTCGTGACGTCCCTGACCAAACTTCAATAAGACTCTCCCCCCTAAAGGTTCTCACTAAGCGAAGGCGGAGACATTTACCTGGCTGCAGACCAGCGTCCTTACTCTTGTTTGTATCCGTCCCACAATAGCTGTTCAGGGAGAAAAGGAGTAAGAGAAAGCGAGCAGGAAGAAACATCTTTACGAGTGAAATTGTAGGAAGGAGGAACGGTTAAATAAAATTGGATGAATTAAAAAAAAAAGCAATTGCTTCACTTGGCGAAATTGCTCATATTGCCTCAATAGCAACCTCGGAATAATAGCTTACGTAGGCGGGCTTCTGCCTCAAGCAAGAAGACTAGAGAAGTTGGCTTTTTCTGTGAACGTCTCTTCAAGAATTTCTGCATGTTTCTCTGAATATTTCCAGCAGATTTAGGGTACTAATGGGAAGGGAACGAAAACCTCAACATCATAACATTAGTCGCATGTTTTGCTGCGAATAGTAAGTCGTCACGAATTACAAGCACAAGTAGACAATAAACAACCGAGCACATATAAATGAAATAAGATTTTGTTCATGCTTCTGCCTATTATCCCTTTTGCGTTTGGATTCGTCTGCACGAGGTAGCCGATCGAACAATATACTTTGTCGTCGCTTTGAATCCGTCACTCTGTGAACATAAATTCTCAATTGTTCTTCTTTTCTTTTTTACGTATTAGAACTCGAAGCCACTTTCGATGGTAGTACTATGAATGGAAATGTAGTAATTTATTGGCTGAAAACTCGTGTGGAACTGAAACCATTTATTTCAGAAACTCCCTATCTTCACAAATGCACGTGTAGAGTAAATAATAAAAATACATTCTTCGTCTCAAGTAGTTAGATTATTATACCAGTTTCAATAAGAACGCGTTAAATCAATATTCTGGCATTATCTTTTGAATTTGTTATTTATAATCGTTTTAATTCCACTTTTGGGTAATGGCGACGATGAGTGATGATATGACGGAATTGATGAAGAAACACTCACAAAGAACACCCATGCTTAGGCTGTGATTCGAACACGTAACCCTGGCGTTGTTGCACACTGTGATATCCATTCCACTACTGAGGCTGGCTATCATATGTATTGCATATGATGTATGTAAACTTTAAAGAGAATTAAATTTCGATGTTGGACAGGGGTTTCCAAAATAAACGATTCAATTGACATGATAGTGAAACGACTCCATTATATTTATTCTTATATAATTGGTCTTTCCGCTGCCTTTGGTCATTGCTCTTGGTTTTAGTGGCGACACGTGTCGAATTCTTCATCGGACCACGATTTACGCACACGTGCGTTAAGCTTTCGTCCCCAAGGGAGCTTGTAGAACCGACTTCACTCAGCCCTTCAACTTGTTAGATGGATCTCATTTGTAAGGAGAGGAACGCCCTTTCTATGAAAATAAAGGAAACCGTCTGCTCTTTCGCGTGCGTCATCATCGACAGATATTCAGGCGAAGATTTTATATTGACAAGACAACGTTTACATGATTCCTATACGTCGTGTTCTTCGTATGCGCAGACGCAATTAAGGACTGATTAAGAAAGAAAATGATAAATCAGAATACTGGAATTGTAGTAAATCAGTTAAGAAAGTATCTCTGTTTTCAGTATATTTTCAAATTTTTCATTGTTCCTAAATTGAATTTTATCTCTGATTTGCTCCAAAGGGACAAGAAAGTGAACACTATGTCCAATCTAAGTTTCGAAACTGCAACTTTCGGTGGGAACATTGTGAGTCGACACCCTAACTCGTTCGCCTATCGAGAATCGTGGTGAGTTTGCCAATAAGGGTAAAATTGATAGATTGATTTGGTTTATTGTACGTCGCTTTTCTGCTACTTTGGCTAATTGCGAAGATGAGTGATGATATGATGAATTGATGATGAGACATAGAATACCCATGTTCATGCCGGGGATTCGAACCCGGGACCTCTGGCGTTGTAGCACTCCGCCACGGATGCAATATGGATATGAGGAACAGGGAAGAGTGACTCCCATAATGCTTCCAGCTTTTGTAAATTTTTTGTTTTTCTATACATCCAGCGTGCGTTGAGGGAAGAAACCGACCCTCTAGGTTCCTCTTCAGCGACGACTTCTATCCTGCTCAGGCTAGAGCAAGGCTCACAAAATCAGCTGCAGAAACCAGATTAGTGTGTGAGTCTACGAGCTCGGCTTCTGATGTAAGATTTCTTCCCAAAATTCAGAATGTAAGCCGCTGGAAAATTATTTACAACAACCCTTTCTGCAATGATTGTGTAATGCTAAATTGCAAAAAATACACAGGGTGTCCCAAAATTCCGCACTTTGGCAAAATTAGTAAAATTGACTCGCAATACGCCAGAGCTCTACGCGACTGGCTACGTTTCCGGGACAACTGGATTGGTCGCAGATGACCCTTGGAATTGGTGTACCTGAAGTCTTGGGTGTACAGCGTGAGAATTCGCGATCTAGTCTGCCTCCGCTCCGGGATCAAGGACAAATACCATGCCATGGCCCCATATTAAGCTCCCTGTATGCTCAGCAACATGCAACTCCACCTACAGATCTGTGTAGAATTCAACAGAGGACATATTGAACATACACTGTGATTTCGTCGATGGTGTGGAATTTTCCAGGACACCGTGTGTTCTTTTGATTGATTGATTGATTTGCTTTATTTTACTTTGCTTTTTGTGCCACATTTGGCTAATTTGCGAACATGGGGATGAGTGATGATATGATGAAATTTATGAATAGACACTCACAAATATTCATGTCCAGGCCGGGATTCGAACCCGGGACTTGTGTTCTTTTGAACTTATGACAGCTAGTGAGAATCGTTCTTCGCATGGAACCTTGTGTGATGCACCTACCAGTTCTTATGCTTCTCTTTCAACTTTTTCGCGTCTCTCAGGGTCCTCTTCTCCCTAAATCAATTTCCTTCTGTAAAGGATAATCCTTTTTGGTCCCTTAACAGCATTTGCGTTTGGTTCCATCACCACCTTCTGGAATTTGCACTGTGTTGTATTCTTTTGCCTTCTTTTTCGAAAGGAGTTCCTCGCGAAGTAGGGTGCCCAAATATTTCATAAAATGAGGGACTTTCTTTTTCAACCCACATCTATATTTTGTTGCCCTTTTTTCTCACAAAAAAATAATGTTATCCCCTGTGCATAGCACATTACACTGGCACTGCATGGGAGGTACGTACGTCTTTTCATGTTTTCGATCTTCGTCATAATTAAGGTGAAGTAGTCAGCACCATATTCCGGCCGCTTTCTCACTCCTTCTTACAGGTTCTGCAGGGACATTGTCGGGTATGTCCCATCCAGGGATTCAAATCTAGGACTTTCGCATGAGAGCCTGAGACGCTACCGACTGTATAAAAGCAACTTTATCTCTACAACAAACTTGGTCAATGGAAAAATATGACCTCCATCACATCTCATATAAACTTGTTCAGATAGCGCTAGGTCTTGCAGAGAATAATTTCAAACTTCGCATCACATTTCTCTACCGGCACGAGGAAAACATTTTCCACTTACAGAAGGTTTCTACATAAGGAAAATAATAATACTAGTAATATACTGTATGCGTGCTTCACACAGTGTGCTACATGTGACAGTGCTATGTAAATAAATATATTTCGTTGAATGGTTGGTTGAAATAATTTTGCTGGGGTGTGCCAACACTTGGGATATTTGCACCTCTCACATTACACGAGTCCTAGCTCCTTGCCGTAACAAAATTCAACACGTTTCCCTTTGCCGAGGTTAAAAGTTAAAGCTGCAAAAGGGCGCTCGTCACATGTAAGGACAAAACACAGGACATCACATAATTGATTGATTGATTGGTTTGATTGATTGACTTGATTGGTTCAGTTTATTTTATTTCGCTTTTGTGCCACTTTTGGCTAATTGCGAAGATGAGGATGAGTGATGACACGATGAAATTTATGAAGGGGCACTCACTCACAAACATCCATGCCCAAGTCCGTATTCGAACCAGGGACCCCTAGCGTTGTAGCGCGCTGTGATAACCACTCCGCCACCGAGGCCAGCGACAACACATACCCCTATAGAGGATCATACTGGCCGTAGATCCAGACGTCATAGCCTCGTTGCCCTGCAAAACTGCAGTTACAGGGGTGTACACTCACCTCAATTAGTACCCCGCCAGTTTGTTTCTTTATACAGCATATTTGCAAAAGATACAATTCAACCTACAAGTGTATCAATATACGCTGTATAAAACACACCTTACTACTAACTTCGTTGACCCTGTACTACGGAAGTGAGGTTGACTATTGGGTGCCTTTAGCAAAGATCACATCTTGCACGCCGAATGTATTTGGAAAGGCATATTTTTGAAATAACGTGACATATTCTTAGAACTACCAGTATAAAGCGTATTTTGTGTTTTGTCCGTTTCTATATTTCATGAAATAGTGGCTCTGTCTCTTGCACAATGTGCCAAATTAGAGTCAAGATACCAATAGGTATATTCAATATAATAAAGTTTATTATTATTTTGTTGAGTTGGTGTTTTAAGTCCACTTTATGCACAGTAAGGCTAATCGGGACTCGACCTACAGTTTAAGGTGGAATCCGAACCACTATGCATCTCCATCGGGTATCGAATCCTTAATTACAAGGCGACGACGCTACCACTGCGGCATCGGGGAGGCCCTTTATTATTAGTATTATTATTATTATTATATGCTCGTTGTCATGGCTTTGAGATGGAAGAGTTCGAGCTAGAGAAACGAACTATTTACAGAAAAACAAACAGAGATAAATATACACTTTCCTACAGAATAGAAAACAAATTTTCAGATAACGTTAATTGGATATTTTCTTTACCCTCCTGATTCAAAATCAATTCCCTTCACCAGTCCCACAGGAAACGGAAGTAACAACATTCGCCCCGACGCCGGAGTTGATCCCCCCCTCCCCAATCCTTCTTCTTTCGGATACAGTTTCCCCAGTCGTTTCGTATTTAACGAAGCTAATTAAAGTCTGCTACAAAGTTGAGGCAAATATGTCGCATGGGAGAATATTTCGACGCATAGCTTCTTGTGCCTCTTAAACAAGGCCTGCCCGGAGTGGGAAATAAAAGAAAATACCTCTCCGTAATTGCTCTTTGTGGCGACAGAATTTTCGACGTGGATTCCTTTGACACGTGATATCATCCGCCTGGGGATCTGACCTCAGCAGGTACGACCTAGGCAACGATACGCGAAGTTGAATCTCTCGCTCATGATTTTTGTTGAAAGGAGTTCGCTTTTACGAGGGGATTCATTTCATCAATTTGATTACGTTTTCTGCCCTTGTTTCATCGTCAGTAGCTAGAGTACGCGGTCGAGTTTTGCTTGAGTTTTTACGCACTTGCCCCGCACAGGATGGACTTTCATGCGGTAAGTGGTAAAGTACCCTCTCCCCTCCAGAAATATTATGAGAAAATTTTCAACATAATTTGCCAGAGGTTCTGTGCTTCTAGTAAATGACAACTGAGAACAAAATTATTAAAAATAAAAAATAAAAAAAAGGGAAAAGTTGAAGTTGTCCTGTGGTCACTGCACGGTACCATTAAGCTCAGAATGTGAGGAATAAGAGCTCTACGTTCGTAGTCGTAAAAATAGAATCAGCTCAAGGTATGCATTAATGAGAGGCTGGATGAGACCCGGACTCTTTTATGGACGGAAACATATGAAACATTCAAGGTCACCTATCAAAGGAATAGAAACCAGGTCCTACCAACTGTACCAGTGATGCTCGTACAGAATGATTACATTTCTTATATAGACATATATACAGGGTGTTTCCGTAACCATGTTGCAAACTTTCAGGGATGATGAAAGGAGACAAAAGATGCAATATGAGATAAGGAACACCAGTCCGGAAAAGCATTGTTCAGAAGTTACAAGCCAAACCATAGTGACGAGAAGGGTATGCCAGCAGGTTCACCTGATCTGTTCCCACTTGATTTATTTTGTGGACTCACGTAAAACGTGTTGTGTACGAGACGCCTGTGGATAATGAATGAGAACTGACAAGAATCCTTGCTGACAGTGACATCGCCCGAACGACTCCGGGGATGTTAGAGCGTATGCGACAAATCTTCTTGTGATCCTGTCATGCCTGCATCGATACTGGAGGATGCAAATTTGAACAACTGCTATAATTGGCTAATTATGTATGATGTAGTAATGGTAGGAGATAGTAATTTACTTATTAAAGCTACAAAGAAATATCTTTCTTTTCTTCCATAACCATCCCAAATTTTGGTTAAACTTTGGTTTTGTTGAGACTATTTTATGCTCCGATGGGCTAATCGGAACTGGACCTACAGGTAAAGTGGGACCAGAGCCACTGTGGTAGTTTCACATCCTGGAAAAAGGGACTGCATAGAACCATGTACCTTCCAACAACGGTTTTGATTTATAACTCTTGACTTGGGAATTTTCGGATTGAGATTTCTTATCTCTTATGTCCATAAACAAACAACTTATCTGCTAGTTTCTCAAGGTCACATCCTCTTTTCTTTTGTGGGGCTCCCTTATAAGTTTGTGGATTGCATACCTTTCATGTGAGAATGGTTTTGAAACCATTTAACTTCTGAATGAGGTGTTTCTGGACAGAGGTTTCTGATCTCATATTGATGCTTTTATTCCCTTCCATCATCCCTGAAAGTTTGTAACATGGTCACAGAAACACCCTGTATATATATATATATATATATATATATATATATATATATACATACATTATTGTCGCTCCTATTACATATCGACATTAAACACAGATTAACATGATAAATTCAACATGGTCGAACAAGTTAACTTTCATCTTTCCTTCACTATAGTGGTGCATTCAGAAGTAGCATGTGTATATTATTTGGTTGGTTATGGGAGATCAAATTTCGCATTAGTACCAGTACCTTGTTATTAACACAGTGGGTTTGTGCAAGCGAGTACTGTGTCCTTAGGGGAACGCGACGAAACAAATGACCTCTCAAAACAATGTGGCATTCTGCTCGAAACGTGCGCTTAAAAGGAAACTGTTTCAACACAAACAATGTAAACCACCCTTGAACTTAAAAACCTGCTGAGAACTGACCGCGCTATATCGCCGCATGAAGCCTGTAAACAAAGCGACGAGATGATATGATGAGATACAGACCGCTTGCTGCTACCGGCAAGCCACAACGTCAAAACCACTCTGCATATATCAAAGTCAATATATTTCTCTCATTCAGGGTTCGTAATTACGAAGCAGTAACAAGTTTAAGCCGTTCGGTCATAATTGATTGAAGTGGTTCACATTTAATATTCTGTTTATTTTCTGAAGAGTTGGATTTAGTAGGTACCTGGGAGGGCAGAGACAGGCTGCTGTTCACATCACTTTCACAATGGGTGAGATCGAAAATGAGTATGTCCTGCGTCCACACTCTTCGTAGCCACACTAGTTCGCTGTCTTTTGCACTCTCGCGTTAAGTTGGTTACAAAGTGCACTACAAGCCGTCTACTTCGTCGATTTGGTGTCACGTAATGTATTTGGTGTCTGCACCGGTTGCACTACTTCCTGGAGCGCTGAACAGTTTGGTGTGTGGTCACGTGGTACCTGCTTACCAATCAAATGAATGTTGGAAGCAGGAAAGAGGCATTTCTTGTGTACAGCGTCAACTTGGTTGAACGCAATTCCCATGCACCAGCCTAACACCGGGATGCCCCTGCACTACACCTGGTGTTACAAAGTGTAGCGAAATAGATGGGGCTAATGTTCCTTCATGGCATGGTGCAATGCACATAGGATAAGTTGATACGCCTTGTCTATTTTGGCGATATGTAATATGTTATTTGTTTTCTGTTAATTTCACAGAAATCTGTTTGATTTATTTGTTAGTTTTAATGCTGTTGTTTGTGTTGATTTAAATTTGTAGTTTTTGCTATATATTTGTTACACGCAATATCGGAAGCGGAAGTCATTTCCGGTTTATAAACATTTGTAGAACTGTCCAATCTTTTATTGATTCCGTTGCCGGGACAACAGTGCGTGAAAAGGAAAAAGTAAGTTGAGTTGCGTGAGATGATGTTAATTTTGTGAAAAACACTGTTTTAAAGGAAAAGCCGGAACTTAATTCAAATGTGATTGCGTTTGTGAATATTGTTGTTATTTTGCAGTGATTGTTTAAAGGTAAAATGAGTTATTAAATTTGTAAAATAGCAAGAAGCTATTTTTTTGTTTTAATCGTTTCGTCCTGAGAATGCTGTGTAGCATAACATTAAGGAGAGTCTCATAACTCTGCCGCACAGGGAGATTGGGTAGCTACCGTGACGTAGTGATCCGTGATCCATTGGCGAACACCAGAAAGGAACGTCACAAAGTTTACCTTATTTTGCTTTGCAGTTGATTTCCATTTTATAATTTTTGCTTACTTTTAGATCGCTTTGTTACCTCACTAGATTAATCATAACTTCTTTCATCTCGGAAGTAGTGAATGGGCCTCTATACTCCGTCCCGGAGTCTGCGGATCAACGCCGCGTGTAACACAAGAGGAGAGAAAGCGCGTGGGTGGAGTAAAACAATGTGCGCTGCTGCAAACTGCTGGTAGCCCCCTCCATGCAATCCCTTTCCGTATGACGCGTTCATGGTCGAGTCCTCTCGAGTCAATGCTTGGACGGACACTTGTTTTCGTTCGCTTGCTCGAGAGACTCATTGGACAGAGTATAAGGTATCCAGGCGGCAATGAATTGTATAGCGAGATATGTTAAACGTCAGCTTTCTTTTTTAATATTTCAATATTTCTCTAGTTCTGAAGATGTGTGTTCTCTACAAATAACTACAATTCATTTACAAAGCAATTTTCATTGCTACAGGAGACGAGATATGTGACCTAGCACATTGAGTGGACGACTAACAATGTGGCTACTGAAAGCCAGTTCGAGGTCCGAATTCCGGGATGAGTATGGATGTACTTTGTGAGTGTCCCTTCATCAATTTCATCATATCGTCCGTCACTCATCCTCATCTTCGCGATTAGCCAAAAGTGGCAGAAATCGAAGCAAAATAAACCAAATCAAAACCAATCAAGAACAAACTTCTTCGTCAATACTATACATTGTATTAGAAAGCAAGTTATTTTAACGTAATTTTAAACTGAAATATAATGAAGCTAGGGCATAGCAGCACAGTTCAATGCATTGGTAATGCATCAATGCCGTCATGCAAGTACATTTCTCGTTGCCTAACTAAACCACTGCAATATTAGTGATATGAGAGAGTTGTTTTTCGCTTTTTTTTTTTTTGTCGTGTCTAGTCTCATGAATTTATCGCCAAGTCTATAAAACATGAAGAATGCATGACTGCAATATTTAAAAGTAACTAATAATATCAACAACTCACATTGTACAAAAGTTTGTCAAAGCTGCCTTTCACCTAAAAATCGATGGCTCCTTTTTCACACCATGTATTGCGACACTCAACCAAAAGGAGGAACGTAAGGAAATTCTTACCTAACCTACGCGAAAAGTATTAATAACACCAGGAAACGTCACTTGCTTAACGTGCCTCGCATGTTTACCTGCCACAGCGGATTATTAAAGTTTGGCAGTTCGTCGAACATAATGATACTTTTCACAAGAAGAAAACTAGCGAGAAATGCAACAGCTTTACTAGTCTCGAGACCTTCGTCCTTGTTCGTGAGGTGTTGGTACGGAGGCGTAGTTTCGCCCCTCGCCAGAAAATAGCAAGGCGTTATAAAACATAGTGCAGTTGCTATTCCACAACGATTTTTCTCGACTGCTTAGCACGTCCGCTCCAAAGCTCTGTTTACAGCCCGTTGGCCCACCTCGTGATTTACAGCCACCTCTATCTTGCAACCACTACGAACTAAGAGAAACTATAAAGGTGATGTTTACTATTGTCTGTTGTCCACTATACCTGTTGCACGTACCTCGTAACTTAGTCAACAGACATTAACGGCCGAACCAAAGTTCGCGGAAAACGCCAAACTTAGGACAAACGAAGGATACAACTCGACCAAGAAAACAAAACCCCTGTGGCACTGTCGTTGAATTCTCAAGCGAGCAATGGAGCGTGAGTGATGCAATCAGCTGCTTGCCATGTAATGATGCACCCACGTTGCCAAAATGTGTGACGTTCTTCAACACATCATCGTCAACTTTTTTATTCAATGCCAAGTTTTATTTTATCATCATGAAGAGGAAAACAATGTGCACAGCAAAATAAGAGCGTGCCATTTAACATTGTTCAAGTTTTTGACATCGAAGTTAGCGAGGGAAGTAGATAGCACATATGACAACACGAGGGAACTCGGGCACCAGCGAAGGGGAAGCGAGAGGAGAAAATAAATGACTGTTCACTTTAGAACGCAAGTTTGCCGGGGTTTTTCTCATCTTGGTTTATCTGTAACTGGAAAGTAGTTATCTAATGTAGTTTCCTGTTCAAGATACTTAGGTTTAAGGCAACAACACTGTTTGCAACTTTCATTCTCATTGTGACGTACTGCCACAACAGCCCTTACGCGTCAACATAAAACCAAATCGTAGCTAAACTAACCATTCTAACACTTTTAGTCCTTTTTTAACCAAAAGACTTGTCAATGTGACTGTCTCCTGGGCTCTGACATTTTATGTTTCTGCTTAGACATTTTGAAAAGTATGACCATTGTAAACATTACATTGCCGATTTCGTGAGTTGCATGTTTAGTACACAAATACGAGCTGGTTTTACTTGGTTTTACTTCGATTGGTTTTACTTCGAAATTTTGCCACTTTTGGCTAATCGCGAATATGAGGATGAATGGTGATAAGATGAGATGGATGAAGGGACAGTCACAAAGAGAGTCTCGCTAGTCTTCAAACAGTCCAGGGTGTACTATACTATTTGGAAGTGAGAGTGACATTTGGGTGTCTTTAGAAAGACACTTACACCCCATCAGCTGGATGTGTTTCCGTAACAAACAATAGTTTAGCCCAAAGTAGCAGAAAAGGAAAATAAAACAAATCAATCAATCACAATTCTAATTTTAATATGCTCTCACATTTTATATAATAATCATAGTAAATGCAAACCAAGAATATAGACCAATACACCCAATAGAATGTTGATTATGGTAAGGGAAATAAGATAATTTATTAAACTGTTTCGGTCATTTGCAAAAAATGACGTGCTCATGGGTGATAGGAGGAATTACAACTACGCTGCTTCTGATATCCGGTGGATGGGTACATAATATAATGGAAGACATTTTATACATAACGTCTCGTAAAATTTATAAACGTAGCGTTATTGTTGATTTTCAAATCCATTCTGAACCGTTTGCATCCTGAATTTGTACGTGGATTAGAAATTTAAGTGGCAACACTGCTGTACATACGTCATGAAACGGAACTGGTGATTCTCACATATTAGTTTGATACCTTCCAGTAAATGGACTCTTCCTTCCAACACTAGGTGCATGCGCAGTGACGAGAGGAATACCTAGGTAGAGTGTCCTTGGAGTTGGCGGTCTAAAGTTGTGTAGTCAGAACCCCACTAATGTGAAAGTTGTGATTGTCGTCGTACCTCCAGAACAGAGAGTCAATGCGTAGTATTACTGTTCATTTTTGGAACATAACCTGCGACCTGCGTTGCAACCTGTGGCTAATTTGTTAGCTCGATGGGGCTGACAGATGCTCAAACAGCCCCTGTGACTTTGATTTGATCCCTAAGGTGAAGAGCATTCGCTTCCAAACTGTTCCAGAGATTCTGCAGGCAATTCTCCCCATTCGAGCCATCAACAGAACAGGCGCTGCTGTACTACGACTTCCACGTCGCTGGCAACGGTTCTACACAATGCTGGTTACTATATCGAAGAGCTGTAAAAGTTCCACAGAGGTTTCTCTTTTGTTTCATTTGAGAATAAATAGATGCCACTATTAAATTTCCAAACCACGTATTTTGTGGATCGATGACAGAGTGAAGTGATTGTTCGACTTACGGATCTTAAGGCCAACGGCATATATGTCATTTATTTGCTTGATGTAGTTGATTAACAATAAAATTCTTCATTCGAAACTTAGAGGAGAAGGTTTGATTATTTAGTTTGGTTTATTTGCGTCCATTTCTGCACCTTTAGGCTAATAACGACAATGGAGATGAATGATTATAAGATGATAGATGAATGCACAATCACAAACTCGAATGGACAAGACTCGATGGAAGTCCCAGACAGGCTTCAGGCGCCAGTGTCTCGTTTCCAGTGTGTGCTGCGTGGAAGAGAGATTGACACCTCAATGCCTATCCCAAAAGAACACTCCTTACGCCCCCCCCCCCCCTCCAAGGAGAATCTAATCTCAGCTACATAGCTATAATCTAGGATTTAGTACAGGTCCATTTTCTCGTGTCCGCGGATCGAACCTCGGTGGGGTCGTAGCAGCTGGGGCACTAATCGCGTTGACATGGGCCCCACGGCTATTTGTTTCCCTGAATTAGAATCGATCCCTTGACAGTTACCCTTCCGGCACTCGTTTCACGCGCTACACCCCACGCTGCTCGCCTGTTAAATAGGCCACGGCTCTCTGATATTGAGCAAGCACTCAGATTTCACCTGTAAGGATACTGTTATTCACCGTTTACTTTTCTAATAAGTCCCCATTTCCCCGTCTTCTGAGATCTAACATCCTCCACTTTTCCTTCATCTTGCCTTCTCTCATTTGAATTGTGTTTTTCTATCTTGTGCCTCCCTTGTCTCAATTCTTGTCATTTCCATCTTCTTTCTCTCTCAGTGGTGACGCCAGTTTCTGTTATGGGTAGATCACTGCATTGCTGTCAAAGACTTAGGTCGGAAACAACTTCAAAGAAAAATGTATATTCATCATTAACTGTACACTTAAATTTAATTTTTATCGTGAAATTGGCTTATTTTATACGAGACCACTGCTCTTCACTGGTACAATTGTATGGAGGAGGCTCCATCTTTAAAATGACAAAAATGGTGTTGTGAAGTTCACTTGGTCAGTGTTGCACCCTTGAGGCTGTTTTGTGAATAACAGTTGATACCTCATGTAAATTTGAGCTGTATACAGTCTGTCCTATATTTTTGTCGCACTGTTAAGGCTTACATTTGGCTTTCCCTCATATTTTGACACAGTGGACCAGGAAGACTTGCTGGGCCGTGACAAGTCTGGCTCACACTTAGTGCTGCGCTGTTATCTGTATTATTGTGTTATTGGATATTTGTATCTTTTATTACATATTATTTGCTACTATTTGCTTTTATTTTGCAATACGTATGTTATAATATTATTGGATTGTCTGAACAACTTGTTTAACGTAGAGCGTCAAGCACATAACGCTGAATATATGCATGACTTTCAATGTGACCTCAAAAACACTAACTAACTAATAGAGTAGAAAACTTGCAGGTGGATTGGAAATGTGGGCATTCGTTTTCTTGCTGTTGATAACATTCTAAATGTAAATGATGAACTTTCCACATGTCGTATGTCTCCTATGGGATGCCTGTTTGTATTTTGAATTCATACCTCATTTTGTGGAGCAAGCGTCAATTTAGTAAGTTGCGTACCTCTCACAGCATCCACAAAGCCATCGGTGAAGCCAAACGTGAACTGTTTGATCCCATCTTTTCATCCCCCGAATGTTCCATATTGTCCAGATTACAAAAGGAGATCTCTCTTGTCAAAGGCCATACATGAGAAAGCCGAATTCAGAGAGCCTTTATTCAATTCCAATGCAATCTCCTGTTTAGTGGGTATTCAGTAAAACGCACAAGAGAGGGAAAATTGGCGATGCTCGGGTGATTTATCTTTCTCTGGAAACGATTTTTTGCCAGGTGACAAAAAAGACAAAGCTCTGTTCGTTAATTTCTGAAATCACCCAAGAGCCGTCAGAAGGGAGTGGTTAGGTAGTCAATTTGTATAAAAAAATGTTTAGTACATATTTTCACTACAAACTTTTGTCGCTTCGCTGTGCGTATCATAATCTCGCTGTCCTTGATTGCCTCCATCGATTTAATAATATTATCATTTCATTCTCATCGTTACGATTAGCCAAATGTGGCAGAAAAGCGATATAAGTCAAAAAAACTAAAACGTTTCGTCAAAATTGATATTACAATTATTGCTTTACCAACGCTATTTGTGTTTGCAAAGTAGCTACAATAAAAGCCCCAAGGCCTTGAGATAAAAGGGGTCAACACAAGATTCTCTTTATAAAACTTAAAATGAAACGTCAACAGCATTGTAATCGAAGGAGTCGTTATTAATAAAGGAATTTCTATTCCCTTGTCGAGTATAAAACAAATGCCTTTGATCAATAAAATAGTTAACCAATACAACAATCCTAACAATGCATACGTCATTTTAAAAAATGATCTACGTAATGTTCAATGCATGGACTCTACTGGCGAAAAAGTTTATTTTCCATAAGGAGCGAGGTAAGAGCAGCAAACGATATACTAAACACAATTTTTACCCCTATTTCTATAGTATTCACCACACAGTAGGTAAGATGTAACCCTATTACTATTGGAATAGTATTGTTTAAATTATTTGATTTTTCTTGCATGTTAACGGAAGGGAAGTTTTTAAAGGGAACCTGAGGGCACTGGCCTCCCAAGACTGTCCCGTGGAACCCACACATTTTTAGAGGAAATTTTACTTCAAAATTTTTATAATACTCAAAATATTTTTTGTGTGTAGATCACAAACGGTTTCACCTTTTTAGTTATTGTACAGTACTTGTTGGAATATAAACGAAGTTAAATTAAAATGTAATTATGATAGTTTAATATATATTAAAAGCCGTTGGTATATAGTTATTAATGGAAACTTAATGTGGCATATTATGTAATAAATGTTAGCACATCACGTGCGACGCCACGCCAAGGATCCCGGGTTAGAATCCTGGCTTGGGTATAGACGTTTGTGATGTCTATTCATCAATTTCGTCATATCATCACTCATCCCTATCTTCGCAAATTAGCCAAAAGTGGAACAAGAAGCGAAGTAAAATAAATCAAATCAAATAAATCAAATGTAATAAATGTTATTAATATTAGAAAACAATATACAACTTACATAATAATATATTCAAATTTGCTCACCACCCAACCCAAATACACCAGCCTACTAAATCCCTGAATGACGTGTCATTCTGGTTGCTAGATTCGTGTTAAGTTCTTTTAAAGTACTGGAAAATGAAGGGGAAAGTTTTATGAGTTTATTAGTACACAGGATCTCTTCATCCGTTCTCTAGAGCGACCCCAAATCCAGTGCGACCGCCACTTGTGTTTGTCCTTTGGTATTTCACACAATCGCACAAGAGAAGTGCTTATTCGGGTCTCGAAAGTAGAACCTTCGATATTCTCCATAATAAGAAGTGATTTAATAATTAAGAGACCGCAAGAAGAACAAAATGGGCCCGATGGCGTAGTGGTAACGTCGTCTCATTCACTCAGAGAAATAAATGCATCATATCGATTGATGCACCAGAATGCATCGATTGATGCACTAACGTGTGTTTTATGACTTCTTCAGAAAATCAGATTCACATTTGATGCATTTGGGTGCACTTTTGTATGTCGTGAAAGAAACACCAAAGTTCATCATTTTATTCAAGTGAGGATTCCTTTCAGTCGAGATGCACTTCAATGCATCAGTTGATGCACCTTGATGCGTTTTGATAAACCTTCCTGCATCTTTTTTTCATGATGTACTTAAACGTTTCGCCTGAGCTTCATAAACTCTGTAGCTCAGACCAAACGTTTAAGTGCATCATCCAAAGAGATGCAGGAAGGTGCATCAAGGAACATCAACTGATGCATTGAAGTGCATCTCGACTGAAAGGAATCCTCACTTAAATCGAATGATGCACTCTGGTGTTTCTTTCACGACATACAAAAATGCACCCAGATGTGAATCTGATTCTCTGAAGAGGCCATAAAATACACTTTACTTCATCAATCGATGCATTCTGGTGCATCAATCGATATGATGCATTTAGTTTTCTGTGTGTTGAACTCAAGGAACAACAGGTTAGGTACCCGGTCTGTTTGTTTGTTTTTAATTCCACTCTATACACAGAAAGGTTAATCGGGACTGGACCTACAGTTTAAAGTAGGATCTGAACAACTATGTGCCTCCACCGGATATCGAACCAGGGACTCCTTGATTACAAGCTGACGACGTTCGTCACTGCGCATCGAGGTACTGGTTCTGATGCCACTTTAAACTGCAGACTCAGTCCCGATTAGTCTATTTGTGCAAAAGGGAAGTATAAAACTGAAAATAAAACTCGATGAAGAACTAAATAGATTCAACTACGCAATGCGGACTATTTTCTCACTTCTGGAACATGACTGATAATAGTTTAACTTGCTCTGTTGCTATGGCAACACGTCCGCGGGCTTATGCGAGGACAACGTGATGTCGAAATCGCAGGTGGTTGGCGAAAATAAATGAGGAACAGAGCTGCTGCTTCATTTCGAGTGTAATAAAAGTATCCGAAGATTGTTTCATATGGGTTTTATATTCTGGCTGGATGAAGTAGATTCACTTTAACTAATAATTAAAATTTCTCCCAACGAACCAATAAACGAGCCTAATTGGTACAGACTACAAATTGTCTCACCGGTTTTTCAGCCAGGTGAGGAAAAATACTGCAGTTTTATAGTATGCCAATACACAGAGTCAACTAATTGGTGTACACAGATAAATGAAGATATAAAAATGAACTTGTAATTAAGCCAGAAGCGCTGTGAACCCTTATGGCATTTGGAGACGAAAAACAATATAACAACACTTAGCTTAATGGTGTAAATGGGGATATAGTAAATCATGATTTAACTAAAATTACGACAATCTGTAAATTGTATTCGTATTTTTGTCATTTTACGTTTCATTTTTGCCAATTTTGGCTAATCGCGATCATGAGGATGAGTGATGATTAGATGAAGAGACGCTCATAAATAGAGACAGGATTTTAGGCAAAATACCTATTCGTTTCAGACGCTGGTAGACAAAAATTGAACACAAAAGTACACCGATCCAAAGGTTCTTAACATTCTGAACAATACTTTATGTTGCCTTTTTTTGCCTATTTCACCTTACGCTGCCTTTTTCAAACATTTTTGCCTTTTTTGCCTCTGTTGTAATTCTGACAAGGCATTTTTTTTAAAATTATATTTCTCTTCTTCTATTTGATTTCGTTTTTCAATAACCCATGTTATTCAAATTATTATTTGTACATACATTTTTAAAGATTTGAGAAGAATTTAAGTCCTTCTCTTCGATTTTTAATGCCTCTTCTTCAATTTTCACTGCCTCTTTCTGAAACTTGACTGCCTTTTTTTCGACATAAACTGCCTTTTTTTTCAACTTTTCGTTGCCTTTTTGCCTGCCATTTTTAATACTTTTCAGTACCTGAACACCCGGGCTCTACATAAAGAATATCTATGCCCAGGCCGACACGCGAACCATGGAGCTTCCGTGCAGAGATCAAAAGTCAACCACTTAACGCTTATTTTCTATTTCCATTTTTTCTTAAGGAAAACTCCTGAGCGGCAGTTTTCCCCTACATCAACATCTAATCAATTTAAGTCAGTTTCTATGCTTTTTCATCCAGGACTTCAGCGCGTCGTAGCGCGTTGTGCTAATCAATCCACCACGGAAGTTGACTAGGATTATGCTAGGAGCTAGGCCAATAGGTCAATTACTTAATATGAAATGAGTATATACATATATTGTATATGTGGAGGAGAAGATATGTTTATTTGACAAACTAAAAACAAATGTGCTTTACCTTTACACAGTAATACAATAATACGGTAAACCTTATGTGAATCCCTATGTCAGTTGTTGTTATAAGCAATCAAAATTAGAGTTGCAGGTCTTTTGAAAAACTGTATTGTGTACATTAAAATATGTTCGCATTCTCGTCACTTTCTTCAAATTTTAAACCGACTTTCAGACGGTGTTTTGTTTCTACTCGTTGGATAACCGATACGATGTGAATGAATGGATATTTGCAGCGACGAGTTAATTTGTAAGTTTGTTCAGTCTGCCAACTCCTCGTAGTTATACCTGTACGTCAGAACACAATTAATTAAAAATGAGAATTTTAGACTAACTCCTGTTTTTGGGGGTGGTGTCGAGGACCTTTCGAGACAGCTTAAGCTCGTTTGAGTTTCCAAATCTCACTAGATGCATGAGAAAGGAACAAACTCAATTGTTTACCTTTTCAGGCATTCAATTACAGAAAAAAAATAGTGCAGGAAGGGTAATTTGTGCGTAAACAGCACTGCGCGAACGGTGAATGAAGCCTCATTTATTTATGTATTTATTTGTTTAACGCCGCGAATTATTTTGTGTTACTAGGAAATCCTGGGTCCTGACATAGAGCCTAAAGTTTAACGCCTACTGGGACGCAGCAACAGAACGCAAGTGACGCGTTTCCGCGTATTGGTAATATGACACCACCTCCATGTCTGGTCTTAGCCTTGAAGGCTGTTTCGACAAAAATCACTCAAGCAGTGCGCTCATTCCTTCTGGATATCTGACCTCTGCATCCACCCCACCCTTCAGATGCTCTGACGAATTTGCCTTGCTGAACCTCTCGGCTCCTTTGTTATCTGAGTACGACCAGAAGCCTGCTCCTGAGAATGTGTTTCCAGTGAACATTTACCTCTGAATCTCGACTGGTTTGCAAATCCTTTCGGTTTTGGAGTATTTCATCTCGAGAAGTTGGTTTCGCCCTCCACTGAACAGAACCCTCTGTAATCCTAATCCAGCTCTTGTTCAACTTGTGGAATTTCGAAATCCATGTTGTTCCTACTAAGTGATTTCATCCAACTGATGTGTCTGAGGATCCTCTTCCATTTTCAATTTAGGAAAATTAAATGATCTTAGCTAATAACCTAAAGTATTTTTGTGCACAAAATTTGCACCGACAGAAACTTTCCACATGGACGCAGTTTGAAGAATCTTAACACATTCATATTGGAAGGAAGTACATGCGATGGCCTTCTACAGTCAGAAGTTTAAGGGCATGGAACCGTATTACTTTCACAAGAAATTTATTTTTCACTAAGCACTACATATGATATGTCTGATTTAGGTTACGTCTGTTGCGACAATTTTCGTATTGTTTTATTAGTACATTATTCTCGTTGTAACCACATATCTTTCAGAAAATAAACTGCCAGAGTCCACAGTCGAATAACTTTTTGTTTCGAGTCTTACCTTGACTGTATGAACGCTATTAACAAAAGCCTGAGAGTGCTAGTTGAATGTTATATTCATTAAGCTGGAATTTACCTTTAACAATCAGGTATTTCAAAAAATAAAAGTTATTCAATAATAGTGCCAACAGTATAAACTGTTCGATGGATCCTTATTCGTATTTGTGTTTGCCGTCCCTTAATTAAATTGCGCATTACTTTTGCTAATCTTCCATCTTAACTGGCGTCAGAAACAGCTTCCAAAATAGAAATAGTGTCGTTTAGTCCTTAATATAATAACTTGCATCCTTCATCGAAAAGGGAGGCGGATTTTGCCTTTCAGGGAACTACTCCAGAGGTTGAAGGGGTAGTGATAATCCCAACAAGGGTTATGCAGAAGACATCCAACCACTATTATTATTATTACTTGCATTATTATATTGTCATTTAGGGTCGCTTTATTTCACTTTTTGCTAATCGCGACGATGAGAACGAGTGATGATTAGATGAAATTGATGTAGGAACGCTAAAAAAGAAAAGCCATGCCGGGACTCAAAGCATGGAACTTCAATGGCGAGATCGAAAGTAACATTATTATAATTGATTTTGAATCTACACGAGAGTGGCATATTGTGTGGCTTTGTTGTGATCTATTAACATAAATTATCGATCAGCTTAAGAATGACGTCACGATCACTCTCTGATGGCGGTTGCCGAAACCATGTCTAAAAGCAAATTATGCGTTCCCATTTATATTTATTGTCTCAATTATTGAAAATTAGTTCCTCCGTCAGTACCGAGGGCAAATGTGAATCAGCTGTTTGGAAAGCAGTATTGCTAAAAGGTAATCACGCTTAGGAAATAGAAAATGAAATGAAAATTGAAAATAGAAAATATAAAGGCTCTGTATTAAAGTCAGAAGTCAACTATGAATTCTACCATGTAAAAATGCATGCAAAGTATACGGTACACAGTCTCGATCTTAGACATAGTGGGAGCTGGTGTGATCAGCACCACAGGGACCTACTGAGGAGATGCTGTGAGAGCCCCATAGATTCTTTTGCAGCGGCATTGATGAAGAAAAATCGAACCCGGATAGCAGCAAATTCTGGAATTGGAAATAGCATGGAATCAAAATTGCACTGTGAAGACGGCGATTCTGAAGCATGAAATCCAATTTATGTGGAAAAAGGAGTATTCATTCTGAAAATACAGATACAAACAAGATATAGAACATGTTCTGGATGAGGCGACTGTTAGATGACGTGACATTTCGAACACTGGATAAACAGAACATGGAAAATGCATGTCCCTGTCTGCGTGTACGTGTTCAACAACTTTCAAAGAATTGGTGTGCTGTATGACAAGCTCAATCTAATATCCTGTGCCTGACAAACTGAGAAATCAGGCAGAAGGTAGCAAGGCTTATTCTCCACTAGAGTAGTGAAGACTAATTCTCCACTCAGTTGATAGGTGATTGCGTTCTGAATACGGGTTGATGAAGTCTAGCGTTTTGGTATCAATTTCAAACGTAGGAAGTTGGATCTACGTTGACTATGTATCCAAGATATACTCCATTGGTACGGACAAGGAACTGGAGCGAACAAACATATTTCGTTTGTTATGGATTTTTTTAACAATATGACCTATTACGTCAGTTGATATTCATAATATACAAATATATAGTACACCAATTTTGTCAAGAATGATTGTAACACATGGATTCGGCCATTTATCGGTCTTTTGATACAAATTATCCAGTTTATACTTCACAATTATTTTCTTTAGCTGATTACCCGGCATTGTCCGGATGTTTATTGGATTCTAACTATAGCGTAAAATGTAACTAATTTTATTTACATGTATTTTAAAGTATAAGAGCAGTATACAAATTATGGAGTAATATATTTTACAATTTCACTATAATATAAATATAACAACCATTTATGAACAACATTTTCAGTTCCACATCCAGGAGCAAGAATAAATCAATTTAACGGCATTGTGAGTGTCACTATTCATCTTAGCGACCCCGAAACTATGGATTCCACACTAGTATCTGTCGTTTTCCATGTCATCCCCTTTTCAGCCCCATCCTTAGGGTTGCCAGAGGTGTCTTGGAGTTGAACGGCATTGGGAGTGTCACTATTCATCTTAGCGACCCCGAAAACTATGGATTCCACACTAATATCGGTCGTTTTACATGTCACCCTCTTCCCACCCCCACTCGTAGGGTGCCAGGGGTGTCTTGGGATTGAACGGCATTGGGAGTGTCACTATTAATCTCAGCGAACCCGACAAATATGGATTCCACACTAATATCGGTCGGTTTCGATTATTTTTACATGTCACCCCTTTCTCACTCCCACCCCAGGGGTGCCAGTGGTGTCTTGGAGTTGAACGGCATTGGGAGTGTCACTATTCATCTTAGTGATCCCAAAAACTATTGATTCCACACTAATATCGGTCGTTTTACATGTCACCCCCTTCCCACCCCCAGGGATGCCAGGGGTGTCTCAGCCTCACAGTATTTCCTTCCAGATTGCAAGTGATACGTGTTACAAGTTTGGTTGAAATCGCTCCAGGCGTTCGAGAGTTATGCTGGAACAAACATACATACACACATACACCCATTTTTATATATTAAAAAGATTTTGCGTCACTTATATTCCTTTAAGCTAATAGCGGCTATGAGGATGAATTGGAATAAGGTGGAACCAGTGGCGGCGAGTGGGTTCCAAAACTGGGGGGACAAGGTGCCAAAACTGGGGGAGAGGGTAATAAGGACAGGTTACTTTCGCTTGGCATATAAGGTTTAGTATAGTGCGGGAGCAAAAGTGGCGAAAAAGAAGGGGGCTACTGCCCCCCTAATCGCTGCCACTGGGTGGAACTGATGAAAGGACAGAAGAACGCCCATAATCAGGTGTAAGCTCGAACCGGTCACTCAACGTATTTGACTAACGAGGCAGTTTTCATAGTTGTTCCTACTCACAAAATTTCATACTTAAACTTGAAGAATTCGATAGATATACAAACAAAAATAAATAATCTATAGTGGACTTTTCCATTAATTTGACACCACAGAGAGACAGACGAACCAATCGAAATATCCTATAACGTATAATGTTAACTCTTGCTAAACCGCGGTGGCTCAGTCGGTAACGCGTCGATCCCCAGCCGGTTCAAATCCGGGAACTTTTCTAACGGTGGAAGCGGCCCCGGCGCCTACCCAGCGTCGAATAACATGGGTACCTGGGGGAAACCCTGGGGGGTAAAGGCGGTCAGGGGCGTGATGCTGATCACATCACCCCCACTCACGACCGGATCAAGAAAGTGTGGGGCGTTAACCCCACACCCCCTATACGCCTTCATGGCGTGGTGCTATGCACAGGGGAACACTTTGCCTTTACTTTTTTTTATCTTGCTAAATAGCCTTCAACTTCAGAAATTTAAATCTTAACACCAGCAGCTGGTTTGAGATTGATTGTTGTGTGCTATTGCTGGACAGACTGATCGATAGTTGATTGAGTTACTATTAGTTAGATAATAATCAACTAACAAAATTTTGACTTTGTAACAATGATACTTTACCGAGAACTTACTGGCGTACGGAAGAACATAAATGTACAATATATATTGTTTTCAGCTTTTGCTGATAGTATCCTTTTCCTGATGGTGTATTTTGCTGGTAGTATGCTTTTGCTGACAATATTCTTTGCTGATACCATTTTTTTATAGTATCCTTTGCTGATAGTACAGTTTCTTTTGAGTATCCTCTTGCTGATAGTACACCTAAAGCCAGTGAATAGTGTTAGAAAGAAAGCTTAATATAATTTCTATGGCAGCATTTTTACTATAATTGCTATGCCCAAATCATACAGAATTTTTAATATTAAAATTGGATGTTATATCGATAAGAACTACACAAATTGATTACAAATAAGAAGCCGTTTACTAAAGAGAAAATACAGTGTCATATTTAAGACTTAATTTTGGAAGGGGTAAAGATTCCTTTTAGAGTATACGGGCACTTCCTGTATGCAACCCGTACCTACTTCAAAACAGTTGTAATGCTGATTTTCTAAGCAAGAGATCAAAAAAAATAAAAACTTGTTAGTTTTGCAAACTGATTTACGATAAACAAACTACGGATGTAATATTTTCCTCCTTTTTAGTCAACGATATTTAGAAACGGATGGGTTGTTATAATAAGAGCGCCGAAAAATTTGTCAAAGATAATCATTATTGAAAAAATAATCTTCGAAAATTTTAAGGTTGTTGAGTATAAATTGAGTCAATACATTGCATACAATAAAGATTTTCAACTTGGTAATGAACAAATGTTCTTGTATTTGTAAATGGTTCTATATCTTTATTCGACACAGTTCTTTAACACACTGATGTCTTACTTCATTGAGACAGCCCATGGATAACAATATGAAAATATATTAACTTGCATTATATCACATTTCAACAATATGAAAATATTGCAAGTGTGTCGTACTAACAACATAAGCTTTAGTTCTTATATTTCATTCTGGTAGACGAACTGCTAATGCTATCCACCTACGTATATGGTGGTGCACATTTCTGCACATTAATAACTTGGCTATTGTAACCACTATCTTTCGCCGGTTCGTTACTTCGTAGCAGTTGGGTATTGAAGATGGTAAATAGATTTCACGGTTGCTCTGCAAGTTTTAAATTAATTTTTTGTGCATGCTTTTACAAAAATAATCTCCCATGCAGGGTCACTTGGTAGAGTTAGTGCTTCTGGAGAGAGATTGTCAGCGCGTAAGGTAGGACAACGGTTAAACACACGAAACGACTTTTCCCCTTCAAAATTTAATGTAACACTTAGTTGCCCATCACGGAGGATCATTTTTGCATCTTTTCTCACTTGGTAAGTAGTACTAATGCATTGTTTACATATACCAGTGACGTATATTCTGAACACGGGTGTTATAGACACACAGAGAATGGTCTCAGGAGGTCCACAACACATTCTTGGCAAAGTTTGACTTTAGTAGCGTTAAAATGTTGTTGATTAGAATAGAACCATTTATGTGTGTTATTTTAAAGGTTATTTTTTTTTAAAAAATATTTTTGAAACTTCTGGAACCACTCTCTGTGTCTCTGTAACACCAATGTTTGTGATATAATATGTAAACAATGCAATGATAATACTTCCTAAGTGAGAAAACATTCACAAATGGTACTCCGTGTCCAGCGAAGTAACTAATGAACTCACTAGCCTTCTTAAACCCAAAGGTTTATGGCTGCAGCAACACAAGCCTTCCATCTGTCCCTATCCTGGGTAAGATCAATCCAATCTTTTCAATCCTTACCGATTTCCTTTAGATTCATCTCAATGCTATCCCTCCACCTTCGTCTTGGTCTTCCTACAGGTCTCTTACCATCAGGTTCCCCAACAAGAATCTTGTAAACTCTTATTTCCTCTTTCATTCGTGCCACATGGCCTGCCCAGATAAGTATCCTTGATTTAATTATTCTGATAATATTCGGACATGAATACATTTCTACTCATCATCTGTCACTCCATCCCTTTTAGTTCCAAATAGCGAACTATGGGATATATTAGCCTATATTCTGAAGGAAGAAAATTGTTTCGTGTGTTTCACCATTGTCCTATCAAAAAAATTACAATGTAGGAAATAGGTGGATCAATTGTGATTATTTCATTCAAATATACTAGTAATTCGTTCTTCAGAGTAATTGATATCCACCGAAGAGAACTATAGAAAGATGAATTCTAACTTGTGGTCATTTGGTCGTGGGTGAGGTGGCTTCTGTTTCTCCGCAAGGGTCGGTTGCTATGGAGAAATATATCCGTTGGTGCGGAAGTTATAACGAAGTGGTCCAATTTTGATCCCTTGTGTGCAAGGACTGGACATAATTCCACCTGCTGCGTGTTGCTAATTTTGCGGTCCAAAGAATTTAGTATGGAAATGTAATGAACGTCAAATTGAACGAAATTTCAAGGAACAGCATGCACACCGAATTAGTATATTCTATAATTAATCTAGGATCGGACAAAAATCTTACAACCCTCAGAGGAAAACCAGGTTACTATTTAATTCATAATTGCCGATTCAATTGTTCCTTCAAAAACAATTTATAGATAATTTTCTTCTCTCTTTAATAATGTTATTTTACTAATACTGCATATGCAAAGATAAACTTGAAGTCACAAAGAGAATGTGCATGAAGCAAATTAACAGGATTCCAGTGCAATGACATGTAATTAAAGAAACGAAGCCTATACTAAAATGCGAAAGAGAGAGAAAGATACCAATAGAGAATAGAATATAATTTAGTAATAGAATATTGCTAAATAAGTAAGTCACCCAAAAACGGACTGAATCCTTTATCGGATTTCCGTCCCATATTTGAAATAAATTTTCTGCTTCAGTATATAATTTTGTGAAAAGTATGTCCACTTTTTCCGTGATTTCTTTGTTGTAAAATACAAGATTATTTTTCTTACGTAAAAACAAAAAAACATAACTTTAACAATAACAATGGTTGTTATGGGTAAACGTGAAAAGGTTGCAATCCCAAATAAATAATAATAAAAACAATAACAATTGTACACCATTGTTAGCAAATACCATGGTTACAAGGTATTTTAGCTTGATAAGCAAAGATGTTTTAGTGTATGTAGGAAGATTCGAAAAAATGTATTTCGTTCGTTCAAATCTGAATAATTTTCAGTGCTGAAGTAAGTACATTAATTCGATTGAATAATAGTGAGTAACAAAATATTACTATTACAATGAGCAGAGTATCAAAATATAATGTCTCCAATGTAATATGCCATTGAAAATTTTAACGTCCATATTGTCAATTTTATGATTTTTTACTACACAATTGTTCACGTGCTTAAAGAAATATATGTTTAATTATTAGCCAAACAATAAAATATTAGGAACTTTCAAGTGTTCATCAATTTGTCGAAGACTTAGAGTAGTTGGAAACTAATTCTAGTGTGAATCTGCTTCCTGAATAAGGCCATAAAAGGACCTTTGTGAAAATTTATTTATTCCGTTTCTTGCAGAGAGACTTGCGTTGGTAAACTACCGGAGGTCACACAAGAGCGTAATCAACTTAGTCGAGCCAATTCATTAGGGTTGCCCCTCTTCCCCCTCGCGAGCAACGCCTTCGCCTTGGCTATTCCCCGAGCGCCCGTTGATGTCCCCCAGGAGCATAGGTGGGGTGCGACTTCTTACGCATTTACACTTGTGCGTGCGTTCGTAACGATTCATTATGATGCAAAATTAATCACGGAGAGGTTCTTGACCTGAGATTTTTTAACCTAATTACGTATTGCGAGAGCCGTTTACCTGCATTTCCTAAGATTTTCTCATAATTCAATCCGTGACAATCTCCAGAAAATATTATAGCTCTAATGTGAGTTGCAACATCTGGACATAATGATATTAAGCCGCACCGGACGGAAAAATACAAAAATGTCCTACAGGCCAGAGTCTGTCAAATATTTCTTTTGACAAATACGTATATCGTGTTCAGTGTTGCGTGTGAACCATAAACTCCTAGAAAAGTTACGCCTAGCTAATTTTATAATTTTTCCATTAAAAGGAGAATTTTAAACAAGAGTCTTTTGCCGACGTGTCTTGTGCTATAATAGGGATATGTCTCAGGTATTGTGGTGTAATATCCATTCACGATTTCCGCCTGTTTAAATTTTAAAATAAAGAAAATTCCAGAAGTCTCATGTCCAATTTATTTTGCATTATTTTGCATTGTTTATGTAAATATTTTAATATTAACTATTATTAATTCTAATCAGCACGTCATTTCACTTTCGTTAATCTCGTCGCTGTAGTAATCAAACAGAAAAGTACAACACTATGCTAACTAAAATAAAGCCTTCAGCGTGTCGTGAACATTTCCACTTCGAGCCCTGAGTGCGACCATATTTAGTCTATACGTTTGAATATTGTATAGTCGAAAGGGATGAGATAAAAGTCGACCTTTACCTGTCACGGATGCTTGTTCTGTACTGGAGGGAGACGCCCTCATTGTACCCCCCTTAATTAATTCACTCCCTTCAATAAGACTACCACTGATATGAGCATAATGAACTACGCTTCACGTAACTCAATTTCGAAACACGAATTAAAACAAACTTGGTATGATAAGAAGTTTCGATTTTACCGTAAAGATTTATGGAATCGCACTGAAATTTAATTTCAAAAGTCTTAAATATTCATGAAAATCGGGAGTAAATTCACCTTCCATTAAATTACCCATCTTCCACTTATTGCAAGTCATCTTTGATTTACATCGAACCGCAATGGAAGCACTTTTTCTCCTTAGCACGTGTTAAGATTCTAAAGCTTTCTTGCCCTTTCTCCACGAAAACCACTTAAAGTCAGGACGGTTTGTGGTTAGCGGTACAGAATACAAATTACGAGGCATGCGTTAAAATGTCGCTTATCTTGGTCTATTATTTCACGGGAATTAGCTTTCTGACGGCCGTCTTCACCCGTTCTTCCGTCAGAAATGTTGCCAAAGAGTAAGTCCACTTTATGCTCAAATAGGCTAATCGGGACTAGATCTGAGTTTCAAGTGCAATCCACCTCCACTGGAGATCGAACTTAGAACCCCTTGATTACAAGGTGACGGAGGTACCATCGCGTCATTGAGGAAACCGATTTACACTGGCATATGGTTTCATGTGATCTATATAGCCTCCCTGATGGCGTAGTGGTAACGTCGTCGACTTGTAATCAAGGGATTTTGAGTACAATACCCGGTGGAGGCACATAGTTGTTCGGTTTTTACTTTAAACTGCAGATCCAGTCAGGATTAGCCTTCCTATATGTACAGAATAATAGTGGTTTAATATATTATTTATTAAGTAAATTGTGTAGTGGCTCATAATTAGAATCTATTTATAAAAAATATAAAATATTTTAATATTGGTTTTATTCTTATTTAAATTATAATATATAATATAAAACATAATATAAATATGTATGCATGTACGTATAAAATCGGCTAAAAAGCAAAATCAATCATTCTATGAGATATACTTGATTCTTTCTTAAAGAATGCCTCATCATACATTAACAGAACTGGGTTAGTCATTCATATTCATATTTACTACGTAAGCATGCATTCAGAAATAAATGCCCCCTACCATAAAACAAATAGTTTATCTTATCCCAAATATAATGACAAAATTGTTATAATGGATAGCCAACACTGCAACATCTAATGACAGTATGATTTTGTTTCTACTGGTTGAACCCCGATTAGCGTCACAAGACTAAAATTCATATTGGATAGTCTGAATTACGTCTTAACAACAATTTCCAGTGCTGTTGCAGCTAGTGTAATAACACCCAATTAGTTTAGAAGGGTGATAATCCACCGAAACTCTATTTTTGTGCATTACATCAACGTTGTTGAGGTTGTAAATCTGCAATACCGTTAATGGAGCATGTGATACATTACTTCTCAGCATATGAAACCACATGTTTGCGTTATATTACACCACACCTTTAATAGTGTGGGCTAAGATCATATGCCGAAGCAACAGGTGAACCCACAAGGTCCACCCTCTGCTCTATATAGGAAGGTACATAGAAAGAGACCTTGGTAGTTTTAAGGATCTTAAAGCCATATATTTAAATTGTCTTTGGGACAAGTTGCTACGAATGGTTTTCCAATTTTAAACCATTTGACGTAATGTCCTCATTGTCGTGGGTCACCTTCCTGCTCCGTGTCCCTTCAATATTTACCTGTCGGGGTGGGGGGGGGGCTGTTGACTTTCCCATTCGCCTAATCCTGCCCGCTTAATGTAATTTTCGAGCCGACAAACAATTCGGCGAACCTCGTAAATGGCCGTTGCTCAGCCAACCACGGAAATCAACCCCTGCATCGATCACCGACCACACGGAAACACTTGATACGGGGGGCGTAACGGGAGGCCACCCTGTCCCCCCTTTGCCAACAGCGCCGAAGAGATCAAAGACTATCTTCGCACACCTGGGACTACGACTGAATCAACTGCAGGACCAATGTTATATCTTCACTTCCTTCAGAGACAAAAACACGTGGAATTGTGGTCAAAGGAGACCTACATTGGAAATAATTCTTCCAATTTCCAATGAGTTTCTATGAGGGTGGATGAAAGGGTGCGTTGCTTGTCCATTCCAGTTTCGTTGCATGCGGACGATGGTGTCTCTACAGATACAACAAGCAAAGTTAAACCTGAGTTATTGTTCTACACGCAACTACAAAAAGTTAGTACGCAACCAGAAATATGTATAAGCATGTACACTAACAAGTCTACACTAAAACCAGTGCTCTAAGTCGGAGTTGCTATCCCACGAGTCAAGAAAATCTGCATGAAGCATCCTTCAGCTAGGATAATTTGCATAACATCCCCTCACTTCCTTCATTGTCTCCAGAAGCACCTATCCCTATACTCGACTAAGCATCCCCACAGCTAGGAATTTCCACTTTGAGCACTAACTAAAATGTTCGATGTACATAACATGATGAATACTAGTACAGTATCAACTACAATAGTATTTCTGCTAACCTACGTGGTGGAGTGGTTACACAACGCGCTACGACGCCAGGGGTTGCGGGCTCGAATCCATGCCTAGGCATGGGTGTTATTTGTGAATGTCATCATTAATTTCATCATCACTCATCCTCATCTTCGAGATAAGCCAAAAGTGACAGAAAATCAAAGTAAAATAAACCAAATTAACATATCAACCTTTAACCTTTCCGGTATGTTTGATTAAGTCATATGATACAGGAATTGTTACTTAGGAAGGATTGTCATATATCTTACTAATATTTCAGCTTACAAAAGGTTTTAAGGATTGGAGACTATAGGACAATAAGTCTAGGTCTAGTCTCGATTTTAAAGACGTCTGTTCTCGTCTGGAATGATCTGGTAACGTTCGAGTACAGATTGATCAACATTTGCTCGATATCGTCTCAAACACACTTCTTCCTCTCCCCAATACCTGTTGAATGCATCAGATGTAACGCCTCGTCTCATTCATTAAGGAAAGCTAAAGACCATTTTCTGTCGTACGGTAGGAAATCGTAGGAAAGCTTTCACGTTCAAACTATTGCATCTTTCCACACGGTTTCAATTTTAACGCTTTACACTATTTGTGTATTTATTTGAAAACCATGAATACGCTACACAATAAATTCAATTTATATCAGGATATGAACATTGAAAAATTAAAGAAGACGTAATACGATGCAGATATACAAATACACACACACAACCAATCGTAATAATAATAACAACAACGAGAATAAAACCAATATTATTAACTCTTCAGCTTGATAGACGCCGTTTTTGAAACTTTGTTTCGAGACATGGAAACCTAGAGGATCATTTAAGGAACTGGAGAGGTTTTGTTGCCTATAAATTTCAAGCATCCATTATGAGAACATGCAAGATGTGGAAGACAGTTTCGAATAGTTTCACCATGTGATGACTTCAACCCCAATGTCTTCAAAACCTGTTTGTTTGTCGTAAGCACCATAGAGAGTCAACCAACCACACTATTAAAGAAAGAATCCTTACAGTACGAAACTTTCTATGCAAACTATTCATATTTCAGGAATCATAACTTATAGAAATGTAAATAATTGTGACCAGAAAGAAGATTTGAATCATTGGAGAGGAATGGGCAACAGAATACATTTCACCCTCTGAACGTCAAGTTAAATTGTATTGTAGTAGTTGAAGAATTGCAAGTTTGGTTTATATTTCATAACTAATCCTTAATTAAAAAGCTCTTGAGTATCCATTCATCAAAACGACCAAAGTAATAAGTTGTTAAGACTGTGTGAATGAAATCAGGTAACACACGAGTCTGCAATTGACATGTGGTAACTAATCTATCCGAACAATTTGTAACAATTCATTGAGCATTGAGCAGATTGTATTCAGTACATTAGATTACAATCAATTGGAACATTGAGTGTGTTGTTTATTAAATGTAACTTTCTACACCACACCGAGGACCAGGGTAAATATTTTATTGAAAGTATATTTCACACTTCGACATTTTTTCATCTCCTTGAGACCAGTAAAAAATAAGCAGATTCAGGGTAGTTCCGTCATAATATTCTTACAGAAACTTAATTTTATATTGTAAATAATATACTAGTATATTCTAATGTATAGTTTCGCCACATACCAAACATCCTCACAACAACCCAATGGCTTCAATCAGTGGATTAGTACCACGAGAGAGCTTGAACCCGCTCTTGCCGTAGACGTTGATCTAACATTTTAAATTCTGAAGATGAAATGAATGTGTACCAAAAATGCTATTCTTCTACCTCCAGTCTCTTCACTGTTTTACGTTCTTCGCAGAGATTCCAAGAAAACTCCGAGTTCCCTGAATTTTTCAATATATTTCGTTTACATTGTTCAAAGCTCTTCAATTACCTACGAGGCAGAAAGGAACGAGAGGAGATAATTGAGCTTTATCGTCCCATTTATTTGTTCAATCGAAGGAAGAATAAATCTGAGAGAACCAAAGTTGGGAGAGAATTGTTTGTAATGAAATTGAAGGGGCGGTGCAAAATGTGAATAAACTATTCATGTAATAGGGTAATATTATTTTTTCTGTCAAATAGGTAATTTTTCTACTCCTCGCAGAAATGATGTGAAGTTCACGAAAGAGAAAAGAGAGAGAAATGGTTGAATTTCTGTTTTCTTTTGAAAGAAAAATATTCGTACAGTGATAGAGTTTAATTTACCCGTTTCCGCCACCAGGAGCGCTATGGATCAGTAATGATGCCGTCCATTACCGAGATGCCTTCATGTACTTCAGCAGAAGTTGTTCTGGACCTGGTTTACCCTCCCCCACCCCGATGGATACGCCCATGAAAGGGAAGTCAAGATTTCGTCCCCCTATGGAAATAACGGAAACAAGCATGCAAAAAAAGAAACGTATTTAAACAAATCAGAAAATGGGAAAGGAATATAGGGGATATGGAGTAATTTGTATGGAATCAGCGCCACGTTCCGACTGCCCTTACACCACAAAGTTTCCATCAATTAATTGATTGATTGATTGAATTATTTTACGTCCTTTTTCTTCCATTTTGGGGTAATCGGGAAGATGATGATGAGTGATGATATGATGGAAATTGATGAGGGGACACTCACAAAGGACACCCATGCCCAGACCGAGGCACCTGCCATCGTAGTGCGCTGAGATAACCACACCACCACGGAAATCAGCAGGGTTTTCATCAAGTGTACATCTATTACAGACTGGATGACTTGGAGGGCCACTATATGCAGAGACTTTGGTGGTAAAATCCCAACCCCGGGGATCGAACTCGGCTCTCCCAAATATCAAGCAGGCGGGGAAACGTATTTTCATTTTTCAATATTAAAGAAAACACATAATTCTTCTATTAAAAATAATCAGACGTAATCTCCTTACGAGTGTGAATGTGCAAAACACAAACAAATTTGACTAGATTTTTCATCATAATTTACTCAAGACGACGCGACCTCCGTGGCGGAGTGGTTAGCACATCGCGTTACGACGCCAGGGGTCCCGGGTTCAAACACCAACCTGGCCATGGGTGATTGTTAGTTTCCATTCGTCATTTTGATCATATCATCACTCATCCCCACATTCGCGATTTGCCGAAAGATGCAGAAAAGCGAAGTAAAATAAACCAAATCAATAAATCAAATCAATTTACGCAGAACGAAACAGAACTCTTGAAAGCAAGTCTTGTTCTCGCTCTCGTATCGATCAGTCTCGATAGGCGTGGTATTGTTCTCATCTCGATTGGTTTAATCTCGAGTCTGAGATAGAGTTTTGGTTTCAGGTCTGCACAGATAGGCTAATCGGGACGGGACTTACTTTGTGTCACCACTGAGTGATGAATTTATCACTAGGCCAACGGGAAGGCAAGTTTCGCATCGATCTCATCTCTAGACCAAGATTTATCTAATCTCGTAGTACCATCCCTAGACCAGGAGAATATCCAAACCCGAGGCGTTGAAGTGATTTTGAAGAGTCCCCTGTTCTCACCTGTTCGAGTCCTCGTGCTTAATTGGTTTCTCTGATAAACGAGGCTCCATGAAACGCGTCACGACCTTATCGAAGCGTATTAAAAAGAGATGTATCTTGTACCCATCTTGTTTTAATCACGAACCATAATGACAATTTGCGCCTCCGGGTAAACGGTGAAGCTTGTTTCGCGGGTGCCGGAGTACTTACCGGAGCCGCGTCTTAATTAAAAGTTTCTATATTTTGGGAACTGGCGAGGAGATTGCGCGGCGCCGCCTGGAGCTGCTTTCCCTCTCCCATCGATTGGCTGATGGTCTTAATTCCTTCCTGCATATTGAGCCTCAACCTCATTATGCGCGGAAGTCTTCAGCCAGGATTCTCAAGATCCGTGGTTTAGAAACTGTTCACGTGTGAAGAGCACCATGTAGTCATTCTGAGAGAGAAGTTTGGTTCAAAGCCAACCTTATGTAGTCGGATGAGGATCACTGTGGTTTTTGCCCACCTCTGGCTTAGTTACAAAGCAACACCTTATCAAATATCATTGGGGCTTCTTCGATGTTAGTGACAAAGCTGTCGTCTTGAAATTCCCGATTCTATCCTCGCTGGAAGGATTCTTTCGGATAATGGGCGTCGGGATGTGGGGTCGAACTGATTCGTGACCCCCGCTTGGAAATTGGCATCCTTCAGCGGAAGTTAATAACATAAATCAGGTTCAGTGAGTATTAAAATGTGATTGATTTGCTTTATTTTACTTCGCCTTTCTGCCACTTTTGGCAAATTGCGAAGATGGGAATGAATGGTGATAAGATGAAACGGATAAAAGGACAGACACGAATGGACAGCACAAAACATGAACATCACAGAGGTTTATACTGGCTGTAAGCCAAGACGCCAGGTCCTCGATAGTTTGCAAAATGCAGTCCAGGGTGTAGTACGTAGAAGCGCTTTGGCGGTAGATCGAAAAAATTGAGTGTAAAATACAGGAACCAGGCTATATTTTCATAACATATTTATTTGGATTGATTTGGTGTTTTAAGCCCACTTTATGCACAGTAAGGCTAATCGGGACTGGACCTACAGTTTAAAGTGGGATCCGAACCACTATGTGCCTGCACAGGGTATCGAACCCGAGACCCCTTGATTACAAGGCGAGGACGCAACTACTGCGCCATCGGGGAGGCCAACATATTTATTTATTCACTTAAAGTTTCAGATACAGTACTGAAAGACCGTTTTATAATGAAACCATTTAATACAAAGAATATATGGTTCCACGATTTTTAAAATTCCAAAAATTAGTTTTATGTTAAAGGTCAAACAATATAATCTTTAAGACTAAAATTTCCTCTTAATTTTTGAAGCTTCGTCTTACCATTTGTAGTCAAGATGTCCGCTTTCAGTTACAATTGCAGGCGGAATGTGCTAATTCTAATATGTTAGTAGTTATAACAGGTTCCTTACATAATTGAATACAAAAGGTTGCAACTTTAGTATGGATTGTATGCAAAAGTGCTCCACGTACGGATAGGCTAATCAATATTGTGTCTGGTAGGGACATTATAAGAAAATCGGCAGCCCTATTTGTTAGCGACCTTTCGTATTTTCCTGTTATCTTTTTATTGTATCAGAAAGAAGTTTACGTAATGTTTTGCCTAGTGGTTAATGTACGTATGGGAGTTAAATATTCTTCATAATGTATGCTCTATAAGGCTTAGATAATGCTATTGGCTGGAGAGTTCTGTAAAGCAAATTCTGAAATTAAATTTTATACCAGTAGAGATTTGCCACCTACCACTCAAAGAAAGAGGATAAAGAAGATAGAGACAGAGAGAAAGAGGAAACGAGATAGAGAGAGAGAGAGAGAGAGAGAGAGAGAGAGAATTGAATAAATGGTAATCTATGGAGGAATATTCACACAAAACAGAGAGTAGAACCGTGAGAGAGAGAGAGAGAGAGAAAGAGTAAATGAGAAATAGTAAATGAGAAAGGTGGGGGGAGAGAGAGAAAGATAGAAAGAGACAGAATTGAGTAAATGGTAATTCATGGAAGAATATTCACACAAAACAGAGAGTAGACCTGTGAGATCTCTCTCTATCTGTCTCTCTCTGTTTCTCATTTCCTCTTTCTCTGTCTCTCTCTCCCTCTTTCTCATTTCCTCTATCTCTCTCCCTCTTTCTCATTTCCTCTTTCTCTATCTCTCCCTCTTTCTCATTTCCTCTCTCTCTCTCTCTCTCTCTCTCTCTACCTCTTTCTCATTTTCCTCTTTTTGTCTCTGTCTCTCTGTTTATCTTCTTTCTTTTAGTGGTAGGTGTCAAATCTCTACTTATACCTTGTCCGGGGGCATGATATGCAGACGGATGCTTTTCCCTTTGCTTGAGTTTTGTTTCAAGTTCAGTTTATGCAGAGATAGCCTAATCGGGAGTGGACTTGCAGTTTTAAGTGAGATCCGAATCACTATGTGCCTCGGCATGGTATCGCACTCTGTACCCTGAAACCATTGATTGCAGTGCAACAACGCCATTGGGAAGACTCCTTTCTTTATGCACCACGTGATATAAACTAATGCACTAAGAACACTGAACTTGGTCTGCCTAATCCCTTGTGAAAGATTGTAATGTTTCACACTGAAAAGAAGCATGTGAATATGTTAGGCTTGAAAAGACATAAAACACAAGGTTTAAGAACAAGAAAATCGCTAAGTTCCAAGACATTGCAAAGTGAATCAGGGTTGTGTTATAACTTTCAATTCCAATGGTGATATTCCGAGAACTTTTTGAATCTACCACGTCCATTATATGCACTTAATCATTAAATTTTAGCTTTAGATAAAAGTATTGGAAAATAATTACATCACTTTAAGGATGACGTTTTACGCATTACACGCAAGGAAGATTTGGGAAAGCACATCTGTTAGGATTTACCCGAAGACATGTCTAGTTGTAATTGGCGCTATCGAATTCTCGGATGGAGCAAACACCATTAGGTCGAATAAATACAGATGAAGCACGGCCATGTTTGTTTTTTTAAGTCTTGCTGAACACTGTTCCCACAATCTTCTCTTTTATCAATTGCGATTGCCAGGGCATCCGGTCATTCCATTACGTGGGTTGTAGCCGCTTCTATTCTTACAGGCAATGCAATGCGTTTGCATCGAATGCGCTACCAATCACCGAACGTACTGGGTGATTGATACGAAGACTAAATAGCTATACAAATTACGGAGTGATTTCGCAAATGTCTGTGTAATTTTAGAATTGTTTCTAAACAATGACGGTACTGTATTCGCTAATTGGTAAAAAGACGATTCTGAGAATCAGTGGAATTGACCCTATGTTCTAAGCAAACACAAAATCCTACAAAAAGGTAAAACAATATCTGAACCATTAGATAAACGCAATATTGCTCTCATACTTACATTTTCCACATACTCGGTCTTCCTGCTGGCGTGGTAGTAACGTTGTCGCCTTCAAATCTAGGGTTCCGCTTCGGTACGCAGTTGAGGCACCAACTTCAAAACCATTGATCCAGTCCAGATTAGTCTATCTGTACATAAAGCGGAGTCAAAACAAACAAAAACTATGTGCTTCTGAAGTGAACTTACAGCCTTTCTGTTTCGTCACAATGTTACCATGGGATTCAGTTCAGGGTCGTTTTATTTTTACTCGATATTTTTTTTTTCTTCTTGTTATCCGTTATTGTTCACTGAAGAGCAGAGACTATAGAGAGTCTTAGGAGATTTTCAACATCGTGTTTCGTTCAGTGTGGCGCATTTTGGCAAATGCACAAAAACTGAATTACGCAAACTTTTTTTTAAAAAAATGCATGTAGCAACTTTCGTTCAGTGTGGCGCATTTTGGCAAATGCACAAAAACTGAATTACGCAATTTTTTTAAAAAAAATGCATGTAGCAACCAACTAACGTTTCCAAATGTATAAACCCCAAGCATCTCTAAATTCGTGCAAATGATAAACGATGCAAGTACTACGAACTTTTAAATCTACCCTCATTAACGCTCAAAATTTTCGATGTTCCCTCCTCCCATAACCCCGGCAAACACCCATCGGGACACTACTTTCAAGCACCTCTCAACTTGCTACTTTCCTTATAATTTTTTGTAACACTGATAGATTAGACTATTAGACTCGAAACTATTAGACTGTTGCGAAGTTACACACTCGCCGTTATAGGCATCTGCCTGCACGTTTGTAGACAAACTTCTCCCGTGCCTAGCTCCCCCTTTTTTTTGCAAGTAAAAGTTTCAAGTTTCAACAGTGCTGAGTGAACCCAGAAGTTATGATAATCTACTGCATCTGAGCTCTTTCGACCTCAAAGCTACGCTGGAATTTTCTGGAAAGAGAAAGGGACCCGCTTCCTATTCATTAACCATCGTCGAGTGTCCGCCGAGCAGGAGCTCCGAGTAGCGTCTGCCTGTTTTCACAATTCGCTTAGTAGAAGGCGACTTTACAGGACAGAGGATTCCATTAGGTCGGATTAAGAGCAGCTACGTCATAGATTATAAAAGACACATAACAGGTTAAATTGATGTTCATCTATCTCGACAACGTTGGCATGTGAACAGAGACAACAATAGCCAGGTTTGTGCTTTTTTGTTGTTTTAAGTCTATTTTCCGTAAAGATAGGGTAATGAGAACTGGACCTACAGTTTAAACTTGGATCCGAACCACTAAGTGCCTCAACCGGGTATGGAACCAGGGACCCCTTGATTAAAAGGCAACGACGTTTACACTACGCCATCAGGGAGGCCCAACAATAAGCAAGAAATGAAATCATCATTAGGTTTTATGTCTCCCTAATACCTATGTTACATTTTAATGAATATCTTTGTTCTTTTTTTATTTTGTTTTTTCAAACAGTGCTTTATCACCTCGTGATAGATTTCAATTTTTACTGGAGGTGAAGATTTGACAGTGAAAGATTACAGGTGTGTGTACACCAAACTGTAGGATTGTAGTTGACCTAGTCTGTCAAATTGTCTCTTTTCTCTTGTCTAAGCACATAGTTTTGAAACTCGAATAATTGAAATTACATTAATTACGTTAACTATGTAATTAGCTATAAATACTTTACAAATAGTCATGGCCATTTTTACAGTCGTGGATGGCAGTCAAAATGGACGTCCTTCGGGAGCTTTCATACCAAAGCGACAGGCGACTAATATCTATTGGAAACCAACCTTCAGAAATGGATGTTGCTCTGCACACCGGAGTAGCATGAATGTCGCTCGGACTGGGCCGTTTTCTTAATAGCGTGCATCGTGTCGCCTCGGTCTGTTGGTTGCTCATGATTAGCGAATGTTTTTCTACAAATTGGATAGGTCGTTTGTCACTTCGGTGTGAACTGCCCCGTGTCACTTTCTGCATCGGTCTGAAAGTTCCTTAAGTTTCACGAGACACGCAGAGAACAATTAATGAGTGCTAGACCCTTGTATTTTTATTAACTTCTCCTTCGACCTGGCGATTACCCCGGCCTTCATTTGCCGGGGATATACACGTCATAGCTTTGTGGTGTTCCTGGCGGTGTCGTGTCGTTTGCGCCGAGGCTTCTTATCGGTTCATTTCCGCCGTGACATATGTGAAGACCTTCCTTGGCTGGTTTTCCCACAATCCAGAGTGTCATCACCGCCGCGCTCACGTGTGTTTATGATCACATGGTGCATAAAGTGGACTTAAAACATAAAATCAAACGTGTGTTTATGACGTTGCAAAGCTGTGTTTCACTGAAATGTAAAACCTATTCAGAGAGTCATGACTTCTCTTTACTTATTTCAAAAGACGTTACACAGGATTACTTGTATCAATTTTATTCCACAACACAAAATACATAAATCAGCATCAGCTAGTGTTGTCCACGGGACGAGACGGGACAGGCTTTTAAAAATTCGAGACGAGACGAGATTGACCATGTGTCATGAGACAAACGAATATTTTCGAGACGAGACAGGCCAAAGTCTCGTCTCGTGGGCAACACTAGCATCAGCCTATTAACTATTGTTAAAATATTGCAAGCATTCTACAAGTACTACGTAAATATACCTTTGGAAAGCAACATAAATGTGCCAGTCTATTGCACTTAATTATTAGACTATACACTACATAAGATCGTCAAATACATGATAAATACAGTGTTATTTTTGCAAACATTATACAAGTAATAGGTACGTACGCGTATAGGCTATATAAACACAATATTTCGATACACTTGCACAACAACAATACTAACGTTATTTTAATTCTTGTAGGTATGCAAATGCTCGAAGGCATCCTCGAAGATCGCCCGAGCTCCTGCACTTCGAAAGAACACACTCAACACGTTTGTCCATTTCGATGTATTGATATTTGTGTGTCAGTGGAAACACGTTTCTTAACACCTTAAGTACTGCACTTTCAAAGTCTAGGTTGATCACTTTCGGATTAATCTCAGAACAGTAGTTCTTAATGAATGAAAAGAATCTTTGATAAGTTATTTCGGTTTTGTCCGGAAGTAAAGCATAAATAAGGAACGGCTTTCCACGCGTTGTTTCTATCATGTCCATATTCTCAGACATCTTGTCGTCTCTTTCAAGTCTCAGTTTTACATAAATTCTAATTTCCCAATGTAGATCCCTCATATATACTCTCATCTTACATTCATTTACCAATCACCTTCCTTTTCAATCGAAGATAAACACAGCTACAGCTGGGCAACGTCATAAACACACGTATGCGCGGTGGTAATGACACTCCGGATTGTGGGAAAACCCACCAAGGAAGGTCTTGACATATGTCGCGGCGGAAATGAACCGATAAGAACCCTCGGCGCAAATGACTCGGCGCAAGCGACACGGACTCGTTCATGACATGTATTACACTTATTGTTGATAATTATGCGTGTTGTAAACGGTTTACAATAGATTACAGAGACTCCATTTGCCTCGCAGGGCCAGATACAAAAAATATTGAGTTGGTGTTTTAAGTCTACTTTATGCACAGTAAGGCTAATTTGGACTGGACCTACAGTTTAAAGTGGGATCCCAATCACTGTGCAATGTGCCTCCACCGAGTATCTAAGCCGAGATCCCTTGATTACAAGGCAACGACGCCAACACTGCGCCATCGGGGAGGCCCTATATTTCACTTGAGATAATGTCATATGAAATATACTTTTTACGTTTGAAATACACCTCATTGGAAAGATAAAATGAGCGACAATTGGCTTCTTCCGTAAAGATAGACAGGATAGAGTAGTTGAGTTTTCGCTAGGATGAGCTGATTTCCTCCTGCAATAAGGGAGACAAGATGAAGTTGATTGAGCATAGGAGCGCCACTTTTGACCGTTTCCACGTCATCTGCTTTCGCGCTCCACCGCTTCGAATTTGCTTTCAAGCAAGAGGAAGTCTCGCGAGAGAAAAAGATTGAGAGTAAAAAAAATATGATGTCGTTAATATCTGTAATCTCTATGGGAAACTTTTACCTTCTCAAATGAAAAGGTGTGAAGGCCGTTCTCCAACACTCGAAAGAGAAAGATAAAAGTCTCAGGGAAATCAGTATCTTCTTCCCCTTCTTGTTCCCTGGGTTAAAGGGAATGCTGTTCACCCGTCCCTAACCTTGAGAGATGGGAAAGTTTATCATCGAGAGGACATGTCTTGAGACCAGGGCTTAAAGTGAGCTGGAACGCACCGGAACTCAGTTCCTGCTGCGACTTTGGACATCCATTTTATTTATTTCATACACTATACAAAAGTTTATTCTCTGCTACATTAATTCTTGTAAGGAATAGATGAAGAGGAAAAGAGAAGTTCATGTATTAAATTTGTCTCCTCTCGGCTGGCAGTACGGAAATTTAGAAAAAATAATATATTTTGGTGATATTCGTTTAAAATGTATATGAGAAAGTAATTCCCTGAAATGGCAGACGTGATAGATCTTCTGTTTATACAGTTTGGATACAGACAAATAATGAGCCGCGGTAGCTCAGTCGTATGTCGACCTCCGTGGAGGAGTTCTTAGGACAGCGCGCTACAATGCCAAGGGTACCGGGTTCGAATCCCGGTTCGGAAATGGATGCTAGTAGTTGATATCTACGATAACGGATGTTGCTGCGTGGGTGGTCTTTAATTTGCACGTACTTATAACTAATTTGCACGGATTTTAATTAATTCGCATGTACTTAGAACTAATTAGCATGTACTTAGAATACTTTACATTTATGTATTTGCTTAATTATAACTTTTTATGAATATATAATTATTTATTTTATGAAAAATATGTATATAGAAGGTAATTAGAGGTACTAAACGCTATGCATATGGTTTTATATTCATTACTGCAAAGTATGTAATGTATAAATCGATAATAATTAATGTTTATAATATTGAAAATAAGTTTTTATGGTTTATGAACTGCTATGAGAGGTGTTAATGGTACGAAAGAAGACGGTCCCGGTACTCGAACCCGCGATATGTAACGGTAATATTTATTGTGTACTATGTAATAATGTTATATCGCATGTAATATATTGAGCGGAGACGAACTATGCATAACGTGTGAGCTGAGTCTGATGCCAGACAGACAAGGGTGAACTCCGCGCAGGTAGAGGAGAAAGGAATTTGGGGAGTGTGCGTTCAAGGTCAAATGACGTCACAACGTTAGAACAAAGAAGGAATCTGATTCACCAATCAGAGAACGCGTCGGTAGATTTTCTGAACCGGTTTTTCCAAGGTTAACCAGTACGCAAGAACAGGAGAAAGGTATGCAACGCTGTAGGGCATGGGAAGGGTTTGATCCAGACAACAAAGGATGTCTGGAAATGCACAGCAATGGTCAAATCTCTGAAGCTATGCGTCGCTTGTAGAACCGGTTTCCGCCGCCAATTAATATTCCGCTCAGGTTTGCCTCCAAGGCACAGGACGCTTTAGCGCAGGGTTTTTTATCTGTACTATGAAGAAGGGAGAGCTATTAGGGACGGGGCCTACAGTTTTCACCATTTGCTTTTATTACGGGGTAACGAACCTAGGACCCTTTGATTATTGATTTAGGTAGTAAATGTATGTTACTGTGTGCTATTTAACTTAATTTTGAGTTTATTTTTTACCAAACTTTGACTTTATGTCAAATTTTTTACAAGTTTTTATGTATTTTTACAAAAATAACACTATTTGTACTAAACAGCAACATTTTTTATTAAATTTTGGACTCACAAAGACATTTTTTCAACTTTTAACTTATTATTTTACAACTTTATGTTAATTTTTACCAAAATAACACTATTTGTACTATTCAGGCAACATTTTTTATTAAATTTTGTATTTACAAAGAGATTTTTTCAACTTTTAATTTATTATTTACAACTTTATATTAATTTTTTACCAAAATAACACTATTTGTACTAATCAGCAACATTTTTTATTAAATTTTGGACTCACAAAGAGATTTTTTCAACTTTTAATTTATTATTTACAAGTTTATGCCTATTTTTTTTACTCAAATAACACAATTCTATCTGTTCAGGAAAGACTTTTAGTTACATTTTCGACACACAAAGTGTGTGTTCTCAACTTCTATCTGTTTATTTCACAAGTTTAGGCTTATTATTACCAAAATAACAGAATTCTATCTGTTCAGGAAAGATTTTTAGTTACATTTTCGACACACAAAGTGTGTGTTCTCAACTTTTATTTGTTTATTTCACAAGTTTAGCCTAATATTTACTCAAATGACACTATTTATATTATTCAGGCACCATTTTTATTACATTTTGAACTCTCAAAGACACACACACACACACACACACACACACAGAGAGAGAGAGAGAGAGAGAGAGAGAGAGAGAGAGAGAGAGAGAGAGAGAGAGATTTTTCCCAAGTTTACAGGATTATTCTCTAGTTTACTCAAATAACACGATTTGAACGTGTTTTTTTTATTACATTTTGGACACACACACACACACACATCCACACACACGCACACACAGAGAGAGAAAGAGAGAGAGATTTTTTCCAAGTTTACAGGATTATTCTCTAATTTTACCAAGGGGACTATAACTGGACGTTTATTTTCCCCCTTAAATATAACAATATAATGACAAATCACAGGACAAGACGATGCTAGCAGATGACTATGTGGCTTTTAAGTCCATCTGCCAAACTTTTTAGTATGCTATTTAGCCTTATAGTTTTTATTCAGGGTAATTTTCAAGTATTACTGACTTTTTGAGTGATAGACTTAATATCAGGGGTTATTTGTATCTGTTATATAATGCGAGTTTTATTTTTACTACAATTATGACTAAATTCCACTGACTGAAGATTAAAGCTTAGACTCTAAAGGGGCTATTTAACATGTATAGTGACAATTCATAGGACAATATGAACCTTACAGAGGCTTGTAGGAGGCATAGGAACACATGCCAGAGCTTTATTAGACTGCAAGAAGCACTTACAAGGAGTACTGCGAGGAAACGAAGTTGATTTTTTTGAGTCCTTTACCAGTTACACAGCCAATATTTGATATTTTGACACACAAAGTGTGTCTTGTCTAGTTTTGTCTATTTATTTCACAATTTTATGTAATTTTTTTATTCCAATAACACAATTTTAACTATTCAGGCAACATTTTTGTTGCAATTTGGACTTACAAAGAGATTTTTTTAAATCTTTGTATTAAATTTTCTATTTATTGCGTTTTGTATCTCACATTCGATATTACAAAGTTCTAAGGTGTGTATAATATTTCAAAGTATTTTCAGGGTGTATTTGTTAATGCATTTTGATAATAACTATTAGGTTTTTGAATGAACTAATGTTAAGAAAACGCGTCGGTTTTATTTCATCCAATTAGAAAACGTGTTGATTTTATTTCAACCAATCAGAGAAGGCGTCAGTTTTGCTTATGAGGTATAAAAACTGCGTAAAAGCAAGCAGAAGCTATTTTGAGAAGTATTTGTGAAGCATTGTGTCAGAGAAGACATCAAGTTGTGATTATTGGGCGTGAGTTTCAGACCAAGAACTCAAGAGAAGCTATAATTAAGGTAAATGATTTTTATTATGTAGCGTTTTTTAAATAATATGTAAATGCTAATATTGAAACGAAGAAAACGGCAATACAAACCAAAAAGAATATGCGTAATGTGAACAAGTACTACAACTATTTTTCTTTTTTTCAGGTGCTTCTAATTTTGTATGTGTGACTGAAAGGGACCATTAGTGAAAGATGGCGTTTTCAACCTCCACAAACAAGGCTAACCACACTACGGTGAGTACCTCGCAAGAGATTTTACCACTGGAATGTATATTTCTCCACTAGTTTTTGAAATAATATATAAATCCAGAAAACAAAGAAACGAAAAAAGCAAATACAGAAATGAATATGCGTAATATAAACAAGTACTACAACTATGTTTCTATTTTTCAGGTGTTCTTATTTGTGTATCTGTGAGTGGAAGGGTCTGTTACTGGAAATAACGCCAACAAAGTAACCGACAAGGACATGAGTCAAATAATTGCATCATGTCCATGTTTTTCCAATTATATCTATAAGGATTGTGTGTTGGAGACTTTGAAGAGGTATACACCTGGCAAGTATATTATATGCTGGGGATGTTATTCTAAACAAGGCAACCAACTAGCCCACGATTGTGTAGTTAACCATTTCTACGAGTGTGAGTGCGTATGCTGTAAAGATGAAGATTTACTCTCTGAACGTTATTTTACTTGCCAAGGAGAACGCTGTTTGAATAAATGCCAACGATGTGTTAAGTGGATGTGCGAGAGAATCCATTATTATTTACAGGATTTGGATAACACAAAACATATTTTTGATTTTTATATTACTAACCATGAGGATGTTGCGGATGCTTTGACGGCACACGAGGTACAGACAGAATACAAAGTTTTTTATAGTGTGTTATGTGAAATTTCAAACAATATCGAACTAGTGAAAACTCTTATAGATCCTATACGCTCAGCAGAGCTTACTTATGGTAGCACAGGATTTTTGTGAGAGTTGAATAGAGACTGACTAATAACAGCGAAAATGGTGCAATACATTATTGATGTACAAGGATTTATTTATAACAGAAAATTTATATTGCGTGAGATTTGTGTGAGTTCTACAAATTTGGACACTGTGTATTATGCGCTTGTGAGTGTTCCCGATTATTTCAAAGAGAACAAAGAATCGCGCTGGGTTAAAGACAATCTCCATGCATTAATGTATGATATTCCTTGTGGATGTGAAATATACTATGTCCGGAGGGCAGTTAGGAACTTGAACTGTCAAGGTGGTACATTTTTCTGCAAAGGAAAATCCCAAATTATCAAAGATTTATTTAATATTGATAACATTGTTGATTTACAAACTGTAAACTGTCCATCCCTTAAGAATTTGTATATGTTTCAAGGAGGATTGTGCAAGTATCATTCTGATACTTCTCCCCCAGCTGAACAAGGTTGCGCATTCAGAAATGTTCAAAGACTTGTATGTTGGTACAATAATAAAAATATTAATGTGTAATGTATTTTAGTGCTAATAATAAAGATTTGTGAAAAAGAAATGTTTTCTATGTTGTTATTTAGTTTTAAAGCCTTTATTCAAGGTATTTTCAAGTATTACTGGTTTTTTGGCTGCATCAACACATGGGTTATTTTTATTTGGTTTATTATACGAGGCTACAATCACTATATGTCTATGAGGACTAAAATCCACTGATTGAACCTTAAAGCTTAGGCTTACTATGTATATTGATTAAACACAGGACAACACGAATCGTACAGAGGATTGTAGGAGGCATAGGCCCACACGCCAGAGCCTTATTAGCCTGCAAGAACAACTTGTATGTTGAATTGTGACTGTTTAGCAATAATATTTATAAAGTTTAAATCATTTTCATTAGATTACATATATATTTTGGATTCAAATAAAACACTCAAGTTAAGTTTTTTAAGTTTATTTTTATTTAATATACAAATATAGAATATATCAAATTTACATATATGAAAAGTACTCTACCAAAGAGCAAAAGTCACATAGGGATTACGATTTAGCCGATGCTGAAATTCTTCCATGAGGGATTTGTAGTAAGAGAGAAATTTTTGACACTGTTTAAAGTTGAGGGTGACTCCACCAGAGATGCTGGTGATTTCCACTTTTATATTTTCTCCACTGCCTTCGAAGGTGAAGTAAAGTTCTCCTATAATGTTTATAGATCTGAATCTGTCTTTTTGTGTGGGGAATCTGTTTTTGTAAGTGTCGAAGATCACATCTGATTTGTAGACGCATGATGGGTACTCTTCTTTATTTAGGACAATGTATTTTTTTCATGTTTCAAAATCAATTCAGTGTCTGCGAAAGTACCTCGAATAATGATATCCATGTTGGCATCGATGATGAATCTGGTTTCTAGTTTTATGTTGTTCATTTGGTGGGTGCCTCTGATAGACTGCATTTTGGTTTGGTATCAATAAAAAGTTTTAAAAATATGCAACTAGTGCTACAAAAGGAACGGAAATTATCGACAATTTCTGGATTATAACTAAAATTCAGTTTGCCTTTTACATATCCAATATTTACAGACCAACACTAACTAGACTTCGATTTATATAAATGTAGCAGGAACTATATTTCTGAGAACCAAACTATATTAGGATTATATGTTAAACTTATACAAAACCAGATTATTCTATGTAAGTATATTTATATTGACTGGATTATTTAACAGATCAAACAGAAAGAAGGCAAAATCCACTAAACGTAGGTGATTGCATGAAAATAACTAGGTCAAGGAGTGACCAACAGTGAGCTGAGGTTATATATAGAGGGTCGCTCTTCATAATTCTTACCTTCGCTGGATCGGCGAAGGAACGCACTTGTGGGCGGTAGAACCTGAATGGGCTCCACCAAGACATCGGAGACTCGAAGCAGATGTCTTGGTGGATGAACCCAAGTAGGGTCATAGGCGCTAGGGTCAATTTGGTCATTTCTTCTTGTATGAGGAACCAATTTGGCCAACTCCCCAAATTAACTTACATTGCTTATAACTAATTAAATTTGAAGAAAAATTATAATCTCTTAGACTGTAAACATATTTTATATTTAGGCTGCACAAGATCCAATGATAAAATTAAAAAATACTAACCGCCCAGACAGGGACTCGAACCCTGGACAGATAGGTTAAAACCCTAATGCTATACCAACTAAGCTATCTGAGCACAAGGTATTCTTTTTGAAAAGTTAGTTATGTTAAGAAATATCATTTGAGAACTCGTTTGGTCTGGGTCGACAGAGAAGGAGACAGCATTTCCAAAATTTTACAGACTGGATGTATTTTACCACCACTATAGAGGTCTTTACTATATGTAATTCGAAACGCTAGAGTTCAGTTAGCTTTCAAAATTGAGGTTACATAGTACAATATGTTGAAGATTTTGTGTTTGGCACACTTAACAAGTTACACTTATATCCATTTCAGGACAAATAATGCTAAAACTCTCAAATTTACTGTCAACTCATCAACTACTAGCAAAGCTTTAGTATTATATGTCCGTAATTAGATATAGTGTAACTTGTTATGCGTGAAAACCTCAATTTAAGTTAATTTGGGGAGTTGGCCAAATTGGTTCCTCATACAAGAAGAAATGACCAAATTGACCCTAGCGCCTATGACCCTACTTGGGTTCATCCACCAAGACATCTGCTTCGAGTCTCCGATGTCTTGGTGGAGCCCATTCAGGTTCTACCGCCCACAAGTGCGTTCCTTCGCCGATCCAGCGAAGGTAAGAATTATGAAGAGCGACCCTCTATATATAACCTCAGCTCACTGTTGGTCACTCCTTGACCTAGTTATTTTCATGCAATCACCTACGTTTAGTGGATTTTGCCTTCTTTCTGTTTGATCTGTTAAATAATCCAGTCAATATAAATATACTTACATAGAATAATCTGGTTTTGTATAAGTTTAACATATAATCCTAATATAGTTTGGTTCTCAGAAATATAGTTCCTGCTACATTTATATAAATCGAAGTCTAGTTAGTGTTGGTCTGTAAATATTGGATATGTAAAAGGCAAACTGAATTTTAGTTATAATCCAGAAATTGTCGATAATTTCCGTTCCTTTTGTAGCACTAGTTGCATATTTTTAAAACTTTTTATTGATACCAAACCAAAATGCAGTCTATCAGAGGCACCCACCAAATGAACAACATAAAACTAGAAACCAGATTCATCATCGATGCCAACATGGATATCATTATTCGAGGTACTTTCGCAGACACTGAATTGATTTTGAAACATGAAAAAAATACATTGTCCTAAATAAAGAAGAGTACCCATCATGCGTCTACAAATCAGATGTGATCTTCGACACTTACAAAAACAGATTCCCCACACAAAAAGACAGATTCAGATCTATAAACATTATAGGAGAACTTTACTTCACCTTCGAAGGCAGTGGAGAAAATATAAAAGTGGAAATCACCAGCATCTCTGGTGGAGTCACCCTCAACTTTAAACAGTGTCAAAAATTTCTCTCTTACTACAAATCCCTCATGGAAGAATTTCAGCATCGGCTAAATCGTAATCCCTATGTGACTTTTGCTCTTTGGTAGAGTACTTTTCATATATGTAAATTTGATATATTCTATATTTGTATATTAAATAAAAATAAACTTAAAAAACTTAACTTGAGTGTTTTATTTGAATCCAAAATATATATGTAATCTAATGAAAATGATTTAAACTTTATAAATATTATTGCTAAACAGTCACAATTCAACATACAAGTTGTTCTTGCAGGCTAATAAGGCTCTGGCGTGTGGGCCTATGCCTCCTACAATCCTCTGTACGATTCGTGTTGTCCTGTGTTTAATCAATATACATAGTAAGCCTAAGCTTTAAGGTTCAATCAGTGGATTTTAGTCCTCATAGACATATAGTGATTGTAGCCTCGTATAATAAACCAAATAGAAATAACCCATGTGTTGATGCAGCCAAAAAACCAGTAATACTTGAAAATACCTTGAATAAAGGCTTTAAAACTAAATAACAACATAGAAAACATTTCTTTTTCACAAATCTTTATTATTAGCACTAAAATACATTACACATTAATATTTTTATTATTGTACCAACATACAAGTCTTTGAACATTTCTGAATGCGCAACCTTGTTCAGCTGGGGGAGAAGTATCAGAATGATACTTGCACAATCCTCCTTGAAACATGTACAAATTCTTAAGGGATGGACAGTTTACAGTTTGTAAATCAACAATGTTATCAATATTAAATAAATCTTTGATAATTTGGGATTTTCCTTTGCAGAAAAATGTACCACCTTGACAGTTCAAGTTCCTAACTGCCCTCCGGACATAGTATATTTCACATCCACAAGGAATATCATACATTAATGCATGGAGATTGTCTTTAACCCAGCGCGATTCTTTGTTCTCTTTGAAATAATCGGGAACACTCACAAGCGCATAATACACAGTGTCCAAATTTGTAGAACTCACACAAATCTCACGCAATATAAATTTTCTGTTATAAATAAATCCTTGTACATCAATAATGTATTGCACCATTTTCGCTGTTATTAGTCAGTCTCTATTCAACTCTCACAAAAATCCTGTGCTACCATAAGTAAGCTCTGCTGAGCGTATAGGATCTATAAGAGTTTTCACTAGTTCGATATTGTTTGAAATTTCACATAACACACTATAAAAAACTTTGTATTCTGTCTGTACCTCGTGTGCCGTCAAAGCATCCGCAACATCCTCATGGTTAGTAATATAAAAATCAAAAATATGTTTTGTGTTATCCAAATCCTGTAAATAATAATGGATTCTCTCGCACATCCACTTAACACATCGTTGGCATTTATTCAAACAGCGTTCTCCTTGGCAAGTAAAATAACGTTCAGAGAGTAAATCTTCATCTTTACAGCATACGCACTCACACTCGTAGAAATGGTTAACTACACAATCGTGGGCTAGTTGGTTGCCTTGTTTAGAATAACATCCCCAGCATATAATATACTTGCCAGGTGTATACCTCTTCAAAGTCTCCAACACACAATCCTTATAGATATAATTGGAAAAACATGGACATGATGCAATTATTTGACTCATGTCCTTGTCGGTTACTTTGTTGGCGTTATTTCCAGTAACAGACCCTTCCACTCACAGATACACAAATAAGAACACCTGAAAAATAGAAACATAGTTGTAGTACTTGTTTATATTACGCATATTCATTTCTGTATTTGCTTTTTTCGTTTCTTTGTTTTCTGGATTTATATATTATTTCAAAAACTAGTGGAGAAATATACATTCCAGTGGTAAAATCTCTTGCGAGGTACTCACCGTAGTGTGGTTAGCCTTGTTTGTGGAGGTTGAAAACGCCATCTTTCACTAATGGTCCCTTTCAGTCACACATACAAAATTAGAAGCACCTGAAAAAAAGAAAAATAGTTGTAGTACTTGTTCACATTACGCATATTCTTTTTGGTTTGTATTGCCGTTTTCTTCGTTTCAATATTAGCATTTACATATTATTTAAAAAACGCTACATAATAAAAATCATTTACCTTAATTATAGCTTCTCTTGAGTTCTTGGTCTGAAACTCACGCCCAATAATCACAACTTGATGTCTTCTCTGACACAATGCTTCACAAATACTTCTCAAAATAGCTTCTGCTTGCTTTTACGCAGTTTTTATACCTCATAAGCAAAACTGACGCCTTCTCTGATTGGTTGAAATAAAATCAACACGTTTTCTAATTGGATGAAATAAAACCGACGCGTTTTCTTAACATTAGTTCATTCAAAAACCTAATAGTTATTATCAAAATGCATTAACAAATACACCCTGAAAATACTTTGAAATATTATACACACCTTAGAACTTTGTAATATCGAATGTGAGATACAAAACGCAATAAATAGAAAATTTAATACAAAGATTTAAAAAAATCTCTTTGTAAGTCCAAATTGCAACAAAAATGTTGCCTGAATAGTTAAAATTGTGTTATTGGAATAAAAAAATTACATAAAATTGTGAAATAAATAGACAAAACTAGACAAGACACACTTTGTGTGTCAAAATATCAAATATTGGCTGTGTAACTGGTAAAGGACTCAAAAAAATCAACTTCGTTTCCTCGCAGTACTCCTTGTAAGTGCTTCTTGCAGTCTAATAAAGCTCTGGCATGTGTTCCTATGCCTCCTACAAGCCTCTGTAAGGTTCATATTGTCCTATGAATTGTCACTATACATGTTAAATAGCCCCTTTAGAGTCTAAGCTTTAATCTTCAGTCAGTGGAATTTAGTCATAATTGTAGTAAAAATAAAACTCGCATTATATAACAGATACAAATAACCCCTGATATTAAGTCTATCACTCAAAAAGTCAGTAATACTTGAAAATTACCCTGAATAAAAACTATAAGGCTAAATAGCATACTAAAAAGTTTGGCAGATGGACTTAAAAGCCACATAGTCATCTGCTAGCATCGTCTTGTCCTGTGATTTGTCATTATATTGTTATATTTAAGGGGGAAAATAAACGTCCAGTTATAGTCCCCTTGGTAAAATTAGAGAATAATCCTGTAAACTTGGAAAAAATCTCTCTCTCTTTCTCTCTCTGTGTGTGCGTGTGTGTGGATGTGTGTGTGTGTGTGTGTCCAAAATGTAATAAAAAAAACACGTTCAAATCGTGTTATTTGAGTAAACTAGAGAATAATCCTGTAAACTTGGAAAAAATCTCTCTCTCTCTCTCTCTCTCTCTCTCTCTCTCTCTCTCTCTCTCTCTCTCTCTGTGTGTGTGTGTGTGTGTGTGTGTGTGTCTTTGAGAGTTCAAAATGTAATAAAAATGGTGCCTGAATAATATAAATAGTGTCATTTGAGTAAATATTAGGCTAAACTTGTGAAATAAACAAATAAAAGTTGAGAACACACACTTTGTGTGTCGAAAATGTAACTAAAAATCTTTCCTGAACAGATAGAATTGTGTTATTTTGGTAATAATAAGCCTAAACTTGTGAAATAAACAGATAGAAGTTGAGAACACACACTTTGTGTGTCGAAAATGTAACTAAAAGTCTTTCCTGAACAGATAGAATTGTGTTATTTGAGTAAAAAAAATAGGCATAAACTTGTAAATAATAAATTAAAAGTTGAAAAAATCTCTTTGTAAATACAAAATTTAATAAAAAATGTTGCCTGAATAGTACAAATAGTGTTATTTTGGTAAAAATTAACATAAAGTTGTAAAATAATAAGTTAAAAGTTGAAAAAATGTCTTTGTGAGTCCAAAATTTAATAAAAAATGTTGCTGATTAGTACAAATAGTGTTACTTTGGTAAAAAATTAATATAAAGTTGTAAATAATAAATTAAAAGTTGAAAAAATCTCTTTGTAAATACAAAATTTAATAAAAAATGTTGCCTGAATAGTACAAATAGTGTTATTTTGGTAAAAATTAACATAAAGTTGTAAAATAATAAGTTAAAAGTTGAAAAAATGTCTTTGTGAGTCCAAAATTTAATAAAAAATGTTGCTGATTAGTACAAATAGTGTTATTTTTGTAAAAATACATAAAAACTTGTAAAAAATTTGACATAAAGTCAAAGTTTGGTAAAAAATAAACTCAAAATTAAGTTAAATAGCACACAGTAACATACATTTACTACCTAAATCAATAATCAAAGGGTCCTAGGTTCGTTACCCCGTAATAAAAGCAAATGGTGAAAACTGTAGGCCCCGTCCCTAATAGCTCTCCCTTCTTCATAGTACAGATAAAAAACCCTGCGCTAAAGCGTCCTGTGCCTTGGAGGCAAACCTGAGCGGAATATTAATTGGCGGCGGAAACCGGTTCTACAAGCGACGCATAGCTTCAGAGATTTGACCATTGCTGTGCATTTCCAGACATCCTTTGTTGTCTGGATCAAACCCTTCCCATGCCCTACAGCGTTGCATACCTTTCTCCTGTTCTTGCGTACTGGTTAACCTTGGAAAAACCGGTTCAGAAAATCTACCGACGCGTTCTCTGATTGGTGAATCAGATTCCTTCTTTGTTCTAACGTTGTGACGTCATTTGACCTTGAACGCACACTCCCCAAATTCCTTTCTCCTCTACCTGCGCGGAGTTCACCCTTGTCTGTCTGGCATCAGACTCAGCTCACACGTTATGCATAGTTCGTCTCCGCTCAATATATTACATGCGATATAACATTATTACATAGTACACAATAAATATTACCGTTACATATCGCGGGTTCGAGTACCGGGACCGTCTTCTTTCGTACCATTAACACCTCTCATAGCAGTTCATAAACCATAAAAACTTATTTTCAATATTATAAACATTAATTATTATCGATTTATACATTACATACTTTGCAGTAATGAATATAAAACCATATGCATAGCGTTTAGTACCTCTAATTACCTTCTATATACATATTTTTCATAAAATAAATAATTATATATTCATAAAAAGTTATAATTAAGCAAATACATAAATGTAAAGTATTCTAAGTACATGCTAATTAGTTCTAAGTACATGCGAATTAATTAAAACCCGTGCAAATTAGTTATAAGTACGTGCAAATTAAAGACCACCCACGCAGCAACATCCGTTATCGTAGATATCAACTGCTGATGCTTGTGTTTGTCCCAATAAGAATACAGATAAATTAGAGAAAATTGATATATGTGAAAATGAGAAAAAGTTTAAAACGGGAATACTACCGCTTAGGTGTATTCCTTTAAAATAAAAAAAGTCGTTATGACGTCTGACTACCATGCGAAAGACCCGGGTTCGATCCCCGGGCGGAGGAGAACCAGGATTTTTTCCACCTGTTCAAGCGGCTCCGTCACCCACCCAGCGTCGTATAAAGTGGGTACCTGGAAGAAACTCTGGGTGGTAAAGGCAGCCAGGAGCGTGGTGCTGATCGCATCACCCCCACCTTCGGCTTTAATCGAGAAAGTCTGGGGCCCTAACTTTACACCCCCTATACGCCTTCATGGCGTCGTGCAAAGGACAGGGGAGCACTTTACTTTATCTACAGGAAAATAATAATAGGAACCTTTTTATTTTAACATACATTATTATTATTATTATTATTAACATTTTTATTATTAATGTCAGTAGTAGTAGTACTCATGTATATTCATTTGTGGTTGACGTTCAGGCTATTGACTGAAATCACTTTACGCACTGCTTGAGACTTCGAGTCAGGCGTGCGGAGGAAAAGGTATGTTTGTTTACACGACGACGTTTCTGCATTCTAGATGATGACCAATATATTCCATTCATTTATTTGCAGTGTCCTTTTCTCTCAATCATTCTTCATTACAATTGACTTTCTTAGATATTGTTTTTATTATTTATTTAGATATAAATGAAAGAAACATTACACAAATTGGTACATACACACAAAAGAACATTTGTGCCTATCGCTCACTAGAGCGCCCTGAACCCTGCCACCCAGAAGAATATTTCTACTTCCAATTAAATCAAAGGGTGAAACTCCTCCCACTCCAGTGCGCCTCTCCGAAGCGAGAGGAATAATGTGGGGAATTTGATGGAAGAAATCTGGAGGTTTCTAGAGGAGAATTCTTTTTTCTGGTTCCTCCGAATGCGCTCCCGCGTAATTCCGACTGTCAACAAAATTAAAATGCTATAATTCCCAACACACGGTAGTTGGGAATGGCTTACCTCTCCAAAAGAAGCATTGAATACATTTCGGAGCTTCATAGCGGGCAAAAAGCTCAGCATTCTTTGTTCATCCGTCCTTGTGCCAGAGCGTGTTGAGTGTTGGACTCACAACCTCGCTACCGACGATCCCAGGTCGAGTGTGGGTGTGCGTATAAATCTTAACGCCCACTACAGGGAAACGCGCGGAAGGGAAGTGTTTCCCCGCGTCTCAGTGGCCGTCAAGCTTAAGTTTGTGAGTGTCCTTCCATCAATTCTAATCATCATTCATCCTCATCGCCGCGACTAGCCTTGTTCAATCGCATTATAAATTCAGAATGCTGTAGGTTCCTCTATGGAACTGCCTGTGCAGGTATGAACAGACAGCGTGAAAATGATGAGAAAGACTCTTGAGGGATCTGTCCATCCACTGCCGGAGTGACTCTGGTTGGAATTGCGGAAGTCGGAAAGACAGGAAAAGAACAAGACAGGGAAGTGGCCGGAAAAGAGCCAGATCATTATGAAGGAAAATATTAATTTGTACTCTCCCATGTTGCTCATTAATAGGTAAAATATATTTGTATTTTCTTAATTTTAATTTCGTGTTAGTGTCAAGATAACAAGATAAATGATTTTTCTACCTCGAAGGAGGAGAGGCTTTATTTCTCTTGCGATTATCTTCGAACACACAGGTGAAATTTTAGCTTCAGGATAAATAGTTAAAAGGTAAAGTTTGGAAGCTTTGATCGATAACTTGAATTTTTTAAACCCACGTGTAATGTTGGTTCTCTCTTTACCTAAAGTTTTGATATACTTGAGAGTTTGAAGAAGGTTGCCCATCTCTGTGAACTTGCATTGTCCCTGTGTAGAACGATGATGTTTCTGTAAAAAAAATCCTGAATTCGAAGACCTGATTGCTGGAAGCTGCTGTTAGTTCATTCTGCATTTATGCAACAAGATCTGGATTAGAGAAGGGAGGCGGGAGGAATTTGGACGTCCAGCCATGGGCCTCGATCATCAATGGAAAAGGGAAATAACTTTGAACAGGGGTGCGAAATACCAAAATAAGATTTCAAAATTGACGGAAAATATGAGAAACAATTAACCATTTGAAAAACGTTAACTTTTAACAATGAATTAATGGCTGTGATTTGTGGCAAATTTTGCTTTGTTTGTAGTTTCGGACTAATTAAGCACAGGAAACTGACGTATTATGCATCACCAATGACGAGAGAACAAAATCGTCAGTAATTATCAAATAATCATATAGAAAGAGTACTTGGATGTAGAATGTGGATTTGCCATCTTAAACCTGGCGATTCTCCAATTACTTGTAGTAATAAAGAGATTCAAGGTTCGATATCAGGTGGAGGCACATTTCATATCTAGTCTCGATTAGCCTAACTTACTACATAGTAGGCATATAAGACAAACCTTTACTTATTTGACCTTCTAAACCACAACTCTCCTTTTTGTAATTAGTTCGATGTTAAGCAGCCTAGATAAAACCGATGATGATGATTGATGGATGGTAAATTGATGAAACAGATAATGGAACAAACGCCGAGGATTGAAATCTGCCATCAGTGGTTTTAGAGTACGTTACGATAACCATACAGTCATGGAGGCTGGAGAAAACATTCTTATGGCTGCCTTAACGCATATTCATGTAACTTTTAAATTATAAAATGAGAACAATAATGTGTTTATTGAGCTGAGGGTAAATTTTGTTAACTTACGAGTAACTTAGGTCTTCGTGAATGGTCTGAAGCAAAAAATATTTCTCGGAAATTTGTAATTAGAGCCGCTAATTGGTCTTCAGGTTCTGCTTTCCCTGAAGCATTCACCTGCAGGCCAAGTACCGCAACTAAGTGAAAATAATTTGCAATCCAATTCATCCGCAGGTGCTTCCGTTTACAAGCGATTCTGCGCTAACGCCCTTGTCATGCATTGGTGGAACTTCTGCCTTATGGAATGAAAATGGTAATTCAAGAAGGTGGGTCGTTAGCGAAGAGCTTGTTTCTTGCAGCCAAAGTTTATTTTCTCAATTCATCGGGAGCTGTTCTGCGAAGCGTCTCCCTTTGAAAGGATCTTTCCCGGGTCGCTAGGTTTCTAGCGAAGTAACAAGCTTCAAATGAGCCAAAGGTGAGCCCGGATGTTGCTTTGGGAATTCGCCGCTTTTTGGAAGGTAATGCCTACAGATTTTCTGCGACGTTATCAGAAACACATTCCTAAAGTATTTTGTTACCAAATCTAGGCCGATGTCACAAACAGTGATATGCATCTAACAATTACAGCTTAACATCCAGCTATGTAAACAACATCAAGCGTAGGATTTGATTGCCGATTGAGTAATGGTTTTCACAATTTGTACAGGAAGATGTGGGAACCGTCTACAATACCGGAAATGATTATACAGTGCGTTAATTTTGGCTCTGGGCCGAGATAGTGTGTGAATAACTTTGAACAACTCTTATAACACAGGTTAGTAACCGTTATGCAATATAAATATAATTGTCTACATGCTAAAGATGCGTGTGTGTAAATAAGCGAGACATTCGGGGACGAAGATGCCGGCATCTGCACCATGTCACGCGCTATCCCTGCCCAGAGCCAAAACGAACGCACTTAGAAATGGCTAGAAGTTTGGGGAAAACTATATTTTTAAAGTTGCAGAAAGTCTCAATTTAAGGGAATTTATTTTCTGAAAAGGAGGTTACACCGATAGCGCAGTGGTAACGGCGTCGCGTTGTTAGCATAGGGTCCCAGGTGCAATACCCGGCGGAGGCACATAGTGCTTCGGCTTACGCTTTAAACTGTAGATCCAGTCCAGATTAGCCATTGTGTGCATAAAGTGGACTCAAGAACAAACTATTTGAATCAATCAATCTGTCGTAAATTTTGAAAAAAAAATGTACTGCAGAATGAATTATTGGTCATAAAGCTTTGATATAACATTTTCAATAAAAAATTGTTTCCTTGCATATTGTACCCTGTTTGTGTAGGAGTTTGTTTTTCTTCGTATGCTGAAGGTTCGAGTTGCTGTTTAAAGTCCATTTTATACACAGTAGCTAATCGGCACTGGACCTACAGTTTAAAGTCAGATCCGATTCACTATGTGCCTTCACTTGGTATCGAACCCGGAAGCGCTTGGTATTCTATGGGTAAGCAGCGAAAATTATTTCGAAATTGCTATTCGTGGTCATTTTTTGCGTATTTTTAGGTATTAAGGGCATAATTGCATCAATATTTTGTTAGAATTTGGTGTATATAAATCCTCAGGCTGGCTACGATTTTAAAGCAACAAATATTGCTCCTTAACTTTTCCTCTATCTATACAGATAAGAGGAAAAGTGAAAAATGTAGATATGTCTTTTATTACTTACCAAATAGGACTCTCAAGCCCTTACCGGGACTCCTACCACGAACTTTTGAATTCAAGCACTCAACGCTTTCTTATACCAAAAACACATTGTGAGAGCAGTGTTGCATACTATTATTGAATTCATAGCACGCGAGTTTTTCAATACATTTTATACTTTAGCGAGAAAAAGTCACCCACTCTATAGGTGCAATTTACTCTCCACCCATATCTAAAGCAACGCCTCTGTATATTAACAAATTCTGACAGGATGTCAAATATTGATCATAAGAAGTTGATGCGACAAAACGGCTGGTGAGAGGTACGCTGCATCAATATGCCAGGGCGGAAAGAGAATTTCAATTTTCTTAGTACGTGTTGGCAATCAGAATCCTTTGAAATTTATTTCCAAGTTTCAGACAGAGAAGTGGCGCTTTTCGTTCATGGGACCGAAAAAGATGTCAAAGGAAATGAAAGGAAATTAGGACTGTTTTTCCTGGTGCTTCTTCTAAGGTAACAACGCGACCGTGAAAAATGTATACTTATTGGATGTACACATTCAAATCCAAGGTCTCTTCAATGTGTGAATGTTCTGTCTGTTTTTTGTTTTTTTTTAGCAGAAAGCTCAGTAATCAGTCCAATCTAATAGAATTACGTGCATTGCAGTTGAACAGTTGAACTTAAGGAAGAGGTTCTGTAGCATAGGAGCAGCTAGAACTTCATATTTGGGTGTGCACAAAGAAAAAAAATGAGGTCTTGCACCTTTTTAATAGCATATTTTGCAACACAATCACTTGGCTCTTTAACTGGACTGATATTTGTAAAGAAATATAAATTCACTAAATGACAGTGTTGGAAATTTCTGAATATATATGTAGTAGAAAAAAATCAAATTGCATAGAAATTACACACACACAAAATGTTCATAAATGTTACAAACAAATACATCAAAATACACGTCATCTATAACAAGAGACGTCTGTCAAAGGGTACAATGTTCTTAAACTCATCAATAACTTCATTTACATCAAAAGACTAAGCTTTTTCCTGTTCCACAAATAGTGCTACGCCCTTTGATGGTACGTACTTAAATGTTATTTACCACGGCTATAGAAATTCTTAATCTCAGGGGATAGGTTCTTTATTCGAGAATTCCAAATAAGAAAGCGTTTTATAGCCAAGAGGATATAGTTAAATGCGGATCTATATTCTGAAAACTGTACACAATACAGAGAAAATATATACATTGAAATATATATATATATGCTGATTCCAAATTTACGTCGGTTATATTCTTCTTGAAAGGAAATCTTCTTTTCTTCCTTCTATTTTGGAAAAGGCTTCTTCTTCTTTTTATTTTTTGAAAAGACTTCTTCTTCTTTTTCTTCTCTTTGATTTGGGAAAAGGCTTCTTCTTCTTTTCCTTCTTCTTCTTTCTTCTTTCTATTTTTGGAAAATACTTCTTCCTTTTCTTCTCTTTGATTTTGGAAAATGCTTCTTCTTCTTTTCTTCCTTCTATTTTGGGAAAAGGCTTCTTCTTCTTTTCCTCCTATTTTGGAAAAGGCTTCTTCTTCTTTTCCTCCTTCTATTTTGGAAAAGGCTGCTTCTTGTTTTCTTTCTTCTAATTCATTTTCTTTCCTTTTAAAGCGTAATCTTATTTATTACATATATGCGCTCGCTTTCCCCACTTCTTTGGCAACTACGCAAGCTATACTTATAGAAAGAGTAGGGTCGACTAAACTGACAATAGCGCCACCTCCTATGTAACGACCAAAAGGGGAATAGCCCAGGATCGCTAACAGCAAAGCGCTGCCTACGGCCCAGTGCGTCTAATAAGAAGCGCAACCGTAAGTGCTTCGGGGCGTCTAATTTGAACACAGCGCCACCGAGGGACGGAGAAACACAAAAGCTGACGATGTTCTCCTCGTCAGATGATCAAAAAGGAGAGGGATATACATTTCTGAATTCATTTGCTCACTTATTAACTTTCATAATTGTTTCATATACGAGCATATTCTTATTTATCATAATTGGCTATATACAACATTTTATTCACTCCTTCTATAATTTTTATACTCTTCCTTTATGTATTTTTCATTTACTATAATATATATCATCTCCGCTCCTATTTTCTACAATGAACTCTGCTTTTCTTTACATGGCGTGCTGCCATCTATCGTCGCTCTCGGGAAACATTTCTTCCTTGCATTTTTCATTGTGTCGTCGAAACTGGCACGTGACAATAGCGAGAGCAGGGCTTTCAATCTAAACTGCTTCTGAGTTGCTCTTAATTTAGTTTTAACTTGGTAAAGCTTGGAGAAAGCTCTCTCACACGTGCAGCTTGTGACAGGTATAGAAGAAAGACGCTGCAGTACAGAGTAGAATGCAGTAAATATCTTCCTTCTCCAATGACATCACAAAATCGAAAAACTACAGACACTCATTTCATTAGCGATAATGCACACGTTTGTACCATGTAATGACATTTTCAACTTCTTACAAACTGCCGCTTATTTTCTCTCTTATTGAAATATCTGTCTTTAATTCTCTTTGATAAAGCAGCCCATTAGGGTGTGCCTAGGCACACTCGGCACATCCCGTAGCTATGCCTATGTTCTGTAGCCTTACTAGTAGTATGGTTTAGTTCTTTCTAGGCCATCTTTTGATGAGGTCCTAGAAGATGGCCTAGAAGGACCTAATCTATACTACTCATACTTAGCACCGAAATAAGGAAAGGAGAAAACTCATAGAAAACAATTCCTATACATCTCTGAACACCATTTGATTTCTCGAAAAATTTCACATCTCCACTTTAGACTTTCAAATTCAAAATTTCAATTCAAGGTGATGTAATACAAGATGGCGGATGGGCATGGTAACATACAGTACTTCAGAGGTGCAGGAATGAAAACACTTATTATTTTGTCTTTGTCTTTTTTTAGAGATATGTAGTTGGTTAATGACTTTTAGCTCACCCCATACGTTTCAACTAATATGAAATATTACACATGGAAATGAATATTTGCAAACAATGTTTATCATCAATTCATTTACTAAAAAAATGTGTTTTCGATATTCAGTTTTATACATGCCAAACAAATATATTCATCAACATGAAGAACGGTAAAACTGTGCATTGTACCGTGATATAAAGGCACATAGGGCGTGTCGAGGTATGTCCTGACAACATTCTCGATATCAGTAATCAATCTCTCGACTGCGGTGATGTGATCCGCACCATGCTGCGGCTGCCTTTACCCTTCATGGTTTCTCCCAGTATCCATTGCTCCGAGGCAGGATGAAACGCACAGTCGCTCAAGCGAGGAAATGGAGAAAAAAATTCCCACCTGAGGTAATCCACACAGATATACGAACCCGGATGTCCTGTGTGGGAGTCACACGCCCTCCAATCTGCGATATGTCTGCATAATTTTCTCTGTGAGTTTATTTGTATTTTGTCAAACATCATTTTAGTATTGCTTGAAGGAAAGGCCAAACTCAACGAAATTCGGAAAAAATAACTTCGGCTGTGTTAAGTTTGTGTAATGTTAAAGAAATGTATTATTATTATTATTATTATTATTATTATTATTATTATTATTATGTTAGATCTAAGCAGTGGCGTAACTAAGTGAGCATCTCAGTGGTTCTCGCCAGTTGGCAGAAAAAAATGAAGCGATAAATTAAAAACATATCGTTTACCAAACTTTTCCAGCGTATTATAAAATATTGCCGTGACTTTTAAGTACCTGCTTTTATTTGTGTTTAAATGTTGTTCTTCAGATATTGTGTTAAATATCTGAAAAATCTACCTGAATTACACCTACAAAGTACCCATGATATCGCTTCAAATGACCTAGCAGTGGCTTCAAGAAATAAAAGGGCGTCGACATTCAAACGGCTAAGTCTTGAACAAAGGTGGGAAACTAACAACAAAGGAAATCTTACACTAATGCTTGGGGAAAAGACAATAATGTTAGGATTGTTGTAAGCTGTAGAATAGATAATACATGCCTCTAATGTGGGGCGGAGTTTAACACCAACATGGTGATTTATGAATCGTATATGTTTACTTTCATCACAGCTGTATTTCTGAAAGAATAATGATTTATCGAGGTGAAAGACAAGCTGAACAAATTTTTCGTTATAGAAATTTAAGAGTGAGAGACCTCTTAAGTCCTTAGTTACGCTACTGAACGTAAGTCAACATTTAGTACGTACAGGATGTAGTTTGGTGCATATACAAAAATGTGATTTCTTTATACATGCTAATGAGCAACAAATAAACACCAACAACCATGTATTTCCAGCAAGAGGACCTGTTTCCTGAACGGAGGGATGTCCCACAGCTGCGACTACAAGGACGCATTCAACGCCGTCAACGAGGCCAGGCACTACGAGTCCTTCGTGAATCCCGGCAAGAGACGTCGCAGGAGCCTCAACAACCTGTAGATTAAAGGTAGCAGCGCCGCGGTGTATCTAACAGTATTTTGCTTCCTTTCAAAATATACAGGATTTTCGGAGGATTTCACATCTTGTGTCTTTCCTAGGGCATCCATCAACGTCCACTATATATCAGTAGATTTGCCAGATTTTTGAGGACAAAACCGCGAGCCAAAATTATATTATTCTTTATTATTATGATTAATTATATGTTATATAATCGTATTATATATATATATTATTATTATTAATATCGTTCTCAAATGTTGTTCTTGTGAACCAAGTAGTCGATCTTGCACAATGATAGTCATATCAAATCTTCCACACACCGAACATCGACAATGCCACGCTTCCAGGCAGTCCTTCATCGCAACAAAATCTTCCACAATAAATACTAGCTTATTTTGTTACAAAGTTGGATTAAATAAATATCAAGAGCTGTATCGTTATTGTTCGTCAAGCTTGAACATCTAATCAAGGAGAAAATAAAGTCGGTGATAAATCTTCCTACATTTTAAAAAAAAATCTTAATTATTGCTTCACGTAATGGTTATCTTCTAATCATATTTGTTTCAATGAAACAAAAAGTTATTTTACTGTTCGAGTCATTCCATGTAAGGTGGACCAGAATTGTTTCCGCGACTATTTTTAAAAATCCTAATTTTTTGACGATTTAAAACATTTTACGTTGAATTTTGTTTACGAGTGGCAGCTAATTTCCTTTGATGACACCTGCCACTTTTTTCAATAGTTTTAGATAGTTTTACAATAGTTTCTCCTTCTTTGATTTTGCATATGGTTATGCATTCCGGTTTTAAAATACGAACTTAATACAATTCGTTCTACAACAAATAGAAACAAATTTCAAATACTCCTTTTCCTTTTGCATAGTAATGTAAATTCTACATCCTATAGTAAAATTATTGGCCGCCATATTTCGTTGATAAAACTGGCCAATTCAAAATATGCCCAAACAGCAACACAGTAACATACTATTTGTATTGACTTTAAAAGAAAATGGTGGCCACAAACCTTCCTTCGGACTATCAGCCACGTGTCATCTGGAATGGTTTTTAATTTATAGTTATTCGTACATATTTTGTGTTTCAATATAAAATACCTTCTTAAGAAAATTCTAATTCGTAATTTTAAAAAATAATAATGACAATCAGTTTGCTGGTGTATAGAAAAAGGTACAAATAAGGCCGATATCAATATGATCAGCTTCATTTTTTTTTACTTTTGTACCGCCCTAGCAGCATGCAGCAGGCTGTTAATATTGGAATCGTTCGGGACCAATATTTTGCTCCATCTGGCAGTTCAAGTTACCACAGCTCCACGCCCAAATTGTTTCCCAGATCAAAAAAATCCTGCCTAAGCCTGTTTGACGAGAACTGCATCAACGACTCCGGCACCGGAGGCGAGAGTTTCAGCCCGGATGATACTCCAGGCAAAAGAGGAGTTCCGGTTCTCCAAACGAAGAGGCCCAGTTATGACGTAGTAAAAGCGGATCTCGGAAACCTATACGCTGATGTTTACTATAGGCTGCAGTCAGGATCGAGGTGCACCGACGCTTTCGATAAGAACTGCTTCGACGGTCAAATTGCAGACCCTGCAAACAGGCCTGGAAATCTGTTGGTCCCTGTTCGAAGTCCAGAACGTAACTCCAGGGACTGCGACATAAATTTGTGGGACGAGAACTGCACCAACGACAGTGGCAACAACGACGGAGACGTATTCGATCCAAGCAACAGCCCAGGCAGGAGATTCACTGTTGAAAGAAGGAGTAACATTGTTGGTAAGAAGTTCACGAAGAGAAAATGCGTGAACACCTTCGACGAGCAATGCGTCAATGATGCCGTTGTGGGTTCTGGAGGGGACGACTACTTCAGCTCTGGAAGGAGTCCAGGAAAAAGATCTCCTGGAGGCGTCCAAGGCCTTTGCTACCTCTTCCCCATGCACAGGATATGCAGATTTAACACGATATGAGGACCAAGACATTATGGTAAACTTGGCTTCCGTTGGTATTCTGTGCTGAAAATCCTGGTGATGGTAATGTCCACTGTCCTCTTGACCGTGTTCAACGTCAATCCTCTGCGTTTCTTGTGAACAATGTTTCCAGCGCTTCTTGTCTAATGGTGGAGATTTTTCTAAAATGTTTTCATGTAGTGATGTGTGGTTTCGTAAACCGGCGGCGCTTCTGTGTATGTTCCGTACTTGTATATTTGTAGTTATTTTTCCATCTCTTTAGGTGTATACTGACGGCCTCCTGCTTCCAGTTTGTTTTGTTTTCAGCATAGCTTTCTTGTATGCGTTTCGAAAACCGATAACTGCAAAAATTGATAAGGTGTTATTTCTTGGTCACTCCACTGTAATAAAGTGTTACATTGTGCTAGATATTCAAGTTTGCGGGAGATACATTAGTAAACTATATCTTAAATGATCTTATAGTAGACGGAGAGCTATTGATTTGTAATAAACACAGTTAAAATAATAGAGACCTGAATTCAATTCACAAAGCAAATTAATGCTCTCATTTCCTCATTTGTTCTAATTTATATAGAGCATATCTCGTATTCCATGGCTTACCACCTAGCTTTTGGTTGCTGACTTTCGAATCATACCACAAACCTTTCACTTTTCTAATATAAATTATAATCAACACAAGATTAAAATTAAATTGGGAGGTTACTTTTTTCGCCGCATAAATAACTGGGTTTCTGTATTTTTGTTACTTTACGTTCCTTTTGTATATCTTAAGCTAGGCATTACTATGATGATGAATGTTGAACTAATGAAATACATATGTAGATAAACACCCATGTCACATCCAGGGTTCGAACCTACTATACGTAGCGTATTACGCTGACCACTCTGCCACAAGGGAGGGGGAGAGGACTTGTTCTTGAAATATGAAAAGAAAAACTCAATTACAATTGATTCTTAGATTGCAGATACTGACATCAAATATATGTTACATTTTCTTCAACTCGCCTTTCTAAAGGTATGATAGAACTCATTTCCGCACAAATTATTTCATATAAAAAGTATTTACATAAAAACATGAAAAATTTTCGTGAATTTTATGGGCTGTGTTGACACAATTTTAGTATTCACTACGAACCAAAATTCATTTTATATGTGCTCTCGTGTAAAAAAGTCAAGCATATGCTTCATTCCTACGAGTGGCAAGTTCGATTGCATTTTGAATGATAAATAGCAAATTTTGAAATTGGATATTAATTTCTTGGATATTTATCCGTGTGAAATATTTCCTTACTTAATAAAAATAAGTTTTTCTAATTGACAAGGGTAGCACAATCATGAGAGTTCGAAATACTGTAATGACATTTCCACAATCATATATCTTAGTTTATTTTCGCCTTTTAAATAATCTAGTCTTTCCTGTTAAATTTTCGCACAGATGAAATAAAATTTGTTCGCTGTCTTAGATCAAAATAAGCAGCAAGTCTTCTCATTTACGTAGAATAGACTGGTCAGAAATCTTTCACTTCATTCGTTTATTACTGAAACATAATGTACGATGCATTAATCATATGATTACAATACACTTATCACAACATACGTATGCCATCAGTTGCAATTGAATGAATAAATGCTCGGCAATAATATGTTATACATACACTATTCTGACAATAGGGAATCCAAAGATAATTAATCAAATAACAATTGTGACATATACAATTAGCCCTATTGCTTTCACGTGTATATGTGTGTTTCAAATTGTGTAGATGTGTGTGTGTTTAACAATTACTTCGTATTGTACACGCGTAAGATTGTTATAACGTGCGAATACATGTATCGTCCTTCAAGCATTTGATTAACACTATTATATGTAATCGTTGAAAAGAGTTGTAAAAAATATTTAATTAAGTTGCTACCATTATTTGTTGCTAGACTAAGAAGCTTGCCAATTCCTTAGAATGCCAGGGAATAACACTAGTCTCTGAATTGAGCGACAAAAATAAGTCTTAAATGTATACAATTGTTTCATAGACAAAGCTTCATTTCGTAGCGAAGCAAAAATATTTTTTTTTAATATATATCTTTTAGTTGTTTTAAATTGAAAGAAACCATAAATGAATCTTGGTCCATTGAACTCTATATACTGAAAGGAATTCCTACAGTTCTAAAACCGAAACCAAAAGTTTAGTAATGTAGGACTTATACTTGTACTTATACTACATATTTTTAATACTATATACAGTAGATTCCCAGACTGAAATAGGAAAATTGAAAAACAAAATAGAGATCAGGAATAAGAGAGAGATATTAAGTTCAATGTATCTGGCAAGACATTTTGCACAGTAGACTTACTAGCACAAAATAGGAACAATTATAAGGTTCGTACAGTGGGATCCATGAGTATTACCGTGCAAATTGTCCATCACCATGTTCGTGCACTTTATTTGACCCAATAAGAGCTTTAAGAATTAAAAGAAAACTCACAACAAGCTGTTGACAACTTCTGCACCATCATACATAAAAATCCATAACTTAAAAACATACAGGATGTAAGAGAAAAATTAATGAAAATAGTCATGGACAATTTGCACGGTAATACTCATGGATCCCACTGTACAGCATGAATTCTTAAATCAACTTAATGTTCATAAATACGAAATATGATAGTATGTCATACAGACAACCACAAATAATAGAAGCAAAAGCATATGTATCTATATTGTAATGTGCAAATAGTTTGTAATTGTATGCCACATTGCGACTTGTGTTGACTTATTTCTTCATTCTTTCAAGGAGCACCAGTGAACTTCCACCTACTTGGCGCTGCACATAGAAACCCCCGAATTTTCCTGTAGCTAAGATGAAGAAAAACGATGCTGGCATCTTGTTGAACAATTGGACACCTTATAATTCCTTCATGTTGAATGTTTCCCTCGATCATGTGTAAAGAGAATATTCACATATCATAGTTTACCCTTTTTCTTTATCTCGTCACAAATTTTAGTCTCTTGCATTTTGTAATCGAGTATTCACTTGTTGCATTTTCCTCTCTGTATTGCATTTACCAGATAATTTTCTGTTCATGTGAATGTATTTTAGACAATAAAAGCATGGTGTCAAAACCAGTTCTTGTGCTCTTTTCTTTTCTTTTTTTTCGGAATCTTAGTTCCGTGTTCACCACATTCATTAAAATTTCAAGTCTTGTGCTGATAAGGGTAGTAGTATTTGGGTTCAAACAATCAGCATCAACATGTGTACAGTTCTCTCTGCCTGCATGCTCTCGGCTGTAGTTATTTCCCTGTCAAGAAGTGTTCTACGACTGATGTGCCAATAAAAAATATAGTGGGGTGGCAGAGAAGCAGGCGAGAGTATTTTCTGTGGGAAGAAGTCACATTTAATATGTGAGTAGTTATTTATTATTAGAAGTAAATAGCATGATATGTTGAAGCTTAGAAAATAAGCTTGCTTCATGTTTAATTATTTCTTAAATTCGTGTTTCTTTATGTATATAAAGAAAGGCCAAAATTTCAATCCACCGTCAAGTAATGGACAAATAATGAAAATTCAGATGATTCCATTTCTTAATATCTGTTGAGCAAAACGCTCTTTAAACGTTCTACATGTCTTTATTTATAGGGAAAAATACATTTACCAAGGATTGATTGATTGACTGACTGACTGATTTGCTTTATGTTACTTCGCTTTTTGTGCCACTTTCGGTTAATTTGCGAAGATGGGGATGAGTGATGATGTGATGAAATTGATGAATGGACACTCACAAACAAACATCCATGCCCAAGCCGGGATTTGACACCAGGCGTCGTAGCGCGATGTACTAATCACTCCGCCAAGGGTCCGGCACAACCGAAGAAGAATCGATATTTATACACCTAATGAAAAAAAAAAAAGTAAATGAAATCTATAAGGAGGTAAGGTTTAAATCATTATCTCTAAAAAGTTTTATTAAATATTTTCGTGCACTGAAATCAAACTTGATATTTCCCAACTACTTCGACATTTTATTAATCTTGTAATAATAATAACACGTGCATTTTTCTTGGTCGAATGCAACATACATGGCTTTTAGATCTCTTTTCTTCCTGGAACCCAGTTTCGTGTCCTAGGAAACAAATGGATGCCATGTTTGTTATTTTATTATCAACCTGTAAAGTTCAAAGTATAGCATGTTAATTAATAAAATGGGCTAAAAACAAATGTAATATGATATCACATTTTTCGTATTCAGTAACATCATACGTCTCCTACTTCTGGTAAGCCAGCAAAGTACGTCACGAATAATTATCACGTACTCAAAGCTTTACTTGCCATATATGTGTTGTTTGAAGATTGTTTGAAATATTCATGAACATGTCTCCGGGAGAGGATTCTTTTCAAGCATGAACTCTGATTCACGTCTAGGTGACTGTTGAAAGCAAAGAGATATTACGCCCCTGGTGATGATTTTCCAGAAAGTGCCGCCCCGCTTCAATTCCAGGGGCATTCGTTTACCAGAGTAACTCTATTTTTGCAGGGTACAAATGTATGAACTCTCAAAAATTTGGAGCTTCAAGTTTACTCTTTTTCACACAAAATTAATAAACAACTTTAATAAAGCCACTGTAACCACTGCTAGCATTTTGGTAGCACATATGCAATATGCTGATCCATTAATTGTAATGATGTGAAGTATTTTACGATTTATTTTAGGAATTAATTAAAGAAATTTTGCCCTAAAATTGCAGATATAACTTAGAAAATTGTCTTTGTAGGCTAACATGTACTTGACAGCTGCATTTATCGGCCATATTCAATATGCCGAACCAGTTGTGTCGTATGTTAATTTTTGCAGCTTTCTTAAGAAGAGCTTCCTCAAGCACGTTGGATTTGATAACAAATGTGCTAATCTGTGTACACGTATTTCACTATATATGTCTATGTTACTTTTTAAAATTAATTTAAAATTAAATACTTAAGATTCAAAAATTTTAGCTAGTTTCATCGAATAGAAAACTCTTGAAAACGCAAGAAATGACACTACAAGTCCATGACTGCCGTTAAAAGAATTTTATATTTGATTTTGTTTCTTAAATAATAATATTAATGCTTCTTTCGAGTGTATAGATAGAATTAATATACACTTAAAATCGCTTAAAAGATGTCGACTCACCTATAAGCATGCAAAACATTTGCACTTCATTCCTTTGCAACATTCTGCATTCCTGTCACACTAAAATGTATAATTTTCTATTAACAACTTGAAGATAGTTCATATTGTAGAAATAACAAAGAAATGCACATTTACTTTATGGATTGACATTTTTAATACAGTTCTAATTTTGTTGAATTAAATTAACCTTTAACTGAATGATTAATGTAATTTCACGTATGAGTACTATTACATTATTATTATTGTTTCTTTATGTTCATATAGATAGGTTAGGGCCACACAAAGCCTTTTCTTATCACACATGCAATGCATTATATCTTACGTATGTATTACCTATAATGCATAACATCATATAATACATATGTATCGAACAGAAATTACACAAATGTAACTCACTGACAAACAGTCAAATCAGATATTAAATTAATATAAAATAATTACCTAAGCAATTTCGAATATTGCCTGCTTCCATTAAACACACTGAAAGAATTGGAAGTTTTATTATGAATAAGATTTAGAGAGACAACAGATGGATGCTGAAACTAGCAGTCTAATATTAGGGTACGTTAATTCCCAACGAATATGAAAACTTAGAATTATAACGTCTGTATGTTGCATTTTTCTTGCATTCGTAAACAACACCGTATCTTATGGTAGAAGGATTACAGATAGACTAATCAGCTTAAAATTAACTAAGTAGTGGAATATTCTGAATTCATTGGGGATATCTCTATTCTCTATTAAGTGCACATATTAACTTATTTACTGGTGTTATTTGATTTCTATATTAATTTTCATCAATTATATTACTATAATTATTTAATTATGTTTCATTGAGTTACTAAGATGAATTTGTTATCAAGTTTTATGGCCAGACATTGTTTGTCAAAGTTCGTTTAAGTCGACCGTGTGGTCAGATAGGCTCATCGGGACAGGACCTGCAGTTCAAAGAGAGATGTGAACCACTGTGCAAATTGACTCCGACAGAATCAACTCGCATCGCCTTGATTACAAGAACACGGAGGTACCACTACGTCATGGAAGAGGCCCCTTCGAAGTTGTGCCTGAATACATTCATAAAAAATATATACGAAAGGACTACATGCATTTGCATCAGGAACTCAGTTTTCTCCCAGATGTCCGAGGCAACAAGATCCGAGACAGAGAATGTGTAGAGTCCTACCTCCACACCTCCCTCACATGTGCCTTAATGGCACGGTGCAATGATCAGAGAGAACTTTACATACGTAGGAAAAATATGTAAATTACATAATAATCTTCGTCCTAATAATAATAATACTGTAATTTTATTCCATTCTTAAGAACTTGAAATCATAACTGTTCGGACCATACCTGCAGTGCAAGTCTAATTCACAAAGTGAATATCTGACACAGTCTAATGTAAGTACAAGTGTTGCAAAAAGAAGGTAACTAACTAAGCATTGTAAATTATGGATACTCTCAGTTACCTTTTTCAGAGCAACACCCTGTACATAACCTATATCGTGCTTACCGATCCCTTTTTCTCAACGCAACCGCCGGTGACTAATGAACACGACGAAAGAACCAGGAGAGATAAGACTAGAACCAGAAAGGCTACTTTCATCTTTGCTAACTGGGTGCTTCAAGCTCCTCAAGTCAATTTATAATTAATGCAATTCCACTCTGAACAAGAGTAAGCTATGAAGCTAATTGGTTTATTATTTAATGTTTCTAGTGTCAGGGTTTGGAAACGATAAAGTATGCTGCATACTCAAGGGACAATGGTCTTGCATTTAGTTACGGAAGCTTGCTTACACACAAGCATTGCCTATTCTTACAATTTTATGCATTTCTTCGCATTATATAAAGATTATTCACGTACGTTTTGTTGTGAGATTATGGCTAGGCATTAACACTTTTCTTGCCACACGAGCATATGAAGGTCACCAGATTTGTTCTACTTCCAAGACAAAGTACACTCATATTCACATAAGTGCGGACAGTTGAAGTATGTGCCATTTTATCTGAACAGCAGTGTACCAAACACACGCAGCCTCAGAGTAAATAAAATGTTAGTTTGATTTTTGTCATTTAGCATACGTTTTTTGCCACTTTTTGGCTAATCGTGACGATAAGTATGACTGATGAAATTGATGAAAGGGACACTCAGACAGAACAGCAATTTAACACTATCTAATTTTCCCCCACCCATACTGAACCCGGAACCTCTTCATTACAAGGTGACTCTCTCCACAAGGTTCGATAGCAGTTTGGATCCCAGTTTAAACTGTAGGTCTAGTCCCAGTTAGCCTATTTGAGCATAAAAGTGGACTTAAAATCGCAAATTCAAACTCATTACCTCCACGGCATCGGGAAGGCTTCCGTTGGCTAGCATATAAATAACATCGCTCACCCCCCCCCCCCCCCACACACACACACTTTATGTTCAGAGAAGCTAATGGATTCTAGAGCATCAGAGTAAAGTGTAGGCAGCTCCTCCGGAAATCAAACGCAGGACTACTTGACTAAAAGGCGACAGCTGTTATGCTATCGACGAGATCGATCAAGTTTACGATTCATGTAGGACTTCTGGTATCATTAGAATTTGTGGTTGGCCTCAGAATGTATTAAAATGTTACATTACGTGCATGTCCAAATATAAAACTTCCGAACTTGAAAAAATATAATTATAGTCAAGTCTAAATGCCTTCAACTCGGTTGTAGTGAACATTCGGGTATAGTGAACCTAAATCTATAGTCTCGAACCAAATACATTACAAATTTAGTTTATAGTGAAACAAAAAAAAAATGGAATGTCCATAAAAAATACATATATATAATTCTATAGCATCATAAGTGAGTTACAGTACTCCGGGATACTTTTCTGTTTTAGAAGCACACAGATCCGCTGAGGACTAGGGTATGGGATTGTGATTCATGTGATGAAGAAACATGTGTTTAAGGCGAGGAAAAGCAAAGTAAGTATATAATATAGTTGAGAGGAAAAGCCTGTGGTAATCAGCACTGTACTCGTCACTAAAGCTTATAGTCACTAATGACCTCAGTTCAGGTTAATTAGAATGCATTTTGGTTAGTAGATAACGTAGACAAAAATAAACTGTCTTATAACGGAAGCATCTTCCTTCTGTCAAATTCTTTGAGGCGTTTACAAGCGGCACTATACTGTTCGCTGCACACACATAGTAAGTAAAGTAATGAAAAAAATCACTGACCTATATGCATTCATAAAGTATGCACTTCATCCCATCGCAACATTCCGAATCTTCGTCGCACTGAAATGTGTAGTCTGCTATTAGTACCTCACAAATAGTTAATATTGTCAAAATTGCAATGAAAACTAATGTATATTATGCACTTGTTTAACGGAATTCTGTCTTTAATGAGTCATTAATAAAATCATGTCCATACGTTTAAATTGTTTATAATGATTAATTATAAATTATTTATTTAATTAATTCATTAAATCCTATTATTTCCATTTATTTGATATCTGTAGTTTGTCACCCAGACGCTTTTCTTTCATTTAATAAAAAACATAGATTTTTTAAAGAAAATATAATAAACATATAACTTAAACTTCTCTAATGTCTTGTCTGCTGCTTACAGAATAAAAGGAAATAGAAAAGAGAGAGAGGGGAAGAGAAAGAAAAGAGAGAGAGAGAGAGAGAGCAGAATGCCGTTTGGATATTGATTTAGGCAAAACGAGGGTTATGATCCCCACCAACCTCCCCCACCCTTGGGCACGCCACTGACATACTCACTACAGACACCGAGAAAGAACAGAAAAATAATTACTTCATGGGTAGTGGTATGTGTAGAGAGAGAGAGGCGAAAGTGTGTGTGAGAGAGAGAAAGAGAAAGATATAACAATGTGACAGAATTTTATTTCACAAGCAGAATGAGAGTGTAATTAATATCCTGTTTGCATACGTAGCGTTGCATATTATGGGAGAATGGTGGAAGAGGATTAGTTCAAAAGTAATTTTATGTTTAGACTATGTGGGATTGCCTTACCTTGGCCAGTCACCAAACGGTTAAACGCCCCGATACAGGCACGTAGCCAGGAATTGTTATTAGGGGGGCGAAGTCAATCCTAGAGGGGAAAATTTTTAATATATTGTGTTGCAAAGGCAGATATAGCAGGGTACAGAGGGGCACTTGCCCCCCCCCCTCCAAAAGTGATAAGTAACAGGAAAGTGATGATATCTTGAAACTACAACGAACAAAAAGAGTTCGAGCAACATCAAAACACAATATTTCGATAATGAACTTTCGGACTACCAAAGAACACAAAGATAAAGTTTAACATAAATAGTCTAATCGGGACTGTATCTACTTTATATTTACAGGTCAATAATGTTAATAGACGATTAATGTGTACCAACAGCTTCGGGCTTCTCCACAGAACTGATTAAGGAAGTCCTTTATAAATAGTGCTTCATCATGTTTCCCTCTAGTTTCCAGTATGCAAGATTTTTACGCACAAAGGAATCTGACGGGAATGCAACAACACCATTGTGTTGTGTTATGCAAGAAAAATAGAATTAATTAAATAATAATGGTTACATATTATCTACACTTTGATGAATTGTGTAAAAATTTGTAATTTATTTTTTGTAGGCCTACTTGCTAAAACATTAAGACATGGGTCCCTTACTCCACCACGGATTCTATTTGCTTCAAATGAAAGACTCTTGCATCAATACATACAATGTTTGCCTACTGGTTACGTTAATCATTTTGCAAAATATTGTGTTGAAATACATGTGTTTGACACCCGAAAAACAAATAAGAATTCCTTGATTAATCAATGACTTCTTGGATTACTGTGTCATCATTAATATTTCATAAAAAGTTTTATAGAGGGAAATATTGTATCCTGTTTACATTATGAAAAAACCTTCCTTAATGACTATGGTACGAATCCGAACGATATCTCAGCCGCTTATCGCCACCACTTTTTGAGCAGAAGCATACAAGCCCCAAATATCAGGGTTTTTTTATGCTGATACTGATTTCTGCCAGTCATAGAATGGCTTAAGATATATGATTAAAATTAGGAGAGTCCACTCCATAGCAGAAGAGTTGACATAATTATTTGTCAAAAAATTAGGTTGTGCCTGAGGTATTTTAACAGACAACGTCTGCTACAGGCACAATGTATTGTCATTTTCTTGAACCTATATTCATAGGGTGCCGCCTGATAACACCGACAACTTTCACAGCATGTACAGGACATCACGGCAAGCAACTTTTCTCAATCACTATTTGATCGTCTAATTCTTCTTTTGATGTTAGAAGCAATCGAAATATGGCATCTTCTGTCCTGAATGTATGCAATCCCATTGATAGCTTCGCAGTTGCAAATGGCATTTATTTTCTGCTGTTTAAAATTCTGAGAGCAATATATAACATGCTATGGAAACGATATCATGCAAACAAGTCAGGGTTAAGACTTAACTTTTCCTTTATAAAATGGATATCATAACACACACCTATGTTGCTTATCATATTTGTGCATGCGAGCGAAGCGAGCAAGAAAATTTTACGAAATGTACTTTTATTTGTATAAAATTTGAAATCGAAAGGGCAATTGCTCCTCTGTGCCCCCTGCAAGTGCCCTTAGCCACCTGGAAAAAGATGCAAGAAACACCTGAAAACTAATTCCATATTGAGTATCCATTTGTCCTGCTATTCTTAGATTCTGCTATAGTGGAACCACAAGCAAAACAACCTGCGCAGACCCGCGACTCCTGTGCACCGTACTCCCACGTGGAGGGGAGGGGGAGAGAGGACCATGCTTCCTTATGGCGCTAGCTGAAGGGAAGAGGGGAAAGCTGCGCGGGGACTTTTCGTCCAAAGTTTTTTTCCTTGTGGTCGATCTTATAGTCATGTTTCTTTACTTCAATGTTTGCCCCCCTTAAATTGGACTTCCGTCCAAGATTGGGTGGGGGACAATGCCCCTGCCCCCTTGTGGGTGCAGCACTGTTTGCGAGTGCCTCTTCATAAATTTCACGTCATCACTCATTGTCACGATTAGCTAGATGTGGCATAAAAGCAACGCTAAGTAACAAAAATCATTTATCCACTCCCTCTCTCTATCACATGAATCGCTATTACCAAAAGGTAGACTTGGTAAACAAAAAAATATTCAGTTCAAACTTCATAGCAAGACATCCAAGAAAAACATCCAAATACATTAGGCACCTTTAATACAAGACTACTCAAAAATGTCACAACTGTTCCAGATACTGAAAATTGCGAAATCATTTCACGAAGTATGAATCTGGAAGGGATTTTTTTCCGGCAATTCTAATACGACATTATATGGAATCCCACACACATTCATAAATCACAAAATCAATAAATGTCTTTGTTATGTTGCTAGAGTAATACAGGATATAATTGTAAAGATTAGTGAGAATTCCAGGTAAGAATGTATTCGGTATATTTCACAGGGGTGGGGGTGCAAAGCAGACTCTCAGGGAGGCAGTTGCCCCCCTACCCCCCTCTAGCTACGGGCCTGCCCCGATAAACAGAAGAAAGTTGTGTTGTGGCCTGTACAGAAGGCTGTATTATGTGATGCAATGAAAAATTAATTTACATTAAATAACCTTACCGTTTCTAAATGCCCAATGCAATCACTGCACAACGTAAAAGAGAAAAGAACAAGGAGACAGAGAACAAGAAACAGAGCGGCAGCTTTCATCTTTGCTAACTGAATGCTCAAGGCGCCTCAGACCTTTTTATAAGGAACTGAATGGGATTTCGCTCTGTGGAAGAGCAAGCCATGAAGCTAGGTGATTCATTGTTAATCTATAGGCAGATTTGGAAACGACCTAGTATGCTACATATCCAATCCATAATGGCCTTGTATTTGGTTTCATAACCGTCCACACGCATTAGCTATTGTTATAGATTACGCTTACCGTTCTGGAAGCATTTCTTTGAAATTCTCCAAACTATCCTATGAATGTTGCTTTAGCGAGATTATGGCTATGCGCCATTAATACATTCATTCTTATGATGTGTGTACAGTAAATGTACTGGGCACCGCCATTGCTATGCTTCTAGAAAAAGGCGTACAGCTTCTGGCACCTCTTGGACTGAAGCAGTCACGGTACAGAGTAGAGAACCAATGGTTCGAACATAAAATGTCGACCTGAGTAGTCTGGTATTCATACAATTATAAAAAAAACACAAATAATTTATCCATATGTCTCATGGGAAATGAAATCCTTAATTATAAGCTGATGTGATATTAGACAATTCCTTTTTAGTTACAGATGCTACCTTAATTTTGATATTTGTATGTGTTATAAATATTATCTCGTGTTTAATATCAATTTATCATCCATAATAATGTTTTTGGCTAGTGATAGGATTCACGTAATTGAAAGTTATGCAAACTGACAGAAAATCGAAAACAAAGAATTTATGCGTTCAATAAAATTGAAGAGGACCTCCCCGATGGTCCAGTGGTAGGTAGCGTCGTCGCCTTGTAATCAAGGGGTCCCGGGTTCGATACCCGGTGGAGGCACATAGTGGTTCAGATCCCAATTGAAACTGTAGGGCCGTCCCGATTAGCCTTTCTGTACATAAATAGACTTAAAACACCAACTCAATCAATCAATCAGTAAAATTGAAGAGTTGATTCTTGAACATTTTTTATCAAAAGAGTAAACTTTATTGAATTCTCGATAAACCAAAATTCCAAGAATATTTATAGTATAATGGCGGAACGTAGTCGAAGCATGTTTTTTCTCTCTGCAAAATGTGACATTATTCTACTGTCTTTTGTTATATTTGTGTGCTTCAACGCCGTGTATGTGAAGAACAGTTTTCTAGTGGGTCAGCGTGTAGTTTTGACGCTTCATTTGATGGATGGAGCCTGGGAAATAGGAGCTTTTATTTCCTGCAGCTGGATGTGTACCTGGACTCTCGGCAGCCATGTCGCGGTCACCGACCCAAGGGGACGAACCACGAGGTAAGCAAACCGTCGCACGGCACTTTCACCTGCTTTGCCTCGCGCTCATGTGCGGCGACATCCACCTTAACCCCGGTCCCTCAAAACAAAATGCAACTGCTTTCTCTGTTTATTATCAGAATACACAGAGCATAAAGAATAAGCTCTCTGATGGTGCTATAAACCTAAGTGAGTTAATACAATATGACCAGTGGCGTCTCGTCCCTTGGGGCTTCCGGGGCTTAGCCCCTAAAGAAAAACGTACGTATTCACGTAATTAACAATCACCATAACGCATAACTATCACACAGTCTTTTAAAAGGCGATTTTTACCCACGTAAATTCATCGTCTGTTGCAATGGATACGACAGCGCTCCTAGCGGCATTGATGTCAATTATCGTTTTCCGAGGTACGTCGCAAAGGAAGGAGTGGCCTACACCCACCTACGCTACAGTGAAGGTCACATGCTAGCAGTGAGAGGAGGGAGGGGAGAGTGCAATGGATTTGAGTGCTGATTCGGGGCTAGTTCCGTTGCGTCGCGTTCGATCTCGCGTGTTGTTCTGTAGTGTTTTGGTGGCTTTCATTCGCTATGTTTGAGTGAGTTTGGCAGGGTTGATGTTCGAACACAAATTGATGAAGGACATAGGCTGTCAATTACAAGACATAATGAATTTGTCCGGAAAAATAGGCATATATTAAATAGAATTATCGATTGCTTAAAATTCTGTGGTCGACATGAACTTGCTCTACGAGGACATAATGAAAGAGAACAATCTTTAAACAGAGGCATCTTCCCAGATTTATTATCCCTTCATAGAAGAGGTAACTTCGTGTTCTTTATTGTAGTGAAGAGTTGAAAAACATAAACTCTATCAGTAGATTGCATTCATTTTTTATTTAAAATTATTTAGAGGGTACCTTTTCAGAAACAGTAAAAAGGACAAACATAGTTTTAATAACTCCAGTGGCAACAGCTGAATCTGAACGATGTTTCAGCACATTGAAGCGTATTAAAACCTGCTTAAGAAATGCAATGGAACAAGACAGACCAAATGCCTTGGCACTTGCTTACAATAGACATAGAATACATTTCAAAGATAGAGGGCTACAACGAAAAAGTAATAACAAAATTTGCTGAGCAGAAGAACAGGAGTCAACGTTCGTAGAAAGGTATGTTTCACAACAATACCTGTTTCTTTTGTAATCATGTGAATTGTCATTATATTTTAAATTCTTTAAAAAAAATAAGTCCAGTTTTGTAGTTTAGAAGATAAATACCTGTTTTTTTGTAATTCATGTAATTTGTCATTACATTTTAAATTCTTTCTAAAAAGTAAGTCCAGTTTTGTAGTCTAGAAGAAAAAAATACCTATTTTTTGTAATTCATGTGAATTGTCATTATAAAGGGTGATCCATAAAGAACGCCGGATTTGAAAAGGACGCCATATTGTTTTTTGTTTGGTTGGCAGCATTGTTGGTGCGATTGTTGTTATCAGTTATCATTGAGGTTTTGTGTTGAGAAGCGTTTCAGTTGTTCTACTGTTTGTGTGTGTTGCTAACGCCATGGAAAGGTACAGTAAGAAACAGCGAGTTTTGATTGTCAAAACGCACTACAAGAATGGTGAAAGTTTCGCGGTGACTGTTCGGAAACTCCGTACGATACTTGGTCATCTTCATGCACCGAACGAATCAACTGTTCGTAGGTTGATCGAAATTTGAAGAAACTGGATCAACAGAAAACATCAAAAGCCCTGGACACCCTCGAAGTCGCCGGAGTGAAGCAAACGTTGCTGTTGTGCGTAATTCTGTTGCTGTGAGTCCTGCAAAATCGTATCGCCTTCATGCTCAAGAACTGCATATGGCGCCAACAACAATGCAAAGAATCTTGACGAAAGATCTGCACTTGCACTCGTACAAAGTGCAGTTAACGCAGGAACTGAAACCAGCGGATCATGGAAAACGACGGCAATTTGTTGACTGGATCCTTGAAAGGGAACGAGAGAACAAGGGTTTCGCAAAGCGCATCATTTTCAGCGATGAAGCTCATTTTCATTTAAACTGGTTCGTAAACAAGCAGAATTGCCGAATATGGGGATCTCAGAACCCAAGAGTGATTCAGGAAAAGGAAATGCATCCTCAGAGAGTTACGGTTTGGTGTGGGATTTGGAGTGGGGGTTTGGTCGGTCCTTACTTTTTCGAAGACGAAGAAGGAAATGCTCTGACAGTGAATGGAATTCGTTACCGTGCAATGCTAACTGATTTTCTGTGGCCTCGTTTGGATCTAATGAACATCGAAAATGTATGGTTCCAACAAGACGGTGCAACTTGCCACATTTCACAAGAAACATTCAATCTGCTGCGTGAAAGTTCCCGGACAGAATAATCTCGTTGCGAGGAGACCAAACCTTCCCACCTCGATCTTGTGACTTGACACCATGTGACTTTTTCTTGTGGGGGTACACCAAGTCACAAGTTTACCAGAACAAACCCCGAAATTTGTTGGAACTTAAGCAAGAAATTCGACGTGTCCTCAACACACTTGATGGGGAAATGTGTGATCGGCTCATGGTGAATTTCATGGACCGAGTGATTGCGTGTAGGGCTAGTAGGGGGGGTCATATGCCTGATATTGTTTTCCATGTTTAAACCTTAATATCTCCTGAAGAGAATGGTATGTGTTTTGTGCTTTTTTTCCAAAAATTAATTTCATTTATAGCAACTTCAAATCCGGCGTTCTTTATGGATCACCCTTTATTTTAAATTCTTTAAAAAATAAGCCCCGGCCAAATTTGAGGCCACGAGACGCCACTGAATATGACTGTCTAGTTTTCACCGAGACCTGGCTGAATGATACTGTGAGTGATGCTGAACTTCCGTTCGCCAAGCACTTTAACATTTTTACAAACGACCGTCTAAATCAACGGGGGGGGGGGGTCATGATTTGTGTAAACACGAAATGGAACTGTAAACACCGTCGTGATCTGAGTCGGGCTTGCGAAGTTATTTGGGTGGAGGTAAATATTCATAAAGAAAATAAACTTATTCTTGGTTCATATTATCGCCCGCACAAAAACTCTCCCCTTCATATCCTTGAAGCTTGCAGGGATTCAGTGTTGGCAGCTATGAAATGTGGAAATGTCGTGTTGTGTGGTGATTTCAATCTCTCCATTGAGTGGGAAAATCCAACAACTGGAATCGTAAATTGTTCCAAGTGATCAGTGGTTTCTCGACACTTTCATACACGGCATGGGGTTGAAGCATCATAACATGTACAAAACGCGTGGAGAGAGCAATTTGGACTATGTGCTGGCAACACTGTGCGAACTAGAGATAACACCTGAAAGGAATTTGCTGCCCTCGGACCATACCTCTCTCGATGTCGCTGTGAGCCTCTCCTCCGCTGAGAAGGTAAAAAATCTCCACCCCCAGAACGGTCCTCGCCACCTGTGGCGAAAAACCCTCTGGAACGACGTCCGGCGAGCACTCGATGCCTATCCCTGGTTTCTGCTGGAAGAGGTCAACGACACCGTGGAGATGTTCCTGGAAGCTATCGGCGGAGGACCGAAATTCGGATTCCGAAACTACCCCATCTCAACCTGGTGCTGATGACCATAAACCCCAAGGCGCTGACGCTGATTGGGCATCTCCTCTTGTGGCAGTCACCAAGAAAGATGGGTCTTTGAGGCTATGTGTTGATTTTTCTTCAACTGTCAACAAGATGACAGAAAATATGAAGTTCAACATTAGCAAAAATTGATGATATATTTGCAAAATTGAAGAATTGCCAGTATTTCTCCGTAGTGGTCCTTCAAATGGAAGTCGAATACTTGGGATACTGCATATCTTCGAAAGGCATTAGTCCTTCCCGTAAGAATCTAGAAGCAATATTGGACTGTCCAGAACCGTCGGACATCTCACAGTTGAGGTCCTTTATCGACATGTTAAACTTCTATCGAAGATTTATACACAATCTCGCTTCAAAGATACCACATCGTACCTCTCTCTTGAAGAAAGATGTTTCGTGGACTACTGAAACATCCAAAGAATTTAGGAACATTCTAAAGGCACTACGAGAAGCGCAACCCACAATACCATTCGATTCAAATAAACCTATTGTGCTGTATGCGATGGTTCTCCATATTGTTGCGGCGCCCGATTATGCCATCGTGTTGAAGGTGAGCTCGCTACGGTGGCATGTGCATCATCTACACTTAGCGATGTGGAGAAAAGATATGCACAGCTAGAAAGAGAAGCATTAAGTGTAGTTTGGCGTGAGCAAATTTGAGCTAATCTCTGATGCTACGGGCCATTAAGTTCATGTTTTCACCAGGGAAGTCAATCTCCAAGCATGCCTCGAACAGACTACTGCGTTGGTCTCTCTTTCTATGCGGATTCAACTACGACGTAGTGACATCATCACGTGTACCTGTGGCGGACATGGTCAGCAGGTTACCTTGTCCCATAGAAGACCCAGTGGATGAGGAAGCTACATTGTGTTACAGCATGACAGGCACCAAAGCGCCGATTTCTCTACAGACGATCGCTGTTCACACCAATGCTGATCCAGTGATAACCGAAGTTGCAATATATATGTAAAAAGGGATTGGCCGAAAAGGTTTAATCAACGGATGAGGGATTCCAATATTTACCCTTACTACGAAAGGCGAAACCTTCTCTCGCTAGAGGCAGGATGTCTGTGGTGGATGGGGAGTTTAGTCATCCCACAGTTGCTTCGCTCGAAGGTTGTGGAACTCTTGCATTCGAACTACCCTGGGGAAAGAACGATGATGGAGACCTTACGATCACAAGCATGGTGGCCCATGACAAGGGATATACAACATTGTATACAGACCTGTGCAACATGTCAATCCACACGTTCCAGGATCAAGAAAGGTCCAGATAATAGGAAGCCGGAAGCTAGATTTGTAGGACAAAGGCTCCACGTAGACCATTTCTTCTTGGCTGGGAGGAAGTTCCTATTACTTGTGGATGCTTACAGTCACTGGGTAGATGTCTGGCCAGTATCATCCTTAGATACACCGGAGACCATACTCTGGATTCTTCAGTCATGCTCGACTCTCGGAATTCAACAAACAATAGTTTCGGATAATGGTCCGGCATTTATCAGCCTCAAGTTCAGTTCCTTTTGCCAACAGTTCGGGATTGAACACATCACAATACCGCCGCACCACAGTCCTAGCAACGGCCTTGCAGAGAGGTACGTACGCACGGTGAAGACTGGCATGTTGAAGATGTTGCATGAACATCCACATCTGACTTCTTTACAGTTCGATACAAAGTTAGCAGAGTACCTGCTGTTTTTGAGAAATTCCCGGTTGGGAGAGGAGCGTAGTCTTCCTGCAGCCTCAGTCCTCACCTTCAGTCCAGGAACATGGTGAAACTGTATACGTGGTGATCATACTAGAGATGCCGAGAGGACAGAAGCTCCTCCTTTCTTGAAGCCTAGGAGCAACCACAGCAAACCATACAGGACATTTTCACCTACCGAAGCCGTATGAATTCAATCACCGAAGCACTTGTCACCTAACTTCAAGCAGGCAGATATTGTAGCAAGGTTGGGTGGAACTCACCTTTACAAAGTGCGCTTTGCCGATGGAACTCAAAGAGTGGTACATTCACGTTGTATTCGTCACAGGACACACAGACAACAAACAAAAAGTCCAGAAATCTGGGATGGTGATAGTCCACCGATAGTCCGAAAAAAGCAACTTTCTTCTAGTAACATCAGATCGAATACCTAATATAATCTGTTCAACCAAAGCTTCGTCCAGATAATTGGTGTAGTTACATTTTATGGCTTGTTGCTTTAGTCTAATGAAATAATCAGAAACTGTTTCAACTTCCTCTTACACACAACGTCGAAACTTATATCGTTCAACAAACTTATTAGTTACAGGTTTATAGTGTGACAAAAGACTATCCTTTATACGAGAATACGACAGCTTCTGTACAAGGTCTGGTGCGACTACATTTTTCAAAACATTAAATGCCTTTGCACCTATAAAGGCAATTAGTACAGGAACTCTCTCATCATTGCTGAACTTTTGAATAATACATAGCTGTTCGAAGCGTAAGAAATAATCTTCAATGTCCTTTGAATCTTCGTCAAAAGCGGTAAATGTCATGCTTGTGTACATATTTATGACTGCAAATCCAAAACGTGGAATCTAAAGTGAGTTTTCACTTATAATTATACTTGATCTGCATCAGATCCTAATGTATCTATGAACGTGACAAAGCCCTTGTACGTTTTATGATTATGACTTGTTTCCACGTAAGAAGGAATCTTGATATATATATTTACATCACACTATTTCTTATAAGACTTAAACGATGTAGACGGTTAATCCTTACCGTGTTTAACAGTGGAGTGCCCAGGAATTTCATAATAAGGCAATATGAGGCCAGAATTTACAATACCGGACCCTTCTGTAATTTCTATGCTACTGCTTATACTCACGAAATAATTAGTCGCGATGATTTATCTGAGGTTAACATGTTGGGGTGAGGTGTAGAAATTGTTCATTAACGTGTAGAAGTTGTAAAATAAGCTTTTCTATTCTCGCAATGATTCTCCGTATATACAAGTATGGAAACCATATTTGTTGATATGAACAATTGACGTTCGCAATTAGTTACGCTGTCTACAGCGTTGCCACACTGTTGATTTCATACTTGGAGAGCATGGATCGTGTAAGAATGGCGGAAGAGAACAGTAAAATAAAATGTTGATTACAGGTAAGTTTGGCAACAATGCATCGATCGTAAAATTGCAGGATATGAAAATGGCGTCTTCGATGAAGAACGTTTGCCGTTAAAGTGCTACGAAAATAAGATTTTTTATCGGTTCGTTATCACAATTAGCGCAAAACCATTCACGGATAGTCCCACTGACCATTCTCGGTAAGGTTAGGTTAGGTTAGGTTAGGTTAGGTTAGGCAAACATAGTTAAAATTTGGGGTCGTAAAACCATGCACGGGTAGCCCAACAAACCATTGACGGATAGCCCCACAAACCATTCACGGTAAGGTTAGGTTAGGTTAGGCAAGCATAGTTAAAATTTGGGGTCGTAGTAATGTCAGGAATGTATATTTCGTTTTTTAAGTATTGGAAACACAAACTCTTACGGTAAATAATGAGCAATCGTGCATGTCTGATCCGATCACGGACCACTCAATTTCGCTTATTTCGCAATTTCTACACGTGATCCTCAAATTTTAACTTCAAATTCATTATTAGGAGGCCTCAATTAATGAGTATTGCGAAATATTACAAAAATCGGGGACGGATCTGGTATTGTAAATTCGCTCCCAATATGCTTCCGCCATCTACTCTTCATGCATTGCCCTCATGTTTCGATGTGTCTGATAGAACTTTTCTTATTTTTATTTTTTATTTTTTCGCCAGTAAATTACCTTCAGCAACCATAGCAAGATTTAGGTGTAGTCCTACTTGACCAGGGCAAGGCAGGGACAAGGACACTCGAATTTGGGCCTGGAAAATTAATACCATTCAGGCAGTTCCTTTAGTTTATTTTACCGTAGTTTAATTTTTTAAATTCGTGTACATGGATTAAGTATACATGCTACAGTAAAAATTGAAACTGCCACCAAACGTAAATCACTTTTTCTAAACGTTTCGTTCCTTACTGCTAAATATTTTGTTCTGGTAGTCTTGCCAGTAATGCAAGAAATTTATCAATTGTTCATTGATTTACGACACAGATGTGGAGAAGTATGCGTTTTTGACAAAAGTACAAAATGTTGGAGTATATTAAAATTCGGCTGAACCTTCGGCAGACACCAGTAAAACAGTTTTTTTTATTTCCTCTCCATTCGAAAAAAGCGCTGTGATATTTCAAAATCTAATTAATTATTTCTGCTAGCCGACCCCCGTGACGGAGTGGTTAGCACATCGCGCTACGACGCTAGGGGTCCCGGGTTCGAATCCCGGAATGGGTGCTCTTGAATGTCCATTCATCAATTTCATCATGTCATCACCCATCCCCATCTTCGCAAATGAGCCAAAAGTGGCACAAAAAGTGAAGTAAAATAAACTAAATCAATCAATTATTTCTGCTTAGAATTCTTTCTAGAGCATTCACGTGAATCCTCGTGTGATTTGCTTTCGCTGTTCGCGATAGTTGGGTGCTTACGTAAGCTATCAGTCATTAGAGTGTTAAGGATGCCGTTTAAAATATCACACCGATAACAAAATTACAGCGTAAAGTGTAATGAACATAAGAAAGCAATACGTTACCTTGTGGACTGTAATGAAGTTTCCGATTAGATAATAAAGTTCTTGAAGAAAAAATCCAGAAATCTTCCCAAAGCTCTGGTTCATAATCACAAATGAAACAAATCCCACGAAACGTTCACAAATATACCTTGATCAAACTTCACCCCTAAACATAGTCAGATGCGTCCACTTTTGACGATCACACTGACAAGAGCGGCTGCCTCGTAAAGTAGAGACTTCCTGAACAACATGAGCTGCATATTTATAATATGGCCTTGCCGAACTGTTCGCAACATACTTTCCTTTCGATTCTACAAATTGAGAACTTGAAGCCACAAGCTGCAGTAAAACTAGCACAGAACCCACACCACTTCACTGTTATGAAACACGGGACCGACGACATGTTTTCTCCCCTTGTGAGGTGATTCGTGGCCTTGGAGCGAGTTCAATCCTTTCTACACAGAACTGGTCGTTCTCCTTACTAGCAGCAAGGTGGGAACATAAAAGTGCAACACCTCACAATTTATTGATTTTGTTTATTTTACTTCGCTCTTCTACCACTTTTGGCTAATTGCTACGATGAGGATGAGTGATGATGTGATGTGATGAGGTGACACTCACCGCGCTGTGTTAACCATTCCGCCACGGAGGTTAGCAAAAAATTGCTTTTCAAAGTAAGTCACTTTTACAATCACTTTATTCCATATAAGATATGACTTGTGTAACATGTCTCATGCATGAATTTGTCAACCTTCGATTTAAAAAAGAAAACTTTTCTGCAAATTTGATACGGAAAATAATATTGAAATAACAATTTGCAATGTACAACACTTTTCACTTTGTATACCAGTCGTCAGAAACTTAGAACACTACTCCTTTAGTCGGGAACATGAGAATCTTTGCAAATCGTCAGTACTTCTTGGGTAGAAAAGAAACACAACACAGTATTCAAAGTTAAACGCAGTTTTATAATCACTTATATTTCCTATCGTATGCGGACTTACAAGCAAGGTACAGATTTTCTTACGTTTCTGCTGAAGATCAACAATTCTATAGCATATTAAATCACATCACAATCACTAAACACACTTGCATATAGAATTAACGTTGGACAAGACAAACGTAAATACACGAAAGTTTCTGTACTTAATTATTATTTCCGAGTATAGCCAGAATAAAACGAAAATAATTACCAATTACACTATTCAGGCATTCCATTAACCGTTAGCACGTTTCTGTTGATTTCTCACCTTCCCCTGTTTTCTAACTGAGTCTGTCGTCATGTGAAAAACATTCAGGTGGGTTCACTTCCTCTGCTGAGATGAGAAAGTGACGTCAACACGAACAGATTATGACGTATTTATAAACATATATACAAGTTCCAAACACAACTGTATCAATCTAACTATAGTTGTCTGTCACAACTTGCACATTATTTGAAGTAACAAACATTTTATAAATCTTAACTTCTTACAAATATAAAACCTTAAACTCTCAGGTTCGTTACACTGCACAGAACTGGTCGTTCTCCTTACTAGCAGCAAGGTGGGAACACAAAAGTGCAACACCTCACAATTAATTGATTTGGTTTATTTTACTTCTCTCTCTTCTACCACTTTTGGCTAATCGCTATGATGAGGATGAGTGATGATGTGATGTGATGAGGTGATACTCACCGCGCTGTGTTAACCATTCCGCCACGGAGGTCAGCAAAAAATTGCTTTTCAAAGTAAGTCACTTTTACAATCACATTATTCCATATAAGATATGACTTGTGTAACATGTCTCATGCATGAATTTGTCGACCTTCGATTAAAAAAAGAAAACTTTTCTGCAAATTTGTTACGGAAAATAATATTGAAATAACAACTTGCAATGTACAACACTTTTCACTTTGTATAAAATTGTGACTACTGTTTTTATAAAATACTACTTTTACCACAATCTTACTTTTATCGTAAACATTAAACTTACATAGCAGGAAATTTACTATTTTTGTATTATTTCGGGACTAATTATACATGAAAAATATGTTTAGCACGTTATTTTAAACACTTCTAAGCAATTTATGGCAAGGACTAACTCTTTTCGGTTGCTTTTGCATTGTAGAAAGTAAAGTCCTTACATATTGGGTACACGATAAAATGAGGGTGTGGTTTCAGTTCAATTTCCGTAAGTAACATGAAAACATTAGCTTATGAACAAAAATTAATGTCATTTTGGAATTCAGCAACCTTGTATAAACAACTGCTACTTTGGTTCTTTTTATAACATTTTTTGCATGAGAGTAGAAGCTTATTGCTGCAAGATGGTTGCCAAACGGTAGACACGTAACAAATCGTGCTCCGAGTTTTACAGTATAAATTGTAGCATACGTAATATGTACCATATTTATATACGTTGTGTGATGAAGTAACAACTAAGTGAAATCATGTAGTATGGTTTAATTGCAATTTTTGCAGGGAAATTCTCTGTATATGATAAAGTGAAACGTACCTTCAGTTCTTGCACATTCGATGGTATGGCGTCTCTTCCTACTCGCTCGGGCAAGGCGACTCACGTTACCAGTTCTGCAGAAACAATAACAACGGCGATACAGTAGCAAGAACCCGTACAACAGGTACGTGAAGATGCTAATGCAGTAGTACAAACCCCAGAGACTTCATCGTTGATCGTTTATCGTCGACTCTATTGTAGAGTCGGTGGTTGTGGTTGTGGTGAATAAACTCAAAGAAGCAAATTAAATATGCAGCAAGAATTGAGTTCCAAATATCTAATACCTCGCACGTAGAACGGGATACTTGACTTCAGATATATTAAAAGTATAGATGACAAATTTTGGGTCTATTTAATGCTCAGAGAGTCTAATCGAGACTGCACCTACAGTTTCAAATGTAATATATCCCGCATGGAATTGAACCCCTTTTAACCAAGAGTAATGATTACATGAAATATACGAACGAGCAAATGCAATGAAAGACCAATAGCATTCCCGTGGGATTCGTGGGTCTAATCAATGACTCAGTTTGGTTCAGTTTTTTTATTATTTAATGTTCACTTTATGCTCAGATAGGCTAATCGGGACTGGACCTGCAGTTTAAAGTGGGTCTCCCGCGTAGCTTCAACAAATAGAAGATTGGGGATTCAAACCCGTCCCCTCAGAATATCTTCGAAACAGTAGTGCTAAATTTAAGCATAATGCTTGCAAAAATAGCTGTCCTTTTATATTGAAAAATATAGATCGTAATGTTCTGAATGTCTTGCCTACAGATAGAATAGAATTATGTAAACACTGACTTCAATGAGTTGTAATGTAGCATTTGTAAACTATAAATTTACTCGATTTATAACAATGTGGCTCGAAAAGTCCACCAATTGTGACATGAGTAAGTGAAAATTAACTTGATTTGTTCTTCAAGTGATGGAGATAGCGTCATCAGACCTTCCAAGTTCTTGCAAATCACTGCGGGTGTGCACCTCAAAATTTAGGTACCGAGATCGGGAAAAAGAACGCTAGGGGTCCTGGGTTCGAATCCCGGAATGGGTGCTCTTGAATGTCCATTCATCAATTTCATCATGTCATCACTCATTTTGGCAAATTAGCCAAAAGTGGCACAAAAAGTGAAGTAAAATAAACTAAATCAATCAATTATTTCTGATTAGAATTCTTTCTAGACCATTCACGTGAATCCTCGTGTGATTTCCTTTCGCTGTTCGCAATAGTTGGGTGACTACGTAAGCTATCCGTTATTACAGGGTTAATTATGCCATTTAAAATATCACACCGATAACAAAATTACAGCGTAAAGTGTAATGAACATAAGAAAGCAATACGTTACCGTGTGGACTGTAATGGAGTTTCCGATTAGGTAATCAAGTTCTTGAAGAAAAATTCAAGAAATTTTCCAAAAGCTTTGGTTCATAATCACAAATGCATCAAACGTTCACAAATATACCTTGATCAAACTTCACGCCTAAATACGAGTAAGGGAAACATAGTCAGATGCGTCCACTTTTGAAGATCACACTGACAAGAGCGGCTGCGTGGTAAGGCAGCCTGAACAACATGAGCTGCAATATTTATAATAGGGTCTTGCCGAACTGTTCGCAACATACTTTCCTTTCGATTCTACAAATTGAGAACTTGAAGCCACAAGCTGCAGTAAAAACAAGCACACGGAACCCACACCACTTCACTGTTATGAAACACGGGACCGACGACATGTTTTCTCCCCTTGTGAGGTGATTCGTGGCCTTGGAGGGAGTTCAATTCTTTCTGCACAGAACTGGTCGTTCTCCTTAATAAAATTGATTTGGTTTATTTTACTTCTCTCTTCTACCACTTTTGGCTAATCGCTACGATGAGGATGAGAGATGATGTGATGTGATGAGGTGACACTCACCGCGCTGTGTTAACCATTCCGCCACGGAGGTCAGCAAAAAATTGCTTTTCAAAGTAAGTCACTTTTACAATCACTTTATTCCATATAAGATATGACTTGTGTAACATGTCTCATGCATGAATTTGTCGACCTTCGATTAAAAAAAGAAAACTTTTCTGCAAATTTGTTACGGAAAATAATATTGAAATAACAACTTGCAATGTACAACACTTTTCACTTTGTATAAAATTGTGACTACTGTTTTTATAAAATACTACTTTTACCACAATCTTACTTTTATCGTAAACATTAAACTTACATAGCAGGAAATTTACTATTTTTGTATTATTTCGGGACTAATTATACATGAAAAATATGTTTAGCACGTTATTTTAAACACTTCTAAGCAATTTATGGCAAGGACTAACTCTTTTCGGTTGCTTTTGCATTGTAGAAAGTAAAGTCCTTACATATTGGGTACACGATAAAATGAGGGTGTGGTTTCAGTTCAATTTCCGTAAGTAACATGAAAACATTAGCTTATGAACAAAAATTAATGTCATTTTGGAATTCAGCAACCTTGTATAAACAACTGCTACTTTGGTTCTTTTTATAACATTTTTTGCATGAGAGTAGAAGCTTATTGCTGCAAGATGGTTGCCAAACGGTAGACACGTAACAAATCGTGCTCCGAGTTTTACAGTATAAATTGTAGCATACGTAATATGTACCATATTTATATACGTTGTGTGATGAAGTAACAACTAAGTGAAATCATGTAGTATGGTTTAATTGCAATTTTTGCAGGGAAATTCTCTGTATATGATAAAGTGAAACGTACCTTCAGTTCTTGCACATTCGATGGTATGGCGTCTCTTCCTACTCGCTCGGGCAAGGCGACTCACGTTACCAGTTCTGCAGAAACAATAACAACGGCGATACAGTAGCAAGAACCCGTACAACAGGTACGTGAAGATGCTAATGCAGTAGTACAAACCCCAGAGACTTCATCGTTGATCGTTTATCGTCGACTCTATTGTAGAGTCGGTGGTTGTGGTTGTGGTGAATAAACTCAAAGAAGCAAATTAAATATGCAGCAAGAATTGAGTTCCAAATATCTAATACCTCGCACGTAGAACGGGATACTTGACTTCAGATATATTAAAAGTATAGATGACAAATTTTGGGTCTATTTAATGCTCAGAGAGTCTAATCGAGACTGCACCTACAGTTTCAAATGTAATATATCCCGCATGGAATTGAACCCCTTTTAACCAAGAGTAATGATTACATGAAATATACGAACGAGCAAATGCAATGAAAGACCAATAGCATTCCCGTGGGATTCGTGGGTCTAATCAATGACTCAGTTTGGTTCAGTTTTTTTATTATTTAATGTTCACTTTATGCTCAGATAGGCTAATCGGGACTGGACCTGCAGTTTAAAGTGGGTCTCCCGCGTAGCTTCAACAAATAGAAGATTGGGGATTCAAACCCGTCCCCTCAGAATATCTTCGAAACAGTAGTGCTAAATTTAAGCATAATGCTTGCAAAAATAGCTGTCCTTTTATATTGAAAAATATAGATCGTAATGTTCTGAATGTCTTGCCTACAGATAGAATAGAATTATGTAAACACTGACTTCAATGAGTTGTAATGTAGCATTTGTAAACTATAAATTTACTCGATTTATAACAATGTGGCTCGAAAAGTCCACCAATTGTGACATGAGTAAGTGAAAATTAACTTGATTTGTTCTTCAAGTGATGGAGATAGCGTCATCAGACCTTCCAAGTTCTTGCAAATCACTGCGGGTGTGCACCTCAAAATTTAGGTACCGAGATCGGGAAAAAGAACGCTAGGGGTCCTGGGTTCGAATCCCGGAATGGGTGCTCTTGAATGTCCATTCATCAATTTCATCATGTCATCACTCATTTTGGCAAATTAGCCAAAAGTGGCACAAAAAGTGAAGTAAAATAAACTAAATCAATCAATTATTTCTGATTAGAATTCTTTCTAGACCATTCACGTGAATCCTCGTGTGATTTCCTTTCGCTGTTCGCAATAGTTGGGTGACTACGTAAGCTATCCGTTATTACAGGGTTAATTATGCCATTTAAAATATCACACCGATAACAAAATTACAGCGTAAAGTGTAATGAACATAAGAAAGCAATACGTTACCGTGTGGACTGTAATGGAGTTTCCGATTAGGTAATCAAGTTCTTGAAGAAAAATTCAAGAAATTTTCCAAAAGCTTTGGTTCATAATCACAAATGCATCAAACGTTCACAAATATACCTTGATCAAACTTCACGCCTAAATACGAGTAAGGGAAACATAGTCAGATGCGTCCACTTTTGAAGATCACACTGACAAGAGCGGCTGCGTGGTAAGGCAGCCTGAACAACATGAGCTGCAATATTTATAATAGGGTCTTGCCGAACTGTTCGCAACATACTTTCCTTTCGATTCTACAAATTGAGAACTTGAAGCCACAAGCTGCAGTAAAAACAAGCACACGGAACCCACACCACTTCACTGTTATGAAACACGGGACCGACGACATGTTTTCTCCCCTTGTGAGGTGATTCGTGGCCTTGGAGGGAGTTCAATTCTTTCTGCACAGAACTGGTCGTTCTCCTTAATAAAATTGATTTGGTTTATTTTACTTCTCTCTTCTACCACTTTTGGCTAATCGCTACGATGAGGATGAGAGATGATGTGATGTGATGAGGTGACACTCACCGCGCTGTGTTAACCATTCCGCCACGGAGGTCAGCAAAAAATTGCTTTTCAAAGTAAGTCACTTTTACAATCACTTTATTCCATATAAGATATGACTTGTGTAACATGTCTCATGCATGAATTTGTCGACCTTCGATTAAAAAAAGAAAACTTTTCTGCAAATTTGTTACGGAAAATAATATTGAAATAACAACTTGCAATGCACTGCGCTTTTCACTTTGTATAAAATTGTGACTACTGTTTTTATAAAATACTACTTTTACCACAATTTTACTTTTATCGTAAACATTAAACTTACATAGCAGGAAATTTACTACTTTTGTATTATTTCGGGACTAATTATACATGAAAAATATGTTTAGCACGTTATTTTAAACACTTCTAAGCAATTTGTGGCAAGGACTAACTCTTTTCGGTTGTTATTGCGTTGTAGAAAGTAAAGTCCTTACATATTGGGTACACGATAAAATGAGGGTGTGGTTTCAGTTCAATCTCCGTAAGTAACATGAAAACATTAGCTTATGAACAAAAATTAATGTCCTTTTGGAATTAGCAACTGCTACTTTGGTTCTTTCTGACATTTTTCGCATGAGAGTAGAAGCGTATTTATTTATTTATTTATATTTATTTATTGAACTCAACAGGTACACACCTAATTACAGAGCCCATATGAAGGATACATAGTCAATACAATTACATATATTTCTGTAATATAGAGATAGAAATTATATATATATATATATATATATATATATATATATATATATATATATATATATATATATATATATAGCATCTACAGGGTTAGTCAAAAGTATCGGGACAGGGCAGTAATAACGAGACGCGTGGACGGAGGAATATCACATGTTGTAAGTGGATATTGGTGCGGAAACTGTATTGAATGGGGGTGTGGCCATCATGACAGCCATCTTGGATTCCGCCATATTGGATATCACACAATATTTTCAAATGGAAAGGGGTATGTATGACACATGAATTTAGGCTAAAATCGTCCCACAAACGACAATCCAAACTCATTTTGGACCTATCGCCATTCGTGGAAGAGATAGGGTGTGCTACGTTTGACTGCAAAACATGAGATTTGTCTGAAAAACATTATACTGTATTACTGTGGGTAACTGTACACTGCAAATTACAGAGAGAATGAACAAGAAAACATGACATTGGCTTACAGAATGCCTCAAAGCAAGTGCTCAAACTGCTTCCCGTCGACTGTCTGACAATATGCCAACCGATTGTAAAAACTGCAAAGTGCACGTTGTAGCAGGATATACCAAGAAAGTCCTCTCGTTTCCTCCACAATGCGATTCCGTAGAGCATTCAGGTAGTATGTTTTGGTTCGATACACTCTGTCCTTCATGTGCCCCCATAAAGTAATCCTATCGGGAGATCGGTTTTCCTCAGTACCCCCAGGCGAATCCCGGAATGCTACCTTAATTCAAGGCCCTGACTTCTACTTCTCTTCATTTCTTCCCTTCCTGTCTCTAGTCCTTTCCCCGTGTTGTTTTGATAGTATGTAGAAAAAACATAATATCACAAATTACCGAATTAAAGAATGCCAGTCTAAACAATCCTTCCTTACAACAGAGTAACATACTCTTTTGTAGCTAACAATCATTATCGACGAATTAAGAGCATCAGGTACGTATAGTATGTTTTACTTTCCCTTCCACGGACAGCAGTAACAGTATTTGTCTGGATATGGACTCTACCTGTACACATTCCTTGTAGATTGTAGTCAACTTCCTCGAAGGTCAGTTGCATTTGTTATCGTCCTTGCGAAGGTTCTGCATGTCGCTCATGTTGGTGAGTGTTAAGCCAAAGGAAGGAGATTTGTGTCCGTGTCAGTGTTCAAAATGGAGCTCAGTGAACGAGAACTTATTAAGTTATTAATGATGCGTGTCTATGGAGATCGCAAGCGATCGTATACCGAGGTGTGACAGTTATTTAATGCTACATTCCCTGAACGTAACCCAATTTCGAAGTCAACCGTCGAAAGAACCATTCGACGTTTTGCAGCAAGTGGATGTGTTAAAGACGGTGTGCGATCAGGAAGGCCGAAATCGTGTAGCAACGAAGCAGTTTCTTTGGATGTGTTACAATCTTCTGTGGAAAATCCGCATACATCGACAACTAGCGTTGCCAACACGCTGGACATTTCTCAGAGTTCTGTGCAACGAATTTTAGTGCGCAGTAAGTTTAAACCCTACAAAGTGAGTTTAGTGCACGAACTGACGAAAGATGACTTTGATCGCCGTATTGAACTTTGCGAAGTAATAATGCGAAATATCGATAACGATAGTATTCACGTCAATGACATTGTATTCTCTGATGAAGCGACATTTACATACCCAATATCCACAGAAACTGAATGTTTGGGTAGGAATGATGGGAGGCATCATCGTTGGCCCTTTCTTCATTGACTGAAATCTGACAGGTGAGAAGTATTTGACAATGCTTCGTGAAGAGATTGTCCCTGCCATCCAAGTGTCCACACAAGACTTTAATCGTGTTTGGTTCCAACAGGACGGAGCGTCGAGGTATGATCGAATGGCCTGCAAGATCTCCCGATCTATCATCCCTGGATTACTTTATATGAAGGACAAAGTGTATCGCACCAAACCACACTACCTGAATGATCTACGGAATCGCATTGTGGAGGAAACAAGAGGACTTTTTCGGGATATGCTACAACGTGCACTTTGCAGTTTTTACGATCGGTTCGCATATTGTCAGACAGTCGACGGGAAGCAGTTTGAGCACTTGCTTTGAGGCATTCTGTAAGTCAATGTCATGTTTTCTTGTTCAATCTCTCTGTAATTTGCAGTGTACAGTTACCCACAGTAATACAGTAAAAATTATTTCAGACAAATCTCATGTTTTGCAGTCAAACGTAGCACACCATATCTCTTCCACGAATGGCGATAGGTCCATAATGAGTTCGGATTGTCGTTTGTGGGACGATTCTAACCTAAATTCATGTGTCATACATACCCTTTTCCATTTGAAAATATTGTGTGATATCCAATATGCCGGAATTCAAGGTGGCTGCCATGATGGCCACATCCCCATTTATTGCAGTTTCTGCACCAATACACATTTGCAACATGTGATTGTCCTCCGTCCACGCGTCTCTTTCAGACAAATCTCATTTTTTGCAGTCAAACGTAGCACACCCTATCTCTTCCACGAATGGCAATAGGTCCAAAATGAGTTTGGATTGTCGTTTGTGGGACGATTCTAGCCTAAATTGATGTGTCATACATACCCCTTTCCATTTGAAAATATTGTGTGATATCCAATATGGCGGAATCCAAGATGGCTGCCATGATGGCTACACCCCCATTCAATGCAGTTTCCGCACCAATACCCACTTACAACATGTGTCCACGGGTCCCGTTATTACTGTCCTGTCCCGATACTTTTGACTAATCCTGTGTGTGTGTGTATATATATATAATTTCTATCTGTATATTACAGAAATATATGTCATTGTATTGATTATGTATCCATCATATGGGCTCTGTAATCCTGTCCGGGACGCAGGAAATAATTAACCGATTTCAGAAATCAGTAACAAAATGGTCATATATTAAAAGTGGTTAATTCTCAACGTTTTTTCAGCATACGTGTTGGAAAGTCGTTGGTAATGTGCAATTTCCATGCCATAAATTCCAAAAACCATTACTTCAGGGAACGTTAATGGATAATAATCAAGATTTTAACATTCCTATACTTGTATTTGTACTTTTTTTTATATATATGTCGATTTTCTTCGGCTTTTGGCTAGTCCTGACGGTGAAGATGAGTGATGATTAAATGTAATTGGTGAAGAGACCCTCGCATATAACACCCATGCAATACCTGAGAACTTCAGTAGAGAGTTAGAAGGTCACAGAGCTGCCCAGCTGTATACACATAGTCTATGTTAGGAATTGTCTGTACTGAAATTGAATAACCGTATACATTCATACGATGTACGAAAATTTTGAGCCTGCCAAAACCCCTGCGCTATATGAAAAAAAGAAAAGAAAAAAAAGAAAAAAAGAGCTACGACCTCTAATACTTCATGATAACTGGTACTGAGTTCAATCTTGTTCACATGAGTGTTTCGTTGTGTGTGTGCGCGCGCGCGCGCGCGTGTGTGTGTGTGTGTAAGAAAGAGAGAGAGCGAGTGTACCTCTATCAGTTTCATCTAATAACTTTCATACCCATTGTCGTGAGTAGCCTAGGGAGGAATGTAAAAAAAAATTGAGTTGTTACTTTAACTCCACTTTATGCATAAATAGTCTAGTCTGGACTGGACCTACAGTTTAAAAACAGATCCAAGCTACTATGTGAATTCACCAGGTGTCGAACCCGGGGCCTCTTGGTTACATGGCGGCAGTATTACCACTAGGCAATCGAGGTAACCCGTTTAATATTTTTTTTTAAATTATAGAAGCTCTCAGCCCAGACTAAAGTCTTTCGTTTTACATTGTTTTAATATCATGGGAACCAAAGTTAGACAATCATATTTTTGTCGAAAAATAAACTATATTTCTATTGAAATTAAATATATTTGAACTATTTACAAAGCAGAACATACCTACATATTTTTGTAAAATGACATTTTAACAAATTAAAATATAAAATCTAACACTTATATGAAACATTTAAATATATAACTAAATCTTTACATTTTTTTCAATTTTACTCTAAAAAGTTTATTTTCTGTATGTTGTATTTATTCTTAATTCATCCTCTAACACAATAGAACGAAGTGGCGAAATCTAGAATCACATTCTCACGAAGCAATTGTATTAAACAAACATCAACTTTAACCATGAAGGGTTTTCATTTTTCTAAAGTGAAATATATTGATCACTGTAGACTCCAGTATGTCAAATTTACATTCAGAAATTATGTTCATTATTTTAAACACATTCACACATAACGTATATATACATATATAATACACAATAATTGTTGTTCAATTATTGACCGATATATTACATGTATTGTTGTGTCATTTGTATTGTTAATTCCTCTCTATGAAGCGGAATTTCAGTGGTTTGGAGGGAGCAACAAGGGTTTTCTGCACGTAGGTCATTTCGCCATAGTGATACTCCACCCTGAAGTGCTGCATCATCTGAAAGTACAAATATAATGATCCATCATTGAAATGTCTTGCAAAATTTCAGTGCTGACATTATGCATATTTTGATTACGGAAGTCTACAAAAGAGGCCTGACTTTGCTTTCTAAATGCCACACTGCTATTTATAAGTAAGTTATCAATATATATTTTCCATTCATTTATATGTAGCTTTTTAATTGCTCAATTTGTAAGATTTTACCACGATATTAAAAAAATGGGATGGTTGTTTAATAAAGGTAGCTTTCGTCCTGGAGTACTGAATCCCGCGGATAGCAATCCTTTATCAGATTTTCCTTGGTTAACCTGGGTCGTTCCAAGCGAATCACCTTTTACTGGCTTTTATTCGAATCGGCTATGTAAGGGACCCGACTGAGTAACGGGGGTTGACAGTCTTACGTTTTTTTGGGCGAGACTTTTATACCTTGGAAGGTTCTCTCGGTGCCGGCAGAGTTGCTGTGTCTAGTCCTAGGGTTAGCGGTCACTGGTCAACCATTTTATTTCATGGAAATGCATAGATAAATCCACGCATTTTGTTGTTTTTTTCGTAATCGTATCCGAGTGGATCAAGGGACGCGTTTATTTTTAAGTATATCTCTACCCGTTGGCGAAAAGCCAAATACTTTGTTCCGCGAAATTATCATCTTAAAATTGTAGATTCGACACTGTCAAGGTGTCCGGTTTTTATTTAATCTGGTATTAAATGAACAGTGACAAGGTGGTAAAAGAATCACAGATTTATCAGAATTTCAAGAAAGCGCTTAATAAGTTGCTGTAATTTCAAAAATATTTAGTCCCTTTTTGCGTGGCAAATTTATAGAACAAACAAAAAAGGGAGGGAATTAGAGAAACTTGTCATATATACAAGTGTCTAGCTCATAGGCTAGAACTTTATATTTGGGTGTGCACAAAGAAAAAAATTAGGTCTTGTACCTTTTTAATAGAATATATTTTGCAACACAATCACTTGGCTCTTTAACTGCATTGATGTTTGTAAAGGAATATAAATTCACTAAATGACAGTGTTGAAAATTTCTGAATATATGTAATAGAAAAAATCAAATTGCATAGAAATTACACACACACACACAAATGTTCATAAATGTTACAAACAAATACATCAAAATACACGTCATCTATAACAAGAGACGTCTGTCAAATGGTACAATGTTCTTAAACTCATCAATAACTTCATTTACATCAATAGACTAAGCTTTTTCCTGTTCCCCAAATAGCAAGAGCAGGGCTTTCAATCTATCCTGCTTCTGAGTTGCTCTTCATTTAGTTTTAACTTGGGTAAGTTTGGAGAAAGCTGTCTCTCACACGTGCAGCTTGTGACAGGTATAGAAGAAAAGCGCTGTAGTACAGAGTAGAATGCAGTAAATATCTTCTTTCTCAAATGACATCAAAAAATCGAAAAACTACAGACACTCGTTTCATCAGCGATAATGCACACGTTTGTACCTAGTAATGACATTTTTAACTTCTTACCAACTGAAGCTTATTTTCTCTCTTATTGAAATAAGAAGCCCATTAGGGTGTGCCTGAGCACACCCGGCACACCCCGTAGCTACGCCTATGGTCTAGCTTACATATTTTTTTTAATTAGTACTGCGGTCTAGGCCAGCGTACGAACCACTAATTTATATATTTGAAAAATAGTATTTCATTAATTGGATCCTGTCAATTGTAATGTGGGGTTATTGCATTTGTAATTATTTGTATATATTTAATCCACGAAATAAATATTATTTTTATATAATTCTAAACTGAACGCGTGGGCTATTCTTCAAAGATAAGATAATTGAGTTTTCCCCTAATATCCATGGTAAAGAATATGGTAGCTATTCAGTATATTTTAATTCGATTGAACCCTTTCGTTAGTTTTTTAATGTGTAATGCAGAAAATTTGCCTGAGGAATTAAGGTAAACCCAGGACGGGTGGCGCAAGGCTGGTTACTCCCCCTGGAAAGCAAAATAAAGCATAACAGTATGCAGTGTACAACAATAATATTTAGAAAACAGTACTATTGCTTCACTAATATCATATTTTAACCTTGACTAGCAATCCTCGCTCTTGCATTATATTTATATGATAGATGTATTCATTAGTCCATCCTCGTATGTTTGTAAAGCCCCAATCTCACCACTCACTCACTCACTGACTGACATAAATGTTCTCCATGAAGGAAGCCCCGGAAGCAAAAATTGCGCAAACACGACCCCCATGAAATTGTCTCAAAATGCCGAGAAAGTTAAGAAATCACTCACTTGTCCCTTTCTTAAGGGTGAAAATGCCCTTTTTTCACGTCCTTACCAACCTGTTTCCATGGCGCATTTTTCGCTCACATTGTTTGCTTCGATCTTCAGTAACACACAGATGAGTCAACTCCTGGTTAGAAAAGGTGCTTCAGACGTAAGAGTGACATCTACATAAGAAGATGATTCAGTCGAGATACAATTAGATATTGGTATACTTAATGCGAAAATATCTTCATCGTGCTTGTTTTAACTAAATGTTTAGAGGTATTACAAACAATTATTTAATGCTTGCCATGTTTGTTGTTGTCCAATTGAACGGACGTTGCTAGGGAACTTATAGAAAGTTTAATTTCATCCCGAAAACTACGGTGAGTGAGTTAGACCTGAATTTTCGTATTTCATAACAAGAGAGTCGGAATTTATTACAGAGGCAAGGTAGGAATTTGAGGGGAAAGACGGAAAACAATCATTTTTCAATTACGTTTACAAATGTGAAGATGTTGTAAATATTGCTTTTTCAATTTAGTGTCGCTATTTAATTCGTTTACATAACACATCTAACTAAATATCTTGAAACGGTTCTTACTTACCCAGATTATTATTAAGAAAATAGACAGTAATATTTTTATGTGTACCATATTAGAGCTCGTACACACATGACGTTGGGTTCAAAACTTTTCATATAAGCGAACCACGTCGGCGAGCGCACGAGACGTGACCAAGGACCACGTCGAAAGTGCGCGAGTCTTTTATATAATCTCTTCAAAGACACGACCGTATCGAAGTTCATAATACACAGAGTGGCATCTGTTGGGGGATTTTGTTTACAAGTGTATTCATGTTTCTAGGCTTAAGAGATTGGGCTGTAAACGTACAAACAAAAAAAAAAAAAAAAAAAGTTTAACACTGTTCTTTCCTTTAGGGGTTGAATAGATCCAGGGATTTGGGATGTGAATTGAAGAGTCAGTGAATGAGGATAAACTATTTTATATATCAAGAAGTAGAAGTACCACTAATATTACATTAACACTTACTTGATACCTTAAAATATACATCCGTAAATGAGTAGCGAGGGTAATGTGCTGAAAAGCCAGGTTCTAGGTTCGAGTCTTGAATAAGATATGCATGTGTAATTGTTCTTATCCCATAGATAAGCAACCAGGATAGAAATGCAACCATAAAATAACATAGTAATTACCTTCGCAATAAGAGTCATCACTTCGAGTTCTGCAAACCGGCGACCAATGCACATCCTGGGTCCAAAGCCGAAAGGGAGGGAGACGAAGGGGTGCGTTTTCTCAGCATTGACTGGACAATCACCCTCGGATCCTTTGGACTTCAGCCACCGCTCAGGGATGAAGCTCTTGGCCTGAGGGAAGTGTTCCTCCATCCGACTCAGCTGCATGTGGGGCAACACCACCATTGTCTGGAACAAAAACGTTTCCATTCAAAGCACGTTCCTCGCGGTACTTGTATAGACTCTGTTTCAAAGTTCGATTCAGGATGGGAATACATTTCAATGGCTCTCATTACACTTCCGGTCCTGATCTTCCATGATTGTGGCAAATATAAGGTTCATCGTACTAAAATAAATCAATTTAATCACCTCTGATGATTGTTACTTGAGCACGTGATCACAGCGTCTATTGCAAATGTTTTCCTTGGGAAAATATTTGGACCTAAAAGGGATGAGGAGACAGGTGTGTGGAGGTGGTTACATTAAATTGAAAGAAATGCTTCTGCAGGAACAGTAGCACATACTAGAAGTAAACTGGCACTCAACAAACGACAAAACACTCATATTCTATAGGGCCTCCCCCATGGCGCAGTGGTAGCGTCATTGCCTTGTAATCAAGGTGTCCCGGGTTCGATACCCGGTGGAGGCACAAGTGGTTCGGATCCCACTTTAAACTGTAGGTCCAGTCCCGATTAGCCTTACTGTGCATAAAGTGGACTTAAAACAGCAACTCAAACTCATATTCTATAACCGGAACTATTGGAATTTTATTACTATCTTCAAATTATTATTATTATTATTATTATTTACTTAAAGGCAACCTTATGCTAACATTCACATTTATATTTTTCTTTTTACATTTGTATTTTTTTAAATATTTTTGTTCTTTCACATTTATATTATCTTATGACTAATATTACTGTAATAATAATATTCGTAATTGTAGGTAATGTGAAATTCTTTATTTCTCTTTAGTGTTATAACGGTCAAATATTGAGTGACAGGTAATTGATCTAATTGCCCGTTATTAAGAATTAATTACAATTGGTAATATTAAACCGTCGCGAATAAATGTGTCTAGCGACTGCCTTAGCCAACGCTAGCTTGCTCAACCACTGTTTTTCGCCCGAATCCGGATTTACATGCATTCATATGGAAGATAGCAGGAAAAGAGCAACTTCTAAACCAATGGACCGAATTGGAGGAGATTTTAACCAGCGGAAGACCACATCATGAAAGTACAGATTACAGAATTTCAGCCTAATCAGAACAGAACTACGGGAGTTATAAATTATTAACGATCTATCGCTGGATACAATGGAAGACGATACCCTGTGGAGATAGCGCTTGCTGTCCGTGCACAACACAATAGCGGAGGATTTAGCCTAATCTCTGCACGAGGGGCTGGTACCAGAGGTTAAGGACCGGACTGAGCGTTGACCAGGATAGGAGGACAACGGTCAAAGCACCAGAAACAATAAATAGACACATAAACACAGAGGCTAGAGCGTCACCACGTTCAAATCTTGAATAAAAGGGATGATTCGGAATAGCGAGACACAGTTTGCCTAGAATCGACACCGGAGTGTGAGCTACGCGCGACCTAGCTCGGAGTCGCGATCAGACTCGTGGTCTGGATTTGTTTTTTGACTCGAGTGAGTGTTTAGACCCATGGAGTAGAGCAGAGTAGACCCAGGGGTTCGTTTCCCCCTCGCCGTCAACGCATCCGTGCACATACGTGTGGTATGTGAGAATAACACCAGACACGTCCACCTGTGTCAATCGTCCGAAACAACGTCCTAAGTTAGCAGAAGTTAATAACAATTGATAGCAAAGTTAATACCGAAGTGCATAACAGCCAATACTAAAGTTAATAACATTTAATATCCATGTGTGTCCATGTGAAACCGCGAATGGCTCATTACGTATGTTCGTCTCATCGCCCAAGCCACGTATCTCTACGTACGAGTGACAGCGAAGGACTGACCTGTTACTACGCTAGTTGTCGTAGGGAGTCGACAGTGTACGTGTACCGTCATGGACGTGCCAGCGAAGTGAACGAGTGAAGCCAGGATCCGATGATGCCAGATGGAATTGCCGAGTGACCCATTTTCGCCAACCAGGATAACCGCGAAGTACATCGCTGGAATGTGGACGCCTTCCAAAACTGTAGGACCACTTTCACCCGACCCAGGTCAGAGGGAATGCAGCGAAGGAAGATCCAACCATGTGCGTGTGTGAGAGAGATGACGCCAAGCTACCGCGAATCTGCGTAAATCAAATCATTGCATAACTTAAATCAGTGCTATGGCATAACTAGACATCCTTATTCCGGCGGAATAATCAACGTTATAGATCAGAGTTTATGTTAACAGCCAAACAATAGTTCATTGAAATATATTTGTACCTTCAGAAAAGATAAAAGGGTTCGCACAAAGAACAATTATTCACATTATACTTAAAACTCTAAACGGTAAATTGTAAAAGGCAAGGTAGCCAATAAAAAGCATGAGTATAGTCAAAGTATTAATTAATCTAACCTTTGTAATTGTCCTATTGTCACAATATGCCATAGAATGTGTGTATGAGTGAGAGATCGAGTGAAAGAGGGCAAGATTTACTGTGTATTTATCTGTGTTCTAATATATGTGTATATTCTGAACCACCGTAGTATTATGTAACGTCATTTCAGGTACTTGAAAACAAATCCTCCTAGGTTTATTCTCGGTAACTCCGACTGTAGGCACTTATCCTGACAGTATTATAATTCATGTAATGTTAAATTAGGTGACAGGTGTGTCACGGGGAGCGATTCTGCGTTGTTGCGTTGCTTTGTCATCGTTGCTTAGTTAGTTAGTTAGTTTTTTTAAAAGCATGTAACAGTGTACTAGTCAAGCTTTCCATCTGTATTCATATTATATATACTTATATTTTCTTACGTATCTCATGACAAGGGTTAGGTGGTAGAGCAGCCTACGACTGAACATCGCCCGCTAAATAAAGGAATTATTATTATTATTATTATTATTATTATTATTATTATTATTATTATTATTATTATTATTATTATTATTATAATTTAGGACTGCACAGTTTGTATTCATGTCCGAATAGTAATAGAATAATTAAATCTAGAAGACTTAGGTGGGCAGGCCATGTGGCACAAATGGGAGAGTAAAGGAGAGTTTACAGGATTCTTGTTGGGAAACCTGATGGTAAGAGACCTGTAAGAAGACCAAGACTTAGATGGAGGGATAACGTTGATATGGAACTAAAATAAATCGGTAAAGATGGAAAAGATTGGATTGAGCTTGCCCAGGATAGCGACAGATGGAAGACTTGTGTTGCTGCAGCCATAAACTTTCGGGGTTAAGAAGGCTAGATAGTTAGTTAGTGCAACAACGAGTGAGAACGTTAAACGCGTTCATGACTTGATTCGCACCGTCAAGGAGATCCCGGGCGAATTGGTAATTTCTAAAATGAAGCCATTGTGTAGCGAATTCTTTCCCAAGGGAACTACAAGTCATGAAGTAGCAAGCAAATTGTGAATCCCTGTAGAGTCTGTGAAAGATAATTTAATATCGACGAGCAGGAAAAATTACAAAAGGCATTGTGTTTCTTCGTCACAATGAAACACCTCATTCGGCACGTACCACAAAAACCATCCTGGAAAAATTCAAGCAAAAAGATTGATAAGCCTCTCCCTCAGCGACGACGCCAGAAAAAAAAAAATGAGTGAATAGGTAGAAGGGGGAGATATATTTCCCGGGGAGGCAGTCACATTTAATGTACCACCAAATACCATCATATTTATGGCAAAATAGCATTTTTTACCGATTCCTTTGTTGGGAAGCCGAACAGGTCTACCAGAGGGCATTTGCCCCTTCAACCCTATGTCCCCGTTTCACTGCTCTGCATCAAATAAAATAGCTAGGTGAGAAAGGTTATTGCACGTTGGGCGGGAAAAATTCGCAGAAAGCATGGATAAACTTTAAATATAGGCTACTTGGTTCTGGTTATGTATAAAAGAAGCTTTTGCAATGAACTTTCAAGGAAATACGAAATTAGCTCCTAATGTTTCATGTTTTTTCATGCTTTTACAACTAACTTTTTGATACTGCCTCGTAGTCTCTCTATATGTGAAGGACCTATGTTTATTTTTCTTGTTAACTAAACTTACCCCTTTGGGAATTCGATAGTTTCCTATAACAATGTCATTTACCATCGTACGTCCGTTGCCAAGTACTACAGGTGTTAGCCTGAAAAATAATATTAATACAATAATTACGATGTAAAAATATAAAAGTAATTGTTCATGTATATAAAACATATAAAACAATAACATCAGTGTAAAACACACACTTGAAATAAATTTGGTGTGATATTGTCACCGATACTGATTATTTTAATAGAGAATGAAAATTCATAATAAAGGCTAGTAATTTATTTTTGCCTCTCTTAACACTTGGCAATGCAAATATTTATTTACTGTAGTATAATAATGTAAAACTTTGTAATTCATTTCCAGTACGATCCTGCTTTAAAATAAATCTGTTAATTTAGTGCATTGAAAACTATAGCGCTGGTAATAACGTTACCTATAATTTTATAATTTACATTACTAACTCTAGAAACATACTTAATTACATGTGCATGCTGTTTTCTAAGAAACTAGAAATTTTAACAGACTATTTTCCTTTTATTCTGGTTTTCATCTTGTAGGTGAATCTGAACTTGCAAATTACAACTTACAGAATTTCATACAATTGTGTCCTGAAGGTGTCAAAAGCATACTGCCTCTCACTCACCTCATTGTTTCCCTAACACAAGCTTTTAGGTACTTCATGTCTTCCAAATTCTCCCCAGAAATGTTGCTATTTCTTGAAGGCGAAATCTTCACAATATCCTTGTACAATAATTCCTGTTTTTCAGGATTGATAGCCAAGTGATAAAGCGTGTTGGCTGCTGTTACGGACGTCTGAAATATGCGAATGTGCGTTATAGATAATGCAACATTGATCTAAAGTGCTTAGTTATTTCATATCGATGTACATGTACGAAATATTAAAATGTTAAAGACAAAAATAATATATAGTTTTGTAATATTATTAATGTAGCACAAGTAAAGGGATGAATGAAATTGAACAAAACATTGTGTGGAAGGGGGAAGTAGCTATAGAGAAAAGACTAATTTATGCTTTAAAGGATATATCTTTATCCAACAGCCTTCAAATTAATTTTAACACAAATATTATTTTCTGCGAGCTTTGAGCTGTTATTTCAAATATTTACATTAGATTCCTTGTTCATAACATTTTTATTGTTTTAACTGATAAAAATCCTTATTTTATAACTCCAATAATTTCAAAGTAAACATTCAATACTCATGAACATATGAAATCATCATCTAATTTGTTGCATGAAACTAACTAACACCGTGGGGTAACATTCATTTAAGGACCAAAATCTGCATTGGGTTACGTTTTAGGTCTTATCACAACTGTTTTCTGGTTCACAAGACCAGAGTCCGCTACTATTGCCTGGCCTTCAAAAGTCTGGATCAACGCCAAAATTTTGGAGTTCACATCAGGGATCGAATCCGTAACAGCTCTTACCAGGGGCAACAGAGCTAATTATTCAATTATGCAGGAGATTATTGAATGTTTACTATGAAATTATTGGAGTAATAAAATAAGGATTTTTATCAGTTAAAATGAAAATATGTTATGAACAAGGACTCTAATGTAAATATTTGAAATAACATCTCAAAGCTCGCAGAAAATAATATTTGTGTTAAAATTAATTTGAAGGCTGTTGGATAAAGCTATATTCTTCAAATCATAAATTAGTCTTTTTAAGATTCATGGTTTTATTAATTAAAATGAATGTGCACATGAAACTTAATGACAGTATCAGAAACAAAAAAAAATTGCAAGTTTCAAACAATTATTTTAGTGTACATACGTTCAAGACACTACAAATTATCCATTTTAAAGGAATTTTCTTCCTATAACATAAATTTTGCTAATTAACTAACTTTATTATTACCAAAAAAAAAATATTGGAGTATACAATTTTAACAATGTTTCAGTAATTGTAATATTGATGTGTACTTTTTTAAACATTCTACATTTTTGTTGGTTGCGTCATTTCCAGTACAAGATCACAAACGGTTTTAGATTATACTGACATTTTCTTTGTGATTTCTCTTATCAATTCCTATTCAATAAGCTAAGAATGAAAATAAAGGTAAGTTAGAACTTACAGTATCAATGCCTGCCATGAGCATATCCAGTGCCATTATTATGGCAGTTTTGGATGTAGAATCTCGAGCAAGGAATCTCTCGAGGAGAGTCATTTCTTCGTCGCTGTCCACTGGTTTGTTCTTTAACTTATCCATAGCAGTGTATATGTGTCTCGAAGCTACTCTGAAATGTACAAATATATACATACAAATATATAGATATATACTACATAGACACACAAACACACACATATATACACAGAATACGTGCGGGGTGCAAACGTTTGGAGACTCGAGAATGTGTAATTCTCATACTAGAATTCTGTTCATTAACTGAATTATTTACGGTTCCGTGGGACTCGATTTCGGAATTGTCAGTGAAGTGATCGTAACATTTTATGTGCGTCCTTCGATATTTTCTTCTCTTTTTAAGATTCGTGGTTTTACTAATTAAAAAATAATGTAGGTTTATTTAAAGATTCGTAGTTTACATTTCTGATTTTAATTCTTTTTAGCATATTTACAAATATTTCAGTGATGTATTGGTGTTTGAAGGCGCGTGTTAATAGAATATAAGTCCTCAAATTAAAGAAGCATAATGGGTTAATAATGATAATTAAATAGAACAATGTACAGTATGTTCTCAGTAGAAAAAATGGCAATTTAAAATTATTCAACTCTGCTTGAAAAAAATAACATCATTATAAACTATGTATTATACATAAATCTAATTGAAGTTTACAAAATATTTTCAACCCGACGATATCTCAAAGAAGATCATTAGAATTTAACCTTTCTTGCTTTCAAAGAAGCAAAATCATCAATTATCCTATCAAAATTGACCATGTCTTGCAATTTATATTTCAATTTAGAATATTGAGAGCTTATTTATCCTCTCATGACCCATTAACGAAAGAAAGCTTTGAATGCCGCCCCCTGTGTATGACGCCCTAGGCTTCAGCCGTCCGATCCTACCCCTCGCTACATGTACAATCACCTGAATTTACCGAGTTCTTTGGTAGTAAAGTCAAATAAACCACATCATTCATGACCGTCTGAATGGCCCTTATTTTCTAGAACAGGCACACAAAACAGACAGGTTCACTATACCTAGTTTTCAGGTGTAATAACTGATTACTTTCTTTTACTCACTCGTTGAAGTAGTCCATCGCACTAGTGTACTTCCTCCACATCGGGGTCGAGATATACCTCCAGATAGGGAGCTGGAAATCGAGTTTCATCATAGAATCGAGCACCACCTGGACACAGTCGATCATTCTCTGAGGCTCTGAGTCCGGCTTCAGATCCTTGTCCAAGCACCCCAGCCTAGCGTCCAGCGCTACCATGGCAATTGCTATCAAGATTCGAGCCATTATTGTAAGGTATAACAAAGCTTAGATATTAACAATGAATATAAAATTATGGCAAAAATAGTTAAGAAAATCCTTCACTTGACCTAAGACCATTAAAATGGAAATACGACGAACAGACATTGCAAGTGAATTTATTGAGGTAACACACGAAATATCGATAGTGGGCATTTAAAATGATAGCGCACATAAATATATACATAAATTAGATAAAGTTAAGTTAACATATCAAAACTGCCATTAACGTAATATAAGCTGAATGTATAAATACACCAAAAAGAAATGGTTCCACTTAGGTTCATATTCTGCAGGATACCAGAAATAATGTAAGATACAGCATTACGTAGAGCATAAAAAGGAACTATACCACATAAAATTATATATTTCTTGAAATTCTACAATCGAATACAGTGTATTTTCAAAAATTAATATTTTATTCTTTTTACTTTTAAATGGCGTGGGGTCTCTCAATATGTTTATAAATAATTGGTAATGACCTTGTGTAAATAATTGGCCGTGTAAAATAGACCTTTTTGGTACAACGTTATTTGCACTTTTGATTAAGGCATTCGTTCGAACACAGGTAATTGAACTATGCATACATTAAAATTCACAAAAATCCGTAGATTAATCAAAATCCATAACAATTCTTGCATTCAAAGTCCCGCGAATTTTTTAAAAAGTTCAATAAATGATAAATGGTTAATTTTATGGGGGAAAATAAACAAAATTGAGGAGAACAGTGGAAAATAACGGTCTTAGACCGTCATTTCTCCAGTTGTCTTTTTACGATGTAACGAGTTGAACGGTCGCGTCACGATTTCGCCACAAAAAGTTCTGCACGACCGAAGGGTGAAGGAGGGTAACAAGGGTGCATTGTCTCGGCGCTGCATCATTGGAGATGCAACCAAAGGAAGTCGGTAAAAGAAATACTGACGGGCACTTTTTTAAAAATTCACAGGTGGCACAGTTCTTGAAGCCTAACATCAATTAAGACTGCTGTCATTTTCGGCTGATAGGAACTGTATTCATTTTCCTTTTCTGTTTCTAAAAATTAACAAAATAATTTGCAGTATAATTCATGCACATGCTTGTTTTTAACCCTTCTTCTTCAATAAATGTTCGTTGAACTAGTAAGTTGAGCAGTGAAAGTTCCAACCAAAGGTTAATACTCACATTCCAAGGACCACTTGAAGAGTTCATTCAAGAAGTTCTCTGGCATTTCCATTTTGGAATCTCTCAATTCATAAACCCTGAAAGAAAGTTACTTTAGTTGCACCATCCATTCTGACCATAAACGCACAGAATATGAATCGTAATACTGTGGCGTGCTTTCAAAAGTTCGGTAGGTGTTGTAATAACACTTCACACAAATCGAGTGAGTAATGATACAATATTTATGAACTGTACCTAACAATAGTACTAGTAATTCCTAGAGGAAACACATTTCTTTAAATTAAAATCTAGTTCATGTTCGTTGCAATTATTTATTACTGATGTGGTTGTTGTTTTCGTGTACGGTAAATTGAACGCTTTTTATCGTTTTGTAGATATTTGAAGTACATAGTACGATTTGATTACATCAAGTTTTTTGAAAACATATTGATATATTTTCACAATTGATTTTGCGTGCCCTTAGCTTCCGGAACTTTATACAAAACTTCAAACCTGAAAAGCAAATTTTAAAATTTAGATATTTACCGTAAGGTAAATATTGGTGAAGATGTTGTTTCCTCAGGATATCTATCGTGTGAGTTGTGGATAGAGAGGCGAGGGAGGAACCAAATTTTCAAAAGCTTGAGGAAATTACTACGATATCCTGAAGATGACTGTGACGGCTCTCGAGAACAGAAAACCTTCCGCAACTAACCTGAGCGATATCCTGAGAAAATTTCTCAATCGTTCATCATCCAAAAAGCTTCAAGACCTGCTTCAATACTATGATGGTTCACTTAGTTTAGTTCAGTACCATTCAAGCACAATATAAAAGAAAAAGTGAATCACATCACAAAGACATTCACCTGTCGATGAAGTCGTCCGCCACATCATTGATTGGTCCTACGTAAAGTTTCGTTGTCTTCGGCTGCATCATGGGCTGGTTCACTTTGCTCCTGAAGGCCTGCCACGCTTCCCCTTGTCTGCAGAAAGAAGCACGGTTAAAAAGAGCTGAGAAAATACCAACTCGTTGTGGTTCAAAATCTATGACACAAGTTTAAATACGTAAGTCTACTGGTTTTCATTTTGAATTGAGTTGGTTTTCATACGGTTGGCGATTTTTATAATTTTATAATATATACCGATTATGACGATTTTTATACCGATATTGAATTATCAGTGATACAGATACAAGTCATACAACTGAGTCATTCCACACCATTTCACCAACCTTTGTCGTTCACTATTTTTAAAAATATTTATAATTTAACCACTTTAACCTAGAAGTGTTCAAAACTGACTTGCATGGCGGCCATTTTCAATTATTAGCGTACGGTGATTTTAGTGTTTTCGAAACTTTATGAAAATCGCTGTAACTTATGTAATTCCAAATGTAATTATTCAAAAAACACTTCCCTCACAAATAAATGGCGTTGCTTTTGTTTATTGCCATTTTTGCCCTCATATTAGTAGTTTCCATGCAATACTATAAGGAATCCGATAGATATTTTTACATAATTTCTTATTTTTGGGGCACAAAATAACCATGAAAAGAGCAAAGCGCCTTTTCTTATGTTTAGTGAAAGATGTAATAAAAGTTCGAAAATCATTAAACATATGACTAGACCTCGGATTTTTAGGTTCTAAAAAAATGTGCTTTTAGTTTCCTAAAATAGGCTCTAAAAATCCTAAAATAGGTTCTAAAAATCCTAAAATAGGCTCTAAAAATCCTAAAATAGGCTCTAAAAATCCTAAAATAGGTTTTAAAAAACTTACATTAGGCTCGAAAAATCCTGAAATAGGTTGCAAGAAGATATAATTTGATACAAAATTCCTGAAAAATACTGATTAGATACAATCGTTAAAAACAAAATTTCACAAGAACCGTAATAACTAAATATAAATTTTCTAAACAAATTTTGATTTCTTTATATCATTTTCAAAATTATCTACAGATTATTATAATACTGCACTTGTGCTGTTAGAAAAAGTTACTTGTTGACATGAAAAATGAATTACGTATGTATAATTTGCTGCACAATATCAGGGTGGCTACCCACTTGGAATTTCATGACTTCCGGGAATTACACGTGAATTATTAGCTCGGGAAATTATGCGTGAATTATTGGCTCTGGAAATTATTCATGAATTTTGGCAAAACATGAAAATAGGTACAACCGGATATTTTCTCTACTCTATTTTTTTCTCCGTAGATGTGAAAAATTGCAACTTTCATTAATGCAAATCCAATTAAATGTATACATGTTTATAAATGCCGTGAGGCAAGTTTCTCTCAGTTTAGCTTTTATTTTATTTTATTATTTTAGGAAGAAAAAGAAAGCTACATGGAAAATAAAACAAAATTTTCTCAATCCGTTAACTGTGTTAGTGTTCTTTGCAGAACAATCTATTTGACAGAAGGAAGATTATTACAAAATAATATATCTTGAAGTTGATTAGGGAATTTTTTTGGTACATTGGAATCATACAAACTCTTTACATTGTCAATATTTTTGTGTGTGGAAGGGAGGGTGAGAGTCGGTAATACGTAACGTTCGAATAGAGATAACATCTACTTGTATCCTTGAATTTTTGGAAAATTCGCCTTGAAAACAAGGAATTATACTTGAATTTTATCATGGTTCTAGTGACCACCTTGAATACTTTTGCGTTATCCACACTCACCTTTTGTCTGTGAGGATCATTTCATGTGCTGAATATTATATTTCAACAGAAACATAGTCAGTAGTGTAATTGTAATCAAGTGGTTCCGGGTTCGGTGCCCGGTGGAGGCACATAGTGGTTCGGATTCCACTTTAAACTGTAGGTCCACTCCCGATTAGCCTTACCATTAAGTCCACTTAAGTGGACTTAAGACACTAAATCACTCAATCAATCAAAGCAAATTTGAATCCTGAAATATTACTTCGCAATGCGTGAATGCCAAAAAGGACCAAACTGACACGAGAGTGAGCAAGGCCGCACACATCAGAAGTTTGGGACTGTGCAGGCAGTATAAAGACGATTGGGTGCCAAAACTGAGAATGGGGAGGGGTGGGGGGACAAGGACAGTTTATTTTATCTTAATATGCAAGGCTTAGCATTAATATTAATAGTCTATAGTGCAGGGGGGAACTGTCCCTTTTCGCCGCCACTGTCGTCAGGTAACAGTGACATCAGACATTTTTTTGTTTTGTTTAAAGCTTTGCTAAACATCATATACTTGGAGGGAAGGAAATCGACAAAAAACATGCTTCAAACACGCCAGTCATTGAATTATTTTGCCACCAAACCTAGTAAATACCTCTGTGAGATATAAAAATCCTGTAAAACCTAAAAAAATATAAAAACCTAAGAAAAGGTTTAATTTAGGCACATAAACCTAAAATAGGTTCTAACAAGCAAAATAGGTTATTTTAGGCACTATAAAACTTCGTCAGTTGTTTCGTTTTTAATGAAACGCTGATATAAATTGTTATTTTTTATTTACCTGCAAAGGAAAAAATAGGTTAAAAACGTAAAATCCGAGGTCTACATATGAGGTACCTGGGCCCCTTGTTTTGAAGAAAATCAAAAGTTTGATGCTCTGTAATCCAAATGGGGGTTAGAGGAAAAGTGTGAAATTTGCAAGCCCTCAAGAGGCTCAAAATAATACTAAAATTTGGTGAAGGTTTATTTCCGAATAAGAGAAATATTCGAGATTACATTTAGTCAAAATAAGCACCTTCATAATACTAATTAAATCAAACGTAGAATTATGAAAAATGTATATCACATTTTAAACTACAATGGCCATGAGCCGGCCGAATATTTTTAAAACTTTTAAAAAGTATAGAGCTAGTAAGAGGATGTAAATTTTTTACGCTTATTCCACGCACTAGAGGCAGTAGTTGCTGCGTGGCAATATTTACGAAATAAGGCAAAACAAGAACAGAAAGAGACACATAAGGTTGCAGGACGTTTCCCCCAAAGTATTTTTTACCTGTCAACGCAAGCGGCTCCTCACTCTGATGCTCATTGGTGTTAAGGTGCAAGCACACAGACAACTAAATGCATCAAAACTATTTGATGCCCCAGAAAACCGTGGATCGATGCACTAAAGTGTGCTTTTTGGCATTTTGCCAAGAATTAGGTTTACTGTTTGACTTATTTTTTTTATGTCGTTTGTAAAAGTATCGCCAAAGTGCACAAAATGATGTTAAGTTGTTGGTTTGTTCATCAATTCATGCTTTTTATGCACCTTCCTGCATCTTTCTCGACGATTCGCTTAAACATTTGTTCTGAGATACTGACCATATGCATTTTTCTGTCATGTGATGCATTTGCTTTTTTCTGTGCAGAGTGTTCACAGGTGCAAGCCAGTTACCCAATACGATACTACTTTCGTATAGGTGAAACACCTATAAATCATTTATTTCGCACTTTTTTACATTGCTAACGTACAAAGAAGCCGACACTCCAAACATTGGTAACCTGAAGCGTCGCTCCACGGCTGGCTGCAGCATGCTGCCGATGTCTCGGAGAGTTTGGTGCGAACTTTGCTTCTAAGTATCCGACGATCACCACGATCCATCTTCTGGAAATGGCAATGGATTGGGTGGACAAAACACTAAGGGAGCACTGGGCAACACTTCACTGGAAAGGGGGAAGTCTTCTGTACTATTCTGCATTGCGGAACATTTCTTTAGGTGTAACAATAAATTTCTAACGTAAATAATGTATATTTCTTACATTTACGAGTACTTACTGTTCTTCGTTATTTCGATTCTGTAACACACATTATGGCGATAGTGTACTGGTTCATCGCGCGTTTTGCGAGTGTTTTGTCGATTTGTGCAGTGTTGCAGCCTTGTTCACCGAAAAATACCTACTTTCGTGCCCGGATTTGAAATTATGCTAATACCTCGCAAACCATTGACGTTAGCCACACAAACCATTCACGTTAGCCCCACAAACCATTTCCCGTAAGGTTAGGTTAGGCAAGCATAGTTTAAAAAAAAAAATTAAAAATACTCGACACGTCATGTTATAGTGAAAACACGTCGAGGTTTGAAACACTTGCGGGGGTTACGTCATGTAACACACGGAACATTGTGCTCACGTGTAGAAAGCAAATGGCGGCAGCAGCAATAACGTGTTGGAGAGATATTTTAGCAGATAAATACATGATTTCCCATTAAAATAGATCAAAACTACATTCCCGAACTTCAACAACGCTAAAGAAAATGATTTGCGTAAGTACTTTCTTATGTAAAAAGTAATAAATCCGTTTCCGCTATACGAAAGTGTTACTCCCATTACTGGTTTACTCCTAAGGCTACGGCTAAGATTATGCTTGATTTCAATATTATTTTAACAAAAGAGATCTTAGTGGAATATTACCAATAATAATAAAATTAAACTTACTCCAGAATAAGGCCAGCGTTGCCTTGGAAAAAGTCCTTCCTGGTTACTTTCCTGTAGTAGAGGAGGCTCTTGGAGGAGTCCCTGATTGGCCACGGCCCTTCATTCCTCAGCACCTTCTCCACCCAATCAGGGTCGTACACGCCAACCATGTTCATTCCGTTGGGGGCGCGGAGCTTCCAGATCTTCCCGTATTTGTTGTAGAGAATCACGATCATGTTGTAGAGGTCTCCACCAGAAAACTCTCCTGGAAAATCGAACAGTAAGTTACTGAAACTAAGGCTCTGTCCGAAAGGTACGAAGTACGTACTTGAAACATGGTTTTGGCGGAAGTGACGTCACCTAGTACAGTTCGAAAGCGCCAAGAACAGGAGTACGCAAGTGCACAGCTCGCAGTGCAGATGGAAGCTGACTGGGTCACGTGTTTTTCACACTCGTTGTTCGTTTGTTTAAAATCGCGGAGTTAGAAAGCCAGCAACACAGGTTAAATATGCGTTATGGGTCAGCAAGTTGTTGGTTAAAGTACTTCTAATGTGTGGAAATGTATGTGTACGAACATTTGAAAATGCTATGTGATTTCTATGGTGAAAAACAAGTGTTTAAAACGTGGGGAAAACAACGAGTACTCAGTTTTATCTACTGATCTTATTTGGCGCTGCAGTCGAAGTGCAATTCGAAAGACTTCCACTTCCAGTCCACGACTTCAAGACCGCACTCCAAGACCATACTCGCCGGACCCCGTGGCCAAGTAGTTAGCACATCGCGCTACGACGCTAGGGGTCCCGGGTTGTTTGTAAATGTCCATTCATCAATTTCATCATTTCATCTCTCATCCCCATCTTCGCAAATTAGCCAAGAGGCACAAAACGCGAAGTAAAATAAACTAAATCAATGAATCGGAGGATGCTCCCTTCAAGTATGGTCTTGCACCTTTGGCCTCAGATTATGTGGTCACATATTACGTTAGCATTTCAAATAGATTCTGCATGTATACTTGTGAGCTTGAAATCAGTACTACAGAATTCGCACTGTTGTTATCAAAATGTTACTGAAGGTGTGGGCTTATGGAGTTGGAGCAACCCTCCCATCAGGGAAACTTTGTCGAAAGTTACGTGTAATTGAAAGATTGTGCGTAGGTCTCCCCGATGGCGTAGTGGGAAAGTAACCTTGTAATCAAGGGGTGCCGGATTCGATCACCGGTGGAGGTAGGACATAGTCGTTAGGATCGTAATATAAATTGTAAGTACAGTTTCAGACTGTACTGGGAACAGTTTCTGTGACAAACATAAAGAGCTTTGCAACGAGCTTTTAACTCCAAATAAATGCGGTTCTTTATGGTGTAATAAATGTGGCACACTAAAAAGTTGGGACTTTATAACCTAACTTAAGCATTCTACAGTATAATATATTCTCCTCCTTCCCACCTGTCCTGATAGTACATATATGCAATGCAAAAATAAATGGGCATCAATATTTGTTGAAAATATCAGGGATGACTGTAGATTTACGCCAGTGCATATCTGCCCATTTGCTAATACAAATACAAAAAAAAAAAATCATTCGACTCACAATTTTCTCACAAGATGTTCACCCTTATTTCTCATCGCCCATAAAGTTTGTCACTACAATTCTAGAACTCCCCCAAGCTTGTTTTTACGCAGTGTTCAATGTAGTTTCAGATAGAGCATCAGACTTTTGTAATATGTGAACAAATAAAGTTTTCCTTCAACTTCGATTCAATGAAAAATTATAAAGTGCTCGCATGCATAATTGAAGCAAGCCCATCTTTGTACCGAGCTTTCACGAAGTGTTTCATTAAGCCAGACTAAATATGAGAAGTGGCAGAAGCAATTTTAAAGCAACGGTAAGACTTTGACGTCAAAGTTTTTAGAATTATGATCGACTTTCTGATGCGATAAAATACACGGAGTGCGTTTACGAAAGCTCTGTGTTATTCCACCTTCGATACTTATTAACTATGTGCAGATTTAATAGATGGATTTTACTGTTCATACAACTTTTATATGTCATGAATAATATGTCCAAACGAACACAGATCTTTAACCAAACTAAAATGAAAATTAAATGACGATATGTCTTTAAAATAAATTATTTTGAAGTATAAAATGTTACATTTAGTGCATAAATGTTGTTTCTTTCTTGAACTTGAAAACCGATGACGTGCCTTCATGGAAGGGGATATGTCCATAAGAGAAGAAGAGGGTTGAGATTTTTTTGTAGTGCTCGGTCCATTTACTAGGAAGTCTAGTCCAAAGAGGTGGTATAAAACCATTCCCCGTCACCCTGGGCGATGATTTCTATACTGTACTACGTCCCAGGAGTCTGGGGAGCAACGCCGCGCATAACGGTAGGGAAAGGGAGAAAACGAGTGGGCGAAGCGAAGCAGTGTGCGCTGCTACAAACAGCTGCTAGTTGCAGCCCCGTTGGACCCTCCATGCAATTCCTTTCTTCTCACGTGTTCATTAGTTGAATCCTCTCAAGTCACTACTTGCGCTTGCGCAGAGGACTTGTTTTCATTCGCTTGTTTCATGGAGACCTGGGACAGAGTATAGACATCTAAAATATAAGTCAGATTTTTGGAATTAATATAAGAATTAATCTCTATTCCACTATCTTATCAGTACTTTCCTATCTCGACAATTAAGTAACTTCTGGCTCTCTAACAGAAAAGAAGGCTCTAATTTTAGATCTTATAATAGAGTACATTTTAAAATATATTTCATAATCATTTATTATGGTAATTATCATATGATATGTGCAAGAACATCAGTTACTTTTATCACTTTAATTTCAAAATTACGTGGCAATAAAGTTTAAATTTCACCATTACAGGCTACTTTTCTCCTTTGGCGTTGTTTCCACACATGCCTTACAATTATTACAATGAATTAGTAACTCATAAATTTTGAATTGGATTGGTTTTCATGTGGTTGAAGATTCTTCAAGTTTTATAATACAGGTTGTGACAAATGTTTTTTTTTTTCTTTTTTTGTAAACTTTGCTACCGTTGACTTGTATCTTGCATGTAAAACTATTGAAGTCTATGTCTTCTTGGATTCACTCTTCATAAAATGATAAAATTCTGTCTTTAAAAATTATGAGTAATACAGCCATACAACATAATAGGGCCATTCTTACAGCATTATTTTTAAATTGCAATTTATAGTCTAAAAGCATTGCAACGCAACTGTGTTCAGTGCGACCTTCTTCCACACAGGAGAGACTATATTTTTACTTTACAAACACGAATTTGATATATTGTGTTAGATAATTGGAACAATGCTTCCTTCATATAGATTGCTGGTGTCCCGACAGACTTTACAAGCGACAAAACGTACCACTAGGGTTTTTGCGCGAAACGTACCACCCAGATAAACACCTAACTTCAAAATATTTACTCCGCGACAAAAAAGGTACCACTTCAAGGAGAACGCTTGAACTTAAAGTCAAAAGAGAATAAAGTGGTTAGTAGCCCGTCGAGTGTTCACGTTTGTGGAGTCCCGAATGATGATCAGTTAGATGTGAAGAAGCGTATGCAAGAGGCGAAGAAAAGGGTTCGAGAGGAAGACACGCCAATTAACAAGATTTTGAACGATACTCTAGGCAACCTACACGACAAAGGTTAGGTTAGGTTAGGTTAGGTTAGGCTAGGTTAGGTTAGAACTGACATAACTAAAACGAAAATCGAAAAAAAGACGAGAAGATAAAACAAAAGAAACAATGTGGACGACAGCTTAACCACAGCTGATTTTAAACACACCAAAATAGCTATATATGCATTATATAGTAATTTTGCCAGTCCAAAGCGTGGATAAAGTGTGATGGAAATCAGCAAAACCATCAAGTGGTACGTTTTGTGGCATTGCAAATCTTTTTAGACTCAGTAGAGGACCCTTCGCAGGTAGTCCGTCAGGTGGTAAGTACGTTTTGTCGCTGGTACGTTTTTTTCGCTGGTACGTTCTGCCCCGTATTCAGATTACTGTCTCTATCAAATTAACAGTATACAAGAGGAAATGCTAGGGGGTGGGGGGGGCGAGTGAACCAGGACCCCCGTGCCCTTAATTCCAGTTATAGAGACAAAATTATTTTAAATATTGCTATGCAGTTTGAATTTCTGGGAAAGCTTGTAATGTAAATTTCCTAAACTTGAAATAAAAAAAAAGGGGGTCAAGTTATTTTTGATGTTAGAATCCACAACATTTGGCACTTCGGCTATCAAGGAACTCACCAATTTTAGGGATGAATTTGTGGGCCGTCCCAATTAGAGGCAGAGCTCTGGGTCCTGGGATTTCCTCGAAGGGCCTAGCGTTCTTCCACTCTAGGTCTGCGGTGACGTCACTGCTCACTGCTGACGCAGAGGCTGCTGCTGTTGATTGCTGCCTCAGTCCAGCTGTAAGGCATGGCGATGGGTTTCTCGCATTTTCTACAAACGCCAGAAGTATCCGTGACTTCGACATGATTTACCTGAAACGATATTCATACAGTTTCCAAACATAATTTTAACATTATACATTACAAAGATGTAGTTGCGATAAAAAAAATAATAAGCCATGCCTGCAATGGAACCCAGAGAGAGCAGGAGGCATGGTAATCATACCATAAAATCATGAAACCATAATTCTGAGGAGCATAATTGATGGATGATAACATAACAACATGTGCATACTCCTGAATGTACACTGGTACATACAGAACCCAAGACGAGTCAATTGACACATATATGTTGACTCCAATAACACACTAACGTGTTCTGTCACTAATGTCAACGTAATTTTTGTAAATCTATATTTCTTTTGTAGTTTATACTCAATTATGTAGAACACTGTAATTCGACATTAGCCTGTTGTGGTCAATGAATAAATAAATTTTAAAAAATATTACTATAGATTTATAAATGAATAAAAATGGACTGTAAAATTATGCTAATATTTATTAATTAATAGTTTACCCAATGTTTTGTTTTAAATATCAACTCATTCAAATACTCAGAACGAATGAGGACTTCAGTTCCAAAGTGAAGTTTTATTTCAATTCAATATAGTTCATAATGTAATAAAGACAAGCCCCTAGGTTATATCTTCCATCCTTGAATTCTTCTGTGTGTATATAAATTTCAAATTTCATGTAAATTATCATGCATTATGTAAGTATCTCTTTATATTTTGTTTTGTCCGTGGTGGTTCAGATCATAAACATTGAGTGTAAAGATATTATTGTATTTGTACGTTGTAATATTTGAAATTTTGTGTTCATGTAGGAAATTTTTGTATTAGATACACTGCTCTCCATAAATTAAGCAACAAATGGTGATCATCCAATAGAATCAAACACAAGGCCGGAGGGTGTACATATTTTATTTGTAACGAAAGAAACAAGTGTCCCACGCCTTACAGAACAGAAGAAACACAAAACAAGGTAAACTCGTGGGCAAAAGAAATGAAATGTACGCATGGAGCATCACAGGTGGTAAACGTTGGAGACGGAAAGTGACCGTTCGCGCAGCAATGCACGCCTCACAACGCCGCCGCATGCTGCCAATAAGGTTGTCCACCAACTCATTGGGTATGAGGGTCCATTGTTGGGAGAGAGACAGTTGAAGGTCTTGGAGTGTTTGTAGAGGGGGCACAAGGCCAGCGAGACGTCTCCCCAGAGCATCCCACATGTGTTCAATGGGGTTAAGGTCCGGGGAACGGGATGGCCACACCATGCGTTGAATATGGTGTTCGTCCAAGAACCGATCGACTAGTCCTGCCCTATGGGGACGGGCATTATCGTCCTGCAGAATGAAGCCCGGACCTCGTTCTCGTGCGAAGGGTTCCACATAACGTGCAAGGACCTCATCCCTATAGCGCTGACCTGTCATGGTGCCACGTGGGAGGATATAGAGGTCAGTAGACCCAATAGAAATGCCACCCCATACAAGCATACCTCCACCACCATATCTGTCCCTTTCAACAATATTGGAGGGATGGTAACGAGTTCCTGCCTCTCTCCAGACCAATCGGCGTCGCGAATCACTGTCCAGTGAGAACCTGGACTCATCAGTGAAGAGAACGGACCGCCACTGGTCCAGTGTCCAGTTCACATGTTCTCGTGCCCAACGTATCAGCGTGCCCACCACTCTTCTTCTCTTTTCTCCAACTGTTTTCTCTTTTACCTCACATTTTCTTGTTGTTGCTTAATTTCTGGAGGGCAGTGTAGTTACGTCTGACATTTTATGTTACTCTTTCAATCGTACTTGTATTATTATTTTAATGTTTTTGTTTTTAGTAACTACTTTGTTTTGTGTACATTTACAACGTACTTTAGCGTTGACATACATTATTTATGTTTATCAGAAAATATGCAACACTATAATTGGGCATCCGCCTGTTGGGTTGAAATAAATAAATAAATAAACATCAAATGATGCACTTTGTAATGTATCAAAATACACACAGAAATACATAAAATAGCAATTTTATCAGTTGGTATTCCGTGTGATGCACTAAAAATGCATCAATTGGGAAGATCAGACAAGATCATTTAAGAAAAAACACACATTTAGGCTGTGTCAATTGATGCATGAGAAGTGAAGTTTTGTTATCTTTGAAAGTACTTCCTTCAACTGCCCTCACGGTGTTGGGAAAACATTGAAATTTTGGAGGCCCTACAGAGAATCGAAACCGGGACTACTCCAAGCAAGAGAGCTAACCATTTGGCTGCGTTTTAGCTCATATAGGCTATATGTACGTGTGTGTGTGTATGTGTGTTTGTAGACATTATTGCATGGCAAAAACAATTTAAATGTGTGCATACGTGTTTAGATACTTGAATATGCACACACGCACACATAAATGTCAATCTTGTCCAGGGGCGGCGCCAGGTGGGCGCGAAGGGGTGTTTGCGCACCCCCTTCAGCACCCCTTATTCAAACTTACGTTGAAAACATTAACTCTTACGGTGTAATATGTGGTAGTCACATTGAGAGCCCAAATGTTAGGTATTGTAGTGAGACCGCTGTTATTGTTTACAGCAGCCAAGCATTGATAGAGAAGCCGCATATATTTGCCTATATTGTCGGCAGTCTCTATAAAGATCAGAGACCGTTACCTTTTCTTTCATCAGTATTGTTGTTAACAATTGTTCCTTCCCTTGTCTCATGAGGCTTATGTGTATTAGAGAAAGTTTGAATACGTACACAATTTAGTGTTTACATGTTGCATATGTATTTTATTATTTTTTACGTCGCTCCATATTAATTGATTGATTAATTTGGTGTTTTAAGTCCACTTTATGCACTGTAAGGGTAATCGGGACTAGACCTACAATTTACAGTGCGATCCGAACCAGGTATCGAACTTGATTACAAGGCGAAAGGTCGCTCCATGTTGCATATGTGTAAAACATATGTTGTACATGAAAGTTATACATGTCATATGCAGAAAAACAATTATACTCGTCATGCATTTTCTGTCTTTCAAAAATACAGTTTGAATGCTTGTTTTCAATTATTAGCTAATGTGAAATTGAACGTGTTGAAAAATATTTCAAATCGTTTGTCCAACACAAATGCTCTAGCATCAACTTCACCCTTTTTTTTGCGTGATTTACGAGGATAAAAACGTTTGGATTGATTTGTTGTTTTAAGTCCACTTTATGCACAGTAAGGCTAATCGGGATTGGACCTACAGTTTAAAGTGGGATCCGAACCACTAGTGCCTCCACCGGGAATCGAACTCGGGACCCTTTGATTACAAGGCGACGACGCTACCACTGCGCCATCGGGGAGGCCCAAGGAAGATAAAAACGTCTTTGATACTACTACTTTACTAATATTACTACTACTGGTACTACTAATACTAATAATAATAATAATGTTATTATTATTATTATTGTTATTATTATTATTATTGGCACGTTTATATTGATACTTGCCAGCCCTCAGACAAAAATTTATGGTTCCGCCTCTGCTAAAACATGCATGCATATTTCCAGCTTTCTTTATTTTCAACATCGCACCCCCTAAAGTTTATTACGCACCCCTTCAGCACCCCCAGATGATTAATTCTGGCGACGCCACTGATCTTGTCACCAAATTATTTGAAGTTGAGTGGTATTAATATTTTGAAACTTAGGAACATAACTACATGTTTGCCCAAAACCAAGCAGAGAATGACACTTACCGTTTTGTTATTCTTCTTCACAGAGCGATCACAACACACCTTCACACGGGAACAGCTCAACAATTATCCTTCTAAAATCTGCATAGTCATTTTCCGAAATTGACCTTCAGTGAAAGATAAATATTGTGCTTGGCAAGATACCAAATTATGATTCAAGTGTGTCTGTTATCTGTTTGCGTGAATGTGCTACGTAAGGGTGAGATAGACACTTCTTGTTTCAGATAATGTTGTGGTTGTAATAGCATAAGATGTGAGTATGCTGGAAGGATCACCGGTTTCCTTAATCGGCAGAAAGAGCAAAATTTTTATTTTAGGTTAGTAGTGTCAATGATAGGGAGGAGACATTGATTTATGCTACATGACGTGACCTACAGATCTCTAAAAGTAATGCGCTGGCATCCGTGGCGAAGTGGTTTGCACACCGCGCTATAACGCCAGAGATCCCGGGTTCGAATCCCTGCCTGGGTGTTGATATTTCTTGCGTGTCCCTTCATCAATTTCATCATATCATCGCTCATCCTCATCTTCGCGATTAGCCAAAAGTGGCAGAAAAGCGAAGTAAAATAAACAAAATCATCCAATCAAAAGGTAATACAACAAACAATATGTAGTTTAGTGGATCGGAAAACACTGAAAGAAGGACAAACTTCATTAATATGTTTTATTGGTTGCCGGGATGTAAGGAGTGGCCTTCATAGAAGGTACTCGCGTTTTTATTTATTCATCCACGAGTACAAGCTAAAAACTCCGCTTTTGCCCGCTAACACGGTTCTGGCGCCTGGATCAGTGGTGCCCCCACCCAAAGGCCTATGACGCACTCCCCCAAAAAGGTAGAACATCCCCATCCCCTTTATGCCGAATTAATTACTCAAATTATTTTGGTCAAACAAAATTTGCGGAACAATATAATACAGACATATTTAAGCAATATATGTTTACTTTAGGTATTTTAGGCTCACTTTCATGTTTGCTAACATAAAACGTACAAAACTGCTCAGGCTCACTAACATTGTTAGTGTACTGAACCTTATTCTTCACAGTTTGTCTGCTCGACTAATCTTGTATTAATGCGAACAGCACCCCCCCCCCCAAACTGATTCTAAAGGCATAAGGGGTTGTGTTTCATTTCAACCCTATCGCCTCGATTACCCACACGTAGGTAGAAAAATAAAAACCAAAGCAAGTCAATCAAACGAAACGATCCCCCCATTTTTGGACGAAGATATAATGAATTGGTATAAAATTTTATCCCCCCAAAAAAATTTCATGAGGCGCCCCCCTCTGTGGGCACCCTTGGCCTGGATCTATAGTCAGCATAATTCTCTGTGAGGCTATGTTTTGTCATATGTGCCGAGTGCCTCGTAAGTTTTATAGAATGAATGGATGGCATTTTTATTGCAAGATCCCTGTCAACCGATTTGCTTTTGTTAAGGATTTTGTGCCGACCTCCATGGCGGGTGGTTAGCACAGCGCGCTACGAAGCCAGGGATCCAGTGTTCGAATCCCGGCCTGGGCATGGGTGTTATTTGCAAATGTCCTTTCGTCAATTTCATATGTCATCACTCATCCTCATCTTCGCGATTTGCCAAAATCGGCAGAAAAGCGAATTAAAATAAACCAATCAATGCATCAAGGGTCTTGTATGCTGTATAACTGCTGCAAAGAGGCATTGAACGGAATCAGTATTTATTGCTCTGTCCATCTGCCTGTTATAGTCAACAATTCAAACCATTGTACACGGTTTCAGTTTGCAACGTTTCCCAGTGCAGCAAGTGCTGAGCAATAAGAAATAGACTGAGGAAAGTGAAATTTTCTAGTTCTGTAAATATTACTTTAAGTGAGTCAATTTAAAAAATAATCCAAATATCTGCAACACACCTCCGTCATCATGAAAGTTATCATCTTGAATTCAACTCTAAACTGTTAAATAGAAAATTGTTGTCTAATCATATAAATTTGTATAATTTTCTAAAAATTCATACTGTTGAATGTCTCTCTTCATTAATTGTGAACTTACTAAGTGCTATTGCAAAACAAAATCACTTCCAATCGAATAATGATGATGATTTCTCCGTTTGATTTTGTAGAACAAAAGTGGCATCGCCTGGAGAGGCCACGTGACACAAGGGAAATGAAATCAAAATAGAAATCCAAAAGTTGTCGTGTACGTCATTACAAGAAAGAAACGTATAAATGGAGAGAAAATTAGAAATAGGTAGAAGCGTTATAGAATGAGAAAATAGAAGCAAGCCACACAAAGAAAGACAGAGAGAGAAGGAAGGAGAAGCAATAAAGGAGCGACAGCTAGACAAAGATATGGAAATAAATAAGCAACAGAGAGAGAGAGAGAAAAAGTGATATAGAGGGAAACTAATGAAGATAAATAGATGCGAGAGAGAAAAGGAGATAAGGTAGTAGACAAACAGGAGAGAGGGAGAGAGAGACAAACTTTAGGAGGAAATGAGAAAGAAAACGGTAGGGAAAACCTAAAGAGAGATATAATCAGGAAGACGGAAAGTAAGAGCGAACAACGATATACTAAAACTGAAAAAATGGAGATCGAATGACAAAGAGAAGATGCAAGAAAAGAGAAAGAGAGAGAAGTTAAATGGAAGAAGTAACGTAAATTTATCTTATTCCAGAAGTGGCCAAGCAACTTCAAGGAAATTTTGTCCTCAGAAAGATGGGTTTATTTTACGGTAGTTATAGTAAAGAGCTTGACCCCTCTTATAATGTGACGGATGCAAATAGCCTAAATACTGACGAACCCCCAATTTTCATTTCTTTCATTCCCTATAAACCCGTAATACACATCGATCATTATACAAGAAATTAACAATCCTATAACAAAGGAAAGAACATAAAAGATCGTGATTATGTACTTACCGTAATTTAAAAGATCCCTAGAAGAAATATCCTAAAGCTTGCAACAGGTGATTGAAGAATCCAACCGTATTGAAGACTCAACAAGTGACATCCGTACACTCACAACAAAAACAGTAAGTTCATTGCCAATCTGTATGGTTTCTTCAACTGTCTTTTGAAGATATCATTTGACGCTTGATTTCCCTATGGTTCCTTGACGTTCCACGCACTGCAATGTAACTGGCAGTTGGCCAACGGCTGTTTAGATCGCGTCATTATGTCATTAGTCGCCACACAGATCCAATAGGTCCTTCAATCCAAGGCCAGATTCATATATGACGAAAGCTCATTTTTGCTTGTCGTCACTCCTGCCTGGCACGCCAATATAAGGTTTAGCCCTTACGGATCTTACAGACCAGCGTGTGCGTGTTTATGTGTGAGTGAGTCTGTTTGAGCCTTTGTTTACGTCCACTTTGTGCACAGAGAGACTAATCGGAACTGAGCCGACAGTTTTAAAGTGGGATCCGAACCACTATATGCATTCACCGGGTGTCGATTTCTCGACCCCTTAATTTACATTGCGACCTACCTAGGGGTTGCAGTAGTAGGTGGTGGGTGGGTCTTGCGTGCTCTGATGATCCTATAGACCAGTGTTTCTCAACCGCCAGGCCGCGGCCAGATACCGGGCCATGCAGTCATTGATACCGGACCGCGAGAGGTTCTGAAGTTTGCGACTTGCAGTCCGAGATGGCAACCAGCTGAAAAGATGGCATTTTCTTTGGCATTCACTAGAGATAAGAGGAATTCCTTTCTCGCCAGCGCTGGCGAGGTTTTAAATAACCTGAATGGAGGTTATCCCCCGTGGAGCAAACCAAATTTTATATTTTCTCTAGAAACCTAGACATAATCGTACTAATACTCTCTATAATTACCATAATTTATTCACTAATATTAAATTTCAAGGGTACAAATTAATTAAATTTTAAAGTTTAAAAGAATGTTGGGATTGGGTCATCGCCTTCCAAAAAAACAAATTTACCGGGCCACGGGCTCATGGAGGTTAAGAACAACTGCTCTAGACTAGGGATGGCCAGATCCGGATCCTAGCGGATCCGAAATCCGGATCCGGTTGGTTCCGGATCCTTAGGATCCGGATCCTAAAATTTTTCAGATCCGGATCCGGTACTTTCGGATCCGGATCCAGAACTTTCGGATCCGGATCCAGAACTTTTGGATCCGGATCCGGAATTTTCGGATCCGGATCCGTTTTGCCATCCCACATGCGCTTTTTTGGAAAGTAAGAATGTGCTTATAACATATTGTTACCTGCTAATATACATATATATATAATATACATACACACATATATATATATATATAGTGTGTGTGTGCGCGTGCGCGATTTGTAATTAATTATTACACTTACAAAGGAGGTCTAAGTCTCCCCCTCCGATTTCCATGAAACTTGCAGGGCCCAAATGAAGAAATACGTGTTTTTTTGTTTCGGCAAAAAATTTGTTCTAGGGGGCAACCACCTCTCAAATGTCAAGATGAGGACAAATTGAAGTGGGGATCTGACCCCTGTGTTCCCTTCCGATTTCCATGAAACGTGGCAGGTGTATAGTACGGATGGCCAGATCCGGATCCTGCCGGATCCGAAATCCACATCCAGAACTTTTTTATTTTAATTTGTAGAACTGTAACTGTAGAACAATTGTATAATTTTTGTATAACATTTCTATCTTGTTATATGTGTTAAAGGTTTCATCCTGGAATGGAATGTCTCACATTTATGTGTGTTTTCATTCCCCCCCTCAAATGTCAAGATGAGGAGAAATTGAAGTGGGGATCTGACCCCGAAACCACGTAAATATGGCATAGGAAGAAACAGGGGGCATACGGCCTCTCTATACACCTGTCAAATTTCATGGGAATCGGAGGGGGACACAGGGGTCAGATCCTTACTTCAATTTGTCCTCATCTTGACATTTGAGGGGGTTTTGCCCCCTAAAACCGTTTTTTTAGCTGAAACAAAAAAAACAACGTATTTCTTCATTTGGGCCCGTTTATACACACACCTGCCAAGTATCATGGAAATCGGAGGGGGACACAGGGGTCAGATCCTCACTTCAATTTGTCTTCATCTTGACATTTGAGGGGGTTTTGCCCCCTAAAACCGTTTTTTAGCTGAAACAAAACAACACGTAATTCTTCCTTCGGGCCCCACTATACTGTCAAGTTTCATGGAAATCGGAGAGGGATACTTAGATAACCTCCCTTGTTAGTCTTACACTTTGTAATTATTTAACACTGCATATATTATAATGTTTTATTTTAATTTGTAGAACTGTAACTGTAGAACAATTGTATATTTTTTGTATAACATTTCGATCTTGTTATATGTGTTAAAGGTTTCATCCTGGAATGGAATGTCTCACATTTATGTGTGTTTTAATTTCCAATACATTCGAATGAATACATATTCGTTTCAATGGCATTTACAAAATCACCTCTGACATGTGTGCACGAGTGTGTTAGCCGAAGTGTAGCAAAGTATTTTAGGAACAACACTTGAAAAAAAATTCTTGTAGGACTAACGAAAAATTTCTTTGTAATCGAAGATCATAATACCTTTTAAGGTGTGGTAATATTATAATGGGATTGAGATACGAAACTCTCGGATCCGGATCCAGATCAGGAACTTTCGGATCCGGATCCAGATCCGAAACTTTCGGACCCGGATCCGGAACTCTCGGATCCGGATCCAGATCCGGAACTTTCAGACCCGGATCCGGATCCGGATCCGTTTGGCCATCCCTACTCTAGACTATACTGGCAGGATCTCCCGTGGTGGATAGGCTAGCGAGAATATGAAATTCTATTCAGTCGATGGTAGATTTAATGTTCGTAAAGAAAACGATAGAAAGAAAATACAATTACAAGTGCATATAATCATGATAATAATCTGATAGGAAAATGTTTCCACACAATGCCGAAGGTGATAAAACAACCCACATTACGACTCTGTATCTGAGTGCTAGAGTGATGAAGAAGATAACAAAACTCAGGAAATAGTCTGTGTCATGAATTTGACATCGTTAAGATTATCGAGTCGGTATGACAAGTTGCAGTTGCTACTATAACTATATGGTATTGTATATCATTACAATTAATGTGTAAGGGGACTCCCCAATAGCGCAGTGGTAGCGTCGTCGCCTTGTAATCAAGGGGTTCCGGGTTCGATACCCGGTGGAGGCACATAGGGATTCGGATCCCACTTTAAACTGTAGGTCCAGTCCCGATTAGCCTTAATGTACGTACATAAAGTGGACTTAAAACACCAACTCAATCAATCAATTAATTAATGTGTAAGACAAGTTCAACATATAATCATGTTCACGGGATTTGTGGAGTATTTGTCGAAGTAATATAGATGTGGTTTGCACCGGAAAATTAGGTAAGAGAGAAACATATCTACAAGTTACCTACGAACGAGGAGGGGCTGATAAGTATTGAACCTTACCCAGAAAACGTTGAGCTAGGAGGCTGAAATTTGCAGGATGTACTGATCAATTCTTCTATATGTAATGGTGCAAAAATCGGCTATCTATGATTTTAACTTCCCTTTGTTATTTATTCAGGTCCAAAGTGGAAATGACAGCACCTCCAGAAAAACTCTCCAAAGGCGCAATCCTGTTGCATGCCAATGCCTCACCACACACTGCAGGTGAAAGAATGGCGATACTGACCTCCTTAGGCTTTCAAGTATTGCTCCATCCACCCTATTCACTGATCTGGCTCCATCTGACTATCATCTGTTAACCCCATATGAAAAACATCCTAAAGGGACAACGATTTGAGAGTGTTCAGAAGGCAACTAATGCTGCAAATGAGTCGTTACACCAGCTGTCGGACTTAAGAAGCTGCAGGACAGATATCGCAAGTGCATTGACTTCCTGGGGGAATATGTAGAATAGTGTGGCAGTTACTGATTCCTAGCTCAATTTTCTCTGGGTAAGGCTTAATACTTATCAGCCTCCCTCGTATAAAGCAGTCTGCTAACCAACTAGCAGGTTTGGCGATATAACAAAATCTAACAGAGGTGCGACCATGTGAAATAATAGCAGCCGGAACTTGGGGCTGATTATGCCATTTTGACGTGGTGGCACTTGGAACTATATCCTCATGACAAGCCTCAATGTACATACAACAGACAATTTCATTTTCGTTTCTGATTTTTAGTATATATCTGTGATAAAATTTGATCATAGCTTAGCTTAGGATTACAATAAAATAAAAGTGGCGTTTCTATTTATGAGAAAATAGTCTTTCTATTTTTCTTTTAATGATTTCACAATTAAAAGAAATACAGTTCGTTAGACAAAGATCCCTTCTTCCTTGAATTGGACCTTTTAATAGCGCAAGGGTGAAGTTATGATCCAAAGGAAATATTGGATAATAATTGTTGATCTTCATTAAGTCACTTTCCAGAGGAATCAAATTACGGTAATTAAGTTATGAAGGTTGTTTTAATTAACCCTGTATCAAAACGCCTCCTCTCGAAAACAATTTAAAATTAGCGTCCAATTAGAAGCCAGATAGCGTTAGTACAACGAAATAAAGCTTTAAAATTCTTATCTAAAATATTAAGTGTCCTGTGCCTACCGGTGGATCACTTTTCTCCGCGACCAGTGCAGAGGGAATCCTCCAATTTGTCACAGGGGCGTACTGGCTTATGTGAAGCTCCGACCAAAATGCAGAATTAAGCACCTGTCAGCGAAGAATCGCTAATGGGGTGAATGTAGGGTCCCACATATTCACGATCTCGGCCATTGTGGCAGTGTTGTAATCATCAGGGCTCTTCGACCACCTTTAACCCTTTTCTTAGAGGTAGGGTGAACATCAGTTTTATGCGACGACACGGTGAGAAAAATTACCACCTTGGACCACTTACCCCTGAAATGAAGCTCGGGAATAGTGTACCCAGGATTTTCGAAAATGGAGGATTAGGTATACTTATTTTTTAGTAGTCAGTCCTCATTCTGCCATATTTTAATATTTTCTTTCATTCATTTTTGTAGATAGTGCGCCAAAGAGAGGAGGTTATGACCCCAACCAACCACCCCTTGGGCACGCCACTGAGCTCGGGTCTCCTGCGTTGCAGTCCCCCTACCACGACTCCCTCACAACCACGATTTCTGGTTTTATTTAAATGATGTTTATTTTTATTTATTAAGTTTGCATTATATTTTTTAAGAATTAATAATTACACTGAAATGGATATTGATTGCTTAATTTTTACTTCGCTTTCCTGCCACCTTTGGCTAATTGTAACAATGAAGATGAGTGATGATGTGTTGAACACCCATGCTAAGACAGGGATTCGGACCCTGGATCCCTGGAGCTCTACATATGTGTGTAGGGGGGAGGGGTTGATGCCAACCTCCGCGGTGGAATGGTTAGCACAGCGCGCTACGACGCCAGGAGTCCCGGGTTCGAATCCTGTCCTGGGCATGGATGTTTGTGAGTGTCCATTCATCAATTTCATCATATCATCACTCATTCCCATCTTCACAATTAGCCAAAAGTGGCACAAAAGCGAAGTAAAATAAAGCAAACCAATCAGTCAATCGGTGTCCCTTCATCAATTTCACCAAATGCTCACTAATCCTCATCGTCGCGATTAGCTAAAGTGGCAGAAAAGCGACGCTAAATAACAAAAATTAAATCAAAAGTATGTATTTATGTGCGTGTGCGTATTTTATACGTTTTTATTCAACATAAAGCGAGCATAAAATGTCACTAAATGCCTACAATAGGGCACTTTTCGACTCTCGTATTGAGCATTATTTCTATGGTAACATTGGTTATACCATCCTCGACCATATGGTACATGCAACTCACTCATGGAAAGAACGAAAAGAAAGCAATGCTCAATAGAATGATCTTTAAAATCTATTATTCTCCCAAAATTTGTTGATGAATCAGAACGTAACGTGTCTAGAAGAAAGTTGAAGGACTTCATCGCTTTATAATTAGTGAAAGCCTTAATTCGAACAATTGAAATCACAGTCGTTTCCACAATACACAAACAATGTATTCCTTGTATTGTTGTACCATTTGCATTGTTAATTCCTTTCCAGCAAACGCACTTTCAATGGTTTTCCTGGATAGTTGAGGGTTGTCTATTCGAAGGTCATCTCGCAGTAGTGGTACTCCAGTCTGAAGCGCTGTATCATCTGAAATAAGCACGGCACGATATTCTAGCATTATATAGAATATATATCATTATATTCAGTGTTTCTATTTTGACTACGGAAAGCTACAAAGAAGAAAGTAACCTTCCAAAGAAAGTATCGTCTGCTCAGCTCCGTAGCTAGATATTTTGGCGCCCTCTACCTCCTGTACTACCAAGCACTGCCACGCGGAAGACCCAGATTCGATTCCCGGGATGGTCTGCATAAGGCGACTCTGGGGCTCACCCAGCCTCAAATCAATGGGTACCTGGGGGCAACCCTGGTAGCAAAGGAGGCCGGAGGGGTAAAAATGGTGCTGATCACATCACCTCCAAAGTGGCCGAGATCGAATTTGATTGATTGATTGAATTGGTGTTTTTAAGTCCATTTTATGCACAGTAAGGCTAATTGGGACTGGACCTACAGTTTAAAGTGGGATCCGAACCACTATGTGCCTCCACAGGGTAACGAAACCGGAACCCGTGGGCCGAGATCGAGAATGTGTGGGGCCCTACCACTATATGCCCTAAATCTGCCTTCATGGCACGGTGCTACATGCACGGGGAACTTTACCTTACCTTACCCTGTCCTCCCTTATTCGTCATATGTAAGCAGTGTCGTAATCCAGTAAACACTTATAGCAGAAATACTGTAAGCCGGCTCCCGTGGCGGAGTGGTTAGCACATCGCGCTAAGATGCCAGGTGTCCCGGGTTCGAATTCCGTCCTGGGCATGGATGTTTGTGAGTGTCCATTCATCAATTTCATCATATTATCACTCATCCCCATATTCGCAAATTAGACAAAAGTGGCACAAAAAGCGAAGTAAAATACAGCAAATCAATGAATGAATCAGAAGTAATACAGTATAAGGGTGTATAATTGATTAAACAGTATTTATATATGCCTAAGTGAAAGTAAGTGAATACTGAGTGCAGCTTTTACCCTTAGATACAATACAGTTTTCGTCCCACTGGGTGACTAAGTGATACGCACCTTTACGTATGGTGTAGTGAACTGGGTAAACGCTGCAATATTGTGTATGTGTATTTAATACTTACTGCCTTACAACTAAATTAGAAATCAAACTCAATTTCTAGTAAATGTTTTACCCTTCTCTTCATGCGTATAAAACTACATACTAATTACCTTTGAAATAAGCGCCATCAGTTCTAGTTCCCCAAAGCTGCGACCAATGCACATCCTGGGCCCGAAGCCGAAAGGGAGGGAGGCGAAGGGGTGGGTTTTAGCAGCGCTGACTGGGAAACCGCTCTCGGCTCCTTTGAACTTCAGCCACCGCTCAGGGATGAAGCTCTTGGCCTGGGGAAAGTACTCGTCCATCTGACCCAGCTGCATGTGGGGCATCAGCACCATTGTCTGAAAGACAATGGCTTTTACTTTCTTCAAAAGTGGACACGTTGCTTTGAGAATCAAAACTGTGACTATACCGTGTATGCTTTTAGAAAGAACATGAGTTAATCCAATCCGCAGCCAGTGCTATTGCGCTGTTGCCAAACTAACTGCTAGCGGAAGGAAAAGACAGAAATTTCGCAATGTGTCCAATAATCAACTATAATCATCTCACAACTGTTCTTTGTGGCGTACGAACGATAAGTGAATAATTTTACGCCGCCCTTGCTACGAAAACGTTGAACTCAAACTGAGTCAGACTGGCAATATTCCAGAACGCCCACGACAATGAAGGCTCATTGTGTATATTGAGACGAATTTAACACCCACTGTTTTCCCAAGACACAACAACTCAGCTGTGTCAACACAGTGGCAAAGGGGGGGAAAATACGAAAGTTGTTTCCCAGTGTTTCTTCAAGAAACGATAACTCCTGCTGTAGGCGACGGAAATTTATGGGACTTGGACAGTAAGGTTCAAAATGTCTTGCCCCATCTTATGATGAACCTTAAAGTGGCGAGTTTTATTAAAACTTCTTGCGCGCAACAAAAATACAGAACAGGGCGTTTGACTTGCGCGACACAGTTTCCTAACGGTACAACGTTGCACTCCTGCCATTGGCTGGTCCTCACCACTGAGAGGCTCTGCGCGGTCTGCCCTATATCGCTTCTCAAACCAGGATTGTGAAACGTCCAGAAATCCATAAATTCTAATAAGTTCTATTCGGTTCCGCTGTAGGACCGGAACCTTCTTTCTCGCACAATTTAAATTCGGTCCAGGTTGTGTATTGTTTCATTGATAAAAGGTTCCTGTACCGTATTTTAATTGTTCCTGAAAAAAAGTTCCTGGACCGTATTTAAATTGATCCGGAAACAAGGTTCCTGGACCCAATTGAAATGCTTTAAATATGAAAAGTTTCAACACTGTCTAGAATTCATTAACTTTGCTGATTTTCTCTCCCAATCCGGGATTGAACTTATTTACATTTCCTGGCCAGAGTTGACCAATTAAAAGTTGCCTTCTAAAAATGTCCGCCAGGACGTTTTACATTGGAGTGTTACACTGCTGTTATAGAAACCACAGGAAATAAATCATAACGCTGTTGTTCTCTCGTGGACCAGGTTAGAAAACTCCCTTGTCGAAAAGTTACTGTAGATAACGCAATTAACTATATTAGTGTGGCGTCACATGGAGTTCGAACAAACCCGTCACATGTTGCTCCGGCATCCGATCCAGGAACCGCAGCCAATAGGAGCCGTCGATGAGGTAACGTCAGCCTGCTGTGTTCCCAGCAGATATCACAGTGAAGGAACACGCGCGAGAGAATGGGGCTACGTGGAGAGGGGTAACGTGACTGCAGCGTTTGCCTTTCGCCCATTTCTACCTTATACCTTAGATTCTCGAGGCAGCCAGCACCTGGATTGATCTTTCATGCTCATAAGTGGATAATTGTTTATCGTCAGGTCCGTAATCGATCCAAGTTGCGTATTGTTTCATTTCAATACGGAAATTGTTTCATTTCAATACGGAAATTGGAACCTATTTAAACTGATTAGAAAAAAAGTTTCCTGGACCGTATTGAAATTGAACCTGGAATAAAGGTACCCGGACCGAATTTAAATTGGTTCGGTAAAAGGGTTACCGGATCGAATTTAAATTGGTTCGGAAAAAGGGTTCCTGGACCGTATATAAATCCATTCAGAAAAAAGGTTCCTGGACCGTATTTAAATTCATTCAGAAAAAGTGTTCCTGGATCGTATTTAAATTGATCGGGAAAAAGTTTCCTAGACCGAATTTAAATAGTTTACAGATAAAAAGGTTCTTTACGGTCCAGAACCATTTACGCTTGCTGATTTTCTCTCCTGGACCGGAATTGAAATTATTTACAATTCCTTGACCTTTAACAACCCTGTCTAAAAACGTACACCGTATATCGTAGGAGTTTTATACGATATAATCTGTGATAAACAACAACAACATTATCTTATCCGAAAGGATGTTAGAAAGTTCCTGTTTTGCAGCATAGGATTATTCCCACAGAGGACACTCAGCTCGAGACTTCCGGAAGGGCAAACCTATGGAAAAGAATATTAATTTGAAAACAATGTTCCACACAGAAGTTCATCATTTCCAATTCTGAATTAGAGTCTGTACAGATGAATAGATATTTTTCAAACTTACCCCTTTTGGAATTCGATAGCTTCCTTTAACTACATCATTGACCATAGTGTGTCTGTTAGGAATTGTCACAGGAGATAGTCTGAAAATAAAAATTTAACAATAAGGTAAAATAATAACTACTCTTAACTTAAAAGTATAAATATATGACTCGCGTACTTTCGACGTGGCCTTTCGCCACGTCTTGTACGCTTGCATGCGTGACCTTCGGCCACGTTGTGGAAGCAATCACGTTATAGATGGGGTTCCTCAATGATCTTAATGACTTTGAAAATATCTGCATGTTGTATTGGATGAAAGGGAACAAGTGTATAAGTTAGCTAGTTTGAAAAGTTTAGAAAATAACTCTATATGTGTGTACTCTAATATTGTTCAAATATTCAACACATTATTGTCTATTTTCATAATAATAAACTGGGTAATTATTGTCCGTTTCAAAATAGTTAGATATTTCATATAAACGAATTCAATAGCAACACTATATTGGAAAAGCAGTATTTACGTCTTTTGTTATTTTCACATTTGTAAACTTATTTCAAAAATAATTGTTTTTCTCCATTCCCCATCAAATTCCTACCTCTCCTCTGTTATAAATTCTGACGCTCATGTTTTTAAATTCGAAAAGTACAGCAGTTTTCGGGGTGAAAATAAACTTTCTTTAAGTTCCCTAGCAACGTCCGTTTCCATGGACAACAACAAGCCCGGCAAGCTGTAAGGAATTGATTGTTATTATACCCCTAAACATTTAGTTAAATGTTAAAACAAGCACGATGTAGATATTTTTCGCATTGAATATAACAATGTATACGTAATTGTATCTGGACTGAATCTTCTTCTTATGTAGATGTCACACTTGTTTCAGGCATCTTTTAAAAAACCAGGAGTTCATTCATCTGTGTGTGATCTGTGAGAAATATAATGTAGCTAGGCTAGACAATTAAGAATTAAAGGAAACAATGCCTGCTGCAAAAATGCCCGTGAAAACGGTTGCTAAGGACATTAAAGAAGGGCATTTTCTCCCTTAAAGAAGAGCTAATTGAGTGATTTTTTTCAATTTTCTCGGCCTTTTGGGACAATTTCATGGGGATCGTAATCCGGCATTTTTTGGCTCCGGGGCTTCCTCCATGGAGAACATTTATGTCAGTGAGTGAGTGAGTGAGTGGTGGGATTGGGACTATATATATATATATATATATTGGACTCGCAGGCCATTTCTTGTACTCTCGCCGGTGTGACCTTCGGTTCTTGTGTTCTTCAGTGCCTTTGAAAATATCTGAATGTATTGGAGGAAGGGAAACGAGTATGGCGATGTGTAACTTAATGGTGTAACGAGCCGCCCTGGATCGTACTTGGTTCGATGGGTCTATTGAGCCTCGGCTTCACGCTCAGTATCTCTTCGGGGCTTGAGTCTCCTCGGCTCAAGGTTCGGGTTTATCCGGCTGCTTCAATCCTCGATGTAAGGTCCCTCGTAATTCTAGGTCAAAGGTTCTCAATCTACTTATAGATCTTGACCAAGATTCTATAAGCAATCAACAATCCTTCTTCCCACTAGGTTCTGTCGATATCCAGTTAAGTATCTAACTTCCTTTTCTCTTTTCAGCCTCTGACCAGAGAACCGAAAATTAATCCGTGACCACAGAATAAGAAAAGGTGTTCCCTGACCAGGGTCACAAACGTTGACTACCAACAGTCTATCGACCGATCCCGAATTCCGGTATATCTTAAGACAATCACAGCCCTCTCAATTATATCTCCTGACCAGGAGCATAGAACCGAGAGAACACAAGCCTTCTGACCAGAAGAGCTAAGTAATTGTCCTAAGGTAATCCAGAATAAACTAATTCCTAATAGCGACGTGGAAGTAAGCGCAGAAATACGGGTGTGAAAAGAAAAGGCGATAATACGAGTTTCGTATTCATCTGGAGTTCAAATACAAAAGGCCACGGGCCACGTTGCACGTTGCATTTTCTTGAAGTTTTTCTTGTAGAAGCATCGTTTCCTTGACTCCCATCTGTTTTTAAAGTTGTGGTAGTGGCGTAGTGTGATGATCTGGCTTCTGTTACCTCTGCAACTGTCGCTCGAGGTTCGGTCGGTAGTGGCAGTTCTATTACGAACTGAGTGTTTTGGTCCTCAAAAGGGCCGAAAATTTTGGTCCTCAAAAGGGCCGAAATTTATCTTAGTTTTTGGTCCTAAAAGGGCCGTTTTGCTATGACATTTCGCATTGTATCTGAGTTGTTGGTGGCTGTCTGTTTAGAATATTTCTGTGACGAACTCGACGAGTGCTTGCAGAGCTGCGACGGTTCTATCTGATTCGTTCTTTGTCTTTTCTATCTTGTCTTTCGCCGTTTTGATGAGCGTTCTTATTTTCTTGTCTTGCAGTTTTTCCAGTAACCATTTCATGATTTCGTTTGTCTCTTCTTGGTCTTCAGTTGGAGTCTGAAGTGTCTGGCTATAGTTCATGGTGGTCGTTGGTGTAGTCTTCGCACGTGGCTTTTCTTGTGGTAAGCTGAATGGTGGTTGTTTCTGTTGTTCCTTCCCATCGTCTGGCTTGGGTTTCGGTTTCATCTGATGTATTGATTGGAACATTTTACAGCCCCTGTAGTTGGCCGGATGGTTTCCTCCACAATTGCAGCATCTTGCAGGGAGTTTTCGATCTTTCTTTTGGCATTCTGCTGTGAAATGATTGTTTGCACATTTCACACATCTTGGTTGAGCCTTGCATTGGCTCTGGGAATGCCCTATCCTCTGGCATCTGTGGCATTGCAGTATACCTGGAGAGCGGTATGGTTCCACTTTCATCTCGTAGTTCAGGAGGTGATCTTGGCTGTATATATTTCTTGTTGTCTCGCCTTTGTTCAATGTAACTAGGTACAGTGGCATAGGTGTTTTGATGAAGGTTTTCGGATCTCTTCTCTTCATCTGTTGGACTTGTTGTACTTGGTAGTGCTGCGCTGCTAGCTCTGTCTGTATTTCTTTTGGTGGTAGATCGATTGGCAGATGTCGGAGTACTACTTTGACAGGCCTCTCTCGGCGTGGTTTATCGGTGGCGTAGCTGAGCGAGTGCTCTTTGCAGTGGTTAATGAGCTTGTTGTATGCTGATCTGGTGTTGGCTTGTATCTTCATTCCATCGTGTAGAATTCGGATCGTGGCTTGTTTGTCATCTATTACGGGCCACCGAGCTTTGTTGCTTATATAGGATTTCTCGGTGCCGTGAAGGATTTACCAACTTTTATCTTTACCTCAATTTTACATTACAATAAAATACATATTAATAAAATATCAAAGCGGAACATAATTAGCTACATACAAAAATTATTAATTTTACCCTTTTGTGAATATTAAATATGCAATATAATTTTAATTGTTACACTCAGCATTTAATTTGACTAGGGAGTATGGCTTCTTCCAACTCCCCTCTCTCCCTGCAACGGCCACGCGAAAAGACAACAAAGAAAAGAAAGAAAGTTTACAACGTTAAAATGTTAAGCAATTTTTTTTTTAAAATACAGGTTTTGTCTTGCGCGGGCATAACTTTCGTTTACCTTAACGTAACTAAATTCTGATTACACCGTCTTGCAATAAAAGAATCAGGGATTAATATGATATTAGTTAAATTATTGTCCGCCAAGGGACACGACAGATATAGCGTGGGGAAGACAGCCTAATCTTTCGTCTTTTCCCCGGTTTCAACGTTTACATAAAGTTGAGTCTGCCTGGCTTCTACACAATAGCGATTGCTTTCTCGCATTGTTGTCACCGATAATGAAATTCCAGCTCAGCTTGCTGGCAGAAAGAAACAAACTCTTTGAACTTATATTTAACATCAGGATGTATAGTCTATATACGAGGTGTGTTCCACTTTTCTTGGTAATTAACCATTAACACACAAAAATTTTAAGTACCAAACAAAGAAAAATATTAAGTTTATATACACATTTGTAACGTGGAACTGCTACACGTTACAATGGTCATTAGAAGCACCTGGCATCAAAGGAAGAACGCGAGGAAAATGACATGGTGTTCACCCGATGGTGTAACACAAAATCAAATTGACCATGTGCTGATAGACAGAAGACATGCCTCTGATATACTACAAGTAGATAGCTGTCGAGGAGCAGACAGTGATTCGGACCATTATTTAATACGCATTAAATACAGACAGAGAATAGCTACATATAGGGATGGAAGAAGAGCGAAAGTGACCTCAAGGTATGATGATGAGAAGTTAAAAAGAGATGAAGCCATTGCCAAACAATTCCGTTTAATGGTAGGCAACCAACTTGAACAAAGAAGTCAAAGGTGGGAAAGCGAAAAAGTGTTGAAGGGAAATGGAGTATAATAAAGGAGATACTACATGAAACGCAGAGGAAGTGCTGGGAGAGAAGACGAAGATCCGAAGAGGTAAATGGTTTGATGAGGAATGTAGAACAGTAATAAATGAAAGAAATGAGGCACGAAAGAGAATGCTTAATAGGAAAACCAGGTATAACACAGAACAATACAGACTTAAAAGAAAGGAAGCAGACTGTGTGTGCAGGATTGATTGATTGTTAGTAGGTGGAATGCTTCGTTCTGGGCCTGCCTTTTGACCTACTTTCTTGCCTTAATGGATTTCTCTCGTAAGGCATGAGCAGTGTTGCCAACTCCTCACTCGAAAAATCACCAAGGTTTTTGTTTTTTGGGTATAACCTAACCTACAATGAGAGAAAAATGGACAGAAAAAAGCTCTGGCATCACTTTTTAAGCTATTTTTTATGCTAAACTCGTTTTTGACCTACATTTGAAATGACTTACGACATTTTCCTATAAGGCTGCTTCCCTCTTACTGTAAGACCCCCCTCAGCGTAATCTACCACGACCTGCTAATAGGTTTTTGCTCTCAGCGCAATTTGTTTTACGGACTAAACTAACCTACAATGAGAGAAAATTTGCAGAAGAAAAAGCTCTGGCATCAGTTTTTAAGCTATTTTTTTACCTTCTGCAAATTTTGCTAACCTCGCTTTTTGACCTACGTTTGAAATGACTTACGACATTTTCCTATAAGGCTGCCCCCTCTTTTTTTTATTGTAAGGCCCCCCCCCTTTTTTTCAGTGTAATCTACTACAACCTGCTAATAGGCTTTTGCTCTCAGCGTAATCTGTTTTACGGACTAAACTAACCTATAATGAGAGAAAATTAGACAGAAGAAAAGCTCTGGCATCAGTTTTTAAGCTATTTTTTTTACCTTCTGCAAATTTTGCTAACCTCGCTTTTTGACCTACATTTGAAATGACTTACGACATTTTCCTATAAGGCTGCCTCCCTTTACTGTAAGGCCCCCCCTCAGTGTAATCTACTACAACCTGCTAATAGGCTTTTGCTCTCAGCGCAATTTGTTTTACGAACTAAACTAATCTACAATGAGAGAAAATTAGACAGAAGAAAAGGTCTGGCATCAGTTTTTAAGCTATTTTTTTACCTTCTGCAAATTTTGCTCTTATGCTAACTCGTTTTTTGAGCTACATTTGAAATTACTTACGATATTTTCCTATAAGGCTGCTGTCTCTTCTTAGTGTAAGGTCCCTCAGTGTAATCTACCATGACCTTGTACTCTCAGCATAATCTGCCGCGATGTGTTTTGTTTTTAAAACTCTCAGGTGTGATCTTCTACAATGTGTGTGTGTGTGTGATAATCAAAATTATTTTTTGTTAAGGAAATCCCTGGCCCCCAAAAAAAGAAAATATCCCGCCAGGGGTGCGTGGTGCCCAACCAAAAAAGGTTCTAACGGCTGCGGCTCTAGATTACCGCACCTCTGTAGAGTTTCACGTGTTTTTTTTGTATGGTAGTGGTGGTGCCCGCAATAGTGGGTGGGTTAATTGTTGTCGTAATATTTTGGTTATTTGGCAAAATACTGCTAGTAACTAGAGGAGTTAGCGTGGGAACGTGAGGCGGCGGCATCTAATTATCTCCTCCGCTATTATCCCCACCGGAAGGTCTACTCCACCCAGTTATTGTGTTGGTTTTGCTGCTGGGCACGCCAGTGACGCAGAAAGCTCCAAAGGCAGCGATCCAAATCATGATGAGCGTGGGAACGTGAGGCGATGGTATCTGATTGTCTTTGTCGCCATTATTCCCACCGAGGTTACCTGCACAAAAAACTGGCCGCAACTGGGTGGAGTAGACCTTCCGGTGGTATTGTGTTGGTTTTGCTCGCTGGGCACGCCAGAAGCACTCGGGTATTAATTAATCAACGTCTGGTGAATCGGGGGTGTGATACATGCCAAGGCTTTTGCCTGCTTTTTTGCTATTCTTCGTACATCAGTTGCAGTCGAGTATTGCTACTGGGCAGTCGCATAAAAGTGTACGCTATACCAAGTGTAAATATCAAGTGTAATAGAAGCCGAATTAGTTTGGTCTGTCAGGTGAGTACCATATCAGCATAAGTTATACGCACACAAGTTGCTTGACTAGCTATAAAACTAAAATTTACGCAGTAAGGCTAATCGAAACTGGGTCTACAGTGGGATCCGAACCACTTCCACTGGGTATCGAACTTGGAGTTTACAATTATACAAGTGTACAGGGGAAATTTTATTTTTTTTTGAATTTGTTGATACTCTCGATTGGATTTTGTTGTTTTAAGTCTATTTTATGCATAGTAAGGCTAATCGAAACTGAGCCTACAGCGAGATCCGAACCACCTCTGCAGGATATCGAACTTTGAGTTTAAAATTATACAAGTGTACAGGGGAAACTCTATTTTTTGAATTTGTTGATACTCTGGATTGGATTTTGTTGTTTTTTAAATCTATTTTATGCACAGTAAGGCTAATCGGGACTGGACCTACAGTTTCAAGAACTACTTGTGCGGGTATCGAAGCCGAGATTTTTTGATTATAATGCTATCGCTGCGCCATCGCAAAGGCTAGTAGAAGTACATAGTTATTCGAATCTTATTTATTTAGACCTACAGTCTAAAAAAATATCATGGTATTATTATTTCTGCAATTATTTGCAATCTTGGCCAGAGAGAGGAGAAGAGGAAAAAAAAAAAATATTTTGTTTTAATGTCGAGCCTATATTTTAAATTTTAACATGTGCGCATGCGCGCAGGGGGTAAATTTTATTTTTTGATCGGGGTGGGCTGTAAGGTGAGTGAACATGTAGGAAAAATAGTGGTATATTAATTGATTTATTGATTTAGTTTATTTTACTTCGCGTTTTGTACCTTTTGGCTAATTTGCGAAGATTGGGGATGAGTGATGAAATGGATGAATAGATATTCACAAACAACCATGCTCGACCGGGATTCGAACCCGGGGACTCTTGGTGACGCTGTGCGATGTGCTAACCACTCGGCCACAGGGTTGGGCAAGTACTGATATATACATAAATCAAAGTTACATGGTTCTAGGCCCCATAGGAGCCGAGAAAATCAACGTCTTGGAAAACGTCTTAAGACAAATATCTTAATCTTTAAGAAAGTCGACTTCCGGTATGTCAAGATGTTACTTCCGGTCTGTCAAGAAAATTTTCTTAAGACAATTATCTTAAGACGTTTTCTAAGACATTGATTTTCTCGGCTCCTAATTGAGCTAGGATGATGATTGTGGGTTTGTTGGATAGGTTTTGATGATAACTACTCAACTACAAGCAAGCCCCCCCTCTTAATTTGTTTAATTAATTCGATTTGATCCTAAAAACACTCTGCATCCTATTGGAGTGCTTTGGATGTGTTTTAGATTAAAAATTTTGTAATTGGGAATGTAGAAAAGCTATTTTGCTCGATGAAGGCAATATATTTTAAAACTGCTCTGTGACCCTCTCGTTTTTCACGTCGTACGCGAAGGACTTCTCTGCAATCAGGATGACGCTACATACGGTGTCCTCGGGCAATGGACTGTTGAACTCGCAGACGACCTTGATGTTGGTTCGATCGTTGACCACCACCTGTTTTCTTTTTGTGGTGTTGATGACGAACATCGGCCTGCGGGTTTTGAATTCGCTGGGCGTGTAGTACATGTCCATGCTTCCCTCGGTCACACGTTTGAAAGAAGTGTAAGCTTCGTAAAGTTTTAGGTAATCGTCTTTGGTCATGTCGAGGTTGTAATTCTCGCGCGGGAACACTTCGTTGCGTCCATTTTTGAGATAAATGTTTTTGATCTTGCAGTCGTCGAATTTGCTGGAATCTTTTTCCTGGTTGTTATCGCGTCCGGTCTGAAAGAGCACCACGACGAAATCTGGCATGTCGAACTGTATGTTGTTGAACTGTGTCGTCACGTCGAATTCCATGTGACTTCCCGATGCCATCTTCTGCACGCACTGGTAACCGTGAAAGTGAATCGGTACCTGCGGACTCTTCAAGATCTCTGCTTTGTACTTGAGGGCGTAGTTTGTTTCGTATTCCACGATCGGCATTCTCAATTCCATGCTCCGTATGACGCACTTGGCCGCTTCAGGTAATGTGTTGGCTATCGGCGTGCCGTCGGCGTTCAAGTTGGTGTATCGCATCAGTGCGTTGTTGTCGTTGGCTGCTCTTCGAAACGTGACGCGCAATCCCCCCTTCCACATGATCTCCTTGTAGTCCGAGAAGAATCCCGGCAGCAGACGCATGGGAAAAAGCACCGTGTGACTTTTTGTTGATATTTTCGTCCCTGCTTCGAATCCTCCTGCCTGGTAGTATGCTGCGTCAGTTTTGGATAATTTCAATGTTCCCACTGCCGTCGACGTGATGCCTGGATAATCTATTCTGTCTATGACGGTGTTGTGTTTCCTCACCTCCACCTGCGAGAACAGGTGAGGCACGAAGTTGTCCACGAGTATCAAATTTGCTGTTGCGGGAAACGCGTCTCCGCTTTCCTTCTTCACCACGTCGAATTGAAGATAGAGGTCCGCTCTGTGAGGATGAACAAACCCGTCGCCTACGTCCACGTCGTATTCGATCTCCCTGTTCGCTTCGTTGAGATTGGCGAACGTGCGACGGTTGGGAGGGAAAGATTGCAATTCGTAACTTTCGATTTGCTCCATTTTTACTATGCGTGTTATTTATTATACGTTGATCTCCACGATGGCAGTGGTCGTTGCACCTGCGAAATCCACCACGTCTCCTTTCTCGTTTGTCACCACCAACTCTATGTCGTCTATGCGGTTGCGACATACTGGAAAATAGATCGGCGAAGAGGGTGTGTAGATGATCGGTTCCATGAATTCGGAACTGGGTTTGAACGTGGCTATGATTCCTGTCTGCTTGTGACTTCCTAACAATCCGTCCGAGGATTTCGTGATCATGCCTTTCGCCACGTTGCAGTGAATGTTTAGAGTTTCTATGGCTAGAAATTTAGGAATGTTAGTTGCCGTATGTTTGATGCCAGCTTCGAGTTTGGTGTCGTTCTCGAAACCTAAAAGTTCTCCCATGGTGCCCAGGTTTATGGTCTCCGTTGCCGACACGATTTCCACTCTGTGCGTGACCGAATTTTGAGAAAAATACGTGCCTTTGGGTAACTGAGCTTGCAAAGTGGAAAGATTGTATTGGCCTGGCGTGACGACGATGTGTTCGTTTCCGACACTAATTTTATTATTGTGCTGCGTGACGTTAGGTATAAGGTACATGCTGTAGAATGCACGCAGAGCTACGGATTTAGGATAGACGATGTCGTTGTGCAGCGTGAGTTTCAGGATCGAAGATTCGCTCGTGAGATGGAACACGCCCATCGTGTTTCAGGTTCCACAATGCTTTCTGAAAATGTTCCACCGACGGGTTATTTATTTTAGACATGTATGCGAGAACGGAAAGGCATAGGTGGCCGCAGTTAACATCGGTGAAACCTTGGATGCGTTTGTCATTGTAGTAGAGGTTGGCAACACTGAGATACTTCACCAACCTGGCAGGTGGTGTGCCACCGAACGAATCGAAAACAAATGCATTGTTATCGTCAATTTTGAGGTAGCATATCCAATGTGTACCAGGATTTTTGTAACTGTCCAGGTTGACCACGCCATACTCCTTTTTCTTCACAGCAGAGGGTAGAGAATCGGACATGAAAACACCCCTGAAGTTTTTTATTCCCAACAGTTCGATTAGAGATTCAATATCGAAGTTGGACAGGGCTTCTTCTTTTTTTTATATTTTTTCAAAGCATCGAGGTTGCTTTTTTGTTTTTTGGTTATACCTTTCCCCTTCTTCTCCATGGCCAGGTTGTGACGTTTCTGTTCTTCCAACTCGGCTTTGTTCTTCTTCGAGTCGATGACGGTTTTCGCGATGGCGGCACTTCCGCCGGCCAAACTTCCAACAGCCCCCAATGCTGCCAGGATGGCTGGGATGCTGAATATGAAACCTCCGATTTTTTGCTGTTTCCGCGAACGTTGAAAGCGTCTCAATTGAGGTGTGCTGAGAAGTAATTTCATTCCGTGTCCTTTCGTCAAGCAAGAACGTTTCTTTTCGCGTTGTTTTTTGGTGAGTAAACCATCGAGGGTGCCTAGATTTTTCAGATTGGAGTATGGTATCTGGTACACGACACCTTTGGGCTTCATGTTGATGCTCTATATGTTATCTTCACGGTATGTTATTTATATATATGTTTTGAGATTTTTTTTGTTTTGTGTAATTTTTTTTCGGTATGTTATTTATATATAAATGTTCTGAGATTTTTTTTTGTTCCGTGTAATTTTTTTTTCAAGGATATACTTCGCGCAGAGCCGTTACACAAATTCTATTACGTGCTTTGTTTTCTTACCAAGAAGTTCCTTTGTGCCCTTGTACACGATTTGAGTTTTGTTCTCGATTAAAATAGCTAGCTTCTCGTCGGATAACATGTTAGCGTATCGATCTGGTAAAAATAGACTGTATTGTGCGTTGAGCAACAAACGCGCCTTGGGACCATACTGGGTAGAAACAATTGAACCGGAAGTTATCGTGTAAGGTTTGTCCACTTCCAATTCCTGAATTTTTACATACTCTACTGACAAATTTAGCATTTGTTTTAATGCTTGAAAGTCACTCATTTTTTCAGTCGTCATATTGAAGAGAAATTTTCAGTGTGTGTGTTATTTATATATCAAGTTTTCGACAGAGGAAAAAAGTTCGTGCTTCGGAAAACACGATGATGTGCGTGATAATATCTTCCGTCTCTTGTTTAGATCTACGCCAATCATCCGTGTATCGTCTTCTTCCCTGCCTTGCCTCGTGCAGTTCGTCCATCCTCTCGTTTAATTTTTCCCCTGCAGCCGAAAGAAGAGTGTCGAGATCACCGCACCTCATGCCGCTAATTTCCCGAAGATAATCCTTAACAGCCATTTCACAAGGGATGCGAAATTCTGGCGTTGATCTCGCTATGATTAAAAGTTTATTAACATCTCCGTTTACTGCGTGTTTAAAAATTTTACACAACAGTTCGTGTGGCAAGACGGTTATACCAGACATGATGTTTTTTGTTTTTTTTTTACTGTATGTTATTTATATACCCCACCCAAGTTTTTGTTTTGTGTTCATAGCGATGGTGGTGCCCAGTGCTGCAACTCTTTCTCCCAGCGAAGCGTCTCTGCTGACGAATCTTTCGAAAGCTGCGTGCTCTAACTTTCTGTCTGCTTCGTGACGTGCATCCAGTTCGGTGCGAGTGGCGTTGTAAGCGATGTCGTGATCTTTGCATGCCGCGTCCAACGGATTCACACCCCTGTCTCCTCTCTTCAATCTTTTCTCGAGTTTGGTACCTGGTCCGCAGTACTGGTAGCCGGGTAAATGCATCTCGAAAGGTAACTTGTTGATGATGTCGTTCACAAGTCCCTTTCCTTCGGCCACGTTCCAGAATCTCGGAGGCAGCGTGTTGATAATTTTAATGAGGTAACCTATGCCCTTGTCGTCGTTCACGATGAAGTTGGAAAGTTTGGCGCTGATCATGTCCACAATTCCTACCTTCTCGTTGTAGAAATTACGATTGCCTGCAGTCTCCTCTCCTGCAATAACCAACAATCGGTCTATGAGCTTGCGCACGTCGTCCACCCACACAAACTCTTTGGGCAGGGTGTTGTAGAGTTTGACGCCGCTGCCTGTTTTGACCTGGTTCCAAATCGGTTTGATGAGATTTCTGTACTTCTCGCCGCTGCTGGATTTGACCCTATTCTGCGAGGCGTCGTTGTTCTGGTACAAGGCATCCGTCATGATCAAAATTTCCTTGTAACTTTGGTAATCTTCGTCGGTGTAATCTTTCGGCTGCTTTTTGGCAACGAGTTCCCACAGTCCCACCGTACCCGGATACCTGTTCCAACTATTCTTCTCGCCTAAATTAACTTTAATGTCGTTGCCTTCGAAGGTAACTTTCGATTTTCCAATCTTCCAAACCACACCGCCGCCTTCGTTGCTCTCCATGCTCGGATACAATCCGAACACTTCATCTTTGTCGAATTTTCCCGTGCTCAAGTAGTCTCGTGCCAAAGGTCCCAACTCGATCTTATCCAAAGACGACGACGTGCTACCTATGGCTCGACGGCCTGTCGGTACGTCTCTTAGTTCGAACGGCGTCGAAGGAATGCTCGAAATGGGCGTAGGTACGGTGTAACTTTTAGCTGCAAGTGGTACGAGTTCGTTGATCAAATTTTTATTTTGTTCCGTGACGCCTTTAATTTCTTTACCTAGATCGCTGATGGCGTCGATCACAGGTTGATCTTGACGTTTCTTCTCTTCGTAGAATCCGCGATTCTCGGATTTCCAACCTTTGAAGCGTTTCGCGAGGTAATCGCGAAGCTTGAGATTTTCGTCTTCGATTTTTCGTTTCGTCATAGCGTTATTTATACACGTCGTTTCTCACAACGTTGCAACGTTTAGAAAGTCGTTGATTTTGTTTCTGTATTTTCCGTTGTTGGGTTTTCTCGTCATGTCGATCGTCGCGAATCCAAAATCGTCACTGTTCCAACAGTGGGAGCAGCAGCGTTCCGAAAATTGATTGTAGTTCATGTCTCCGCCTACGTAGTCATCGTACGCGTGCTTGAGGTTGGTGTGATCTTGACGAAACAAACATATGAAATTAGCGTTGTCGCGTACTAACTGTTTTGGAATTTTGGAAAACGTTTGAGCCAGGAAGAAGCAATCTATTCCTTTGTGACGACCTTGCGTGAAAAAATTGCGAATTTCATTTTGATTTTCCAGGATGACGTCGTCGAACACAACAACTGAATTTTTACGACAATCGTCGAGTGGTTTTATTTCCGAAGAGAACGTTGCAATGTCCAGACCATCGTACAGTTTCATCAGTTGCTGGTATTTCGCTTGTTCGAGACTTTTCGAGAACACGTATAGGTGCCTGTTCTTCCAATCTAACCAATTCGGTGCGAGGAGAAAATTGTCCACGAGCAGTGTCGTTTTCCCACACTCTGAAGGACCTACGATCAGACAGCGGATGCTGTCGGGAAGCAACTCGCCATTCTTTTTTTTCGTTTGACTTTCCGAATCCGGTAGACGCTTCACCACGTTCCACGTACTCACAAGATCACTTCGTTCGCGTCGATCCAACTTTTTTCCGGAAGTCCCAGCCATTTGACAAACAGTTTGTCGCCTTTCCTACGCAATACTTTCTCGATGAGGTACGTGTCGGGGTGTTTTGTTTTAGAGAGTTCCTCTTCGTAAAATCTTCCTTTCAAAATCTCGCCGCTACTATCTTTTATTATATACGTGTGTCGGTTTCCGGGTAAAACTCGAACCACCGTAAAAAGTTCCGTGCTCCAATTTTTTGTGAACCCCTTCTCGAAGGTGCGTTTGAATTTGCTGATCCTCACCTGGTCTCCAATTTTGAATTTTGATTTCTTGGTAGTCGTGGGAGTGTACTTTGGACAGTAAACTGTAGAAATTAAACGCTGCTCGTCAGATTTCGTAACGTCAGCTGGCTTCATGCCTATCGTTCTGTGTACCGTATCATTATAGGTGTCGACGAGTTCCGGCAGTATGTCGACCCATTTGTAATTTCCTCGAAGCGTGAATCGTTTCCACATGTGTGTTTTCAAGGTTCGATTAAATCTTTCCACGATGCTGGCTTTGATGTGACTGAAGGTCGAGTAATGTCGAATGTCGTGTTTCCGAATAAACTTTTGGAATACGGCATTGTAAAATTCTTTACCGTTGTCCGTTTGCAAAAACCGTGGTCGTCTGCCGCTTTCGCGAAAAATTAATTTGAATGCTTCCGTGACGCATGTCCCCGTTTTGGCTTTCAAAGGTAGAGCCCATGCGAATTTCGAAAAGGTGTCTATGACTGTGAGGAGGTACTTGTTGCCCTTGTTCAATTTATGTACGTTTTTAAGATTGCCGCTGCTCATCTCCACGAGGTCACTTTGCCAGAGGTCGTCGATGCCCTTGGTCACCACCGCCAAACGTTCGTAGTTGCGGCGCGCAGGTTTATGCAATTCTTGGACGATGGCTTGCCTAGACATTTTTTAGAGATTACGTTTGAAGAGAAGCACGAGCGTGATGGGATTCAAAGAGGGTGGCACTTCGCTCGTGTTTTGAATGATCAGCTTATCGCCGGCGCTCACGTCAAAAACGGTGAGATCTTCGTCTTCGTGTATTTCATATATGTTGCGCGTTTCGTTCCAACGTGCCAGAGGAATGTTTCCTGCTTTCTGGACACCACGATTCGATATCAAGGTCATGGTAGGAACGCTAGCTTTTCTGCCGTGAGACCAGTACGAAAATTCATTTATCTGAATTGTGCCATCGAGGAGAAACTTGTAGTACGGATGATAAGGATGCAACATGTACAGTTTGTTACCTTCAACGAACGTGGAGATTCTCTGTTGATTGGGTACGCTGTTGATTTCGATGGTTTGCAGAGAATGCAGTTTAGCGAATTTAGTATCGACGCTAACGAGGTTGCTGTGAAGCTGTCCCAGTGTATTTTGTACGGGCAACAAATATTCGACGATGGTATCCGTTACTGTAGAAAATGACGGTTTGATTTTCACTTCCACGTTCAACTGCTTGAAGTTTTCGTTGAGTTCTTGTAATTTGGCACCGAAAGAGGCCAGCATCGATTCCTGCGTGGATTCCAGCACTCCAACTTGATCTCTGATGTTGACGACGATACTCTGAAGGTTCTCGACTTGATTCAATTTCGAACTTTTCTCGGTGAGATCGTTCACGATGCTTCGCATCTCGGTAAACTGCGTGTGAAGGTCGACGACGCTCTGCGAAGTGGGCAGCGTTGACACCAGCGAAGCAAGTTCGTCTCGAATCTGTTCCACGTTCGCCGTTTCCGTTTCCAGTCGTTTCAGCATACGTGATATGTTCCTTTTCAAAGCGTGTAATTCTTTGGAGGTGGGGAGATTGGCCACCCTACTCTCGAGATCGCTCAATGAACTTTTGATGTCGCTCGAATCGGATAGTGCCGTCACCGCCGTTTTCAATTTTTCCAAATCTTCGCTCGAAGGTACGCTCGTCCGTAACGATTCCAAGTCACCCTGTATGTTGTCCAGCACGTGATGAAAATGAGCAAGGTTTGTTTCGACCTTCAAATTTTCTAAATATTCGATTTTCTGCTGAACCGTGCTTAACGTGTCTTGTATGCTCGTCAACGCGTTCGCTTCAGCGTGAATATTTTTAATTTCTTCGTTGATCAACTCCAGAGACGCCTGAAGCGTAGCGATGGTGGTTTGAATGTGTTCGAAATCTTGATAAGCCTCCAATTGAATTTTTATGTTCGCGACGCTTTTGCCGATGACCTGCAGTTCGTCTGACGATGGTAGGTTCGTCATGGTATCTTCCAAAGTCTGTAACTTGGATTTAATTTCTTCCAACGTGCTGGCGAATTCTTCTTGTAATTTGGAAACAACAACATGCAAGCGTTCTACATCAATATCCTTCACGATGGTTTGAAGTTCAGAGAAATTCTTTTCGATTGCGGAAGTTCGTTCTTCGATTTCGAGTTTCAATTTTTCCAAATCTTCATTTTTCGATTGAAATTGTTGTAATTTGGCCAAATCATTTTGTAGCTTATCCACGCTCAACTGTATATTTTGAACGTTGTCGTAAGAAGGTACGTCGACATAATTTTTTATGAGCGTTTTCAGTTCGGAATCAATTTTCAGAATGGGGTCGAGACATTGCGTTTGGAGCGTAGCGATCTCCGACTCTAAACTTTTGTTTAAGGTCTCCTGCAAAGCGATCAAATCGCTCCTCAACTTTTTAATTCGGACGTCTAACATAAGAATCTCTTCTGCGTGGTCTACACGTTTGGTGTGGCCGAAAATATCGTTAGGCATTTTGGTTAACGGTTATTTATAATAGGATAGACGATTCGTAATTCTACGAAGAGAGGAATGAGTTTGTCGTAATCTCCTAGGAGTTCAACGTATAAACAATCTCCTGCAGAAACATCGTACGTAATGTTAGAAAGCATCTTGTCGTGCTTGATTCGAAAAATGTTCTTGCCGGTAGATATTTTGATTTCGCCTACGTTTTCCGGATTCACGGTGATTTGAAGTTTTCCATCGATCGGAATTTTGTAAAAATGTAAATTGTTGTTGAAGACGTAAAACATCTTGCCCACATCGTCATCCAATTTCGTCCAAATGCTGTTAAGGTGAACAATCAGTAGACCGTTGAGTTTAGTTAACATGGAAGGTAGAAATTCATGATCTGTCGTCGTGCGGTGTACAGTCTCCATTGTTTGCTTTCGGAAACCAAAGAGATTCATGCCGGTTATTTAAGAAAAAAATTGAGATCGTATCTAATATAAATAACACCACAAAAAATGTGAGCAATTAGTAACTTCATCTATGGTGGATTATTTATGGTTTTGGGGTCTAATATAAATAACACCACAAATAGTAACTTCATCCATGGTAGATTATTTATGCTTGGGGGTCTAATATAAATAATACCACAAATAGTAACTTCATCTATGGTAGATCATTTATGGTTTTTTTGGGGTCTAATATAAATAACACCACAAAAAATGTGTGCAATTTAGTAACTTCATTTTTTTTCTTAGCAAAAGAATGGAGAAAAAGGAAGCGAAACGTGCATGTGACGACTGTGGAAAATATATATCCATCTCTCACTTGGGTAGACACCGGAAGAATATGCATGGGGAAGGATCAAGTAAGAGAGAGCTCGATGTTGACGATCAAGCGCCACGAAAAAAGCAGAAGAGTGCCGGCGAAAATATTAGAAATATTTTAACCGAGGAGACTTTCCAATCTGAAGAAACATCAGATCTAAACAACTTTTTTCGCTCGGTCAAAAGCAAGATAATTTCGTCTATCACCGAAGCTTTGTTGCAATGCTCGTTGAAAATCCACCTCATCGTTTCCGTCATGTATGAAAACGTAAAAAAAGAGCGAGAAACCTTCCATCATTACACTGGTGTAAAGAGCCTCCACGCCGCCGACGTCGATGAGGTCGTTGCCATTTGCCACCAGATGTTTGACGCTTTGTTGAACAAGCACGAGACTTTCGAACAACGTGGATCGGGTTGGACACTTTGCGGTTCGCCTCACACTTTAACTTTGAAGGTGGCACGATACAACCCGATGGGAGGATCCAGCTACATCGATTTGCCTCGGGAAATAGCCAGTAAGAAAGCAATCATCAACATTCAAAATGAGGATAACAGATGCTTTTTGTGGTGCATCATTGCCAATCATCACCCAGCCAATGATCACAAACATCGTTTATACCACTACAACAAGCCAGAATATCTCTCAGAATTTGAAAAACCTATGGCTGGCATTAATTACCCTGTAAATCTGAGAGATATTAGTAAATTTGAGGCACAGTACAAGACAGATAAAAACAAAAGTATAGCAGTACACATCTTCGGATTAGACAAAAACAACACCATCTACGTTCTCAGACATAGCAACATTAAAAGTAATCGTGTCATCAGATTACTTCTGATCGAAGATGATGATAATTATCATTATTGTCTAATTCAGGATCTTTCAAAATTAATAAGAAGTCAAATTACCAGTGATCACCATAAAATTCAAGTATGCGACAGATGCCTGACTATATTCTACGGTCGAGGAAAAAAGAATGCTGATGAAGAACTCCAAGATCATCATGAAATGTGTAGTAAACATCCGGCTACGGCTATCAAAATGCCTTCTGATGACATGAAATTTTCCAACTACAAGGCATTACTCCGGCATCCCATGGTAATATACGCCGACTTTGAAAGTTTCCAACTTCCACTCGCCATCTGCGAACCGAATCCCAGCGTATCGAGCACTACCGAAATTCTTCATCACGAAGCCTGCGCTTTTGGATTGATGGTCAACAACACAGGCAATGTTATTTTATATCGTGGCAATGATGTTCCACAAAAATTCGTTCAAACCTTGAAACAGATGGCCATACAATTCGCTCCTCTACTAAGAGAAGACAAACCAATGCAGCCTCTTACCCAGGAAGAGATGGAAGCGTACGACCTTGCCTCTCAGTGTGATGTGTGCGAATGTAACTTCACCCTCGAAAATGTCAAAGTTCGCCACCACAATCATCACACGGGAAAATATGTGGCCCCCCTGTGTAACGACTGTAATATACAAATCAAAAAACCGAATTTTATTCCTGTATTCATTCACAATTTGGAGGGCTACGACGCCAAAATTTTCATAAAGGAGATGGGATGCGACGCTCAACCCATTAGCGTCATAGCTCGCACCAACGAGAAATTCATTTCATTCAGCAAGATGGTGGACGTTGGAAATAGCAATCACATAGAAATTCGCTTCTTGGACTCCTACAACTTTCTGTCTTCGAGTTTGGCGACGCTTGCATCTCAACTCACCGACGATGATTTGGTCGCCACCAGGAAATGTTTTGGCGACCAACATTTAGCACTGTTGAGACGCAAGGGTGTTTACCCCTACGAATACATGACGGATGCTTCCAAATTCTCAGAAACATCGTTACCACCGAGAGAAGCATTCTACAGTCGTCTTAGCGACACCTGTTGCACCGAAGAGGACTACCATCATGCTCAGCTCGTCTGGTCTACATTCTCTTGTCAAACCATGGCCGACTATCACGATCTGTATCTGAAACTGGATGTTACGCTATTGAGCGACCGTTTTCATCTCCATCGCTCGAGAGGAATAGCAGCATATGGTTTGGACCCCGCTTTCAGCTTCACCACACCGGGTTATTCTTGGCAGGCAATGTTAAAATCCACGAAGGTGAAGATAGAACTCATCAAGGACGTCAATCAACTTTTGTTTGTCGAAGAGGCAAAACGTGGTGGAATCGTCCAGTGCCCCCTTCGATACGTCAAAGCCAACAATCCATATGTTGCCGATTTCGATGCAGGGAAACCGACAAACTTCTTGGCATACTGGGACATGAACAACCTGTATGGTTATGCCATGTCCGAGCCTCTGCCTATCGGAGAATACAAATGGATGAACAAGCAGGAACTTCAAGATTGTTTGAAATGGAGCGAAGATCATGAAAATGGATGTTTCCTGAAAGTAGATTTGGAATATCCTGCATCGCTTCATCGAGAACACCACGGATTTGCGATGGCACCTGTGATGGAAACAGCTCCGGAGAAGAAGTTGATGCTCACCTTCAAGAGCAAAAAGAATTACGTGGTGCATTATCGTCTCCTACAATTCTACCTCCAGCATGGATTGGTTTTGAAGCGCATGCACTCGGGGTTGAAGTTTAAACAGACCAGGTGGCTAGCACCCTATATCGACGCCAACACTCAACGTCGAGCATCAGCTTCTTCTTCCGCAGACAAAGACTTATACAAATTGATGAACAACAGCATCTACGGCAAGAGCATGGAAGATGCCAGGAAAAGAAGAAATATCAACTTGGTCTCCAACCCGAAGAAAATAAACAAGCTCGTCGCTCAGCCCACGTACAAGAACTTCACGATACTGAGCGACACGTTGGTATTGATCAAACGTGCTCTCCGCCACATAACATTCAACAAACCAATCGCCGTAGGAGTCGCGATCCTCGAGTTGTCGAAGCTGGCCATGTACAAGTTTCACTACGACGTCATGAAACCACGCTATGGAGAGGCAATCGAGGTGGCGTATACCGACACGGACAGCTTCGTGTACAACATCCGCACCGATGATCTATACGAAGATCTCAAAAGCATGAGCCACCATTTCGATTTCTCCAATTATCCGAAAGATCACACTCTATTCGACGACAGCCAGAAAATGACGATCGGGAAGATGAAGGATGAAGTCAACGGCCGCATCATCACAGAGTTTGCTGGCCTTCGAGCGAAAATGTACGCCATCAAAATTCAGGATGAGACCGAAATAAAAAAGGCAAAGGGGGTGGGGCGTTCGAGCACAAACAAACTAACCGTAGAAGATTACAAGTCGTGCTTGTTCGACAAAGAAATCAAACGTATGACCGAACATCGGATCACGAGCACCATCGATCAGTTGCATACATCCGCGATAAACAAAGTGGCGCTTGATCCCCACGACACCAAATTGAGACTGCTAGACTGCAACATCCACACCCGAGAATGGGGATACTATGACGAGGAAGAAACCTGCTCGCACCATTAGACTTCTTCATCAAAAAAGTACGTATTATTTCTTGCACCATTTTTTTTAAAAAAAAACAATTATTCATACTTATTTTTGCATTCACACTTTTTTATATTTTTCTATCATTTTTTTTAAAAAAAAAAAACAATCATTCACACTAATTTTTGCATTCACACTTTTTTTTTTATATTTTTCTATCATATTATGTACACTATTTTGAGGATATCTTTTTATTTCTTTCAGATGCTGCACCCCCTACGGAAACTTTTTTAGTTTTTATACAATCCATTCTTAACCAAAAATTTTTCTTCTCTTCAATCATAAAACACACACATTACACACGGAGGTCCTCTGTAGGGGGTCATGGGGGTGTTTAAAAAAAAAAACACGTGAAACTCTACAAAGGCATGGCTTTGTTAGCCGTGGCCATTAGAACTGTGTTGGGCACCACGCACCCCTGGCGGGATATTTTCTTTTTTTGGGGGCCAGGGATTTCCTTAACAAAAAATAATTTTGATTATCACACACACACACACATTGTAGAAGATCACACCTGAGAGTTTTAAAAACAAAACACATCGCGGCAGATTATGCTGAGAGTACAAGGTCATGGTAGATTACACTGAGGGACCTTACACTAAGAAGAGACAGCAGCCTTATAGGAAAATATCGTAAGTAATTTCAAATGTAGCTCAAAAAACGAGTTAGCATAAGAGCAAAATTTGCAGAAGGTAAAAAAATAGCTTAAAAACTGATGCCAGACCTTTTCTTCTGTCTAATTTTCTCTCATTGTAGATTAGTTTAGTTCGTAAAACAAATTGCGCTGAGAGCAAAAACCTATTAGCAGGTTGTAGTAGATTACACTGAGGGGGGGCCTTACAGTAAAAGGAGGCAGCCTTATAGGAAAATGTCGTAAGTCATTTCAAATGTAGGTCAAAAAGCGAGGTTAGCAAAATTTGCAGAAGGTAAAAAAAATAGCTTAAAAACTGATGCCAGAGCTTTTCTTCTGTCTAATTTTCTCTCATTATAGGTTAGTTTAGTCCGTAAAACAGATTACGCTGAGAGCAAAAGCCTATTAGCAGGTTGTAGTAGATTACACTGAAAGGAGGGGGGGGGGGCCTTACAATAAAAAAAAGAGGGGGCAGCCTTATAGGAAAATGTCGTAAGTCATTTCAAACGTAGGTCAAAAAACGAGGTTAGCAAAATTTGCAGAAGGTAAAAAAATAGCTTAAAAACTGATGCCAGAGCTTTTTCTTCTGCCTAATTTTCTCTCATTGTAGGTTAGTTTAGTCCGTAAAACAAATTGCGCTGAGAGCAAAAACCTATTAGCAGGTCGTGGTAGATTACGCTGAGGGGGGTCTTACAGTAAGAGGGAAGCAGCCTTATAGGAAAATGTCGTAAGTCATTTCAAATGTAGGTCAAAAACGAGTTTAGCATAAAAAATAGCTTAAAAAGTGATGCCAGAGCTTTTTTCTGTCCATTTTTCTCTCATTGTAGGTTAGGTTATACCCAAAAAACAAAAACCTTGGTGATTTTTCGAGTGAGGAGTTGGCAACACTGCTCATGCCTTACGAGAGAAATCCATTAAGGCAAGAAAGTAGGTCAAAAGGCAGGCCCAGAACGAAGCATTCCACCTACTATTGTTGATTGATTTGGTGTTTTAAGTCCACTTTATGCGCAATAAGGCTAATCGGGACTGGGCCTACAGTTTAAAGTGGGATCCGAACCACTATGTGCCTCCACCGGGAATCGAACCCGGAACCCCTTGGTTCGGGTTCGATTCCTTTTGTGTGTGCAGGAGAAAGAAACAATGCTTTGAGAAAGAGTGGATTGAGGAACTTGAAGAATATAATAGTAATCAGCAAGTAAGGAAAATGTATATGAGGGTGAAGGATATAAGGAAAGGCTTCCAACCGAAGACAGCTTTCTGTAAAGACCAAGTAGGAAACCTAATAGGCGGGAAAAATGAGATCTTAGAGAGATGGGCAGAATACTTCAGTCAGCTAGTTAATGTGGAAGATGGGTTCCAAGATCTAGAATTGAGTGATGAAGAGGAGTACCCAAAGGAGGACCATTATGATGAAACCGGAACATCTCCAACATTAGAAGAAGTTAGAACAGCTATTAAGTCTCTTAAGAATAACAAAGCCCCAGGGATTGATAATATCGCTGCTTAAATGGTTAAGAACGGAGGAAATCAGCTAATAAAGTATATACACAAATTGTTATCTGATATATGGGAACATTAACAAATGCCCGATCAATGGAGTATGGCAATAATCTGCCCTATACATGAAAAGAACGATAAAACTTGCTGTGAGAACTATAGAGGTATAGCCCTACTCAGCGTAATATACAAAGTGCTTGCAAAGATCCTAGCAGGAAGATTGTCACCACTGACTGAGGGAATAATAGGGGATTATCAGTGTGGTTTTAGACCAAACAGATCCACTACGGATCAAATCTTTATGGTCAGGCAGATAATGGAGAAATGTTACGAATATAACATTAATATTCATCAGTTATTTATAGACTTTAAGCAGGCATATGACAGTATCATACGAGGAAAATTGTATGAAGCAATGAAGGAGCTATGGATCACAAGCAAGCTAATAAGATTAACCAGAATGGCGCTTAGGGGTACTAAATGCAAGGTGAAGATTGAAGGAGAGCTCACAAGGGAATTTGCAGTGAACCAAGGTTTGAGACAAGGAGATGTGCTATCTACGATATTGTTCAATATAGCTTTAGAAAAGATCATGAGAAGAGTGGGTCAAGGGTGTAACCCAGGAGGGACTCTCTTCAACAGAGTGAACCAAAATCTAGCGTATGCTGATGACATTGATATGATGGCACGAAGATTGCAAGAAGTGAAGGAAGGACTGGAAAGATTGGAGAACACAGCTAGTGAGATGGGACTCCAAATAAACCAACCCAGGACTAAATACATATTCTCAGCACGAAATATGGAATTCAGGGAAGGCCAACATATACAATTTAATGGAGGCACCTATGAAAAATGCAAAAGTTTTAAATATCTTGGAACATTAGTTATCATGGATAATAATATTAAGGAGGAAATAAAAGCAAGAATTGCAGCTGGTAATCGAAGCTATTTCTCACTGTTAAGAGTTTTCAAATCTCGCAGCCTGAGTAGAAATTTGAAAATCAAAGTATATCAGCTAGTCGTAAAGCCAGTGGTGACATATTGAGCAGAGACATGGACTTTGGTGCAAGCAGATGAAGAACTTTTGCGAAGATGGGAAAGAAGGATACTGAGGAAAATATACGGGCCAGTAAATGAGAATGGACAGTGGCGAATAAGGAGAAACGATGAAATTAGAGCACTCTACAAAAAAAAAAACAGATATAGTTTCCGATATAAGAAGCATGAGAGTGAGGTGGCTAGGACATGTGGAAAGAATGCCTGAAGACAGAGCGGTTAAAAATGTCTATAAAGGGACACCAGGAGGGAGAAGATTAAGAGGAAGGCCAAGGAAAAGATGGTTGGAGGACGTTGAGGAGGACCTTAGGAGGATGGGAGTAAGACGGTGGAGAAGTCGAGCAGAAGACACAAGAGAATGGGCTATCATTGTGAGAGAGGCCAAGGCCCTTTAGGAGCTGTAGGGGCCAAAGAGTAAGTAAGTAAGTATCATTGGAGGAAAGGAAACGAGTAAGTGCCTTTGCTTATTTGAAAAGTTTAAAACGTAACGTTATGTTTGTACGGGCTCTAATATTGTACAAATATTCAAAATATTCTTGTCTATTTTCTTAATAATAAATTGGGTAAGTAATATCCGTTTCAAAATAATTAATTAGATGTTTTACACATACGAATTCAATAGCGACACTAAATTGGAAGAGCAACATTTACTTCTGTTGACATTTTTAAACGTAATTGAAAAATAATTGTCTAGCATAATTCACTAACAGTAGTTTTCGGGGTGAAAATAAACTTTATTTAAGTTCTCTAGCAACGTCCGTTTCCATGGACAACAACAAGCAAGGCAAGCTCTAAAAAATGGTTTGTCATTATACCGCTAAACATTTAGTTAAAACAAGCGCGATGTAGATATTTACGGATTGAGTATACTTATATCTAATTGTATCTGGACTGAATCACCCTTGTTTGAGGCTCCTTTTCAAAACCAGGAGTTCATTCATCTGTGTGTGATCTGTGAGAAATAAAATGTAAAAAAGTAAAAGTAAAGTGTTCCCCTGTGCATAGCACCACGCCATGAAATGTAGCTAGACAATTAAGACTTGAAGGAAACAATGTGTGCTACAAAAGATGCCCGTGGAAACGGTTGCTAAGGACGTGAAAAAGGGAATTTTCACCCTTAGAAAAGGCCAAGTGAGCGATTTTTTTTAATTTTCTCGGTCTTTTGGGACAATTACATGGGGGTCGTAATCGAGTATTTTTTGCCTCCGGGACTTCCTTCATGAATAACATTTATGTCAGTGAGTGGGTGAGTGGTGGGATTTGGGCTTTATATATATTAGATTAATATTGTATTTATATGATTGATATTGTATTATATTTGTATGAGTTTGTAGAACCACGGCTATTGCGTTGACTATGAATATGAGATGACAGTTGTTTTAGTTTTCTTCTGATAACACATTCGCAAACGTGCACACTAATAGGAATTTGATATGAACTAGCCAATCAAAATTTTAAAAATGATATATAAATTTAATACATTTTGCTTGTCAAATAACAGCATTAGTAACATAATTCTGCATATAAATAATATTTAGACAAATGCAAATATTGAATTTCTCCAAAATGACATACTTGACTAAATATTCATTCTTGCATTGATAAATGTGTTACCAAATAAGGAATATGTGGAGATACGTAGAAGTTATTTCGTGGTGTGTATGTGTGTGTGTGTGTGTGTGTGTGTGTGTGTGTGTGTGTGTGTGTGTGTGTGTGTGTGTGTGTGTGTGTGTGTATAAAACTTGCTTTTTTTACCTCGTTGTCTGCTTTTGTCTAAGCCAACATCTTGGTTTATTCATTTACTGGTGTCACAGATATAATTGTCTAGTACAACATAAATATTTTCTTTACATCCTCTCTTTACAAGTGTCTTCCGCAACTGTCGCGGAAGACTTTATCGACATTGTTCCCGAATTATCAATACAAATATAAATACAAGATATACAATACAACACAAGCATACAATACAAGACACTACAAGATGGTCAATGGGACCATTGGTTCTGAGTAGCCAGATTATATTTAGGAGAGGACGTGGAAGGTGTACCCTCTGAATTTGAGGAGGAGTTTGCCCTATGGATATAACTAATGGGTTGGGATGCGTGCCCAGCTTAGCCCATAATGTTTCTCTTGCTTGCCTCAGAATATTTATGATCATAGGTTGTTCAAGATCTTCGTGCATTTGTAGAGTTCTCGTAGCATTAGGGTAGTGACCAATTACACGGAGAGCCCTATTTTGTACCTGATGGAGTTTCTTTAGATGACTCTGGGCAGCTTGCATCCAGGATGGGCCAGCATATAGCAGCATCGGTCTCACCATCATATTATATAGGTGGAGTCTAGTTTCTACTGTTAGGGCCAGTGATTTAAGCATAGGGGTGATGTAACCAACCCACTCTCTGCTTAGCTCGCGTGCAGATATTCGCAATGTGAGGTCCAAAGGTTAATCTCGTGTCGATGATTACTCCCAGTTAGGTAACTTTATCGACAGCAGGTATAGGTTGTCCAAAAAGACGGAGATTAGCCATACTTTTAGCACTATCAGCCCCTATTGTGATAGCCTTACTTTTCTCGGCATTTATATTAATTTTTGAATAGTCCATTTTTCAAGTACAGGAAGATACCTGTTCATTCTAATTTCACATACGCATGTTTCATTGATTTTGAAAAAGCATTCGACAAAGTTCATAGGGATATTTTGTGGGGAAAATTGTATGAGAAGGGAATGTCCGCGCGCATGATCAGAGCACTGCAAGCAATATATGCGAGGGTAGAATTCGGAGTAAGATGCGAAGGAAACCAAGTCTCGGCACTGCAGCCTTCGCTCAGGGGACTCAAACAAGGATGCATCCTTTCACCAGTACTATTTTCACTTTTCATAGATTGGGTAGCGCATGAACCTAAAATGGACCAGGATTCTATCCCATGTATAGGAGTGCAAAGTATACCAGTCCTTATGTATGCAGACGACATAGTCATCTTGTCCGAGACAATGGAGGGTCTTCAAAGGGGCATAGATAGCATATATGAGGGGTGCATCAAATATAAAATGAAGGTAAACATTAAAAAAACAAAAATTATTGCTTTCAAGAATGGCTACATATTTAGTAGACAAGAGACATGGACATACGGGGGAGAGTTAATCGAGCGGGTTAAAAACTTCACATACCTGGGGGCAACACTCTCCATGACAGGGAGTTGGACACACCACATAAGGGCAAGAAAAACTAAAACAAAATTTGCAATAGAACAAGTCATCAGGACAATAAATAAGGCACCTCAAATGCCTTTCCCGGTCATTCAAAACCTCTATTCATCAATAGTGTTGGGTACATTAAACTATGGAATAGAAATGTGGGGGTTAAGGGGGGACAACACAATAATTGGCATACAAACAGAATTTTATAAGAGAGTAATGGGCGTAAGCAGAGGCACGGCCAACTGTGGGATCCTTAAGGAATTGGGACTGAACAGAGACGCGGTACAAGCACGGATGAGGGTTGTTAAATATTGGATGCGATTATCACAAGAGGACCAAACTACGCTGAGGGGACAATGTTTGGAAATACAGACAAGAGAGGATAACGTTTACAGCTGGGGTCTGGAAGTGAAAAATCTCTTATATAATAGCGGAATGGGTTGGGTATGGGAAGAGGGAGGAAGGGGGGGCATCTCAACAGAAAATCAAATCAGGGACAGGTTACTCGACATAGACAGACAAGAAATAATAGCAGACTGCCAAACAAAGACCTCAATCAGGGAACAGCTAAGAGTAAGAGAATGGGGGAAAGCGAAATATATCCAGGTGGTGGGAAAAAATGGAAGAGGCGCGCTGGCATGGTTCAGATTAGGGGGATGGAAACAACTAAGAAAGAGAAACGAAGCAGGGGAAACGATATGTCCTTTGTGCGATGGGGAGGAGACGGACAAGCATATCCTACTGAACTGCCCTTCTACACGTGACCTAAGGGACAAATGGATGAAAAACTTAACAGATAGGGAGGTGATAGAAGTGGTAGACGACAGAATAGAGATAAAAGAAGCGGGGCAGCAAGTGGGGAAATACCTGGGGGAAGTAAGAGAACGGCGGGGGAAAGCTATTAGAGAAGGCAACGAAATGAGTGATCATGCTCCAGACGAGCCATCTTTATAGTGTAAGTGTGTGTAGTGTGTGTAAAGCAAAATGTATGCGTGTTTTGGTGAGAGTGCAGGAAAAGAGAAGTGAGGAGAAAGACTGGAAGAAGAACTTCCGAGGGAGGGGAAGAATGTGTATATAGGGAACAAAGTAAGTTACAGCTTAAACGAAAACTAAATGTAACAAAATAGTGTAGAAAAATAACAAAATATGTAGTGCGTACAGCCTATGGCTCGCACAAAAAGAAAATAAATCTAATCTAATCTAAAAAGTTGATAGTTTCTTGGCATGCACAAAGAATGCAGTGTCATCAGCGTACGTGGCCATGATGCCTTCAGAGATTTGCGGAATATCTGCAGTGTATAGAGCGTAAAACGTGGGAGAAAGTGATGAGCCTTTTGTACACCTGCAGCTATTGTCTGAGCCTGAGATTTTTGACCTTGAACACTGACTACAAAGGATCTGTTGTTAAGGTAGTCGAGGATTAATTTCGTGTAGCACTTTGGAAACAGTAGTTGATGTAATTTATGGAGTCCAGGGGTTTCCAACTGTCGGCCCGCGGGCCGCATGCGGCCCGCGATGCCTTTTTTGCGGCCCGCGAAGCCACTTTGCAAAATACATTAATTTTATGTATTTTTATTAAAATACGTTCTATTTTTACTGAAGGAACAGTTTCAGAGTATGGACTTCCATAAACAACTGGCGTTTATAGCAGATATCACAGGTCATCTGAAGAACTGAAACCAGCTGGTGTCAGATTTAATGGGAAACATAGATGGGTTTCGTAATAAACTGAAGATTTTCAACGTTACTTTGGAGAGGAATAACCTGGTCCATTTTCCAAGCTGTCGGCGGCTACCAGATGATGAAGAAACATTAGACATTTTTTAATTCAGTGCAAATATTAAAGAAATAATGGATGAGTTTGACACCAGATTAAATATTTTGAAGAACTTAAAGCAGCAGCAGCTATTTAGCAATCCTCTTGGCGTTAACATCGAAGAACAAGAAGCTTCTTTCCAACTTGAATTGTGTGATTTGCAAGGCGATGTGTTCCTTCAAACTAGCCAAGAAAGGGGGCCAGAGTTTTTCAAATACCTTTCAAACGAACGCTTTCCAAACCTTCGTAGTTTTGGACAAAGAATGACATGGATGTTCGGCAGCACATACACGTGTGAAAGGGTTTTTTCTTCAATGAAGTTCATCAAGAACCGCTACAGAAGTCGATTGGTAGATTCTTCACTGCTTCACCTTCTGAGACTTTCAAATACAGAAATTGAAGTGGACATTCCAACTTTAATAAAAGAAGCAGATCGGCCTCAATTTTCACATTGAACACTTACTATGAAGGATTCTTATTTGTATGGTGTTTTTCATTTCCTTCAATTCATCCATAAGTATTGGTTTTTTGTTAAATAAATTGTAATTATACAATTTTGATTTGTGATTCCATAGTATTTAATGCCTCATTTTAGAAATTTAGGTCATGCGAAAGTAAGTACAGGGTGGCTCAATAAGTCACTTAACACCCTCAGTACAAGGCCACTGTAGCGCGCAACATGGAAATGGTGATGACCAATCGTTATCAGGCCAAGGGGGAACCACATTGACGCCACCCACACGGTCGGCGGCCATCTTGATGTCCGCCATCTTGAATTCAACTTCAGAATTTTAAATGGGAAGGGGGTCGTGCGACATATCAAAATGGGCTAGAATTTCACGAGAAATGCAATGGTGAAGGTCGAGATCATCGAGATCGAGCATCGAGATCAAAGTGACGTCTATGGAGAGACGTTCGCATGCCATTGCACATTATTTTAATCGGATACATCCATGAAGAGCTGTGCATTATGAATGGTTGTCGCGAACAATTTACAGTGTGACGCTTCCATTGAATTAAAAGTCCTTCACAGTGACAAGGCTAATGTTTATGTTCATAAGGAAGTTCATAAACAGAATATTCGATGATTTTTATCTGATAACCCATTTTCGACAGATCAAAGCTGAATGGTTAGTGTTGGTAAGTTAATGGTGTGGCGTGCTGTGTGGAACACGATTGGTTAGTCAATTTTCCATCAACGGAACCTTAAATGCTTAGGGCTACTTGGATTTGTTAAATAAACAGTTTTTTTTCATCCTTGCTTATGGAAGAAGGTACTTTTTACAGAGTTTTTTCAATATGGAGGAACACCAGAACACTTATGGGAACGTTATGAACCAGTTTTTGTCCAAAGTTAGTTATCAGATGACGAGGGTCACATATTCTGTTTATGAACTTCCTTATGAACATAAACATTAGCCTTGTCACTGTGAAGGACGTTTAATTCAATGGAAGCGTCACACTGTAAATTGTTCGCGACAACCATTCATAATGCACAGCTCTTCATGGATGTATCCGATTAAAATAATGTGCAATGGCATGCGAACGTCTCTCCATAGACGTCACTTTGATCTCGATGCATTACCGAAGCGCTAAACAAATTTTAAGGCATTTTTCCAACACCTCGAAAAGGAGCAAATTGGTACAAGAATTCAGTCATAACTTTTTACTGGTTAAAGATACGTCGAAAAAACCTTCACCATTGCATTTCTCGTGAAATTCTAGCCCATTTTGATATGTCGCACGACCCCCTTCCCATTTACAATTCTGAAGTTGAATTCAAGATGGCGGACATCAAGATAGCCGCCGACCGTGTGGGTGGCGTCAATGTGGTTCCCCCTTGGCCAGATAACGATTGGTCATCGCCAATTTCAAATTCCATGCCGCAGTGGCCTTGTACTGAGGGTGTTAAGTGACTTATTGAGCCACCCTGTACTACATTCTCAGTTCAGTACTTACAATTTTTGTAATTTTTAATCACCCCCCCCCCCCCCAAATGCGGCCCGCCAATCAACTGCTGGATATAATTTTGGCCCTCGGACCTTTTGAAGTTGGAAACCACTGGAGTAGACCAATGTGCCAAACACAATCAAAGGCTATTTGTAAGTCTAGAAATATTCCCAGAACACCATGTTTGCGGTTGTTGTGCACTGCTGCGTGGTCAATGACTCTTAAAATCTGGTCTGTAGTGCTATGGTTTGCTCTAAATCCAAATTGATGATCAGGGAATAGATGGTGGTTGTCAATGATGGTGATGAGTCTTTTACAGATGATTCTTTCTAAGAGTTTGCTAATATACGACAGGAAACTAATCGGTCTGTAGTTGTTCATGTCTTTCGGATTTTTCCCCTGTTTGGGAATAGCGATCACTTTTGCGATTTACCAACTACGTGGAAAATATCCAGTTTTCAATATGGCCGTAAAGAGTTTGGCGAGAAAGTCGAAGCCTTTTCTGGTCATGTTCTTCAAAGTTTCAACGGGCAGTCCATCCGATCCTGGAAACATTATGAAGCACGATTTATGAAGGGCTCTCCCTTAATCAGTTCTGCAGAACGGCCCAAAGGTTGGTACATATTAATCGTCTATTAATATTATCGACCTGTAAATATCAAGTAGATACAGTCGCGATTAGCCTATACGTATAGGTTAAACTTTATCTTTGTATTCTTTTGCAATCCGAAAGGTCATTATCGAAATATTGTTATTTGCTCGTTTTTTTTGTTCGTTGGAGTTTCAAGATATCATCCCTTTTCTGTTAGTTATTTCTTTTGGGGGAGGGGGCAGTGACGTGCCCAAGGGGGGTTGGTGGGGGTCATAACCCCCCTTACGGTCCAGTATTTCTAAAAAAAAAAAGAACGTTAAAGGCAAGAAAATATGGCAAAATGAGCACTGATTACTTAAAAAAGTACCTATAAACCCCCCCTTTCCAAAATCCTGGGCACGCCACTGGGAGGGGGTAAGTTGTCTGTGTACCCTGCTATACCTGCCAATGCGACACAATGTATTAAAAATGTGCCCCCTTTAGGATTGACTTTGCCCCCCTATAAAGAATTCCTGGCTTAAGGCCTGCATGGAAGCATTTGGAGGTGGTACATATGAGCGTCTTCTTCCTCTGGGGCCTGGATCTGCTTGGGCAGCATACGACTGGGGCTGCGAGGATGTTGCAGATGTTGTAGGTCCATGTTGCTTGTAGGGTGAAGGCATAGTTGCTTGTATCGGCGTAATCGCTGGGCGTGGCGTAAAACTCGCTATCTACCGTTCTTGTTTTATAATTTCCTTACTTTGGATGAGAAAGGAAGTTTTTATAATAAAATCTCACCTAGTTGATTCCTTAACGCTTAGATACTTCATGTCTTCGAAATTTCCAGAAGAAATTTCGGTGTTTCTTGAAGATAAAGCATTCGCAATGTCTTTATGCAATTTGTCCTGTTTTTCAGGATTCACCGCCAAATGGTAAAGCGTGTTGGCAGTTGTTAAGGAAACCTGAAATAGGCAATGTTTGATAAGATTATAACTTCATATTTGTTGGAAATACAAAACAAAGCTGAAAGTCAAAATAAAAAGGAAAAATGCCGGTTTGAAACATTAAGAAGCGTAACGAATAAATACAGTTTCCGACAACTTCTCCAAACCAGCACATCTGCACATTTGCCAAGGGCATAGAATGTGTATTTAGTAGTGCCCCGCGGCTGCTTTGAATGTGTTCTGTGCATAAACCATACAACTCCTCAATCGTGTTCTGAGAAGAAAACATTTAATGTGGACTACTTTCCAAGATGTTAAAGACTTCTTGAAAATAAAAGTCCTTACGCTGTGCTGTTTTGATGTCAACATTTTCGAATTGTAAAAAAATATGCCTGGGGAAGTAGTTCTCCCTCATCATCCTCATCGTTCCGACCGTGATGATGCTGAATGTAAGGTCCTGCGTTCGAGGTGCAACTTACTAAGGCGTCTCGCGTCTTAAGTTACACGCCACCTCGAACTGCCTCGCCAAAGTGCCCACTATACTCGATGAATCCTGATTCCAGACTAAGAGCGTGTTTTATTGTTCGGGATGTTTTATACTTTACTTACCATCCCGTGTCTCTGACCTCTCATCGACAGGTTAAAGCCTCTATCCTCCACGGAAAGTCCCCAGACGATGTGAGGCCGGGATCACATACTCAGCGGTATGTAGCTTTGTCGTTGAATGATCGGGTCGTTGATCAGTGTGGAGAGGTGGATAAGTAGAGGCTCGGTATCACTCTTCAATATATATATTAAAGAAACTTTGAATAGGTACACAATTTAGTGTTGACGTGTTACATATGTATTTTTTCTTCTTTTACGTCGCTCCATGTTGCATATGTGAAACATACGTAGGCCCATATCGCGCATGGAAGTTATGCATTTTAATGTAAAAAAAAATATTATATACAGAATGCATTTATGAAACATTTTCTGTCTTTCCAAAATAGTTTCGTCCTTGTTTTCCATTATTAATGTGAAATTGAACCCGTTGAAACAATTATTCAAATCGTTTTTTCGAACATAAATGTTTTAGCAACGAACTCTACCCGTTATTTTGCTTAATTTACGAGGCGAGGATAATAACGTATTTGATATTACTTTTACTACTACTACTAAAATAATAATATTGCATTATTATTATTGTTAGTAGTAGTAGTAGTAGTAGTAGTAGTAGTATTGGTACGTTTATCCTGGTATTTGCCGCCCCCCCCCCGGACAAAAATTCGTGTTTGCGCCTCTGGTTAGTAGACAACCTGCTTTTTAGTAACCAACTCGTCGAGCCTAGTCAGAGATTTCACCTGTTCAAAGTAAATGGGAGTAAATAATAATAAATCAATAAAACACAGCACGTATGACGTAACAACTTCTCAGGTATCCACAATGACTGACAAGGTTTCGCTTGGCATTGCAGAATGTGGACAACACATTTTATGCTGGTGCAGTTGCATTAAGACTGGGTAAATATTGGTATGCAGCACTTTAAAGAAAAGTTAGCTGATTCAATCAGCGGCGTTATATCACCCATACGTGGGAGGATGAATGACCCTGGGTTGAATTGTTTCAAAGTTCTGTGACGATTCATACTACATTTCATATGCAACAAAATATATTTATTTATGTTTTTCGCAAAATATAAAGAAGGAGGAGAGAGTTTATATTTGTAATTTGAAATTGATTAAACTATTCTTTCCGTCATAAGCATAAATAAAGAAGGAACGACCTCGCGTGGTTGTGGTTATAGTAGTGCATTCACTTCAATGATCGTAGGTTTATTTCAAAGATAGAATTAGAATTTGCGTTGGTCTAAACGCACACATAATAAATAAATCCTAGGAAGAACATTTCATCCTGTACTGAGCCTAAGAAAAACAGCTTTTTCCGCCTTGCGAAAGAAAAATACATTAAATTTGGTATGTATTGTAGATGGCTAGGGTTGCGGGTGCAGAACGCTTGATTTCTGGTGTACTTCACATCCGGTTTCCTCCTACTCCGACTTGCAGAGGAGAATTCCACAGGAAACGGAGGTTGCAAAGTACAGCGGAACTGGCTACTATTTAAGCGAAGGGTTCCCTGTTATCAGGCTCTTATTCAGTTGTTATTAGTGGTGGATCATTGATAGTAGCAGCCAGTGCCGCCGCCAGGAAGCAGAGGTAATTGCTGGCGCATACCTCAGCCACCTACCCTTCTCCTCCTACTCTTATTTGTTCGTCCAGTAAACAGTAAACACCATCTGACCTTTTCTTATTTTTCCCGAAGTAGGTGCTCAATCAATATGGTAAAGTAAACGATTTAAGGTATTAAATATCAATAATTGATGGTCTATTTTATTAATATTGAACGTCAGACTCAACGTTTTCTGCAACTAACAGGAATCGCCTGTTTCCTCCCACTCTCCCTATATCCTTCTCTCTTTCGTGTACGAAGACAAACGTGTATGCCCTGCCTCACACACATACAAAAAATCTTCTGGTAGACCTATAGATGTATAAATATATAGTTGAATACATAAAAATACTATTTATTTTCTTCCCTTCCTCTCACCAAATAAAAATTGAAGAGGAAGCAAGATGAAAGTGAAGTGTCTACTGTCATCCCATTATCAAGATAATTCATCTATGTGATTTTCCTTCATGGATCGTGGGATAGGATGTATCCTTAATTCTTTCTTGTTTTTTCTGTACATACCGTTCTTGGTCAAAATGAATGAAATAAGAAAACTAATTAGCAAAGAAACTATACGTTTATCAACAGTGAGAAAATATTATTATTATAATTCTTAAAAAGAGTTTAACTTGCATTACTATTCACAAAGTATTATGTAATATGCAATATAATATGAAACTTTAAAAGTTTAATGTCTTCCTATTATTCTATTGCATTTCACACATACCTATTGTGTACATGCCAACCTTGAAATTACGTCTATCTCTATATGGAACCCACCAGCGCCTTGTGGAATTTGGATTTCCTAATATGAAATGTCGTTGTCCTGAAACTATTGGTGAACGCGGTACAATAAGGAAAATACAAATAGTGTAATCACAAACGGGGACGTAATATCACTTTTACATAATAGCTTAGAAACCTTAGTGACAAGCTACACAATACAGGCGACAACAGACGCGAGTCGCTTGGAAACAAACCTTCAGAAATAGATGCAACCTTTCATATAGGAGTGGCACAACAAGTTGTCTTCATCATTTCGTTCATTGTCTACTCATCTTCATCATCACAATTAACTCACAGGGACAAAAACAACGTTAAATAACAAAAAATCAATTAATTAATCTAATCTTTGTGTGAAGATAAACCTAAGTGGTACAAAAATATAGATTATACGTACAGTTGGATGGCCCAAGTATCGTGGAAGGTAAGAATGCCATCAGAGGCTTGTCAAGGAATAACACCATTAAGCATTGTTTCCATGATAACCAAAAACTCAATATGCTGACCAAGGCAGAATCTATTTTATTTTAAAACATAAACTAAACGTTACGTTTTAACCTTGTAGCAAGGTCTTCTTCAGACTCTGTACCAAGTACGAATGAGATAAGGTACAAAACAGGGATATATATATATATATATATATATATATATATATATGTGTACACACACAAAAATAACTCCCCTCCAGACACAAATTCATTATATCCATCATTTTGCTGTAGGTAATGTTAATAATTAATGAATTAATTAATGCTACATGTCAGAACTACTCATTTCACTTTGGGTTCACTTTAGGTGTATCTTGCGAATCTATCACGAATGACATATTTTTGTTATTTTCATGCGCCGGTGCTCGACACGGAAAAAGAAAGAAAAAGAGAGAATTTAGCCGACTCAGCGTTATTAGCTATCGCTACCTTCTTATGTCACTGTGCTACGCGAACTGTTTACCTTATATAGCTGCCAGCACTGAATACGGAAATGCAATTGAAAATAAACTAACCTCAGACAGGTTAATAGATACTCTCAGCAATTTTTTTTCCACCTCTGCAATTTTAACTAATGAATTATGCATTCTGCGTTTGAACTTTTAGATTCATGCATTTCCCCTTTTCACAAAGGAATTATCACAATTACCATCTCTAAGAATTAACAACCCCCCATCATTTTGTTTTTGAGTTATAACACTCCTCCTTTAGAGTTCACTCCTCGTTAGGGCAAGACAAGGGCGCATAAACCTTTGCGCAATTACAAGCATACATGCATTTTCTTTACCTACTACATTTTTACACGAATTACTAGATAGAAATGTCTAGTACGCCCGTATTCAATTTTATTTTCACTTACTCCAGCTCTTTCTCTCTTGTTTTTCAGACACGGACGTTTCCTATTACGTAAATGTTACATTGATCTCCGCAACTGCAATTCCTTTTCTGATTTTTGCCATCATTATTTCTCTAAACGTTGTTCAAATTCAAAGCAGTCTTCAAATCTCATTCCTCCCAGCGGCCGATAATAAGTGGTCCGATTGATTTGCAATCTATTTCATTATAAACCGACGAGACCCCCGTGTCATTCCTCGCCCCTCATGCCAAAGAGCCTCATCCTGAAGCTCCCCCTCCACCCCTTTAGATATTAATTTTACTAATAATGATTTATTGTATCCCCATAATCCATCATCTTTAGACAAAAGCTACTTTTCTATTGCTGAGATAAGTCACAATCATCTTCTCTGAATCACCCCCCCCCCCCACCAATATTTTTTTCTTTCCTCTTCTGTCTCTCCACACCCGTCGATATTTCGTCGCGACAACTGTGAAGCATCCTGACGATACAGACGGCTGTACTGTTTTCAACACTACGCATCGCTTTTGAACATTTGGAGGAACGTCATCGTGTTACTCTCGCCCTTGCTCATCATATACCTGGATGGAGTATCTCACTTTTGACGTTTCCAGATGTATCCAGCTCATCTCTATACTTTGGATACCCGCCGACAGCCCGACACCATAACCTTCGGATTATTCTCCCAGGACTTCCAGACAGAAATTATTCCTGAAACAGCCAGTGTTCCTGATACCTGTGCTGCATTATCGATTCGTACAGTTACGTACACAACTGTGCATCAATCCTTAACCACCCGTCAAGATGTCTTCGGTGGTCCCCGCCCTCTGGACTCTCCCTCATCACGACTTTTGGTCACGGCTGTAATGCCCTGATGTCCACCCACCAATCTACGGAGGTACGGTCATCAGCAGAACCATAGATGCCAGGACTCCGGCCGACTTCTGAGTGTATGGTTCCAGTAACATCCGCCGCCCTAGCGTCGCATCCTTCTCCTTCTGCCACCCTAGTGTTCAGCGCCCCCCGCTGGACCGCCGTTCTACCCCCCTCTCAGAGTGATATGACAGTTCGTCCCGATGTCTCCTATTATGACATAGTGCGTCAATACGACCAAAATTGAGACATAATGTGTCATCCTACACCATCTTACGTCGTCATCAGCTATTGTGCGATCCAGTGCATCGCCAGTGTTTCTCATGTGTCATGACTTCAACATACTTCCAGTGCATAAAAGTGATTTTACGTCATAGTTCGTCATGTTATGACGTCACTCTGCGCCAAAATACGCCATAAGACGTCCCCATGCATCTGTGTGTCCCCTCATGTGCATGGTCGATTAATTACATCGTTGCTTTTCTCGTCCTGTACGACCAATATCTGACGAAGTCGGTACCACACAAACTTACGTGTTTCACCAAATATCAGTGCAACGACTCTGTATATGTGTCACCGTTTCTGTATTTTAAATATTTTGTTTGACTCAGGCTAAATGAATGCCTCCATGCTTTGGTAAAACACCGTTCACTTTCATCTACGAAAGATATATTGTTTTTACATCCTTATTGTTGTGCTATCCTTATCGGTCAATCCGGACTTGTGCCGTGGCCAATAATGCCTTGATTGATACGCACTTTTGAACATTATCAATTTTTACTATGGGGATTGGTATATATATATTTTTTTGCTATTTGTGATATTGGTTTTGGGTTTTAGGAGATGGTGTTATTTTTTTATGTGAATTCTTTATATAATAAAGTTCCAACCGTTTTACTCTTCCCCACATGCAAACATCGGTGGATGGATGCTCTCCGTGAGGGAATGAAGAGTGATATGGAAAACCTCTACTTATCCACCTCTCCACATTGATCAACCACCCGATCATTCAACGACAAAGCTGCATACCGCTGAGTATGTGATCCCGGCCTCACATCGTCTGGGGACTTTCCGAGGAGGATATGTAGAGGCTTTAACCTGTCGATGAGGGGTTAAAGACACGGGATCGTAAGTTAAGTATAAAACATCCCGAACAGTAAAACACGCTCTCAGTCTGGAATCAGGATTCATCGAGTATAGTGGGCACTTTGGCGAGGCAGTTCGAGGCGGCGCGAGTCGCCTTAGTAAGTTGCACCTCGAACCCAGGACCTTACATTGAGCATCACCACGATCGGGTCACGGTAAGTGTGGAGAGAGCTTCGCTCTCGTATCCGTCTTCTTTCCTCTTCTTGACAGAGTAGGACAATTAAGTTATAAAATGAAAACCTCTTGCTTTACATAATTTGCTACAATCCCTTGTGACTCAAACGATCCCCAAGCTAATCATCGAGTCACGCTTCAATATATACAACATATATGATTTAAATACAATACACAATCAATCCATCCATCTCATAATAAAGCAACAGCAAAAATTACATAACTTGTCTCTCAAATGTGTACGTATTCTTTCATGAAAACAATTGCTCATGCATTTAAGACAAAATCACTTCTCTCTCTTCTAATTTACAATGCATTATAGAGAACAATAACATACTGTGAGCGAATCGAGCAAGGAAATTTATAGATTCAATTTTTTTTATAGACTTAAATCAATATTGATTTTATAGGGTACAAATAATTTCACGGGGCGCCATGACATTCTCTCTTTTACAATTTTTTTTCACTTAGACTCACTTACACTCCCGCCGCCCCCAGCTACGGCTGTTCACTTGATAAGATTATTTTCATAAAAATTTGAAATTTCGGACGGCAATTACCCCCTGCAGGTATCCTTGGCTATCAATGTTTGCCTCCCTTGTCCCCTTAGAATTCATTTCCATCCAAGGTTTGGGGCAATGCCCGCCTACCCCTGTGGTTGCGCCACTGACACTAACTTTAATACCTTGTATTACAATTTACTAGGTTTTGGAAGTGAAATAAGCATAATAATGCAGGCTAATAAATCGATGAGAATGGTGATTAGATAAAATAGCGGAAAGAACAATGACACTAAAATACGACAGTGACATGAACCCAGAAGCTGTAGCAGCGAGAAGCACAAGTTGGTGAAATGGTTGTAGTTAGTGTTGCCCACGAGACGAGACTTTGGCCTGTCTCGTCTCGTGGAAATGCTGTGAAATGCTGTCTCGTCTCGAAAATATTCGTTTGTCTCGGGACACATGATCAATCTCGTCTCGTCTCGATTTTTTAAAAGCCCGTACCGTCTCGTCCCGTGGGCAACACTAGTTGTAGTGCCTAGTTTGGCTTAGACAGGAGCGGAACCAGGGGGTGTGATATATAGTTTTTGCTTGTTATATGCAATCTTGTTTCAAGAATTTTCGCCTCTTATAGTAGTTCTGCGGATTACCGCTAGAGGGCCATAAAACCAAGATGGCGCAGCCCGTGGAGCCAGCGGAAGTTCGAGGTGTGGTGTGATTCACTTTTTTGTTTATGAAAGGGAAAATTGCAAAAGAAATCGACGATGAACTTGTGGCGGTGTACGGAGGGAATGCTCCATCATATGACACAGTGGTAAGGTGCGTAGAAGGTTTCAATGTGGTGCAACAAGTCTGCAAGATGAAGACCGCAGTGGGGTGGCCTTCTCTCTCGGATGAACCCGGAATTGTGAAGAAAGTTGAGCCCCTCGTGCTCGCAGACCGTCGTATTACCATTGCAGCCATCGAAAGGGAGGTGAACATTAGTCAGGGGTAATTTAATATTTAACATAATACACAATGAGCTGCACATGACGAAGGCTGCCGCACGCTGGGTCCTGCGCTGGTTGACGCCAGTCCAAATACAGACAGAGAGGAAGTTTCACCTCTGCACTGCCGATCAGGAGGACTTTCATTAAAAAGCTCGCACCCAGCGACTTCTTCCCTCTTTCCAGAACTGAAGAACCCTCTGCGTGGGAGACATTTCGATGACGATGATGACGTCATTTCTACGTTGACTGACATCCTGGACAGCCAGACATAGGACTTCTACAACAGCACCACCCGCAAGTTGGTATATCGATGGGAGGGAGAAGTGTGTCACTTTGGGTGGACTTTATGGAGAAAGACTGATTCATTCACAAATAATCGTATGCGTTACTGTACTCTTTCTTGGCATTAATTATTACTTTATGAACGTCCCTCCTATTTTCTTAGTTTTCTTCCGCACCGATTTATCAAACCTGTCTTCAACCGAAAACACATATTAAGCTTTAAGGTGTCACATGACTTATTAAAACCATTTCGTCTTGAGCATTGAATGTTACGTATTAAAATGAGACGCTATTGTTGTACGCAAGAAGCTAGCCATTGTTCCAACAGTTGTCCCAGGAATCTGTGAAGCAACGCCGCATATAACGGTAGAGAAGGGGAGAAAACGAGTGGGCAGAGGAAAGCCGTGCGCGCTGCTGCAAACGACTAGTAGCTGCAGCCGCGTTTTCCCCTCCATGCAACTCTCTTCCCTCTCACTCGTTCATTGGTCGATGTGCAGAGATTGGTTTTCAATTTCTTGCTCCAGAGATTTTCGGGACAGAGTGTAGTTTGTGAGACATTTATAGCTGACAGGAACACACAGACCAAGAGTCCCTGATTACTGCCCTAAAAGTGATCAGCCGCTCAGATAACGCAAACCTTGCCCAGTGAGTACCATCAGATTCTTTCTCACATTGAATTGTTGACTTGAATTGTTGTTGTTTCGAGTCCACTTTGTGTACCGGGTATCAAACCCGGAACCCCTTGCTTATAAGGCGACAACGTTACCAATACGCCATCCGGGAGGCCAGATTCTTGCAGTGTACCATAAGGGTGTTCGTGAGGGGTGTAGCAAGCGTCGTTAACTTTGAATTATTGGACTTCCCATGGCGTAGTGTTAATATAGTCGCCTTGTAATCGATAGCTGGTGTAGGTCACATAGTGGTTCGGATTTCACTTTAGACTGTGGGTTCAGTCCCGATTAGCTTATCTATGTACAAAAGTGGACTTAAAAGTTTAAAAGAAAAAACTCAAACCTTTGAATTGTCGGGGGGCAGGGAGGCATGATCACCGAAATCTTCCACACACACACACACACAGAGAGAGAGAGAGAGAGGGAGGGTATTATATACATAATTCTTGTACTCCGGATTATCGATGAAACCCATTATATTGCTGAGAGGTAACACCCCATCATCTCTTTAGATTCATCTTCCCAAGGACGTCCGGAGGGGGGGGGGGGTTTACTATGTCACCTCCTCGGAAAATAGCTATCTTACGTATAATTTAATTTCAGTCACAGTAATTTATAATGAAGGCGTTGCAGAAACATGATAACTTCAAACTGAAGAAGAGGTTGTTGTTTTTTTTTTTCAGGGAGAGGAACACTATTAGGAGGAAAATATACCTTGTCGCCCCTGGGAAAATTACCTTGCTTTCCCCTCCCAGGTGAAAATCCATGCAATCAGGGTTGTTAAAGGTTCAGGAATTTTAAGGAAAATCAATTCCAGTCCAGGAGAGAAAATCAGCAAGCGTAAATGGGTTCTGGACGGTAAAGATTTTTTTTTTCTGTAAAGTATTTCAATTATGATCAATTTAAATACGGTCCAAGTTCCGTATTGAAATGAAACAATACGCAACTTGGACCGAATCTAAATTGTGAGAAAAAAGGTTCCTGTTCCTGTACTGTTGCGGAACTCAATAGAATTTATGGGTTCGTGGACGGGGTGAACAAAATCCCTGAGACCGTCACTGTGCTCTAGAACTGAATTTGAAACTGTTTTCTTTTTAACATATTCAGGGAAAAGACAATAGTCGGCAATTTCCAGCCACGATTTTCTTTTATTGTGATTATTGTATTTGATCACTCAAGAGCAACATTTGATCTGCGAGAGAATTTATTTCCGGACTCCCCTCTGCAAGTTTTGACAGGTCCTGAGAAGCTCCTGACAGTTGCTGAGGAAGGCGTTGCATGAGCGACAGGACTTGCTGAAGAGGGCGAAGGTGGGGTCTCCGCCCCTGTCGTCCACGCTGGTCGTCCGCACCTTCAGGTCCACTTCCGACTCGTCCGAGCGCTTGCCGAACCTCATGGGGACTCTCGAGCGGCACCTGGTGCACTGGTGGCGAAGCTCATCGAACTGGCAAATTAGTTCGCAGCGCAGCTCATCGATGGCGCAGTCTTCCAGGGAAGACTGGTTGCAGCTTGTCCCTCTGGTGGTGAAAAAGTGAAACACGACGAAGAAGGGAAGCATTGAGAATAGTTTGAACATCGCAGCCACCTGTGGAGGAACAAGGTGTATTAATTGGTTAAATTTATTTTTAAAAAAGCAAGTTACAGTTGCGTCTACTGAACAGGTACTACACGTGTTGCCCCCCCCAAAAAAAGCCAGTAAGGTAAACAATTTTGATGATTGTCTGTATTTAAGGCGAACTGTGGGGTTTGACTCCACAACCCCCCAAAAAATTATACTTATTATTTTTATTTATTTTATTTGCGACTTTGTTCACATGTTCACACCACTTGCTAAGTTACAAAAAATCTTATTTGCTTTAAATAAACTCGTACAGTCGTTAAGTGCCTACACAAGAAAGAAATTGTAAATACGTCATTGTCAATGCTTTTCTAATAATCAACAAAGGTTTATCTCCAAGTAACCTTGCCTGAGAGAGGAAGTTCAAACTTGGTGTAGGGGTAGGTTTTCCAACCCTCCCGGAATTGCCAGGAGTCTCCCGGAATCGCCAGGAGTCTCCCGGAATCAAACTCGTTCTCCCGGACAAACTTTGTTATTTCTCGGAATGACGAGATTTTTATTACTATCTTTTTATGGTATTTGAAGAATTTTGTTATATTAGCCTATTACGGTTTTAGGTGAGTGTGTATGTGTGTTTTGATTTAGTTTTGTCTACTCACAAATTATGCTTGCTAGGTTGTTTTGATCAAGTTGATTTATATTTGTATTCACAGTAGCAAGACCACAAGCGTAACAGCTGATATTCAGGACATTAGTCTTCCAGAATATTTTAATGTAACCCTTTATAGCCTGAATTTTTGTTATGGCACAAAATGACAGTTTGAAATATTTATTTGTATGGGTAAGACTTCCTTTGGCTGGATTGACAATAAAAAAATTTCTGACATTGTAATAATAGCTACTAATTACAATTAATGGGACCTGCAAGTCCCGACAGGCCACTAACGTTTTGTGTATAAACAGAGAAATGATGTATATCATATGATGCTTATTTAGTAAATATATGTATACTCCCTTCAACACTTACATGCAAAATATCTACACCCTACCTGTTACACATTTTAGAATATACTCCTCAGAACACAAATATATAAATTAAAGACAAGTGAGCAAGATAGAGTAAATAAAAAGAGTCATCACTCTTGACCTCCCAACAGTGGCGTGCCCTGGATTTTGGCAAGGGGTGTTATTACTCCCCCCAACACCGCCTTGGGCACGCCACTACCTTATATTCATCGCTATTATGATCAAATGGTGTCTCTACATCAGAGATATTTTCTGCCAGTCACCCATCAATATCCTCATCAACATCGATATTTGTGCCATAGCTCTACAACACCAAAAAGAGCTGTCTAGAACATTGGGGTGTGCAAGGAAGGGGGTTGGTGGGGGTCATAGCCCCATTTGGCTTTACGAACTCTTGTTCGTAAAAAAAAAATAACGTCAAAATTAGGAAAAAATACAAAATGAGGGCTGACTTCTAAGAAAAAGGGTATAGTTATACCACCAGTTTTGAAAATTTGGGGCACGCCACTAGTTTAGAAGTACGGAGAATATATTAATATTTTTTTCGAGCAAAGTAGACACCAAAAACCTGTCGGAACTGCACAGTCCGAAAGGATGTTTTGCTCGTAAAACAACTTTCCAATCATATTTGGCCAAAATTATTTTATAACCATATTTATGTGAGCTAAGAATAAGTTATAAAAAAATTCTGGCGAGTTATTCTAATATCGAATTTTCATAAATCTAAGACCACTGCATTTTTATGAGGTCAATATGGCTGCATTAGTGACGCTTATGTCTAAGTAATTGCTTACTGCTCCCTTTCATATACTTCCAGCAGCTCCTGCCGTTTGTTGTGAGTGGTAAACACTACACATAACAGGGGGACAAATCCCGCCGAGACAGAAACGAAATGTGTCACGTAGCAAGCGTTTGTAGGATGTGGGACTTTAAAAGTCCCGTCAGCCCATAAAGGGCTAAAGGGTTTAAAGTCTGTAAAAAAAAATCTCCTGCAATTGTATTCCCTAAAGTTCGCAAGCCTATGTATTGGAGACCGGGCCTAGTAATCCACATTTTTTTTTTAATCCGACAGTAATCGCACACTTATTGCACTCTATGCTCTTTATGCACAGCCAAACTGATCTCGACTGATCTACGGCAGTGTGCAAATTACACTTTTTCGCTGCAGACGAAAGGAAAGAAGCGCACTCTTTTTGGTGCAGTGCCATCTTCCTTCTTCTGACGGAGCTTCTGTAATAAGTCTCTCCTTCGAATCGTAAAAAGGACCGGCCCGGGATCCAGTTCGATAAAACATGGCTTAATCAAAGCTAAATCTCAAGGAAATGGCATCTACATATTCTTCTGGATTGGTGTTGCAGGCAACTCCAGGATCTTCAATGGCGCGGACTTACCACAGGAGAGCGATCTGTATTTCACATTTTAAAAAGCCACGACTCTTATTATCATCAACATCATCATGTTGGAGTAAGTTGATTGATTGGAATAAATATTTTGGGTGAATACGCGACCGAACGTACCACCGACAACACGTACCAACGACAAAACGTACCTACCACCTGACCGACTACCTGCGAAGGGTCTTCTAATAAGTCTAAAAAATATTTGCAATGCCACAAAACGCACCACAAGAAAATTTTCATATCCAATTTTAGAAGATGTATTTTTATTTGTATAAAATTTGAAATCGAGGGGGACATTATTTCCTCTGTGCCCCCCTGACGGTTTACTTGGCCGTCAAAGTTTGCACCCCGTAGAATTGATTTCCTTCCAATGTTGGGGGGTGCAATGCCCCCCACCCCTCCTGCGGCTGCGCCACGGCTCTCACTCCCTGGCTATGGCCTTTCCACAGTGATTGCGAATTAATATTATTTTATAATATTTTACTAGTCCCTCACCTTAAGTTCATTTTGTACTATCTTTCGTCGCCCCTAACATTCATGCTTCATATCATTTGTTTCCCTCTCGACTCCTTTTCATTCATCACACCCTAGATTTCCTCGCCCTTATCTTCCATTATCTCCTGTTTCATCGCCCACTTACCGTTCGTTTCCTCCCATCTTTCATCGTCCTTCATAATTCGTTGCCATTATGTTTCGTCGCCCCCTATCTTTCGTCTCCTATCTTTCATCACCCTTCATCACTCGTCGCCTCCTTTCTTTCGCCGCCCCCTTATCATCGTCGCCTCCTATCTTTCGTCGTCCACTATCTTTCGCCGATGTTTACTGAGACTTTGTTGCTTCTATTATGGTGTACTTTCAACTGTGTCAGTTTGCGCTAGTACTTATGATACACCCTGTATACTATACTATGGCTGCCATGCCTATAATTTAAATATTAGTCAATCAAAGACCACCAAACCTGATTTGCCTAACATGATCAAATAAGCACACGGGATCATTATGTCTAAACATCGGAATTTACGTCCTGAAAATGATGAATGTACATATCTAATCCACTAATGCATCTAAGCTGTATTCATTATAAATATATTTTTATGAATTATGTGTTTAGCGAGGATAGCGAACGTAACTACACTAGATAGTTATTTTGATTTTAGTACGATATTTTCAAATTAATTATTTATTTTATTAATATTATTTTAATAATATCATTTTATTATTACTCAATATTATAAATTTAATAATATTGAGATAAATGTTTTTTTTTCTGGAGCAAAGTTCAGAATATTGTTCTGATCATCCGGTTATGTATATTGAACATGACACTCAATATGCAAATTTTACTATTCAATTTATATACAGACGTGTATAGAAATTGTCTGTATTATTATGAGCATTGGTGTGCAGTTAGATTATAAGAAAGACAATAACAGAATCAGAAGAAAATAATACACTTGAATATCTCTCTCTTTCTTATAGATACGTACGTACAATAAACATTAAAGATAACAGAAGGCAAAGTGTCAATTCCCTATTTCATTCTTTGGTATTCAACATCCTGTGTTGCTTTAATGATATTCAGCGGACGTTGTGTCCATACTTATTGTGGAAAACACATTGAATGAAAATAATGATGGACAATTCGTCTACTGTTTCTTTTGACGTTGGTGTACCAGCAGATAAAGGCATTTATTATTATTATTATTATTATTATTATTATTATTATCATCATCATCATCATTATTATTATTATATTGATTTGATTGATTGATTGATTGATTTGTATGATTTTACTACGATTTTCTGCAACTTTTGACTAATCGCTAAGATGAGGATGAGTGATGATACGATGAAATTGATGAAGGGACACTCACAACTTACATCTAGGTCCGGGCCGGGATTCGAACCCTACTACTTATTCTTGTGTATTATGTGAATGGCGAAAGCAGGAACTTTCCTTAAACCAAATAAACAAATGACATCTGGCGGGTTTCACTAAAGTTTCGTGATGTGGCATCCCCGATGACGTAACGGTATCTCTGTCTCCTTGTAGTCATGGTGTTCCGGGATCAATCCCCGATGGGGAAACATAGTGGTTAGTATCCCCCCTTAAACTGTAGGTCAAGTCCTGATTAGCATATCTGTGCATAAAATAGACTTTTAGAAAAATATGAAAAAATAATTGAATGTAATGTAAGTGGCTGAACTTACTTTATGATTGATTTGGTGTTTTTAGTCCACTTTATGCACAGTAAGGCTAATCGGGACTGGACCTATAGTTTAAAGTGGGATCCGAACCACTATGTTCCTCCACCGGGTATCGAACCCTTGTTTACACTGCGCCATCAGATAGGCCTCTTACTTTATGAATATGAACATTTACACGTGTTATAAACGCAAATGTTATATTGTTATGAGTGAGGGGATAAAATACGCAGCCTCATCTAGTTTAAATTGGAATCCATTGCGGTACCAGGTACATTATGGACCTAGAGGGATGCACGAATTCGTGGCGGCGAAATTGCTCTATCATATAATGCGGTTCTCTTACACGTTTCATTTTCTTATTTTATTTTGGTTTTAATTAATTATTGCTGTTATTATTATTAAATTAACCTACCAGTGATTTGAAGTAAGCGTGCAGGTGTTATGTTCCTGAAGTACATTAACATCACTTTCGTAGCATCTCTGGCTGTTGTGCACTTGCAGCTTGGGAGCGAGTCACAAAGTGAGCAATCAACAAGTGAGCCATTAAAGGTCCCCTAGGAGCATTTACCTGGAGGATGATCTCCGGACATGAACGGAGCACCAGGATAACCCAGCTTCACGAAGACCTAGAACCAGTGATGTGCCGTAGACTATAAGTTTACGTCTACATGCGTTGTCTACGCGTAATCTACACGAAGATTACATTGGCTTATAGTTTATAGAGTCTACTGTAGACAATGCAAACAACAGGGAAGAAAGAAATCCCAGTGCGTTTTGAAGGACAAAGTACTTTTTTCTTCAAACATGTCTGTAATCTGTCCCTACAACCAACTTAAGACCATCCGATGTAATCAAAGTTATCGAATTTTTACTAACGAGAGGAAAATGGACTATCGTAAGAAAATAAATGACAGTCATAGTTGAAACTGACATTATTTTTTACAATGACAAAAGGGAGGGCTAAAAATATTTTTTTGTCTTGTTACTGCATAGGAAATTGCATATGTCTTTAAAGCATTTTTTCCACGTATGAAATGGTGGAAATAGAAATAAAGACAAATCTTGTCATTCTACGGACGTTGCATTTTTTGGAGTGTGCCGCGACAAGTTAACTTTGCAGTTCAATTAATACCTAGTGAATTGGTTGAACGTACATAAATACTTAACACACTTATTTGTGGGCAGTGGAATACTTCACGCTCTCCATGTCCACCTCCTGATGCAGGTTGCTGCTTCTAGAAAGATGCGCGTGCCTTGCACAAAGAACGCTGGGCGCCACGTTGTCTACGTTTATCGACGTAGATTACATAGTTTACATAGTCTACATTGTCTACACGTAGAATGTAGACAATCGTTGTTTACTCGTAGACACACATCACTGCCTAGAACTCACCCTATTGCCACAAGTAATCAACTTCCAAAATCAAAGATTCTGGCCTGCGATTGCCAATCATGTGAACCCGGCAGTACGCAACATAGCCTTTTAACCAGTCAGAAGACACACATACGCCATGCCTAGACCATAAAAATCTATCTCACAATCCCAACAAAGAGTCTACAGTCCCCCAGTCCGAAACTACACCTCAACTCCGTCAGCAGAAGAGCGATTGGACGAAATGCATGATGACAAATTCCATCACTGTCAAGTTAAGAGCCCGTATCACCGCTGGTGACGATACCTAAAAAATAGGTTCTTGCGTCGACCTTCTGTGCTCGAACAGTCAAGTGTGTGGCATTTAAATTTTACTGAGTTAAAGATCGAATATGAAATTAGTTATGTCGCGCAGCCTTTTTTTAAATATATTATTTATTACGTAGTTTTCCTGATCTCAATTTCGTAAAATTCACTTGCTCGCCAATTGTATGTAATAACTTAAATCAACATTTTAAAGCGCAAGAAAGCTTCAACTGTTCTTCTACAGCAAAGAAATGAAACTGATCTTACATAATTTTCTTTAGAATGTCTGTAGTTTGTCGACGTACAAAGCAATGTATGTAAATTTTAACTTCGACTTTTCTAAGCTGGTCGCGCTAGCCGTTTCCCCCTCTGTACCGCTCGCGCTCAACCCCGCCACCCCCCCTCCAAGCTTCCTCCACCGTCCCTTTTTTCTTTCACAATCGGCCAGTCTTCCAAGAAAACCGCATGCTGAGAGCTAGGAAAAGAAAAAAGAATGCAGGGAAAGGTTTTGGGGGAGAATCAATGGTTTGGGCGATGCTTGTAAACAGTTCTTCACTACGCTATATCCTAATACTAAATCACGATGGGGTTGTAGTGCAATGACAACAGTGAAGGACGGGGGATTTCCCCAGTATATTGTCCAACAAATGGGAAGGGCTGGTTGCACAGACTCAAGTACACCTTTACAAAAGGTTTGCCTGCAAAGGAAAAATTGTGCCAAATTATAACTTTTTTTTGTGAGAACACGAAAGACCATTACCAAGGGATTTTTTTTAGGGGGAAGGTGACTTTACTCAAAGTTTTTAGGTAAATATTGTGTAAATTATATCTTGTGGTGGATTATCAACCAGCCACGCAAATGAATGATTTTTTAGCTGTCGATCATAAATAAGTTCAATGAACGTTCATTGTCAGTTTGAGATATTTCTGAGGGTCAATGGTAAAAAATACTTGATGATCTGTGTTACCCTGCCCCCGTGTCAGGGCAACAGTGTTTTTGAAGTAATTACGGTGCGCCGGGCAGCCTAGTGCCTTGTCACCGTGGAGGTTGAGAAATGTACACGTCGGGCGACCTAGCGCCTGTTAAGACGTTTCTTGGAGTAACGCGAGTCTACCTTGTGACAAGCGTACTCCAGATGTAATTCATGAAATGTAAAGCATCCAGGTACAAACAATAGAGATTCCAACATCAAAATTAGAGTTTTGGCCCGATAAATAATTAGAGAAATGAACGTTCGGATACGACATGTATATACTTTAAATTTTACGTTAATTAAACTATAGAAATTATCCAAAATTTCCGTTTTTAATTTCACACATGCTGGACAAGGTAATTTATCCCCGTGATCATAAAGGTTTCGCAAAGGTTATCCGTTGCCTCTTGTAGTTAATTATATAATTATGTTGACTTGTAGCAACCCACGTGCATTGTCGTACAAAGAAAGATACCCCTAGACAAATCAGAGCCGAGTACGAAGTGCACCGAACCTCGAGTGCGGAGGTAAAGAGTGGGGGGCAGGCTAGTAACATATTTATTTGGGGGCCTGTCCGGGATCTCTAATCTGAAATATCCTTCAGGTTTGATATCCTGTATCGGATAATTTTCTTCTTCATCCGAAGATCCAATGTAATTCTCCCTTTCTGAGAATCCCGCTTCGATCCTCGACAAGTAGTCAACCGCTGTGTTATTTCTACCGACAATGTATTTTACTGTAACTGGAAACCTGGTCACCCTGTTTATCATTCTGTTTATGTGGCTCGGAATCTGAGAAGATTTCAAGATATCCACGAGCGCAGAATGGTCAGTGTAAGCTATCACTTCCGGTGCTTGCAGAAAGTAATATTCAAATTTATCCAGACCCATGGTCAACGCAAATAACTCTTTCGCTGTGACAGAATAAGAACGCTGAGTTTCAGACAGCTTCTTACTCCCAAATGCAACAGTCTGCAATTTTCTGGTTTTATCGTCCTCCTGAGCGACGATATAGCCAAGCGCTATGTCAGAGCAGTCTACAAACAATTGAAACGGTTTCGAAACGTCAGGAATCTTGAGATCAGGACTATTTACAATTGCATCCTTCAACTTCTGTAAACTCTCTTCTTGTTCTTTTCCCCAAGAAAATTTCCTATTTCCTTGTAACAAGTCTGTGATCGGTTTGGATATCTTTGCTTGGTCCTTTATGAAATCTGACAGAAAATTTAAGAAACCTACTAGTCTCCTAACCTGCTTGATATTTCTCGGGCGCTGCAATTGCTCTGCCTGTTGCCTCTTACTTTCCGCACAAGATATCGTATTTTCTGAAATTGTAAACCCAAGAAAATCAATTTTCTTTCTGAAGAGACGCGACTTTCGATAACTAATCGTCAGTCCTTTGTCTTTCATTTTTCCCAGGACAGAATCCAACACTCTTAGTTGTTCTTCCTCGGTAGCGTTAGCAATAACTACGTCATCATAATAACATATTGCATCAGTTTGATAATGCTCTCCTAGCGTCTTCTGCATCAGTTCTGCAAGGTGAAAAGGTCCACTACGACAGCCATAAATTAACCTTTTGTATCTAAACGTTCCCATTTCTGTCAAGAAACCTGCATATTTTCTTGTATCTTCAGAAATCTGCATATTTGCAATGGTAAAAAATACTTGATGATCTGTTATGGAAATAGTGCTATTTTTAAACATTTTGAACGTCCGTTCAACTTAATTTCGAATTTGGCTCCTTTCATGATTTGTAAGTAGGGGGATAAAATATATTTACTTAATACTTTACTGCGTTATTTTATCACCAATTACATATATATATATATATATATATATATATATATATACAGGGTGTTAATTTTAACTTGACATATGAAAATAGCGGGAGTGATATGCATGTGAGGAAAATTTGGTCCAAACAAACCATGAACCTTGTCGGGGGGGAAAGTTAATGGCGTACAAATGAGCCCCCGCAGAGGGCCCCCCTGGGGGGCAGGGGGGGCACGTTGTGTTTTTCAAATAGGAACCCCCGAATTTTGTTTCATTTTGGGATTCGCGGAGTCAAAATAAATAATAATTATGCTTGACATGAGTGCAACAACATGCGAAATAAAAAATATATGGCCATGTGTATGTTTGGAAACACGTAAATGTCGTGCATGGAAAAACGGTAACAGGCCCCCACGAAAATACGAAGAATGGCGTGTGCAGAGGAAAATTTCATTGCTGTCGATGGTGTCATTGAAGAGTGGAAGAAGTACCAAAAGAAGAGTGCGGAGGGGATAGGGGGAGGGGGCAGCATGCAACGAACAAAGTGAAAATACATCTGCTGGATTAATGCAGATGCCAAGGATATGAGGGAAACAAAATAACGAACTGTGCCTGTGCCAGAAAAGTGAAGGGGTAGGGGATGTAAATCGTGTTTCCAGAACTCACGCGAAGAGTATGTTATCGCCATCGACGTTGTTGGATCAGCTGTGTTATCAGACGCCAGCCACACGTAAGGTACGAACTAGGCCATTTGACCTTGCGCTGAAGTCAGCTCTCTGTGCCCGTGTTTGCTTGGGGAAATAGGTGGTTATTGGGCGTGAGTGCTTCAGAAGGTTAGTTGACGTGCCCGTGTTCGAAGTGAGTGCAGGGTAAAAGTGCAGGTATACCTAGGACGATGGAGCGTGTATCTGTGGAAGACAGAATTGAAATGATATTCATGTATGGTGAATGTCGACGGAATGTGGACAATGCTGTCACCGAATATGCCAGACGCTATCCGAACAGAGTGCGTTCGCGGTCGACTTTCGCCAGGGTTGTCAAGCAATTTGCAACAGTAGGAAGCATGTGTCCGCAACAAAGACGGCGTCGAAGAACTGTCACTGGGGAAAATAATGAAATCGCTGTATTAGCTGCAGTGGTGTATGATCCCCATTCCAGCACGCGTAACATCCCAGAGTGGGATGTCCCATGTCAGTGTTTGGAACATACTCAAGAGGCACAAGTTTCACCCGTACCATGTGTCCCTGCACCAGGAACTTCATGGTGATGATTTCCGTGCACGGATGGTGTTTTGTGAATGGGCACGTGGACAAATACATCGAAATCCGCCATTCTTTCGGGACGTTCTGTTCTCCATCGAAGCAACATTCACAAACCATGGCCAGGTTAACCGGCACAACATGCACTACTGGAGTGCCGACAACCCACACTGGTTGCGTGAAGTTGAACATCAACGCCCGTGGTCAGTGAACGTATGGTGTGGCATCATGGGTGACAAACTCATTGGTCCGTTTTTCATTGATGGTACATTGAATGGGCGAAAGTATCGCAATTTCTTGCAGGACGAACTACCGATATTGCTGGAGGATCTAAGCCTTGCACAGCGATAGGCCATGTGGTATCAGCATGATGGTTGTCCGGCGCATTATGCTGCCATAGCTCGGGAAGTATTAACGCGCAAGTTCCATCATCGCTGGATCGGACGACGTGGTCCTGTCAATTGGCCGGCTACATCACCAGACCTTACACCTTACTGCGCCAGATTTCTTTTTGTGGGGTTTTCTTAAAGGAATGGTGTATCAAACTGTACCACAACGCGCAACGACATGATGCAACGAATACGAAATGCTTGCACACAAATTGATGCTGCCACTTTTGCATTGTGAACAGTCATTTCATGCAAGAATAAATAAATGCATCGACGTTCATGGTCACCATTTCGAGCATTTGCTTGGGTAAGGCATGTATGCCCACGTACCACCCCACCCCCACAGGTGAGAGGCAAGGGGACTCACATGAAACAAGCACCCCACACGTGAGAGGCAAGGGGACTCACGTGAAACAAGCACCCCACACGTGAGAGGCAAGGGGACTCACGTGAAACAAGCACCCCACACGTGAGAGGCAAGGAAACTCCCTTGAAACAAGCACCCCACAGGTTCGAGGGTAATAGTATTTGCATTCCATCCTTCCCATCTCCTACACTTTTCTGGCATCCCTGAATACGTTTGTGTGTTTCCCTCATCTCCATGCCATCTGCATTAATCCAGCAGATGTATTTCCACTTTCTTCGTTGCATGCTGTCACCTCCCCCTAAGCCCTCCGCACTCTTCTTTTGGTACTTCTTCCACTCTTCAATGACACCATCGACAGCAATGAAATTTTCCTCTGCACACGCCATTCTTCGTATTTCCGTGGGGGCCTGTTACCGTTTTTCCATGCACGACATTTACGTGTTTCCAAACATACACATGGCCATATATTTTTTATTTCGCATGTTGTTGCACCCATGTCAAGCATAATTATTATTTATTTTGACTCCGCGAATCCCAAAATGAAACAAAATTCGGGGGTTCCTATTTGAAAAACACAACGTGCCCCCCCCTGCCCCCCAGGGGGGCCCTCTGCGGGGGCTCATTTGTACGCCATTAACTTTCCCCCCCGACAAGGTTCATGGTTTGTTTGGACCAAATTTTCCTCACATGCATATCACTCCCGCTATTTTCATATGTCAAGTTAAAATTAACACCCTGTGTGTATATATATATATATATATATATATATATATATATATATATATATATATGTATATATATATATATATATATTACAGTCAGACCCAAAGAAGTCACAACATAAGATAGTTCTGTGTCATCATATACAAAAATACTTTTAGGCATAGGTCTTATGTAAAATAAAATACATTAATTATATGTTGTTTTTTCTTTTCCAAAGACATTATTTAGTGGAATAATATGACAGACTTACTATTGATAATGACCATACAAAACACACCATAAAAATTCCATTCACTTTCAACTTTCTGGGGCCGGCCACCGTGGGGGAGTGGTTAGAACATCGCGCTACGACGCCAGGGGTCCCGGGTTCGAATTCCGGCTTGGCCGCGGATGTTTGTGAGTGTCCATTCATCAATTTCATCATATCATCACTTATTCCCTTCTTCGCAAATTGGCTAAAAGTGGCACAAAAAGCGAAGTAAAATAAAGCAAATCAATCAACTTTCTGGATATACGACAAATAACACTATTTCTGTATAAGGAATTTTAGGCGTGCTCAGATCCTCCGATTATGGGGAGCAAGGGCCTTGATAAGAGTTCAGCTGACGAAATAAAGCCTTCATTCCATCTCACTGTTTTTATTACATTGATGGGAACAAAACAGGGTCGTGTGTGTCCCGACGCACCTAAAATCACTTTATTAGATGAATTTCAACTTCAGTGGCACCATTGTTCTCTGCTGGCGCTTTATTTTCCATCTCTGCCGTTCAAAGACTATTGTACGTATAAACGTGGTTTAGTACCGCAAATTCAAAAGAACTACACATAATTTATTCATGTGCAATATATGGGCAATTTATTCTGCAGACACATACAGATAATACAACTAAAGAATAAAATATATGGAGGTGTTAATAAGAAATTTGCTAGTGGGAGAGTCCAATTACATAGGAAGTAATACACTACCCTTTCCTTACGTAGTTACTTGGAACTTTCGTAGGTTTGAAAATAGTATTTACTTTTATTTCTGTAAAAGCATAATGTTGTTTAAGAACGGTTATTAGATTCCTCTGCACTAAATTTCTAAGTGAGGCTATTAAGGGGCAACTTCTCCCTTCCCGCCCCATTTACTCACCGTATGCAAAGAGTGTGAATACTTTTTTGCTGAAATGGGAAAATGAACCAAAGCAAGAAACTAATAAAATACGTCTGTTTTTATGAACAGCTGCAGAATTATCTACAAACTTGTTGAAATTCACAGTTTTGCTAGCTTGTACTCATTGGACGAAATACATAAGCCAGGGACGGAGCTACAAGGAGGTTAGGGGGGATGAAACCCCAACAACATATCTAAGCTCCCTGTAGCCCCCAGATTTTTATAGTACGGTAGACGCCTTTCGATCGAAAATTAAAGAAGTAGAAGCTATCTTACGTAATATTTTCCATTATAAAACTTCCCTTAGGGCAAGGCCATTGCAATGTTCAAGTACATTTCCTGCTTTTATAAGATCGCAAGATTATTACAACGTGTTGTACGTAAAATCGTGGTTGGAGGTGGCAGCTGCAGATCTGCATGGATCAACAACGGACATTGATTATTTAATACGTACTAAGTAATTGTTAAATCACAAGTCTCCAAACTTGCCAAAAAAATTTACAGATACTCTGCTGCCTATCTGGTAGGTGGATGTGTTCAGTGGCTGTGGGATTGCTGTTTGGTTGTTGGAGGGTCAAACGATGATAATACGATGCCTACGAAGCTAAATGATAACAATTATTATCCTATGTAAATCATGTCACTATTTTTGGAACGAGTGTTAAAAATTAATTTTTATAAGTTGGAGGATGTTACCAATTGTATTGTGAAGGTAACACTGAGAGAACAAACATATTTTCAGTGCAAATTCACCTACACTAGGAGACAAAAGCATTGACTATCAATATCATTGACATAAATCAATGGATACAGTTGCAGCTCTCGCACTGGGCAGATGTGATTAGTAGTGAAAATAACTACCAATAGTTTTATATATGTTTCACATCTGATTCTTCTCCATGGAATAGAAATTGGCCACTTGGCATAAATTATTTTCCAACGTCATAAATAATAATTTATTAACATGTAGACCTAGGCTTACAAGGAATAAAACTGCCAAAGCTTGCTGATTTTTGCACTAAATTGCAATGTTTAGTTGCACAAAGGCTAATCGGGACAAAACCTACAGCTTATAGTGGAATCCGAGCCACTTAATTAAATGTCCCTAACCGTGGATCGAACTCGTCACCCCTCGATTACAAAGCATCATTATTACCGCTAACCGAGGCGGGAAGGTTCACTTATAATCTTTCTAATTATTAACATTTAAGAGTTAGTTAGTTTCTTTAGTCTTTTAATTCCTTAATGTCGTATTTTTGCCTCTCGGATGTTTTCAATAACAAAGATAGATGTAACGATGAAAGGAAACATCGCTTACAATTATGTTCATTGCAAATACTCGAATGAGAAACTACAATCAGAAAAGCTGCGCCCCGTGGCGGAGTGATTCAGTTCTTTTTCACATGCATGCTCGGATCCGGAGAGATAGTTCGCAACTATGAATAAGAGAAGTGTACAGTTAACAGAATCAAGCATATCTGGAAACTAGTAAGCTGCGTGAAAACTGACATACGTGTATTTCAAGATAACTATGATAGATATGAACAAGAAACTGTATTAGCCTTATCTGCGGATGTTTGAAAAGTCCTGTAGTAAATTCACAAATTCGTCGTTCCGGTTCAATATGAGTAATATGCATTGACTGTAAATAGTTTTAATTGTATCAAAAATGCTAAAAGTACACATTTTACTAACTACACGACTTTCCCAATGATTCCAAATGGCTAATTTGGATTGATATTCATGTGCATTAGCACTGGCCTCTGTGATGAACTGGTTAGCACATCCGGGAGTTCGAATCCCGGCATGGATGCTCTTTGTGAGTGTCCGTTCATCAGTTTCATCATACAATTCATCCTCAGGCGGAGCACAAAGCATGACGCCTTAGGTTGTAAGATACGTTTTTATTACATTAAGAAAAGAAAGAACATCAAAATCATCTCACCTAGGATAATCCACCAACTGCAGAAAACACAAAAGAATGTCTTCCGCCTGTTCTGCCCATGTGTCGCAACAGGGTGAATAGCTATGCACTACTACAAAACATCGTCATTATTTCCCTAGTTTACAGCACCATACAGGAGAGATATCCTGCTACTCGATGTTATAAACTATTCCATATATGTTGGTCATAGGCGTGCGCACGGGCGGAGGAAGGGGGGATTGCCCCCTAATCACGGACGTTCGCAGATTTTTCCACAAAGGGACAAGAAAGGTATTTTTTTCATGGGGCATATTACCCCGATACTAGTGCTGTCCCCTCAAAAAACACCACTTGAATTTGAAATTATCGCATTCCTGCGTCCCCATTACATAATAATTAATGTAAATTACTATGACTGAAATCTAATTATACTTGTGAAATATATACTTTTAGGTTGACCTTAGTTTTCGAGGTGTGGTCATCCTTGCCCCCCTTCCAGACGTTCCATGCCCCTATATTATTATACTTTCACCTAGAAATTTAGTGGAGAGCAATATTGTCGCTGTTATTAAACAATATTATACTCTAAAAGGAAATGGCGCAACCACAATGGGACAGGGGGGGCATTGCCTTATGACTTTTTCCAACCTTGGACGGAAATCATTGAAGTAAAAGAAAGCAAGACTAGCATAATCTACTAGTAGCAGGACAAAAGGATACTCAAGACGGAATTAGTTTTCACGTCCATCTTGCATTATTTCTTCCAGACGGTCAGGATCACTTGCAGGGGGTTACAGAGGGACAATTGTCCCCTCGACTTTAAATTTTATACAAATAAAAATACATTTCGTAAAATTTTCTTTCTCGCTTCGCTCGGGGTACCTGCTTTTCTTGCAGTCTTGTCAACTTCCGAGCCGTAGCTAGGAAGTAGCGGGAGTTGGCCCTGGGCGCCGAACAATCTGATTGAGAAAAATTGTAAAAGAGAATGCCATGCCGTCCCAAGAAATTTTTTGCGCCCTATTAAATCAATTCTCTTTTCAACTTTCAAAAATTTGGATCGAAAAATTTTCTTGCTCGCTTCGCTCGCGGTTTCTTTTCTCCAATACATTGTAAATTACCAGAAAGAAAGTAAGAACGAATAAGTAATTCAGACAGTTGCTGCTATAATAGTTTGGTTTGGAGGAAAACGAGCGCTCACATTTCAGAGACAGTCTATATAATTTTTGCTGTTGGTTTGTTAAAGGGCGGATGAATAGATTACGTAATGTATTTAAATAATATGTTAATACCTAGGTATATATATATATATATAATATACACTCTCGCGCGCGCGAACACACACACACATATATATATATCACATCAATGCAAAAAACTAACACAGTGAGATAAAATGAGGTTTTTCTTTGCCGATCTGACTTAATTTTCAAGGTTTTTGCCCCCCCCCCCCTTATCAGAGGGTCTGCGCACGCCTATGATGTTGGTACCTTCTTCTAATAATAAAAACAAGTTAAAATAACAGTAATATTAAATTAATAATATTAAAATATTAATTAATATTGTTATCACATGAATGGGAAAAGATGGCATAAGAATAGGAATATAACAGCACGTATTCATTATCTAGCTCATGAATAGTTCAGATCGCTTCGATTTGTATAAAAACAACTGACCTGGCAAGGTGATTGTGAAACAGATAAGGAATTGAATATTGTTTGAATAACGAAAAATTATGTTAGATCCATTTGACGAAATGAAAAGCTCTTAATTTAATATTTAATCATATTACTTAAGTAGTGGTGTGCATAAATCTTATTTGATACAGTCATCCAAAGTTGTTTGACTCCAATGTCATCCTTCCCTTAGAATATGTTTGACGGAAATACACGTCTCTCGATTATACGACAGATGCTAAACAAAACAAGCATATTTACATTATTTAATTTTAGTACTTCGTAAGTCTCTCGTAGAAGATTCGGACTCCCTGGACACCCCGCCTCCCCTAAATAGTCCTTGGCTCTCAGTTGTATTGCGATGTTCGTCAATGTGTGTTTTTCTCGTCTATGGTTTTTCTTCTTTCAGACACTCGAAAAAAGTTTTGTCTTGTAACAGGAAACCTGTTATGGTCAGACTCTTGAGCGGGGGGAGAGTAGCGGACAGGGAACCTTGTGGTCTGCTGCTTTCGACAGAGCAACCCCTCCCTCCAGCAAAGGTCTCCCATGCAATGGATTTGCCTTCGAAGGGGGAAATGGAATCAATATTGGTGAGACTAGGAAGAATAAATGACATCTGTCCGCTGCTTTTTTCGAGCGACGCTGATACGGGCTCTTAAAATCCAAATCAGAAGTCAGGGGCTTGGCCCGATACTCCAAACATTGCAACGTCACGACGACTTCGGGGAGGCTGAATGATATCACGGAAAAACTGCAGCCAGGTTGGATTCATTGAGAAACTCATCTTTGGACATAATTTCATGAAAGACAGAAACGGGACGAGAAAATGGTTTGAGACAAGGGTATTTTTTCTAGTGCTGCATCTCTCTTTCTCTGTCTCTCTCCGTGTGTTGTGTGCGTGAGAGATAGTTTATTTTTCTGGATGTGTGTGTTTCTTGTGTTTAGTGTCTCCAAACTACATACAAGGGCGAAAAAGACGCGATTATGGTTCTAATTTTAATAGATTCTAAAAGCACGGTGTATAGATTAAAGAAGTGTTAACAGTAGAACCGAAACCGGAGAAAGAGGTTTGAAAGCAGGAATAGAAAACCTGGTTTTATTAAATTTCATTTTTCAAAAAAATATTTTCAGTACACATAGGCCTATTGAGCAATAAAGTTTTGGACGCCGTATTTTTTTTTTAGTGGGCAAGATCGCTGATATTGTTGTTCTTAGCAATGTCATTTGTACACGAAATGACATAAAATTCACGGCCGATATAAGTATCCACGATTATAGCTTGAAATAGCGCCTCTCACCCCTACCCCCAAATTACGTACGCCCCTATACACGTCCCTACTTAGCCTAAGCCTAAATTTGAATGTAAAATATAGGAATTTTAGGTTACGTTTTAAAGATTTCAAACTATGATAATTTTCTTCCGACTACACTACTCGTATGTCGCCTTCTAATCGTGTTTTGGCCTAACTTGTTGTTATTCCCACGCTTGGTGAACGTTGACCTTTCTCTAGGGTGGGCCCAGGCCACGAATAATCGGGACGGGTATACACAAATGCACACCCAGCACACTAACCGTCCACGAAAATTCTGTAAAGCGATAGAACGTATTTAATAAAACGTGAAAAGGTGAGGATTAATCTACGAAGTGGCAACAACATGTGGTAAGCACTACTACTCTGGCTTCCATTCGCTGTCCAGCAGATGACATTTACTCTCTTCCTATTGGCACAGACACTGTCAAGCTATTGCTAGTGTGGGAAAGCTAACAGGTTGGACCAAACGCGGTATAATTGAAAGGAAGCGAGCTTGTGTTTTTCAAGAACAGAAAAAAAGTACATTTATGCACCATTCTCCGCTTACTTCATAGTCATCCAAATCGTATCCGATCAGGATCCTAAAATATCCGGTTCACTAGTAATAGTACATCCGGGTGCCTGTTTCGGGTTCACCATATCAGATATTTTCGGATATGGATTCAAAAATTTTTTGGCGGTCACCAGTAAAGATTTGTCTTCCTTCTTGTATTATATTGTATTTTCTTCATTTACGTCGCTATTCTGGCATTTCTGACTAATTACGACGATAAGGACGAACGAAATTCATGAACACTCACAAAGATCCCATGTCCACTCCAAGACTCGAACCCGGGAACTTCGAAACTTACCGCACCCTATTGTATCGACAGGTAGAGGTGCTGAGAGAGCAGAGGATGCAATGGCACCTTTCTGTCGTTCACTTACGGGTCTTACTTATCACACCAAACTCAAACACCTTCTTGGTCAAGCGCCGTATTTAGTCTTCTAATGTCAGGCTAAATACTAAGAGATTTACAAGTCCAACCTAACCACGAAAGCATTCCGCGCTTACGTCAGAAGATGAAACACGGCGCCTGACCAAGTTGTTTGAGATTGGTGGGATGAGTCAAAACCCTTCACTTACCTGGACCAGACTGACGGAGCCGCAGAATACTCAACTTTTCTTGTCAAACTCCGTGAGCCACATGGATTGGGGCTCGTCGGGGAGAGCAGTTGTCTTATATACCGAGAGCGTTCGCGATCCAATTACAGTAATGCTTACTTGGTCGCCCCGGGCACAGCCGTCCATTACTTCGGATGCAATCCCGCAAGGCAAAAAATTAAGACGCTTCGCTTCTTAGAAGGAACTTTCACTCCCTTCCATGGCAATCGGATGCAAACAGCCCAACTCTCTCAGGGGCAACTTGTTAACAGGATTATTTTGAATGTGGGCACCTAGTAAACACTCCCGCGATGAGGAACCGTCCGTTTCCCATGGATATAAGACCCTGCATCGTCGTATCATTAGTGAGTATTAGGAAGAAGCTTCCTTCCCTCTGTTATTAGTTCAAATATATTGGCTTGGAATTTGCTATCACGTGGGAGTGCATTTATTATTATTCTTTTTTGTGTGTATAAAGAAGCTTAACATTTTTGACAAGGAAGACAGTTGACAATCAATATCTATCATCCGGAGCTTCCCCGATGGCAACGTAATAACGTCGTCGCCCTATAATCAAGAGATCTTGGGTTCGATACCCTCTGGAGGCACATATCTAGTGCTTTGCATACGACTTTAAACTGTAGGTCCAGTCCATTCTGATACAAAATAAGGATTTGACGGATTTTGTTTCCAAATTTAATTATTTGCGATAGGAATGTTTGCAGTGGGTTTCTATTATACTAAAATAGGAAAGGATCAGTAGCGAAGCGTAGTCTTACGAAGGAGGCAAGCAATGTTTCAGTACAACAAAACATGTAGTACAACGACATGCCGAGGGGAAAGATTCAAGGTTTATAGCCTCATTTACCCAGTCGCTGGATTTGTCAAAATATCGTAATAAAGTGACTGTACTAAAAATAAACCATATGATCCGCAAACGTCACATTTACTTTTAAAAAAAAATCCAGGTAACGTTATTCATATGATATTAAACGTTTTGCATATGCGAACTTTCCGCATACGACTAAAGGGAGACGGAATTTCTTACTTACTTATTAGTACCTTTATTTGTTCATTATTATTTAATATGGTCAAACGGTGACCAAACCGATTTAGATAAAAAAAAAAAATGGGAATCATTTGTTTATTTTACGCTGCATGATGTAATTTAGTATTTTTGGGCACCCTAAAAACCGCATTGGAGTAACTTAAACACTAAATAAAAAGTTAAACACAAACAATAAAAAATTCATTTCAAAGCAAAGAAACACATGCATAGACGATGTACTCACCACAATAAATTTCAAACTCTTGGTGTTGGTCGACCCCCTTCCACGATTTTCATTTTAACACTTATCTCTCTCGAGCTAAACGAAGCAATTTTCAATTGCTCAATAATACACCCGCACTTCACATCAACCGTTCCTAAATACGCGTTCATTCCGATAAATTCACAGCACAAAACACGAAGCAACAAACACTCACACTATCCCACGCGCTTTCCACAACTGCAAATGCAAGCATCCACACAAGATCAGTTTGAAAATCTCTGAAACAACAGAAAGTGATACCAACCTATTTCCTTAATTTTATCCGTCACAAAGGAAAGATATATCAGTTTGGAGATAAAAATTACGCGGAGGAATCAGAATCATTTCAGCAGAACGAGTATGTACATTAATATTTAAGTAATAAAGTGTCATTCAATGGCGTGCCCGGGGCGAAGGGGGGGGGGGGTGGATGGTAGACATAACCCCCTTTTGGCCCAGTATATCTAAGAAAAAACGTCAAAGGAAGGAAAAGATGACAAAATGGGGACCGTAAAAAGACCCTGGGAACACCACTTGCGTCATAATAATAGAACTTAAAACATATTCGGGCCTCCCCGATGGCGCAGTGGTAGTGTCGTCGCCTTGTAATCAAGGGGTTCCGGGTTCGATACCCGGTGGAGGCACAAGTGTTTCAGATCCCATTTTAAACTGTAGGTCCAGTCCCGATTAGCCTTACTGTGCATAAAGTGGACTTAAAACAACAAATCAATCAATCAATCATTAAAACATATTCTTGTGCTCATAATATGCAGAATGTATACGATTTACTTCTATGCCATGTACAAATATCAGTAGATAGTTCTTTCTCAGATAGCTTTATTTTCACCCCAAGTTTTACTCAAAAGCAGTCAATTTATTGATTGTAAAATTTGTGAAAGAGCTCACTTGAATTACTGCGTAAATAATTTGGCAGTTGCAAACACTGGTAGCGGTCAACACTTCTGGCGTAATTTGAGCTGGACCGACCAGGAAGCAGGGTGCAGGACCAAGGTCCGTCCAATCTTCCCTCCCTCCCTGAGAAAACTCTTCACGGGGGTGCAGAAATTCCACTGCCCCAACTCCCAATGTCAACTTTTTTTACGCGTTTTACATTTCGCGAAATCTAAAATAATTTGTAATATAATATGATATATATGGAATTTAGAACAGTGATAATAACTTCTTTTAGTTATTTTATGACTAACAATTATTATTATATTTGCGATCTTGTTTACGTGTTCATGAAGACAAATATTCGTTACTAGTTTTTGCTGGCAACGTACCCATAGATGAATCCTTCTGCTTTCAGTTGAACTCGGCTATTTTCGGGAATCACGCAAGCTCGGAAAGCACAGCTTTTTGTAGAAGCTTTGTGGACGGGTTCCACCAGAATTTCACGCTTCGCCATGTGACTCCTTCGGAGGCCTTATTTTCCCGCAGAACGGCTGCAAGCATTGAGGCTGGTGCTTGCTACAGAGCTGCTGGGGGAGTTTGCGGCCGCATTTTTTCGCGAAATCGAGTGCGATGGAAACTAAATACGGTTAGAACATTAAGTACATTAAATGATATTCGAATTATGCAAGCAGTGCTTGCATTGCTTGTACTATATCTTCGCCTCTGGAAAGGATAAATAAACTTAATTTATCTACATGTTCACAACTAGGTTTATTGCTTAAATAATGAGTGCTTTGTATCAGCTGCAATGATAATTATTGTTGTTGGTGTCAAATACCATTCCTATCCACATTGGAACAAAATTAAATACTTCAATGGGAGAATGGTCACGCCATTCCATAGCGCGTTCTGATTGGACGACGGGGATGTGGCGAGTTTTGATTCTGAAAATAGTGAAATGCATCATGGATATGGCGGATATTGAACCTATGCTCTCGTGGAGGAAACAAACGAAAATAAGTAAGTCTCTGCCCAAGTAGTGACTCGACAGGGCTCGACAAATGAAAGTGTGAGAGGGATAGGGATTGCACTGAGGGAGCAACACGACCAGAAGTTTGCAGCAGCGCACACTGCTTTGCTCCGCCCACTTGCTTTCTTCCTTCCTCTACCGTTAAACGCGGCGCTGCTCCACGGATTATTAGCACTGTTTCAACAAGGATGTTACGGGTTGTTGGGAAAATAATGAGGTTTTCCAACTCCTCGTGTGTAGACACAATTGAATCGGTCACAGGAACAACATTGGAACCAACAGATAGAAACATTAAATTGAAGAAAAAATGTTTAAGGCTTCTAGAATGTAGTATACTCTGTCCCGGTAACTCTGGAGCAAGGTCGTGCAGGAAGGGGATTGGGCGGTTCGAATCCGTACACGTTGCTGGAAAGAGTGGTAACTGCACTCGTTCTTCCCCTCTCATTCCCTCGGACGCGTTTATTAGTCAGCCCTCCGGATTCACTACTTGAGCAGAGACTTGCTTTCGTTTGCCCGTTCCAGAGATACCTGGGACAGAGTATAGTAATACGTTTAATGAACAGACTGAAGATTTTCTGCACCGTGGAACTTTCTGTTTGAGGAGAAAAGTATAATGCCTGAATCTCCTTCTGGATTCTCCAGTTGGACTTGGACTAGTTGTGTGATACTGACTCAGCTGCTAATTTTCGCCTCGCAGTTATAGTTCTGTTTCCACAAGGCATTGCGCAGAGCCAAGATGAAAAGTGGCCGCGGTGGCTCAGTCGGTAACGCGTCTGACTACCATGCTAAAGGTCCCGGGTTCGATCCCCGGCCGGTTCAAATCCGGGAACTTTTCTAACGTTGAAAGCGGCCCCGGCGCCCACCAGGGACGGCGCCAGGGGTGGGCACGGGTGGGCAAGCGCCCACCCAAAAATTCCTGTGCCCACCCGATTGCCCACCCAATCAAATTCAATAAGTACATATACTCGGGGATATATGAATGATTAAATATTTAAGTGTAACCTGGTGTTCATAACATGTATATTTTACTTGTGAATATTATCTATGCTGGAAATGTTCACATATTATCAACCCATAAAAAGCCACTTTTGTCATTGTTGAAACAAAAACTGTGATCAAATGAATACTTCCATGTTTAAAAGCAGCTAGTAGGCTTAGGAGGCTCAAAATTATGCAGGGTATGATGAAGATTAAATCAGAATTGAGGGCGAACTTGAGGACTGCAGCTCCGGGCCTCCACTATGTATATATATTCCGGCATGGCTATGGTTAAAATAATCTCCAAATAAACAAATCTAAACATCATCTTAGCGTTACTTCCTCCAGCAACACAATAAATTATTTCGACTTTTTAATTAATATTAGAATAATTTAATCAAGAAGACTTAGTTAGATGGTCAGGCCATGTGACACGAATGGCAGAGGAAATAATAGTTTACAGGATTCTTGTTGGGAAACCTGATGTTAAGGACCAGTAGGAAGGCTAAGACGAGGATCGAGGGATAACGTTGAGATCGACCTAAAATAAATCGGTAAGATTGGATTGATCCTGCCCAGGATAAAGACAGATGGAAGGTTTGTGTTGCTGCAGCCATAAACCTTCGGGTTTAAGTATGCCATAGAGCAGGCATGTCCAACGCGTCGATCGCGATTGACCGGTCTATCGCGGGGCGATTGTTGGTCGATCGCAGTTATCTATTGTAATTATACGAATATACGTTATTTGAATTCAACTTCTATAATGTATAATAGCTGAGTAGGTACAAATTTTTGCAGAGATGAACGATTAATAGTAGCTCACTGCCGGTTGTGACAATAAAAAGTAGGGTCACTGCTTGATTGAAGTTGGACATGCCTGCTATTAGTGTTGTCCACGGGACGAGACGGGACAGGCTTTTAAAAATTCGAGACGAGACGAGATTGACCATGTGTCTTGAGACAAACGAATATTTTCGAGACGAGACAGCATTTCCACGAGACTTCCACGAGACGAGACAGACCAAAGTCTCGTCTCGTGAGCAACACTACCTGCTATAGAGTATAATATAATTTTAATTAGCTCTGCATTGAAATTCCAGAAGTGTCCCTTTTTTCATTACAATTTTTATATACCTGTCATCTTCAAATATCAATATGGTATACGAAATATCAACTTTATATTCGTTCTACTAATAAGAAGGAATCACAACAATCACTACAATACCGAAGTGAATAATTTTATATGGAAAAAGCTACAGAATTATTCAATTGCTAATGAGTGGCTTATCCTATTTAGAAATCCTCGTTCCACACATAAACTTTGTCACATGAATCAGCCGAAAATGTTAACAGAATCTGTAGATGCAGCTGAAGTAAAGAAAAAAGTTATGTCACGAAGTATATAGAAGACGATTTTGTTAGTGTGTTTCTAAGCCCACTTTCATGCTCAGATAGGCTAATCGGGACTAAACCTACAGTTTAACGTGTAGTCCAAACCAGTGTACATTGTGCTTCCACCAGAGGAGGGGGAGTCAAACACATGACCTCTTCATTATAATGCGACAGCGTTATGCCATTGGGGGAAAAATATACAGAAAGAACTCGCACCAAACGTGGCATTTTATCACCACAGAAGATGCGTCTATTTTAAGAGGGTGATTGCCTGAGACAAATATTTGAGACTTTCGGAAAACAACTTCATTGTTCACGGAATTAGCTGCCTTGATCCACTAATGAAACGCTGTGCGATTGAAATTACCACCTCAACTTTCTAAGAGGTATAAACTAATGAAACCCCATTTTTGGAAGAGTAAGTTCTGGTTGATTTGTTTAATTGTAAGTCATTTTTCTGCTAATTTTAATAATGACGACGTTATAAGGTTCAATGTTGATTAGATGAAAGTAACGAAGGGGCGAAAACAAACACACACTGACACTCAAAATACAAACCCTCATAAATTATTACTTTGACAGTGGTTCCAGGCGCCAGGGACTCGTTCCCTGAAAGAATAAAGTTTCTGTATGTTTCAGTATGCTGCACATGATAGAGGTTGACATTCAAGTGTGTTCGAAATGGTCACGCCATACAACCCAATGAAAAATAGATGAAATATTACTGGTACGATGATCAACTTCGATGAATTCCTTGTGTCCTAAATCATTTTGTTACCTCAAAAAATATGTTCATGTAACCATACATGTATTGCTTCTCCCGCATTAGTAATATGACAGAAAAAAAAACGAATAGCAACTTACCTAATAATCTCTTAAATTCTGAACAGATTTCTCAATCTTACTTGTTTATTATTATGACGAGTGATATTTTGTCAAAATAGACTTTCATTAGCCTAGGAATACTTAATGGACAATGAACACATGATTTGTTTTCCGTGTGTGTTTTAAATCATTCCTAATAAGACGTTCATTTTAATCCAAACATTCAATGGCGGCGATAAGGAGGAGCGGGAAGTGGGGGATGCAGTTTCCCAGCCACATTTTGCCACTTTTTGCCCCCGCACTATGGCCTCTTTATGCTAAACCTTTTCTACCAAGAAAACGTATATTCAGGGGTGCCCACAGGGGGTATTATGACGCAGGCTGCGCCATCGAGATTTTTGGGGGATTTTTTCCCTTCAAATAATGTAAAATTGAACATTTATATATTTGTCCAAAATACAGGTTAAAATTTTACACCTTAAATTCACCATATTTAATCCATTAGATTAAGAAAAGAAAGCGTTTAAGGTCATTATTGAAGGTGCGAGGGGGGGGGATAAATATCCAACTCTTATATATTAGGCCTTAATTGACACGTGGGTTCTGTGGGGAATTTGAATTAAACGTTGGCGGGGACAGTATTCAACTCTAAGTCTTAGATTATGGCGGGTATTTTTAGTTAGAGGGGCATTGAGCATTAAGGTATCCAATTCTTGTGTATTCCTATTGTCTTACAATGTTGCAGAAATTCTGGTGTGGAGACTGAGAATTAACTTTTTGGAGGAGGCAATATCCAGTCTTCAATATCAACAGTATGTCTAAAATTGGCATGGACATTTTTGTGGTAGGATTGAGTATTAAATTGAAAGGGGGAGATAGGAAGCGGTTGATAAAGTGTTAAATCTTAGATTGTCAAGGGACTTCTGTAGTGAAGAGAGAGTTTGAACATTAAATTTTGGAGACTGTATTTAGCGATATGGTATCCACGCGTTTTCGACCCCGAACGTGCCAAAACAGAAGTTGGAAAAGACTAAATATCCCGGGATCCTAAGGAAGTATTGACACCCCGTTAAATTAATATTCTTGAAAGCCTGCAAAGAAATGGATGTAAAAATGTTCTTGCTTGCTTCGCTCGCAATAATGTGTTTGGCGCTTTACTGAGGTGGATGTGAATGTTTATGCTATAGCTGCATTACAAGACATGAGCGATATTCTCCATATTCATGAGTAACATCACTTCTCAAAATATAGTGCTTAGTGTTCGTATACTGCTTATTTTAAAGCAGGTGCATCATTTGGAACAAAAAAGCTAAAGAAAAAGTTACTTTCGGTGTAGGGATTACGATATAGTTTCAGGGCGCAAATGATATGATTTGGAAGGGGGGGGCGGATGACATGGACATGATTTTTGTGGGGATGCGCCATTGGCCTTGGGGGGGGATGGGCACCCCTGCGTATATTGTCCTTGCCCCTCAAATGTTGGCACCCAATCGCTGCTACTACAAACATTCAGATAGATTTGTCAGTTGTACAAACCTTGTAAGCTAAGAAAAGTGACCCCCAAGGAGTAAGAAAACTCTTTCAGTCAAAAATTCATACGATGAAAATACTATGCTCAGGAACATGCATTTAAATTACGAGAAACTTCATGATTGTCTACCACGGCACTTTCTATCATTGTCACCGAATACATAAAATCAAGTATGTGCCTTGTATTTGCAACACAAGCTTAAACCTAATTCACATTTATTTCACTGTATTAACATGTATGAAAGAATTTGATTAGAATGTATGGCTGGGGTATGGCTGCGCATGTGTAAACACTTCCTTGAAATAATTGTGTCCATCAGAGACAAAACGAAAGGAAATGGAACAAGATGCGAGAATAGATTAGAAAAGAATAAAGAGGAAAACAAGGAAAGGGAAAAGAAGTAAGAGGAAAATCGGGAGTGTAAGAGGGAGGGGGATACATACGTCTTATATTAATACTGCCCACCCTAATCTATCACTATGGATCTTCTGCCCACCCGGTCGAAAATTTCTGGCGCCGCCCCTGGCGCCCACCCAGAGTCGAATAACATGGGTACCTGGGGAAACCTGGGGGGTAAAGGCGGTCAGGGGCGTGGTGCTGATCACATCACCCCCACTCACGACCGGATCAAGAAAGTGGTGGGCGTTACCCCCCCACACCCCCTATACGCCTTCATGGCGTGGTGCTAAGCACAGGGGAACACTTTACTTTTTTTTTTACAAGATGAAAAGATGGACGAGCGATTTGAAGAACGTTGTAGGCGAATAGCTAATGCTGTCATTAAAAATTTAAATAATTAAAAGAAAAGACTAGGCTATGCTACGTTCCACGGATTATTCTCAATGGAACTACTTACGTTTATTCCTCAACGGCGAGCCTGAGACTTATCAGCCTACTATGAAGCCCTCAGGTTGTGGGAAATCAGATAAGGATATGCTTACGTAAACCTTACTAACTCTCGCACACAAAAATATATTTAGAAGTCAGTTAATGTTAATATATTACACTTGAACTCACAATTAAACTTCTTATTACAAACAAAAGTGTATTTAGATCATAATACGTCTTCACTACACAAATTAAAACATTCACATTTCCAAAATCACTTCCATTATTCCAGCAACATCCATAATATCTCTCACCTCACAACCACAATCAAATGTTTTTAGGTTAGTCCATAACCATAACAGACTACCCAATTGAACAAAACAAATTACGTCATAATAGACAATTAACATATTAAACATAAAAAACCCTTAAAATGATACAATAAGTGGGTGCGTATCAACTATGTAAAAATGATCACCTTAAGTGATTTAGCTGAGTTATTAATTAGAAAGACATTTGTTAGTGGCTGGAAGTTGAGAGAAAATAATATCTCGTTTATTGCAAGATTGCAAGGTAATGGCAAATCCATAACCAATTGGAGCAGTGTACGTCATTATTACAACCAATCATGGAAGTACAGCGCCACATTTCAACCAGGAGGCGGAAATTTCAACACTTTTTTTCGCCATCCTCTTCCCCATGGTCTGCATAGTGGATTCACCAAATTTCAGAGTTCTACGATGCCTCAAACAGGCTACGGAAGGCTCTGAGTTGGGTAACTTTAATTCTGGCCACCCGGTATGTAAGACAACAATGACACAATCCAAACGGGAAGGTCTTTTTGAGACGAACACTGACTGTAAGAACAGCTTTTTTTCATCCTGTCAGTAAACTTAGAATATGTATCAACAGAGTTCGTTTTAACGTACGTGTAAAGCGATCACAAATAACTTCACGGCTCAGTGCTCATCATTAATTTTGAATTGTAGGATGCGATCGAGTTCGATTACCAGGTAGAATATAGTACGATGATGGCTGCGATGATAAACAGAGGGGCCTGGCATCTTGACATGCGAGTCCCTCCGAAAGAATGAATGAACTTACTTGCTCGCAGATGGTCATCAATAGGGAAGAATAGCACATCTCATGCATTTATACATTGTTTGTCGTAGGCTTATAGAGTGTAAATGGCATCGTTAGAATTATGATTAAGTCACAGTCAATTGCTCAACTTTTGCCACTTTTATTATTAGTTTTGCGTGTGGTACTTAGAACCAAATATTTCCAAGGGTGCCCCAAGCCTTTTCACATTCAAGTAAGAGCTAAGTAAGATTCTCACAAAGTCCACACCAGACACGCCATTCTCAATTTTTAGATATGCTGTGACAATGTAGTTGATTTTTCTTGTAACTGTTGAACTGTTAAGAGGGTCCCAAAAACCTAGTAGGAAGTGGGACCCAGAGGGCAGCCACCAGCAGCCACCAGCTGGGGGATGTTTTATAAAAGTTTTCTCAACTCGGGGATAGCGCCCCTCCACTTCTATCACTAATGATTAGAGGCAGACATTTTTGGCAAATAAAAAAAGCAACATTTCGGTACAAAAGCTGAGTCGATTTCGGGTTCAAAAGCGGTAAATAAAATAAAATTTCGGTGTTATAGCGGTGAAAAATTGGATGAAAAGTGGTATATAAAAAGACATTTTGGTTTTAAAATTGTGAATATAATTCTAAAATTGATTTTAAAACTACACTTATTACACAAAATTAACATTTCACTTCTAATAGCACATTTATGTACCGTGCGTCCATTTCGATCTGCAGCCGAGAGATCGGGAGAAGCGTGGCGGGCGGCGCTGGCGGAGATGCCGACATTTGCGGCCTGTAATGCTCGCTTATTTTTACGGACATATCCAGACATTTATATAAATATTGCAAAACGAGCACTAACCTGGGTTATAATTCATCATCTGTAATTCATCCAAGTTCTGCAATTATATACACAAAAAAAATACGCTTTAGAAGTGACGATAAGAGTCACAGATAATAAAACATTTTAATCATAGTTTTGACCAGCAACGTCCTGCTTAAGTTTATATCCTTGAAAGAGTTTTGTGTCGATGGGGATCGTTTGGAGGTTTCGAATGTGCAACACTGTATCAAGATTACGCTGCCGACGAAACCATTAAAAGTCAATGGTTTTCGTGAGCTTCCTCGATGAACTCGATGAAATTGGGGCAGCGTTAGAAAGTTATCCAAACAAACCTCTACGCCGTGTTTCACAGGAGATGGGAGTGTCAAAATCATCAGCACATACAGCCACTAAGCTACTAAAATTAAAACCATACTCTTATAACACAGGTTAGTGCTCGTTTTGCAATATTTATATAAATGTCTGCATATGTCCATAAAAATAAGCGGGCATTTCAGGCCGCAAATGTCGGCATCTCCGCCAGCGCCGCCCGCCACGCTTCTCCCGATCTCTCGGCTGCAGATCGAAATGGACGCACGGTAGTTACCAGAGTAGTAAGTTTATTTCTGTGTAAAGGAGTCCATTTTTGCTTCTCCAATATTAACAACAGAATTAATCAATGTTCCGTGAATTGCATAACTCACAGGGTAATTCAGACCTCAGAAGGTGTCGCGTCGGTAAATAAACCCTAAATTTCGTGTTTAAGAGTTAATTTCGCATTTTGCATCATTTCGTGACAAAACATGGTAGCAAAATGCATCTCACACCTTTCAAAAACATGAAAAATTAACACTACAATGTGTTTTTGACATTTCGTTTTTTCGTCAAAAACCAAATATGCATGCCCCTACTAATGATCTATTAAAAACATGAAAATAAGAAAGGCATGTTCAGTTTTATCGTTAAAATTATGATTAATAATATCGAAGTGTACTATCATTATATTTAAACTTCATGTCCTTGTGGCAACTATATTTTGGGGGCCAAGTCCTTCCACTTGGCTTTCATCGAGTGGCCTTGTCATACAAAAGATGATGCACTAAATATTTGGTTGCATGAAGTCTGTCGCCCGACCCTGTGGCCGAGTGGTTAGCACATCGCGCTGCGACGCCAAGGGTCCCGGGTTCGAATCCCGGTCGGGCTTGGTTGTTTGTGAATGTCCATTCATCAATTTCATTATTTCATCACTCATCCCCATCTTCGCAAATTAGCCAAGAGGCACAAAACGCGAAGTAAAATAAACTAAATCAAATCAAATCAAAGCATGAAGTCTGTCACGTACACAAAATGCATTGTTGTTGTTTGAGGTAGAGGATCATAGATGGCAGCATGCAAAAAGAACGACACTTATATTTGATGATGTATAAAGCAGTTTAGAAAGTGGGCCAGAGATGGCAGCACTCAAGAAAACGTATATAATTGTAAAAGGAGAAAAAGGAAAGCGCTGATGTGGTGAAATAATGATTATAGATATTAATACTAATTATAATGGAAGAAATAAATGAACTTAGCACAATAACAGGATATAAATAAGGTGGAAAGGGTAATTAATATTCAGTAATAGCATAAGTGATCATTATATAAAAGTAAAGAAGTCGAATTGTAATTACGATTCTGGTTCTATTACGGTTCCCACGAACTGAGAGTTTTGTGCGGTTTTTGGGTTATTTTCCCAGGTGTAGCGCCATTTCACGGCAGGCACCCAAGCACTTTTGGTAGGCGCATCTATTGCAGCTCCAAGTTAAGGTTAGCTCTGGCCAGGCGGCGATCTTTAACTAACCCCTTTCTCTTTGTTTGTCTGGGAGATCGATTTTCTTAATATTTCCGTCAATTTGGATAAGATCGAAAAAGAAGCATTAGTAATTACAAGAAGAATAAGCCTTAGTAATTGCAAGAAGAAGAAGCCTTATTAATTACAAGAAGAAGATGCCTTATTAATTACAAGAAGAAGAAGCCTTAGCAATAAGAAGAAGCATTAGCAATAAGAAGAAGCCTTAGCGATTACAAGAAGAAGAAGCCTAAAGAAGAAGATTGGCTACAATTAATAAGAAATAAAAATAGAAGAAAAATATTGTATGAAAATATTTCCAAAGTTATCTAATATTTGTACATGATTATTCAAGAATGTATTACGGATTGTACCCTCCATAGTGGGTTAAATCTATTGTTTCTTTCCATATATTCGTAGTGTTAGTCACCCTGATCTGTACCCAGAGGTATCTCATTGTTTCTACCCTGTGCTAAGGTGGCAGATGCTCACGTAAGAGGACGTGGCAAATCCCCTTCTCTTCCAAGAAAGAATCCTGACCGCTCCACTGATGTAAAATGAAATATTTCCAGTATTCTCTCCCAGTTATTTATCAGAGATTCATATCCTGATTTGGTCTCCAGAAGCTACTACACCGATAACAAAAACTAGGAAGGCAGGGTATTTGCGGCAAAAATTAATTTATTGTACACCCAACGGCAAAACAAACAGTAGGCAAATTGTCCATCACAATTTTGATTCCCGATTAGCCTATGTGTGCATAAAATGAACTTTTAAAACAAAACTTAATAATAATAATAATAATAAGGATTTTTATTATCGGCTAATCACATTTGTCGCGAACAAATCATATCGGTTTGGATAAATTTCTAAATATTACTGAACTGAATATGAATGAATGCATATCATGTCTGTTACTTTTTTTTTTTTTATCTAGAAGCAAACAAAACTAAGCACAGACAAAAACTTTCCTTTGCCAAACTCACCAATTTATCTTCACATGGTCAAACTTTCGCTCTGATTGACTGTTCCACAGAATCTAGCAGAGAGAGCCAGTTGCAATTAGAACAAGTCCTCAAAACCAGTCAAGCAGCTAGCCCGGCGACCATGAATTCCACCCAGGTGGCCAGTCGAGCGCCAACTAGGGCATTCTTACTGGAAATCCAGTTCCGTGAGTTTGTTGCTGTTTCTGCGCCATTTTTTTTTTTTTTTTTTGTAGGATACAACATTATTCGTTTGACCGTTTCATATCTTACCTCAATTAAAAAAAAAAATGGGTTTGAAGGATTTTGAGTCTACTTACCTCATCTCATTGGTTCAAATCTCAATTTAAACTGAAGCTTTTTAAACGTGAGAATAATACCAACCATAAAAAAAAACAAGTTATATTAAGTTAACCTGATACAAACCCGCCTGAACGTTTCGCGCACGTGAATATAGCACCCGAAAGAGAATCAAAACCACACCAGATGGTAAGTTGCCTACAGTTACATGTTTCCAAACGTTACATGCACACATATGTAAATAAAATAAATTATACATGAATGATTGCTAATTTAAATATTGCTTACAGATAAATAATCCAATGAAAACAAACAATAGACATTTTTGTTTATAATATCAAATTTCAAGTATTGCTCACAATCGCATAGAAATATACCGCATTGCAGAAATATATATAACATTAAAAAACAGAATAAGTCAGTAAATACATCTGTTTAGATTCTATTAGTCCATGCCCCGACATATGTAAATTCAATCATTTAATTGCATTTATCTCACAGAGATAAACGTCAGTATGATGGAGAAGAAGAAGGAAAGAGAACCTCTGCTCTAATTCCGTTTATTGCATCCTGAAAATTCGGTATTTCCTTCCTGCCTCCTGCATGAGAATGGAGGAATTATGCACTTAATGAAGTTCCCCAGAGATGGCGTTCCTGGATGTTTGGTTTCTCGTTGCAAACGCCACGCTTTTTGTGTGGAGACGCATGCGGGATCAAAGGAAATTAAGTGATTCAAGAGCAGTCAAAGCCCGCTGTGCCAGGTATACAAAATGTGCTTTACTACTTTTCGTTCCTATTTTCGAAATTTTCTTGAACCCTTTTCCCCCGGAAAATATAAAGTACCTGAACTCAATATGGCCTAGTACCCAATATAGAGTATTTGCTGTTTCCAAGTATTTACATGGTTCATTCAACAGATGACACCAGTATGTCATTTAGACTGTCCGAATGACGTGATTGAACCTGCTGGTTGTACCTGTAGTGCACTAACTTGAGGACAGAGAAGCGAAATAGCTTAGTTTAGACTTTAATCTAAAGTACTGTTTATAACAAAGGAAAACAGAACACTGTGTAAGGTGGACTCTATACGGCCTACATAGGAATATATGCTGAAGGACATGAGCAAATGTGACATTTGTTACTCTTATGTTCATGTAGAGTTTGTGGAACTCACTAAGGATGAAAATGGACCTTTCATTTTCTCAGACTGTGATGTGTAATCCATGGTCATCTGGTAACAAATTGTGACATGTCACTCCCTTGTTTATTGGTTTTATAACAATGTTATATTTTTGTGCAAATCTCATTTGTCATTATGCAAATAAAATGTAAGTGTATCAATATACTTATCTACCTATAAAAACAACCTTGTGGTATTTTCTTTACAATTTCTGTTGCATATTTTGATGTGAAAGAACAAAATATATGATTAGGCCATATTGGGTACATATGTACCCAATATGGCTTATACGTAACTATTTAATAAAATATTCCTTACATCCATGTTATTATTTGGAATTGACTCTAATTTTCAATAAACGTCCAGAAATGTTCCCTCTTTTGAACCTTGCAATTAGTTTTACCTTTCTGACTTTGTACACCATTAGAAACAATCTCAAACCTTAAGGAGGCCATATTGGGTACCTTAAATGACGGTTCAATTTCTTCAGCCTTAGATTTGGACACTATGACCATTCTGTCACAGCTGTACAATGGATTGATTGATTAATTTATTGCTTTAAGTCCACTGTATGCACAGAAAGGCTAATCGAGACTGAACCTACAGTTTAAAGTGGAATCCGAGCAAGTGTGCCATGCGCCTCTACTGGGTATCGGGTATCGACCCCGAAATCCCTTGATTAAAATGAGGGGCTGTTGAGAGGTGGTTATATCACTCACCTTAAATACGTCCTTGCCCTTGTCTACCTGTTCAAATACCATCACGATTAGTAGGTAAAAATGTGTGACTTTCCGTTGTAGTAGATATCCAAAATGTTGATAGATATCCAAAATAACATGTTATGTGACTAGCGTAATCCGGTCACGGATATCTCCTAAAACGGCTAGGGGTTCGACGTGCTGACCACACGTCACCCCATTACTAGTTGAAGATCTCCACACCCTAGGTAGGATTGTGGGAGGGAGACTGGCAGCCGGGAGATAGGCCAAGGCCCTCACGGGCTGTAGAGCCCCGAGTTATTATTTATTATGTTATTATGTTAATATTATGTAGTGACGTTTAACTGAACCCGCACGCAAATTTATGCCATTTATGTAATTACACTTTTTTCAAATCGCGATAACACCAAAAACGTTAATTGATGCCCTAAATTGCTTACAATTACACGCTAAAAACATTTTCGTGCACATAATGTCGCGAAAAATTGTAAATAGTAATTTAGTTAGTTTGTAATTATTTCTCGTAAATTTAACCACACTTTGCATATAATCTATAATACACAATGCGAGTTCAATGTTTTTGTGTTTTTTTTTTATCAAAAATTGGACCCAAGCAATAAATACCGAAATCAAGTTTTAAAGACGCGCGGTCTTGAGTAGAAAATAGTATTTGAGCACTACAAGACATAATAGAAAAGGGTGCAAGTGAAAATAACAGCAAATTGTACACTAATAGTAAATAGAACACAATGTGCAGTCGGACGCATTTTGTTGCTAACGTATCGTGATACAGATCGAACGAGTTGTCTACCCGCAAGGCACGAGCATTTTTTGTGCGTGGGTGAGGAACGCGGCCTCTCCTAGTTCACCCTTTCGCCCACGGATGGCGGTAGTGTACAAGAAAAGCTCCCGCCAGCGAGCAGACGACATGTCGTTGTGTTGATCCCAAACAAAAACTGGAACCAGTGGTTGCTGACCATTTACAGGTGGTGTGTGTGTTTCCTTTTGATTCTGTAGGAGACTCTCAGGTGTGATTCGAATGCAGACGACCAGCTGATCTTCCAATGCGTGAGTACTTGCACCCTTTGCTTTCGCTTTCGTTCGTGGCGTCTGTCCCTCAGGCCATCTGTATCCCGTGTTAGCGTGTCTGGCGTGGGTGTAAGGCTTTGTGTAGCACGAAAGAATCGTTTACGAATGCAACAAGGCGTAAAAAAAAGTGTTGAGGGCATTTGGAGCTTGTGAGAAACTCGCTCTGAGCTCATTGTTTAATTCGCTAATTGTCACCGTCCTGGTGAAGGAAGCGTGTGAGAATTGTTTCAGATTACTAGAATGATTTAACCGCCTTTGCCTCATATTGTATAGTTGGGTATTGCGTTTTCATTATTGTGTGTCTCGTTTCTGACAGGTAGCCATGAGTACAATTGATAAGTAGATCAAAATAATGAAGGCGCATTTCATTGGAACGTGTATGTCCAATCCGGGGCTCGAACACAGAACCTGATAGATTTGTACGTTGCAACGTCCCCTAGTTCAATATGCGTGCAAACTGCAGGTCCCGAATCATTTTACAAATGTTTTCAACCTCCAGTGTGTTGTAAGAAGAGGTACAGTTCTGGCATACAAGGCTGTGATGTCTATGGCATGTATGCCACACTTATCCCAGTCCACGCAGAAACAAGAAATTTCAAGAAATAAAATTTTATGGAAGGAAGGTTCACCACATAAAGGTTTTTGTGTTCAGTATCTAACTTGTCAATTACTCTGTACATCTAGTACCTTTGTAGTTAGACCTTAGCCAAGTTGCTGTGACGTTGTCGCATATTTTCAATGCGTACGTGAGGTCAGGTTGAAATGGTGACGTACAAAAGTACAGTCGGCGGCATATACACATTGTCCACCCCATGCTCATTCACCCTCCTCAGTATTTCATTCAAGAATTGAAACAAATGTATGAATAAGCAGATAACAAACACCCTCTGCTCGACCATAAATTCGATTCCATTCCTTCAAAACAAAGAATGTGAATGAAAAATGTACTCTCCAACTTAAAACCCGACGACGAGGATGTAATCCTAGAAGTGTAGCGAGCTTGTGAATGTAATGAAATACAGTTTGCGTTAATCGAAAAAAGTTCATTTTAAATATGTTGTAGTGTGCTCTTCGGAATCGCTCACTCGTGTGTATTCTCTGTTGCTGTTCATGTGTTTATGTAAGATTGATAATGATTAAATAAGAAAACCCAGAAAAAGCATCCAATCATTCGAACACTTGCATCTGCAGCACGGTTCGATAGATAGATTTATTTCGACCATGTATCACTTGTTTGCATTTACATGCTGTGATATCAGACATGCCAATTTGTGTTTACAATATCATAAACATTGCAATATAATAATACAATGAAATACAATATATGGATACAATGAAATTAGTAAAATATAGTGGAGTATATTATATTGTCATGAAATACTGCAATGGAAATGTTACCAATTTGTGTTTGCAATGCCATGAATATTACAATTCAATATCATTATGTTAACACCGCACCGAGCAATGGATCCCGGACTGTATTTTCCATTCAACCCCAGAGGTTGATGATTATTTGGCGCAATTCTACTTCAAGTTGTGGTTTATTCAAGCTTAGAAAGGTTTTGCAGTGCAACCGTTGTGAACATGTCTGATAGAATATGTCAAGCTATAAACCAAACAGTACGCTAACTGAACTTCAGCCAACAAACGCACGTGCATTTTACTGGAATGTAAACCGATGAAATATTATCCAAACTGCGTGTCAAAACATTTTGGCTACGTCACCCCATGTTGCGTTGCGGTATTTTACAGACCTGCAAGGATGAAAGAAAGGAAACGGCAAACGTGCTTGTTTCAACAAAAAGTTGCCCGAAAGGAAGCTTCATGACCAGCGAGTCAGTCGGCTGATCAAAAAGGGTACGTTGAACAACTTGCACAGTCCTTTTTTTGTTTTGTTGCTTTTAATTTTTGTTCTTGCGCAACACAACGAATTGTATTAGAATGTTATAAAGAAAGCCGACCTCCGTGGCGGAGAGCGCTACGACGTCAGAGGCCCCGGGTTCGAATCCCGGTATGCTTTGAGTGTCCATCGGGGCCGTTGACCCACTGTACCCCCTCGAGAATTACGTCGATTTTTCTTTTAATCGACAGATTTCAAAGTTTTGCGTAATATAAAAGTGATTCCAGCGTTAGGAAAGCACAAATAACAGATATTTGATCGCAAAGTATGACCAGCGTAAGCACAAGAAACTCCTATCACTCATTTTTCCCGTAAAAAATTTCCAAACAGCAGTAAAACTAACACTCCTGGCGTAACAAAAAAAAGTGAAATCACTATCGGTACCAAATATGGCCCTCCTAACCTTACATCATTTCCAATAAGAACGAGAAAATATAATTTTTGAAAGTACTAAGAAAACAACGTGAAATCACTATTGTGACCAAACCTGGCCCTCCTAACCTAACAACTATTTCCAATGCGAACAAAATATATAATTTTAAAAACTACTAACCTTAAAACAATGCACTTTCTGCTACGTGGTTGCAGGGGCGAAATGTGTCAATTGGCGACGACGAATCACACATTTTCATTGATAGCACTTAACAGACTACAAACGCACGCCCACCTTCAAAACAAATTCCGTGATTCAAACCATGTCACATGACGGTCTAACTTATTGCACTACACATTAGCAACCTAGTGTTCTGACGTCACGGGGCCTACGTTGTTAGGTTAGGCTAGCTAGGTTTAGTACTCTTAGCCTGAATAATAATTTGTCATTGTATTTATGCTAATGCTACCTAACCTAACAGTCCTAATACCAGGATTGCCAACCTTCAATATCCGATATTTTCAACACGGCTCCAGTTACAAAACACAAACAACGTAACAACATGTTCCTCCATATCACATGCAGATGGCAACGATGAAAATGACGTCATAAATAATCCCATCAAAAAACTCTCATTACTCCACTATAATACATCTCCTAAAGCTAAAAACAACATAAATCGTTCGTATAGAACATAATCTTCATGAATGACACGAGAATCATGACCTTATCGCCGGGGTACAGAGGGTCGACGGTACCTGTCCATCAATTTCATATCACTCATCCTCATCTAAGCGATTAACCAAAAGTGGCGGAAAAGCGAAGTGAAAGAAACCAAACAAATAATAATAAATTATATAAATTAACTATGAAGCTATCGAAAACCGAACTCGAATGAAACGAAATGACTTACTTTTTTAAAACACTGATATTAATTTTATTAATTGTGTTTTTTACACTTAAAAAAAATTGAGGGCACACCTCTGGCATCGCCGTGTGTATAGTGCAACACACATATCTTTGCCGTTGCGCACATACCTTTCGTTTCGTCTCCTCCTCTCTTAGCATCACGTGTTCTACGCTGCACGCCAACCTTCGCGATTGTTGCCATATTGTCATTCCATTCGTGGACACACTCGCGCAAACATCATTGAAAACAATTGAATAGCGCTCCAGCTTGCAGTTCACACCGTTCGGCAGGGACGGTAATGTGGCAATATAGCATGACGGAGTGGTTGCTTCTTTTATGCAGTGCATGTTCATTGGCTAGCTAGTAACTAGTGTTGCCAACTGTAATAATGAAGCACTATTATTTTATACTAAGTATTTGACCGGTGTGACGTTGTGTGTGTGTTTGTTAATGAACGTTAAATTCCATAATGCATCCAGTTCTGTCAAAGTTGAAATCAAAAACCTTGCATAGCCAAGCTCGGGAAATTCACAAATTGTTCATATTTCATAATTTTGGAATTGTTCAAAATAAATAAATTATGTGGCTCCATGAGCATTCTCCTGCATATGGCGATAGCCAATAGCAGCGCGCTGCAGCGGTGCCATGTCGAAATCTCTCACGGAAAAGAGACAGCGTGGTTGAGCGAAACGCCTTGTCACGGAACTAGGCAACGCCGCACGTCTGTAATTCGCTGGTGCTGTTCGGCCGTTCAAGGCCATATGCAGGAGATTTGACGCGCGTACTTGTTATTGTTCTGGAAGCCGGCATCGTTTGTAAACGTACAACAAACGCAACCGACTGTCGCCGATCACAGAGAGGCAATAATACTGCTTGAGGAGGAGTGTTGTGGTCCAATTGTCGCGGTTTAACACGTTCGCATGTTATTAGTTCTCAAAGCAGTGGTAGTGTCGATCGTGTGTTGCAGTTCCGTACCAGTGTAGACGGGTTTTGGGAGTGAACAGTTAGAACGCCACCAGTGCATTAATGCAATGGAAAATAATAAAGTGTTTATTTTGTTTGAAATCACTCAAATAAGGAATCACTATGAAGAAGTCTTCTTTGCAGCATTTTTGGTAATTTTACGTATGTGTTAGTCCATATTTTGCGAATTTTTAGCAAAGCTACATGCAAAGCCACTTGTTAGTACATATAATCCTAGTCCTGGTATAATGCATGACGTTTAGAACTCAACGTTAGATAGACCTGAATTCTCTAATTTTCTTGTTGTACGTAACAGCTGTGCATTGCAGCGATTTTTCTATCTGCTCCATTAGCAAAACTGCTTCTTGAGTTGTGCCGCGCATCGCACGGCAGAAATATATGTGTTGGGCTTCTACGCCTTTGACTAGATTCTGTATAAAGTGATGGTTGACGAAACCTTCCTCGGTGGAAGTTTTTATTCTGTGCTGTTCATTAGGGGTTTGGTGCGCAACACACCCAGCTGCTAACAGTCACTAAAATTAGTTGCTAAGAGCTCTAACACTGGCTCTCCTAACCTAACAATTCCTAACCTACAATTCCGCCTAATTCTAATAATGCATATGTAATTAGGAGGGTCAAGTATAGCGCTCTAATCAGTTAGTTTTAGTTACTGTTATCAGCTGGATGTGCTCACCACAAGACCTGCTTAGTAACGTTATTTTCAAACAACGTTCTTCAAAGATTTCCGCAAGAGAGAAATGGTATCATTTTCTTGTAATTTATTCTTACACTGTTTCCGGTTAGGTGACAAACTTTTTTTTTATATAAAAAAAAAAAGCGTAAGTGTCCATGGACACACTACTTAATTTTATCTTCCGAAGATTTTGGAAAACGATGCGATATGTATTTTACCTTGCGACAATTTGACAAGTAACAAGGTGCCTTTTAAAGGGAAAAAAATTCGTCAACTTCCTAAGGATTTCCCAGTTACCAAAAAAAAGACAGTGTGTTCTAAAAGCAACCAAAGCTTCTTTCCTAGTGCTAGACATAGCTTTTAGCTGAACATTTTAAGTGATTCGTAAACCGTGAGTGAATTCATTCTAGGAAACAAAATAAAGTGTCATTAGAATTCTATGTTACAGTTTACACCCTACTTTGCATCCTGCACCATGGCACATTTCAAGAATTGCGTCATTGTTATTTTTGTATTATGCAGTTTCTCTATTTATGTTAACCTCAAGGTCGTGATTTGACATGGCACCGCACATAAACAATAAAGCTGTGCCCTTTATCAAAATGCGTCCAAGGAGTATTTTACGAGATTCGCAATATATTGCTATTTAATTTTAACTGCCTTCCGGCTGTGAATTAGTTTTCTTTCTAAAAGTCATTACGCTATTACAAAAAAGAAGGTCTCACTGTGGCTTGAAGCTTAAATTTGTTACAATTTAGTTTGAGGGGCTTTCCGGATTAATCCCTCCCAAATTATCCTCTGATGAAAAGACAATGAGAGTTCAAAAATAACCGTATATTTGTGTAAAACTAGTATTGAATGTGTGAAATTTTTTTATCATATTTCATTACAGTCAGGGTCGTTAAAGGTCCAAGAATTTTAAATAAACTCAGTTCCGGTCCAGAAGAGAAAAATCAGCAATCGTAAATTGGTTCTATTTAAATACGGTCAAAGTTCCGTATTGGAGTGAAACAATACGCAACTTGGACCGAATTTAAATTGTGCGAGAGAAAAGGTTCCAGTCCTGTTGCGGAACTATAGAACCCATTAGAATTTACGGGTTCCTTTAACAACCCTTAGTACTGTCTCTCTCGTTCCCCTCACTCGGCCCATTTCGATGATCAAGACTCAACGACCGAAGTTCTAGATTTCAATGGCATCATGATCTGTCTTAATCCTGAAGGTACGTTCTCCTAGAACTGTGGCTGCCGAATGTCTTAACACATCTCCAATTGTTTCAACAATCGCAAGGGTTTGCCAGCGAGAATGGGCGACTGGCCGTTGCGTTCGGCGAGAAAGACAGCGCACGCGGCAGCAGTTGCCTGCGTCAGACAATTCTAGGAAAACGTACCTTGAGGGTTTTTTCAAACTTCCATCTAGGTAATAGTCACTTGGACATTGAACGAATTTGGATTTATTTTTGCTCCGTTGTTCCAGACGAATGCTGGAGTGATACCTTTAATGAAAGTCTTGGGCGTTTCTCCTAGTCTTTTGTCCTTTTACTGTCATCGTTCTGCCTCCCTCCAGCCTCTTGCAAAATGTGCCAAGTGACGGAGAATTCAATCGTTCGATCAAAGAAGCTACAATAACTTGAGGTTTACAATGCCATGCACCGGGTAGCAAGCAAGATTGCTGGATTATTTTGTTGAATGGGAGTCATTTAGCCAGGTGTGCCTGCTTTCCTTGTATATTTCAAATATACATTATGTTGGTAGCAGCTAATGGCTGCAGGCTCATGGGACACAACCAGCTACGAGGTCAGAAAATTTGACAGAGTGGCTGAATGTATGTACGAAATGAAAAATTAGGATGGGCGGATGCACACTGTCCGCTTTTACCAGTTTCTTCTGCCTTTTTCTTCCAGTAAACACATGTATGTGTTGAATATCCCGAATAATAAAATATCATGACGAAAGTTCGTTCCCAATTCATTTGTTTCTGCGTGTTTTTTTCAAAAAGTGCTACCCGGAAGCACTTGGCTGCGTTTCAGCTCTAGACACGTGTTCTGAGGTGTTTTCATTTCGTTCTCGGTTTTGTCTGAAATCTCGAAATACATATTACACACGTGCGGGTATGTATACAGTGTCTCACCGTCTTGTTTTTACTCTTCTAGCACTTGGAAATCTTAATTTTAACCTGAATATATGCAACCACGGAGCACAGTATCATAATTACCATCATAATTACCACGTGCGTTCTCGGTGTCGCCTCCAAGGATCTGATCTCGTTCTCGTCTATATTTTTTAAATGGCTGTATCGATTTCGGTCTCGTTTCAATAGTGACCGGAGATTTTGTTTCCGAAAGCAACGCATACATAAGCATCTCCGTGCTTTATGAAATGGTCGTTGAAAGAAATGAAAGCAAAATCCATACCTAATATTAGACTAATTGTCTGGGGTCACCATGTACAAGTCAAAGATCAATCGTTTAAAGGTTAGACCCCTCCATCATACGAGCCATTCACGATCAACAATTTTCTGGCGTGTTTGACCAGACGACATGCAAGAACGTAACTTCATTCCAGACACTGATCTGCCCGATAACAGCACAGAAACTGGAATAAACACCCTCACGAAATGTTACGAAGGTTCCGTAACCCTAATTCTGGATCGCTGTTGCCGACCTCCGCAGCGGAGTGGTGAGCGTAACATTCTACGAAGCCAGAGGTCACAAGTTTGAACCCTGGTTAAGGCATGGATGTATCGTGTGTCTCAAATCAACAATTTCCTCAGTTCATTCTCATCGTTGCAATTAACCTATGAGGCCTCCCCGATGGCAGCGTCGTCGCCTCGTAATCAAGAGGTCCCGAGTTCGATACCCGGTGGGGGCACATAGTGGTTCAGATTCCACTTTAAACTGTAGGTCCAGTCCCAATTAGCCTTTGTGTGCATAAAGTGGACTTAAAACACCAACTCAATCAAAGCAATTAAGCTAAGAGGTAGAAAGGCGATGTAAAATAAAATTCGAAGAATCGAACCCAGGTCTCCCGCGTGGCAGTCAGACGCTCTTATCAACCGGACGACCGCGGTTCTAATAGATGATGATTACGTTGATGAAAGCAGACCTTTGTTATATCAGTCTTTTGTACACTTTTCGTTAATGTTGAATCATTTCCAAAAATGTGTTTCCAAAAGAGGACGAACTCTGGTGGCAAATAACCGTAGTCAATCACCTCACACCCTGAATGTTTTTAATAAAATTAATTCAATTCAACACGAAACTGGAATCCAGGTTTCATTATGGATATGGGATAACAGTGCAATGAACAGTCGTAAATAAAACTAAAAATAGAATTGGATAAATTGCCTAATGTGATGAGTAAGGCTCGGAAGTTGAAGACCTATAAATTGCCAAAAAAAAAACCTATGAAAAGACCTAAAAATATCAAAAAAGGACCTTTAAATGTGATCCAAATTAATTAATAACTTCAGTTTTAATTACATATTTAATGAACAAAAAAATACACTTGTACCGTACCTGCTTCAGTCGTCCAAAAATGTTTTTCTCTCGTTTCAGGGATGGTTCAAATATATTTATTTATTTCTTTTTTTAAATTTCTTTACTACAGAAAGGATGTTTAAGAGGTGTTGAACTGATGATGATTATAATTTAGAATGAGCAGTAAAAACGTAGTCGAAAGAAGGTGAAATTGCAAAAACAAAAGCCGTTAAGACCTAAAAATAGGCTAAAAAAGGACCAATATGCCAAAAAAACGAAGTGTAAGGCAAAAAGGACAAGTAAAACCCACCTTTTTCTGGCCTACAATGGCCCAAAATGAACATATATGTTGGGCCTTGTCTTCGAACACTAGGAAAAAAAAATGATATTTCCTCAACTTCCTCTGCTCCGGCTACGGGACGCCCGCAGGTTCGAGTCTCATGGGGGGAGCTTAGCAACTTTTTCCTGAGATTTCGGCTTGTGTATGGGACCAGTGGCCACCCACCATCGTGAGGAAATTGGGTAGCTACGAGCGAGTAGCGTAACCCGGTCATGGAAACTTACATCAACGACTGGGGATTAGTTAGTCATGCTGACCACACGTCACCCCATAATTGGTTTGATGATCTCCTCGGCAGGTGGGAGTGAGACCGGCAGTCGGTAGGTAGAACCTGGCCCTCACAGGTTATTTATAATAATATTTTTTATTAGATTTTAGTGCACTATCCAACAAAAACCGGGACGGAAAATGTCCATCCCCTCTTTCAACCGCGCAAGTCTTCGCCTGTGATAATTACTTTACCTGTTCCCCAAGGGAGCTTCTACTTACACCACTGATTCACCTCAGTAGTGGTCTATTATTTAGATTATTACATATTATTTAGAAACGGTTAGATGTTGCAAAGCACATACTTCTGCCTCAAGTTCGCCGTTGAAAGCTAAAGTTGCCAGGAAATTGTGTTAGAACTGCGTCCTGTTGGTATTATGGAGGCAGGCAGGTGTTGCACATCTGTGGCTTCGTGTTGCATCGAATGTCTCTCGTGGTAATGAAGATGGACACGGGACAGGCTTCAACACTTAACCGTGCCCACGAGTGGAAGAGGGCGTGTCGGTGTACAGAGAATGAATAGAAATGCGGAGTCGAGGTTTCGCAGCTTGTCATGTAGCATTCAAAGGAGTGATTGTCCTTCCGTTCGCATTTATTCCCGCCAAATGAGTTTATTGTCAACGTGCGGACAATATACAGTTTGGAACAATTACGGCCTCTCCATTGGCTTAGTGGTAACGTTGTCGCTTGTTCGATACCCGGCGTAGTTCCACTTTAAACTGTATGTGCAATCCAACTAGTCTGTGCATAAAGTGACGTGAAAGATAAATTCGGGTACCGCATTTTGCTTCAGGATTAAATTAAGTTGCATGGCAAGTACTAGTGTTTGCGAATAAATTATGATAACTTGAAATACATTGAAGAATAAGCAGACTCCAAGACCGAGCGCGTTAATTGGTCAACTTTCGATCTCTCCACCAAAGTTCCTGGGTTTGAACCCTGAGCGTGGGTGTTCTTTGTGTACCTTGATCTTTTTCATCGAATCATCACGCATTCTCATCGTCGCAATTAGCCAAAAGTGGCAGGACAGCGAAATTATATAAAAAAAATATGGACAGATAATAGTAATTTGTTTTTCATTATTTTAGTCCCTCTTCTTCCACTGTTGTTTAATCGCGAAGATCAAGATGATATTTGAAGTTAACATGAGTTGAGCACCGAACTTCATCATGTCTGGCCCAGCACAATGATTGGTCGATTTCACATCCACGCAACCAAAAGTTTCTGATTCGAGTTCCGTCCAGGCCAGGATGATCTTTTCGAATGTCCCTTCATCAATTTCACCTAATCATTATTCATCTGTCCTACGCCGTGGTTTACCAAAAGTTACAGATGAGCGATACCGATCTCCGTGGCACAGCGCCAGAGGTCCAGGGTTAGAATCTAGGCCTGGGAATGGGCCTTCTTTGTGAATGCCCCTCCATCAATTTTATCATGGATTAGCTAAAAGTAGAAGAAATGCGAAGTAGAATGCATCTAAAAATAAATACAGATGAGCGACGCATATATATATACATACATACATAGGCGCCGACTCCATTGGGCTTGGGGGGCTCGAGCCCCCCCCCCCCAATGTTATCGATGTGGGGGCAGAGCCCCCCAAATAATTTTGCTTAAGAGAATCTAATGTATTATTTTGCTTCTCTTGTAAAGTTTACTCTGAATTGTGCCACATGAACTTAACTTTAAATACACATTTGAAATGTTCTAGACCATCAACTTTGGGGGGGGGGGCTATGACCAGAGACAGCAAAACAAATGACTTATTACTATATACTAAGTATATAATTATGAGTATTGTTAACATTTTTACTAAAAGAGTTTCAAAAGACGATGTGCATGAACTAGGGGAGTGGATGGGACGTTCGGGCTACAAATGGCTCTCACGAACAAGAAGATCGTTGATATATTAGGGAGATCTGTTTTGCACCCCGTGGTAGCAGATAAAAGTCGGGAATATTTTGCTATTATGGTTGACGAAACTTGTGACATATCCATCCGTGAACGATTGACATTTTGCTTTCAAACTGTAAATTAAATTTTTAATATTTTTTAGGAATTCATGGGTTTTTACGAGATTCCGAACACTGAGGCCAAAACTTAAAAAAGGGAGGGAGTGAGTCATTCATTAATTTATTTCAGTGATCAGAGCCCCCCAATAATTTTTAACAATTTGGCGCCCTTATATATGCTATATATACTATACTATATATACTTGGCCATTATGGTTACATATCTTACGCTTAAGCAGTCCTCCTCCTCCTAGATGGCGCAGAGGTGTCGAACGCTGTCGCCTTATAACCCAAGGGTCCTGGGTACGATCCCTGGTGGACGCCCACATGGGTGTCCGCAGACTTTCCACTGTGGCAATCAAAGCATTTTCCTCCCAAAACACTGCTTCAGATGAAGTTGCCTTATTTTACAACGATTAGTACCAGTCTTACCTGCGAATTACCATCCATTTATATAAAGTAACACAAGTGCATTGCTCTGTGATTCGGATCCCACTTAAAACTGTAAGTCCAGTCTCGATTAGCCTTTGTCTGCGCACAATGGACCTTCATTCGAGGTAGTATTATGTCAGTGTAACGTTACGGCTGAGCAGATGAAGTCGTGCGATAAACGAAGTTTAGAAGAAAAAAAGAGAACCAACGTGCGTGAAGTCGAATATGTGGTCTTCTATAAATGATCAGGTTCTGTTGCAGTGCAATTGAGGCCAGGTCTCGGATGGGGCAAGAATTTTAAGAAGTCTGGCAAGAAAGTCGTTCTTTGGTTGCGTCTGACGGGAAAGTGCCCAGGGGGGTCAAGGCCAGCAAGTACGTGTAGTCCCCAGATATCGTTCACGCTGCACCAAAGCACCAGCCAGGGCGTTTCCCCCGAACGTGCCCCGCTCCTTGACATCCGAAGGGGACCATAATTTTTGTCCAGCAACCTGCTCTCCCCCCCCCCTCCCACCTTCCGCTCCTGCAGTGAGATGCTTATCGTTCATTCTTCCCTTCCTTCCAAACAAAATCTTATTTCTTTATTGCACTGTATATCACAGAGCATCCTCAGTGTGGGATGCTTATCATGCTTACGCCTAGGACACTGATTTTTGGGTACTGAAATATGGGGAAATGTTTTATTTATATTAGTTTGCGTCACTTCTCTTCCACTTTGGTCAATCGTAACGATAAGGCTGGATGGTCATTTAGAAGCCTTTGAGGAAGGAACAGTGGCGTTTCCAGGATTTTCTAAAGGGAGGGGTTTCGTATACCTTTTTTAGTAGTCACTCACCCCTCATTTTTGTTTTTGCCTTGTCATTGGTTGAATTTTTTTTCGTGGGCTCGGCTCCAAGTGATAACTTTCGCTTGTGACTTCCATCTGCAAAAGCTACATAAGAGAAATTTCAGACCGAAGCGACACATGCTGCTTGGAAATGAGTCTATCAGCAGCGTTTCCCACCGTAGCGATATGACAGACAGCACAAGCCTACGTTGGATTTGTGAGATCCTCAAGCGACACGCGTCACTTGGGAAACGAACCTTCAGAAGTGAATGCAACCTCTCGTACCGGAGTGGCAAGACAAACTGAAGATGTGTGTCGCTCGGGCCGGGCCGTTTTCTCAATAGGGTGCATCGTGAGTAAGTGAGTGAGTTTGTGTTGTCAGTCCCCTTCATGCACAGTAAGGCTATTCGGGACTGAGCCTACAATTTAATGTGAGATCTGAACCACTATGTGCCTCCACCGGGCATCGAACCCATGATCCCTTGATTACAAGGTGACAACGTTATCACTACGCTATTGGGGAGACCCTCAATAGTGTGCATCGCGTCGCCTCAGTCCGTTGGTAGCGCATGCTTTTCTGCAGACAGGATGGGACCGTGTCGGTTGTCACTTCGGTGTCAAACCGCCATGTCAAGTGTCACTTGCCGCGTGTTGCTTTGATCTGAAAGCACCATTCCACCTCTACCAGCAGACACGGGTGGCGAAATCCAGGTAGCAACCTCACGAGGTACTTCACTCACTGTAATCCTGAGCACGCGGATTACTTTTAATCGTAAATTTTTAAACTTTGAAAGAAATCAGTGAACGTGTTTGAAGACTGAGATTTTTAAAATAAAACATTAAGAGAAAAACTTGAAATTTGCCTAACAAATTTTTGGGAAACATCTGCGCAGTTGAAGCGCTGGAGACAGATTGCTACTTGAGGATGCGGTTTTTTCCAGTGACGCACTAATGGTTGGGTTAGGAAGGTGAACAGAAGTGACAAGGTCCGTTAATTTATTTGGGATTCGATCTCGTGAAAACTGAGAAGGTCTTAACTGCATCGAATTACGACAATTGCATAAAATATAATCAATTAGCCTGATAAAATTATGAGCGGAAGTGGAAAATCGAGAGAAATTTGGATTGTAGTATCTTACGTACGTCCAGTAGTTCATGCAGATTTTTCGAACTCGAGGATGTATTACTTTTTTTTAGGGAGCGTCCTATTTTTTGTACTTCCTATGAGCTTGTTTAAAGTCCACTTTTGTGCTCAGGCTGATCGGTACTGGACTTAGTGGTGATACGAACCACTGTGCTTCAATCGAACATCAAACCTGAGATCCCTTAATTACAAGGCAACAGCGCCAACGACGAGGTTCCATTGTTTTTCTTGTAAAATTTGGGGAAGGCGGTGTAATATTGACTTCCCGTTATGAGCTTAAGAAATGGCCACATTAAGAATTGATCGTTTCAAATTAATTTTCACGTTAATTACAAGACATGCATTGCATGCATGGATAAACCAATAAAGAGCACTCGAAAGTCCTCTAATCAATGGTAATGCATCCATTCGTATTCGAATGAAGACTTGCATAATTCATGCAACACGAAGACACTCTCTGTCGGCTCCTGCAACAGTATCGAACGCACCAAAACAGCATTTGGTTCCCTCCCGTAGACGCCGTCCACGCGTGGTACGCCTTGTCTCGAGCGTATGTATATGTTATAAACCTTGGATGTCACGTGACCGAGAATCAGGCCAGGAGGGCGCTGGGTGTGCCAGACTTAGTGGCGCTGTCCAGATTGCGATGCGGTCGTGCTGCTTGGGACAAAGAATCGATTGCATTTTTTATTTTTATCTCTCCACTTTTTTGCGGAGAACAGTACTCGGGTACGCATCTTTGTTTCGTCGGTTTCTCAAATTTTCTTTGGTGCCAGGCCCGCATTGTAAGGGTGTAGGGACAGCCACGCCCTCCTCCACCCATCTTCAAGGGGCCTCCACGGGCAAGAAAAATGAAGAAGAAATACGAGAAAAATCAAAACTAACCATCTGTCAATTTAGCGTTCAATAATTTTGAGATATTTCATATGTATTTTTGTTTACAGCCATCTGACCAGGGCCTCCCCAATGGCGCAGTGGTGGTAGCGTCCTCGCCTTGTAATGAAGGGATTCCGGGTTCGATATCAGGCGGAGGCACATAGTGGTTAAGATCCCACTTTAAACTGTAGGTCCAGTCCCAATTAACCTTTCTGTGCATAAAGTGGACTTAAAACACCAAATGAATCAATCAACCATCTGACCAAAATATTTCAGATAGTCAATGATTTTTTTCCTAATTTCAATTATCGTTGTAGCCATGTCAGTAATAGGCGGTGGAAAGGGGGGGGGGGGGTGAGATGTTCTTAGTTCCAAGTGCACCAACTCTTCTACGTACAATACCGGGTGTCTCATAAATAATTGAGGGGTTAGAAAAATTTATTGCAAGTAAAATATTGAACTTACGAACGAGGAATTCAGTTTTCTTTTTTCTTTTTTTTACACCTACAAATGTTCAATGTGTGCACCACGGGTGACATGGCACACTTCGACACAATAGTCTAGTTCTTGCCACACTCGCATCAACATACGCCTGTCGATAGTGTCTGTCGCTGCGATGATACGCTCCCTTAGGGCTGCGATATCATGCGGTATCGCGGGGAATGTGAATGGCCTCATGTGAAGAGTTCCCTTTAATTGCAGACATGGATTCAGTGTTCCTCAATATGATTGATTGAGTTGGTGTTTTAAGTCCACTTTATGCACAGTAAGGCTAATCGGGACTGTGCCTTCAGTTTAAAGTGGGATCCGAACCACTATGTGCCTTCATCGGGAATCGAACCCGGGACCTCTTGATTGCAAGGCGACGACGATACCGCTTCTAAATATGAAATCCAGATATATATATATATATATATATATATATATATATATATATATATATATATATTGTTTTGTAATTCCTTCTTCTCAGTCAATTACTTATACAATTTTGTTGCTCCTTTCCATATCGTAGGACGTCCCTCAGTTTCTGTTTGATATTCAATGTTCAGTTGCATTATGTCGTGTTGGTAACCTAGCGCTTTGTGTTCGGGTGACAATCTTGCCATCGACGGTCGCAGGTTCTAGTCCTGGCGTTAGCATGGGTATTTTTATGGGAGGGGGGTGTTCATTAGTTTTATCTTATAATTCATTCTCACCGTCACGATTAGCTTAAGAGGTGGAAAAGCGACGTTCTGTAAGAAAAATTAAACAAATACGACACAGTACCATTGTAGAAAGAATAATAAATATGACAGCACGAGAGAAAGACAGTTTTTGTAACCACCAAAACGATTAATAGAAATGTATGTGTTCACTCGAGGCCATTCAGTAGATTTTTGTTTCATAGGCAGTACAACTACACCAAAAAGAAAATAGAGAAACTCTCTGACTATTCTGGAATTTTCAACCGTAACCAAGGGAAATTGTTGTGGGTGATGCAATCAGCTGCTTACCGTTGCCAAAATGTGCATCATTTTCTGGGTTGTGTCATGCATGTTGGCATTGTCATCACCTTTAGTCAGTGTCGAGTGTTTGAATCATCATAACGGTGAAATCATCGAAAATAGAAATGTAAATTTTACGTTGTTAAATTTTTTGACAACGAAGCAAGGGAAGGGAATATGATAACGGGGGTACTCTGGAACCAAGACTACTAGAGTAGAAGGCTGGGGCCATACCTGATCACGTGGTCCTTGACGTCAGGCGTGACGTCATGCGCGGACAGATCACTCTACGCTCCGGTTTCGCATCCGAATCAAAGCAGTAATTATGAACAAAAAAGAGCCGTAATTATGCCCAGAAGCTAATTGGGAGTGAATACACAGACTTACTTAGGATCCGACATAACGTATGTCCTTACAGTTGGATTACACAGCCATTTACGCACACATTTTATCGGTAGTTTATAAGTCGTCACATTCCTCTGTGAAACATTAGTTTCATGTAAAATTGCGGTTAATACACCTAGTAATGCATTTTGTTAGGGCAGAAAGAAAAATATATATGTTGAATGCGTAAAATAATTTTGTTAAATAAAGAAAGGCAGAAAGCCAAAATTATGGATAAGTTGAATATGTAAAAGAAAACAATCTCGTCTATTGCTCTCTTTTAGGAGTGAGAGAGGAGCTGTTTTCACTTAACTTCTTCAAATTTGGTAACTTTGCTTCGACTATTGGTATTTATTTCTTAATTAAATTTCCTTATTCAGATTACAATTCTGAGTCTTATGAATCTTTGAACTACACAGGGAGGAATGTGAGGAAGTTCCGTGTGTATTATGTAACACACACTTTAAAAAACTTTTCACTGAACGAAAACTTGAGACATGTACTGAAGAAAGTCGAGGGTCACTTTATATACTTATACGTATATATAATCAGTGGAATGTCGAACAGGGGTGCCTACAGGCGGGTATGTGAAAGCTGGTTGAGTCCACTTAACTTTGGGGGGGGGGGATTGTGATGACAATTTGACTGAATAAATAATAGAACAATGGAGGACGGAAGTTGAACTACGTTGTCATTTAAGCATCACTCGTATATAAATAGCAAGTTGTGTATTTTGAAGTGTATGGTAGCCTGATGTTGTGTAATGAGACTACTGGTATTGCAATCCACTAACAAGTCTCGTTAGATGCGATGTGTTCAGTTATATATTGTCGCCCGCTGTTTTTATTTTTTTCATCGGAGATCACGACACGTCGCAACACCTCACTGAAGGCATTGTGAACTGCAACACCTCACAAGCCACCAGGGTGCGAAATCATTGAAAACTGGTGAGGGGGAGAAAGTTCGTAACCTACAACCCCCCTCCCCACAAACATATGTGTGAATTATACGATGTGCATATTTGTAATGTTATTAAAAGTAAAAATAAATTACTCAATTAAAATAATTATTGTGATTATTAATTAGAAATTAATTTGCTACTTTCATACATATTGATGTAGATTTGTTTATGATCTCTTGAGACAGAAAGCATTCAACACTCACAACTACACTAATTTGTGTGTGTTTTCAATATTATTCTTAGTAAAGTATATTTGAAATTTAAAGTAATTGCTTATCTTTTCATTGTTATAACAAAAACTATTTCCCCCGGGAAATTTTTGGTGTTTTTTTTTTTTTGTGGCCAAGATTGTTTGTGGGGGGAAATCCCCCTCGTCCCCTCCAGGATTTCGCACCCTGAACCCAACAATCGAGAAATACAAGAAAAATTTAGCGAAAAGAACAAAACAGATCAGCCTTTCCACGTTTCTTTCCGTAAGGGGTAAAGACTCAGCTGGGTTTTTGTCCGCCCATGACGTCACACCCGCAGCAGTCGCGAAAAGAGGCGTGTCTGACCCCAGCCTTTCCTTCTAGTAGTCTTGCTCTGGAACTCATCTTGGTACAATTGTGCAATGTTTTTTATGTTCATTGTGTAATTGGTGCCAAGATTCTTGAAAAGCATCGGCACGTTCGAAAATGCCATCCCGTTAGCACGATTCACAGAAGTTTCTTCTGGAGAAATTAGTCTTCTGGAAAACTTCTCCAGCGGTGACTGGAAACCGCAAAGGAACGTGCACTGGGACAAGCGTCAGGTGACAAAGCAGGGATCGATGTGGCCAGTGAAGCGGAACCGAGGATATTCCCAGCCGATAAGAAAGCAGACACTGAAACAGAACAGCAGAACTTCGACTGCTGCACTCGAGTTGCCTTACAAGACCCACCACTGAATTATTGAACGTGACCTTGAACAGTCACGGACACTTCTTCGTCGTAAATATCACTTTGACTTGCAATGGAGACGTTACAACTCAGAGGAGTCCTTGATTTCACTTACTAAAACAGAAATGTGCAATTATTGATTTATTGGTTTGGTGTTTTAAGTCCACTTTATGCACAGTAAGGCTAATTGGGGCTGGACCTACAGTTTAAAGTAGGATCCGAACCACTATGTGCCTCCACCGGGTATCGAACCCTGGACCCCCTCATTACAAGGCGACGACGCTAACACTACGCCATCGGGGACACCCCAGAAATGTATAATGAACTGGGGAATTATACATGGGCGTCGCCAGAAATTAATGTAGGGGGATTAGGCCATTTTTAAAACTTGAATAGTACAAATGATAATAACAATTATCATAATTATGATTATTATGCAATGATAGCTATTATCTAATAAGATTAAACGATGTCCTGTCCACTCCAAATTATTGTTATTATTCCTACTATTGCTAATTGTTAGAGGCACATATTTTTGGTAAATAAAAAAGCAAAATTTCGGTATAAAAACTGAGTCAATTTCGGGTTCAAAAGCGGTAAATGAAATAAAATATCGGTGTTATAGCGGTGAAAAATTGGATCAAAAGTGGTATATAAAAATACATTTTGGTTTTAAAATTGTGAATATAATCCTAAATTTGATTTAAAAACTACACTTATTCCACAGAATTTACATTTCACTTCTAATAGCACATTTATGTAGTTATCCGAGTATTAAGTTTATTTCTGCGTAAAGGAATCAATTTTTGTTTCTCCAATATTAACAGCAGAATTAATCAATTTTCCGGGAATTGCATAACTCTCAGGATAATTCAGACCTCAGAAGGTGCCGCGTCGGTGAATAAACCCTAAATTTCGTGTTTAAGAGTTAATTTCGCTTTTTGCAGTTCATTTCGCATTATTTCGTGACAAAACATGGTCACAAAATGCATCTCACACCTTAAAAAACATGAAAAATTAACACTACAATGTGTTTTTCAAATTTCGTTTTTTCGTCAAAAACGAAATATGCATGCCCCTACTAATTGTTATTATTGATAATGAATGTGGAGATACATTACACAGAGGTTCGTATCCTACTGTAAAGTATAATTTCGGTCCCAATTAGCCTATCTGAGCATAGAACTGAAATCAGACTTTAGCAAACAAACCTTGTTCCTGTTCTTGCAGTGGCGATCATTTCGGCACACGAATTTACTGCATAATTCTACCATTCTTGGGGACAAAATTGTAGCAGTTTTAGCCAGTTAAACATTGCATGTGAACGAGAGAGAGAGAGAGAAGGAGCGAGTTCGTAGAAAGGAAAGTAATGGTCAGCTGTTTAAACTTTCATGGAGATTAAAGCTGGTACCCGCATAGAATTTGCATGAAGGTGCATTGCTTGTAACGTTCGTTCTGTGTGCTAAGTTAAAACCTTCTGGAAAACCAAGCATGTACGAAGAATGTAGCGTGTAGGCCCCAAGTGCGTTCTTTTTTTCCCAACCAGGCCGGTAAATGTGAAAACGAATGTTTCCCAGTGGAATCCTTGCAAGCTTAAAAAAATACGAGTGCTCTGCTGTCTAGACCAGTGTTGGCAAGAAGTCAATTATGACGTAATTTTGGTTGATTGTGAGTTGTAGCAACAGACAAGTGTACAAATTAAACAGTACAAATAAAATCCAATATACTTAGGGGTTAGATTCAGTGAATTGAAGCTATTGTCAAGGTCAGCTACTTTTATTTCGTACTGGGGCCACTGATAGTTATAATTTGTGCAACGGCAAGTCGCGTTGAGAATGAAATAAGGCTGCAAAATGTTATCCTTTCTCAAGAAACATGTAGTAAATGAATCAAATTGAATTCAGATGGGAACAACAAATTATTGAAATGTGAGTGGTGAGTTTCGGTAAATGTTTGAATTGTTAATTTGTCATACTTGATTATCAACATAATTTGTTTCTGAAGTTACATCCAGAATGGAAGTTGCGTGTTAAAATCGTTCTTGCTGTGATTTCTGCTAATGCTTACTATATCACAATGAACCAAACGTGTGCCTATATTACTGGTAAAATACTTTGTATGTACACACAAGACAGTAAGGATATAAAGTGAAATGGTACTGTGGCTGTACACCTTAGTCATAAACAATTATCGACATTTCAACCTGGCTCATGAATACGTAGAGAATTGTAGAAGGCTTGTTTTTTGTTTTTTTTAAATATATTTTGTGTGTTGTTGTTTTACGCCGCCAAAGTGTCGTTAGTCGCAAAACGCGACTGTGAATTTTAGCTGGGCGTATAATTTAATCTGCCAGGTTGTCATTTTTGGTGAATATATAAATCTGATCCTTCTAAATCTGGTGGGGCCTTTTTTCTATTAAAAAGCTAACTAACTAACTCTCTAGCCTTCTTAAACCCGAAGGTTCATGGCTGCAGCAACACAGGCCTTCTTCCATCTGTCCCTATCCTGAACAAGATCTATATACTCTTTTCCATCCCTAGCGATTTCCTTTAGGTCCATCTCAACGTTTTCCGATCTTCGTCTTGGCCTTCCTACAGGTCTTACCATCAGGTTTCCCAACAAGAATCCTGTAAACTCTTCTTTCTTCTCCCATTCGTGCCACATGGCCTGCCCACCTAAGTCTTCTTGATTTAATTATTCTAGTAATATCTGGACGTGAATATAAATTATGTAGTTCTAAATTCTGTAATCTTCTCCACTCACCTGTCTCCTCATCCCTTTTAGGTTCAAATATTTTCCTAAGGATCTTATTTTCAAATACTCTCAATTTATGTTCCCCTTTTAATGTAAGGGACCAAGTTTCACACCCATATAATACTACAGGCAAAATTACTGTTTTGTATATTTTAACTTTTAGTTTCTTAGATATTAAACGAGAAGACAAAAGTTTATGAATAGAAAAGTAACATGCATTTCCTGAATTAAGCCTACTTTTTATTTCCTCTTTAATATAATTTTCATTTTTTAATATTACTCCTAAGTATTTGAATTTGGAAACTGGTTCAAATGAGTTATCAATAATTGGATTTTGATTATTACCTAACACTTGGTTTCGGCCTGTAAGCATATATTTAGTTTTCTCTTTGCTAACTTCCAAACCTATCTCTTTAGCGGTTTTGAAAAATATTTTAGCATTTTTCTTAATTGTCTACATCATCTGCATATGCTAACAACTGAGTCACTCCGTTTAATTTTAGTCCTTCTTTAGTTTCTTTTACCTTCCTAACAGCATATTCTAAGGCAAAATTAAAGAGCAATGGAGATAAGGCATCTCCTTGTTTTAACCCATCATGAATTGTAAATTTGTTAGACACATTAATACTCACACGAATTTTACTTTGTTTCACTGGTGCATACTTTTATCATATTAACAATCTTCTTAGGTATTCCAAACTCTACTAATATATTATATAATGTATCTCTTTTGACCGAATCATATGCTTTTTTGAAATCAATGAATAGCTGATGGACATTTTGATTATATTTCCACTTTTTCTTAAGTGTCTGTCTGATGTGAAAAATTTGATCTGTAGTTGATCTGTTACGTTTAAATCTACATTGATAATCACCTATAATTTCATTAGCGTATGGGGTTAGTCTTGTTAAGAGAATGTCAGATAATATATTATATGTTGTTGAGAGTAGAGAAATTTCACGGTAATTATTGCAGTTCATTTCACCTTTTTTAAGCACAGGAACAATTATGGGTTCTTTTCAGTGTTGAGGGATTTCTTCTTTATTCCATATTAAACAAATTAATTATGAATTTGACATATTACCGAATTTCCACCATATTTAATTAACTCAGCTGGTATTAAACCAATGCCAGGTGCTTTGTTATTCTTTAGCCTTTTAATAGCAACTTTAACTTCAGTCAAGTTAGGTTCTGCTGTGTGTACTTCATTTACTTCTGATTTATCTCCTACATGAACATTTAGAAGGTCATTAAAGTAGCTCTTCCATCTATTGAAAATATCACTTGGGTCAGCCAAAAAATCACCGTCTTTATCTTTTATCAAGTTTACTTTAGGTTGCCACCCCTTTCTAAATTCATTTACACCTAAGCGTGCGGTTAACTTCTCGCTTTATTCTATTATAATTGCTTAGATTTGTATCATCAGAGTTATTTAACCACCTAGTCTAGCCTGATTTCTTATTTCTATTAGATTATGACATTCATTATCAAACCATGGCTTACTTTTTCTTTGTTTATGGTGTCCTATACTTTCTTTAGCTGCTGATTCTATTGCGTTACGTATGTGCTCCCAATTCTTATTTACGTCTGTTTCATTTATATTTTCATCATCATTTAAATCCTGCAAAACATCAAATCTATTGGACAGTTTAATTTGGTAATCTTTCTTAATTCTTTCATCAGCAAATTTTCCTGTATTAAATTTTATAACTTTTAGATTTTGTTGCTTATGATTTATCACTCCTAGTCTTTCTCTTAATTTAGCAATTACTAAATAATGATCACTTGCACAGTCAGCACCTCTATGTGTACGAACGTCAATTATACTAGTATACCTTCTCTTATCAATGAGAATATGATCTATTTGATTATGAGTTTTACCATCTGGAGAAGACCAGGTATATTTATGGATGGATATCTTTATGTTTAAAAGTGGTACTTTTCACAATTAAATTCTTTGAGGTTGCAAAAGTAATCAATCTTATACCATTATCATTACTTAATTCATGAAGACTTTCTTTACCAATCATGGGTTTAAATGTCTCTTCTTTGCCAATCTGTGCATTACAGTCACCTAACAGAATATTCATTGATTGATTGATTGATTTAGTTTATTTTACTTCGCGTTTTGTGCCTCTTGGCTAATTTGCGAAGATGGGGATGAGTGATGAAATGATGAAATGGATGAAAATGGACATTCACAAACAACCATACCCGACCGGGATTCGAACCCGGGACCCTTGGCTAACCACTCGGCCACAGGGTCGGGCGACAGAATATTCATGTATCATACTGAGAATATTTATCAAAGACCTGTTCTAGCTCTGCATAAAAATCATCTTTAGTACACTTTATCTTCCGTTGGAGCATGTATGTTTATTAAAATAATTTTACACCACCTATCCTGTAAAACTGTATATCCTATCATTAATAAGAAATACTATCTTTTAAATATATTGATGGAATATTTTCCAATTATTTAACAATTTGACAACTTCCTTTGCATTGTCTGTATAACACACATATTTCTGTTCTTAGATTTATCTTGTTGCAAAATGATAGCACTATTGTTTTTATGAAATCCCTGGGAAAGGGGGACCCTTCCTTACTTCTGCTTCATTATTCTGCGTTCCTGCGAAATTGCGTGCTGATGATAGAATTGTCCTTTTACGAGTTTGAAATCAGCCTCGCAAATGTATTAGAATTCTTTGTCGGCCGCATCCAAGCTTCTTTCGTCCGGCAAACTCTTTATTGACCACTTCAAAGCAAGTCGACCCACAAATCGCCACCAGGGTGGAGCCTGTCTAGACGATATAGCAGTCTGTTGCACGCTTTTCGCGAAAATAATCTTCGAAGCTCTAATTTCTAATAGATACGCCTCTATGTTGAAAGTTTCTTTGTTAGTGACAGCTTACAGAAGAGAAAATGCTCGTGTGAAAACCACATACACACAGCAAGAGAGAGACAGAGAGAAATTATGAAAATTCAGATACGCTTACGAAGAAGGTAGACCAAACAAATTCCATTTGCATGCACTAGGTAACCGCGATACGTTCGATCGGTACTAATCACAATGTGCCATATTGACACTTTTATTGGGTATTGATTTTTCCAATGAAATTAGTACTGGTGTTAATTTATATCGCATTTCATTCCACAAAATTTTATATCTGTAGTTTTCTAAAATAGAGCAATCAAAATAATCAAATGCCTTACTCCCATTGGCAAACGTACAACAGATCAATCTGAACACTAAATGTTCCATTATACTAAACTAGGAATTTTCTTCAGCCCACGAAATTTAATGTTTTATCACAAGTACTTTCTGAGCAATTAAGATATGGAATGCTTCAATTCGTAGCTTTACCATAACATTTAATTTGATTTCCCATATTGCCGTGAACGGACTGAGGACTTCAGAATTTTACCTCTACTCTGTACCATACTTGAATTATTTGTGAACTCATTAACGCCTTACAGTAAGGTCTCCCAAACTACGACCCGCAGGCTACATCGGGTCCACCATTGTCTTTTATGTAGACTTCCTTAATGCTTAAAGAACCTCTAATTTTATTTTGAGCCATTAACTTTTGTGCAATTGTGTCAGTCAACTGCACAATGGCCCTGTTTGCAAAAGGTTCAGGCGCCTCTGCCTTGCAGGTTTTCACGTTCTAAAGCAACAGGCCCGTTCCAGCCGTCTCAGTGGGCGATAACGTTTAAAATGACCTGCAGGCTTCTGGCAAGGAAATTCCCGCTTCAGTTCCGCTCGTTTCCCTGTAGTGGGCGTTACACCATTTGATTTCTATAGAAGCAGACAACGGAAGTTCTATTGCTTTCTGTTGCCGCGTTTATCCGCGTCTCGGCGGGCTTCAAGATTTACACAAGACACTACAAAAGTAACTTTAAATAAGGAAGGGCTGGCTCTCTGTCAGTCAACCACTTTATCGCAAACTACGACGCCAAATACTTGGTGTTAATTGTTAATTGACACTTGCCACTCGTACAGAAGCACTACCACATGTGCATCTTAGGATGCCGCGTTGTTCCTTGCTCTATCAATATAAAGATAATATATGGATATAATATATAAATATATTTGTCTTGTGCACTTACTCTTAGTAAATGTGGTACACTATATTTGGCGCCATAAGGCATGGAACAAAGTGAGCTATGTGAAAAACTGTTGTAGCTTCTAATGTCAGAAATAAATCGTGGCAACAGAACGCTGCTTTAGACATGTACAATACAATATTGTTTCCAAAATGTAGGGGGCACGGCTCCCCTGATACCCCATTGAGCGTTGCCACTGCAAGTAAGCAAAGAATGTAAAAGCCAAGGCGCCATCTATGGATAGAAACCTAAACTTAATTTTCTATCACATGCTGGGAGCGAAAACTGAAAGTGAGGGAAAATAAAATATGCGTAAATTCTGTTCCCTCTGGAGCCCTCGTGCTCCCCCACGCAGGACTTTTACTGCTCCTGCCTCGTAAAGAGCATCTCGGAATATCAACGGAAGAGCAAACAGCAGTTTCCACGGCAACGCATTGCATCGTATACTAACCCACTTTCCCGTCGATCGCCGAGAAATCGCTGGCTGCCATTTGATCCGACAGAATTCCCTCCCAAGCCTTGGGCTCGAGCCAGGCGACCTCTGGCGACCCAAGTGTGGGGAGAAGTTCTCGAATTTACAACAGTGTACTCCAAGTGTGCACAGAGTCACGATGCCGGGCGAATAAAAGGCATGCAACAGTTGAGCGTGTTCTTGACAAGTCGGTGAACAAATAGTTGTTGCTTCAGTGTTGCCAGATGTAAGTTGTGATATTGTTTTTGTTTATTTCTTTTTACCCTGCATTTGGGGGGGGGGGGGGGCTTATGCGAAGTACGCACCAGTCGAATGACTTTGAGACGTTGCTCTTTTCACCACAATCTATTCTGTACGATCCGTCATAGCCAACATAATCCCGACACTTCTGTCATGGAAAAGCCTTTCAGATATAAAAAGCTTGTACAATCATCCGCAATAATCACGGAGAAACTATATCCTAAAATTCTCGCTTTATGCACGACGATATGTGTGTTGCCTAATAGGATAGGATTTTTTAATGTACTTGTATATATTCTTGGGTTCAAAGCAGGCTGCTATTTTTGCCCATTCAGACATGGAGTTGACAGTAAGTGGACAGCACTTCAAAGTTAAAGAATATATATATATAGCTTATTATTACATGTAATATAACATGCAATTGGAATTATTAATAAGTAATTGAAAAATAAATTGATATGCTAGGCCATTTCAAACTCCTGCGCCGAGAAAATAGATTCTCAGAGAAGGTGTTGATACTGGCCAGTAGATGGCATGGCGCACTCGGACGGAAGGACAGCATATGTAGAAAAATGCCTTGCACTGTAAAGTAGCAGCAAATAGTCCTCAAATTTTTGTAGTCTGAGTGTGTGAAACCTCGTGATATTCATAGAGGAATGCCATGATACCATAAGGATGCCTGCATTGGCGAGGTAAGAGTGTACGAGTTGCGAGCATCAACACGTGTTGAGGAACGATCTTGTCGTGCCAGGTGATTGGTAAGAGAGTGGCTCTTGCTGACAACATTTATCGCGGAAACTGGAGTTCTGTCCATGGAATTGTATGTCAGTATTGAATCCGCATATACATACCATTGTCACGGTGGTTCTAAAGTGTCGAAATTTATGTACACGATGGTTGCCTACGTCCTTTTCCTTCATGATAACGCACGTCCTTGCACAGCGTTGCAACTCGTGCCACCATTCGGAGATTGATGTTTCAGGTCTTATAGCATCCTATATATATCCCAGATCTTGCTCCCTCTGATGATCATGTGTTTGGGCCGCTGAAGGACGCTTTGAGAAGACGAAGATTTTGGAGTGATTACGTGGTCAAAGAAGCGGTACGTGCACTCCTGGTTAAAGGCACCACCAAACACATTTTTTTTCCTTGATAAAATGAAGAACTTGGTGTAACATTTGAGAAGAATATTGAAAAGAGATTCGATTATGGAGAAAAATGTCATATCATTTGTATCTTTGATTAAAATATGCATCTCAAGATATTCAATTTACTGTCACTTTTTGAAACACCTTCGTATTTACATCCTTAAAAGATAATAGGATGCTAGGATCGTATGTATACACGTAAAGGTAATTGTATTTGATTTTTTATCTTTCATAAAATTTATATACCTCTGATCAGTAATTGGAGCACTTTCAAAAATGATTTTTAAATTTTCTTGCTGATTGTCCACATGTGCATATTGGAGAATTATTTATTTTCATTTTAGGGCCTACATACATTTTACTGCTAATTTGTTACTTAACCAGTTCTCGTACAAAACAATACAGCTATTACATTTCCTAAATTAAGTAAATATAACAGCCAGACTTATATATTATTATAATTGACAAATTTATAATAATTCCCGCCAATTTTTTTGTAATTCTCGTTGACAAAACGCGTTCTATTTATGCACATTGAGTAACGCAACGATGTGATATCCTTGGAACAGTCAACAACATAGGCGCCGACTTGGGGGGCGACTTGCCCACCCAAAAAAATGAAGTAGAAGGACACATTTCATATATATTTACATCTATAAAGTATTGTTTATGCCGATCTTGCCCCCCCCCCCAAAAAAAATTACCATGCCCCCCGAAAATGTATCTTAAGTTGGCGCCTGGTCAACAATGTCGACAGAACACATTTCATTATTGGAATTTTGTTGCCAAGCAATCTATAACCACAAGCGCGTCTTCGTCAGAGAAATGTCAGACAGAGTCAGAGTATCCCCCTCCAGAAACGCCTTGTGGCCGTGGAATGTACTTGGAAATGGGGAAACCGAGGACTAATTTAACTTTGCTAGCGTGCTGAATTTCAATCTTCTGAAGTTCGTTTGTGCTGCAGAACCGCGAGTCGGACTTCAACCAGGAAGGTTTTCATTTCAAAGCAGTGCTTTCCACTGCACGAGTAAACCAGTTCAATTGCCTCATGGTAAACTTAAATCTCAAATATTGTAAAAAAAAAATTGAACGAATGAAAGACTTTCTAAGACCATTAAAGTCCGCTACCATCCAACCACGGTAAATAAAATGACTGTTTCTTAAGTAAATTATTAATGGTCATTGGCGGCGATTGGAGGGGTCAGTTGCCCCTCCCTTTTTGCCTCCTCACCATGGCTTCTTAACTTCTCCACCAAAATAAAATAAACTCTCCTTGCACCCCAGTTTTGGAACCCAATCGCTGCTACTGTTAACGGCCATTACAAGTCAACCTAATTAATATTCGACTGGCTCAGTTTGTAAAAATATATATTTATAGTACACGCAACTGCAGTTTGTAATTCTATTTTTTTTATGCACGGTAAAATATTCAAATTGAAATAAAAACGACTGTATTGCTTTTTGTAACTTAACAGGGACGGTAAAATTTTAAATATACAATTAATTTATTTAGTTTATTTTACTTCGCTTTTCTGCTACTTTTGACTAATTGTCGAGTGAGTGACGATTTAATGAAACTGATAATTGGACACTGACAAGGAACACACATGCCGGGATTCCAACCCAGGACCGCTGGCATCGTAGCATGCTGTGCTAACCATTCCGCTACGTAGGTCGACAAAGGTACAATATTGTAAATTTTACAATAACTTCTAACAGTGTAAAGTCCTCAAATTAACTATCTAACTATGGTTATTTAATAGCGATCTTCTACTTTTTGCCAGTTAATCGCGATGATGAGGATGAATGATCATATGAAACATCCATGCCCTGACTAGGATTTGAACCCAGTGAAATTGACTCTACAACTAAACGCGGTCGACGTACCTAACTATACCAGGAAACATATGGTCAAAAGTAAACATGATTAAAGTTCCTTTACGTCATTTCTTGCGGTATATGGGTTCTCGTTTCCACAAGCTAAGCTAACGAAAGGCCTCGGAGCAGACCACATAGGGCCTTTGTGCTCCAAATTGGCAGAAAGAGGTTATTCATTCCTGGCCATGAGGAACATGTAAACAGGTACTTGGGTGACTCACTAGTGGGTTTATGTGGGCTTGGAACGTAAACAGCCATAGCTGCCACTTGGCGTATCCTCTGCTTCTGCGAATTATGTCATCTGATTATGACGTTGTCATGACAAGTTGAAATCTGAGCCGTCGTTCACGTCTTAAGGATTCCTCGCACTCGAATTTCATTGAAACGTATGTTAACATTACAACCAACTCCTATTCGTCTAAGTAAGATGCGTTTTCTCTTTCGGTGGACCCATCTCTATCTTGGTTCGTCATAATTAGGGCTTTGAAGTTGAAAAAGACTTATAAAATTGCTTTGAATCTTAATCTTTTCAGAAATGACAAAATGGATTGATTGATTGAATTGGCGTTTAAAGTCCACTGTATGCACAGCAAGGCTAATCGGGAATGGACCTATAGTTTAAAATGGGATCCGAACCACTATGTGCCTCTACCGGGAATCGAACCGGGGACCCGTTAATTACAAGGCGACAACGCTACCACTGCGCCATCGGGGAGGCAAAAGAATTAGATACTTGTGACAGTACTTGATTAATTCAAATCCAAGGAACATTTATTAGTGCAAGTGTAATTGTTATTTAAAGTTGCCTGCAGCGTTAATTAAGAGCCGGTGTGGTCCAGTCTGCATGGCGTCTGACTGCTACGCCGAGACCCGGTTCGATACTCGGTTGACTGGATTTCAGGAGGGAATTTTTACCAGCAAATTCTGGGGTTCACTCAGCCTCTAATAAGTGGCCACTTGGTGAGGCAGGCGGTCGCCTAGTGTCCCCTACCCTCTAAGATACACCTGTGTGTGTCACGCAGCTTGTTTTTCTGCATTAAAGGTTTTGAAATGCCTAACGTCACATGAGTAAGTGGACAGTGACATTTCAAAATACAAAATATTGTTAGATAGATTTTTAGATTTTGATGTTACGTGTTTGAACTGGCAACATTGTTGCTCTACTCTCTTGTCCAGCCCCGCAGGCGTTGCCTGATTGGGAAGGGTGACGCCAACAACGCCATCTGTTGAGGTGCGGTGCCGTCCAACCGGAACCGTGGTCACGAGCGTGCCTTCCGGTTACGAAGGGAGATGTGCATCTCTGAAGGTACGCTGGTAGGTGAATGAGATTAGGGTAAAATATTTATATGAAGGGCCAATAAATATTAGAACAACTGGTTACAGGCCGTTAGAAAAAAATTAACCTACAGATACTGTCTAAGAAACAAAAGTTTGACTATTGCTATTGTATTTAACTTCATATGTGAGTTATATTGACAAAATTTGGTAGAAAAGCACACACATAATGACCACATGAGAAGTGTGGGACTAATTTTTTTGGAAGGTTTGATTGATTGATTTATTTTATTTTACTTCGCGTTTTGTGCCTCTTGGCTAATTTGCGAAGATGGGGATGAGTGATGAAATTGATGAATGGACAGTCACAAACAACCATGCCCGAGCGGGATTCGAACCCGGGACCCCTGGCGTCGCAGCGCGATGTTTTTTGGAAGGCATTTTTTCTCTTTAGTGGTAATGAGGACTAACAGGTCTGGAAGGGTATTTTAGTGTTTTTATTCTTCCATTACGGCATCCAAATGGTCCATGCTGTTTTGACAACTCAATTGTCTACAATCAACTTTGTGTCATTATGAAACATTCTGTATTGCACGTGAGAGTCCATAAGAAGTGCCATTGAGGGAGGGGATGGATCAATGCAATTTCTCCCCTCCCAAAATTTCTCAAGAGGTCGGTCATACATTTCACATATACAAGTAAAATGTCGTTTATGTCAGTTTTGCCCCCACCCCACACACAATATATTTGGAGTTGGCGATGCTGGGAGACTTTTCAATTTCTCTAGTTTTGAAGTCAGGCTAAAAAAAACAAAAACATGTGTTACAAGATACTAAACTCTAAAAAGTAGCTGCTAATTTGACATACTAATTCCAATTTTTGTTCAGTCGTGGAACAGTTGTGGGTTGGAACAGTTCCGTTGACTTTTCAATGGGATCATTCCAACCCAAAAATGGCCGTGGCTGTACGTATGAAGACCGATCAGATAAAGAACTGTGACAGGCTGCAGAATAAGTTGTTTCCGTGCAACCCATTTGTAAGAGAATGTTCTTGTAATTTTTGTTATTTAGCGTCGCTTTTATGCGCTTTCGGCTAATCGCAACGATGAATGATTGATTGAGTTGGTGTTTTAAGTCCACTTTATGCACAGTAAGGCTAATTGGAACTGGACCTACAGTTTAAAGTGGGATCCGTACCACTATGTGACTCCGCCAGTTATCGAACCCGGGGCCCCTTAATAAGGCGACGACACTACCACTGCGACATCGGGAAGGCCCTATCGCGTCGCAAAGAACACCCATGCCCAGGTCACCATGAATTGACACGCACCTTCTGCCTTTAGGACTTTATGTTAGTCTGGTTACAACCCTTTTATCGGACTTCTCAAAGGCTTCTAAGGGTTAGTAGGACCAAGCCCTTACGTGGTCTGTGGTGCAGGATTTATTTTTAATTATCACCTATGTAGGTTTGAAATGAAAGATCATTAAGATCTTTTACTCGAAGATTTATTTAAACTTCCGACGATATACAAACACTTTTCAAACAGACAATTCACCCGATACAACTTGTAGGCCTAAACCTATTAGTTGTACCGAAGTTTATAACCCTGGTCTTTTTGATGATGCAGGAGAACACCTTATTCAGAGTTGGGTTTGTGGAATGTCTGCCAAATGGAGCACAAGTACACCAGCCAATCCGAAGATTGAAGTAAGATATTACCCAACGTCCCCTGAACCATCAGCCTTTCGGCAACCAGGAGTATGTCCCGTAGGCTTACAAAAGTCTAGCTCTTTTATATCTTAATTTTGTGTACAATTTACCATGGTTACTATAGTTGTTTTATATTTCCATAGTTTCAGCATTTTTTCCTGATTTAAGTTAAACAATTCATTACCTACTGTAACATTAACAATAACATTTTTATGGAAAGAAATCTAACAATCTTTAGAGAAAAGATTCAACACTAATTCGTAACAACATAATTTTTATAACATAGACTGAAAAGTTTAGTGCTTAAAAGACATGTGTTGACAGGGGCGACACAGAATATCGGCGACGAGATCGAAAGTCTACCACATAATGCGATCGGCCACCTAGGCGACGGTAGAATGTCCTTACACACAACTAGAATGATACCACAGATAAGGATATATAAGCAGATCTTATCTGTGATGATACTGAGTAATAGAGTAGTTTGTAAGTAATGATTAGGATCACTCAGGATTAACTTCTTACGCTAAAATCAATGACGATGCAACATCTACTTGTTTAATATAAAATTCCGTTTTATATGAAATAAATGAAATAAAGAAAAATAATTTTCTAAACTGTTTCTTCAGAATCGCCGTCTCAAGGTCAAGCGTTAGTCTCCACCCTAGGCTACTTTTCTCTCGTCTAAATTGTCCAACCTCACATGGCGTACGAATGATTCCTACAAGATTCTTCCCTCCCCATTCTGCCTACTCTTTATTTACAAATAACTTCTTGTATTAACATATTTTCATTGGAATATTACTAAATCCATTGTGTTTACCAGAATTCCGTTTATATCGGCTGCACGCATCGATAACTCAATTATTAGAGCAGGCCTAATTCTTTCCACGTAAAATATACTGTATCCTGGGAATCTCTAGAGCAAGGCCACGCATAACGCCATAGAAGAGGAATCAATTGGGCGGAGCGCAGCGGTATACGCTGCTGCAAAGGCTGGTAACCGCAGTCGCTTTTCCCCTCCACGCAATTCCGTTCCCTCTCACGTGTTCATTGGTCGAGGCGTTTCGAGTCACTACTTGCGCAGAGACTTGTTTTCGTCCGCTCGCTCCAAAGATTCCCGGGACAAAGTAAAGCCTTCTAAATTGTCTCACTTCTTTAATTTGCTTTTAAAAAAGCCTCGAAAAGCGAATAAACAATCTAAAGTCCCAAGTACTTAGGAGTAAAAGTTTGAAAATAGCTGTTGACAAGAGTAGCCAACAATTAAATAATTAAAGTGAACGTTTTTCTTGTAGTGGAGATCTCATTTTAGGATACAAATGAGCCAAAAAGGAGGGTGCAAAATGTCAGCCTCTGTTCCTGAACTACATTGCAGACTAACGAGGCATTATCATCTGTTCTTTCCTGTCCATGTGTGTTTGTGATTGGCCTATCATCAATTTCATCAAATCACTTTTCATCCTCATCTTCGCGACTGACCAAAAGTGGCAGAAAATCGAAGTAAAATAAAACTTCTTTTTTTCTCATTATTTTACGAGAATTCAATTGTCAATTAAGAACACGGGTTTGGATATGTTAAAATAATTAGTCTCCAAAAGAACTAAAGGATGAGAGAACGGAAGGCAGCTGGATTCCCCCCCATCTCTCTGCAGCTGCAATGCGACTCATATCGACTGACCGCCTGGTAGAGTGCAGGTACCGCCTGGAGGTCGTTCGCTGTCTGAGGATGTTGACAGCTCGAGTGACGGCGGCTGCGATACGACCGTTTACCGCAGCATTCCCTTACGATGTCGCTGCACTTATAAATAACGATGGCGTAATTTCTAGACTCCCACGTGAACATTCCTGTACTGCAGCGGGAAACCTCTGCATCTGCAATCTGCCACGCTGCATTTGTCAAATATATTTTTTTTAAGATCAAAACTTCGAAAATGAAGTTCTGTTCATTACCACATACGTAATCATGACCCAGAATTTGAGAGAGATAGAAAGAACCGAGAGATAGAAAGGAACAAATAAAGAGAGATAAAGAAACAGAGAGAATGAGAAAGAAACAAATAAAGAGAGAAAGGAACAAAGATAGGAGAGAGACAGAGAGAGAGAGAGAGAGAGAGAAAGGAAGGAAGGAAGAATCAGAAAGACAAAACCATAGAGAGAGAAAGAGAGAGGAAGAAACAGGAGAGAGGTAAAGAGAGAGAGAGAGAAAGAGAGATGAAAAGATCCGTCCCTCGGAAAGCTCACTGATTTTACCACATTTAGGGTATTGAACCAGTTATAAAAATATATAAAATTCTGCATAAATATTTTCAGTGTTTCATTTCTTGTCATGAAGATTCCATATGATATCAGTACAGTTACCACTTCCGCATCCTGTAATTAATTTTCTTAATACTGAAAATTATTGACGAATACCAAATAAATAACTATATTACAGCCGACCTCCGTGGCGGAATGGTTAACACATCGCGCTACGACGTCAGGTGTCCCGGGTTAGAATCCCAGCGTGGGCATGGGTGTTCTTTGTGAGTGTCCCTTCTTCAGTTTCATCATGTCATCATTCCTCACGGTCGTGACTAGCCAAAAGTGGAAGAAAAGAGAAGCTAAGTATCCTAATTCAATAATTTAATCAACTCTATTACAGTAGATATTTCCTGAGGGGGAACAAATTACCTTTCCCCGGTTGGGAACAAATTACCTTTCCCCGGTTGGGAACAAATTTAGAAAAGTAAAGCATGTGAAAGCATATTCAGAAATGGGAACATTGTTTGGTTCTGTTTGCATGTTGCACACTTGTCTATGAGCATCCGCTCGGATAGTTGATGCACTCCTGATCTTTCTGCACAGCCTCGCATCTGCTGACGTAGAGTGAAGTGGATGAAATTAAAGATGGCCAGATCCGGATCCTAGGGGATCCGAAATCCGTATCCGGTTTGTTCCGGATCCTAAAATTTTTCGGATCCGGAACTTTCGGATCCGGATCCAGAACTTTCGGATCTGGATCCGGTACTTTCGGATCCGGCTCCGGTACTTTCGGATCCGGCTCCGTTTTGCCATCCCACATGCGCTTCTTTGGAAAGTAAGAATGTGCTTATAACATATTGTTACCTGCTAATATACATATATATATAATATACATACACACGTGTGTGCTCGCGTGCGCGATTTGTAATTAATTAATACACTTACAAGGGAGGTCTAAGTCTCCCCCTCCGATTTCCATGAAACTTGCAGGGCCCAAATGAAGAAATACGTGTTTTTTTGTTTCGGCAAAAAATTTGTTCTAGGGTGCAACCACCTCTCAAATGTCAAGATGAGGACAAATTGAAGTGGGGATCTGACCCATGTGTTCCCCTCCGATTTCCATGAAACGTGGCAGGTGTGTAGTAGGGATTGCCAGATCCGGTCCGAAATCCAGATCCAGAACTTTATTATTTTAATTTGTAGAACTGTAACTGTAGAACAATTGCATAATTTTTGTATAACATTTCTATCTTTTACATGTGTTAAAGGTTTCATCCTGGAATGGAATGTCTCACATTTATGTGTGTTTTCATTCCCCCTCCTCAAATGTCAAGATGAGGAGAAATTGAAGTGGGGATCTGACCCCGAAACCACGTAAATATGGCATAGGAAGAAACAGGGGGCATACGGCCTCTTTATACACCTGTCAAATTTCATGAGAATCGGAGGGGGACACAGGGGTCAGATGATCCTCACGTCAATTTGTCCTCATCGTGACACTTGAGGCGGGTTTTGCCCCCTAAAACAGTTTTTTAGCCGAAACAAAAAAAACACGTATTTCTTCCTTTGGGCCCCTCTATACACCTGCCAAGTTTCATGAAAATCGGAGGGGAACACAGGGGTCAGATCCCCACTTCAATTTGTCCTCATCTTGACATTTGAGGGCAGGTTGCCCCCTAGAACAAATTTTTTTGCCGCAACAAAAAAACACGTATTTCTTCTTTTGGGCCCGTTTATACACACACCTGCCAAGTATCATGGAAATCGGAGGGGGACACAGGGGCCCGATCCTCACTTCAATTTGTCCTCATCTTGACATTTGAGGGGGTTTTGCCCCCTAAACCAGTTTTTTAGCTGAAACAAAAAACACGTATTTCTTCCATTGGGCTCCACTATACACCTGCCAAGTTTTATGGAAATCGGAGGGACACAGGGGTCAGATCCTCACTTCAATTTGTCCTCATCTTGACATTTGAGGGGGTTTTGCCCCCTAAAACTGTTTTTTAGCTGAAACAAAAAAATACGTAATTCTTCCTTTGGGCCCCACTATACTGCCAAGTTTCATGGAAATCGGAAGATACTTAGATAACCTCCCTTGTTAGTCTTACACTTTGTAATTATTTAACACTGCATATATTATAATGTTTTATTTTAATTTGTAGAACTGTAACTGTAGAACAATTGTATAATTTTTGTATAACATTTCTATCTTGTTATATGTGTTAAAGGTTTCATCCTGGAATGGAATGTCTCACATTTATGTGTGTTTTCATTTCCAATACATTCGAATGAATACATATTCGTTTCAATGGCATTTACAAAATCACCTCTTACATTTTATGTTAAACAAGTAAGATTATTTTTGTGCACGAGTGTGTTAGCCGATGCGTAGCAAAGTATTTTAGGAACAACACTTGAAAAAAATTCTTGTAGGACTAACGAAAAATTTATTTGTAATCGAAGATCATAATACCTTTTAAGGTGTGGTAATATTATAATGGGATTGAGATACGAAACTCTCGGATCCGGATTTTCGGATCCGGATCCAGATCCGAATCTTTCGGACCCTGATCCGGATCCGAAATTTTCGGATCCGGAACTCTCGGATCCGGATCCAGATCAGGAACTTTCGGATCCGGAACTTTCAGACCCGGATCCGGATCTAGAATTTTCGGATCCGGATCCAGATCCGTAACTTTTGGATCCGGATCCAAATGGATCCGGATCCGTTTGGCCATCCCTAGATGAAATGCGTCCAAGCTCGGTCAGATATATCTCTTTTTATGGAATCCCTCTTGGATTGGATAAGGTTTTGTTCTTCCTGCTCTGGAAAAGCTATTGTCTGCATTCCATCACTATCGGAAGATGCAAAGGCTTCTTGGAGATCGAGGAAAGAGGAACGCAAGTTAAATCAACTTCCTTCACTCAGCATCTTCTTCAACCTCATTGTACTACATCTTCTTCTCTACTCCCGAGTTCCATTTCACGTCCAATGGAGTGAGGTGTCCAAAAGAAGAAGCCATGTAGAGTGGGTGATATGTAAGGGAGCTTTCAGACCGAAGCGACAGGTTTTGTAGATAATTTGAGGGGGAGAGAAAGAATATAGATAGCCCCTTCATCTTCTCCTTGAGTACGACAATTTTTAAAGAGCTTATGTAACTAAAACATGCAAATGGTGTACATATCTATGTAGGAAAATTACCTATGTAAAAAAATGAAAGTACATAAAATCCCGTAACATGTTGTCCCAGTCTTCGGTCATTTTCTTCTTTCCTGTACTATATTTTCATCTTAGAGTTGATTTTTCGGAAATTTCGCCAGGTCACAGCCTGAACTGCTGGTATTGGGTATTCTTTGTGCGTGAACCTTCATCAATTTCATATCATCACTCATTCTCCCGGGTACGCGAGATACCTGATGGAGGCACATAGTGGTTCGGATCTCACTTTAAACTGTAGGTCCCGTCATAATTAACCTTCTTTGCATAAAGTGGACTTAGAACAAAAACTCAAACACATAATTCATCCTCATCGCCGCGAGTAGCCGAAAGTGGCAGAGAAGCATCGTAAAATTACCTCGATCAATCAGTTTTGGTTGGGAGGGGCTCTGGCCCCATTAGCCCCCAAATGTGTACGCCAGCAGTCTTGATTTTTATAGTTTAATCATACTTTCAGATTCTTGTTCACCACCAATTACTAGGGCCGTGAAGTTTTCGTTTTATTTTTCCCTAAATTTTCGACGTTATTTTTTACTGCAATTCGGTGTTATTTTTCGCGGTTTAGGGCAAAAGTCGGTGTTATAAATTTAAAATCTGTTTTATTTTTGGATGCATGCAGCTTCTGTTCTTAAGGTTTTCACATTGCTTTAGATCTGGAAAACTGAAACAAATTTTAGTTTTAATAGCCAAAAAAATATGGCTTACCTTTAAGAGGAATGACGAAAGTTCTTCCATTTGGAAAACTATTTCATCTCATCAGCCCTTAAATATGAAATGTTTTTTGAATGATAACACGCAAATCTTTGAACACAATCATACACATCACATTTCCCTAACAATGCCAAAAATCCCTCTGCGGCCTCAAAGTAACGTTGTGTACACCTCCGAAACAACAAGGGCTTGCTTCTCCCTGAAAATTTTCCCGTTCCTGCGAAATTTTCCTTCTGGGAAGATGCCCGCGAGCGAATTCTGTTTCAGGACGATGTTAAACACTGTCAGTCATTCTTGAAGATTAGGCATACACAGGAGATATACTACGCAGAAATTTTCAGCGAAAAATGCAGGCTCGACTAGGACTCGAAACCGGGCACGGTATGCCAGAGACCCGGGCTCGAGTCCTGGTCAAATGTCCACGTACTGTCAGTCATGTGTGCACCAAACTGCAATAAATGAACGGTTATAATGTCTTTTCAGTCGAACTATCAACAGCTACACTACAAATGACAGAATAGCGCTTAAGGTCGTTCTTTTTGAACAGAAGAAGTGTTATCCCCAGTTTATATGTCATATTTCGCGGCGTTTTTCGTGTTAAAGTGTAAAATTAGGTGTTATTCTCAATGGCATAATTCCGAAAACCGAAATTTTGCCGCCTCTACCTACCCAAATACATTTTAAGCATTTTATTTTGCTTTCCTCAAATTTTCGGTGTTATCGTTAAAACGACAACTTCACGTCCCTACCTATTACGCTCAGCGGCGTTGTTTAAGATGTCGCCTTGTAATCAAAGAATTGTGGGTTCGATTCCCGGGTAAGGGTCCATTTTTAGTGAATCCAGTCCCACTTTAAACTTCTTGCACAACTTTTCTCTTTCCCTTGACGCGTCGCAGGGAAACGCACGTTCTCCGATCTCTTGCACGAGGCTTCCTTATATCGCAGCTCCGTTCCAGAAATTTACAGCCTCTTGCGTAGGGAGTACAGAGTAAACATTGCTCGAGAGCAGATTATTGTTGAGCATATTTACCCACCTCACGAGGCAGCTGAACCTCCAGAGGCGGCTGCCAACTTACGTGCTGCATTCTGATCGATACAGACGTCGTAAAGTTGTGGAATCACCTTCCGCAGTTAGTGTCATAGTGGCTATAAATATAAAGGTGCTTTATTTTAGAGCCAGCCATTAGGATCAAGTTCAAAATTAGACCACTTTTACTTTCATCGTTTCCCTGTAGCTCTCCTGTATACACTGCATAAAATTGAAAGAGGGACGAAGTTCTCTGGTTCGAATCCCGGGTGTTTGTGAGTGTACCCTTCATCTAATCATCGTCGCGATTGTCGAAACGGGGAGGATGCGACGTAGATTGTATAGAAGTTTTAAATTTTTACGGGATGTGGTCTTCCGTCCTCCTCCGTGCTAAGCTAAGGCGCTGGCTTTGCGCTCCGACTGCGGGATGGCACGGGTTCGAGTCCACCTTGGTTCAGTCTCTGGGTTTTCGGTCTGTGTATAAGACCGGGGGCAACCCACCATCGTGAAAAAATTGGGGAGCTACGAGTGAGTAGCGTAACCCGGTCTCGGAAATCTTCCATAACGTCTGGGGGTTCGACGTGCTGACCGGACGTCACCCCATTACCGGTTGAAGATCTCTACACCTCTAGGTAGGATTGTGGGAGTGAGACTGGCAGTCGGGAGATAGGCCAAGGCCCTTCAAGGGCTGTCGAGCCATGGGTTATTATTATTATTTGTGGCCTTTCAATAACAATGCAATAGCAACAAAATTTACTACTTAACGTACAGTACTGTGCAAATTAATGCGGACAAAGAGAAAAAATATATATTTTTTCCATTTTTTACTCTTTCTTGGAGATGTACATAACGTACACTTTCACTAATATGAAATATGTCCTCCTTTGGCTGCTATTAGCTGCTTGATGCGGTTTGGCATTGATTGAACCAAATTTGAACACATAACTTTGATATCACTGTCATGAAACCACACATGAATCACATTGGTAATGACCTTTTGCTTTGTTGAACAGTCCATTTTTGCAACACGTTTCTTCACAATACCCCATAAGTTTTCTATGGGGTTCATATCCGGTGAATTCCCTGGCCAATCTATAATCGTTAAATTGTTGTCAGAAGCAAATTTATGTACAGACTTTGATGTGTGACAAGGAGCAAGGTCATGCTGAAAAATTTCTTGTCAGTCGTTAGTGGGATTTTGAATGAGTGGGACAATTCTGCGCCTCAATATGTCAATGTATTTTGCGGAATTCATCATTCCATCCACTGGTACGAGCCCTCCAGGTCCACTGCAAGTAAAGAATCCCCAAAACATTTGCTTGGGTGGGTGTTTGACTGTCTGAATGCAATGTTCAGGTCGTAAAGGTTCACCTGGACTTCGTCGCACAACAGATGCTTTGTAGCCATGCACTTCAAAGTGAGACTCATCTGAGAATATTACCTTCCTCCAATCAGCGACTGTCCATTTCTGGTATTTCTTAGCCCATTTTAGGCATTTCGTCTTCATTTTAGCTGTCAACAATTGCTTTTTAACCAGTTTCCTGGATTTTCTTCCAACTTCAAGTAAGCGACGTCGAACAGTTGATGCATCAATACTGATCCCAGCAGAAAGCAAATCACGTTGCAGGTCCAAACTTGTTTTGTATGGGTGAATTTTACTGTTTCTTAGCAGTAACGTGTCACATCTAGGTGTTGTTTTGCGTTTTCTACCACACTTTCCTTTTCGCTTTGGAGAAAAACTACCAGTTGCCCTGTAGTTTCTGATAATTTTTGACACCGCTGATTTCCCAACACCAGCCTCTTCAGCGATTTGCCGCACAGTCATGGATGTGTTCTCACTCAGTGTAATAATTCTAGAACGTTTTCTAGGTGTTATATCCATAATGAAAACTCGTAGGAACACGGAGCCCAACAAAAGCATGTTTACTACAGCCAAGCTCTCACAGAAGTCTGTTGGTTAATAATATTTGCATTGCACAACGACAACAATGAAACACCAACAACAATGCTTCAAACCTTGCAATTGTTGTAAACATTCTCAAGTACGCATCAAAAAGGTGGCTGATACTACTAGTATAAATCTGTTACGTATTTATTCGATTATCTCACATAAAGAGTGTAAAAACTAAAAAAAATGTATATTTTTCTCTTTGTCCGCATTAATTTGCACAGTACTGTATATTTATAAATAGGGTCAGATTTTTCTTCACTCCATATTTCTTAAGGGTGATATGTTCTTGAAATTTGTAGAAATTCATGTAATGAAAAGTAATTAACACAAGTACTGCGTTTTGGCACATACATGCGTACTGTCAGACCGTAGAAGATAGATAGATTGATTGATTTGGTGTTTTAAGTCCACTTTATGCACAATAAGGCTAATCGGTACTGGACGTACAGCTTAAAGTGTGATCCGAACCACTATGTGCCTCCACCGGGTATCGAACCCGAGACCGTAGAAGAGAAGACCATGCTTTAAAAAAAGTTAACTTTGTAGCAAGGAACTCAAAAGCACACGGCAAAGAAAAAGGCACAATGAAGAAGGATAAAATTTGTAAAAACTGTTTTGTTTCGTGAAATTTCAGTCATGTGGACGCATATCCAATACTCGTACCAGTTTGTGCGAGCAGAGATAGAGTATAGGAGGTGGAAAATGTTCCAAGAAATATTTTCGGGATGTGTGTCGTTCTCATAAACTAGTGGTGAGAAAACAGTCATGTAAATTTATTGTGTAGAAATTATTCTCAAAACATGGAATAATGTGCAATAAAATTATTAAGTATACATACTCGTAAGGTAGCTTAATACAATTAAATACATTTATGTGGTTGAATCCTGGTAGTAGTTGTGTGTGTGAGTAACCACGTTGAAAGCGTCGCTCAATATAGGATATTCCTTCTTTTTTTTTTTCTCGTTCACATCATATAACCATTTATGCTACTGCAATCGATTTAACGTATCTGCTTCGGTATAATATTCCACTGCTCCCCTGAGGCAGCACCACCGCTGTCATTTGTCACAATCACAGGAACATGGAAGGGGGGAAATGTAAATTCGTTTTCAGAAGTAATGGAAATAAACAGCTTGTTCACATTTCGAAATCCACCTATTTCACAGTTTACTCTGAGCACTGAATGCTGCACATAAAGTTGGGGGGGGGGGGGTGAGCAAAAAACAGCAATTGGCATGCTGGTTGTTTGGCGCCGTCAATCACTTGAGCTTGTCATCAATCACTCAGTGTAGTGTGAAGTTAAACACTCAATCGGTTTCCAGGAAAATATACGTGTTGTGAATTCCATTAGCGTAAGGCACCTGGCGTGCTTGCTATGTTTGTAAAACTAACCTCCGCTTAGTCATTCCAACCTAAAGGTTGACGTTGGCAGTAGAACCGAGGACGGGAATTCATACTCTGCTCTTTATGTAGTCTTTGCTTTTCCTTTGGACCCTTTCCCGAACAAAACATGCATGAATATGGACAAATAAGCAGCATTGAAATAGAATATTTTAAATTTCCTGTTGCATTAGGTGCGTTCATGAAGTCACAACAAATCACGACCGAAATTAACTACTCGTGTGAATCCAGTACTTTTTGCGCCTTTAGGAATGCACTACAGTGGAGTCTGAGTTTCAGCCGGCGCGGGGACGGCCTTTATGACAGTGACCCTCTGTTGCGGCGTTTACCTACGAAGAAACTTGCGATCAAACAGCCAATTAGGCCTACTGCCTCCCCGAAGCAGCCAGCAGGGAGACAGGATTCTGTCAAAATAACCATTCTGCACTGTAAATGGACACCGGTTTATACGGCGACTACATTGTAGTTAAAATGGGCAAAAGCGTCAAACCGAATTTATGGGTTTTCATAAAGATTTAACATGGCGTCCAGCCATAAACTTTCGGCTTTAAGAAGGCTAGACAGTTAGTTATACCCTGTCCCATCTATCTATGGAGCAAGGCCGCGCATAGCGGCAGAGAAAGGGGAAGGGGGCCGAGCGAAGCATTACCCGCTACTGGGAAGACTGGTAACTGCAATCGCTTTCTCCCCTCCACGCAATCCCGTTCCTCTCACGTGTTCATTGCTGGAGCAGTCTCGCGTCAGTACTTGCGCAGAGACTTCTTTTCGTTCGCCTACTCCAGAGATAGCTGGGACAGAGTGTAGTCCAGGGGAAGAAGACCAGTTCTTCCAGATATAAACTTTATTGCAGACGTTATTGTTAATCATATTATAAGATCACATGCGGAACACATATCTTGTCCAGCAAGTTTTATTGTATATATTGCCAAAATATCGTGACGATATATCGCCTATATTTTTTTAATATCGCAATATATCGATACATCGCCCAACACTAGTAGCTACCATCATCTCTTGACTGCCCTCGACTGTGAAATTATTTTCATATGAGAAAATATAGCCTACCACTAACAGTTCCAAGAGAGAGGGAGGGGTATATCCACCAGTTAACAGGGGAAACCCGAATTAACTTTCTACCTTATTCAGAATTTCATCTTGAAAGTATGAAGCACGTCATTAACAACAATAACAAATTTTACCACGACATTTAATTCCTCGTCCAACTATTCATACTAACCCCCAATTAAAAGACTAATGATTATGCTGGCTCATTTTTTTTATAAAATTTGAAGGGAGAATTTAAGACCCTATAAATTCACATAGTTAATTAGAAAGACTCTAATGACTCGTAAACATTTTAAATATGACGGAATTACCCTAAATACTATTTACTTGTCTTTTGCGATCAGGAAGGGATAAATAGAAACTTTTACTGAGGTGCCAGCTAGTGTTGTCCACGGGACGAGACGGGACAGGCTTTTAAAAATTCGAGACGAGACGAGGTTGACCATGTGTCATGAGACAAACGAATATTTTCGAGACGAGACAACATTTCCACGAGACGAGACAGGCCAAAGTCTCGTCCCTTGGGCAACACTAGTGCCAGCGTACGTCACTAGTTCTAGAACCAAAAAAAAAAATGTATGGGCTCGAGGTGTGCCCCCCCCCTCTTTTCCTGGGAATTGTAAGGGTTAAATACAGTCAATACGGTGCAAATTACATCATTGTATTTAACCAGTTCAAGCTAAGAAAAAAAAGTTGTACATTCAGCTCAGCTTGGTTGTACTGAAGTAGGAAAGATAGTTGGTGGAAGAAAATTATTTTCCTCTGTTGTATTTTTCGTTTCGTCTCCTGTGAGACATCGAGCCTACCATTACCGAGGTTTCTCCGCGATAAATCCCGCCGTGGCTTCCCGCTGCCATCCCAAACCGCAAACGATGGTAATAACTTAACGACAACGGCTGATCTGGAATTAGCTTCGTTCTTTCTGCCGGCTGCGATCGGGGATTTGCCTTCCCGAGGGAAACCCATTCCTCCAACAACGCCGGGACGAGGCAATCGCCGCTCTCGGTGGCGTAATCTGTCAGGAGTTGTTTCCCAACAAAGCCGCCGCCTACGCTCTTTGCATCCGAATGAACCCCCCTGTCCCCCTTCTCCCCCTGGGAGGACGGACCGGGGACCCACCATTATTATCTAGTTAGCAACATGAATGTGGAGAAAACTTCAGTTTAACAAGCCGGTCAGAAGCAGTGCCATAAGTTACCATATCACTTCATTCTTTTTAATGGTGTCAATTACTTCATACTTGAACCGTAGGCATACTGGCATTTAAAACTGCAGCTCACTAACTACCAAGTCATGCTCAGTGATAGAATGCATTGTTTCTTTTCAGTATATTTTTATGGCTTTGACCTAATTTTATAGTGTACATTTGATATGTTTGTGCACATAATTGTACACTATTTCCACATTACTTCGGAAATATGTTGTAATAACCCGTTTTGGAAAATTTTCGAAATTCTAGTGCATATATATATATATTTTTGGCACACATGAACCCGCTCGGTAGTGATAAATGTATATATTTCAAGCTCTACATTTTGATGGAAGCTTACTGGTCACGAGGTTTTCTCTGAACTCTTTCTTGAGCTGAGGAACATTGTATAAGGAACCCTTAATACACACATACAGGTTGAGTCAAAAGTCACGGGACACCCTAGATAGGTGCAACAGTGCTGTGTGAAATTGTTGGAGGTCTATTTGGGTATCGGTTGGTTTGTAATCTGCGCCTATGGTAGAGTCACGGACACTTTCAATGGAATCGTTTCAACCCAGATTTGTCCATGACTATGCCTCCCTGTACGGCAGCTGCGTTACCCAGACATCAGAATCACGGTCACCTCGATTTTATCCTCTTTACTCAGTCCCATCTCGAGTAGCAAACAAAGATCATGTCATTTTTTTTCTGTCGGATGTCAATAATTTTTGTAGCACACCACATGTGGCAAACGTGATTGCTAAAATAAATTTCTGAAAATACACTTAGCCTGATTTGATATGTACAGTGTCTCTCAAAAGTTTTAGGACAACGACATTTTAAACTAGGCAACCCAATTTACGAAAGGCGTTGGTGGTTTGCGTGTAGAGTTAGGCTAAATTTCAGGGATGCCACATTCACAATATATACTGTATTTATGAAATACGCGAAAGAAATTTTAAAAAAGTATTATTGTTTAAAAATATAAATATCACTATTATATAACAAAAAACAAAATTCTTTCGGAAAGAAACAAAGATAGGTTCTCTAGCATTTCATCGCTGATGAATCTACAGAGAGGAAAAGATGTGAGAGGAAACTAAAGGTGAGAAGGGAGAGGAGAAAGAGAGGAGAAGAAAGAGAAAGATATGAGGAGAATGGAGCAAAGAAGAGAAGAGGAGGAAAACGAGAGGGGAGGAGACGAGAAGAGGGGAGTGGAGAGTAGAGAAAAAGAGAAGAACGAAAAGAAGATGAGAAGAGTGCAATGGAGTCGGAAATCGAAGAGAGGAGATAAGAGTGGTGGAGAAAAGTGGGATGGAGACAAGATGCGAGAAATGTAGGGAAGGCGATATGAGAAAACAGTAGAGGAGAAGGATGTGAAAGAAGGAGAAGAGAAGAACAGAACGGACTGGAGACGATAGGAGAGAAGAGGTAGTTGCAGAAAATATCTCGGCGTCAAGAATAGATGCATTGATCAAATTAGCGACATGAAACATTCAATAACATTTTGAAATGTATTAGAGAATGTATTAGGTCGGTGCGAAATGCCTTTTGGCTGAGTACAGAGCAAGATTAAATCTTTCACGTAAGTTCTTTGATTTTACCTGCGATTATACCACTAAAAACATGAATATAATTTTCATATTTTTAAGAATTATCCCATTTTTCTCCACTTCTCGGTCCGTTGAAATGGAGGTTTTGTTATTTAACATTTCTCCTCCCCCCATCGTAAATTCGAAACTGAATCATTCCGTTTCACACGGCGTGGACAATAATCACAATGATCACAACGAAGGTACCCGTAGTACGAATCGGCGAAAACATTTAATGGAGAATTGCACATAATGAAAACTTTTCAGTCTATATTTGTGGAAGTATCTTTGCATTGAACTCGAGTGGGAAAATGGGTAAAATTAGTATGTCCTGAATTGCCACAAATATAAATAGCTATTTCTTAATATTTGTCAATGTATTTGAAGCAGTACACAATTATCGTTAGAGTATCATAATTCACGATCTTATACATGAAAATATCCCTTTGAACGTGTGTCAATTCATTTTTCTTATATATATAAATTCCAGCACCTGGTAAGGAGAATTGAACCTGGGACCGCTAGCAGCCTTATCAAGAAATTCTAACCAGTACACCACGCCTTTTCCTTCCGTTGTAACAACAATTTTTAAGTATTCTGTCCCTCCAATATTGTAACTGTCGTTGAGTATAGCCTACATGTAGTTGAATTGTTACTTTAGTTTTGAATTGCTTTCTTGTAGTATGCTTGTTTACTGACGCAGTCTCTTGTCCAGAACAGTCTTATGAAATGTATTTGCTATTGCGTAAGGTTACACGAAATAATTACACAGCTTGCGAACTGCCAAATGTACGAAACGTTATACGTAAACAGGCGGAAAATTGTATTCATAAAATCACATCACACTTGACAGTGTTAGTCAAGAGGTAGAAGAAGCTGATTATTGTGAAATGTAGATACAGACTGTTCTGGACACGAGACTGTGTGAGAAAACAAGCATCTCGTCTGTTGCAGTATCACAGGAAGATAACATCGTCCTGCAATGTTAAATTCTCTACATATTTTTCATTAATAATGTCTATCACAATAATAAGTTAGAAGAAATAACGCGCATTTTCACAACTACCAATATTCTAGTTTTTCTCCATCACTTCGAAAATTATTTCTCGAAGATAGCTGTTATACTACAAGAAAACAATTCAAAAATAAAGTATCAGTTAAACTATATGTATACCCAATGACAGTTACAATATTGGAGGGACAGAATACTTAAATATTGTATGGTAGTGGCTAATGTTAAGGATTGTCAACCTGATGATCGTAGGTTCAAACCCCTCCGGTGGCAGAAAATTTTCGTAAGTTTTAGACATATCCCATTGTGTTCATTGTCCACGACGCGTGAAACGGAATGATTCAGTTTGGAATTAACGATGGGGGGGGGGGGTGATATTAATTTCCAAAATCTCCATTTCAACGAACCGAGAAGTGGCGAAAACTTGGATAATTCTTATAAATATGAAAATTACATTCATGTTTTTAGTGATATAATCGCAGGTAAAATCAAAGAACTTACGTGGAAGATTTTATCTTGCTCTGAACTCAGCCAAAAGGCATCTCGCACCGATCTACTACATTCTCCAATACATTTCAAAATGTTATTGAATGTTTCATGTCGATAATTTGATCAATGCATCAATTCTTGACGCTGAGACGATATTTTCTGCAACTACCTCTTCCCTCCTCTCGTCTTCAGTCCCTTCTGTCCTTCACTTCTCCTTCTTCTCTCCCCTCCTTCTCCTCTGCTTTTATCTCATATCGCCTTCCCTACTTTTCTCGCATCTTGTCTCCATACCACTCTTCTCCACTTCTCTTATCTCCTCTCCTCTCTTCGATTTCCGACTCCACTGCACTATTCTCCTCTTCTTTTCGTTCTTCTCTTTTTCTCTCTTTTACTCTACTCTCCATTCCCCTCTTCTTGTCTCCTCCTCTCCAAACTTTTCTTCTCCTCTTTTCTCATCTCGTTTTCCTCCTCGTACTATCTCCTCTTGCTCCATTTTTCATCTCTCCTCGTGTCTTTTTCCTTTCTCCTCATTACTTCTCCTATCCACTTCTGTCCTCTACTTTCTTCCCTTCTTTACTTTTCCTCTTCCCATTTCTCTCTTCTCCTCTCCTTTGTCCCCTTCCGTTTCCTCTCGCCTCTTTTCTTTGTGTAGACTCCTCAGCAATGAAGTTCTAGAAAATCGATTTTCTTTCCTTCAGAAAGTATTTTTCATTTACAACAGATGTAATACTAATATTTGTTTCTAGTTTTATACAATATTACTCGTGCCCGACCCTGTGGCCGAGTGGTTAGCACATCGCGCTACGACGCCAAGGGTGCCGGGTTCGAATCCCGGTCGGGCTTGGTTGTTTGTGAATGTCCATTCATCAATTTCATCACTCATCCCCATCTTCGCAAATTAGCCAAGAGGCACAAAACGCGAAGTAAAATAAGCTAAATCAAATCAAATCAAAAAAATATTACTCGTACTTAGATTTATTTATTTCGCGTATTTCATAAATATATATTGTGCATGTGGCAACACTGAAATTGAGCCTAACTCTACACGCAACCCACCAACGCCTTGTGTAAATTGGGTTGCCTAGTTTAAAATGTCGTTGTCCTAAAACTTTTGAGAGACACTGTACATGCATTGTTTTATTTGATCCTATATAATCCCATTGCGATTTTGAAAACTTGAACTGAATCCAAGATGGCGAATTTCAATGTGGCGGCGATGTTGCTGTTTTATCTGAAAGGCAGTCCTCCTTCGCCTTTTGTTTGCTCGGGCACTAAGATTTCACTATCCATTCATTCAGTTTCCGAAATACAAGGTGTTCTTTGACTATTGACTCACACTGTATATATAGCCTACGTGTATATAACTGAAACTTTTAATCGGAAGATTAGGTTAAAACGTATGAAATTGGCTCAGATGTCAGGACAAATCCTTCTGTTCTGCCAGTATTAACGAATTGGTACGTGGATGACAATTTTGTCTCTTTACGTGTCTCAAAAATGAATATTGCTTTTGATGGACAACCCTTGTTAATAATAATATATTCATTAAAATAGGCGTTTTTTGTCCTCTTGGACTCTGTTGTTGCACCCAATTCTTACCAAGGAGGGCAAAGAAGGGAAATAATTATTAGTAAAGAAAATGCGACAAGAGCTTCACATAGAATAGGAACGTTATTTTATTGAGTGTTTTAAATTGTTCAGCACTAGCTAGCTATCCAATGCTTGATTTTCAGCAAACTTCTGTACATCTTGGATGCGAAAAAAAAAGTCCTCATGAAAGGTGGAGAGTTCTTCAGAACAATTTACCTTCAACACGCAGAAAGTATCTGGGGAGCCTTGTTCAAACACAAGGCCACGCTTTTTCTGACAAGAGCAAACACTTCTCGAAGATGTATTGCACATCTGCATTCCATCCTCCCGTTCCCACTTCCCCCGCGTCATGACAACTTCTGACAACGTATTTTACAATGTGGGTTTCTCTATACTTAACCGAACTTCCAGGTTTTTGGACACAGTCATGTGTTAGTTCCTCGCTCCAAGGGGCCTCTGGACTATCCCGCTTTTGTAATTTGTTTGGATCAAATTTATTTCCAATGAACATACGGTGTATCATGCCATAATTTTCAGAATCATGGACATTGTAAGAGAATCTTTAGGGCTTTTTAGATGGGATCTTTCGGTGTATTTTACAAGAATATATACTTTTCGGCCACACAAAAATTTCAAAATAAATTGAGTTCATATATCTATTATAAATATCGATTATTTAAGTATTTTTTTAAATGACAAATTGTTTCATTCACGAATAAAATTACCTCGCCTTGTAATCAAGGGAACCCGTGTTCGATACCCGGTGCTTTATACTATAGGCGCAATCCCGATTAACCTATCTGTGAATAAAGTGGATTTAAAACAACAATTCAACTCAAACGAATAAAATTATGCATAGTCAATAGGCAATACTTGTGCTGTTATAGCTCGACCACAAAGAAAAGAACCTTCGGTCAAAAGCATTCGCGCATCTTCCCTGCCGTTCCCGGGGCTTCGGTGCAGTGTTGCCAGGTAAGACTTGAAAAAATCGGGAGATTGTTTCTTTGGTAAACCTGAACAAATGATCTAATAGTAGTGGATGAATAACGTTCTCGAGGAGAGAGGCATGGTCGTGCGCACTGGGGGCAAGGGGGATAATTGCCCCCTAATCTAGGACGGCCGCAGATTTTTTCCAAGGAGGGACAAGCAAGGTATTTTTCCAGGGGGTAAAAGAGGCATATTATCCCGTAATAGTGCCCCCTCAAAAACACCTTTTGATTTTGAAATTATCACGTTCCTGCATCCACATGTAAATTACTGTGACTGAAATCAACTTATATGTCTGATATAATAAATACTCTTAGGTTAACATTAATTTTTCGGAAAGGGGACAGCTGGTGGTCGTCGTACTTACACGAGGAGGTACAAAAGCGATGTAAAATAACCAGAATAGAAATATTTTGGGTTGGGATAAAATACAACCATCTAAAATAGTAATGTAATAATAGTAATAATAATTGAATAGCATTTGGCATAATTTCACAGTTCAAACAGCACTTTTCATGGCTGAGTGTAGTTCCACGTTCTTCATTCTACTTCTCCCCTCCATACCCAAGTAAGATGAGCAGGGAACGCGTTTTTAAGCAGGCCTGGTGGTTCCATAGCAACAGTTTATTAAAGAAATCTTCCGAGAAATCAATAGGCCTGGCAACATTGACTCGGACCGCGTTGAAGGCTGATCCCCCTGCCCTCCCACACACCCGCGAGCGCGGTGCGGTTCTGCGCAAGTCTTTTTCCCTGTCGTTCCACTATACTGATACTTTGTACTATCCATATACGTAGATGTTTATTAAGACAAACAACTTGTCTTAATAAAGATTTTTTTCTGTTTGACACTTTGTTTTCGAAGCTAAGGAAAAGGAAAGAATAACTGAATTTATCCTGAATGTATGCAACCAAGCAGCACAGCTTTATAAATTACACTAATGCACTGACTTCGAAATAATATAACAAAATATATGACATCTGTAAATAACCAGATAAGTGTCCGCTTGGTATGTCTGAAGAATTAGCGTATGGAAGTAAAGTTGAATTAGATATATTTTTTTTCTTTTCTTTCTTTCTTTCGAATATCATATCGAAGTCTCAAACGAGATGAGATCTTCAGATACTAAGTTATGTTCTGGTTTCAATTTAAGAGAGGTCTGTCTCTGTCTCTTCTCCATAAGTCTCGAAGGGACTGGGCTCGTTCTTGTCTCGTACTCTCCATATACTCAAAAATAGAATAAATGTTTATCGTCATCCACAAATGCTCCACTCACCTGTTTCCACGCTGTTTCATTACCTCCGATGAATGATTGAAGAGTGCAGACGAAACGTAATTCTCGAAAATTAGCTGTGGCCTCTCGCTACACGATAACAGTCTTCCAGTCTGAAACGTGTTATTTTGTTCAGTCAATTCGGTGTGCTTGAATGCGTAGTCAGTTTCGTCGTAAGTAGATGACAGCGTGGCTGAAGACTGTAGCTTGCTTTCCCATCATACTTATTCTAAACGGTTGCCATTACAAAGTTTCAATGAGCATGTTCTTTCACTGCCTTATTCTGCCTCGTAGTGTGCTGTCATCATCATCAGAATCATTGAGCACTTTCTTCTGATTGGTATTTCACGTTTCTCAGTCGCGTGTCTCTTTATTTGTTTATGAAACACCTTCCCTTCGAATCGCCCAATCTTCATTAAGTCTTATCTTCGTGAGACTTGTTCTGCGTAGTGTTATTGCATGTTTTAACCCAGGAGAGGTGGATTGTCACCCCACGCGTTTTGGACCCTAAATATTTTTCTTCTGCTTGCCAAACCTGAAGCACCTAGTCTACTGGCAATGTCTAATCTCTTACCAAACAGAAAAATATGATGCAAATGATTGTTTTGACATTTAGAATCCGTGGAATGGAGTGAAAAAACAATAACTGAAAAGTAAGTTTTCGTGTAGCACGAATATAAGATTACAAGCCTATTTCTTACATTCATCGCGACAGTGAATTGAAGAGATACAGAGTAAAAACTATGAAATGCTTAACTTGGATTCGAGTCCATGGGCTACAGTGACCCTGGTGGCTTCCTTTGTGGCTAAGCAAGACATTACAATGCAACCTTGGGCTACTCCTATGTCCTCTTGCAATAAAGGATGAAAAATTCTAATATTATGGTTCAAGGGCCATGTTTTCTTCAGTTTCCTAATATGTTATGTTACCAAGTAAAGTTTTGTTTCCTGATTTTGGTGCAAAATTAAAACCTATAATAGAATAATGAAAATACCATCTTGTCCTCATAAAAAAAATATTAGTTTTATGTTGAATTAAAAGGCATGCCATGACAGTCATGGGAATGCGATTGATAGATAACATTTGAAAAATAATAAAATCTTGCATTTACTTTAAAATGCTAATTTATTGATAGGTTGTAATTAAATTCGTTAGTACTTAGCTTTTTGTATTTTTATCAGTTAAGTCGGTAATTTGCACCCTTAAACTAGTGTTTTCACCCCTGCGTTTTAATATATTTTTTAAATAATTCAATTATTCGATTTTTTTTAAGGATTTGTGCAAAGACTATTTTTTTATATATATATATATTGCGCTGTTACCGATCAGGTAGTCGCTAACGAATTAGCGTCCAAATCTCCTAGCAGTGTAAAAGTGATTTCCGGCTCGATTGGAGACAGTATCACGTCGTATCACACCTCCGCCCCCCGAGTCCATTAGAGTTCCCACCGAGTGCCTAATGGGATCGCTGACGTAGATCCAGCAGTAAGACCCTGTCCAATGACTTGGCCGCTCGTGATAACGGTTCTCTCTATATTGGGTACATGGCTCGGGAAATGATTGATACAGCATTTTTCGCTATCAAAAAGTGTAGAAAATCCAGCAGTTAGAGAGAAAGAGGTTAGGAAAATTTCCTCGTAGGCTATAATGTTAGTCTCGCGATCGTTGCTGAATAAGTACTTTTTTTACTTTTACTTTTCCATGGATGATAGAAATACAGGGTGATTGTAAAGTCCGGAACCATGTGACAACTCCATTATTAGTGCAGATAGCGAAAAATGGAAACAGGAAAATTGTTCGAAATATGTGGGTTTCAATAGAATAGGCTATGCTTCAATTTTCAATGTAGATTGCACGGTTGATCCTGTATGCACTTGTACGAGCTTCGGTGAGAATAAAAAATGCCTTGTGGCCGCATGCTTTATCCTTCCCGTGCAATTAGAAATAACAAATTCTAATAAAGTGTGAAGACTCTAAATTTAGCATGCAGCGAAGCCTTGCCTAAGGAGGTTCCACGAAAGTCCTTTCACGTTAGCATCCAGAGAAGACACATAGTTGGAAACAGAGATGCCAAATTTCTCTCTTCCCTTCACGTTACAATTTTTAAAGTTAAAAATTTATTAATTTCTTTAAAGTAACTGTGAAAGTAACTGTTGTTAACACTTCTTCTATTGCAAAAAGTAACTGTTACAGCCATAGCTACTTTTTTAAAAGTAACTATACTCTGTCCCGACTATCTCTGGAGCAAGGCCGCGCATAGCGGCAGAGATAGGGGGCTGGGATCGAGTGGGCAATACGAATCAGTACTGGTAACTGGGCTGGTAACTGCAATCGCTTTCATCCCTTTCACGCAATATCATTCCTTCTCACGTGTTCATTGGTGGAGCAGTCTCGCGTCACTACCTGAACAGAGACTTGTTATCGTTCGCTTTCTAGAGAGATAGCAGAGGTACAGTATAGTTACAATTACAATTCCTCAACACAGTAACTATACTTGTAATTAATTACTTTAAATCCTGGTTGATGCAGATGTCGGTCTTGTCTGATTTTCGGGTGTACCGCATATTTTGAATGAGCCCCTTCCCTTCTACAACGTCTGGCAATGCTGTTGCCATAAGTTCCACGGCAACACTGCATGATGAACGTTGCCACATTGTACGGGAATAAGCTATTCTTCGATGTGGCTTACCTGTACGTGGCACTAGCGAGCTTTTGCCCAGATGCCTCATCTCGTAGCTACTAATATAGTTAGGATTTTCTCTGGATTTGTGTTGTTGTTTAGATTCGAGTTTCGCAGGCTCGACGAAGTGTGGAACTCGCTCGAGGGCTTTGAGAATGTCGTCAACTGAATTCTGACTGGAGCCACTTACAGTTCTAGAGGAAGGAGTTCCTTCCAGCACCAAGACTCCGGAAGCGGATGTCCCGGATCGACACCGGCTCTCCAATTGAGTTAGCCTGAGTTTGACGGCCGGCGGCGACCCAAGGAATTAATCGAAGGAAGTGGATTCTCGTGCCAGAAGGGGATTAAGGCGTTCCAATCGATAACCCGTGCCAGGCGCATCTCTGCGACGCTGCATGATGGATCGGGGGTTCCAGCACCAGACGCCTGGAGGCTCCAGTGATTGATGGTCGGCCAACCTTTTCTGACTTCTTGATCTGTCTGTAACGAAAACAGAAGGTTTTAACTAATTTTTTCCGATTTCCTTTATCTGTGAAGCCACACTTTGATAATGTTGATGACTTCCGTCATTAGTTGAGACTTCTGAATAAAAGAATAGTCTTAGAGCCGCAAGTGGGATCTGGTTTCATCCGGAGGGATTAAATTTCATTTACGTAATCGATTCTACATTGGTTGGGTATAATCCTAGGTGTTGATATTTTTATTTTTTATTTTGTGACGTCATAGACATAGCAGACGTTACTTTCGCTAATAGTAGCAAATAACAAGACTCTCACCAACAAGGAAAACAGTCACAAGCTTCTGATTCACTGAGACCTCAGGCGTAAAACACACGAACTGAAAATGATGTGCATAGCTACTGTCTATACTAAATATATATAAGGAACGGGTTTTCCAGGTATAGCTAAGTAGCATTTACTCGATTTTATTCTCGATTGTATTGCAGCGTTTAGTAAGACTATATCGAAATTTTCTGATTCTAGGAAGAAAAATATTAAATCACTAAATATAACAAGTAAATAAGTTTAGAAACTCTAATGCTTTAATGCAATTATTGTTTCAATTCCAAGATAAAGTATAAAAAAGTATGCACAACGGGAATACTATGACAATTTTCTAGGGGTGTGCGGGCCAGAATTTTTTGCGACGTAACGGGAATTTTTTTTAAAGCCCGACATTCGGGACGGGAAAAAATCGCAACTTAATTTTCGTGACGAGAAATGTTCAAAATTTCCCAAAGCTCTGGAAATCTCGAATTCTACACGTCATTTCCACTTTAAGTGATTTTTTCGCATTTCTGGTACAAAAACGAACAATTTTTTGATAAGTTTCAGACATTTACAATGCAGAAAACGTCGAGAATTAACGACTTTTAAAAATGACCATTCGGTATTTTCCGACTGCTCGGGATCCCGAAAAGTCGGGATAGGGACGGGAATTTTTTTCCCAGTCCCGACTTTTCGGGATCCTGCACACCCCTACCACTTTCTAATTTTCGAAACATATCCTATTTATGTTCATTGTTGGATAGCAAGTTCTGGATCAGTGATAGACATGTATTAGATATCCAGAATTGTATGTATTTTGGTATTTTGAATATCCAGTTTTGGACAAGATCTGGATATGTTTTGGATATCCAAAATTGGATGTGTTCTGGATATTCAGTTTTGGAAGAGATCTGGCGACGTATTGGATATTCGGAATTGGATAATGTTTCTTACAACCAGTTCTACAGACGTTTAGGCTGTGTATTAGATATCAAGAATTTGTCGAGTTTTAGGTGTCCAATTCTGGATATCCTATACACGTCCAATGGATATTCAGAATTGGATATCCAATGGATATCCATAATATCCATGGATCTGATCTGTACATTGTGGATATCCAATGGATATATATCCTTGGGAAATTTGTTCTGTATGGGTAGTAACGTGATCTTAATTTAAATGTTGTATTTCAAGTGTGTATTATATTATATGTTCATTAATTAATTTAGTCTCGTTTATTGCAGATGTCCTGGAAACCAAGGAGAAAAGTTTGTACTTCCTGGGAACTAGAAGGTATGTTTCGTTTATATGTCTTACAGCTTCTTTAAAATTTCAGTGTTGTCATACTATAGTTTCACTTATTCAGTGTTTACTCTTGTTTGAACTTGTTGACAATTTATATTCTGTCAGAAACCTTGTCTTTTGTGTGCGTTTGCTTTTTAAAGTGGGAACCATTATGTCTCCACCTGTATCGAACCCGGAATCGTCTTGAGTGCAAGGCGACGATATTACCATTACGCCAGCGATGGTTTGAATTCCTTTAGATAGGAAGATAATGTAAACTTTTTTCATTTAGCTACAAAAAACAAAAAGAAGGTCGCTCAAAAGTATCGTCGTGCACCTATCAAATTATTTCAGGAGGTATGAGGGTCGAGGGATACCGTTAGGAGGGAAAGATTTAGGGGGCATTATACCCCCTTATAAAAATTGGGGGATTACAATGTAGCCTTTACCCCTCCTCCTGGGCCTCCCCGATGGTGCAGTGGTAGCGTTGTCGCCTTGTAATCAAGGGGTCCCGGGGTCGATAGCCGGTGAAGGCACATAATTGGTCGGATCCCACTTTAAACTGTAGGTCCATTTCCGATTAGCCTTACTGTGCATGAAGTGGACTTAAAACACCAACTCAATCAATGAATCCTCCTCCTGCCGTTCCTGAACTACTGAAGACCATAAAATAAAGATATATATATATATATATATATATATATATATATATATATATATATATATATATATATATATATACATACATACTCTGAACCCTAGACTGTCTATACGAATCCTGTTTTTCTGGAATCTCACGTAAAGGAAATGAGATGCTTCAGGAAAGTTGAGCTGTAATCCATCACACACCACCGTGTTAGGAACAAGCGCCACACACAGCGTCATCGGAGACAGAACTCTCTCTCCCGGTGCTCAGGTGCGTGTGTGTGTGTGTGTGGGGGGGTGTTTTCCTGGAACAGAGTTTCCCTGAAAGAGTGAGAATGTAAGAGTTCGTGTTACTCGGTGTCGGAAAACAACGCATACAGAACAGCCGAATATAAAAGCCAGAGGTATGTGGTAATATGAGTTGAACATTCAGTGTTGTGTGCCTAGACTTTGCAAGTGCTGTACGGAATGCCTTTTTTTGTCTATGTGATTCGTATTTATTTTTCCATCTATTTACCATTCTTTTGTACAAAATGTGATAATGGTGTCATGTGACATTCAATTTGCAGTCGTCTCAGTGGCCTGGAGCAGCGGTTCCCGACCTTTGTGAGGTACATTAGTTAATCCGATCCCTTGTAATAAAAACAATAATTACACAGTGATAAAGAGTAATGGTTGGATTAAGTATAGGCGTGTAGACCAATACAATATTTGCCTTTTTATATTTCCTGTTCCACACACCCCTGGTGTGTATTATAGATATTATACTAAACTAAATTTGTAGTAGATTAATAAATCCCTTCAAGGAATAAACAATTTTTCCAGTGATTTTCTGTTCCAACAAGTGAAAGACACATATTTCTTAATGGAAATCATGTGATGATCAAAATGTCTGGACATTCGTATTTTATTTTTCAAATTTCCTCTCTTGCCTCCCCGATGGCGTAGTGGTAAGTAACGTCGTCGCCTTGTAATCAAGGGGTCCCGGGATCGATACCCGGTGGAGGTACATAGTGATTCGGATCTCACTTTAAACTGTAGGTCCAGTCCCGATTAGCCATACTGTGCATAAAGTGGACTTAAGACACAAATGCAATCAAGCAATTCAATTCCTCTCGGACACCTTACATAAGAAAAGAGGTAAGCCGCAGTTTTGACCCATTATGCTTCACAAATCCGAAACAGTCGATCGAGGTGGGAATCCTTTCAAAAATTATTTTTCTGGAAATAACTCTACAATGTTCTGGATTATGCAGAGTTATTTTTCCCAACGCATCGACACATATGAACTTATCACCTTCAAACTGGCGGGATTCAACTACTGAAAAGGCAAAAGGAAAACCGAGATGGTCCCCCGACAGGAAGTGGATTGCCGTTGGTGGTGTGTGGGTGTAGACTCTGAATAGCCGCTCGGTGTCTGATCCAAGAGCTCGTTGACACTGTGGAGGGAAAAGTAAAGACTCCGCTAGAAAAGCTTCCAGGAACTACTAATAAAGTAGGGAGCGTAGTTCAGTATCACGTTGCAAAGACAATGAGCTTGTCTTTACGTGCTGGGAAGCCAAACATCCGTAACTGGAAGTCCATTTGAAGCGTAGCATTGAACGGGATCTGACATGAAGTCCGTCAACAACCGACCTAATTGTCAACACATTTCGTTGAAATGTCATACATCAAAGAACATGGTCTCTTTCCATACCCATTATTAACGCTGTCTTTACGTTGTATTTTTTTTCTTTCGTTAATGATCCCGAAGAGAAAGAAAGAATTTGAGTTTTGCTTGAAGTACACTTTTATGCAGAAATGGGCTAATCGGGACCGGACCTACGCGCCTGCACCGGGTATCGAACCCGGGATCCCTTTATTACAAGGCGACGACGTTACCACCGCACCTTTGGGGAGGCCCTGGAAGAAAGAGAATTAGAAATTATTTATTCATGGGCGAATTTCAGTTCCTAGCTTCTCTACCGCTTAGCCCGCAAAACTTCTATAAACCAGGGTGGCGACAGACCTGGAAAACCTGGAAAACCGGGAAAAGTCAGGGAATTTGAGGTGTCAAAAAAAGTCAGGGAAATGTCAGGGAATTTCATCCTTTTTTTTTCCATGAAAGATATCGTTATGGAACTCTGCACGGGAACAGGAAATCTCGTTCGTAAGTTTCGGCCTCAACTTTTAGGCTCCTTTTATGCGCAACACAACCACGACGCCAGAAACCAGTGATGGCAGGAAGGGAGAGAGAGAGAGAAAGAGAGAGAGAGAGAGAAATTTCTCTCGCCCGGGGTTCTCGGCGGGAATTTTAAATTTGAACACTCTTTGGAGGAAAATTGTTATAACTCGGGCACTATGTGAGCAATTTACTTTGGATAACTTTTGTTTTGCAGTTAAAGCATCAGCGCATGCAACCGTGTACAATTCAGAACACCGGACCGAGGAAGGGGGGCTTGGGGGGCACGTACCCCGAATTTCAATGGAAAAAACATAAAGATCTGGAGTTTTCTCCCTCTTCTCCCGCTATTTTGGGGAGAATGCGCAAAATTTAGTATTCTTTTCAAAGAATGGACATCTCTCAGGAGAATGAAACATGGTTCATGTTCTTGGGTGCCATACAAGTTGAATAATAAGCCAAAATGTGATTATTATTTTTTTACGAAAAATATGTAATTTGCATTTTTGGAGGAAAATTGTTATCACTCGAGCACTATGGGAGCAATCTACTTGGAATTAGTTTTGTTTTGCAGCAAAAACATCAGAGCATGCAACCGTGTGCAATTCAGAACGCCGAACTGAGGAATAGGGGGTTGGGGGCGCGACCACCGAATTAAAAAAAAAAAAAAAAAATGGGATTTGCCCCCTCTTCTCCCGCTATTTTGGGAAAAGGGCGCAAACCTTAGTATTCTCTTCAAAGAATGGACATTTCCAAAGAGATTGAAACATGTTTCATATTCCTGGGTGCCATACAAGTTGAATAATGAGCCAAAATGTGAAACTCTGTTCGGAAATGTGGCATGGATATGTTACGGAGAGGGGGGAGGTTCGTCATCAATATGAATTTCCCAGGCTTGCTCCAGACCTGTGTCAGAGTTTCCACCCAAACATACAAGTATGAAGGTCCAAAAAGCACATTCATTTCGTATGGTATCATCGGGCCAGTACGACCTTACTCTGATGATACCATATTACGTGGAAAATGCATTGAATTATCATTTTTTCTTGTCCGTATGTGAGTAGTAAGGAGACTTGTCAACAGATGGAGGGGATACGAACGGGTGGGGCCGTCCGATAGTTGTCGGACGTCGTAGTAAGGCAGTTTGTTGGGCAAACTGAAGGAACATGGAAACAAATAGGTTCCATTGATACATACGATTTTTGTCGAATATCGCCACCCGACAGAGTATCTCACTACAACATGCGACAGAAATTGCATGGACTGCAACATCCAACAAAAATCGCATGCATAAACAAGAAGAGCTTTAGACTGCAAATATGCTGCTGAAATTTTATTACTCTTCTGGCTCACTTCGCCTTATTTAATGTAGCAGTGCTTACGAAGGTTTTCTTTCATCGTCCTGATGTATTACTGGTTTTGCACAAGTTAACATACGTTTACAATGACATTGCACTATTCTTAGATATCAAGAAGAATCCAACCAAATGGGACATGTATTGAATAATATCACGAAAAAGTGAAACATAAATCTGCATTGATGAACGTTATAAAAATTGGCAAGTGCATGCTCCCAACCTCAAATTTACTGCAGCACTAGTATTGCAATGAAATTAACGCCACTCTCTGTCCTTTCTCTTTAAACTCGTGAGAGATGGTCACTAATCTCTCACTGAGTAAGGTTAATGTCCAATATTATGAAATAAAATACTAATAATAAATACGTAAATATTTTAATAACATACTCGTATTTACTCGAATCATTCAATCATAAAAGCAAATCACTTTCTTCAAGAATTGACTTTTCTGCCAGCCCTGCTAAATTTTCACTTTCCATCTACTGATTTATACGAGGGGTGGCTAGAAAGTAATTTCCAATTAGTAGGGACATTGATTTTTCCCAAACGCCAAAACCGTGAAAAATGGTAATTGCTGCGAAGTTGTGTTTATGAATGTGCAATGATGTCTGGACACATTTTTCGCCCGTTCGAAATATCGAAATAATTTGGCATAAAATGCGAATTGTTGGCGTTTTTAGCGATTTTTTTTTAAAGAAATGTCCTAAAACAACGAAAAAATTCCATGAAATCCAACATTCTTCTTTTCTAGGCCATGTTTGTGTACATAGAACATGCAAGTTTTCCAACATTTTACTCAAGAGTAAACTATAGAGTTATACGTACATGCAATAATTCCGACAGCTACATTAAATCATGTATTTCGCACGATTTTTTCAACTTTTATCAAAACCATTTGCATCATAGAGCAAAGTGGCAGGGTTCTAACAGGAGATCGAGTGCGTATCTACCGTCACACGGGAGCCACATCTTTGTATTTGTCGCACGAGATATGTTTAGAATTACCAAGCTAAGTGCGCACCATCGGCATTTGTCGCACGAGATATGTTTAGAATTACCAAGCTAAGTGCGCACCATCGGCATTTGTCAAGCGAGTACGAGGGTCACTATTTATATTTTGAGCCTTGGCAACACTGATTGAAGTAATGCGCGATTTGACGTTTGCACGGAATTGTCTGGCATTATTGACCATAACGTACTTCAAATGTTTTGTCAATAGCTTGATTTGTGTTGTTTATGTTGCCTTGGAGATTGCGCGACAACAATAAAATGGAATTAACTCGTGAACATTTTCGTGCGATGATTTTTTACGATTTTTGACGTGGATTATCAAGACAAGAATGCATCGATCAACTTACTTCCACATTTGGCAATGAAGCCCCATCCTTTGCCACTGTGAAACGCTGGTATAACGAATTTAATCGTGGCCGCCATTCGCTCACCGACGAGATTCGCGAAGGTCGTCCAAAATCAGTTGTTGTTCAAGAAAACATTGATGCTGTGCAAAACCTAATACTACAAGATCTTCATGTGACATACTGTGAGATTGAGGCAACCATAGCATTAGTAACACCAGCATATATAAAATATCATTTAGCTGTGAGAAAGGTCTGTTCTCGTTGGATCCCACACAATTTGACAAAAACTCAAAAAGACGCTCGCGTCAATTGGTACAAACAAATGCTCAATAAATACAATCGTGTTGCTTCAAAAGACGTATATAAGATTGTAACAGGTGACGAATCATGGATATATGCATATGAGCCGGAACGTAAACAGCAGTCGACTGTATGGGTGTTTCAAGATGAACCCAATACAACAAAAGTTGTTCGCGCTCGAAGCACATCGAAACAAATGGTCGCCTGTTTTTTTTCGGGAAAACTGGTCATGTGGCAACTGTGCCTTTAGAGGAACGTAGAACGGTCAACTCTGAATGGTACACAACAATTTGTTTGCCAGAGGTCTTCGGTCAAATACGGAAAACAAACAAACGCCGTCGGATCATTCTTCATCAAGATAATGCCAGCTGTCACACATCTCGTCTAACAACCGACTTTATGAACAGTCAAAAAATCGAATTGATGGGTCATCCGCCGTACAGTCCTGATTTGGCACCCAATGACTTCTTCTTGTTCCCGAATGTCAAGAATAAATTGCGTGGACAACGATTTTCGTCGGCGGAAGACGCCGTTGATGCGTTCAAAAACCATATTATGGAGGTGTCTCAAGAAGATTGGAAAAACTGCTTTGACAAATGGTTCGAACGAATGCAAAAGTGTATTGACCATAAAGGAGAATACTTCGAAAAACAATAAAGCAGTTTTCAACGCCAAATTCCTGTTTTTGCATTGTTAGGCTCAAAATATAAATAGTGACCCTCGTAATAATGGAGCTCAGTCGTTAGGGCGTCTGACTACTGTGCGAGGACCCGCGGTTGATCCCCGGCGGGGGAGAACCGGGATGTTTTCCACCTATTCAAAATGCTCCGGCGCCCACCCAGCATCATGTGAAGCTGGTACCTTGAGGAAACTTGGAGAGATAAAGGTAGCCAGGAGTGTGGTGCTGATCACATCACCCTTAGGTGATGATGAGATCACCTTAAGCCGTGATCAAGAAAGTGCGGGGCCCTAACTCCACACCCCTATACACCGTCATGGAAGAGTGCAGGGGAACACTTTACTTTTACTTCCTCAAAAATCTGTTCCAACATATCAAACTGTCACGAAAATTCGTAGACCACGTGACCTACAATTTAAAATAATAGTTTAAAAGCACATATATATTTGGCAGATAAATGTTCTAAAATAAAAATGCGAATTTCGGGAAACTTAACACTAACAAGTCAAAAAAAGATAATGCCAATTTTTGGTGCCATAATATATCGGTATCTGTCACGTGAGATTGATTGATTTTAATTTTTTTGGGTGCGTCGCCACTTATGGTCATTATGCACCCTTCAGTATATACGGGGAAAATTCCATTATCTAAAATCCTTACATTAAAAATGGGGTATGGAAAATAACTTTCCCAAAATAACATTCAAGATATCAAAGTCTCACGAAGAGGCGTAAGCCAATTGACTTACAATTTGAAACAGTAGTTTAAAAACACCATGAAGGTATAATTTCAGATATTTGCCAGAAAATGTGCTAAAATGAAAATTTAATTTTGCAGAAATTAACACCGTATAGTAAAAAATAAAAAATAAGAAAATACACCAATTTGAAAAGAAAAAAATATCAAGGTCCCTACCGATTAGGCATAAATAAAACAAGAATATCAGTTGTAAGTTATTGCATTAGTAACAGTGAGTCCTAACCTAATTTTCGGTATAATCACCACCGTTGTTCTAGCATTCGTCGTAGCATGGCACTAAATTTTGTATGTCCATGGCATATGTGTCTGACGGCAAAGACTGGAACTATCTCTACCACAGTGTAGCTGTCAAATCCTTGACCTGCCAGAAATCTCTTCAGTTGAACAAAGAGATGAAAGTCTGTACATTGAAGGTCAGGGCTGTACAGGGAGTGGTTCAAGATCTCTCACCTGAAGTGATGCAAAGGGCCCGTGTGTACTCAGCTGTATGGGGTTGTGCACATTCGACTGGCATTCCGTGAATTTTCTGCACCATCGTCTGACCATACTATCCGGTCTGCACACCTCACACGATTGCTGGTGGCTCTGTGCCAAATTCTGAGCGTACAATGTAGGCTACATCGCAGTCGATGGGAGACTGTATAAGAGCTGCAATCTTTAACCTAGAACTGTCCTAAAACGGCTGCATTGCAACTGTACCAGATTACAGCTACATGCCACTTATTCCTGCCTGCAAGTGTGTGTGTCGCTCTTCGACCACTAGTGCTGCGTATTGGCACCATTGGAGCTTTTTTCAGCACTCCCCTCGTATATGAACTTTCAGAAGCTTATATTATTAGTGTTCCTGTTTTAATGTGTGGTTAGCTAAATCAGGTACGTATACAATTCAATTCTATAATTTCCTTGCGTTAAATTTCTAATACCTACATAGCCTACCCTTTTCGTCAGCATTAATGGTATAACTGCATGTTGTCAGTTTCACAGTACTTCACTTGGATATACTGTACTGAAGCAGAAATTCCATTGATAATGTAAGGAAATATGACACTTTATTTTGTTAGATTCAATTGTTTCACTTATATGCAAGAGTTAAGTTGTTTGCTTTACAGAGAAGAGAGAAGTAGCTTTATGCATTGAAAAATGAGTCCGCACTCATGGTTCTTGCAAGCAGAGGGATCCAAACCTCAGTGGAAATATCAACATATAATACCGAGAATGTATAAGGAGACTGATAAATTACAAATTGTATTTCTTAATCTATCACTCTTCACTCTTATCTCATTTAGTCGTAACTTTAAAAATAATCAAATATTTTATTTTAAACTTACTGCGTATGACAAAATTCCGTAATCCTTCCCTAGCTTGTGAATTGTAATAATTTTCCAAATTCACTATTTTGCAGTTTGAATTCAAATCATCGAGAATGGAGAAATTAAGTCAATTTCATAGAAGATGATATTGGTACTTAACAATACCATACGTGGATCTGTATGAGTTTATTATTTCCATTTTGCAAAAAACATTGATTTAGTTTAGTTTGTAATTGTCAGGGAAAAATGTAAATTTTGTCCTGGAAAACCTGGAAAAGTCAGGGAATTTCATTTCCGCTTGTTTGTAGCCACCCTGATAAACCAAATAAATCCAATGCCACTATGACAGATAAAAGCAACTAATTACGTTTATCCGTACTAAATATTTCCATAAGTAACACCAAACTAAAGTCCCGCGCGGTGACCGTCTTTATGTCAGGGACCCGCTGTTGCCACGTTTACTTACGAAGAAACTTGCAGACAAACAGCCAATTAGGCGTACTGCTGCCCCCCCCCCTGTTTGGGTTACAACCGGCAACCATAGAATCCCTCCTTCCCGAAGCGCCATCAAGAAAACAGGATTTTGTCAAAATAACCTTTCTGCGCTGTGAAATGGGGACGGGAGATAATCTGTATAATCTCCGCAGTTCAAAATCCCTTTGAGAACCAGGGCTTGCCAAGCTGCTTTAGTTTGGGGACGAGTGGTCAGCACGTCGAGGCCCTTTGCCGCTTTTTTTTCTGACCTTCGAGACTGGAGCCCCCTAGTATTGCTTTGAATTTACTCCCCAATTGTCTTCACAAGGGTGGGTCACACCGAAATATTGCAGCTCCCACAGGGGATCGAACGCGTGACCCCTCGCACGAAAGGGGTCCATTCCGCTGCGCGAGATCTAATATAAAACTACAAAAAATATATACAAAGTTACCTATACAACTATAATAGCAATATTCCCAGCGCCACACTGTAACAGCCATTAAGTTCAGTTCTTCATATTTTATGTGTACTTAAAATTGATTTGACTTAAGAAATACAAACTTGTAAACACGAAGGCTGGTCCCCCTTCATCAATGACGTGCACGTAAATGTCCACAAAACGAGTGAACTTCACCATATGCTCCACATTCTGTGAATGGGTAGTTGTGCTTTTTCGTCCACAGCCAAGATGGTAGGCTGCGGCAGCTGTCTGTTGTGGAAATCCGGATCGAAGCTTTGTCGCCCACAAAACAATGAACCCCACCTGGTCAGTGTCTGTGGGGTGTATTAGGTCCCCCCCCTTTTTATTGCTTACTCCATAATTTGACACTGTTTCAAATATACGGCTGTTTCAGCCCAAAATATTGTTCTACTTTGTATAATTCTCAGAAAGTGTGTGCGTGTGTGTGACTTCACAATAATTTCAAAGAAAAACTTACCGGATTTTGTTAATAGTATAAACGGAAGAACCATAACCATATTCACAATTATATATTTTTATTTCTATTTTTGTTATTTTATTTTACGCCTTTCTTCCACTTTGTCTAACCTGGACCATGAGGATATGTGATGGTGATGACATTTAAGGGACCCGCAAAGTACGCCCCTGCACTCGAATTCGGAAACGTCAATGGCGAGATGTAAAGTCGACCACTTACCCCGTTCGACCATATTTAAATTTATAAAGAAAGAATTACTTTTATTTAAACATTTTAGACAGAAAACAGAGATAGTCACAAACCATTGTAGCAGGTACCGAGATATGTGTGCCCCCCCCCCCCCCGCGCATCGCACGCACGCACACGCACACACATACTCTGTGTGTATGTACAGTACACCGTGCCATGGGATCCACATATTCCCAGTCTTGACCATTGTGCAGAACCACCATCCGGGTGCCTTCACTCTTCACAGGATTGTGATTGAAAACTTCGACCATTCCAGATTTCTATTCAAGATCCCAGAAATAGGAAAATGATTTCCAGAAATCGCGACAGGAATGGGAAATTATTCTCCCGATCTCGGTACCGAAATTTCGCAATAACACGCACATTATGTCTTTACTCTTTCATTTGCAGGGCAAAACCATCACTCTTAATGGGAGAAGGTGTACTTTCCAAGTTGTAATCTTATTACTTAGTGGGTTTAAAGTTTAGAAAATGTTTCAATTCATTACAATAGTCACCGTTACGTGATAGTTCTCCATCTGTAGGCAATAAATTGAAAAGTTTTCGATTTAATTATTGCGGTATGAAAAGGGTGAATAATAAGATACTTCTATCCCTATCCACCCCCTCCCTCTCGGCATTCTCTTGATTCCCCAGATACCCACTGATGTGAGACTATAGTAGGTTATCCGCTTTTCTGCTATGTAGGGGTATAATCTGAAAATTTTCTGGGTACACCCATCGCAGGAATCGAATCCGTCTGTCCCACATGTCAGTCAGACTCCACACTTCCGGGGGAACGTGGCAGCGGCAATGTGTAGGCGAAAATTTACCTTCCAGGTAAAAATTATAATAGGTCTGCAAGTTACACCGATACACCAGCAATAGCTTATGTCGGAACATCCGCGGAAAGCAACAAGTGTGTTGCAAAACTATTTTTATGTTCATGCGAAAGAAGTAATGATTGGCTATGACATGGTTCTCCTCTTTCCCAATGTTTTCTGTTGTAAAAAGTGTTGAAACGACACCGGCGTGTCCTGAGGTAATCACGTGCTCTGCTGTTTTCGTGGGGAGCGTGCCCCCTTGTGGATGGATTCTGACAGCCACGCAATGTTGCGAAATCGTGAATACGAAACTCCAAATGTAAATCTGTCGCTGCCACGGATGTAGTGAGAGTTTGAAAAGCAATTCGTGCTGTGCTTGTGTGTCAAGAGATTCCCGCCTCACATGTATATATAGAGCAGACAGACGTATCTTATTTTCCAAGTACAAAAAAAAATCAAGAAACTAAAGTTTGCCTCTTTCCAATTATTGGCAGAGATGGATCAATATGAAAATTTTCACCGATACAAAATTTACCATTGGTAATTTCACATATAAATTGTTATTCATACACTGTTAAAAGTTACCGTAAAACTTAACAATATTCTACCGTTAAAATTTATCAGGCTCGCCGTTAATTTTAAAAAATGACACATTTAAAAAAAAATGGAATATTTTATCATGCATATAAATAGATAATGATTGTAAATTGCATTTGAGTGCAACATAAATATGTTTTCAGAAACTGAATCATTAAAATTATATTAATTGGGTTAATATGTAATGGCCATTATTAATACTTTTAAAACTGTCATGGTCATTTTTACTGTAGTTGAAATGGAGCAGGAATCGACGGTCTTAATCACCCCAGTCAACGTTTTACTGGTATATCAACTGACACTGATGGAGAGTACCCAATTAATCTGCCCTAGTCTTAATGTATAAAAAACTGCAGGAACGTAAGTTGGATTTGCGCTAGAGTAAGAGCAATGATCAACATTTATTCCAGTTTCGTACATGTGAATGTATTTTATTTTAGTATTTAATAAATACATCGAGAGATATAAAACCGCAATAGATCGGTTCCGCTGTTGGTTCTTTCATGATAACCTGGGATCTTTGTGTTCTTTTCTCCCATTCCTCCCTGTTAATTCCGCTCTTTCATTTCTTGAGTCTGACCATCATCTTCTTGGTCTTCTCCATGGTCTCCCCCCTCCCCCCCACACACACTCTTGTACAGTCACGAACACTTCTGGGTTGTAACGATCCCATAGACTTTGAGTGAGGTTCTAACAGCCTACTACTCTGTTTATTGCCTCTTGGTCTCCTCCCATCGTATGACCATTTTACTGCAGTCTTCTCTTTATGGTTCTTTATTCCTGGCTCTTTCCGATTCTCCAAACGCTGTTCTCCCCCATTTGTCGGAATGAAGAAGCCTCACATGGCCACAGAAATTTTCATAAACGCTACTACAGAGTATTCTGCCGTTAAGGGAACTACTTTCGATCTCCCCATCGAAGTTCCTGAGTTGGATTCCCGAACTAGCCATGGGCGTTCTTTGTGAGTGTCGCTTCATCACTCATCTTCATCGTGGCGATTAGCCAAAAGTGGCGGAATAGCGACGCTAAATAACAAAAATATAAATAAATACACAAGAAAACATAAACTGTCTACCAAAACATCTTGTATTATAATTGTACCATGACAGTAGTCATGCAGCGTCTGCAGTTATGGCATTTGCAAGAACGAAAAGCTATTTTCATCATGACCAGGCTTTACATATATATTTTGAAAATCAAATTAAAATCTTCGTGTTGGAAATGTCAACATTATGTTTGTAACATTTTACCCGGGCCCCGGAGATTTTTCTTCCTCAAGTAAATTCAGTTGGCAGCAATACCTAGGGAGCACGAGGCTGTCGTTAGAAAACGCGAGACAGTATGCGACATATATAGCGAGGTCGTTATATTTTGAAAAGTAGAAATATTGACAACTTCAACTTCTCATAAAAATTCTACACTTAAGCATGGTTATTATTATTGTGTAATATTTATTATACATTATACAACAGGATTTCAACCACCGACAAGATTAGTCACTGTACAGAGAACATAAAGGCAAACAACGTTTCATTATGCCTTTTTTGCTGCTTGTGACACGAGCGCCACAAAAATTTAATATACATATTAATTAAATATAATGGGTGACCTGTAATTAGATGTATTTCCTTAAAAGGGGTTAAAGTAGAGGCAATTTGCAATAAATTTGTCCATATGATACTCCGTCCAAAAAATTAGTAGTTTTCGAGATAATCGAATTTCTATTGTTTTTTATTAAATGACAATTTTTCACATAAAAATACGAATTGAGAAAAAACAGCTCATTGTATGGCACATATTTTAGCGTTTTCTGATATCTAACAAATAAGTGGTTCGTTGAAAAAAGTTTGTCCCAAATAACAATCACATGTAAGTAACGGGTGGATCTAAACTTACAAGTGGTTATAAAAAAAAAACAATCTTAGTTTACTTGGCAACATATTAATAACAAAAATGGTATGACACGAAGCGTACAAATTACTTATTACTTCCTTGTGTCATCAGCTATCCAACAAGGTACAAATGTTGCTAACATTCACATTTGTGTACAAGAAATAATACTTCATTCATCTTCATGTGACTGGAATAAATGAACAATACAATTAAATAACATTATACGTCTTGCTCAAAGTGGGCACCTCCGTTACGAATGCAGGCACGCAGGTTTTTACGGTCTCGTAACTCGTGATGTCATGGTGTTGACCAGCTGTTAAGATCCTCTCCCTGAGCTCTTCTTGTGAGTTTACCGGTATCTTGTAAACTAAGTCTCTCATGTGGCTCCAAACGTAGAAGTCGCAAAGCGTCAAATCGGTGGATCGAGCCGGCTAGGGAATCGGGCCGCCTCGGCCAATCCATTTCTTTGGGTAATTTTCATCCAGCCACTGTCGCACGCCCAGGCAGAAGTATGGATGGGCGTCATCAACAATCATTTGATCGAGACATTTTTCCTGCCCCAAATCTTAAATGGTATCACTTATGAACATTTTTTGAGGAACGGGATTGCAATGTTGTTGGAGGAAGTGCCTCTAGCTACAAGACGTGACATGATTTACCAGCATGATGGCTGCCCAGCTCGATCCCCCGATCGATTTGACGCCTTGCGACTTTTACATTTGGAGCCACATGAAGGACTTAGTTTACAAAACACCGGTAAACTCGCAAGAAGAGCTCATGGAGAGAATCTTAACAGCTGGTCAACACATCAAGGACACAATCACATCACGAGTTACGAGACCAAATGTCCGTAAAATCCTGTGTGCCTGCATTCGTAACGGAGGTGCCCACTTTGAGCAATACTTGTAATGTTATTTAATTGTATTGTTGATTGAGTCCATTCACATGAAGATGGATGAAGTATTATTTCTTCTACACTAATGTGAATGTTAGCAACATTTGTACCTTGTTGGATAGCAGATGACACAAGGAAGTAATTTAAGTAATTTGTACGCTTCGTGTCATACCATTTTTGTTATTAATATGTTGCCAAGTAAACTAAGGGTGCATTTTTTTATCATCATTTGTAAGTTTAGACCCACCCGTTACTTACATGTGATTGTTATTTAGGACAAACTTTTTTCCAACCAACCACTTATTTGTTAATCAGAAAACGCTAAAATATGTGCCATACAATGAGCTGTTTTTTTTCAATTCGCATTTTTAAGTGGAAAATTGTCATTTAAAAAAACAATAGAAATTCCATTATCTCGAAAACTACTAATTTTCGGACGGGGTATCATATGGTCAAATTTATTGCAAATTACCTCTACTTTAACCCCTTTCAGGGAATACCTCTAATTACAGGCCACCCTGTATATACAGGGTGTCTCATAAGTAATAGCGCAAACTGACAAACTGACTGACAGGTGAAAGTACACGATAATAGAAGCAAAAAAGCCTCAATAAACATGGGTCCGCAAACGAGCCGTTTTCGAGGTAATTGCGAATGTAAGGTTACAAGCCGCCACTGACCTAATTGTTTGTAAACGTCGTCTTAGTTGGTAAAATTCTAAAAATGTGTGCGAATGTGTGGTTAGAAGCCGTCACTGATTGCATTTTGTAAAACCGAGTGCTTTACTCCTTGCGCGTTCCTAGGTTTGCTCTTTGTTTACAAAACAAAACATTTCCGAGTTTCATCATCGCGTTAATTCACACCTTGCCATTTCAACCGGGCTTCACTGGCGACTGCAGCGCCACGAGTTGAAACAGAATCCGAGACAGCGGCTAGGGACAGCCATAGCATCATGTATATGCCTTGGAAGATATAGGCTAACAGAACCAAACCTGACCTTCCTAACCTATTCACGTAATCATATAATAGCAGAAATAAGCAGTTAAATTTTGTTTATTTGAGCTATTACATGCCTACGTGGATAGGTTAGGCAGGTCAGGTTTGATGCTGTCAGCATGTATTTCCAAGTTGCTAAGGCTGTCCCTAGCTGCTCTTGAACGCCAGACGTTTGTTTCAGGGCTTCTCTCACAGATGGCGTCTAAAGAAAATCTTCTAGTTGCCTCGTTGGACAGGATTCCACTTACGCAAGACACTTATATTGAAAACTGATCCCTTCGAGAACATTTCTCCCCCATCTCGTCTTCACGGAGATTTCGCCACAGTTTCATCCAAATCGTAGATTTAATAGCAATTCATAAAAACTTCTCCTAAAACTCACATGTATTATGTCTGGGGCTGAAGACCCGGAAACTTAGCAGATCCACTCGTAATTCTTTGCAGCGGCCATAACATAAATAAACGTTGACAAGTTATGGGCATTCGCCACGTGGCTGCATGGAAGTGGATCACTTGTTTTGCCTCAGAGATTATTGTCATTTTTCAAAGTACGTCGTTTCCCTTATCTGCAAGAATTACGATACAGACGTAAATAATCCTCCCTGTCATCAATTTTCTTCATTACTTCAGCATGTAGAATAGGTTAAGAGATGAGGGAGGGTGATAGTACAGTCAGCCGCAAAGATAACAATAGGAAAATTGTCCATCGCTATATTTGTCTTTCTCCTTCATTCTGTGTATTTTTAGGGAATTGAATTGTTTTTGTGCTGGAGTTGTTCTCTGCTTATTCCAGCTCTGTTGTAATTTTCAACCCCACATTGCGGAAAACCGAATGTAAACACGGTGGTGGAAAATTTGCCTACTATTATGCGTATTTGCTGTTGGTTGTAGTGGAGACATAGTACGCAAGTGGCAGCACAATTTAAAATTACATACACTGACGGGCGTAATGAAGGTGGGACAAGAAAGGGTAGTTTCCCTTCAAAATGTCGCCAAAAGATATCAAGAAATATAAGTAATTGCTGTGTTATAATAATCGGATGATGTGTACATGTGTGTACCAAGAATAAACTATGCTTGACTAGGCATTTGCACCAGGGAGAAGCACCAGAAATTCTCCCCCCTCTCTTTTAATCTTTATCAATATCTAGCTAAGTCACTTTCTCCTGATTATAAATAAAATTATATCCTCTTTCACAACAAAGCATGTGGCAAATCAATCATCCAGTTCTGGACTTATATAATGTTTTTCGGAGTAGTGAAGTCGAAGACTTCTGGCCACCATGGCTACCAGATCTCACACCCATATGGTGACAGTGTGATTTCAACTAGAGATACGAGAAAAATTCAGGTGAAGCAAAATTTCTGTATTCGATCAGTTTTCGGGTTTTCGGGTTACAGTTAATAGTACATGAAAAGTAACTATAAGTTACTTTTACAGTTACTTTCTAATGAAAAGTTACTTGTAAACAAATTGCACACAATTAGTGATCATTAATTGTTATACAATAAATATATGAAGACTTACATGTTTATTTTTAATTCGAAAAATTGTCCATATGCCGGCTACGGTACTTTGCATATGATAGCATCCAAATGAGTACAGCAATCCTGTTTCTCGCCCATTTTAGTAAATATTTATTTACCAGTACCAATTTTATTGTAGTTATTCCAAACAATCTTGTTTTTCTCTGTACACAGACCTTGTTTTGGTTACATTTCTGTATATTTTTCTCTCTTTTGCGGCTTTTTTTCAAATCCATTTCTCCTTCGCAATCGAAATCTGAGGCTGCACCCCCTCCCCTTCCTTCGTCTAAATCTGGGCCTGGAAACTATCTGGAGCCTTTCGCTGTATGCTCACTGATGCTTTGCGTCCACTGTAGGGATAGAGAAAGAAGAGGGAGGACCATGGACGAGAACCTCATCTGATGCACGTTTCCAGTGTCTATGGCGGGTGGACTTCCGACCACGAGAAGTTGAAATGCAAGGCCTGTCCTCCATTGATTTTCCACGCTTTCAACTCCGCCGGTTTGGTTGTGACGGGGCTGTATGCGGTTGATACTTCTACAAGGATGCGATTCCTTTATTCCTCTTGTTTCGGCGATCCGGCGGTGGAAGCTCTGCTTTTCTTGCTACAAACGAATGGGCACAGATCGAGAATTGATGGAAATAGCGGGAATTCACGTGTATTTTCAAAGGTCGATAGGTGATGGATGATAAAGAATGAGAGACAAGAAGAAAATTCAAGAAGCCAGAGGTAAAAAATGAGAAGACAAAAAGAGAATTGAGAAAGCGAGTGAGAGAGAGAAGGGGAAAGAAGCGATAGTGAGTGAGTGAGAGAGAGAGAGAGAGAAATATAGAAGCAAGACAGAAAGAGAATGAAGACGTGAGATAAAAATCAGAAAGAAAACACAGAAGAAAAATGATCCAAAACAGAGAAAATGAGCACGAACAAAGGCATACTAAAATTGAGAAAATAAAGAAAGAGCAGAGAAAATAAATGATCGGGATAAAGGAAAGAAGCGAGGGAGAAAGTAAGAAATATAGAAGCAAGAAAAGAGAGAGATAGATAGAAATGTAGAAGAGAGACAGACGGAAGACAAGAGACAGAAGGAGAAATCATGCGTAGAGCAATGAGAACGACCAAAGAGAGACTAAAAGATTGAAAGTAAGAATAAAATACCAAGAAGTTAAGAAAGAAATGTAGAAATAAGATGGAAGAGGCAAGAACAATGCAATGCTTCTCTTTTACAGGGAGGAATTTTCCGTCTTACTAAAATGAATTTCTTCCGTGACTCACTCGCTTTTGTATTGTAGAATATTTGAGATCTTTTGTAATTCAGATATTATCCAAAACTGGGACGCTTCGTGACGCAACAAACCGTCGAGAACCAGTGAAGCAGCATTTTGGGTGACGGACGCATGGTGAACGCATCGAATCCAATCACATTCGTTTTCTGGCTTTGTAGGCGGGAGCCTGCTATTTCTTGTTTTCAAGCAGTTCCCAAACTGTGTTCGGGCTGACCCATAATTGTCAGTTCCACACCTTCACCAGCATCCCCAACTTTCATCTCGATACTAGCAAGCATAATAAATAAAACATTAAGTTTATTATAGTACAGCGTGTCCAGATATTATTCACCCCATAAATGTTGTCGATAAGAAAATTTGTATGCAAGTGGAGTGGAGGTCGTTAGTATTACCGTGAAGAACATCTCAAAAAAATTCTTCCATGTACTTGGCAACACTCGGTACCATTATGCATTGCGGCAAAACAGTAAAACTTAAAATGGCAGCGGTGCAGGAAACGGCAATGTGTGTGTTGTGGTTGTGGGGAAACAAAATCTCTTGTAAGTGTTCAGCGTTAGATTTCTTTATGTGGGTTTACGTGAAGGGCATCGTCTACAGCAAGAAAGTTAGGGACTTGGTTGAATATAAGTCCAGGATCTGTGGCATCAATCACCGTGGATATGATCCTCAACACGTGGAGTGAATTAGTCAAAAGACTTGATATTGTGAAAGCCTCTCAGTATGCCCATGTAGAGGTTTATTAATAATAAGAACTATGTTCACTAAAAATTCGTTTAGTCAATAAATGTAATGCCATGTCTGTTGTTTCCGAGAAACGTTATACAGTAAAGATATTTGGATCTGTTATTGGATTAATAATTTACGGAGACCCTGTTTATTTTCACCCCTCAGTGAGCGAAAGCATTGCTGGGATACTTAACGCATCCCTGATAACGCCTCAATGAAGTCCACGAACTCCTTGATAAACCACGGACTGGTGGAGTGGTGAATGAATGGTGTGACATGAGGAACGAACGATGCAGTTGCCATTTGGGTAACCAGGGTCGCTGCATTCTGTTGTGGATGGTTGCCCCTGGCGATGTGTGATAACGAGATCCCTAAGTCTGCTATTGATCGCTTCCCAGGTAAGCAGCCCCCTTCCCTTTAAAAGGATCAATAGTAGGGTGGGTACATGTCAACACTGCGAAGTGTGCCAGGAAATAGGGTCACTCGGCTGTCTATTTACTTTCCCTCTTCCCCCCAGGGGGGACGTTGTAGGGGGATGCTAATGAAATCGGGGGGAGAAGGGGGGGTGCTCGCTGAAATTGGCTGCGTCGAGGTTTCTGCACTTGCAGGAGGTAAAATGGAGAGACATGGCAGAGGTGACAAAAAGAGGAATTGGGAGGAAAGTCCGTGAATGACTAGTACTTTTTGTTTCCCCTTGTTTCTTTACTGAATGCAGCACAATTGGTAAACAACCAAAGTCAAACAAGGAACTGAAGCACAATAAATGTGTATCTAGCAAGTAAATGCAGTAGCTATTAGAAACTTGGGATTTGATGGAATAATGAAAACCGGTTTTGAAGGAAGAGTAGACAGGCTCAGGATGGAGTAAACTGCAATAGCTAGAGAGAAACTAAGACATTAGGCGCAAGTGGAGAAATGTAACAAAAAGAACATAGTGTGGTGGGGCAATATGTAAATAACATGAAATTTGTTCGGAAGATTATTATTGATCTTAAGAAAATATGTATATTAACCCGGCATAGCTCATACAAATACAAACACAAGTATTAAATAACCTTCATGTATCTTATGGCCATAAGTAAATGTTTGTTGGGATCCCTTACCTTTTATTGTCACTTATGCGATTCACTTCCTCACACACACTGCTCCTACTTTAGATTGAAGGGGATGGCTGTGGTTCGTTGTTGAAGGGGATAAAAGAGGACTGTTCACGGCTTCAGGTCAGGCTGGCTGACGTCCAGTCACATGGTGTGATCTGTTTCATGTATTGTTCAGTAACCACACGGAAGTAGTTCCATTTACACAAAATTAAAAAACACAGCTCTCCTTGGTGCACTGTACTGTGAGCTGTCACAAATCGCACTTCACCTACTTTGGTGGCCGATGCTCCGACGACATGTTGTGATTAACACGCGGAAGTAGTTCAAATTACACGGGAACAAAACACCGCTCCTTCAGCTGCACGGTGTTGTCAGCTGCTCAACAATCACACTTCACTTACTTTGGTAACGTGTCTCCTTGCATCGCTGGATGCCATACGCAAAGTTTAGCCACACTTCGAAATACGGCTCCTCACTCCTCTCACCTCTATATCCTTGTGTCCTGTCTTTCCCTAAAGACGCTCAAACTTCCCCTGTGTTCTTCCAATGTTGCCGGTTTTAGCCTTGTACAGTGGCTCTAACACACACACACAAATACCCAAAAGGAAGAAAAAACTAAGAAAAAAAAGAAAGGACACCCTAGCCAGTGTAACTTGCCTAAAGAGCCCGGTTCTCCCTTTCGCCATGCCAAGCAAGGGACTGGGTGCGACTTTAAGAAAAAAACTGGTAAACTAACTGATAAAAGAAAAACGAAAAGCCAAAATTATAAAATAAAAAATAAAAAAAGTAATAAATTTAGGGTGGCACTACACTAGACCTAATGTAAACAAATTCCACAGCCCACCTTCCGTAAACACGAAAGCACGAGAAACTAAGGAACAAGGAAGAATATGGAAAGAAAGTAAACAAGGAGGGGTAATTTTTTGAAATGGAAAAAGAGCTTGAATGCAAATAACCTAAAGCTTGAGCACTCGAGAAAGTGTGTAGAAAGAGGAAGAATTACCTCCGTGAAGCTTGAGAATGGTGATTTTTTTGCAGGTAGAGTTATAGAGATAATGATACAGAATTTGGAATGCGCACGATAAACATAGGCTGAAAATTGATGACATTAAAGCAGAATTGATGAACACATGGGAAAAAGTTTTGACATGTATGTAAGATGGAAGGGAATAAATCTGAAGTGACTGAATGATAAGTTTTTTTGTGAACCATATTGATACATGAGAGATTATCACTGGAAAAGAGATGGAAAAGGGGGAATTTATCAGAAAGCAGGAAGAGTTAAATTACAAATTTTTAGACTTCGTGCGCAAGTTTCGTCTTTGTGTTAACGCGGAGAGCGTTACTTCTTTCCAGATTACAAATTAACCATGAGATAGATTGATAGGGAATGGCAAGGGGGTGATTTACTAATAAGGATTTGATTGTTTTAGTTTATTTTACTTCGCGTTTTGTGCCTCTTGGCTAATTTGCGAAGATGATGAGTTATGAAATGATGAAATTGATGAATGGACATTCACAAACAACAAGCCCGAGCGGGATTCGAACCCGGAACCCTTGGCGTCGCAGCGCGATGTGCTAACCACTCGGCCACAGGGTCCGGCTTACTAATATCGAGGAAGATGCTCTAAATTAATTGAATAGATAAAAAGAACACCAAAGACAATAGATCATCGTACGTTAGTCTCTAGTATAGTGGAACCACAAGCAAAAAAGCCTGCGCAGACCCGCGACTCCTGTGCACCGTACTTCAGCGTGGAGGGGAGGGGCAGAATGGAGCATGCTTCCTTATGGCCCGACCTGAACGGAAGAAGGGAACGCTGCGCGGAGACTTTTTGTCGAACGTTCTCTTGTTTGTGGTCGCTCTATAGTGTAGCAGCCACCTACAGATGGCACCGGTGCACATATTATTCCTTCGATCTACAGAGTAAACGAGAATTGGACTGTCTTATTTCCTCTCTGATCTTCCAATTACACACGAGGCAGGACAGAGAATTGATTAGGCAAGAACTTGAATGCGAACAAGAATATCTAGGAAGAACCGGATGCCTTAGGTGGTAACAGAAGACTTTGGAAAAAAATCGGAACAAGAGTAGAAAAAGAATACACAGGATGGACTCTACAAAAGGAATTTTGTAAATTGCAAGAGAAAGAGATGATAGGAAAAATTTTAAAAAAGAAGAAATAACACAGTATCACACAAATATTTGCTTTCTCCAGTTCATGAGACAGAGATGATCGTCACAGACGAGCAGTGTACGAAATTAACCTTTTGCTCTAAGGGAATCCATTGCTGATTCAGATGTAAACAAAAATTGCATCTATATTAAAAAAGAGAAAATAAGTTAAAATTGTTACATAATCATCAAATATCTGTCCCGGACTCCTCACTGTTCAACTGTTGGTTTACATTAATTTATATTATCTTTTTTAATTCCTCACGAATTACAATTACATTTTGTAGACATTTTTACATAACCAATATTTAATTTAAATTATAATTTGTTGCTTATGCTTAGGTAAACACCGTCCATTAACACCAACCATCATCTTTAGCAAGCATGTAACGTGAAAATGATTCAATTCTCATGTATTGTAATCTTTTGCTGGATGCGTACTATAGGTTTAATTTGTTGTCAGTGACTGAACTAATTATCTTTGAAAACATGCAATGAAACATCTTCGTGAACAAGTTTACATTCTAAAATCTTCAAATGTCACTTTACATTCTTATTGGGGGCATTGAAATTTATCCTTGACAGGGATCAAGTTGCTAGAACACTGGATCTAGTCGGAAGGATCAAATATCCGTCAGCCGGTATGCTGCAAACCACACTTTGTTTTCTAGGAAATATTTATTTTTCAAATAAATATTTTAGTCGTCTAAACAAGAAACACGATAAATATCCATATATTTTTATATATATTTATTTTTACACCATCTTGTCATACCCTTCATAATTTATTTCAATTTTATAATAATAACAAATAATATTTTTTTGTATGTTTCCCAGTGTATTTTGCTTCAGAAGCAGATAGTTATTGGTAAATGTACAGTCTAGTTCAAAGTAAGTGTCAAATTGTCCAGAACTATTTTCATTCGCCTTTCTTTTACATTTTATGCTCATGCACGGAATATTTTTGTACTGATGGTATGCTCTATTTATGGATGGTTATGTTCCAATTCGTCAACCTCTCATTAAGGAAAATAGTTGTCATGTATGGTGATAGACAATTTCAATGTAAGTTTCTTTGAACTTGACTGTACGAGGACCCCGCATGGAAAGCCCGGGCGACCATTACTGACAACTGCCCCGTGTGAACTTGCGATCCGCCAGTGACGGTCGGTTGTTTTCATAGCTTTCCATTCTCCGTACCAGGCTTTTAACGTTGCAAGCTTTGCTTGCAGGCAATAAAATCTTGGCGCGTTATCAGTGATTTGCAACACGAGCAGAACAAAGGGTTTGCAATCGGGGGTTAACGACTGGAGATACTCAACTGCGCAGAACATTGTGATAAACCAATGGGATCCGAACGAAAACCCATTTTTTTGATAAACCCGACCCAGCAGTCTCTCTCAACCGAACCATTTCTCCACTTCAGATTAATGAAACCGGCATGAGACACTATTATGGCATTTTTTTAATCTAGGCTTACTCCTAAATTTGTGCGGAGACTGCTGCAGAGCGTTAGCTAAAGAGGCGGTGCGGCATTCGCCCTAAGCGCCCCCAAAAAAAGTAGGAAAACGGTAAAGCTCTACCAGAATGAGAAAAACCTGACAAATTCTCGAACTAAAATAAACAGTGATTTGTTTTCTCCTCTCCTAATTGGTAGTCAAATAATATATGGTCTCTGCTTTCGCTGTGCTTGGTTTTACCATTAATGATGACAGAAACACTTGGCACTGAAAGGTGACGACGATGTGTTGAATAAATATACAGGGATGAGTCCCTTATCAATAGCTATATGAAGCACAGGGTTTTTTTTAAAAAAAAACTTCCTTAATTAAAACTGATAAAACTCCTTACCTAGACTAAAATGTCCATACGTGTGATAAAAACTGAGGCTACAAAGGGGCACTCAGCATACAAACGGATAAAAACACAGAACAACACACAGATTGCCCTTAATTTGTTAGGACGTCGTGTCGTTCATATCTGGTCTAAGAAGAGAGAACCCCTCTGGGACCTGTCGTCGAATTTTCAACCCTAAGGGAGCGTGGGAGATGCAATCAGCTGCTTGCCATGTAATCCTGCCCCTGCCTTGCCAAAGTGTCGGGTGTTCAACGCATCGTCGTCACTTTTGTTCAATGCCAAGTGTTTTGTGTCATCACATCATGAATGAAGAAACCATGAACAGAGAAACTAAAGCCGTAGTATTTAATTGATATGATCCATATTTTTATGTGACGTCATCAGTAGAAAATATGTCACTAATGTATTTATTTTTGTAAAAGAAAGAGTAATTTCTTTGTTATTATAGTTATTATATGTAATAACGCACCTGGTTTGTAATGTATACCTTTTGTTTAATGTTTATTGTATTTTATGCTTTGTTATAAGTAGTTTAATGTATCTTCATGTTTGCAAGAGTGCACTATACGAATTTCTATTTCTAAAGATGTATAGATGTCAGTTTTGTTGATAGTATCCTTTTGTAGATAGTGAATGATTCATCTGTACTTTAATCTGTGTTCTCGAAAATAGTATAAAAGCGAGGATATCGCGTAAGAATCATCACACATTCGCCACGGATCGTCGAAGCTTTTAAACTTAAAAAGAACTTCTTGGTGTTGTGCATACATCCTGGTATGGTAGTTCGGGGCGCAAGCTAGGCCTATGTGAACATAGGTACGCCGATAGCCATGCATTGATGATATGCACAATACTGCAACCATTCTACGTAAAATAATAAAGTTAGCCTAAAGATTAATTTGGAAATAAAAGGCTAAAGAGCAAATATTGGCTCGGTTATCATTGCATATCTCTTGGTGTGGTAGTTCGGGGCGCAAGCTAGGTCTATGTGATCATAGGCTTGCCGATAGCCACGCATTGAGTTTTATGCGTTTTAATTGAGTCAATTCATCGACCAAGCGAAATCCTCGCTTTCATCTCAAGTATATTTGCATTATAATTGCAATGAATAAAGAATAAAACCTTTCAGTTTATATATACTGCAATAAGGTGATTTTATTTCTCTGTGCTGTGAATATTGTCTTTGCCTAACACTACCCCTGTACCTGAGAGGAGTCTGTGTACTTCACCGAGTCTCGTCGTTCACCGCTGAGTATTATTAAGTTAATATTAATAGTAAAATAATACGACGCGTGAAGTAATTGTAAAACCGGAACGTGTCATAATGTTGATGAACTTTTCGATATTGAAGCAAGAGGGGAAAGTTTTAAGCATGGCAATACGGGAGAACTTAGGCACAAGCAAAAAGAAATATTTTCGTGTCCCGTTACTGGGAAAGGCGTAAACAAATGACTGTCAACCAGTGGCGTAAATTACACCTCCGTGGTGCGGGGTGCGCAGTAAGAATGATAAATTAAGAAAGACGATAGTTCACAAAAGTTTTCCTTTCTGCGTTAGAATATAGGGCTATTTTCAACCAAGCATATTATATATTTATGCCCCTACAACTGCAAACAGAATGTGTTAATCACGACAAAGGTAAAAAGTGAATTACCAGATTAGAAGAAAACCTTCAATAGCTGAATAGTTCAAGTCATTGATTACGTCGCCGAAGGGTGGACGACAGGCAAACCTTACTTTCACCCCTCCCCGCCCCTACTTACCGCCCACGTTTCAGCAAGGTTTAGTGAAACTGTGCTCCTCCCGTATGTTAAGTTTCTTTTGTAGTTTTTGTTGTGGAATCCGCTGCTAATTTCGGGGAGAAATATGAAGAAGATTCATATTGCACTATAGGTACAGAAATTGTTTCTTTTTCGGAATGTAGTGTCAACTATCAACTGAAATCAATAGAAGAAATATGTCGAACATCAGCGAAGTTGCAGAATTCCTCGTGATAAAAAAGATTCTGGCTTGTAGCGTTCCTGACGTATGCACTGCTTATATGCTGTCTTTGTCCCTACCTGTGACGTCATCTCTTGAGAGGTCGTTCTCCAACCTAAAATTGATTTTAAAAATTACTTGAGAAGAACAATGACACGATTGAGATGGCGCTGTTAAACATCAAAAGCGATCGGACTCGGAAACTGGACTCGACCAAACTAGCAAAAGAATTTTCTTCCATTAAAAAATGCAGAGAACTGCAATATGAAAATTTTTGTAGTAACTGTATTTTCATACATTTTCATAATTATATCTAAAATTTTAGTTTCGAAAACTGAAAAAAAAAATGTATAAATCTTTCGTGCCAGTGTTTACATTGATTCAAATTACATGTATGTATGTATTTTCATATTTGTACATACCTAATATAAATGTAAGCGTAAATTAATATTTTTAAAAATAAAGTTTTTTTTTCTTAAATGAATAGGGCCGCACAACTGAAAGTTGCAGGGGGCGCTTTGCGCGTTAGTTACGCTACTGATGTCAACTTTAGTTCGCGAGTTGGCCACGACTCGTTTCATCTTCGTATACGCCAGTATATGGAGTTTCAACGTGATTTAGTATATTATAATCATTATTGGGGTCACATTCAAGGTATTTTCGCTTTTTCAAGATATAGAAAAGATCCTACACTAGCCTATTTCCGAAGTGCGAAAATATCCTACAAATTGATAATTAAATATGAAACAAATTCACATTTTAATATTTTTCTCGAGTTTTTAATCTTATCCCACGAAGCAAGAAAAATTATATATTCATTTATTACTTAGAAATTCATATTGTTGTTTAGGCATATTTTTTAAGTGTTTAGACATATTTATGGGCATTTTGGGACAATAGAAAACTCTGTCCTGCTAATCAGGCATATTTGTGTCTTTCTAAAGTTTTTCAATGAGCAAAAATCTAGGTTGAACTCATCAAAACATCCATTTATTCTCGGTGGTGGTAAACTGATTTCAACAGATGGCCGTGGGATTCAGGTGGAGAAGAGTCCCGCGCGAGAGAGATGAAAAAGGGTCCAGCCTCCCTGGATGCTGCGAGAATCTCCAGGCTGCGTGGACGAAGAGGTCGATCCGCAGCGACGTCACGCTCCAGTATCGAGCGAAATAATCTGTGACGTCATTCTGACGCATGTTCCGATCTGGGAAGTTGTTCCAGCGCCACGTGTTCGGAACTGCGAGCGATTTTGTCAACAAAACTCTTCCGCAAATATTGGGTTTTGACCGAATATTAAGGCCAATCTGATCGGAACGCATAGCTATATTGGGTCGCATTAGGGTCCCTGGGCGTCGCTAGGAATTTTTGCCGAGGTAGGGGTAGTTGTATATAATCGAATCAGGGTGGGAGCTCCAAAGCAAGAAACAGCGGCGACGGGATTCAATGCGCTGACCAGGCGTCACTCATTATATTCGGCGTAACAGTTTCCATTCACAGGCCTTTTTAAATATGAACGTGCCAAAGTTTAGTCATAAAATTTACGTTCTGTGACGTGACCTCTGACAAAAATGTCAATTTTGGAATTTTCAAAACCAACGGAGCCATTTATTTCTTGAACTAATTTGTGGAATATGGAAACAAGAAAATTTGACCTTGATACGCACTAATTGCACTAATATTTATTGTTTTTAATTACCTTTTCTCTTTTATAAATGTTTATTCTTCTTTAATCTTAATCTCTGTTATTCATTTTGTGATTTTTGTGGTATGTGATATTTAAACCTATCACTGATAATGTCAGGATAGTGACTGACCTGTATATACATATCTTGTAAGGGCTGTTGTCATGGGAATTACGATTGTGTTTTGTCTTTACTTTGGAGTTCGGGCTTTGAGTTTCTTTTATCCTACTCAACTTGGCTTTAGAATCAATTATGGCAGTCAAGATGCAATAGCTATCCTAAGCACTGCAATTCAAAATAGCAAAATTAGTCGTTCATACTGTTATAGTCTTTTTATAGATGTAGAAAAAGCATATGATTCTATCAATTTACATATGCTCTGTAACAAATTAGAAAATCTTTTCATTCATCCTCAATTATCGTTAATCATATGGAACCTATATTCCAATAGAAAGATATATGGATGGTTCTCAGAAAAAAATACCATAGGAATTCCTCAAGGTGCACCTTTAAGTCCTTTATTATTTAATATTTACACAAATGAAATTTACTCCTTACCTCTTTATCCGTTCCAGATAGTACAATACACAGATGATTTCTTTTTTTACTGTACTACAGATGATGCAACCCAAGGTATAATCAAAACACAGAGATTAATTAGCACCATTAGAGAATGGTTTCATAATGCAGGATTAACCCTTAGTGAAAATAAATCCAAAATCATTTGCTTTAATAACAAACGGACAGACAGTTATCCCAATAATATTTTACAAATTTCTGACATCCCAGTGACAGATTCTCACAAATATTTAGGTGTACATTTTGATAGACGTTTTACATGGAATACACACATTTTATATTTATTAAACAAAGGTCAAAAGTTTTTAAACATAATTCGTAGCATGACAACAACAAAATGGGGAGGCCACCCAAAAATTTTACTTCTCTTTTATAAAAATTGCTTTCGCTCATTTTTCGACTATGCAGCTTTCAGCTACGGTTGAGCAAAATCCAATCTACTCGACAAAGTAGATATATTACAAAGAAAAGCATTGAGAATTTGTCTAGGTCTTATGAAATCGAGCCCCAATGTAAGTGTTTATATGGAGAGTAAAGAAACTTCTTTGAGTCACAGGCGGATTCAATTATCAATAAAATTCCTCCATAAATCATGGGAAAATCATCCTCATCCATTTAATAAATTGTTTGAAATTCAAAAACAATGGTTTGAAGCCGATGTAATAAATCCTCATACTACCTCATATTTCCTTGTATACTGTCATTACTTATTTCCAGAACTTCGATCTAATACTTTCACTCTCTTACATCCTTTGATTTATCAACTAGATATTCCATTATATACTCAATGTTCAATCCACTTCAGAGATCTAGGTTTACATGCATTGTACAGAGAAAAATGGCCAATGCATGTAGTGATTTACACCGATGGTTCTAAGAATAACAATGGTGTAGGATGTGCCTATTACATCCCAGAGAAAAACATTTATCAGCAATTTAGATTACCTATAGATTCATCTATTTTTACTGCGGAAAGTTACGCCCTATACAAAGCCTTACAATATGGAATAGCGGAAGATTTTAAAAAAATCTTCTCCTTACAGATTCTCTGAGTGTTCTTCAAGCATTATCTACTACATCCTATCCCAAATTATGTCACCAATCATATCTTATTATTTTAATTATTCAACAAATTCAATTTGCTTGCAAAAGAAACATTGACATACAATTCAGTTATGTCAAAGCACATAATATTAATATAGGAAATGATAGAGTGGACATATATGCTAAACAGGCCAGAGACTTATAACTCATAAGTTTCAATAGGTTAATGTATACTGATTTATTACCACGAATAAAAATCAAAATTATGGAACAATGGAATGAATTGTGCAAGGATCAATTTAAGTTTGTGGGCAACACATATAGATGGATTGCAGAATTTAAATCTAAAGTCCCTTGGTTCAATTCATACACACTCCCACGGCAAGTCATAGTTTTTATTAATAGATTAAGAACAGGACACTTACGTACACCAGCACATTTAGCAAAAATAAAAATTAAAACTCAAGAAAATTGTAAATGTGGCAATAATAATCCTGATGCTCAACATTTAATTCTAGAATGTCCAATCTATTCAGATCAACAAATCATACTCTACAAAGGTTTTCAACGTTTAAAAATTCCATTTCCAATATCACTATCATCCATTTTAACAGATTTATCCCCTTCATTAATATGGATGCTGTATTCATATTCTCGAAAATGTAGACTTGAAATATAAAGTGATTTTTAAGAAACAGCAAAATGGACAAAAAATGTGAATTATTTATAATAATTGTTATATATTTGTGATTCCGATTAATTTGTGAGACTAACTATCAACTTTAGAAGAAAACATTAAAACAAATAAAAAACAATAACGATGTCCAAAGTCGACAAGATAATGTTGACAGGGACAAAAAAAGAAGAAGAAGAAGAATTGAGTTTTAAAGAGTGATAAAGGTGAATTGTAAAATATTGTTCTTTCTTTGAAATCTCGATGGAACTTCGCATATAAGTATTTTTATTTTGCTAAGAAGTAAAATATACTTTCTTTTCTTAGTGAAAACTTGATTTTGATTTGGTTTGAACAACGAACGAAGAGAGATATTACCCAATACCCTGAGAGGCATCACGTAAATGCTACGAGTCTTCATGTGATCATTTTTATTGTGTTGTACTTATACATATTATCATGTTCTTTTGACTGAAAGAACGTGTCAACCTGCTTCCTATATTTGACACTCATTTTTTTTTATTAACTCGTTTTTCCTTTGATCATTCTGCTGAAATACAAATTATTTTATTATTGACTATGAAAAAAAAGTTATGTTTTCTAATTTGAAATAACGATGCTGATTTTAAAGTTGCGTTATCTCACCGGGGTCGGTCCTTCCACTCCTACAGTTTTGGGCAGTTCCCAAGTGCACATATTGAAAATTGCTATTCTCAAAATATTGATGTACACTATGTTGCCATTCGTCACCGGACACCCCTCAAAAAGAGCTCGGGATCGTCTGTACACTTCATACAACCTATAAAAGGCGTTGCCGGTTGAGAATACACTCGTACCATCTACAGCAGTCAATATGGACAGACGACGCGAACTGAGTGAGGTGGAAAGAGGGATGATCATTGGAGCCCACAGGTTTGGGCATTCGACCCGTGAGATTTCCAACAAATTTCAGATAACCCGGTCGACAGTAAGTGATGTTATTGTGAAGTGGAAGCGAGAGGGGGGGGTCGTGACATGCTGACTCAGACCCAGTAAACAGAAAATATTAACATATCGTGACCGTCGATGCTTGAAACGTGTGGTGAAGTCAAACCGGAAGGCGTCATTACAGATGGTGACACAGGAGTTTCGATCGGCTTCCAGTAGTGCTGCAAGTGATCGTACTGTCCGCTGGAAGATCGTCGCACTTGGTTTTCATGGTCGCACAGCAGTTCACAAGCAGATTATCACAGCCCGCAATGCGACCCGTCGGTTCCGGTGGTGCAAGGAACGCCGTCATTGGACTCTCGAACAATGGAAATCCATCCTATGGAGTGATGAATCGCGCTACCAGATGTGGCGTATGCCCGGTGAACGCTGTTTACAGGACTGTATCGTACCCACAGTGAAATTCGGCGGAGGTGGCATCATGGTGTGGTCCTGCTTTTCGTGGTATGGTCTTGGCCCTCTTGTTTTAGTTCGGGGAACATGAATGCTGATGCATACCAAAAGGTTCTGCACAATTCTGCGCTACCGACATTGTGGGAACAATTCGGTATTGGCCCATACCTGTTTCAGCACGACAATGCTCCATGTCATACGGCAGGCATTATCAACACGTGGTTCGAGGACATGGGTGTGCAAAAACTTCATTGGCCAGCCCAAAGTCCAGATATCAACCCCATTGAACACCTTTGGGACGAGTTGGAGCGCCGGTTGAGAACCAGGCCATGCCACCCAAAAAAACACCACTGAGCTGTTTGCCGCTTTGCAGGATTCCCGTTGACACGTATCGCAAATTGGTGGAAAGTCTTCCTCGAAGGGTTCCAGACGTCACTGTGGCGAAAGGTGGCCCTACACGATACTGATGTGGTGCTGCGACCGGATTAACGTACTGGTATGGGGTGTCCGGTGACGAATGGCAACATAGTGTATAACTTCGGCACAAATAAAGCTAGAGAACGTGTTCTCATCTCGTGTGACCTTTCTTCTGATTCTCCATGTCTTTATCTCTCAAATGAGCGCTGTATAACTTCACTCCATTTTTGAAAATTGTTCCGCTATTTTGAAAATGTGCAGTGAAATACATTTCTTCTATTTTGGGCTGATCACGACGATCAGGGTGAGTGATTAAATGAAAAATTGATGGAAGGGACGCTCAGAAAGAACCCTGTAACTTCAGTGGCGGGATCGAAATTCGATCACTTAACGTGCTCAGTTTTCACATATAGCCTACCAGTTTATACTCAATTCTCTAGTTTCTCATTGAGGACAAACCCAAACATATGTCTTAACCGGTATTCGAATCCGGGATCCTTGGCATCGTATCGCGCTATGCTAACCACTCCACCACACATGCTCGGCTTCAGAGTCTGCATAAAGTTGTACTAGGAAAACATGCATTTTGGAGTATGACAAATGTGATACCAGTGTAAACAGTTGAATGCCCTTATTGTGTGGCAAAGTAACGGTAGCGACTTGTTACTTTTGCATGCAGCGTAACGGCAACTGTAATGCGTACTCTTTGAGTAAATTTCGCAACTCTACCCCCCCCCCCCTAAGTTATGCATATGTCCCCAAAGCTTGAAGGGAGAATGACGAACACTATAAAACTTGAATATTTTCAGGTAGTGCTCTCTGCCACGTATCCGTGTGGGTTTGGCGGTGGAGGCACATAGTGGTTCGGATCCCCACTTTAAACTGTAGGTCCAGTCCCGATTAGTCTTACTGTGCATAAAGTGGACTTAAAACACCAACTCACTCAACCGTGTGGGTTTGGAAAGAAGCTGTTTGCTGCATCACACACACACACACACACTTTCTCTATAGTTGTCTCGCAGAGAATACCAGAAAATAATTTGCACCCGAAAAATGCATTTTTCCCTAGATTTGAACCTCGTAAAACTCCAGAAGTTTACCCAGGGGGTCGTTAGGCAGGGAAGTAATGGCCCTTGTAGCAATCTGTTGGGGAATTTCTGTACACACACGGCGGTCATTTGAAGTCGTTCCTTGTAAATGAGTCCCAGGACGTCAATTGTGTGAATTTCCGTCGCGTTCTGTATGCAGGGTGCGAATTAACAGGGTGTGTGTGAGCGATCCGCCCCCCCCCCCCCCCCCACTATACTCAAGCGTCCGTGGCCCCATAATAATATAATGGTGCATTTGTAACAAAAATAAAACCCAGACACGCTCATAAAGTAAATGTTTGTGCTTTCGAACTTCATAAGTACAATCACTGCCACTACACCGAAATTTTGTGAAAATGACTGTATATTATTGGCTAAAGAGGAGTAAATGTAGTTTATGGTTTCTTTATTCAGACTTTGAACGCTTGCAAAAGAAGAAGTTGATATAGTGTTTTCGAATTCGAAACTTTGAGTTCGAGTGAACAAATAATATTCAAGGAATTGAATTATTGGTTCCATTAGTTGTATAACAACATTTCTAGACTAAAAGTTCTCAAAATGCAATAATATTGGATAAAAGAAAATCATTAGTGCAACAGTGAATGTTCAGGGGAAATACAAGTGTGACAAAATTAATGATTTCTTATGAAGATAGTGTTAATGTTTTTCCTTAGTCATCATTGGTAGTATTAATAATAACAATACTACGCACTATTTTTTATCATTTGCTACCCAAGCATACTAGTACTGCTGTGGTCCACTCGATAGGGCGTCTGACTGCACGCGGGAGAACAAACTGCAACAAGGAACGAAAAATAGAAGAAATAAATAAAGAAAATCACAATTTTAATGCTCTTTAAATTATTGTAACTACTAATATTAACAGTAATATGCATGCATTCACCTTCAAAAATACAACGGAAAACTTTTGACACACACACGCACAATGAAGCCAGCAATATATGCATATTTTGTGTGCGTATGTGTGGGTTCGATTCCCTGTGTGGTTGATCTCGGGTGGGAATTTTTCCAGCAATGTCAAGTTCATAAGGCGGCTCTGGGTTCACCCAGCCTCTAGTATTGGGTACCTTGGGGCATCTCTGGAGGGTAAAGGTGGCCGAACCGTGGTGCTGATCGCATCAACGCCACAAATTGCCATGGTTGTGAACGAGTTGGTTCACATATTCCCCTATTTGCCTTCATGTCATGTTGAAATGTGCTGGGCATACGAGAGGATGGAGAAGTAGAGCCCTACACATTCCCAATGTCGGCCATCTGTGGAGGTGGTGTGATCCGTACCATCAAGTTACCCCCAAGTGCCAATTATATCGGGGCTAGGTGAAATTCAGAGCCGCTCTATGAAGAGGCATTGGCGGAAATATTACCACCAGAGATCACCCACCCTTGAATCGAACCCGGGTCTCCTGCGTGGCATTCAGGCACCATACCGACTGGATCACTGCGGCTCTATACCACCATCACTGCTGCTGGATGACCGCATCCCCTATCCACAACCAAGACAGTAGACCTGGCAACGTTGTATCTCTCCAGCCAGCCAGCCCTCTCTCGACCCCATCTTGTGTATGACTTATCGTTTCATTGGAAGTGGCTTCTTTCCAGTTCCAGATTGCAGTGTGGGGCCAAAGTGGTCGATCTACCACTATCGAACTGTGACATGCAACGGAGAAGGTGGACCACCAAGAATTTAAAAGTAAACTCCCAAGAATTATAGAGCAGTAACAAGAAAAAATAACCTTCGGCCAAAACCCACTCGCGCACGTTCCCCTCCATCGGTTCAACTTGGTCCATAAGGAAGCCTGCTCCACTCTGTCTCCCCTCCACGCGGAAGGAAGATGCGCAGGAGTCGCGGGTCTGCGCAAGCTCTTTTGCCTGTGGTTCTACTATACGCTACGCAATACAATTTGAATCTGCATTTTGTTTATCTTGCGTTTTAATAGTGTTTCATTACTTTTTCCTGGCGCTTGTTTTCCTGTAATGTCTGTATATGCCTGGGTTGTTCACCAAAAGTTTCAGGAACAACGTTTTATACTAGGCCACCCAACTTACACAAGGTGTTGGTGGGTTGCATATAGTACTAGGATAAATTTCAGGAATGCCTGTCACGCTCTGAGAAATCTCAAAGAAGACGAGTTTCATTGCTCTCGATAATGTGGATGAATGGTGTAGTGCCTGTAACTAGAGTCAAGAGGAACTCCAGAATCTTCATTCTTGTCATATTGGATAAGGGTGAGGCGACTTTCCACCAGCTAATGGTGGATTAGCTAGAGAAATAGCACTGGACAGTAATCTACTGTTCTCTGACGACGAGAATTCAGAGTTGATGGTGAACATTTGTCACTTGTGTAGAAAGAGTGTGTGTTGAACCTTCAATCAATCGGTGAATTTGTGTTACCATGGTGACGAGAACGCTTTGTTATCCATTGCATTGCCAAATTTAACAGCCGCAGCAGAGTAGCAGGGAGTTGGGTAAGTTTCCGGAATACCGCTACTTTTCCTACACTCTTGGTTCAACTGCGGTGGAGAGCAGATGTTGACTGGCTGAAGGTTGCTTATGACTGAGGATAAAGTAAGAATCCCGTATCATTTGGAGTCGAAAAGTCTTGTCTCAATTCTTTCACCGCGTCGACTTTTATCTTCACCATCGACTGTACGTAGCACCAGTTGTTTTCGTGTGAATACGCGTTTCATCGCGAGTGTTGGAACGCACCCAAGTTGCTAATGCTAACGAATGCAGCTCAAGTGACGTGCTGAAGATTCTTTAAACCCTACGCATCTAGAGAATGTTGTCTTTCATTTGTCTTCAGAGCACGGGCCACATGAGCTGCGAGTTACGTGATGGCTCTCTGCAAACATGCATGGCACCACAAATGGTTTCTTTTGTTGCGTGATGGACGCCTGGCTGATTGAATACTCTAGTGAAGCACATACTACAGGTTCAGTTGGTTCATTGAAAGCGTGGAGGACTTGTAGCTGCGAACTGCTGGCCTCCAGTTATGGAAGAAACAATTCGTGTTTGGTTTGTCACTGCCAATGGAAATCGAACAAGCACAATTTGCATGCAGGAACTATTTTTTTGAAAAATGTTAAGTGGAGCGGGGGAATGTTTCTTATGAAATCAGGTTTTATATACGCACACGCCACACACACGAGATGCAAATTAATTGAGGTCCCTCCCATGTAGTAGTCACACTTCCATTTTTCGAACCCGGGGCCCTTTAATTACAAGTCGACGCCTTTGCCGCTACGTAGAACATAGAGGATATGTGCCCGAAATTTCATTGAATCACAACTGTAATGTGTAACGAATTGATGAAGGATGGCGGCATGTGTTAGATTACAAGTTCTTCTTTAATGCTAAGATGTAAGACACAGAACTTCGAGCAGATACTACTTTGAACCGATACCGATACTCTTACTGATTGCCACCGATACCGGTACTTAAGAATTGTAACAATTGAAAGTTGTTCAAAATATTGTTTATTAGTGGGCGACTATTCTACTCCAATTACAAGCATAAATTTTCCAGAGAATATTCAAAAATTGCATCAGAATATATAAAAAAAATACCTGTTGTATAATCACACAATACAGTTTTTCCACACAATATTGGTTCAAAATCAATCTAAACTTCGAATTTTGTCTGAAATCATTTAAAGGTATTGTCGAACTTATTTTCGATTCTAGAACAATAACAAATAACCCGTGGCTCTACAGCCCAGGAAGGGCCTGGGCTTTTCTCCTAACTGCCAATCTTCCTTCCACAAACCTACCTAGAAATGTGGAGTTCTTCAACCGGTAATGATGTGGGGTCAGCACGTCGACCCCTCAGCCGTTATAGATTTCCCACACTGGGTTACGCTCCAGCGCTCGTAGCTCCCCAATTTCCTCACAATGGTGGGTTGCCACCGGTCCGATACACAGGCCGAGAACCTAGAGACTGAACCCAGGCGGACACTAACCCATGCCGTTCCGCAGTCAACTTTTCTTTATTCTGATATTCTTATTGTGTGTAATTATTGCGAAACCTAAACGACAGTGACGTGCACCGAGGAGTAGCTAGTCTAGCAGAGATAGATCAATCAATCTCACATCTCTAATCATTTTCAAATCACAATATTCTGTTAAAGCCACAGTTCATATGCAACACTTCTTTTTTCACGCGCTTCTCGTCCCTAGATGCGATCCGCGGGCAAAGCTGGTCTAGCTCGCTCTTCCTCCGCCTCACCAGTTCCAGGTATAGCTAATACTCTAAATTCCTTGCAGATAAAGAAACGGCCGCCCGAAGGAAAACGGAAGATTTCAGCCTCTACCTCCCTTGCCCCCTCGCCCCCCGCTGCAATGGTTGAAAGCACGTGCTTTAAGGTCCCTAGTCTATCTCCTATAAGACAGATAGGTTTCCCTTCGATTTCTTTTTACAAATCCTCTAAAATTTTCTGCAGTACTTATGTTATCTGTATTTACACCACAACTTTTTACACGTTGTACAAGATGTATGTATAATATGGGATGTAGTTGTATTATTTATGAAATGGGGACGTCTTATGTGCAGACAATGATGTTATGCTTTCTTTCTTTTTTTCTTTCTTTTTTCAAATATGGAATATATAATAATTAAATTACAAATATTTGCTCAGGCTCTCTCTCGCTCTCGTTTTAGTAGTGTTTTATTTAAATATACTAATCTCTTGGCCTCTAACGGATATATTTATTTGGGCAAGAAAACGCGCGTTCATATTGTTGTTGGTTTGGTTTATTTTACTTCGCTTTTCTGCCACATTTGGTTATCGCAAAAATGAGGATGAGTGACATCATGAAATTGATGAAGGGACCTCATATGAACAATCCAGGCCGGGATTCGAACCCGTGATGAGCGTGCATTCTTGTTCCTTATGTGTTGTACTCTGCAGTGAATAATGAAATAATTTGTAATGAAAAATGTATCTCAGAACTCGAAAAGCCAAATGAATATTATTGAAGAAACTACAAAAAAAGTGTTTTGTTACCTGTTTTGTTTCTGTGCATAAAGTGAACTTAAAACACCAAATCAACCAACCGTGGGGGAGTGGTTATCACAGCGCGATACGATACCAAGAGTTCCGGGTTCGAACCCCGTCCTGGGCATGGTGTTCTTTGTGTTTTGTCCCTTCATTAATTTTATCGTATCATCTTCGCAATTAACCAAATGTGACAAAAAAAGCGACGGTAAGTAACAAAAGAAGTCAAATCAAATCATTGATTGATTTGGTTTATTTTACTTCGCTTTTCCGCCACTTTTGGCTAATCGCGAAGATCATACGATAAAATTGATGAAGGAACACACACAAAGAATACCCATGGCCAAGCCGAGATTCGAACCCAGGATCTCTGGCATAGTGGTCAAATCAAATCATCTCTTAATTTCGAATGAGGGCTTGCACTTTTTTAGTACTCATCCATCATTTTGCAATCTTTTCCTGGTATTGACGTTCTATTTTTTAGGAATACTGGGACATAAATGGGGGGAGGGGTATGACCCACACCAACCCCCCTTTGAGCACGCTACTGATTGCCAGCGGCGGCGCAGGATTATTCATCTAGAGGTGTTGATGTGGTGCGGAGAGAAATTTATGGGGTGCGATTCTGAAAATAAGGAAAACATGAAACACGCATGCAATCTTTCAAAACTGGGGGAGGAAAGTGTAAACTGGGGGGAGGGGCAAGGGCAGTTTACTTTCCCTTGGTAGATAAGGTTTAGCATAGTGCGGGGGGCAAGAAAGCAAAACGCGGGGGGCAACTGCATCCCTAATCGCCGCTACTGATTAACATATATTTTAATTTCAATCAGTAATTTATGTGTGAAATATATAACTTTAGATTGGCATTCATTTTCCAGGGATGCTCCCCCCACCCTTCCCCCCCCCCGGACGTCCATGATGATATGTATTAAGTATTCTACTCCAAGCAAGTAGTTATACAGTGTAAACATTCAGATACACGTTGCAGTCTTATTGAACTATGTAGTGAAATACACAAAAAAATCATCCTGCCCTTAAAAACACAATTTTTGAACCTTTTCAATGTAATCAATGGAGGTACAAAATACATACGTAGTACATTATACCTTCCGTCTGCCACAAGACAAAATACGAAGAGCACAGCAACTGTGTCATCTTTAAAATCCCTTCTGCCGCACCATCCCCAACAACGAACTGTAAAATTTCTTCGTGAACATTGGGCCTCTTCCTAATAGTTTTTGAAAAAGCTTGAAATGGTACGTTTACTAGACGTGTTACGTGGAACAAATACATAGAACGTATTAAGAAGAAAACTACCCTTCATGTAAATTTTGCTCCAGTGTAAGGAAGAACAAGTAGGCGGAAAATAAACCGTTTATCAACAATGCAAAAGAGAAAAACAAAACTCACAATAAGCTATAGGCAATTATCAAAAACCATGAACAGGCCACTTGATGAAACAAAAGAAGAAAACCATCATAACAACAATGCTGACGAAAGAAAACAAACTGCCGCTGATCTTTACAGAGGCTGCCGCCAGTACAGAAAAGTATCCTCGCCTCTTTCAGTGCTTGCCTGTTGCATAGAACAATAACGTTCTTACTTCAGTACCTATCATTCGACGCTCGATATGACGACATGACATAATATTACATAGGCCTATTAATGTTAGTGTTTTCAGTTGAACGTAGGGGGTACGAAAGAAAATTAAGGGCGCGCAAGCACCCCCTCTCGACCCCCTGGCGCCGCCCCTGCTGATTGCTAGCCCAAGTGTCGACGTCACCGCACGTCTGGCTAAATCAGACCAATTGCAAAGAAACTAAGGCTCGAATTTCTTTGCATCTGATTGTGCATCATAGGTTTACCAACATTCCAACCAAGATTTCAGAAATGCTTCTCCACTATGGTTCATTTTACCTTCTCCAAGTTTGAAAATTTTAGACGAGGCACGTAACTCTGAAATGGAATAACAAAAAAGACAAGCGCTTTTGGTTTGAGGCTCAGCCGCGTGGTGGAGTTTTCTGTGCATCGGAGTAGACAGAGCCACCTGCCAGCGTGTATGGAAACTATCTGGCACTTCAATCTTCCACAGGACTGATTAGTGGCGTGCGTGTTTGATGAAGTGATTTATTTATTTATTTAAGTTTGTTGTGGTGGCTTACATTATCAGAATTTGAATGTTAATCTAGAATATGCTCTGTCGAAAAAATCACATTATATAAATGCAAAGCAAAGAATTTTTGGTATATACAAGAAAAAGACCAAATGGAAATTCAGCTAAGGAGAGGTCAGTAGGATACCGGACCACTCCTTCTGGAGTAGGATTGAATTATTTTGTTCAAATCGCCTTCCATAGTCTTGCTGTAGTATAACATTGTCATACGATGCAGAAAGAACTGTAACATTTTATGAATTCCCGTATCTATATATTAATCGCAAGTCCGGATACCGGATCGGAGGTCGAAGGGTTGATTGATTCTCTTTCCCCCGCAGTGTCTTAGTTTCCTAAATATCACAGTTGTCACGACATTTGTAATATAAGGTAGATATATTTTGCTGAAATATCCAATTCAAGTTTGCCTAATCCCAGAGTTTCATCTTGTCTCGGCTTCTTTGCTATCATGACTCCATGTGACAGCAAAATAAATGTCAGTGGCCAAAGACGTATTTAGGGGGGTCCAGGGAGTCAGGACCCCCACCGAGAGACTTGTACTAAAAATTAAATTATGAAAATATACTTGTTAAGCATTTGTTATGTATTCGATGTTTATTTATTTCCGCCGGACTTATGAAAGGCAAGGAATTGGGATCGTACGGGTTTGAAGAATAGTTCCAAAGATTTATGCACACTACTAGTTATAAATAATCCGTTGCGCAACAGCCCATGAGGGCCTAGGCGTACCTACCGACTGCCGGTCTCCCTCCCACTCTTTCCTTCGTCACCTCTAAGCGTGGAGATCTTCAACCGCCTTTCTTGTTATTCAATGAATATTCAATTATTTATCTATTTGACATTTATTTCCTTACCAGGGCAGTTGTTTTTACACAAATGTTGGCAGTCCTAACTACTTGTAAGCAGCTAGATAATATATATAATATATATATATAATATATATATTATATTATATATTATTTTACTATGTTTTATCTATTCATGTAATAATAATCAATAATTAATTTACAATTTCATATTATTTTAATTTAATTAATTATAATTACTCTAATTACAATATTATTATTATCGAGACAATTGGAAGTGTCCATGACTGTACACGATTGTTTGTCTCTACACGGTCAAATGTTGTCGGTGGTTCTTGGTGAAACCCTCTTTTGGGGAGGGGGTGCTCTCACGCACATACGGTGAGAAGCAAGTTATGATTTGAAGAGAATCGAAATACCTCTATATTTAAAGTACTTTTTGTGTTTTCATTTGACAAAACATTTCAAACTTTTCTAGTCTACTAAACAATATTTATTTTGCTGTGCCTTTTAAGCAGTAATTTACAGTTTATCAGCTTCCACTTTTATTTTTACAACGATTAGGTTACGAATTAAGTATTTTTTATAAAATTTTCCTGTGTCGGATGTTAATGTTTCTTTTCTTTCTTTGCAGGTGATCGATCACATGATGGATTTCGCAACGTACTGTTATGGACTGCTTGTCATGTTTCTTTACGTCGGAGAAAGTGAGTACACGATTTGCCATATTATTTAGACAGTAATGGCGCCGGAAAAATATGCGCAGGAGGTTGGGGAAATATTTTCTGTGAAGCAGTCGGGAGGGGGTCGATCCTCCCTGAAAATTGGCATAGTTTATTTCAAGTTGTTGTTTTTTTTATTTTTAATAACAGAAATAATGTTCAGTTTTGTTAGTATTCTAACAGAATAACCGAAGTATAAACTACGCTAGATCGTAAACATTAAGTGTAAAATACAGAAAACGTGTTATTATTATATTTTCTTTTCATATTCTACTATTTAATTCATAGAATAAATGGTTCTGCATCCGCATGTTTCAAAATTCCAAAAATTAGGTTTCATGTGAGAGGTCAAACAACATAAATTTTAGCCTTGTTTCCATGATAACCAAAAACCAAAATTGAGTTTTTGATAAATTTTAGGACTAAAATTTTCTCCGAATTTTTAGTTGTTTTTTTATTATTATTGAACGAGGTATGTAAGAGTGAAGAACAGTAGAATAACTATGTATTTGAATACACTAACTGCATGAAAAATTAAAAGAGAATGAAAAGCAGATGTGCTGGATATTCAATTGTCTAGTAGATCGAGTAAAGTTTCCCTAATAATAATAATAGTTTGGAATAAAATTTGTTTATTTCTATTAATTATAATAATTATTGTTGTGTATTAATAACCATGACAATAATTGTTATTGTTATTATTTCTACTATTCAAGTTTTATCAATGGCCTAACCCTCCTACAAAAATTTCTGGCCTCACCCCTGGGCAGTCACATTTGAAATATCACTAACATGCCATGCAGAGGCTCATACTTAAGCTAAAGGAGTACTTATTTACATAACGTCTTTCTTCTTTCTAAGTCGGGGGCGTTCGCCCTCCTCACCTCCTTCTGGCGCTGACCTGTCTTTGAGTTATACCACCATAAGTCAAAAGTAATATAAAAGCGATTAAAAAAAGATAGAATGAAAACCTTCAAATCAGTAAACGTGCAACTTCCACGTAGTATACCCTGAAATGCATTTTGCAGACTAACGAGGCTCTGGCGTCTGAGCCCACAACTAGTATAATCCTCTGTGGAGCTCGTGTATTTTCATCGTCTTTAATGCATATTTGCCTACCTATTTTACAGGTTTTTAGTGCCTATAGATACTCAACACATAGCAATGAACCTTCTTTAGGTCTTTATGAATCATGTTCTTCTTAATCCGAAAAATACACACGAACATAATGTAGTAAATATATCAATATAATGCCTCACGGATAAATTTTCTGAACTGGTTAGTCGTCTATCCCTGGAAATTGTCATCGTTGATTTCAAATTTTGAAAAAGCAAAAAGCTTACTATTTTGATAGTCACTAACAGAAACAAAATTTAGTTAACAAACATTCCAGCAGAGTTATCAACATGAAGTAGTTCCCAAAAACAGTGAGTATAAAATGCGGAAACCAAGCAAGAACAAAGCTTTCATATAAGTCTACCATTTATTCCAAATTATAAATGACTCCTTGACTTTTCAAAATTCCAAAAATAAGTTGTTTTTTTAAAGTGTGAAGTCGCACCCCTCAGACTCCTCGAAAAGATGGAGATTGTGACTTCATCAAATGTTGAATCATTAGGTTGACCACAGTCCACTTGGTGTTCTGGTTGGGTGGTTGGGCTGTTGGTGGGCTGGTTGCTTGTAGATGGGTAAGTTTTCTAGTTTGTTTTGCAGTAGTTTGTATTTCCAAGCAAGATCTGGTGGTGGAGTCAATCCATTCCCAGTCCAACGGAGGTACAGAGTGAGAGATTTGCAGGTGGATGTGTAGTAAATCTCAGTCAGCATTCTCAAGTTCACTGCGTGTGGAGTATGCTACACTCCAGTACCAAGAAGCATCCACATCAGGAACATAATCAGCAGCATCGAGCAGTCTGCCAAAGATCTTTCCAACAAGACCACTCAAGAAATACCTGAGAAACATACGTGGCCTTTAAATGGGCTGTTCCGCCGAGACACAACATCTTTTCAGCAGAGAAAGGTGGTGACCCTAGAAGAAGACCAGAACATCGTGACACTACCAACTGATAAAGAGAAAACTCAGTTATTCTCCAGGGTGCAGACTACGACAATAACATTTCAGAACTTCTAGCAGACTCCACCTAAACTTCCCCCTAGATTCCACAGCAACAATTGAAAGAAAAGACAGAGCAACTCCGAAGAAACTTCATTTATTTCATAGTCACGACGATGAAAGAATAGAATGAACTCCCCCCCCCCTCTCCCCATCACTGACCTCAGAGGATCTTGACTCTGCAACACATAAATGAAACTTAAAGAAACATCTACTGTCCAAATTATAATGCCTGGCTTCCTTTGCTGTAATGAACAGAAATGAGGTATTCGTCTTAGGAATAGCTTTAACTCTGTAATAATAGGACTCTACTCTAATTGTGGTTTTAAATTTAACCGTATCGTCAGTACATTAATTGTTTACATTATAGGTATAGGCTATGTGTTTTATTTTTCTACTCTAACAGCGATTATCAGAAAGTGTAAAGAGTCTGTTGTAATATGTATTTAACAAGGGTTTGTGGCAAGACTGGCCCATGAGGCTGAAACATGCTCACTCAACAAAGGCGATTATATTCTATTCGAAACAAACTCAGGACCAACTGACACCGAATGGAACAGCATGACTGTACAGGCTCCCCAACAAGACCCTAGTGCCATTAAAAGGGTAATTTCTTGCCTTGGGATCGAGCAAGATGTTTCCCATTCTTATTCATCATTTTGATTATAAAGCAGGAGTATAGAGAACAAAGTTATTTAGGGTGTCTACCAGTCAAGAAAGTCATGGAAGTCAAGAAAAAGTAAAGAAATCAACAAGTAGGTGAAGAAGTCAATAAATTATACTTGTGGTCAAGAATTTTTGCTATCACAATGACTGATTAGTTGATTTAGTTTATTTTACTTAACTTTTCTGCCCCTTTGGCTAATCGCGAGGATGAGGATGAATGGTGGTAAGATAAGATGGATGAAGGGGCAATCACAAACATATAGGAACAACAACACAAGCCCCACATAAGATTATACAGACTGTGAATCGAGACGCCAGAGTCTCGCTAGTCTGCAAAGTGCAGTCCGAGGGTATTAATAGATAAAGCAGGTCTAATTCTCTGGTTAAATACAACTTCTATTTTCATCTTAACTGGACTTCTGCTAGGTTTTTTTTATTAAATAGATATTGATTTTCTTAATTGTGCTAATTTCCAACTTTACCTAAGTAGGGGTCAAAAATAAATAAAGGTTAAGAAAAACTGAAAAAAAATGTCACGAAAAGTCCTGAAAAAGTCAAGAATTTTGGATTTGTTATTTTGGTAGAAACTCTGTTATTGAACTAAAAACTACCCAAAATGAAACTTCTGGAATCATTTCAAATTACCATAATTGCTGAATATTTGTTTGCCAATACAGGTCATAATGCAAATCTTGAGGACTCACGAGAGAAATATTTTATCATAAGTGTAAAAAGTTTGGTACTGGTCCATATAATTTAAAAGAGTTTGACTGTCCAGTCTCTCATAAATATATTTTGACTAAAACCTGAAGTGTTGAGAAAATTGGCTCCTCTGAGAATTACCAGTTAAAATCTAGTAAGAGGTTCATTGTTTAGTATGATTACAAGTTTGGAAATTTTGCATTAAAGATTCATTAACAAATCTTTTTTTTTAAAAACTGAAAATTGTGAATTTTAAATTACTCTCTAACGTGTTCTATAGAAATATGTATTATTTATTGCGAATGTTTTGTGTCCTACATTTTGACTCAATGTCCTACATTTTGGGACATCATGTCCTAAATTTTCCTTATAGCAATCTGGTAACCCTAAGCATATAGACTCACCAAATTCCTGCTGGCCCAGCTACAACCACTGACAGAGAAATGTGAACATTACTTGAAAAACTCCACAAAATTCATCCAGACTCTGCAGCACATTTGTATGTTGCCGTGTGTTTTTAGTCTGCTTCCATGTAGTGTCACTCTTCACCAAAGAGCCACTTCAGGATACTGGATATACCAGAACACCAGTTTGCACCAGATATCATCATACTATTCAAACACACACTGATGTTGTCCTATTTCAGCTACAGGGGACATTACTACAACCACACTGATAGAGTGGCAATTGGTACCCCACTCTCGCCTACCATAGCAGGCTTTTCATGGAAAACGTGGAGCTCGAAGCACTGCATATAACTCCATTGAAACCTGCTACCTTCATAGGTACTTTAACAACATTTCTATTGTGGTAAGTAAGGAAACTCTTCAGTCCCTAGACCATAATAACAAGCAGCACCCAAATAATTGCAATGTCAGGTTTGCCATGCAAGAATAACAGCCTTCTGTTTTTGGATACTCTCATCAAGCACAAGCCAGACAGAACTTTGGGACAGTGTATCCTGGAAACCAACCACACCCACCTATATACTCGTATATATATATTTTTTTTTGTTTATTAAGTTATATCTGTTAGTCTACCTGTGCTTGCTTCAACTTTAGATGCATATTTGTCATGCATATAAACTTTGCCCTCCCTCCCATACAACTAAACCCACAAAAATGGTCTTATAGTGTCAACTAAGAAATCCAATAGTATAGAACAGTTTCCTCGTGAAAAATTAACTGACACCCATCGGGCCCAACATTAATAATTTTAGAGAAAAGGTATAGGAAATGTGACACACAAAAAAAAACGGGATTGTACATATAATTCAGTCTACTTGCAGAATTAGTTCTCCGTGATGTTATCACATTCAAAGTAGTCTCCTTCGGCATTCACACACTTCTGCATTCGATGCTGCCATTGTTGGTAACATTTATGAAAGTCAGTTTCAGTAAGATCCTTCAGGAGATTTCCCGTATTTGCCATAATGTCTTCAACTGAAGAAAAATGGGTTCCCTTAATGCCAGATTTAACCCTAGGAAATAAAAAAAAGGTCTCATGGGGCTAAGTCTGGGGAATAAGGAGGATGCTGCATCACAGTAATGTTTTTGCTGGTCAGAAACTGCTTGACAGATAGCACCTTGTGAGCGGGTACATTGTCTTGATGCAAAATCCATCCATCACTCCACAACTGGGGCCTTTTATTCCTAATTTTTTCAGTACCTCAATGTAGAAGTGCTGATTTACAGTTTGACCACAGAACCCACTCAATCATTACAATTCCATGAATGTCGAAAAAGACAATCAACATTGCCTTGAATTTTGAACATGACATGCGAGCTTTTTTGGGTCTTGTGGATTCTGGACACTTCCACTGCATAGACTGGCATTTACTTTCAGGGTCATAGGTAAAAACCCATGTCTCATCACAAGTAACAACAGATTCCAACAAACACTTAACATTTGGAATGTTTCTGTTGCCGATTTCTTAAGTTTCACAAGGAATTTGATGTCGATTCTTCATTCACACTAGACATTTTTTCGGCAAAACATGGTTGCAGGTGTTCACTCAATGATGCAATACTCCCAACTGGCGCAACCGGGCGAGTTCAAACTTTCAGCACAGATAGACTAGGGGTGTCGCATGATATCACCAAAACTGTTGTTGCCAACTCCTTTTTGTTTTTCACTTATGCAATCCAGTTTTGTTTTTTTGTTTTTTGTCACACCTCTATGCTTGTGACATGATGTCTGTGTTACTCTTGTGACACTTTCATTTTGTTATAGCTGTGTTCCTAGGCAAGCAGGTTAAAATGTTCCTAATAGAAAAATGTTTCTAACGATACCTTCTAAGAGTTTTAAGGTGGTCAACTTGAAATACTAAAAGTTTTCAAATGATACATTAACTTTTTCATGTTTTTGTTACATTGAGACCAACTCGTCAATATAATTTGGGAGTTTTAATGAATTATTTTTCATTAAATAGTTAGAATGTTGTTGTTTCTATAAACAGTAATCTTTCTTAATAATATAACATAACTACGACAAGTTTTACCTTAAAATCATACAACAACTCATTAAATACTAAGGTGTACATTTTAAGTGAATACAAGAAAAAATAGATAATGTTTCAAGTCATTTCATACTATAAATATAAACAAGTAGTATTATTTTCTTAAAAGTTTATGGCTTTCACTTTTGCAAACATATGTAATGTGTGTATATATAATGTATAAACTTATTTTTCTTTTTACACCCTCAAAATTTCATTCCTCATGGAAATGCCAATGTTTGATGTTGAAAGATTACATACATTTGATTGTTGATCTTTGGCATTTGACATTTCTACATGTAAGAGTAATAAAGTGTGTCTTAATTAAATACTTAGTTCTCATCCATGGTTTTGTTCTTGCAGGTGTTGCTGTTGAGTGTTATGTGTGCAGTTGGCATCCATATGACAACAAGACAGATGTGTGCACCGTGAATAACTTTGATCCTGAAATGATTCCTACAGAGGAATGTGAAAGAGGTTGTGAAATTGTTTCCATGTGGGACTCTAATGGTTAGTGTTTTCTGAAGATAGTGATGGTAACACTATTTATCTCATTGCTTACTTTTACTATAAGTTATATTTATAAGACAGAGGCATGGTGTGGCGTGCATGTAAGCAAATTATGAAGAATTTCAAAAGTTGTTTAAATAAAATAACAACATTCTTAAATACTTTAACTAGCAACATTGTCATGGAGTAGATATTGCAGATGGCCATTTTTTCTGCAGCTGACAAGCAAAGAGGGAGGCTCTTTCCATCACCCTGAAGTAATAACAAGAGGAAGGGGCAATGAGGGTCCAATGGAAGGGAAGAGAGGGAGGGAAGACTTGGGGGCAAAGAATTCTGGGAAATTGTTTTTCTGCCTTGTTACCATTCGGGCCTATTAGAACAACCCAGTGTTGTCACATTGGATTGGCATAAAAGAATTAAATTGCAGGGGCGTGCCGTGACCTTTCGTGATAGGCAAGCGATGGGTTAATTTTTCATTTCGGTTAATTATAATTTCAAATATATTATAGGCCTACACACATCCCTACTTACAATAATATGCATAATGGTGAAGTATCGGGCTTGAGTGTGTGAAGTTCATACATACCGTAAAATGAAATATTCGCTGCACGGTTTTCAAAGAAGAAAAACAGCCTCTTGTAAATTTCAACCATGAAGAAAATAATGATTTACTTGATATTTGAGGGCAACTGTAAATTAAATTACGTTCTTTTTTAACGCTGAAAATAATAAACATCCTATTAGCATAAAGTTTCGATCTTAAATAAACCGACGGGTTTCGGTTTCTTACTTGGCTAGAATTATGAATCATGACTTGTCTTCAGTTGGATGCAAGCGCAGATGTGATTCTGGGAACGTTCATGTATTTGCACTGCATTATAAAAATTGCTCAAGTCACTGTAGCCTGTATAGTTCCATGGTCCTAAATTTGTATTGAACAAAACACATGGCCAACAAAATAATTTATTAAGATCACTGCTGCCACATAATCACATAATATTGTTGTACTGAGATGTTTTAAACTGCCTAATGAAAACTTTCCCATCTTTCTTAGTTGGTTTGGTTATGCACAGTTCAGGACACGATCGCTCATGGTTCACAATCACAAGCTCCAACTTTACACCATATGTTCTCGAACTGAATGGTTTTGAAAGAAGGTCCCTAATCAAGTCCTTACCTGCAGCACTGCAAATCGATGGCTCGTCTGGTATGTCAACCATGGTGGAAATTTTCAATGTAGAATCATACATTTACACCAGGTACAAAACCACGACACAAAGAAAAGAAAAAACAGCAGAACATCACAGTAAAAAACAACACACAAATTCAGCATCCTCGCTTCCAAATTAACCTTCCTTTTTTTCACCCTACCTGCAGTGTTACATACCCTCCATATTTCCGAGTAACTGACTACATAACGAATATGTTCAAGTACCGGCTGTGATTTCATTTCTTATAAATAGCATACAACTGGTGATCACTCGCTAACTTCATAATGTAATTTGTTGATTACTATAGAGTTTCAAACATGAAAATCGTATCGCGTTAGGCAGTGCTACGGGTGCACAGAAAATTCTGGAAGTTAGTAGAACTTGTGGCCCATGTGGACGAATTCTTTCCAACACCCTTGCCAAAGACAGATGCAGTCTTGGTGTTGCTTGCCCTCGGTCTTTTTTCTTCGTGAACAGGGATGGACAGTGACCATGCAAGAACTGCATAAGTCACTCGAAAAGTGGGGAGAAAGGCGAGCAGTCCTCTTCCTCTAACGCGGTCAGTTGTGCTGCATCGCCCAGCGTCGTCAAGGATGTAGCCGGTTTATGTTTCAAGCCAAAAGAACAGAAAATAGTAGAAATGAAAATTCTGGAATGTGAATATCTTATTGTAAATAAATTCCATTCTAATGTGTATAAAGGCATTGAAAAACACAAACTTAAGATATGAAAAGTGTTTTAAAAAACGACGCAAGCCTTTCCTTACTGCACGCTTCTGCTAAATTGTGCACAAAATGGGAATATTATTTCTCTGAAGCAACTGAATTTATGATGGCATTATAACCAGTCATGCTGAGATCATAGTCCCAAACAAGGTTTCTGGGTTCTACTTTTTTTGTCGTATTATGATGTAAAGGTAGGTGTCCTGTAATGTTTGGTTATTTATTTATTTATTTATTTATTAATGATTGTGTTTACATGGTGAAGTTAAGGCATTAATGCCTTCTCTTCCACTTAACCATTAATTACAGTGCTCCATTCTTTTTCTTTACAGTTAATTGTATACAATTAAAAAATGAAAAAAAAGAAATAAAGTAATAAAAGAAAAATAAACTAATGAAAATAGAATGAAAATAAAATTAAAGCAATACAGTTTGAATACGAGCAGTCAAGTCATGGATTAACCATTAATTACATTGCTCATTATTTTTACTAACACAATGAAAAATATAACTGAAAAGTAAAATTAAGAATAAAAGCACTACAGTTTCTATATGGGGAGGGAGGGAGAGAGAGAGAGAGAGAGAGAGAGGGAGAGACTCACACTCACTCACTGATGGGGGGGGGGTTGTTTATATATAGTGTAAACAGGAGGGGGGCCCAGTATGGTGCCTTGAGGAATGCTACAGGGGATGTTTTTCCTCGATGACTTTTGATATGGGTTGACGACACATTGTTGATGTCCGTCCAGATAGGAATGTAACCATAGACCTTGTTTAGACCTTGGCCAGCATAACGGCTTGGCTGTGAGAGTGTTTTAAATGTGAGGAGGCAGAATAATTAATGCTGTTGCCCCTTACTTACTTATTTAGGATTCACGTAACGAGGGGAACTTCACGCCCAAGATGGATCAAAAGGAAATTAAACACTGATAATAGAAGGACCAGTTGTCATCACTGTACCTGTTGATGTCCCCGCGGTGCTGGCCTACAGAGGGCATCTACGTTGGGCAGGGGCCAAACCTCCACATAGTCCCACTGTACTGTGCACACACTAAGGCTACTCGCTTCTGACTCTCTCGGCCACTAACTTCTGACTCTCATGGCGACCTCTTGTCACCAGGGAGTTGGCTGATGTTTGCTGATTTAGCATTTAAGTGCCGACTCGTGACAGTCCACTCATACAAGGGGAAGAACAAACTACAGTGCGATATTATGTATGCACATGGAATGTGAGTGAATATTGAATGCCCCCCTTTGGATTTCTTGAAAAGTACTGTCCCGGAGTGGTCATCAGAACACACTAGTAAGCAGATGTCTAAGGTGTGAGTCTGTGCTCAAAGTGAGGGGGATGCAAGGGTAGTATCCCTCCGCTAGCAATGTTTTTACAAAGCATCCCAACAGTTGTCATTGTCATCATAGGATCATCCCCCAAGCTAACCCCAAGGCTCGACCCAACATCCCCCTCCCCCAGCTAGCATTTTCCACTACAGGCGCTGGTTCGAGTACTGCTGATTGTGGTTCTGGTCATGTCAATGTTTCTTGCTTCTCTGAATTCATCAATTCCCATGCATCCTCATCGTCACGATTAAGCTGGAGGGGTACGTACAAATGAGACAAGAAATAACTAAAATATAAATTACCTTTACTTGCACTCAAATTCCTTTTCCTGCAAAGCCAAGCCTGAATTTAACTAAAACTACAACTGATACTGATTAGGTAATAGATGATAAAGTAGTTCCTTAGCGCGATTCATGATTTGGACAAATTTGCTCCAAAAAACTGAGTTGCTTCCAGTTGAGCATTTTGTTGTGTGATTGGGGAAGCTGTGTGCTATCACCAAACAAACAGTCACTGCAAGAGCAGAATTATGTCATCTGTTTACTGCACAAACATCAAACTGACCCAAGAACTGTGGGTTGTTCTCTTCAATTAAAAAAATGAAGAATTGACAACTCTACCACTATTTGTTGGATTTTTGCACTGTCTGTCTCATGAACAGTATTTCTTTCTAGAGGTGTGTGTAGATAATCACTGTGGGGATTGTAAAGAAATGAATGAAATGAACAAAAATCTTGATTGAAAACATCTGAGGAGGGGTTGGGGGTAGAGATGATAACATCTAACAGCCATAATTGTCATACTGATTGCAGGTAACACTGTTGAAAAACTCACGCCACACCACTGTTATAAGAACATTTTAACTCAGTGGGCATCATTTCAGCTGATATTTCTGTTTATAATGCAGATGTGTGTCAACAATTGCAACTCAAATTTTATTTAAACAAGACAATTCAGTTTTATGAAGACACATGACAATGAACCGATAGGAAGAACCACATCCACTGATATATATTACATTTAATTTTTCCTGCTTATTTCTCCAGTTTCTCTTAGTTCACAAACTTTCCTTGTTAGCTTTGTCAAAGGGAGTTTGGATAACTATACTTAATCCTACATATGGATTTTTTTCTGAAATGATTTAGAGATGTTATTAGATATTAAAAATCAGTACTTGCATCTTGATTGTTTGTTCACCAATTTAATATCACTAACTTCTGACTTCTCAATCACATTTTCTTTTCACTCAGCCCACAATGAGGTCTCCAGCATTATCTAGTATCAAGTTGTATCAAGCTTTTCAAACTTCTTACACAAAAATCATTTCTTAAAAATGTCCAAAAATTCGGGACAAAAAACAAAGTTAAGTTGTGGATAGTTATTTTATTGGCAGTTTTGCACTTTGGTTACCATTACTTCAGAAAGTAATTAAGTACTTTTAAAGTTACTTTACTCTAGATAAGACATAACTTGTATGACATGTGCATGGACGTCTGCAGGTTTTTTTCCGGGGGGGGGGGGGGGCAAACAAGTGTGTTGTTCCCTAAAAAAAAACATTACTTAAGTTTCAATTTATGGTGTTCATGCAATAATTAACACATATCATTGTGGCTCAAATGAAATTATATGTGTGAAATACATAATTTTTGGTTGACTCACATTTTCCAGGGAGGGGGCATGCCCCCTCCCCCCCCCCTTCCGGATGCCCATGGACATGTGTCATGAATGAATTCAGTAGATTGTTGTCTTTTTATTTTCACAGTTGTCCATTTAATATTATTAGCATAAATGTTCATGAAAGCATAATTAATTCCTGATGAGCCAAGGAGCTGTTGCATGTCCTGTCATTGTCAATGTTTAAACTCTCATGTTGAAGCCATTCAAAAGAAACATATTTGGGGATATGCACTGGTGATTTTGGCTATAAAAGATGGCATTTTTCTCACAATGTTAATAATCATTATCAATCGCCAATTCTTTCAGAATTCGTTCAGGATATGACACAAGTCTGGCTGAAGATGTCACTGTAAAAGTAACTTTTTAGTTTCATTACTCATTAATAGAATAAATACAACTTCTTGAAACAGTAACTAAGTTATAGTTAGTCATTTTAAAAAGTGTCTGAGCTATAGTTACATCATTGCTTGAAAAAGTAACAGATATGTTACACCATTACTTGTTAAAATTAACTGTTACTTATATACAACTAGTCCTACCCCTTGGTCATCAGGTTTTGGGCTTGCACTACAGAACACGTGCTGTTTCGAGTCTCCTGGGGGAAGCATAACAACTTTTCTCATGAGATTTCATCCAGTGTATGGGTGACCACCCACCATCATGAGGAAATTGGGAAGCTACAAATGACTAGCATAACCTGGTCATGGAAACCTACATCATTAACGACTTGTGGTTCGTCGTGCTGACCACACTTCACCCTCTAACTGATTGGATGATCTGAGGCATATGAGAGTGAGGCTCATAGTCGATAGGTAGGACCTGGCCCTCATGAGCTGTTGTGCCACAGACCAAGTAACCACAACCGTTGGACCAACTGCAGTTTTTATGTGGGAAAAGTTGGGTTTACGTTGGTAGGTAAATTGAAGTTGGTCTTACATTGCACCAATGGTTGTTGCCAACATTTGCCCAACAATGGAAAAGTGAGTCAAAATCAGTTTTAAAAACTACTTTCTTGTGTTAAGATAACTTTCAAGAGTATGCTGTAAATTCTAGATTATAAAATAAGTGACATGTAACTGTTCCTTTTCAAATATTTCAGTCACAGCACATACTGGAAATGTAGCCATGGTAGCTCAGTCTTTAGGGCATCTGACTACCAAGCAAGAGGCCCGGGTTCAATCCCCGGCAGGGGAGAACCGGGATTTTTTCCTCCTCTTCAAGTGGCTCCGGCGCCCACCCAGCATCGTATAAAGTGGGTACCTGGAGGAAACTCTGGGGGGGGGGGGGGGGTAAAGGTGGCCAGGGTTGTGGTGCTGATCACATCTCCCCCTATATGCCTTCATGGCATGGTGCAATACACAGGGGAGCACATACTGGAAATATATTATTTTTTTTTTAATGAGAGTAGAAGCTATTCTTAACTTGTAGCCAGTCACCAGTCCTTTGTCAGCTGCCATGGTTTAAGGATATGCTGTGGCTTATTGTTTGTCTGTTTAGCTGTAACAGAACAAGAATATTCTTACAGGTATTCTCGTGAAGGTGGTTAAACAATGTTATGTGCAGATTAAATTCAACGAATAGTGGAAAACTAAGTAAACTAAAATTTTTTGTGCTACCACTTGAAGGTACCTTGAAAACAATGATACGATATGAATGAGAAATTGCTGTGTATTTTTATTTTTTTTACTTTACACAAATAATTTGTACTGTAGTTTATATTTGGCCTCACTGGGATGTGCAGGGTTCCCACACACCTGGAAAAACCTGGAATTCTCAGGGAATTTGAAGAAAAGTAAAAACTAAGGGAAAATCATCTACACCCGCTGCAAAATGACTTCGGACCTCATAACAAAAGCACAAAAAATACAGAAAATTCATGTGAAAAGCTATTATTAAGCTATTAGATACAGCCAAAAATGCATGCATCAGTACTGAGTCATGTTGCCTTTACTTTTGAGAACCATTTGGATGTGCTTGGGGGCCTCCCCGATGGCTCAGTGGTAGCATCGTCGCCTTGTAACCAAGGGGTCCCGGGTTCGATTCCTGGTGGAGGCACATAGTGGTTCGGATCCCACTTTAAACTGTAGGTCCAGTCCCGATTAGCCTTACTGTGCATAAAGTGGACTTAAAACAACAAATCAATCCAATCAATCCAATTGGATGTGCTTGGGCATGGAATCACTAAGACTTCGGAAGTCATTTAAAGTCCATGTCAATGCACAACATTTTCTTCAGTTCTGTTTGGAGGGTCTGTAGATTCTGTATCTTTTTTCCCAGAAATTGCTTCATATGATGCCAACAATTTTCAATTGGGTTGAGAGATCGGGGCTATTCCCAGGCCAGTCTAACATCTTTATCTGTTGTTCCTCAAGCCATTTAATTACCTTCTTAGCCATGTGACAAGGAGCGTTATCATGCATGAAAAGATCACACTCGTGTATCTGAAGCATATCCACTAAATGGTCCTTAAGAACGTTGATATATCAGTCTGTATTTATCATCACGTTTTGCGGTAAGAAATACTAACCTGCCCTACCTTTTCACCTGAAAAACACCCCCATGCCATTACAGACTGGGAGTGCCTAATGGTTGGAACCGTATACTTTGGGTCGTATCGATCTGAATATGATAGACGTTGAACCTTAACAGCTTCCATTTGGAACAGTCGGAATGAGCTTTCATCGAAAAACATGACTTTCCTCCACTGTGCTGGTGTGCATATGTCTTTGCAAAAGCAATACAGTCTTTCTTCGTGCGGGCGGTGAGTGGTGGCTTCTTAGCAGCAGTATGACATGGCAAATCCAAGTCTTTCTGTAAACGGTGCAGGATCGTGCAAACAGCAGACTCGGGCGCATTTCTTTAAGTTCTGATGCTGTCAGTCAAGGGTTTTTCTTTATTTCTCTCATTAGGAGAGCATCTGTAGATTTAGTTGTTTTTCTTTGCCTCCCACCACCGAATTTGTGCTTTGGAATGACAGTCGGAGGCAGTTCTCTGACGGCTGCCAGTACCTTCATTATGGTTGATTTTGCACGACCTGTTTGTGTACATATCGTCTTTATCGGGACGTTTTCACTTCGCCATGCAATAATGGCTTTTTCCACACTACTACAATACTTTCCCGGCATATCACAAATACACCTGTACAGTAGTCAAATATCCAACACAAATACAGTAGGAAAATATCCAACACAAAGTGCACCGCAGGAAAGCACAGCAATTTATCACACACACTACAGCAGAAAGTCACCCTTCCTGTGTCAACTAACAATACAAAATTAAATGAACTCCCTTATCAACAATAATACGCTGTTGCCAGATACATTCATGCAGAAACAATTCAGTGTTCGAAACAAAATAACACTAGACACAAGACTACAAAGTGATAGACTGCTTACTACGGCAGATTTCGCATGAGGTCCGAAGTCATTTTGCGGCGGGTGTAATTATTATTAAGCCACAATGAAGCAGATCTGAAGGACTAAAATGTGCTTGTTCTTGTACTAATAATTCCAGCTTTACTAACTTGCTTTATATGAACTATTTTGAAGATGTAGGCTTTAGATATGTGTTTATTTTGCATCTCATATTAATCGATATTATAACTAGGGCGTGGACTTTTAGGATTTTGTAGACATCATTTCAGGCTTTATAAAGAGATGATTTAGCCCTTTTTAGGATTTTTTACCTATCCATATTTTTATTGAAATCAATCACAAATCTTTGCATTTACATGAGCATCAATACTGGAAACACATTTACCTTCACATATTACATATTTACTAAACTTAAAGCATACAAAAAACACAGTTTTTAGAAAATACAGAAAATAATAAAAATTTAAAACGTGTCATTGTTAAGCTATTTCTTTTGTAATGCCAACTTTGCTTCCATTTTTTCTTATCATGCCCTGTCTTCTCTCATTTACATTCCCCCTTCTGTCTTTGTGTGTGTGTGTGTGTGTGTGTGTGTGTGTGAGAGAGAGAGAGAGAGAGAGAGGGGGGAGAATATGTTTTCATATTGCCGTACAGTTAACAATGTGTTCAGTCTGATGATACAAAACAAGGTTTCAGCATTTTTTAATTTTTTTTACATTTATTTAGCTGAAAAGTTCAATTTAGCCTTTTTTAGGATCTTAACTCCTTTTAACCGTTTTTAGGACCTATAGGATTCATGTATTTCATTAAGAAATGGTTAAAATGAAAATATATGTTAGAATAGTGACATTACCAAGTAAAGAATAAAATAGGTTAAAACCTGAGAATCCGGGTCCTAATTATAACAGGGTGTCTTGAGAAAAAGTTTAGAAATCGACAGGTAGGTCAACAAAATGTCAAGAAATTATGCTTTAGGTCAAGAGCTTTTGCTATTTTTTACAGTATAGTGACCTTACATTGTTATATACCTGAATATTTAGAAATCTAAAATTGTATTGAGTTGCGGTTTAGATATGTTCACTTTATTTCTTAAGAATAATTTTTACAGGCATTAATAATTAAAATAATAATAATAACCCATGGCTCGACAGCCCTTGAAGGGCCTAGGCTGATCTCCCAACTGGCAGTCTCCTTCCCACAATCCTACCTAGAAGTGTGGAGATCTTCAACTGGTAAAGGGGTGACATGGGCTCAGCAAGTCGTACCTCCAGCTGTCATGGGAGATTTCAGAGACTCACTCACTCGTAGCTCCCCAATTTCCTCACAATGGTGGGTTGCCACTGGTCCTATACACAGGCCAAGAACCGAGAGACTGAACCCAGACAGACTTGGACCCATGCCGTTCCGCAGTTGGAGTCCAAAGCACAGCACCTTAGACTGCACGGCCACGGAGGAGGACCATTAATAATTAAAACAAGTCTAAATCTCTTCTTAAAGTACACCTTTAGTTTTCATTGTAACTGACCTTGGGACAGGAATTTTTTATTGAATAAATATATATATTTTCTTAATTTCCAACTATACCTAAACAAATGTTAAGAATAAAGAAAGAAAAAAAAAGGTCAAGAAAAAGTCGAGAATTTTGTTATTTTCGTAGACACCCTGTATAATCTTCTGTTTGTCAAAAGTATTCTACATATACACACCCAGTCTTACCATATAAATATTTCAAAGCTCTGAATGAAATAACAGAATATACTTTATACGTGGATATATTGTGTACACAGAGCACAAGATGATTGCCTTTGACTTGCGCATAGGACCCAAGTCTCTGTGGCCACTCATCAATTGCATTACGCCTGTATCGAGGGGGAAATCTTCCACTGCCTTCACAAGATAGTGGTTCGAAGTGACAATACTGCATTATATCTTCTTGCAACGTGTCTTGAAGTACAAACTACAAATTCAAGTCCAGAGAGCTTAAGCCTGCACTGCCAGATGATCCATCTGAAGGGGAAATAAAGTTTAGCACATTTGTCTCAAGCCACAGCTGGGTTGTTTCAGCCATATGAGCTGGTGCACAATCCTGCTGAAAATTCTACTCCCAGCTATGGAATAATATTGCTTAGATCCTTGACCATTGTCTCCAGGACTGTCTCCTGCTACACTCGGGCTGATGTTTTTACCCCTTTCTTACAGAAAAGGAGCTCAGTGATGCTATCATAATGCCCCACCACATCATGATTGAAGCAGAATGTGATCCCTACTAACTTCTTGTGACATACAAGCTGTCATTCTGCAAGTTGGAAGCTGCCTCCATGATAATTCTGTGCCAATTTATGCTTAATGATCCAGAAAGCAATTTGCCTTTATAGTTTTCTGAGGCTAGAAAGTGGTCTGTATGTTGTTTGTAAGCTTTCAGTCCTAGGTCACTTTGCAACATACAAGACATGGTCATTTTGGAACTGGTCAGTTTACAGACCATCACTGATGCTTCTGTCAGGGCCGCCGTTAGGGGTGTGCGATGCGTGCCACCGCATAGGGCCTCGCGCTTCTAAATCAGTAATTCATTAATTTCTTGTGCGTGCAAGCAAGATTGCATTCGAATACAGGGAAGAGAAGGAAGAAAAACATAATTCCTGTGAAACAAAAAAAAATATCATAACAAAGTTGAATTTCTCGTAACAGACAACAGTGTCCATTTTTGTCAAGCCATCAGTCAGAATTCGCCGACAAGGAACAGAAATGTATTTGTGAATCGAAATTTCCTCCATTTCCTGTCATATATTATTGCTCGATAGGGGACAGGCACCATAAAGTAATTATTTGTTTACTCTTCAAGCTGAAGAACAACACATTTGAGGGTGTGCCGCCCTGCATTTGGAATTTATGATCTGGCCAATTTGAGAAAAGATGAAAAGAAGAGTCCTGAAGGACCACTTGGGCTCTTTGCAAGCCACCGTGTTTACAACCGCAGCAAGGTTTCTCTGCTGGTAATATGAAACTGTCTTCGAGTTTTTATACTCCAGTAGTGCAAAGCACGTAAAGCTCTCATTTTAGAAAGTACTGAGCATGGTTGCAGATTTGTGGGTACTAAAACTCCTGAAACAAGTAGGCAAATGGGCACCACAATGATAAGAAGATGCACTTTTCTGTTCTTGGGGCTGATTGTGACGACGATGGTAGATGAAATTAGAAAAAAATACTTTAGATAAAAAAAATAATAATAATAATTTAAGCATACCTATTACTGTGAAAATAGCTCCCGCGTAGCTTAGTGGTTAGCATTCTAGTTTTAGACCCCCAAATTTTCAGGTTGACGCAGTATCGTGAGGACAATTGAGGAGCTGCTTGAAAAGATGATGCGGTGGTCTCCGGTCTCCAAAGCCAGAAAACAGCAGCAATGGGACTCGATGTGCACACCACAGATCACTCAAAGAGAATCTGTTGGCACGCCCTGGTCCTCAGAGGGCTGGAGTTGTTTGTAGCAGCATTAATGTGAAGAACTTTGAAATTATGGATATGTTCAGTGCTCTTGCATCCTTAATATCATCCCAGTACGATTAAATATAGAGTTCTCAAAAAATGCTCTTGCTTTTTTTTTTTTAGAACAATCTGCCATCTTCACATTTATTCTTCAGAATCCAAGCAAACCGCAAATTACGTTTGCTCTATTAGTGTTTCCCCGCAAACCTTTGTGAATATAGTTTAACAACTTGTCATAATTTGAGATAGTCAAGTAGAGGAAGAGACAAGGCCATCATCTCCACGATAAATTGGTAAATACATTAATTGTAAATCATACATGACTTTGTCTACCTGTTTACATTAGCCTACTTGTGGCGCAAGTTTATTTGGGTGCTTAACATTCAGTTTCCTTTTTTTTTTTTAATGAAAATTCTCCATCCCACAAAGTTTGCAAAAAAAGTTTATCTTGGGCATTCTTATTGAGTTCTCTGGTAAGAAAGTCAGTCATTGTGATTTTAAGACATGAGCCGATCTTAGTGGTCAAGGTGGTTGAGCGGTCAACCCCACCGAAAATTCCAGGTTCAAATCCTGGCCTTGACTTCAGTGTTTCATTTCATTTCATTGTGAGTATCCATAATTTTCATATAGAGGTGGGCATGGGTATTTCTCTGTGAGTGTTCCTTCTTTAATTTAATCTAACCATCATTCGTGCTCATCCTTACAATGTGCCTAAAGAGGCAGAAAAGTGACGCAAAATAAGAAAATCTGGAATAAACATACGTTTGAGAACAGTCCTATTGTTGGCACAATCAATCATTTGCCTCTTGCTTTCACAGCACTTAGTTTTCAATAATTTTTTTTCATAGTGATTTCATTTGGGCTTTTCAAGGTGAGCAATTCGCAGCATAGGATTGGCATTCATCTTTATTTAGTCCCTTATAGGATGGTATTCAAAGCACTTCAGATTTTAAACTGCACTCGTAGCAATCTCGTGAAAAAATAAAGGGCAAATTTACAATTTTCTACATCAAATTTGTCTCTTCAATAAGATTTCGCTATATCTTGTCGGAAGGAAAAATTGAAAATAAATGTCAGGTTTTCTAAATTATATTTCATAGAGCGACCAGAAACAAAATAACCTTCAGCTAAAATCCTTCGCGCACCTTCCCCTCGATCGGTTCAGCTCGGGCCATAAGGAAGCATGGTCCACCCAGCTCCTCCCCTCCATGGTGCACAGGAGTCTCAGGTCTGTGTAGGTTTTTTGCTGGTCATTCCACTATAGTAGTTTCAACATATACTTGTGGACAGATTTATTTCTCAGAAGAAACAAACAAATATAATAATAAAAAAATACACAAGCATATTTCACTTCAGACCGGTAGCCAGAATTTATCTCCAAGGTGGAGGGTCACGAGTTATGAGCGTTAGCTTTGTAAAGCAAGTCCATTTTCAAACGTTTAACAGTACTATATATATGTGTGTGTGTTGGGGGAGGGGGGTTATTAAGTTAATAGAGGACACAGAAAATGTAGAAATATGATTTAAATGAATACATTTTTTTCCAATATCTTGCACACACTGCTTGTTTTCGCTTGTAGCTGAAGCCGAGATAATATTCTAATTACTTCCTGTTACTTTAACTTCGGGTCATAAATCAGATGAAAGAATGTGATATTTGTTCCTTTTATTATGTGAATTTAACCTTTATCAAGTCTTGAGCAAAATAATATCTGCTGTCTACATTTTTACTGCAAACAAATTTTATAAAGCAGTTTTATCAAATTTCAGAGGGGGCTAAGTCCCCTGGCCCCTGCCTGGCTATGACCTGTCTCACTTTCTAATCAGGCACGTTCTATGTTTTCTGTGGCGACCTTTCATCCCTCTTACGTCAAACTTTACAACTCTATCCATTTCCAAAAAGGGGCTTTAAAAACAGACCTCTAAAGGCATGCAGTGAGCAGGTCAACGGGCCTGGGGTCAGCATTTCGGCAGATGAATAAAAATAAATATCTGGAGATATTTTATTTTTATTTCCTGACAAACCTTCCCAGAGAAGGGCCGTTTGCAGATTTTGCCAGATTCTATAACTATGCCCAAGTCCGAACGAGTTTCAAGTCAATGAAGTCATTCTCTACCTTCTTTGTCATTCTTGTTTGAGACACTAGTAGTGTGTGCGGGTGTTTAGAATTGCGAATGTGAGAAATGAAATGTCTTGGGAACGAGACAAATTTCGTAAATTTTAATCAGGATTCCAAAAGGCTATATAAAAAGGAAAGAAGGGGGATGCATTCTTAAAAAGTCAGAAAGGTGACTTCGAAAAAATCTTACTACCTCTAAAATATAGTTTGCTTCAAATTCCGCCACAATCGATAAAGGGAAGTAATGGCAAAATCTAGGCATTGTTGTTGGTGATTAGTCGCAGCAGTGAGTGCCAGTGGCGGTGGTGATCTTAAATTTAACTCTTCTGTGAGCCAAGTGGCAATGTAGGAACAAATTGCGAGGAAGAGTGTATTTCATCTTCTGCTTCTAGACTCAGGTGAGTGACCATCGGTTTTAAATAATAAATTTGCAGTACATGGCTGTAAACACAAAGGATATTTATTCTAGGGTTTATAGCGCAGAAACGAGATCTCAATCAGCAAATGTCATTAAGAAAAGTTGTTTACCTTGATGACACCTTCCTCTACAGGGTGTCAAATTTTAGATTTCATTGGTGGTAAAAGGGGATACGACGAACACGCACGTGGGTATAACAATATATATTTATTACATGATACTAATAACCATGCTTGCTTTAGCGTAGAATTTTACAAGAAACGGATGATGTCGATATTTTCAATTTTCATAATACAGGAGCCTCGCGGATATAGTTTGCACAGGGCCTCGCATTCCCTAACAGCAGCCCTGGCTTCCGTACACTAACATTTCCAGTTGCACAGTCCTTATAGTACATAGCTGTCCTTGGCTCGGCCCGTCTTTCACTTTTCCAGTATCACTAAAATGCTGGACAGTACGATACTTGAATCACTTGGGAGATTTGAAGCTTGTAGAGATTCTTGAAAATTTCAGCTGACTTCCCTATTTTGCAGGCTGCTAAACAACCACATGGCTTTCGTAACCACCTAAAGACAAAATGTTCTATCACTTCTGTAGGTCAATTAGCAATCACTTTGAACACCACATGATGAGCCACCTCCCAAAGGTTGTAACAATGTTTGAAATTTATTTTGTTATTTTGTGTGCAGTAATGAAAGTGTGAAAAATCCCAAAAAACTTTTACATTTCATTTTATTCTTGAATTTGTTTTGTTATTGGCTGATACTGATAAAGTACTACAGAAAATTTACTAATAGGCCTACTGATCTGATATAAAATTGCAAGTGCTCCTTGAATGTTTGATGAATGGTTCATTCACCTCCTTAAATAATGTACATAACCAAGTGATTGTGGTGGGTTTTGTCTTTGAAAAGGATCTACCTATTTCGACATTTACTTTGCAAAACCATAACATTAATTACATGTTCTTATTCATAAAAAAAATAACAAGATGGCAGGATATTACAGATTGTTTATAAATATATCAGATCAGTAATATTACTGATAAAAGGGATGCTCCATAGGCCATTGTAAAATATACCTAGGTATTTAGAAATGTACTGGGTATTGAGTACTCTGGAAAAAATGTGCTGATTCTGGAAATCTCAGGGAAAATGCAGTTGGAGTTTTCTTGGGAACCCTGGATGTAAAAACGTAAAGGTAAAGTGCTCCCCTGTGCTTAGTACCACGCCATGAAGGCGTATAGGGGGTGTGGGGGTAACACTCCACACTTTCTTGATCCAGTCGTGAGTGAGGGTGATGTGATCAGCATCATACCCCTGACTGCCTTTACCCCCCAGGTACCCATGTCATTTGACGCTGGGTGGGTGCCGGGGCCGCTTCCAACGTTAAAAAAGTTCCCGGATTTGAACCGGCCGGGGATTGAACCTGGGACCTTTAGCATGGTAGTCAAGACACGTTACCGACTGAACCGCCTCGGCCACTGGATGTAGTAAGTGATAAAACAAGGCTATATATACAGAGTGTCTATAAAAGAACTCCGTGGTTTTGAAGCTAAATATTTTATTAAAAACTCAAACTCAGGAAAAAGTAAATACATGTTTTTGAAGGTAATGTTGTCGAGTTTTGTGTACAATTTAGTAAATTTCAATGTGTGCGCCGTTCGTAGCACGGCACACATCCAAACGATAATCAACTTCTTGCCACATCTTGACCAGCATGTCTGGGGTGATGGTTGCCACAGAGGCGATAATTCTTTGCCTTAGATGGTTGCCGCATAAACCATGTTCTTCACATGTCCCCATAGGAGAAAGTCTAAGGGAGTAAGTGAATGGTCTAATAACACGGTCATGCATAAGACTGCACCAAACATTCAACTTGGACGAGTCATGTTGATGCTCAATGAACTCATGAGGCGGCTGTGAGCCCCAAATGCGACAAATGTGTCAGTTAACAGTACCACTGACATGAAAAGTGGCCTCGTCGGTAAAACTAACATCGTTTAGAAAATCAGTTTTCTTCAATCTTGTTCAGCATAGAAACAGCAAACTGTGATCTCTTAGTCTTGTCTGTAGGCTTAATTTCATGAAAAAGTTGTGTTTCGTAAGCTGTTAGATGAAGCCTCTTGTGCGCCACTTTATGAACAGTCGATCTTGGTATCCCAACTGAAGACTGCGTCATGTCAAGGATTTTTTGGGGCTTTGTGCACATGAAGTGCAAATTCTTTCCACGTCCTCTTCAGAAACACACGGCCTACCTGGCGACTTTTGTTTCAGAACACTTCCAGTTACTTTATACACCTTTGAGCCATTGGCAAATGGTTTTGTCCGAAGGCGCAACACCACCATACTCGCATCGAAAGTTTCGCTGTACAGTAATAACAGATCCAGTTTCTACAAGCTATATCACACACTGTGCCTTCTGTTGTGGTTTCGCCATTGCACTGAACTGACTGGGTTCGGCTCGGCTCGGCCACTTCAAGGTCAACGCTGCGCACCGTTGTGAACCTTTGTTGAAATAAACTCCAAACGGCGTGAATAAAACTTGATGAGCTACTAATTTCAAAGTAATTAACTAACCTGAGTTATCTAATACCGTTTGCGCACTATGATTGTTTAAAACCTGGAGTTCTTTTATAGATACCCTGTATATATCTCTCAGAACACAAACCTATGTATACTTTAGTTTTCGGGATGTTGACCCAATGCAAAAACCACATGTAGGCCCAATGTAAAAACCACATGCTGGGCCAACCTTGAAACCTCAGCCAAAGTTGCCATTGCCCAATAGTATGTTCTTACATTTGGCCAAACATTTTCAGTACAGTTGGCTCAACCACTTTTTGGTCACTTGGGGGGTTATTTTATTATATACAAGTAACTTGTTAGTTCTTAGCTAATTATTATGATAATCCAAATGTTTTGTAGCTTTTCATGTGGTATATTTTCTCTTTTCCTTCTTGTAGGTGAAATGGAGATGTTTTACAGGAATTGTGTCAGAGGAAGTGGAATCACTCATGAATATGTGAACAAAAGTTCAAAACTGACTCAAGAAAGGGAGTTTACATGTGACTCTGACCTCTGCAACAGAAGTCCACAGCATCAGGCACAAGTTTGGTCAGTGATACTGGGAAGCATTATTCTGAAACATGGATTCCTGTAGTGAAACAAAGAGTTTATGTGATTGTGTTTTAAATGAGTGATAAATGCACTAAAAGTGTGTGTGTGTATACATGTGCCTATAGCAAACTCTCTTCAAGCTAATTTTCATGCACTAAAGCTTAAATAACTGTGCAACGTTCTCTGCTTTAACTTACAGAAATAACTATTGTATTTTTGTGTTACCAGTGCTATAGAAGATGTGTTGTGCAGTGTACATGTGAAGTTACTGAATGACAAGCTGATGATAAAAACTAGCATTGATTTACACTGTGCTGTGTTGAAACACAGCTGCACAAGCTATTTCTAATTAGTGGGATTAAAGCATTGAAAAAAAAAAGTAGATTATGATAAAGAGAAAAAGAAAAAGAGTGAATCTTCTTCATGAAAACATTTTGTTTGTATATTATGCTAGTTATGTGTCGCCTACTAGATCAAAGTGGTAATTTTGTAAAATATTTGGTAAGAGTAGAGTTAATGAGAAATAATACTTTGAATGATAGAAGTTTGTATGGAATTATAGCATCTTAACACACTTGGTCTATCACTTAGGATTATTATTATTATTTATTTTTCAATGATTAAATTCCTGTGGAGAGCTATTTTTATTATTCAAAACTCTTATATTCAACTCTTTATAAGTATATTCACAATTATAGAATAGTTACCATTGAACATGTTTGCTACAATTTGTAATATTTTTATGGCATATATCTCCCTAGTTTTTAGATGTGGGTATAAAGTTACAGAGAGTCCAGTTATCTGTTAGTAAAACATTCCTATCCTACTTACCAGGAGTTTTTGTTCCAGTTATTAATACTTCTCTGCTATTCATATTGCAAGCTCCAGTAAGGTAGTAGAACATTTAATATTCAGTTATAATAAACAAAAGTAAATGTTTTCAATATTCATTGATATGAGAAATCAAATTTGCCATCAAATCATTTCCAACTTAATGAAACAATTTCAGAAGATGAAACATACAAAACATGAATACTTTTGTGGAGTCTTAACTGGAAACACACATAAAAATTAAACTGCAGGCAGTGGTTGGTGTTGTTACATGTACAGTCAAGAACACTTCTGGGTTATAACGATTCCATTGAGAGCCAATGGTATTATTACAACCCGTAATTGTCAGTGACTACAACAGTGTGTACATATAATGCCCTTGATTCTCTGCTTGATTAACAGACTGTGCAATATGATACTCTACTACATTTCACTAACAGGTAAACACCGAAAAGCTAAATCATTATGGTCAGTGTTAGGCTAAGAAAACTCAAGGATATTTATACCTCAAACGAAGCCAAACTATGAAAATTAGAATAGATTTAACTTACTGTGCTGAATCATGCCTTACTTTTTAAAATAGATATATTTGACAACATATCATGTTGATTTTAATAAAATAAATTACTGCCTTGGTCAGCATATTTAGTTTTTCATAATCATGGAAACAAGGCTTAATGGTGTTATAATCAGGAAGTTTAAGAAGTAGCTGACACTACACTTGTTTTTAAAAGAAATGAGTTGATCGATTGATTTGGTGTTTTAAGTCCACTTTATGCACAGTAAGGCTAATCGGGACTGGGCCTACAGTTTAAAGTGGGATCCGAACCACTATGTGCCTCCACCAGGTATCGAACCTGGGACCCCTTGATTACAAGGTGACTATGCCACCACTGCACCATCCGAGATACCCAAAAGAAATGAGTTATCACATCCCTGATACTTTCAGAAAGCCCATACAATATCAGCTATTTAGTTAAACATGGTGATTGACAGTGGCGGCGATTAGGGGGGCCAGGTGGGCACTTGCTCCCCCCCCCCCACACTTTTTGTCACTTTTGCCCCCACACTATGCTAAACTTTATCTAACAAGAGAAAGTAAAGTGTCCTTGCCCCCCCCCCTCAAGTTTTGGCACCTTACCCCCCTAGTTTTGGAACCCAATTGCCGCCACTGGACTGATTGACAAGAAAAATGTCATTAATTGCTAAAAACTTACACAGTAATAGGTATAGACATGCATATAAATCAGGGATATAGCCAGAATTTTTGGGGAGGAGCATGGGGTAGGACCAAACTTTCAATAAAAAAATATTCTGTTATAAAATTGGTAGGGATAATAGTCCTGAAATAAATAAGAAAATATTGTGTTATAAAATTGGTAGGGAAAATAGTCCTGAAATAACTTCCAAAATATACCATGTTTATCAATTAAGACTACTGTGTTCATAAAATATCACTTTTGAACTAACCATTAATATAATTTACTATGTTGAAGTACAATTTTTCAATCATTTGAAAATTATGTCCTTTACAATAGTACAGTTTTCAGCTTGTTTACAAATACATTTACCACTTCCTATGATGTGATCTCTAAATCCCTATTGACAGTTCTCATTGTTAGCTGACTGATGTATTGTTCATTATAAAATATAATTTTTCAGAAGAAGTAAGCAGTTGGAATAATAATGCATTCGCTCGATGCTATCAAATTATTTTTTTTCTGTAAAATACAATTAGATTATTTCCTTTCTAACTTTAAGGTGGTATGGACCAAACTCTATGCAGTACCTCACAATCTCCTTGAATGTTACTTCATAACTGCCTCATCTCATGTGATAGGGAATTCCAGAACTCTCATTGCAAAAAACCCATTCTCTTCATCTTTAGTGGTTTCTTGTTGAAACTTCGACCAGTGTGTTTGGTGAGATAATCTGTTCACATGTAACTAACTGTATTTTTAAAAAGTAGCACTTTTTTTTACAATTGAATATAATCTCAATAAGCTGCCCTAGAGGCCAAAATGGACAATACTATATTTTCCCCTGTGTCCCAATTAAATTCTATGTAAACATACACATATGTTAGATTTCTACATTAAAATGTTGATACAACAATTGCCACTTGCTTGCATGCCTTCAGCATCACATTTTTCAAAGGCATTGTTGGAGAATTGATTGATTTTTATTACAGATTGATTAATTGTTGATCAATCAGTCAATCAAGGTTAGTATTATGCTATTGCTGTTCATCTTCATCGCTGCATGCATAACATTACCCTTACAGAAAATCAAGAAGTTTGCGTTTATTTGCACTAGGTACTTTATTTTCAGATTTCTTTTAGATTGTGAGAATATGTAAAATAAGTATATATTTTCCTAAAGAAAATAGTGTACCATTGCAGATAAGTTACGCACTGTGTTGCGATCAAATATCTAACAAACTGTATATACAGTAGCTTGAACCATTATTTTTTTTTAAATAAGATGAAGAAGAACAAGTTGACATTTTTTTATGTGATTACTCTGAATTTTATTATTCACATTGCACTCTTGTTAATATAAACTGATTTTATATTACTATATTCTACTTAGAAAATGAGTCATGTAAAACTTGAAGTGTCTCTTATATGTTCACATAGGATTCATTATAGTATTTATAATTTTATAATTCAATTAATTGTATTTTACAAGCAAGTACAAAATTGAGTTCATAAATTTTCATAAGTTTTGTTCCTTTACATGATAGATCACCACAAAGAAATGTAATAATTATATGGATAGATACTTTAAGCGAAAAATTCAGTATGGCCATTGTGAACAAATAAGATTATTATTTATTTATCTCTGTCTTGGAAGGAAGAAAATATGTTGATCTCAAGAAGAAACTTTCCTCTTCTACATCCAGTTCTATATATGACAATGTAAAATGTAACAATTGTAAGTGGTACTTGCAAACACTTCAGTGTGGCATAACATACACAGTTGAAATTCCAAACTACTAATATTCTTACCTGTGTAGTTTGTAGATTTTTAAAGATGTTAAAGTATAGAATATGTCCTTATTTATAATTCTTATCTATTGTTAAAAGTAGTTGAAAGTTGTACAAATTATATCATAATTATCCAAAACCTGTATATATACATATGTTTTAACAAATCACAAAGTAACCCGTCCAACCTATGTTATGTTAGAAGTGTAAACAGTATATATTTTTGTTCATGAAGCACATAATAATGCAAGGACTAAATGTAAAAGAAAATGAATAGGAAAGTGTTGCTACAGTTAATTGTTCAAATACTAACAAGAATGGTCTTAAAGATATGTAAATTTTTGTGTTAAGACAAATTATGTGTTATAGTCAATTATGGCTTAAGTCATGTTCGTACACTCTTCACACAACAAAAATATTGTTTAGGCATATATATAAATTTGTTGAAATGTTTCACATCAGATTGTTAACAAGCTGAAAAGAGTTTGTGATAATTAAAATGCCTTGTAAATGTGCACAAAGTAAGATGTAACATAAAAGTGTATAGTGCTCTAAAATATTTATATATAATGGTAATTTATTTACCTATATACCGGGTGACCCTGAAGTCTTTCCGTGATTACAAACTTTATTCATATCCGCTATATGCAAGGTAGAGATGTGAAAGTGGTGCCAAAATGTTGGAAAACTAACAAAGTTTTTTTGTTGCAGGTTTGAGTAACGTGGCTGTAGTGTAGCAGTGTCAGTGCCCAGAAAACCGGAAATGTTCACAAATCATAAAAAAAAGCTCAGCATGTCCTCTGGTACCACGACACCCGGTCACCAATAACAGTGCAGGGGAACTTTCAAATGTACAGAATTCTTTCATCTAGAATATCTGCCATCAATAAGTTTGTATTTAAAAAATGGAATTTATCTTCATTCCCAAATCCTGTCAAGTCCAAGAAACATTGTATGGAAAGATGCCACCCGATGCCAAGAGCATTAATTCCGGATTCCTTTGCACTGACACTGCTACACTACAGCCACATTACTGAAACCTGCAACAAATAAACTTGGTTAGTTTTCCACCATTTTGGCACCACTTTCACATCTCTGCATTGAATATAGCGGATATGAATAAAGTTTGTAATCAGGGAGATACTTCTGGTACACCCGGTATATTAACCCCAAGGAAGTATGTTTCCACCATATGTGGCTATGCAATGCAAGTAGTTACCACAGTTTCTGATGAAAAGATATTACATGAATATGAGATGGTTACTTTTGAAATATTCAAATTTGTGAAACCCTCAAAATATCCAGTTTTTGCAAGTTTTGCATTATTAATTTGAATATGTCTGTGCAAATGCAATTTTCAACCATCAAATTTAACATCAGTTCATCAAATGAAGTCAGTATTTCACATTGATACATTGATAAGAAAATATCTGAAATAACACAAGGTGAGAAATGTGTCTACTATCCTTTGCGCAACAGCCCATGAAGGGCCTAGGCTTACCTACAGACTGCCGATCTCCCTCCCACGCTTCCCTGCGTCACCTCTAAGCGTGGAGATCTTCAACCAGTATTGGAATAGTTGGGGGGTCACCCCGACGTATCCCCAGCCGTTATAGTAGGTCTTCTCGACCGGATTACTATCACTGTGATCCAATATATACACTGTAGTCTGAAAAATCATCCTACTTTTTAATTCTCTTAAACACTGTGCGACAATTTTTCACAATATTTATATAGTACAATACATTAAAAATTAATATAGCCAATGGGAAAGAATTAATAGGTGCTTATTAGAAAATATTAGAAATAGTTTGATATCTGAAAACCCAATTATTATTATTATTATAATTATTTAATTCATTTATATCATTCAGACAAAAAAATATCACACATTTGCTTTACTCTCATGTAGTTTACATCACATGTACTAATTTTATGGTACAAATATTTATGTCTATGGAACAAGTTGCAATAAAAAATGTTGTTGTCAATAATATTATTATACTGCAAACTATTTTTATTTCTAAATGAAACTTACAAAACATTACATTGATAACTTTTCACAAAATGTGAATTAAGGAGGACTATTTTCATAATTTTAAAATACTATCTAATCTGAGTACATCTATAATTTGTTTCCAAGTAAATTAATTAATTTTAGTATTCAAATCTGTTTGCAGTATATATAGTCAGTATATGGACTATCTTAAATGCCTTTTTAGAAATTGATGTACCATATCTTTGCTCATGAAGGCTGTTTATCTACACATTACGTCAACACCAATTTGTTTCATAGTAGCATTTTGCAGGTGCATGTAACCATCCATAGCAAGTCCATGGTTGAAACTGTGTAGATGCAAGAAGAACAAATAAGTCAATACAGACAGAACAGTGGGTACCAATAAAAAGAAAGCCATGATCATTGTTTTGGCATTTTTATTGCATAATTTCTTCACATGGCGAATAATGTTTTCATGTCTTGTTTCAAAGACATGATATTTACAGATTGTAGGCAAATGCCTCTTTTTAACATAGTATTTTCCTTCTACATAAATATTTACGCATATCCTGCATCGCTGAGCTCAGAAATTTGAGCAAGATGACTATTCAAGTAATGATTTTGTGCAGGATCTGTGAATCCATACAGTGATTCATTTTATTGAATCAGTTCATTTGTTACAAGTAGTATTCTGTGACTGTCACTCAGGGGCAGCACCAGAAAATTTTGACTGGTGGGCAGGATCCAAATATTGATAAATTAGTGTGGACAGATATAAAGTATACTTATATACATGAGCTTCACAAACATACATTCTTTCTCCCCCGCTCTCCCAATTTCGTTTGTATTTCATTCCCCATTTATTTTTAATGGTGTACATTTTCTTATTTATCCTTTACGTGCTTTTTACCTCTGCATGTGTCCCCCCCCCCTCTCTCTAACACACACTCTCTATTCTCCCTATTCACTCCACTATAGAAAAAGGTGGCGAAGGGACTCAATGCAGTCCTCTATTGAAAAAACACTTGGCAGTTTTGGTCCAGGCCCATAGCCAGGATTTTCTTTTGGTGTTGAGGGGGGCTCATCCTTTATTAGCAGCTATCGTGTAAAGTTGGGGGGGAGGGGGTGTTAGATGCTATGAAGATGCATTTCTAAGTTTAATCCTGTGGAAGTAAAATTAATTACCACTATACATTATATAAATTAGATATTTGGAGGAATTCGGGAAATCAGCCTCCTTATCCCTCCTCCTGGCTATGCACCTGTCTTGACCCTTCAAAGATCTGTTACTGTTCAGGGGTTTCTCTTATCAATCATTTAGGTCATCCTTCTTTTCATTGCATCTCCCTGTCTTTGATTTCAACTGCTCACTGTGTACTTCCCTTTGTACAGTGGATATATTGTCTCGTGCTTTTAAGTTAAGAAGAGGTTTTGAACATAGCATACTATTTTATTAGGTAAATGGAGCAAATAAAGTACTGTTTAATTCATGCGAAAATTATGAAACATGTGGAAGAAATTCTTTACCAATGCAAAAGCAGTGATGTGAAACAAGGCCCGTCCTAGGAGAGGGGCATGGCTACAGTCTTGTTTTAATTTTAATTTTTAACATACATGGTGGTGGCACATAATGGTTCCGATTACATTTTAAACTGAAGATCCAGTCCACATTACTTGGAACAGAATCTCAAAAAACTGAAATGTAATGTTAGCTTTTTAGATTCTGTAAGCATGTTGCGCCAAAATTCGATGTCAACAGTTGCGCAAGTTTCAACTGCACTACTTTACTTGCCACTATTAATGTCCTTTACAAGATGAAATGCCTTGTTTCTTCTTTCGATATAAGACACATGCTGATTGTACATTATATATTCAAGGATGGCCACATAAAGTATGTAAACACAGACAACAGTGAAGATTTTTTTTTTTTTTTTTTGTTTTCTCAGCTGTCTCTTTGTCACCATGTTAAACCATAGCATCCCCCAGTTAACAGGAAGGCTGCCCCTCAGCTAACATTTTCCACTTCAGGTTCTGCTTCAAAGGGTCCTCCTTGCTTGTGCATGCTTCTCAGTTAGTTACCTTCATCATCTGCATATTCTGCTCTGTTGCTTGCACATTGTTCCAAATGCACAGTCATGCTCATCGAGATTCAGTTAACAATTCTTGCATCAACAAATGGTACATTTTCTTACATTTATAATCACATGCATAAATGATGACACCTAATCTAAGAACTTAAGTTAATACTAACAACGTCTATGGTGGTAAGGGACCACTAAAAGCACAAATCTGTTCATATTCATAAAGTTATTGATGGTACTTATTATTCAACAATTAATCCCAGTTCTTGCATTTGAAACATTTGCAATGTTACTCACTTTAACACACAAGTTGAATAACCCAAGTTGGAACGATTACTGCCACTGAAAGTTGAACAAACCAGTTAGAATATAAGCTACAAATAAGTTTTTCTGGCATGGGTGTATCCAGACTTTTTCCAGGGGGCAAACAACACTTTCCCATTGAGAACAAGGAATATATACTGTGAAATTGTGGCAATGCTTCATTTTGAATTATTTGAAAATATAATAACATTTAATAACATTTAACTTGCTGCAACAAGCAAGCAACAATGCAAGAAGTTCCAATGAGGATGGTGGCAGTGACCATGGAAAAACGTGAGTACTAAGTTTCTCTGTAATTGTTTACTACTGCATCTCTCATTTTCCAAAATATGAAGAACGTTTATTTTACTTTCCAATGTAAAAAGCACAATGAACCGAATTACATTTTTTCACCACTCGTTTTCCAGCTAAACAAGTACTCCTCTTGCCCCTATCTGGATATACCCATGGTTTCTGGATATATGCAAATATTTCTTCATTTTCACTGCATTTTCATAAATTGGTCTCAATTCCATGCTGCATAGCAATCAGATCTAAAGTTCTTTACTAGAAGATATCTTTCGTGATATGTTGTGTTTCTAAAGACATTGTACAAAAATGTGTGTGTGGAAAAAGTGTTCAGGATTTTGTGAATACCACTGGATGTGTTCTTTAGCTACTGGTCTTCTTGACTAATGTAATGTGAATTTTATAAGTGAACTTGATTTTTTGTTAGTAAAACATGTATTACATGAAGGCATGAAATTGCAAATAGCGGCAAAGAAAAATGTGGATAGTCATTGGTGTTGCTGTCATTAGATAATGTTTCCTTCAAGATTGGTGTATTTATCAATTTAGATAGCAAAGGCAAAGATCGAAAGAGCATAAATAAAATATATAGAAAAATAAATTGTTGAAAAAATTGTATGAATGTTAAACTATGTATTTGATATTTTGGATGCATTGATGCAGATGCACCTATTGTGTATAATGAATAATACATATAAACGCAAGCAAAAGAATAACAGTACAATTGCTGAATTAATGTAGGGGCATTCTAATTGCTTTGTGATTGTTAAATAATTCATAAAAGCAAAGTTGTTCACAAGTAATTTCATTTGTATTACACAAGAATAAAAACCTAATTGCTTATCTATCATTTTATGATTGTTTTAATTCTGCATTTCTCATGTTTGTGTGTACATTGATTGGTTTAAAGGAATGAATATTTTCACATTTCTTTGAGTGCTTCAAACTATATATTACATATATCCATCTTGCAGCAACAAAGTGTGTTTTGTTTGATTGATTGATTGATTGGTTGGTTGGTTGATTTGGTATTTTAAAGTCCACTTTTTACACAGTAAGGCTAATCGGGGCTGGACCTATAGTTTAGAGTGGGATCCGAACCACTCCGAATAGAGAACACCTGTTCGAATCACGTCGCCAGGAAAGCTACAATTCCTATTTTAGAATGATAGAATTTGTGTTTATATATTTATTTTTGATGCAATAATAATAATAATAAATGTTTTTTTCTGGTAGTATGCAATGATATGTCGTTTGATTTTGTTTATTTTACTTCGCTTTTCAGATACTTTTGGGTAATCGTGAAGATGAGGATGGTTGATGAAATTATGAAAGTGATAAAGGGACACTCACAAAGAACACCTATGTCCATAACATCACCATGATAACGGTGCATGCCTCAATGAAGGAGAAAGAAAATAATGAGAAAGATCAATTTTATGATCTATTAGAATAACTTGTAGATAGAGTACCAAAATATGATATGTTAGTAGTGATGGGAGACTTTAATGCTAAAGTAGAAAAATAAAATTTCATAAAAGGAAAAGCTGGAAAGCACACTCTACATGAAGAAAGAATGGGATGCTCCTTAGTCAGTTTGCTACAAGCAACAAAATGTTGATATAAAGCACATTCCACCAACATAAGAACATACACTTAGGTCCGTGGAAGTCACCTGTCAATACAGTTAACCAAAATTACCATGTTTTGATAAATGCAAGGGACTTTTCATCAATACTAGATGTCAAAACTGTAGAGGTCCAAACTGGGACTCAGATCATTTTCTTGTAAATGGAAAAATTAGGGAGAAGTTAAATAAAATGGACAAGAGGAAAGGAGATCTAAGGAAGAAATGGAACTCTGATAAATTTAAAGATAAAGAGATTAAAGGAAAGTATCAAGCAAGTATTGAGAAGAAGTTACTAGAAGAAAGAGCAATGATAAAAGAAGAAGAATCAATTGAAAATAAGTGGGGAAGAGTAAAAGATATATTAACCGAAACAACTTTAGAAGTAATAGGAGAGCAAAAGACCAGAAGAAATGAAGAGTGGTTTGATGATGAGTGCAGAAATGCAATAAAGAAGAATAACAGCAAGAGAAAAAATGCTACAAATGGAAACCAGGAATAACTGTGAAAAATACAGAGATCTGAGAAGACAAACAAATAAAATATACAAGAGAAAGAAGAAACAGATGATACAGAGTAAGATAATAGATTGAACACTTGACTAAACAGAATGAAACCAGAAAACTCTATGCACCCATTAACAAAATGACGAAAGGATACCAACCGAGATAAATAGGATGCAGAAATAAATAAGGCGAAATAATAACAGAAGAAAATGAAGTGATGAACAGGTGGGTAGAATACTTCAACGAACAACTTAACATAGAAGAATCAGAAGAGATACCAATAGAGACATACAAGGAGATGAACGAAAATACAGAAATGAATATAGGACCACCTAGGAGAGAGGAAATAGAGAAGATGATCAAAAAGTTAAAATCCAACAAGTCCCCTGGAAGTGATGACATTGTGTCTTAAATTATAAAGAATGCAGGAGGAAGTGTGATAGAAGAAATAACAGATCTCAATAGCAGCATATGGAATGAGGAGAAAAGGCCTGCAGAGTGGAGAATCGGTATCACATTTCCTATACATAAAAAAGGAGACAATTTGGAATGCTCAAATTACAGAGGCATATCAATACTGAATGTAACATAGAAAATACTATCAGGAATCTTAAATGAGAGTATAAAGAACTCCATAGAGAGGCTACTAGATGAATATCGGTGTGGATTTTGATCAAATAGAAGTACAACAGACCAACTATTCGTAACAAGACACAATAGAAAAGCACTATGAACAAGATGTAACCTTCTAAATGCTTTTTTGAATATTTCAAACAGGCCTTTGACAGTGTAAGAAGAAAATAATTATTGCAGATCATGAGACAATTAAACTACCCAGATAAAGTAGTGCGACTAATAAAAATTATCACCGAGCATACAATAACAAAAGTTAAAGTTGGAAATGAGATAAGCACTCCTTTTGACATCAACAGCGGAGTAAAGCAGGGAGATGGGGTGTCAACTAACCCTTTTCAACATTGCACTTCACAGAGCCATTAGTACAATTAACAAAAGGCAGACTGTATTTACCAAGACTAGTCAAATCTCCACCTATAAAGCATAGGTGATATAACAATCATAGCAAGGACAAAAAATTCAATGAAACAAGTATTTCAAGAACTACAAAAAGAAACTGAGAAAGTAGGACTGCAGGTAAACACGGAAAAGACAAAATTTATGACCTAAAAGCAGATATAATAATAATTCCTTTAATTAGCGAGCTAGGTTCATATAGACAAATACACAGCATACAAATAGAGGATACAGAAATACAAACAGTTCGAAGCTTTAAATACCTGGGAATGGTAAACAAAACAATTTTGGACAGAATTCAAGCAGGCAACAAAGCATACTACCCCAATCTACAGTTATTCAAGAGCATGTTTATTGACAGGAGAATAAAAATGAAAGTTTATAAAACATTAGTGAGACCAGTAATTACGTACAGCTTTGAAGTGGGGACTCTCTCGAAGGAAGATGGAAATCATGAAAGAAGAAGAATCAGGAAAATCTATGTACCCGTAAGGACGAATGATGAATGGAGAATCAGAAATAATGAAGAAATAGATGGAATTCTCGATGGACAAGATATAGTTAGATTCATAAAATCACAAAGAATAAGATGGAAGGGGCACGTCGAAAAAATGGAAGAGGAAAGATTGCCAAAGAAAATAATGAAAGAAAGAATGTATTCAAAGAGGACAAGAGGGAGACCAAAATCAAGATGGAGGGATGAAGTCATCCAGGGCCTGAAGAAGATTGAAATAAGAGAATGGGAGAGAAGAATACAAAATATAGAAGACTGGAGGCACGTCGTGGAAGAGCCCAAGGCCCACCAGGGGCTGTAGATGCGGATGGTAAGATAAGGTAATCTAGACAGGTTTATTAGAAATAAAGCACCAAAGTAAAACAAGAACAAGAGTCAAATAACATGTATTGAAGTGAGACCCCACTGTTCTTGTCTCTCCTTTGAGGAAATCCTCCATGTATGTCATTAGCCTCCCTTGAACAAGCTGTTTCTTTCAAATTTCTAAACATGTCATTGTGCTAAAATCAAGCAAAAATGAAGAAAATCGGTAGTATTCTTCAGTTTCATTGGCATATTATCATAGATGGATTTAGATTTAGTAGCTATATAACATGCATGCATGCTTCATTTTTCTCTATTTTCTTCAGCATCGCACCCAGTGATGTGCCGTAGACTATAAGTTTATGTCTACATGCGTTGTCTACACGTAATCTACGCGTAGATTACATTGGGTTGTAGTTTACATAGACTACGTAGACATTCTAAAGTGCATTAAAATTAATTTTAAAGACTTTCATGAAAGGAAAGTGACATTTTCAACTATATTGGTTCCTAACGAACTGAAAAGAATCATATTTAAAACAAAATTTCTCTTCTCTTCTCTCATCAACAATGGAAGAAGATAAATAGTATGCAAAAAACAACAACAGATGGCAGTCGTGAGGCAAGAGTGGTCTTTTTCCCATAAAACACTAGAATATTTCCTATATTAGGTTTCATCCTAGGTGAGAAATTGTTCGAATTTGGAAGAAAGAGTATGAAAAGTTCTCCTCACACATCAGCAACTGATAGGCAGTTTAATATTCTTTTTATTCCACGGTGCCCTTTGCTAAATTATCACCTTTCGCCATGTTGTTTACATAGATTACGTAATCTACGTGTATAAAATAGTCTACGTGTAGAATGTAGACTATCGTTGTTTACGCGTAGACGCAGATCACTGATCGCACCCCTTAAATTTCATTCCGCACCCCCTCAGCACCCTTAGATGATTGATCCTGGTGCCACCGCTGCTCAACACGGACTGAAAGAATGTTTTCGTAGGTTGAAATTCTGGCAACGTCCATGCGCTTTCACAAGAGGCCATCGCCGTTTGGGGCAACCCTGGCTGCCTAGCAGCGGATGAAAAGTGTTTCTGAACTGACCCCTTTCCCAAGAACACAGCAACTGAACGACGGTCACCGACAAAGAAAAGGCTAAAAGCTACGAATATCCTCGCGACACGAGCCAGAAACGTGGAGCAACAAAGACGCATTCCTGCAAGGGACCGACGCGAAGGTCAGTGTCTTTGGAAGTCTTTCCAAGTCAACGTGGCTCGAAACATTTCGAAAATAACTTGGCTTCGACGACCGCCAGAGCAGCCAGCCAGCTGCTGTAAGTCGTCCACCCCTCGCAAGGGCATTGTGTCTGTCTGCTGCGACGAAATGCGCCAACGATTTTTTCGTGCAAAGTCAGCATGTCATTGCCTCTGTCACAAGGAGGCTAGTTAGTTTTTCCATGACTTGACCCTCGATGAAAACTCGAGGTAAGGATAAAACACAAATTTCCTGATACCCAAAGCATATTTTTGTTATTAAGCGTTGATTTTCTGCCATTATCGGCTAATCGCGACGGTGATGATGAGTGATTATCAGATGAAATTGATGACTGGACACCCCCATGCCCACGCCGGAACTCGAACCCTAGATCGAAAGTCAACTACTTAACGCCCTCGGCCACCGAGTGGCGAAACCATAATGCCTGCATACAGGGTGTCACCTTAAATCATGGCCAGATTAAGGTGGTGGTCGAGTAAATAATGAAAATATACTGTTGTATAATTGAGAGTTATTTCTTTCCGCCTAAGTTATTGGAAGAGAAGGATAGATTGGGATCATGCGACTTTGAGTGACAGTATCAAAGAAGATTTATGCACACTACTACTTATAATAATATCCATAAAATATTAATCAGGAACTTTACATTTCGTCAACTGGATCTAACATCCTTTTTTGTTATTTAATAAATAATCAAATTTTTATCTATTTTACATCAATTCATTTTGCCAGGGAAGTAGTTTTTATACAAATTTAGGCGATTTTAACTACACAGTGTACAAGTAAGCTAGATAATGAAAACGTATACTGTTATATCTCCATTCTTATACCGTCTTTTTGCCTATTCATGTAATAATAACAATACAATATTTATTAATTTAATATGATTATTTAAATGTAAACCATTATTAATATTTCTGAGACACTTGGTTCGGACTCCCCCCCCCCGCCCCGAAGTATATGTATTTCTAGATACGTGCCTGTCACTGAGAAATTTGATTCATATCTGAGATGGAATGAAGAAGCTTCAAGCATCTGGTAGTTGCATTTTCTTATGTCTCTAGCCAATATCTCGATACAGGAACGAAAATATAATTTATTGAAACATACACTAACATGAGTTACGCCTAAAAGGCATTCTTCGACATGCCAGTTGGGATAAAAAAAACCTTGTCACTTCAATTCACCTACGAGTAAGCAATGAACTGTGAAAGTTTCAAGGTAATCAATTACTTCTCACTTCATAACATTTTTCTATGAACTTTTAAAAATTTAAAAATTTCGAAATTTTCCTTTTAAAAAAATCCGTGTTAATGGGCCCATTTTAACCGAACCTTTTTTTTGTCCACGATCCACAATACTCGAAAATTCGGTTACCACTCCAGTGATGGCTCATGTTCGGCAAAGCGGGGTGGTATGTGACGGGAGAAAGGAGGAACTTCCCCTACCCTAAAACTGCTTCCACTTCTCTGATTTCAAATTTTACCATTGGGGATGATTATATATATAATCCTGATTCTTCGCAGTAAGCCACTGAAAATTTCCCCACACTGGAGCTTTTTCAAATACGACACTTAGTCTAAAAAGTAAGTATTTTGATTAAAAAGTGGTCTGTCAGTGCGAGAATGAAACAAGAATAGATTTTAATCGTACAAACGTACCTTATTTTCAGACAGGCACTACAAAAAAAATCAAACTACTGTAAACCTATTCTGGTACTTTAAGTTAGTTCGCTTCATCTCTGTGCTCTTGGAAACCATTTTTAGGTTATGAAAATTGTTTAAAAGGAGTGTGAGAGATGGAATAAGATAAAGTTTAGTTTCAGGAAATCATGCTGCATGTTAATTACCCTTATTGTAAAAGGAGGGGGTACACTTTTATAAAATAATAGTTTACTGATTGATAAGAGTTCTTCAGTGCTTTCATTTGAAAATGCGAATTTCTCAACATTTCGGAGGGGCTGTAGCCCCATCAGCTTCTCTCTGTGTACGCCAGTGCACGTGCGTGCGGCACACACACACACACACACAGTATAAGGTGTAGGTGTGTGTGTGCAGGTTAATTTTGTACCCCCCCAAATGAAAAACGTTCCTGCGCCACTAGTTGTTCTTTGTGAGTGTCTCTTAAATTTCATCATATCATCACTTACCTTCACTGCCACGATTAGCCAAAATGTTGCAGAATAGTAAGGCTAAATAACAAAAATACAAAATACAATACAGTAATAGATACGTTGGAAGTTATTGCAGTACTATGTCCCCCAACAATTTTCCAATACATTTTTTTTTTAACATCGAAGAGGCCCCACCCGAAAAAATCCAGTCTACGCCACTGGTTATTGAGTAAAATGCATCAAATGAACTTGAGATCGCCTCGAGTGCTATTTTCGTTGCAACAGTACGAGCATTCGACTGTAAATTCTCATCCTATAAGCATGATCATTAGCACCTCACGGCGAAGCATGGTTTGTGTCCACCAAGACATGTGAGTGAAAGTTCGAAAGCAAAAGCTCACGCCACAGTTTGCTCGGTGAAACCGAACATGGCTTTAACAAACAAAGCCATTTCACTCTTTGTGTGCAAATAAGCGACCGATCTAAGAAAATATGAGAGCATCCTTTCCCCCAAATATTGTGTTTAACTGTTTTTTGTTTGTTTTTTTTTGCTTTTTTTAAAAATTTAACATCTATTAACAGATTTTGCAACTAATCGACACCTATGGAGGCACTGAAGGACAAGGGTATGGAGAACCATATTACTCTATTGGACTTCGTTTCCACATAGAAAAATAAACCTTTAAAATGTTCTAATTCATAATACTGTTCACAATGTTTTTTGACAAGTAAAGAGGCGCGTGCCACCACAGGTCCCTTCGATGTTGCCAATTCCTGTAAGGGCATCCATGTGGTTGTCACACTTCTTGTCAATATTGCGAGGATGGTAAGGTGAGAGTTTCTTTAAATTTGTCCAGAATATACCTAATTTTCTTTAGTTAATTCTAATGGCGGAATCACACGGAACTGGATTCCAGTACGAATGCCCTAAAAAGAAGTTGTCTCTGGACTGGCTGCCAGGCTGGCTGCTAGACTGGTTTTGACGACTAGACCGTGTTCTAATTGCAACTGGCTTTCTGTAATAGATTCTGTGGAACAGCCAATCAGAGCGAAAGCTTAGTCATGCGAGGAATTTATCCATAGCGATGAGATTTTTTACACTACAAATATGATTAGTTGATGGTAAAAATCCTTGTTATTACCAGTATATTAAATGTTTGACATATTTAGTTGAATATTTTTTATTATTATTATTAATGAATCCTGCTAATCTCATGTATGAAAATACATTCCTAGGTTCATTAAAATCTTGTTGAGTGCACCTTAATTACCATATTTTCTTTCGAGTCAATTTCAAGCACATACTTTTACTTTAATTCTTCTAATTTTAATTTTTAATAACATCAGTTTCTATTCTACTACAGCGTTCTCCAAATCGCTCGTCCATCTTGTTACTCGTAACTTGTCTCCTCTACGCAATGCCTTGTAGGAACCAAAGTATAACCATAATTGCGGTAACAAGTATCGTGTGAGGCGAAAACTAGAAGATGAGCAAGTACCACACAACTAGTTCAAGCCCAACTGGAAAACCCAGCAGGAAATCTTAGTAGACAAGATTCTATTACTTTCGTTCTACTGAATCATTGAAAACTTTGTGGCCGTAGTTATTGGTAAGAGATCTTACAGTAAACTTTCTCATCAGAATGGCAATTGCTATGAAGGAAACTGTTGGTAATCGTTGCCGAAGGAAAGTGAGAGAAAACGTGTGCTCAATGTCAGTGTAAACAGACTTTCCCCGTAGCTTGTTATTGACATTGAAAATGTATCTTGTGGACGTCACGTTTCAATGTCTCTCTCGTATGATGGCCGGGCTGTACACAGAATCTACGACAGGCAAAAGAATCTTAACAACCAAGTATTCCCTATATTCCAGATGGCTTTTCTTGGTACAGTTCGCGCCACTAGTTTGAGGTCTGAACTCTGAAGGCTGTTTTAGCCAAGCGTATGTTTCGTACAGGCATGGCAAGTTCTTTTAAAGTGCAAGCAAATAATATCAATGGATTATTTTAGGCCCTTAAAGCAAATTCTTTCTACACACACCATCTGAAAGATTTGCTCCCTACCTGTCACTCGCCTTCCTCTCCCTTAAGCAACTTTCGCCGACCTCCGTGGATAAGTGGCTAGCACAGCGTCCTACCACGCCAGCTGTCCTGAGTTCGAAACCTGGACAAGGTTTTTTTTTCTGTGAGTGTCCTTTCATCAATTTCATCATGTCATCACTCATCCTCATTGTCGCGATTAGCCAAAAGTGACAGAAAAGAGACGCTAAATAACAAAAATCAAAACAAAATCTTAGGGACTTTCAGACCGAAGCGACAGCGACACGTGGATATTACAACGAAGCCGCAAGCGATAAGCAACACGGACTTCCCCCCCCCCCCGTTCTGGCACCTTGCCCCCCAGTTTTGGAACCCAATCGCCGCCACTGGTTGTGATGATTGGTTTCTAAGCGACACGTGTCTCTTGTCGCTTCGATCTAAAATCTCTTGAAAGTTCCCTTACGCTGAAAATGTGGCAACCAATTGTTCAAATTTCCCTCTCAGAGTGAACGGTGAGCTTTGAACGGCAGAGACAAAGCACGTGCTCTCTGCAGCGCTCCTTGCAGTGGATGGAAAGACGAAGGAGTCACGTGATAGCTAGCAAGGTCTTCCAACAGAGACCACCGAGTGGCAAGAACTGAATCAGGAGAAATCTTGTGAGGTCTAAGTAAGCAGTCATATTTCGGTGGCGGGGGTGGGGGTGAAGAGGTCTCCCGTCCCGGATGGCGAGGCACGGGAAGCATGTAACTCTACCCCCCAAAAAAGGTTGATTGATTGGCTTTACCTTGCCTCGCTTTTTGTGCCACTTTTGGCTAATTTGCGAAGATGAGGATGAGTGATGACGTGATGAAATTGATGAATGGACAGTCGCAAACATCCATGCCCAGGCCAGACAACCCGGGACCCCTGAAAGAGAGAGAGAGAGAGGAAAAGTTGAAAGACAGTAAACTTGTGGTGCCAAATGAAGACAATTAAATTTAATTGTCCGTTTGCAAAGAAGCAGATATTGATTATGTAAGACTCCTTCATACGCAATGGTTTATCTACTTACCTCCCCCACACCTTCCGAAAATTTCCAGAACAGCAACCTACAATTTTTTACAAATTCCCACTGTATATTTATTTTGTCGCTAAATTATTTATCCTTACATCCCTAGATGGAAAATTTTGGATAAACCCCTGTCAGCATGCGTATCGCTAATCATCTTCATCCTTTAATCCACGTAGGTACCATCCACTAACTCCTAGATTTGAGAAATCTACAATGGTAATATAGTAATTTTCTTATGTAATAATCATTGGCGCCGTCGCCTTGTAATCAAGAGTCCATGGTTCGTTCCCCGGTCGAGGCACATTGTACGGTGGTTCGGATCCTAGTTGAAACTGTAGACCCGGTCCCGATTAGCCTATCTGAGTGTAACGTAGATTTAATACAAGCTTTGTCAAACATTTGTTAATTATGTGTTATGCGTGTATAATACATGTGTTCTCATTCCAAACAAGTACTACAGCTCTCTTTCACACTAGTATTATCTTTTATCATTATTATTTAGTTGGTTTATTTTGCTCTGCTTTTCTGCCACTTTTGGCAACTCACGAAGATGACGATGAGTGATGATGTGATGAAATTGATGAAGGGACACTCACAAAGAACACCCATGCACAGGCCGGAATTGAACCTGGGACCCCTGGCGTCGTAGCGCGCTGTGCTAACCACTGCGCCACGCAGGTCGCTAGTAACATTGCTTACAAGCAGGAGCGCCGACTTGTCAAAATTATTGGGGAGGGCTCTGATCACTGAAATAAATTAATGAATGACTCACTATTTCCCTTTTTTAAGTTTTGGCCTCAGTGTTCGGAATCTCATAAAAGCCCATGAATTCCTGAAAAATATCAAAATTTTTATTCACAGTTGGAATGCAGAATATTAATTGTCCACGGATGGATATGTCACAAGTTTCGTCAACCATAATAGCAAAATATTCCCGACTTTTAATATCTGCTACCACGGAGCTCAAAACAGATCTCCCTTGTATATCAATGATCTCGTTCTGAATGTCATGTGAGAGCCATTTGTAGCCCGAACGTCCCATCCACTACCTTAGTGTTTAGTAAAAAATTTAACAATACTCATAATTACATACTTAGTATATAGTAATAAGTCATGCGTTTTCCTGTCTCTGGTCATAGTCCCGCCGAAGTTGATGGTTTAGCGGTCTCAGCCCCCCCCCCCCAAAGTTGATGGTCTAGAACATTTCAAATGTGTATTTAAAGTTAAGTTTATGTGGCACAATTCAGAGTAAACTTTACAAGAGAAGCAAAGTAATACAGCAGATCCTTTTAAGCAAAATTATTTTGGGGGCTCTGCCCCCACATCGTTAACATTGGAGGGGCTCGAGCCCCCCAAGCCCCATGGAGTCTGCGCCTATGCTTACAAGTAAAGTATCCCCTACCCCAAATATTCTGAGCAACACTGTCCCTACAGTGGTTTGGAGTTCTAATCTCAGCTTCTCCAGTATACACTCAATGCACTCGGCCAAGAAACATTATTCAATTACTCTGCCTAAATAACCAAAGTTGAATTACGTTTAATTTTTGCACCATAATTTCCCTAATAGAAAGATGTTGCCCCCACTAACTATTTCACTTAAAATTTAATATATAGGTATCTTATCCCAATCTAGATACGCCCCTGTTTTGTACGCGGCAATATAGAGTTTGCAAAGCAGTGAGATGGAATTTGGTTTCTCTTTCCTCGACTGAAATTTCATCAAGGCTTCTACCGCTCCCATAATCATAGGGTGTGCGCAAGCCTATGGAAAAATCATATTGTTACGCAACAGTTCCTTGGAAACGAGAATGTCCACGTACCTATCAGAGAGTGATGAGCTACAATAATCTCGTTATGTAATAAAATTCTTAAATTAAATTAGGTTAAATATCTGTAATAACTACGTATTATATCTACTTTCACGAATGTTAGAAATGTTACTACGTCTGGATATCTAGGACAGTCCCTGTAGCCTCACCCGTTAGAAAAGAAAAAAATCTGACATCAAATTTCTATCCACATGAGAGTTTTGTTCTAGTTTCGAGAGAACATTAGTCGCAACCAGTGGCGTATCTATGAAGAGCTATTACGTTTATTTAAGGCCCACCCGAAATGCCCCCAAACTCCCCAAAATTACTTGTCAAAAAAGTTCTTATTTTTTAAGTACTAGATATTTACAACTCAAGATGAGTTTGAATTGTTTTTTTTTAGTCTAATTTATGCACAGAATGGCTAATCGGGACTGGATATGCAGTTTTAAAAGGAATCCGAACCACTATGTGCCTCCACCTGGTATCGAGCCTTGGACCCCTTGATTTCAAGGCTACAACGTTACCACTACGCCATCAGAGAGGCCCCTTATACCACTAATATAGGTGTGGCAAAATACTGAAATTTCATGTCATGAATTCTTAATGCAAAGTCAACTGAGGTACCTGGGCCTCCTCGACTGCGCAGCGGTAGCGTCGCCGCCTTGTAATCAAGGGGTCCTGGGTTCGATACCCGGTGGAGGCACAAGTGGTTCGGATCCCACTTTTAACTGTAGGTCCAGTCCCGATTAGCCTTACTGTGCATAAAGTGGACTTAAAACAACAAATCAATCGATCAACTGAGGTACCGTGTTCTGCTTGAGAAAGATATTTCTGTGAGGAAATAAATGTAAAATTTTTATAAAATTTTAATGTTTCTAGTTGTTGTTCGTATTAATGTAGTGTTTACGAGCACGTAGATCCTGCCCAAAAGTGAAAGGTCAATTCAGACTGTGCATAAGAGTGTCAGCTATATTCCAGAATTTTTATTTTGTGCAATTATGGACATAATTTGTGTCTGTCTGGAGTTTTTGTTTGTAAAGTCAAAGCGTGTACGAGATCAGAGAAACTAACGATGTCTTTTTGATTCTTCGTCGGTGTTCTCTGCTCCCAGACAGTTCATCGCCAGGAGCCGAATGAAGAATGCGGCCAGCAAGTGCATCGCCCCAAGTGCTAATGGCGATGAGGAAAGTGTGTCGCTGCTAATGAGAACAAACATTCTACAACAATTCATAACTGGGCGAAATATTTTATTTAAAACTGCCCCGAGGTTTAATCAATGCTTAATATTCCTCTTTTACATGTAGCAAAAAGTACATTACAATATTCTTAGTTTCAGACGCGGGAGGCAGGTGAATTCAGTCTGCAACAGCTTATGTGTATGTATATTATATATATATATATATATATGTGTGTGTGGGGGGGGTGCGCGCGCGTGTGCGTGTGCGTGTGTGCGTGCGTGCTTGCGTGTGGTGCGTGTAGGAAGGGAATATACCTTGGTACATATAAATCAGTGTCGGGAGGGGGGTCGAACGGATCGGTCGACCCCCTCCTCCTGGAACTTGGCACCCTTCATTTCAAGTAACAAAAATGACGAAAGCCTGTTATTTTGTATTGTTAATAACATAAATAATGTTTATTTAGTTAGCATTCGAACAGAATAACCTAAGTAAAACCTGCATTACATCCAAAAATTTAATGTAAAATACAGGAACCAGATTATATTTCATATTCTATCTCTTGTTGAATATTAGCAAGTTACTTGCCCCAAAATAAGCTAAATTGACTCAATTACAATGTTACAACCAGATGCAAGCATTCTCTTACAACCTGTCCCATAGTGCAGTAGCCATTTTTATCTTTATATTGCTAACATAGCCGTTGGAAATGAGTATCAATTTTTCCCTCGGTACTAGAAATTGCACTCAATCATGCTGTGATCACATATCCAACCTATCTGCTACGTATTTACAAATAACACTGTTTTTCTGATAAGGCAAAATTTTTACTTCATACTAAAAGAGATGAAGAAAGAAAATAAAGAAAGAAAGAAAAAGTGCTCTGTCACCTCCAAGTCACGACGAATTCTCTCGCCGAATGTGCAACTGAGGCACTAATGCAGGGGTTTTCAACTCGTCAGACATATTAACAATTTCAATGACTCTCGAGGGCCACGAAGCTATACTGCGGTATTGAGGTATTAAGATGCTGCCATCTACCAGCCCCAAGCGGTATTTTATGTTAAGTACTTAAATTTTCAAACGGACATGGCAAAGGCCATAGGCTGAAGACCGCTGGACTAATGTGTGCTGCCATCTACCAAATAGTACCAAAGTTATTAGGACTGTTACAACCTGGACCCGTTACAACCAGATCCGATCTTCCCTACCTGTAGTTTATAGTGGGATCCGAACTACTACGAGGCTCTACCGGATACCGAACCTGGGATCTCTTTGATTACAAGGCGACGACGTGACCTCTACCGAAAGCGTATGTCAATATAGAAGAACAAAAAAGGCAGAGCGAAATATCTGCACCCTAGCGATTGATTGAAAAAGCAAACACAACGGCACACTTAGCTACATCCAGGCTGGACCCAAACCTAGAATATTCTATGTATACATTGTGATGTAGATAGTCAATACGGTTTTCATTGGGACGACCTACCTTCCCAAAGGACAGCAGACTTAAAGCCACAAAGTTGCCCATTTACATTAATTATATACAGGCCCGCACCCAGGATTTTTTGGAGGGAGGGGCCACAGATCCGTGTATATATATATATATATATATATATATATATATATATATATATATATATACTCACACAGTGGTGGCTATTTGGGGGGACCTGGGGGCAGTCGCCCCCGACTTTTTTCCACTTTTTCCACCGTACTATAGCCTCTTAATGCTTGGCTACCAAGAGAAAATAAATGTCCTTGCCTTCCTCCCCTTCCCCAGTAATGGCACCCAATCGCCGATGCTGGTCAGAAGTATTCGGATAGTTTCGAGTTTCACGAATTGAAAATGTTTTCAAATTTCCTTTATTTTCTTATACCAGAACCATTAAATAGTCACGATATGTTTAGAAAATAATATCTTGATAAATTATACCCATTAGCAATTATTATTACAATAAAGAATTCTAAATGTGAAACCCATAGCCCACTACGAAGGATCCTAGCGGCTATGGTTAACCAAAAGAAAACAGAGAGAGACATTTTCATCTGATAGCCAGTAGCGGCGATTAGGTGCCAAAACTGGAGGGCAAGGACAATTTACTTTCTCTTAGTGCACAAGTTTGACGTTTTGTTTTAAGTCCACTTTTATACACAGATAGACTAATTGGGACGGGACCTACAGTTTAAAGTAGGATCCGAACCACTATGTGCCTCCACCAGGTCTGGGTAGACAAGGCAGGAGCAAAAGTGGAAACAGTTGCCCCCCATGCCCCTCCAATCGCCGCCACTGCTGGTAGCCTTGCAGCAATGATTATAAAACTAAAAGTACCCAATACCGCAGACTGAAGACTTCTGGAGACTGCCTCTCTACACAACAAACACATTCATTTATGCAAGGACAAAATGGATTTTTTTACAAGTTTGATAAATCATCGATATTATTGTCGTAGCATTATATAGGTTCATATTTAAAAATTTCATGGCTCGAGGGGGTTGGGCATGGCTCCCATGGCCCCTACCCTGGGTACGGGCCTGATTATATATATTGAGTAGTGTGTGAAATTGCATACTCTGGCCTTATAATTGAGAACACGAACAATTACTTTCGTGCAGAATATTATCTGGTGTTATTTTTAAATATAAAGCATAAATGTTACGTCAAGGCGAAGATTGTTAAGAAGTGAAAGCACTAAGCGGAGCCCCGTAACAGCACGAGGATACGCTACAAAAGAAACGTGCGAAACTTCCAAATAGCCCCAAGAAAGGAGTTCGCACGCAACCGTAGCTTTCACGAAATGCTCGGTCAATTATCATCTGCAGTCAAAACACCCATTCAACACACGCTACAAAAGATTGATTGATTGATTTGATTTATTTTACTTCGCGTTTTGTGCCTCTTGGCTAATTTGCGAAGATGGGGATGAGTGATGAAATGATGAAATTGATGAATGGACATTCACAAACAACCATGCCCGAGCGAGATTCGAACCCGGGACCCTTGGCGTCGTAGCGCGATGTGCTAACCACTCAGCCACAGTGTCCGGGTCGCTCCAAAAGAAACAGGGTTTCAATTTATTTAATCCATTAGTTTCCATTGTCCCTAAAATGGGGCTGTGGTGGAATCTGTGTTTTATTTTTACTTTATTTCTTCGGTATTGTACCTTTAATGGTCTTTCTGCTTTTCTTCTGGCATTGTCTATTAAGAATACCACGTTGTGCCACTGCTGTGTTGCCAGGTATTTTTGGTGCTGGCATTAAACATTGTTTTCAGGCCTTCAAATAAGATGTAAAAAATAAAAACCTGGCCGAAAAAGAATCGAAGGATGAGTCAATAATTATAAACAGGAACCCCCTGAAAAATCCCGCCTCCACCCGCATACATTCAGAGGTATGTACTTGTTGTCCTGGTGCCTTTAAAATAAACCAGGAAGTCAGTTCCTCTGAATAGTGCCCCCGTTTTGTGTACATGTATTATATATTGTACATATAATATTATTCATCTACCTGTTAGGTTACATAAAAGTTGCATAGAATATTGAGTTTGAGAAATTGAGTTTAAGAAATTGAGTTTGAGAAATACTGGTTACCATGTACAAACAAATTTACAATGTAATATTAGGAGTGGTAATATAGATTTGTAGTTTCGTGTCATTTTACGAAGATATATGTCATATGATTAAAGAGGTATGATCTATTATGTTGGAGATGATTAATTATATACTTGTTATGGTCATGAACTTATTTAATGAGTTACGTTATAGCTACTATGAAATTACGTTGATTGGTTGCATGATTTAAGTCTTTATTCTGTTATAATGTGTATCATGGTATGATATGGCTGTTGTTATTGTAAAGAATCACTATAATATTATAAGGATAAAGGTTTATACACGTGTAACAAAGAAAAGATTACTTAAGCTGTGATAATATTATTAATTGTGATGAATATTACAGTCCTAGGTCTCAGTTCTGTTTTACATTACTGTGAGTATTGCAATTGAGAACGAGTTTTATTTACGTGTATAATGTCTAAGGGAGGGGAGAATGTTAAGGGAATAAGGACGGGAGATACAAGTTACGCGGAAATGAAAGGTTAGCTGGTTGCCAGAGAACAGAGGCGACTTACTAAAAGATACGTCGGTAAGACTTAGTTATACCCGGGATATTTCGGGTAGGGATGGGAGAGGTTACTTCCTGGAATTCTTCGTGGAATAGGAAGAAAAAGAGGGGCGTACGACAGAGGGGAACAGGATAAGGTTAGATTTTCCTCGTACCCTTGATCCACAATTTTTCCCGTTGCTATCTCTAACTTTTTCCATCGGTATTGCATCAGGTTGTGTGCGTGACTGTATTTCCGTTGGTGATGTTATTTCTTTCTCGAAGCTTCCTCGATCTTCTCGGTTGCGTTTTCTTCGTCACTCGCTGACTCACATGATTGAAGTTGCTCTGCCACGGTTTTTCTTTTTAATGAATGGATCAAAAAGTTAAAAAATGGCCGCACAAGTGTTAAGAGTCCTGGCGTAGGCATTCGGCTCCTTCTTCATGCCAATCCATTTCAGCAATGAACTGAGTAATAACGATATTAACAGCAAATAAATAAACAAGGCGTAGCGGGGGGTGGGGGATAGCCTATTTATTTTTGCAATGCCACAAGTTTCATCGAAATCATACTGTTATTTTCAATATAGATATTTTATCCACATAGCTATCTTATTAAGCAGTTTAGTAACAATACTTTTGCATTTCACAAAACAGATACAAAGATATGCTCAACAAAAAATTGTGGTTTGAACAATAATCTGAATGGAACCAACAACACACCTTATCTCACAGGAAATGGGGGTGTCCAAGATACCCAGGCCATCACCACCAGAAACCAAGTTCATTTCTAGATTCTAGAAGCTTCTCTAAGAATTGAGCATCCTACCAGATGGATCCTACCAGAAAGTTCAAGAACCTGACCGGGTCTATTTTCGTCGCAGGATCGAAGAAGAAACGGGTGACATTCAATAAATGGGAGAGAAATGCCGAGACCCAGAGACAATTTGCAAAGAACATTGTACTGATCAGTGGCATGCCCAGGATTTTCGAAAGCGGGAAGGATTACGTATACTTTTTAATTAGTCGGCCCTCATTTTGCAATCTTTGCATGGCTTTGACGTTCTTTATTTTAGGAAAAGTAGGCCAAGGCGGGAGTATTGACCCCCCCCCACCAACCCCCCTTTGGCGCGCCACTGGTACTGAGGTTAGTATAGGACAGTGTGCGATAGTAGTGACAAAGCTTCAGTAAACCTTGGCTTCAAGATAACTGATCTAAGTTGTTATTTTACATCACGTCCTGAGAAGCTGCGGGTATTCCGATAACACAGTCACCGTCATCTTGTAATCTAGTGTTCCCGGGTTCGATACCTTGTAGAAGCACATAATGGTTCGAATTCTACTATAAACTGCAGGCCCAGTCTCGAATAGCTTTTCTGTGCATAAAGTGGACTTAAAATAAAAACTCCAACTCGAAATACTTACCCTTCCGATATGTCGTAACTATTCTGGTTATTATCTATATAACAAACATTTCATTTATTTATATTTGTGGTAATGGATAAAGCCTTTTAAAATTGGCAGGGGTACAGAATACGGACGTTCCTCTTCTGAAATGAGCTCTGAAGATGAGTATTTTTTTCTTTTGCAGCATATAAATAGCTTTAATTGCGGTTGCGTGCTTGGTTTTTTGCTCTGATTTCCACGGCTTCCTGTTCGAATGCTGCCGAGTGCAGCTCAAAGGTTAACAAACCCCGGGACGAACGCGGAAACGCCAATCCTTTCTGCTCATTAAAAAAAAACTGGGCTTTGGGATTCACGACTAAGATGCAAGGAGATGGCGTTCTACTTCAAGGGAAAGAACTTCGGGATATGAGCCCCAGCCTCCACGTTCGAGGAAAAGAAGTCAAACGGAAATGCCAGTCGCTGCCTTGTGCAAGATTTCTACAGCTGTCAAGGTGGGTCCTGGATCACTGTCAAATGGTCTCAACCCATTGGTCAGCTCAGTGGTCTCCCCTCTTCGGCCAGGCTGCCTATTAAATACATTATTAGACTTATTTATACCAGAACTTAGACAGAGAGAAGGATGAAGAATAAGAAAAAGGCCCATAGGAACTGGGATAAAGTCATAGAAAGATATAAACAAGAGGGGAAAAGAGAGAGAGATAGAATGTCGCAGTTCAGAGTAGGGATGGCCAGATCCGGATCCTCCCGGATCCGGATCCTAAAATTTTTCGGATCCGGATCTGCGGATCCGGAATTTTCAGATCCGGATCCGGATCCAGAACTTTCGGATCCGGATCCGGTACTTTTGGATCCGGATCCGGAATTTTCGGATGGATCCGTTTTGCCATCCCACATGTGCTTCTTTGGAAAGTAAGAATGTGCTTATAACATATTGTTACCTGCTAATATACATATATATATATATATATATATATATATATAGTGTGTGTGTGTGTGTGTGCGCATGCGCGATTTGTAATTAATTAATACACTTAGTAGGGAGGTCTAAGTCTCCCCCTCTGATTTCCATGAAACTTGGCAGGTGTATAGAGCCCCCCCCCCCTCAAATGTCAAGATGAGGAGAAATTGAAGTGGGGATCTGACCCCGAAACCACGTAAATATGGCATAGGAAGAAACAGGGGGCATAGGGCCTCTCTATACACGTGTCAAATTTCATGGGAATCGGAGGGGGACACAGGGGTCAGATGATTCCCACTTCAATTTGTCCTCATCTTGACATTTGAGGCGGGTTTTGCCCCCTAAAACAGTATTTTAGCCGAAACAAAAAACACGTATTTCTTCCTTTGGGCCCCACTATACACCTGCCAAGTTTCATGAAAATCGGAGGGGGACACAGGGGTCAGATCCTTACTTCAATTTGTCCTCATCTTTTCATTTGAGGGGATTTTGCCGCCTGAAACAGTTTTTAGCTGAAACAAAAAAACACGTATTTCTTCCTTTGGGCCCCTCTATACACCTGCCACGTTTCATGGAAATCGGAGGGGAACACAGGGGTCAGATCCCCACTTCAATTTGTCCTCATCTTGACATTTGAGAGGAGGTTGCCCCCTAGAACAATTTTTTTGCCGAAGCAAAAAAACACGTATTTCTTCATTTGGGCCCGTTTATACACACACACCTGCCAAGTTTCATGGAAATCGGAGGGGGACACAGGGGTCAGATCCCCACTTCAATTTGTCCTCATCTTGACAATTCAGTGGGTTTCGCCCTGTAATACCGTTTTTTAGCTGAAACAAAAAAAACACGTATTTCTTCCTTTGGGCCCCACTATACACCTGCCAAGTTTCATGGAAATCGGAGGGGGACACATAAATCAAATGCCCACTTAAATTTGTTCTCATATTGACATTTGAGGGGGGGTTGCCCCCTAAAACCGTTTTTTAGCCGAAACAAAAAAAAACACGTATTTCTTCATTTGGGCCCCACTATACACCTGCCAAATTTCATGGAAATCGGAGGGGAACACATAAATCAAATGCCCACTTAAATTTGTCCTCATATTGACATTTGAGGGGGGGTTGCTCCCTAAAACAGTTTTTTAGCAGAAACAAAAAAAAACACGTATTTCTTCATTTGGGCCCGTTTATACACACACCTACCAAGTATCATGGAAATCGGAGGGGGACACAGGGGTCCGATCCTCAATTCAATTTGTCCTCATCTTGACATTTGAGGGGGTTTTGCCCCCTAAAACCGTTTTTTATCTGAAACAAAAAAACACGTATTTCTTCCATTGGGCACCACTATACACCTTCCAAGTTTCATGGAAATGGGAGGGACACAGGGGTCAGATCCTCACTTCAATTTGTCCTCATCTTGACATTTGAGGGGGTTTTGCCACCTAAAACCGTTGTTTAGCTGAAACAAAAAAAAACACGTATTTCTTCATTTGGGCCCGTTTATACACACACCTGCCAAGTATCATGGAAATCGGAGGGGGACACAGGGTCAGATCCTCACTTCAATTTGTCCTCAGCTTGACATTTGAGGGGGTTTTGCCCCCTAAAACCGTTTTTTATCTGAAACAAAAAAACACGTATTTCTTCCATTGGGCCCCACTATACACTTGCCAAGGTTCATGGAAATCGGAGGGACACAGGGGTCCGATCCTCACTTCAATTTGTCCTCATCTTGATATTTGAGGGGGTTTTGCCCCCTAAAACCGTTTTTTAGCTGAAACAAAAAAACACCTAATTCTTCCTTTGGGCCCCACTATACTGCCAAGTTTCATGGAAATCGGGGCGGGGGGGCACTTAGATAACCTCCCTTGTTAGTCTTACACTTTGTAATTATTTAACACTGCATATATTATAATGATTTATTTTAATTTGTAAAACTGTAACTGTAGAACAATTGTATAATTTTTGTATAACATTTCTATCTTGTTATATGTGTTAAAGGTTTCATCCTGAAATGGAATGGCTCACATTTATGTGTGTTTTCATTTCCAATACATTCGAATGAATACATATTCGTTTCAATGGCATTTACAAAATCACTTCGGACATTTGTGCACGAGTGTGTTAGCCGATGCGTAGCAAAGTATTTTAGGAACAACACTTGAAAAAAATTATTGTAGGACTAAGGTGTGGTAATATTATAATGGGATTGAGATCCGAAACTCTCGGATCCGGATCCGGATTTTCGGATCCGGATCCAGATCCGAAACTTTCGGACCCGATCCGAAATTTTCGGATCCGGAACCCTGGGATCCGGATCCAGATCCGAAACTTTCAGACCCAGATCCGGATCCGCGGATCCGAAACTCTCGGATCCGGATCCAGATCCGAAACTTTCAGATCCGGATCCGGAATTTTCGGATCCGGAACTCTCGGATCCGGATCCAGATCCGGAACTTTCGGATCCGGATCCAGATCCGAAACTTTCAGACCCGGATCCGGATCCGGAATTTTCCCCTAGTTCAGAGGAAAAGAGGAAGGAAGGGAAACAGGAAAAAAGAGATAAAGCAGAAGGAAAGATAGATAGAGAGAGAATGAGATAAAAAAGGAAAGAAGGTGTGAAAAATGGAATAAGAGAGATAAAGGAACAGAGGAAGAAGAGAAAGTAAAAGATGTAGAAACAGAAAAGTCAAGCGGAAGGGAGAGAGAGAGAGAGTGAGAAACAGGAAAGAAGAAGAAACGAAAGATATATGCGACAAATAGAGGAACGGTAAAGAAAGAGAAAAAGAAAATATACTGAAACAGAGGAGATGAAAGAGAATAAGAGTTAGAAACAGAGAAATAGAAAGAAGAAGGAAGAGAAATGCGAGAATAATGCAGGGGGAAAGAGGAAAGAGATACAGAGAGAGTAAGATAGAGAGAAATAGAACAAAGAAGAAACAAAGCAGAGTGAGTGAAAAGGTGAAAGGAAGAGGGAATTAAAGCTCACATTAAAATATTTCCTCCTCACCTTTGTTGAACCTACCTGGTCGAAATATTTAGTCTACTTCACTGGCAGCCGCACATATAATCCGTGTGTGAATTAGACTTATTCGAGTAGACAGAAAAATATTACCCTCCTATTTCAAATCCTGTAATTACAGAAGGCATATGCATTTGCATATTTTACACCAGGATCAAAGTGAGGAAAATGGTTTTCATTTTTATAAATATATAGTTAACTTTAGGGTGACCAGATATCTGTTGACCAAAAAGAGTATAGTCTATAGGTTGAAGGTGCGCAAAAATCCCGCGCGACTTCTTGACAGTCTAATTATCCTGCAAATTATGCAAAATTAAAACTTCCTTTTTGTTTTACACTAATTTTGCACAAGAAACTGTATTTTGTGACTACATAATATCTATTTTAATATTCTGATGCAATTCTTGAATATTCTAAAGCAAATTTCTTCGTATGTTGATGCATATAATTGGAGGAGAATATTTACACACCAATATTTTGAACAAATTTTAATTATTGCAATTTTCAAATATCGGTATCGGTGGGAATCGGTAAGAGTATCGGTATCGGTTCAAAGTGGTATCGGCTCAGCCCTAATCATTATCATTAAATTCCAATGAATTTGAAATATGTTTTGCTTATTGATGGAATATGAAAATGACACTTGAAATTGTTCATAGGAAATTCTTGAGTCAAGGAGTAAATACTTCAGTTTGTTGACATCTTGACGTTTTCCGTTCTGTGGATTTTACGGCATTTTTACGCGTAAAATAATGAATGAAATTAAATAGCAAGGAAAAGAGTATATTTGGGGATTTTTGCAAATTGAAAAGAGTATAGAGTATATGTACCTCTAAAAGAGTATAATACTCTTAAAAAGAGTATGTCTGGTCACCCTAGTTAACTTCTTACATTCAGGTTGTGTCTGCACTATGCCAAATGCCGAAATAAAACAGAAATACTGGAAAGAGGGAAGTTTACTTTCCCAGTTTACCACGTCACAAACAATGAAACGCATTTAATAAAGAAATGTGTTCTCAGCCATAACCCAACGTTTCAACGGTCAAACTTACATAGCAAGAGCTATGTACGTCATCGACCGGTCCTACACTAACATGTTTGATATCTGAGGAAGGTTACCGGTCACGTGTGTCTCGATTATGAAACTATTACCGCTTATTGAAAAATAAAACATTTCCATACTTATTGCGTTATCTGTGTGCTGCAATTTCGACTTCTAGTTGTCGCTTTGTAATCTTTTTGCAAGGATTTGCTACGAAATCATAGACCAATAGTATTTTCTTCGTTACTGAAAACAAGTGACTATACATTCTGGAAGAAAAATCGACTAGATTATAAATGGAATATAATACAGTCTTTATCGACAATATCTCACTGAAAACATAGATCTTCTAATATTTACACAATAAATTGGACGGGTTAAAGTTACAGTGGTGTAATCACTTTCTTAAAAATAAAAAAACAGTCTGACTCATAGCACTTTGCTGATGAACACAACAGCTGTTTCCTTTATCACTAGACCTTAATCTGTCATCTGTTGACAGTTGAATGAATCTCTGATTTACTTCACGTTTTTTGTTAACAGATTGACATATATAGATCTGGTTTCTGTGTCTGTCTTTTTTTAAGTGACTTACACCACTGTAACTTTAACCCGTCCAATTAATAACAATCTGATCCTCTTTTGCATATTACAACAAAGAAGAAGCTATATAAATAACAACTGCAAATGTTTTAAAAAGTAGATCGTTACCAAAGTCCTGGAATTCAATCAGAATCAATGTTATTGTATTACTATTTATTAAGCTGCTTTCTACTTTATACCCCATAGAGTGCATAAGTAATTTAACATCCATTATTAAAAACACACACCACACATCGTGACATCGATGTCCGTTGAATCGTGGAAACTGCGGGCTCTCACTGCGAGTCAGGGCGTGCGGTGTTGCCATGTTTCCACGTACATTTTAGTCCGTTGAATAAAAATCTGTAAAAAATCGGTTTCACAATGTGAATTGACAATGATAATGGATATTAAAAAGATGCAAAGAGCTTCAAAACAAGACCAATTTTGCATTTGTAGGACTACCCAATACCAAGAGACAGTTTTTTCACAAAATTGATAAGAACCATTTTTTGACCCATTTTAAAAATCTGAAAATGAAGGATTGGGTTTGCCTGCACTGTACTAAAATTTCATCACGATCGTACCACCAGTTGTTTTTTTCTTATTTTTGGGATTTCAAACAGAGCGAGCGTTCGATAGAAAATCGAAGGTAATCGAAAAAAAATGGTTACCATAGATTAACGCAGAAATGAATAAGCTAAATTTTGATGTAACTCGTTTATAAGTAAGTGCACTAGTTAATTCTTAATTTGAATTCAAACTCGAGTATCCATATTTTTTAATCTTAATGAAATTTAATTTTAACCTAACAGTAGACTAGAAGCTGAGGCTGTAAAGGGGCACTCTGCACACAAACGGACAAACACAGGACAACCCAACACAGATTATACTGGCCGTGGACCCAGGCGCCAAAGAGGAGCGAAATCTATCGACATGCTTTAACCTAGAGTAAGCAAACTATGGGAACACAAGCATAGCTGCCGTATTTGATGCAAGGAAGAGAAAGCAATAAAGAGAAGCTAAGATGGTGAGAGAGGGAGAGGAAGGGATGATAGGTGAATAGAGAAAGAGATAGAAAGTGAAAGTCGGTAGTGAGAAAGGAAAGAAGAAGGTAAGATAGACGAAGATATTATTATTATTAACAAAATGCTGACTGAGAGAGGACTCGTTCGTGAGGCTGCAATTATGTTGGAATCTGCCCACACTCACGCAAGCGTTTCTATGGACGAAATGCTGGGGGAAATCTTTATTTCCGATTCCAACGTCACGTCCCCAAATTAAACCTGACTGCACTGCATCGAGCCAGTGTTGCCACTCAGACACAATCTGGTTTCCCTCTACCGAGTAAATTATTTAATTATTTATTTGGTGTCTGATTTGGAACAATGGTGTACCGAAAGTATGGGCCGATGGGGATACAGCTTCCAATTATATAAGTGAGAAAAAATATTTTTTTTAACTACACACTGGGAAAGTATTTATATTATTTTATTTATTTTTATACGAAGAAGCGTATATTGGACAGTGAGAAATATATATCTCCAGAACGAAGATTCAGTTTCGAATTTTTAATGTAATATCTTGCTAATGCACTGGAAGAAAGAACTTTTACTAATCGTATCGGTGCAAGATCCCATTATCGACCATCCAGGACTTGTATTTGTCCATTCCTCGGAGACTGCTGGCCGTTTTGGAAGCTAAAGTCGGTCCTTCACCTTATTAACTACAGCATTTCGGCTTTTCTTCGCAGGTGTTTCCATATTTTTGTCCATCCCCTGTAAATGCATACTGCGAACGCATCCGCTGATTCATAAACAACATTTCAACTTGTTTTGGGGAACATTATTAGAGATCGTACAGCAAACACACGCGTTGCAAAGCACCAGGATGTAAATAGTAGCATAAAATTCAAATAACGCTAGCCATTAGCACAGTACTTGCCTTTCAAATACGATTTATATTTCATCCTGGATTCGAACTTAGTCTGGGACGAAACTGTATGTAGGTATGATGTTCTCTCGCAATTAATACATAAACAAACAATGGCATACACAAAACACACACACAACGCATTATTTCACCAAATGGAAACTTCATTTGAAAATCTCTAATTATACCATTAAAAGTGGTAAACACTGGGTCATTTTCATGCACGCAGCATTTACTTTGCATTCACGCTTGCTGTCGTTTGCCGGAATGAGCGTCGGGGTCAGATTTCCCATCATGCTCTGTGCCGCTGATGTCAGATTGAATATCATCCATTGAATTTCGGTCATCGCCGTAGAGTTAGGTAAAACGCATTGCAGGATCTAGGCGTCCAATATTTATAGCACGTGACTGGATGTACCAAATTCCTCCTCTTGTAGCAAACACATTAACAGCATTCAGAATGCAGTAACTAGGAGAATCTATGTTCAGAAAGCACCACTTCAGACCGAAGCGACATGTGCAACTCCAGCCTGTAAAGAATGAGCATTCACTACGCAATACACCTAGATGACACATGATACATGCTATTGAGAGAAAGACCCAGTCCGAGCGACGCGCAAACTTCAAGCAGCACGTGCAGTTTGTCATGTCAATCCTCTACGAAAGGTTGCATTTATTTCTGAAGGTTTTAGCCTTCCGGATTGTGTAGCGGTAACGTCGTTGTCTTGTAATCAAGGGTCTCAGGTTCGATCCCCGGTGGAAGAACACAGTGGTTCCGATCTTACATTAAACTGTAAACCCTAACGTCGTTTCCTAGTAATCAAGAGGTCTCTGGTTCAATATCCGGTGGAGCCACATAGTGGTTTCCATTTTAAACTGTAGGTCCAGTCCCGATTAGCATATCTGTGCATAAGGTGGACTTAAAATACAAATTCAACAGCAACAAAATAATTTCTAAAGGTTGGTTTTCAAGTGGCATGTATCTGAAGGATCCCATAGAAGAAAGTGAGTGAACTAGCGAGCTCTTTGCAGCAGATTCCACCAAGAGAAATTTCACCTGCTATGGCAACACTGTATAGTGAAAGAGGAAGAAGATAGGATGAGCTGCGCCTGCCTCCCACTTCCTACCCCAACGCAAGGCTTTGCAATCCTCTCGCGCCTTGATCTAAAATCCTCGAAGGATTGCAACGACCTTCGATGACAGATGAGTCACTCACCCTCTCGGCTGGCATTGACACTTTAGTGACGTCATGAAATCTCCGCCAAGGCCTAAAAATAAATATTCTGTAAATCTCTTCAGCCTGCGAAATGCATGATAGGCTTGAGCACCCATTAAAAAAGGAGCATACGTCAGCATGGTTGATAAACACAAAGAGATCAGTTGCAACGTCATTTCTCTTGCAAAAGTAGGACATCCGCCAGAGGTCATTGCATGCGTAAAGGTTTGCATGGCGAGATTTGTCTCTGTTATCATTGGGCAGGATTGAGTTTTTACTAGAATTCAGATTCTTATGTAATTACATTTTTACTTTTTTATGTGGTCGAGCAAAATTTCATGTTACTTTTTAACATATTTTTAGTTATTTTACATATTTTTCAATTCGAGTACATATTTCTTTTTTAAAAATACGGTATTTACACCATTCATTCAGTTTTCATTGAGTAACGTAGATATACGTATTTATGGGACAGACATCCAAAATATGATTCCTTGAAAAATTCGTATCCACCTTTACAATTTCAGCCCCTCTGAAGAAAATCCTGTGTGCGCTAATGCTGTCAGGAACCTAAAAAATAACAACGACGGAAATAACCGAATACTATTTACATATTATAATATATTTACATATTATTTTTACATATTTCAGTGATTTTCATACTTCGTACTTTTTGTCTTCATAAGAAACCGAATTTCCATTAACGAATAGTGGAGGCACATAGTGAATAAAGTGGACTTAAAACACCAACTCAATCAATCAATCAAAACCATTAACGAATAGAGAGTTGGAAAATATGCTGTTTTTCTCTTGTTTAAGCCCATTTCATTTATTTCTTTGGAAAAATGGTGTCGCAGAACTTCGTTACATTGAAGCAAACATGTATACCAGTGGCGTGCGGTGCTAAATCAGACAGGGGAACAGGTGACCTCCACTTGCCCCCTCCCCTCCCATACCCGTCGTAATATAATACAGTAGACCAAGTAAAATTCAACCCTTCTTGAAATGAACTAAATACAGGGGTGTACCCCCAAGGCCAATGGCGCATCCCCTCCAAATCATATAATTTGTGCCCTTAAACCATATCGTAATCCCCACAACGCATTAAATTACGACAGCGTGTCTACTGAAAGTAACTTCTTTCTTAGCTTTACTGAACACTATACTTGATCTGCACCTCCTTCCTAAACAGGGGTGCCCATCACTCAAGACCACCCCTTAGATCGTTCATCATAATCGAGAATATATCTTGTCTTGTAATGCAGCTATAGTATATAAACTTCACAACTATAACATAGTTTTAGCTTTCACCTCAAAACAACAACAAAAATAGCTTGGTTTAGAAATAAAATCTAAATCTTCAAAAAAAAAAACATTTAAAAGTTATTGATTTTAATGTTTATTAATTTGGTTTATTTTACTTCGCTTTTCTGCCACTTTTGGCTAATTGCAAAGATGGGGATGAGTAAAGATATGATAAAATTTATGAATGAACACTCACAAACAGCCACGTCCAGGCCAGGATTCGAACCCGGTACCCCTGGCGTCGTAGCATTTACAAGTTAAAATGATTAACATTTTTACATACATACGAACATGGGTCAACGATAATATTTAATTATTATTATTAATAATAATAATTCTCTAGATGAAGGGAAAAAATGGGCGAAAAAGGGAAATTTCACCCCTTGGAAAGGGAAATTGTGCTTACAGATTGTGGCAACACTGCCTCTGCGTGCGCCTGGTCTTGGGGCTGTTGGAACAGGTGGATGCGAGCTGTTCCCTCGGAAGCTATTTCGCAGCATTTAGCCAAGGCATTTAGCAGACGATTAACTGTACAAGATTTTTCCAGTTCGTTATGAATGTCAGACGCAATTTTGCAATGAGATTAGGAAACTATAGACTTACTACACTCAAAACTATCACTACGACGTAATTAAACTTTAGCACATAGTAAAAACTCGAAGGAAAACGAATTCGCTGTCTCTCGTAGGGAACAGCTAAGAGTGTTCAGCTTCCCTGGTGGGAAGTGGGACCATGAGGATCGTTTACCTTCGCGCGTGGTCGGATATACTCTGCGTCAGGCACTGGACACTGGAGGGTGGAACGACGAGGATAGGTGAAATAAACAAACGTCCGGTCACGGTGAAAGTTTTCTTCGGCGTGTTGATTTCGGGAGAAAGAAGTGTTATTATGTTAATATAGATAATTAAAATAGCTGCAATGGGCGATAAGTAGGAGGGAACAGCCTGTTCTCTCTGTTCCATGGAGGGACCGCCACTGATGTATACTATGGTTTTTCGTGCATTACATAAACATTACCACATATATAAATTGCATTGATTACAAGACGATAGAGTTACCACATGCCATCGTTATTGGAAGTTTGGCATTTCAATTTTTTTCGGGAAGAAGGGAATTCTCTAGTATACCTTATTTCGAGTTGCATGAATATATCGGCATAACATGTCCTTAGGGCTCATAATTTGCAACCAGAGGGTGGGAGAAATCCCCTTTCTCACAACTCCCTACAAATACCACCCTACTATAAATGAAAGACCAAAAGAGTATTTTATAGTATTAAAATAGTATGAAAATCAGAATTTGGGGAGTTGCTAAATAAAAAGCATTTGCATTTCTTCATTTGCGTGAACTAAGTGCCACTTTTGGCTAAATATTAGGAAAACAATTGTGAAAAGTGAGATTATTTTGAAAAACTTATCAATACCATACGAAAATGCTTATTTGGGTTTAAGAAGCATTTACAAATATTTATCGAATAATTTAAATGAACGAATGATTTTGTTTATTTTACTTCGCGTTTCTGCCACTTTCAGCTAATTGCGAAGATGAGGATGAATGGTGATAAGATGAAATAGATGAAGAGACAATCACAAACACATATACACATGGGCAACTCGAGTCTCACAGAGGATTATACTGGCCACGGGTCCAGACATCAGAGGCAAAATGCTGTCCAGGATGTACACTCCAAGTCTTTAATATTTGGCGGGGGTCGGTAAGGGCCGTGGGGACGATCCCTCCTGCTCCCCCTCTAACGCCGTCACTGTAAGGGCAAACCTTGTTACAAAAGTAAGGAGCTAAAAACTCCCTTAAACTTGTATCGCTAAACTTACAATTGGCATTAAAAATTATGGCGTGATTTAAACTTTGTGACCCAGACTTAAGCAGGAAATGCATTCTGACAAAAATAAATTGCTCGAAGCCTCTGATAGTTTCACTCGAAGAATCGGGACAAAGGAAGAAAATTGCATTTAACCATGCATTATAGCTTGTGGCGGCCTTTCTAAACGAAGAGTTGTGTTGAGTATATAGCTTGTTTCTGCAAAACACGCTTTCTATTAACCTTATCAGAGTAAATAAAACGAAGTTAAACAGATACACCTTATCATTCGTGTTTACTATTTTAAGTTTCAAATCAAGATAGTGAACAATAGACTATAGTGCCACTATGATACTTTGTTCCTTTAAAACATTTTTAAATAAACATTTTCAACAGAGCCCGAGCCCTGTAAAGAAAATTTCTCATCATGTTCTTTCGTGAGACGCAAATGTGCATTACCCCTTTACAAAATGAAAACTTGCCAAAATTCTACCTACCCACATATTTATTTGAGAGGAAAGAGGGCAAAAACATATGTGATTTTTGTACGGCACACAAGACTTCTTATTTTAATAACTAATTTAATGAGTCAGAGGCTTACTTAAGATTTTTCACAAATAATGAAGTTTGTACCCTAGTAACATAGGCAGCGCCAGGGTTCGTACATAGGAAAGGGTGCGATATGTATATAATCAAAAATAAATCAACATTTATATATTTATTTAACGACTCAGATCATTATTATTTATTTATTATTTGCAATAAGGCTACATGGCGTAGTACTAACGTCATCGCATTGTAATCAAGGGGTTCGGATTTCACTTTAAACTGTAATCACGTGATTAATTCATCAACTTTTATAACGCAGCAGCATTTAACCTACACACACATTATGCTTTTGAAATATATGCTAAACAACGTACAAAGAAAATACAGGAAAAAGCATAATATAAGTAATTTTGTAACTATCTTCTTAGGCTACTGACAAGGACATATTTAGGAGAGTCCAGGCCCCCCCCCCCATTCCGGAATGAATAACCAAGCATTAAATATTAAATAATGTAAATACAGTATAATTGTTTAGCATTTGTTGTATAAGCAACGGTTATTTATTTAGCTATGTCGAACTTACTGGAAGGCAAGGAATACATTGGGATCATGTGGCTATGACATTACAAAAGACGATTTATGAACGCTACTACTTATAATAAAGTCTTCCTCCGTGGCCGTGCGGTCTAAGGCGCTGTACTTTAGGCTCCGACTGCGGGACGGCATGAGTTCGAGTCCGCCTGGGTCCAGTCTCTGGGTTCTCGGCCTGTGTATAAGACCGGTGGCAACCCATCATCATGAGGAGCTACGAGTGAGTAGCGTAACCCGTTCACGGATATCTCCTATAACGGCTGGGGGTTCGACGTGCTGACCACACGCCACCTCCACACCTCTAGGTAGGATTGGGGGAGGGAGACTGGCAGCCGGGAGATAGGACAAGGCCCTCACGGGCTGTAGAGCCACGGGTATTACATGTGCATAAAATAATAATCAGGAACTTTAATTTTCGTCAACTGCAACTAACACCCTTTTTTGTTATTCAATGAGTATTTATGTTTTTTTACATTAGTTTCCTTGCCAAGTCAGTTGTTTTCATAAAAATTTCGGCATAAGCTAGATAATGAATACGCACTGTTACATCTCTTTTATCATAAACCTATTCATATAATAATAACAACAATACAACATCACTCAACTTGTTTTTGAATTGTAGCAAAAAAAACGATATAAATGTTACACAATTAGGTGGTTATTTTACACTTTAGACATGTCTATCCATAACACATGCTACTCTGTTAGGAAATTCTATATTATCTGAATTGCTTCGATACACGTGGAAGTATTTTAATTTTACCTTAGGCAGATTAAAGAGAGAAAACCATTATTGCTGCCGAGAGCTGCAAAATTACGAATATCTGCCCACGATAAAAAAGCGAGGGGAAACGAGCATGCGCAGTAGACAGAGTGAACGACCTCTGGCGTCCGAAACGTTAATTTGATCGCCTCGTCTGCCCTGTGAGATATCATCTCGTGGTATTAGCTTAATTCTAGCAAGGTCGTGGGATGGGGTAAGAGGTTGAAGGGGGAGGGGAGTCGCAAAATGCACGCATGAAAATTGCAGAGCTTGGCTCGGGAGTGGATTTGCGCGTTTCATCTGTACCACTCTCTCTCTCTCTGTATTTATTCTCTTCAGATGCCTTTTCATATTGCATTGTTCCGCTAGGATGTTCACGTACGCGGTCTCAACTTTCCTTTTATTCATGGCATGCAAGAAAGGGAACAGGCAGGGCACTTAAGCTCACAAGGGTCACGTGTCAATGAACAATTAAAATGACACAATGGAAACTGCTCGCCCGTTTTTCTCTTGAAATATTATTATGCTTGCTGTCTCCCAACATTGTTCACATTCGCACTAAAATAAAATATAGCTACAATTAATTTGTTGGGGCCGTGTTTACTGCGTAACCGTGATTTCTACTTTTTACTGCATGCTCTATTCCACTATGCTTGTGTATAAATATGAGTGTGTGTTTAATATTCTCGATCCGATACGCCATCTGGTGAGATTTTTCAAAACCACTGTTTGTAGGATACTGTGCTTCGTTGAAGCCGTTCGAAACACGGGGAAGGTGCGTACGTCTCCCGTTCATTTTTTTTGGCTGTAAATCTTTTGGAGTCAGAACATGTGAAAGGTTTTCGCCACTGCCTTGCCTATTCTCTCTGACTTTGGGATCTTAAGATTTTAGATAACATAGAAACTTAGATTTATGCACATTTTAACCCTACTAACACCTATTTAAACTAATGATTATTCTGAACTCCGAATAATCATTGGTCCTTGTTCTGGTATGATATCAATCATACCATCATGTATAAAAATGAAATTACAAATAAAGGATAAAGAACGAAGATAAACGGGAGAATCCGGTAAACATTTTCGAGTAACTGAGGCTCCGGTATATTTTAAGGCACCGGGACAATAGCGAATACCTCAGAATGTATGCTGGTGGAGGAGGCCATTTTTCGGGTGTTGCCTTATTCCTTTATTCCCTTATTGTATGTATTAGTATGTAGGTATAAAAGTACCAAAATAAGCAATGCTCATTTTTGCATTTTAAAAATCTTCTGTGAACCTGTCGGCCAACCACCCTTGAAAATTGATATTATTAATTTTAAGTTACAAAAAGAAAGTAAACTTATTATGTTAATTGTCAATAACATACACTGGCATTCTAGCAGAATATCCAAAGCAAAAAAAAAAAAAAAATTGCCATCTCCAAGAATTGAGTGCATAAATGAAGGACCAGATCAGAAGTAAATCGTATTCTACCGCTTAATCCAAAGAATAAATGATTCTATGAATTTTCAAAATTCAAGATAAGAGATTTTTATGTGATAGTTCACAAAATATAAACTTAATGACGAAAATTTCCCCCTAACTTCCAGAGCTTTTCCTTGAACGGAAGTGTATAAAAGTTAGTAACAAAATAGCATAATTGTGCATTTCAATATGGTAACTATGTTAAGTGTAAAAAATGAAGGAAAACAGCTAGTAGCCTACTGTACACTGGCAGGGGGAGATGATGGAGCTGCAACCGCTCTGAAATTTCGAGAAAATCATAATTTTCAAATGATAGCAGTAAAGAACTCGGGGGATAAAGAAATTGGTAAATGCAACCCCCCCCCCCCCGGATTACCATTTTTATCTGAACAACTTTCAAAAATAAGGTTAAAAATGGTAATTACGAAATAGTTTATTGAATATCCTGTCTTCCCTAGAATGCAGCTATGTATCCATGATATCTAACTTTACAATTTCACCCCCTCCGAAAAAATCCTGCGTAGGCTAGTGCTACCACGGAATATTCACTATTCTCGTGTTTCGAGTAGAAGATTCTCCCCAAGGTTATAGTGATAACAGTTTGGCAAAATCATTTGCAATGTATAATTTACATAATTATTTTAGTTATTAATTTTTAATAATAATATTCAATTTTATGTCAACGGCCTGGTCTCCTCAACAAAATATTTCTGATAACGCCCATTATTGTGGCTGTACCCCCTCGGGAAATATTCTGTGCGCCACTCTCCCCCGTTTTCTTTTGGGAAACTTCTAGGTGATCCACTGCCGTATGTCTCTTTTCGGGGTTTTCAGTCACAAGGTACATCCGGATTTTGCCAGAATTCATGCAGTGTTACAGTCGCCTTCAACCTTGATACAAAAAGCTGGGTTGGGAGATTGATAAAAGAACTCCCATTGTCTGGGAAGGAAGAGAAAGGCTCTCCTGAAGCCACGTGAAGAGCTTTGTGCTTTTGGTCTTCCCGATGAGCCAAATAAGGCTGAAGGCCATCGAGGTTGTCCAAGGGAGAATCAACGAAGGCCGCTCATTCCACCAGCGTAGAAAGTGCTTGGCGCGTTCCCACAAAAGTACATTTCTCACTTCCGCTCGGACATTGTTGCACTTTAACAATTATTTCTGCATTTTGCATCTTATGTGATGGTGTCCAGCACCAATGTAAATGCAGCCCGCAAAAATATGTCATTTTTGTACCAATAATGAAGTTTTCTTGACCATACTTTTCTCGTATTCACTTTCCCTTCGTATTCACGTATTTTAAAATAATAGGTTACAAAGAATTAAAAATAAGGTTTCTCTGCTTGACCCCTCATTTCAGCTATTCAATACTAAATTGCCAGGGATCCCAGGTTTGAATACCGGCCTGGGTGTTCTTTGTGAATGTTCCTTCATCAATTTCATCATATCACCAGTCGAAGTAAAATAGACCAAATCCATCAATCAAACATTAAATTCTGAATGTATTCACAGCTGTCACTAAGGGGTAAAGTTTACCATTACGGTACATATAGAATGTATGCCCTACCTGTAAATGAAAATACCAAAGTCTCGATCTTGATAGAGACTCTCGGGCATTACGTCTCGTCTAAATTACAGAGCTCTGTCTCGTTCACGGTCTCGTTTCGACAAGTTTCAGGGCTCCATTGATTTTTGAAAAGCCGTCTGTATTGGTCTTGCCCCTCTGTTCCATCCCTACCCTTCATAAATTTTCTCTAACCCCAATTCATCTTTTATCCACACACCCCTAAAATTTTCACAAATTTCACAAATTATAGCCATTTTAGTTCTAAATTTATATTTACACCTCCCTAATACGAAAATCCTAGATAAATCCACTGTCGATATTCTCCTAGAGAGATAGAGAAGCAATATAAAATACGAAAAAGTGACATAAAATACGAAAAATAAAGAGCCTCAGTGGCGTACCCAGGATTTTCGAAAGTGGAATTTTAACGTAAAAGGATGTTATTTCTTCTTTTTTGTTAGTCTCCTACATTTTGCCATCTTTTGCAGAATTTGACATTTTTTTTTATTTAGGAAGGTCAACCCGCCTTCAGCATGCCACTGACAGAGGCCGTTACACAAAAACATAAAATTCTTCTTGTATGAGAATTAAGGGAACCATGGAAATTGCCAATCGAATCTAGAGATGAAATGACCAACAGTTTACTGTGAACCAATTGATAATTTATTGTTTTTTTTTAGACGTCCCGGGGGGTTGAACTCCACGCAATCCACTCGTGGATGCAATGCAGCTCAGGCCCTCTTGTCTACCAACACAAGGAAAGAGCAACCAGCCGCTTCCTGAGTGATTCATCATTCCCTTCTTTCGCTTTGAGCACTTCCTCCAAGAACTTGTCCGTTTCCGGAGTTGGTCGTGGGCAGCAACAGCAAAGGAGGAACTCCCTGGACAAGGCGATCAACTGAATTCATTCTCTGACAAGTTGGCCTTGGCTTTGAGAGGAAACACAGGATATCAAACTGAGGTTTACGCTTTTAAAAACATAGCTACAATCTTGATTGCACATGCATACATATATCCATGCTTATGGCATGGCATACGCATAACCCTAGGTGGGTACGTACGGGGCCTGGGGCATACAATATTCGCGGGGCCTTTAACAAGCAGTTTCTTATTGTTAGTCTGAAGTATAGGTGTCTTATATAATCAAAATATAAACATTAACACATAATTTTAAATTAGTGTTTCTTTTCATTTCCGATGTGCCACTGGTGCGATGGTCATTATATTTAATTACAAAACTGGATGTGTTCAATATAAAAATGTTAACTTACATATTAAAGTGGCAATTTTTAATCATATCAAGTAACATAATTCTGTTTAGTTTACTCTTCATTGAATTTTGACGCTGTACTGAATTTACGTTGTTTCTTAAAAAGAATAATATTGTAACATCATGATTTCATTCTATAATTAGAAGAACAGTGCATATTCACTATTTTTGATTGAGATATTTGAGAAAGATTTTCTGTAGGTGGTACCTTTCTTTAGGATATGATTCCAGTTATTTGCCAAACACTCCAAAAGTCGGGAAAATCCGATTAGTAGTTTAATTGGAAGCACCAGCGTCCTATGAACTCGTAATAAACCGCGCACAATCAATTATTTTTATCTGGCGTGGGGCCTCCTGAAGCGCCGGGCCTCAGGCGGGTGCCCGAGTTGCCCCTCGGTCTTCCTGACCCTCTCTGCCATCCAGGGCCGGATTAAGACGAAATTGGGCCTGATGCTTGAAATCTTCGGTGAAAAATAAGCATAACGACGTTATAGTTACGTCACAGCGCAAAGAATAATAGTAACTGTATAATAAGTAACGCTGTGTCTAGGCGTCCTAAATTGGGGCTTCAAATTTCATTCTAAGATTTATTTTCAGGTTAATATAGCAAAAGAAAACTGTTCAGCTTTCGGAAAATTCTCGTCTGCTTTCATCTGGGCCTATTTCAGAAATGGGCCTAATGCTGCAGCATCAATAGCACCCACCTTAATCCGTTCCTGCTGCCATCGTCACTATAACTTACTTCTCAATACCAGGAGCGTTCGTAATTTCATATAACAAGGTTAAGTAACTTGGTAATGGTAAATCGTTGTTATTTTGACGGAGATCGAGTGCACGCATACCGCCTCCCTGGAGCCTGAAACAAGAGAATCGTTTTGCTTTTCTCAGAAAAGTGGTATGTTTCTGGCGGAGATTGAGTGCGCCCTTACTGTCACACGGAAACCGTAACATCGGTATTTGTCGCGAGAGAAAAACTCTCCATTACCGAGTAAAGAGACGCGATTTTCGTGGAGATTAAGTGCACATTAGTATCACACAACAGAAGCCATAACATCGGTTTATATCGCTGAAGAAATAATGGAAAATAACTTCCAAAAAAGTAGTTTCCAGTGTATGAAACTATGGAGAACAATTAATAATACTACCTTGAAGGCAGAATAAAGGTATAATTTTGGGTAGCTATATTTGACAGTAAAGCGTATTAAAATATAAAGGCGAATTGTACACCGAAAAATAAGAAAAATAACACCGATTTTTTTATTTGTAAATATTAACACCGAAAAATATAGATCTCTAGCTATAGATATCCAGTGGAGGCACATAGTGGTTCGGATCCCACTTTAAACTGCAGGTCCAGTCCCGATTAGCCTTACTGTACATAAAGTAGACTTAAAACACCAAACCAACCAACCAACCTAGCTTTCGTAGATAATATCCAAACCACAAATCACCTGAATAAACAATTCTTAACAACAATGCGACGAAAGAAAGAAAACGGCCGATAATCTTCATAGACACTGCCGCCAGTACAGAAAAGTGAAAACGGCCATTCAGAGTAATTTTAGGATGTATACAATAACAGGGGTCTCTCTTCAAAACCTAGCCGTCACTCAATATGACGCATTTTGCATGGGCATCGATTTCGTCATATGACATTGTAATAGACAGTGTTTTCACTTGAACATAGATTTTGAAAAGGGGGTGCTGAAGAGGGTGCGGAAGAAAATGAAGGGGTGCGCAAGCACCCCTACGTAGTCCCTGGCGCTGCCCCTGGTGTGGTGTTTAGATGTGTCTTTGCTGTCTTCTGTTTTCCGCTGTACACTGTTGCCAACTTTGTGAAGGGCGAAGGCTGGGGAAGGCCGACATTTGCGTTGCGCCCAAGGTGACGTATGTACCATGTGAGTGACTGCAGGAGACATCATCAAAGCCATCAAGGAGATCCGCAAAACAGTCTGCGGTTCGATTGCAGGTGCACGAACTTCGTGAGCACAGTTGACTCCACGGGATAAAGTTATATTACAAAGAGTAATTTGTAGCCTTTATAGATGAAGTGAAAGGTCTTTTTTTTATTATTATTTCGTTAACAGTTTCTTGCGTTTTTCTGTAGAAAGTGCTTAACTAAACTTGAGAGTGGGCTTTACAAGATGAACAAATCGTTTTCCAAATTAGTTGTAGTGTTTTAATAGTGAACAAGCAACTGATAAATAGTGCATTGTGTTGGTTGTTTAGAAAACGTGACACAATGAGTGGAAAAGTGACCTACAGTTTCTTGCAATAATAGAAATCATCAAAGTTTTGCAGTGCTGGCTCAGTATACTTACGGTTTACTCATTGGAATCCACATCTTGTTTCCTTGTAAAACAAATAAGGATTATAAATTATGTCTACACCAGCGAGAAGAAGATTAATGAGGGATTTCAAAAGGTAAGCATGTATTTTACATAGCATTAACCTTTGCATTCTCGATAGAATGTAGTATTGCAATATTTATTTCCTTATAGTTCCCCCCCCCCTGATTTCCCGAGTTGATTTTGTGTGTGGGTGAGAGAGAGAGATAGAGAATTATTGAACTTTAGAAGCTCTGGAAGATTATTTGGGGGGGGGGGGAGTGTAGGCTTTTGAACGAGAACCCCCGGGATCGTAAATTTCTCGTATGGGACAAACAGCTGAAATTTGCTAGTTCATTTAATTTGAATATTCGTACTTACGTATTCTGCATTGAGAAACATTGCTGAAGGTGGCATTTCGCTTATTTCACGGAAATAAGCTCTATTTGCGACATATTGAGTAAGTTTTCTTCGTTTCTTTTTGCCTTCGGTAACACGCAAAATGGCGGTCACAGTTTCACTACCATACTCTGCATGCAGTGTTTCCACACCACTGCACCCAAAAATACCTACGTAGCCCCACGAACCATTCATACATAGCCCCACGAACCATTTCCGGTAAGGTTAGGTTAGGTAGGGTCACTATAGGTTTCAATAGTTAAAAATTGGTTTCGAAAAAAATATGCGTAGCCCCACACACCATTCTCGCATAGCCCCACGAACCATTCTCGCATAGCCCCACGAACCATTCTCGCATAGCCCCACGAACCATTGACGCATAGCCCCACGAACCATTGACACATAGCCCCACGAACCATTGACACATAGCCCCACAAACCATTTGCGGAAACGTATCTTCTTCAGTTACAAAAACACGTGTTTGGAAACACTGACCAGGATTACGTCATCACACACAGGCTACATCCACCTGGAAGTAAATGGATGCAAGAGCTTCCGTGCATCAGTCACACATATATATCGAAAAATATATGATTTACCGTCAAAATTCAATGAACGATGCGAGAAAACACTTTCCCGAACTTCCAGAAGTATAAAGAAACTGCATTCGGTAAGTAATTTCTGCTGTAAATTTGATGAAATCCGTTTGTCCCTTACGAGAAATTTACCCTCTCCAATTTCTATGAAATTTCGCATGCTCACTAATTGAGACCTTCTAATAATTGGCAGTCAAGCATGGAAATTGTAAGATAACATGTAGAAGTTGTAGAATAACCTTGTTTAATGCCACGATGATTCACCATACAATGCAATTGACAACCATGTTACTTTCGCAATTTGCTACGATCTTCCTTGTTGCACAACAGTTTTCCTACCTTGCGTTCCGACGTCAGACGAGGAATGCCAACAAGGTTAGGTTAGGTTCCATTAGTATAAATACAATGAAAAATTATTATTTAGGAATGTGAACTCGTTTGATTATGTAAGTTTTGCAACGGTGTATTGCATGCTGATGTCTTCAGTGGAGCTGCTGTTCTTATGGTAGGGTTACGTTAGGAAAACCTAGTTTATTTCGTTTATCTCTAGATTTCCATACTTGACCACCAATTATTACATGCAGATTTGTGATTAGGAGGTCTCAATTAGTGAGTAGGGGAAATTTTATTGAAATTGGAGAGTGTTCCGGTATTGTAAACTCGTTCCGTTGTTTTTTTCTATACTGATATCCAATTCAATATATATAAAACAAACAAGTTATTTTAAGTAACAACATTTCAGATTTACTTCTGACACTTTCTTCTGCTAAATGATTTTCAGGGGACGTCGACCCATTGTACCCCCTCGAGAATTACGTCGATTTTTTTTAATAGACAGATTTCAATGTTTTACGTAATATAAAAGTGGTTCCAGCATTAGGAAACCACAAATAAATGAGATATTTGATCACAAAGTATGACCCACGTATGCACAAAAAACTTCTATTCCGGACTAATATCACTCATTTTTCCCGTAAAAAATTCCCAAGCAGCAGCAAAACTATCACTCCTGGCATATCCTGACATTACTACGACCCCAAATTTTAATTATGTTTGCCTAACCTAACCTTACCGTGCATGGTTCGTGGGGCTATCCATGAATGGTTTGTGGGGCTACCCGTGCATGACGGCAGGACCAAATTGCACCAAACTGCAGATTCTTGATTATGAGGCCTACATTATTGACTGTGTGAAAAATGAAAGAAATTGGCTACTTTCAGCTCGCTGTCGTATTTTTAACTTCATCCACCTGCAATATCGTCCACTGCATTTGACACATTTTTTTTCCACTCACTAAACCATCCTCCCGCATATGAGGGATGTACACCTCCAGTCCAAGAACGCCACGATACTGAAAATGTCTATATACACCCCAATATGCATTTTCAATGCATAGCACTTACCACACTAAAACACACGCCCACCTTCCAAACAGAATCCCAGTACCATGTGACATGAACCGAAACATCGTCTGCAGTAAATCTCATGCTGCCTGATGTAACACCAGGATTGCCAACCTTCAATCTCAGATATTTCCAACACGGCTCCAAGTTACAAAACACAAATAACATAACAACATGTTCCTTCATATCACGTCATAAATAGTCCCATCAAAAAACTCTCATTACTCCACTATAATACATCTCCTAAAGCTTAGAATAACACAAATCGTTCGTATAGAACGTAATCTTCACAAATGACACAAAAATCATCACCTTATCGTGGGTGTACGGAGCGTCAACAGCACCGATTTTCATTTCATGTATTTATGTACACAGGGTTCAGTAACCTCTCCACTTTTCAGAAATTACTCCCTCACATAAGTGATTTTAAGGTGATGTTATGCAGCTATGGGTTAAAATTCATTCCCAACCATAATTGTTTGGCTGCGGTGGCTCAGTCGGTAACGCATCTGACTACCATGCTAAAGGTCCCGGGTTCGATCCCCGGCCGGTTCAAATCCGGGAACTTTTCTAACGGTGGAAGCGGCCCCGGCGCCCACCCAGCGTCGAATAACATGGGTACCTGGGGATACCCCCACTCACGACTGGATCAAGAAAGTGTGGGGTGTAACCCCCACACCCCCTATATGCCTTCATGGCGTGGTGCTATGCACAGGGGAACACTTTACCTTTTTTTTAACCATAGTTGTTTGCACTATGAAACTATAAACTTAATTTTTATAGCAATTTTCATGCCAGCAGCTTTTGTGAAAAAATGGTTGACTAAGTGCTATGTTTTTTTATGAAAGTAATAGCACTGCAAATGTTATTGATTTTATTATTTATAATTTTTATACAAACTGAAAAATAATATATATGTCTTTCATGGATTGGTATTTTTGTTTTTCAATTGCAATTTGGTTTGGCAACCAGTTTTTCAACTATGTTGAAAATAGTTAATGCATTAGGAGCCAAAAGGGATCTAAGTGTCAAGGTTAGGTTTCAGACACTGTTAGGGAAAGAGAGAGAGAAGCAGGAAAAATATTTATAGTAATATTCTTTTGAATGCCTTTTAACCTGACAAGTTTTAATTTTAAGAAAATTTATTACCATGTAGGTGGATCCATGCATATATAAACACAATGAAAGACTTGCCCATACAATCTTGCAATACTTTATTGAAATGCATTATGTCTGAGGGTGGGCCAGATAGTGTGACTCTATCTTCATATGTTGAAAAGTGGATTGAATGTCACCTTATATTGTATGTTTTGTAATGATAAACACTGTTTTAGGATATATATTGGCTCACTTCCGATTCTTTAATTCTAAAATTATCATGGTGCACAAACATTTTTTGCATGGTTCGATTTCTAATTATGCCTCTTAACACATACTTCAGTGTCTTAGTGATTACTTAATACACGTTTTCTGGAGAATGATTTATCTCTCCCCGTATACTTCTATATGATTCTTTGTTTGTGCGCAGCCATTCATTTGCTATCCTTGTGGATATGGACTGATACTGCCATCTATTTCACGTACATGGGAGCGAAGGAGCATTTGGTCACTAAATGCTTTCGTTGTTAGTCTAGGCTCGTCAGGTTTAGTGGTCTTGAAAATTAATTAGTGTCAAGGTGCGAACTTACTCGCACAGTTAGTTCCAGTATTCTAAAGTGCTTCATATTGCTCGTACAAAACTTGCGAAAAATCATTAAACATTCAGAACCATTATCTACAGTTGAACCTGAGTTATACATATGTCAAGATGAAGATAAAATAATATGTATAACTGACATTTACTTACAAATCAGATTTAGATACCATGCCATATCATAATACTGTAATTGTATCAATTTTGAGGAACAAGATATACATAATACAAGTCATTTCTGTTGTAAAGTGGTAAATTTACATATCTAAAAGTTTGATTGTAAAATACACATTATTTGCTACTTTATTAGTGAACACTTTGCTACTGAAACACCTACTACATTAGACACTATAGTTTTACTACCCAATTTTTAAAAAATCGTCTATAATAGTATTTATTTTACTAATGGCTGTGCGAAGTGTAGTATAAGCGATGCCTAAATCTGCAGCTATTTTATGTGGATTGGCATCCACTTCCTGCATAAATTTTACCTTCTGTTTAAACATGCAACTTTTCCTAATTCTGTTGCCCGTGGTCTACCAGTAGCAATGGAAAACTGTCACTTCTTTGACATCTTTGTAGCTTGGTTATGTACAAATCAACTCTATTTTATGGAAATTAGTACGTGAAGCACAGAGTTACATATAAATGCATTACGTACAAATAAGGTTTAATTAACTTGTTTTTAAATTATATTTTTCCGGGACCTACAGTAATATAAGTACAAAACAGAATTACGCAGAACTGAGTTATGTATAAAACAGTCTTCACTGTATATATATTTTTTAATAATGCCTTTTGAGCTAGCAATCACATGCAAACTATCTTTTGGGTGTGCTTCCAAACTGAACAGGCTAGTGTAAGCAAATTTAATTTCTTTTTAAACATTCAGTTGTGAAAGTTGATATTGTGCTTTTTTACCTGTGTGTTTGTGTGTGTGTATTGTTGTGAAATTGACCTGTTGCAAATTTATTGTCAGCTCGGTGGCTGAGCATGTTAAGTAGCCATCTTTCGATCTTCCCACCAAAGTTTCCAGCATGGGTATGAATGTTCTTTGTTCAGTGCCTCTTCATCAATTTTACCATATCATCACTCATCTTCATCTCTGTGATGAGCCAAAAGTGACAGAATAGTGATGCTAAAGAATAAATATACAAATACAAAATAGTTCCAAATTTACACAAATAGTGATCCCAAAAGATGTGATTATTTAAAAATTGTGGAAGGTATCGAAAAAGCTTCGTATGAAAGTAGTTTGTATGTATGAGGCATCCAAGAAGTTGCAACTTTTTACACTTTCTTATTCATATATGTGCATGTACACATCCAAAATTTAGTTTAGCGCCAGCACCACTAAATTGCCCATCAGATCATAATTTGTCATCATTGCAAAGTAATATTTGACAGATATAAGAAGAAAGTGAAATAACTAAAATATTATACAACAGCGGCTAAACAAATATATTTTTCATTATTTAATTTTAGTACTTGATAAATCTTTCGGGAAAGGGGGTGGTCCAGATCCTCCCCCTAAATACGTCCTTGACTACAGGCATGCAAGTAAAGCAAAAACAGAAGTCCAACAACTTCAAATTTTGTGGCAATATATCTATGAAAAATAGTTTGTTTTCTGGAAAACATGGGAATAATTCTTCCATGTTATCTGTTTTACTTCCAGATTAGACCATTTAGCAGTGATTTTGTGATTTTAGCATGACACAGCACAAGCAGTAAAATATCATAAAATTCTTGGACATTAAGTAAATATTTTGAATTTGATTTCTTATAAATACGGAGAAACTAGTACTCACTTTAATCCGCGAAGCTGTTTTTTTTCTTTTTCAACTAATTTCAATGGCCACTGCCACCATCCTCGTTGGAACTTGCTGTACTGTTTGCTGTATTAGTTTCTCCGTATTTATATACTACCATGTCTCTTTTCCTAGTTATGAATTGTTTTCCTACTTTAAATTGTTAAACAGTGAACAAATTTGATTGTGTTTGCACTAGTTCTTATTATATTTGGTGAATTATGTATAAACTGAGAGTTGACTGAGAAGTTATCCTCATAATATTACTGCAGCACATAATTTCTGATGGCCAAAAATCCTGACAGTCCTAAAAGCAGTGTTTGAAGAGCCTGTTTTTTTATTTTAAAAAACTACGAACTTTTTTTTGTTTTGGTTTAAAGGCTTATATCAATATTCTAATAGGAAGTTGTACAGTAAAATGCACTTTGTGTATGAATTAGTTATTTCAGTGTTTTATTACTAATTTTAAAATGCATTTAATTGTATTGTCCGATATTATGAGGATAAATGGTCTAATTTGTAAAGTTGTGGTTCATAGAAATGATATCAAAACCAAAGTAATACAAAAGTATGTAAAAATGCACAAGTATAATTGCTTCCTGTAGGTTTCTATAGGGTCATTCCATGTCAAGTGAACCAATGAAAAACACCTGATCATCTCCAACTTTATTCATACTTAATTGTCATGACGTACTACCCTAAGGTAGGAAAAATGCAAAGTTGCAGATTTGTATCTGTTGTAGTACTCCAGTTAGAACCCTCTAAACGAGGGGAAAAAACACAATTTTCCGCACACTTGCAATCACAAAAAAATCATAAATCAAGCTGGAATTGACGTAGAAGATTGGGATAAGAACCAAATTGTTGCTTTTGCTATGAGCTTTAATTAGATATATCACATGACTACTTTTCATTTTTTTTTCATTGCAAGGTTATTCAAACTTTTTTTGAAAATCAAATTTTTCAAAAAACCTATGTTTTCAATTTTTAAAAATACACATAGAAACATACATATTTCAAGATCAAATCTTAGAAGTTTTGTTATGGGATCATAGTTTTCGACATGTCTGACTACCATGCTAAAGGTCCCGGGTTCGATCCCCGGCCGGTTCAAATCCGGGAACTTTTCTAACGTTGGAAGCGGCCCCGGTGCCCACCCAGCATCGAATAACATGGGTACCTGGGGGGTAAAGGTGATCACGGGCATGGTGCTGATAACATCACCCCCACTCACGTTACCCCCACACCCCCTATACGCCTTCATGGCATGGTGCTAAACACAGGGGAACACTACTTTTTTTTTTACTTTTTTTCAAAAAACAAATACTATACACTAGGTTAAACCATATGACACGGGAATATTGCAATGTAAATTCCATTCCTTTGTAAAGGGACTATGTTGTTTACCAAATTGGTCAAATGGTGAAATAATGGGTATGTAGGAAACTTGGGGGAGAGGGCAAGTTTTTAACAAATACATTTGTTAAAAAGATTATAAAAAATGTTTAAACATTAAATTTAATATTTTAAATATATTTTAAAACAATTAATATATATATATATATATTGCAAAGTTTTTTATTTTTTAATTGTTTTAAAATATATTTAAATATTAAATTTAATGTTTTAAATATTTTTATTTTTTTTTAACAAATATATTTGTTAAAAACTTGCCTTTCTCATCTATAAAAAGAGAGACCCCAAATTATGCCCCTTTCCTACATACCCGTTATTTCATCATTTGGCCAATTTGGTAAACAACATAGTCCTTACAAAGGAATGGAATTTACATTGCAATATTCCCATGTGATATGGTCTTACCTAGGGTATAGGTGTAGTATGTCTCCACACTGGAAGAATGTAGGTGTGATATGTATGTATGTTTCAAGTTCTTTATTTGTGTGTGTTTTCTCCACTTTCTTGTTAACCACATTAGAGGTTAGGTAAAGGAAACCCAAAAAAAAACAAGATGTGTATGTTTTATTTACCTAACCTAACGTGGTTCACAATGACGTATCGAGAAAAAATGTGGAGACATGCGACACCTATACCCTTACCTAGTGTATATGTAGTATTTGTTTATACATGTCAAATATTATGATCCCATAACTAAACCTAAAACTTGATGTTGAAATATGTATGTTTCTATGTGCATTTTTAAAAAAAATTCAAAATATAGGTTTTTGAAAAATTTGATTTTCAAAAATATTTTGAATGACCTTGCAATGAAAAAAAAATGAAAAGTAGTCATGTGATATATCTAATTAAAGCTCATAGCAAAAGCAACAATTTGGTTCTTATCCCAATCTTCTACGTCAATTCTAGCTTGATTTATGAGTTTTTTTGTGATTGCATGTGTGCCGAAAATTGTGCTTTTTTCCATATTTCAGAGGGTTCTAACTGGAGTACTACAACAGATCAAATCTGCAATTTTGCATTTTTCCTACCTTAGGTTAGTACTTCATGACAATTAAGTATGAATAAATTTGGAGATGATCAGGTGTTTTTCATTGGTTCACTTGACATGGAATGACCCTATACATCCAACAAATTTTGATTTGGAAACACTTTATCATTGAATTTAGGAAGTTCCTTCCTATGACTTTTCCACCAATCATATACTGTTACACCTGTCATTTGCTAATCAAAAAGAGCCTCTTGAAATAGAAGAGATTTAGTCTGAAATTAATAACACCAAATAACTGTTGAGATATAGTTCTCCAGCAAACTTCAGAGCAATGTGTTTTTTTCAGCAAAAAGTTGTGCAGATGTTATAACCATGTTCATGTAATAACTTAGAGTTGACTTCTACTTTCAGATTTGATTCTGGCCAAAATGATAAATTGAACTGAATATACACAATATAATTTTTAAGTTGCTCATCTTGCAAAAGTTTCAGTTCAAATGACACACACACACCACTATCTGTTGGTAGATCATCATTTGGCACTGCTGCATACAACATTGTCTCCATGCATTCACCCTGACAAGTAAAAATTGACTGCATTGGGAGGGGTATATTTGGTTGCCTTTCTCTGCAAGCAGCTACTCTGGAGGAGGATTTGCGGAATGCTCTTTTCATGATTGTCTCTAGGAAATTCACTTCTCAGGGCCTCACAAGTGGCATGGATTAATTCTGGGTAGAAAAGTGTCATTGTCTTTGGGGGGAATCAACAGAGAGTATGTTTCAAAAAAGTTAGTCATTGAATTTATTCGTCGCCAAACAGAGCAACTACCTCTGTGAGATACAGATCGAGTAGGACCACCTTTGGCACGCAGAACAGCCTGCAGTCGACGTGGAATGGACAAATACAGGCGATTGTAGAGGCAATGGCAGATGTGACATCTTCGTGCTCATCAAACCAATCCTGGACGATGTGAGCTGTATGAACAGGGGCTCTGTCACACACGGCATCACAATCTGGGAACAAAGTTTGCACCATGGGATGCAGCTGCTCACTCAAAATGGTTACGTAGTCCCTGGCAGTGACATGTCCATGCAGGGTGATGATGGGTCCGGCAGAATACCAGGAGATGGCTGCCCAAATCATCACTGAACCACCACCATGCTTCACTCTCGGTAACAGACAGTCTGTATCGTACGCTTGTGCTGGCATTCTCCAAACGTACGCTCGGCCAGCAGTTGGAAACAATGTAAAGGATGACCCATCTGACCAGATTACAGTCTTCCACTGCTCCATTGTCCAGTTTTTATGGGCGTTGCACCACTCTCTCCGTCTAGCAGCATGGTCAACAGTCACGAATGGTTTGGGAATTGCAGATATGCCATGAATACCCTGCTTGTGGAGTTCTCTTCTGACTGTTTTGACGCTAACAGGGTTTGTAAGCACTGTATTCAGCCCAGCAGTGACTTTTGGAACTGCGGTGATCTGCTTGGTCACAATCCTACCCAACGTGCATCTGTCTCTGTCACCCAACACACACTTGAGTCCACGCTGGTGCTTCGCTGATGCGGTTTTTTCCGGAAGTCTCGTAGGCAGTCATGATCTTCGAGACTGTGCCTCTTGATACACCAAACATTTCCGCTACTTTCATCACGGAAGCTCCCACCATACGCACACCCACTATTTGCCCTCTTTGAAACTCTTGTCAGCTCAGACATGATTCACGATAACCTGCACAGATCGGTCGCTAAACTGTAACTGGCCCATCTGTCAGGTTGGCGAGGGTGTATACCTCGCAGGAAGTGCCAGTGACCACAATGCAACCTACGATTCAGATGCAAATCATGCCTGAAATGGCTACCTGTTTTATACCATGTGTTTCCATATTTTTGTCCATCCCCTGTATATACAGAGTATTCCCTCACATTCGCTACGAGACTTGGCAGCAAGCGGCCCGGCGTCGCTAGAGTCGGCTATTAACATTACAGTGTTTGGTAACAGTTAGATATAGCGAAAACACATTTCTTCAAATTTACAGGAGAAAAGACTGGAAAGTACTTATGGAATTGAGTTCCTGTGGACTTTTGGAAGCTGGGAATAGTGTTTTTTCCATTCGTGCCACTTATTCGGCCGGTAAATAATGTAATATTCGACATTCATATATCTCCGTTGCATGATAGCTCGTGCCACCATTACCGTCGGCTACGTGAATCAAATGTTCTGTGCGTTCCATTATGTAACCCCCTGTCAGTGTAGCAACCACGCGATAGTTTTACAAGATGAGGTGTGAGCAGTTGTTTTTTTTTCAAATTCAATTTTCTATGTTTGCCTAACCTAATCTTCCATGAATGTTTTGTGGATCAATTTTCGCTTAAAAACCTTTTGTGAATAGTTTGTACGGCATTTATCGGTTCATAAGTTTGGAAACACTGCATATCAGCTGACGATAGATAACGTGAGTCAAGATTTGGCCGCCAATTAGCAACGACCAATAAATACTTATAATGTTAAAAATAACACTTTATTCATTTAAAAATAACACTTTATTCATTTTAAAAAAAAGTAATCCCAAGTTGAAAAATGTTCCACTATGCATATGAGGTAAGTACAAATGAAATTAATTTGAAAATAAACAAGTTAAATGTGTTTTCGCTATATCTAACTAGTACCCAGTTTTCATATTGTGTACTAACCTTCACTACCGAAGGTGTTGAAAATGATGTCCCTCTGCTGCAACACATTCCTGGCATCTCCGAAGGAAATTGGCATTTACACAGGCAAGTTCGTCTACTGTAATTCTCCCGATTTCTTGTACAATACTCTCTTTTAATTCATGGATGGTGTCTGGATTGTCTTTGTATACTTTATTTTTTAATTTCCCCATTTTTCTTTCCACTTTTATTCAGAACTGACCCTGTTACTCTAAACTTTTTTTCGAGGTTTAATATAGTGGTCCTATGTGGAACGGGAACACCAGGAAATTTCGTTGCAGAATGTTGTCGCACTTCTTCACAATTCCTCTTTCCGAAGTAACACTCGACAAGATAAATCCTTTGTTGTAATGTAAACTTTTGTGGTGCCATATTAAGCCACAATCTTCAACAAACGGACACGACACAACACAACTTCCGAGGGAGGATTATACTAGCGTCAACAGAAAGGGAAAGAGAGCGAAGGCAGGGAGAGGGGGAAAAAATAGACTGTAGAGTGCAGTACATTCCAGTTTCAAGAAATGGCTTTCTTAGTTGTAGGTCGTAAAGCTGTTGATATGCAGGTCAAGTGTGTATGATGACATACCTATTCAATAAGTCACCTGTTGCTATGTGGACCAAGAGGAGAATGTGTAAACAATGTCACCAACCCACACCACCTTCCCCTCTCCCTCCACTTTGTTTAGCATCCCAAAGCTTTCACTCTTTAACCAACTTATTTATTCTGTAATAGTAGAAAGCCAGATGAAAATTATGGTATGGATTTGCAGTGATCAGGGACTTAGGCTATTTTCTATTATTTCTCGCCAACAAATACCGCTGATATGCTCAAATTCCACCAGAATGGCACTGCTTTTCTTAGTGTTGTAGAACATTACATTACAAAGTGAAAAATCGTGGGAAATGGCCTTCAAACGTTCATACGTGGTTTTGCTCATTCCTTCTTTACTTTTTCTAAAAATAATCAAAATACCGTATATACTTTTTCCATGACTAATGTAACATTTTATACGAGACACGTGTAGGACCCTCAAACTAGCAGTTACCAGCACAAGATTTCTTCCATTAAGGCATTTACACACTCCATGTATATAATATTATTTGGCCAGTAATTCATTTTAATTATTTTTTTCTTTTTCCTCATGTTTTCTTTCGTCCAAAGTACCATAAAAATCAGAATGTTTCTTCATTTTGTGATGAGTTTATTTCAGCCGCATTGCACAATAGTATTGCAATCTTGAATGGAATACTGTTGTCATATGCAGAAACTACAGAATTCAAGCTTTACAACAATATATAACATGATAGGGTTCCGTGAACATGAAAAATCAATGCAAGTGTCAGAATATCTGGATTGAGCCTGTTTATGTTGGCTGTCCGAATTATTCTGTGCAAGAAAGGCACCAAAGTTTTTGGGGGCAAACATTTTGGAAAAAGGTGTGCATTTTACATGAGTAAATGCGGTATTTAGGCTACCATTAAAGGGAGAAATAGGCTTTTAACAAAAAATCAGAAGGCTAGTAAACTACACCATATGCAGTAATTTATCTTACTCATATGTAGTACTTATTTTCTTTCACTTCACCCTTACTAATGGAATGCTAAAATGAAAAAAAATCTACCAACCCTGCCTAAGGACTAATTTCTGTAGTGATTGTCAAATTTATTATCTTGACCATGTACAATGCAGGTATAAGAATTTGATCTCCTATGCAATTTTTTGAACTGTCAGTGAAATTTGATCAATGTTTGTTTCTATGTCTTTTGAAACAAAAATGTAGTTATTTGTGGTTGTTGCTTGTAAACTCTTGTAAGGACATGAAGGAGTGACATGAAGAGCTGCACATGGTTGTTATCTCACAGTGTTGTTTTATTTAAAATAAAGTGGAACCTCAATTTTACGTTTTTCAGGAGACCAAGGTGAAAAAACCTTAAAATGAGGGGGAAAACCACTCTGTTAGGACCATTAAGAGCATGAGTGAAGGGTTTCTGTGAGGCCGTCTTCTCTGCGGCAACTCGAGTTCTGTTACCAACTTAGGTCTTTCATGCACTCATTTGGCTGTGAACTCCTCCCCCCCACTGGCCCGACTATGGTGCCATCACTGGTTCTGGCCCACGTAGACCAAGTTTTGCCATAAATATACAGAGCATTCCCTAACATTTGCTACGAGACTCGGCGTCAAGCAGCCCGGCGTCAGCGCTTGTCTTTCCCAGCGAACGGGGTCCGCGACAGTCTGTAGAGTCGGCTATTAAAATTACAGTTTTCATATTGTGTACTAACCTCGACTACAGAATCTGTTAAAAATGATGTTGCTCTGCTGCAACACATTCCTTGCATCTCCGAACGAAATTGGCATTTACACGTGCACTTTCGTCTACTGTAATTCTCCCGATTTCTCGTACAATACTCTCTTTTAACTCACGGATGGTGTGCGGATTGTGTTTGTATACTTTATTTTTAGATTTCCCCATAAATGAAAATCACAGGCTGACAAATCGGGGGACCTAGAGGGTTTTTGAAACCACCGTTTCTTGTGAGAGGCGGTGGATAGATTTCCGAGGAGACTGTTCTAACCTTTGTCCTATCTCATCGAGTTTAAGTGGACGTGTGTTTTTCTTTCCACTTTTATTCAGAACTGACCCTGTTACTCTAAAACTTTTTTACGAAGTTATAGTGGTCCTATGAGGAATGGGAACACCAGGAAATTTCATTGCAAAACGTCGTCGCACTTCTCCATAATTCCTCTTTCCTAAGTAACACTTGACAAGATAAATCCTTTGTTGTAATGTTAACTTTTGTGGTGCCATATTAAGCCACACGACTCAACACAACTTCAGAGGGAGTATTATACCGGTGTCAGTCTGCAATGTCAACAGAAAGGGAAAGAGAGCGAAAAAAACAGACTGTCGCGGACCCCGTTCACCGGGAAAGACCAAGCGCTGACACCGGGCCGTTTGCCGCCGAGTCTCGTAGCGAATATCAGGGAATGCTCTGTACATTTTGCATGTGATATTGTTATATTGGCTGTCTCTCCTTTTACCTCCTCATCTACTTTTTTTTTGTAGAGCTGTGGATGATGTGAAGATGCCATACTATTGTTATCTGGGAAAACTTTACTTCCGATTTCATATGGCCATCAGTGGATTATTGAAATGGGTAATGCCGCCAGTTCTAGATGGTGAAAACTAAGAATAAATTGTCATCACTTCAAAGTTGGCGGTAATAGCAGCGCCACCCACCACCCAGCCCCTTTGACACCTAATCTTACCCTAGGAGACACTTTATCGAGCCTTGAAAATTTTAGCACAATGAATATCAGTTTTATCACCATTTAAGGTGAAATTTAGCTCTTTTAGGCACATCAGGTTTGGCAACACTGCTGCAGAGAGAAGTTGTGCACTGGAGAAATACATTGTGCTTATGGGAACATTAATTTTATTTGTTCTCTCGGGGAATATCGAACATCAAGTGGCGTAGAAAAGTACACGAACGAAAAAAGTATATGTTAAAAAAGATTTTCGTAGTTGGAATAGTCGAAACTCCCATTTGATTAGTCGTAAATTGATTCTCCATAGAGAATACATGAGATTCTGTAAACACTTATTCATAAAATTTTTACACATCGTATCTCACTTAATAATCAACTTTTAACAAAACACTTCCACTTGCAACATAGGTAGAAATTCATACTCTCGCATACTGCTTGGGTTTTTATTTAGTAGCAGTGCCCATTCCGACGATATTGAAATAAATGTACAACTGGTGCGAAATTGTCACTCCTCTGCTTAAGATTAATTGTATAATGCGGGAAACTGTAAAATCCTGGGATGTAAAATCGGGGTTCCACTGTATATAAACTACAGTGCCCTTGTTTGAAATGTTATGAACTTCTTGTTTGATCAATCGGTACATTTCAAAATTTAAGTGTGAAGTTCCTTTGGTTTTATCATTTCTGTTTGTGCACATATCAGCTGTTATTCACCTTTGACATGTCTACAAAGAGCCTCTGCTTGGAGATAATACAGTCAATCTGAATATATCCACAGTGCCTCTTGTCGCAAATTGTGATATCGCAGTCTGGTCTTGTCTAGTTGTATTTTGTCACATCTGTGGCCAAATGTTATTAGTTGTAGGTGGCACCACTGCTCTCAATATGAGCAGAGATGACAGTCTGTGTGTTTATGAGTGGCAGGCTCACATGTATGACGACAACGTGGCCATTTTCATCAAAGTATTTACTTTTTGTGCTCATCGTATGTGTGTTTAACTATTTTGTGTCTTGATTGTTCTGTAACTATTTATTATATTTGTCTCTATTCACTTATATCTGCAAATATTTCTTATTAAATTAACTTACATGAGTTGTATTTGACTTGAATGAAGAACAGCAAATCAATGCATGATGAAACTACAGAAAAAAGTAGGAAAATATCCCTTATGCAATATGTGTTGTTGTTTTTTAAGTCTACTTTATGCACAGAAAGGCTAATCGGGGACCGAACCCACAGTTTAAAGTGGGATCTGAACTACTGTGTGCCTCTACTGAATATCAAACCTAGGACCCTGTGACTACAAGGCGACAACACTACCACTGCACCATCTGAGAGGCCCCATCATACAATATAAATATGATGAATCAAAACTATAAATAATATACAGATTAGGCAATAAATGCTCATGATGAAAGTAAAAATAATCAAATAAATTACGAAACAAAACACTCATATATGAGCACCACATATGTACCGAGTGTGTTACTCTTGAACGTATATCACATTCATGTTTGTACCTGTTCTTGGACTCTTGTAAAGAAAACTGACAACGTGTGTTTGTATGTAGCAAGTGTGAATACAGGGTTGCTAATGTTCTTAACTGTGAACACCAAAATGCTGATAATATACTTCTTCCAATTAATCATGCATTGAGTAATAGTACTAAATTTTTTTGTGCATACTGCTTTGTAACTAAGACCATGAATAACCACCATAAGAAATTAATCATGTGACCATTGATTTCTGGTTATTGTAGTTTTCTCTGGAAAATGTAGGGTATTATCGATTCTTCAAATTGGAAATTCCTTCACCAAGAAGGAAGATTTCGGTGTGTCAAGTTTTTATTGTCACGAGAGTACATGGAACTTGTCTGGTAACATTAATGATGATTAGTGGCGTATTTAAGGGGCAGATTGAGCTTGAGTCCGTTAGAAATATCCCCAAACCAAAAGAGAAAAAAAATCATTGATGCATATTATTTTAATTTCTGTAATATCCTTTGGTCTGGGTGCTGAACTTTCGTTGAAATTACCGAAGAAAACGCAAGCGCCCTGAGCCTGAAGTAAAATCGTAAATTTGTCACAGGGGATGAGGGATACATTCAAGCGATTTGTTTACTTTATGGATATATCTAAATGTATCCCCTAAAAGAAAAAAAATGTCAAGTTTGCAAGAAAATCCCAGACACCAGAGCAAACACATTAACATCTGATTATTATTGTATTTTGTCTCTAGCGAAAAATCAGTATGCATTCTACATGAAATGTTCTAACTTTCGGTTTTATATATCCATAACTGGAGACGAATTGTGTATACAGCAATCTGGGCTTGATTTGTTTTATCGTATGATGAGTGTTTCGGATCGCATGTTAGACTTCAGTTGTCACAACATGGGAAATCTGCGATGACGTCATGCAGTTTCCCGTATGTTAACGTCAGTCCGTGAAGATAACTAGAAAGAGGTGAACGTTTGTTGAAAATGTTTTGTAAAGCATTAAGTTGACGCATTTTTTATAAATGTTGAAATGTATTTTAGTTAGGTGAAATATAGGTGTTTAAAAGACGCAATTATTTAATCGTTCAGAGTTACATAAATTTCTTGGTAGACGAAATGTCTACGCCAGCCAGACGACGACTGATGAGGGACTTCAAAAGGTGAGTGTGCAAATGAAAGGCAACTGCATCGACAAAGGTGTTGAAATTTTGTTATCTATATTGCTTTTTCATTACGATTGTAAAATTTGATATGTTGAGAGCTTAAAAACCTAGCGATTATGTGTCAATTATTTGTCTGGAATGAGAGTTTTACTCCTATGTGTACCTTCAAATTGATAAAAGAACATCGAGTGTTATATTGATTGGGATGTCGCATAGTCCAGATGATTCAATGAAAGGATATTCGAACCTAACTCCAAAATAATATAATACTATTTTAAGTTAACCAAAGCGAAATCGATTCTGCTGTATGATTTTCGTTCTACTTGTTAAATTAACGAAAAACAACTTAATAAATTTAATAACGTTCAATTGAAGGGCAATGGTGAGGTCACGAAACATCGTTTTAGTTCAGATAAACACTGTCGCATTGAACAAAGGCACGTAATAATTTACTTTGCAGAAGGTCGATTTAGCAAAATTCATCAGTGTTTTTGAGCTGGTAGAAATGAATCAGACTTATTTTTAGACAGAAACATGGAACCTAACTACCTGACCTAAGAAGCTCAAGAAAAATGTGTATAATGTAAGAGAACGTTCATGTTTTATAAAAGAAATCTCCACACATTAACGAATGATGAAATCTGTGAAAAAAGCACAAAGGTAGGTCTGTCACCTGGTGAAGGTAGCCATGCAGATATCACAAACACTGGTTTCCCCAACAAATAATATAAACATGACACTAAACTACTATATTTTACATTGAAATACAATTGCAATGAAGAAAATAAGTTACTTGGGAGGGTGGAAATCAATTGCAGTAAAAATATAACCCATTGTAATGCTGTTCCAAGTCGCAATAAAAAATAATCTTCACTTGTTTACTTTGTATTACCATCATACCTCTGGGTTAATCAGGAGGATAAAGATAAATTAATTATATTCATCCAGGTTTCTACACAATATATTGCTACTCTCCACACAACACTTTATTAGTCATCTTTGTTCACAGGTCCACAAACACTTTTCTCTGTTAGCCTCCCGGGATGCACACCATTGTAAATTTTACAACAGCATTGTTCTTTTGTTAATAACAAAGGCATTTGTTATTTTTGCAATGTGCTTCCTGTATCTATCCTTTGCTTTGGCTCTCCACCACTTCCATAAGTTCAAGTAACTGCCCTAATGATTTGTCAGTGGCCAAGAAGGTTTCGAACAAGGAGCGTCAGTGAATGCTGTACTTTTTACAACACACGCCTTCTTGCGAATTATTATTATTATTTGTATTTTGGAGCGAATTGACAATATAGAGCAAGTCTCCAATTTTGTTAATTTTCGGTAGGCTATACTAACTAATTTTGGCCTCCTAATGACGAATCTGTTGTAAAGCACCGGTGGTCACGTCTGGAAATTTGAAGAAAAGCTGATTGAATTTTTTTATATAGGTGTAATGCATAGTTTTACAAACAAAATGTTATAACTATGCTTGGCTAACCTAACCAAACCTTTCGTGCGTGAATGGTTTGTGGGGTAATGATTAATTTCATTAACTCCACGAAATCCTAGTTTTGTTGCATGTAACCGACAAAAAAATGTTCATCACTACGGAACACACCATTTTTCCTGAAATGAACGGTGGAGTATATGCGTAGTTTTACGAACGAAATATTATAACTATGCTTGCCTAACCTTACCTTAAATGGTTATCCGTGAATGATTTGTGGACCAATGATCACTTTCAATAAGCAATTCCTAGTTTTGTAGCACGTAACCGATGAACAATGTTTTGGAACACACCATTTTTCCTGAAATCAATGGTGAAGCACAGAGTTCTAATCCCACTCGGGCTGGGTTGTTTGTGAATATCCATTCATCAATTTCGCCACTCATCCTCATCTTCACAAATTAGCCAAAAGACACAAAACGCGAGTGCAATGTTCCGTGTGTTAAGATGATGCAACCCCGTAGCCAGTGTTTCAGCCTCGCCGTGTTTTCACTAGAACATGACGTGTCGAGTATTTTTTTTTTTTTTTTTTTTAACTATGCTTGCCTAACCTAACCTTACGGAAAATTGTTTTTGGGGCTAACGTGAATGGTTTTTGGGGCTAACGTCAATGGTTTGTGAGGCTAACGTCAATGGTTTGCGACGTATTAGCATAATTTCAAATCCGGGCATGAAAGTAGATATTTTCCGGTGAACGAGGTTGCAACACTGCATAAATGGACAAAACACACTCAGAACGCCCCCTAAACCAGTACGCTATCACGGCCATAATGTGTTACAGATTCAAAACAACAAGTAACAGTAAGTACTCGTAAATAGAAGAAATAGACATTATCTTAGTTAGAAATGTATTATTTCACCTTAAGAAGTGTTCCACATTCGAAAATAACACGTTAGCAATGTAAAGAAGTCCGAAATATATGATTCGTAGGTGTTTCCCTCGTATGATAATAGTACCGAGTTTATTTTCCATGTGCAAATACGTGGATTTAGTTCAAAGTTGTCATAGAAAAAATGCAAAATTTGTCATGGAATACCTGGAATTTCTGCTTGTCTGTAGCCACCATGTCAGTAGGCCCAGGTCCTCATGGGTAATTATTAGGTCACTATTAAAAAAAAACTTTGAGTTATTTTTTAAAAATATATTTTGTTTGTTTGGAATCTGTGCACTTGAAACTTGTTACTTTGGTGTAAAATTGGTTTAATAAAGACCCATAAACTTTCTCCTACTTATCGCCTGTTTTAATTTCATTCATTATTCTCGTCCACCCACCTTTCCTCTCGCTTTCTGTCACAAAGATACACACTTTTCAGTTGCAATGAACTTAACAGAACAAGTGAGCAACACTTGATTGTGATAGATATCAGATTATATTAGTGTCCTGCATTAATAAATGAAAACGAAGGGCATGCATTTGCACAGTATACAAATTGAGACTTTCTTCCTACTATTGATCTTGCTCTGCACAGTTTGTTTCTATAAATATTCTATGAAACATGTCTATTGTCTTTCTGGGTAATCTTTTAAAATCATAATATACGAGGTGCATCCAGAAAGTAAGTTTCCCTATTTTTTTAAAAAAAAACCAGCACAGTTTCAGGAAACCATTTATTGGCAACAGGTACAGCAAAGGTTCAGCTATTTTTCAACATAGCAACCACCAGAATTGAGACACTTGTCGTATCGTGGTATCAACTTTTGGATCCCTGTGAATGGAACCAGCGTGTGACAGACGTCTTCAGCTCTTCGTCGTTGCCAAAACGCTCACCGGAGGACAGGAATTTCTTGATGTGCAAGAAAACGTGAAAATCGCTGTGAGCCAGATCAGGATTGTAAGGTGGATGATCAAACAACTCCCAGCCAAATTCCGTCAAAACAGCTGCTGTGCGCCGAGCCGTATGTGGACGAGCATTGTCATGGAGGTGCACAACACCTGCAGTAAGCATGCCACGCCTCTTGTTTTGAATGGCACGTCGCAATTTCCTTGGTGTTTCACAGTAATGGTCAGCGTTCAACGTTTCACCTCTGGGGAGGAAGTCCTGTCCCAAAACACGGTGCACATCACTTTCTGTACCGACAGCGTGTGTTTGAATTTCTTCTTGACCGGAGATCCACTATGCCGCCAATGCATTGGCTGCTGCTTGGTTTCCGGGGTGAAGTGCGAAATCCACGTCTCATCGCCCGTGACGATCCTGTCGTGGAAATAATCGCCGTCATCGTGGTACCGTTGCAGGAATGTCAGTGCTGCTCCTGAACGTTTCATTTTGTGTTCGGGTGTCAGGTTTTTCTGCACCCACCTGGCACACAATTTTTTGAACAGCAGGTGCTGCGTGACAATCTCATGCAACACAGATCGCGATATCTGAGGAAAAAGGCTACTCAACTCCGTAATCGTGCAGCGACGGTTCTCTACGATGCACTGCCGCACCAGCTCAACCAGATCATCAGTGATGAGGGATGGACGCCCACTGCGCTCTTCATCATGGACACTTTGACGACCTTCCGAAAACTGCGGACACCAGCGACGCACCATCTGCTTACTCATAATGTTCGGTCCATAGACCTCACAGAGCTGACGATGAATGTCAATTGGCGCAATGCTTTGTGCATTCAGGAACTTTGTCACCGACCGAACCTCGCATGCGGCGGGAGAAGGAATACGAGCTTCCATTTCGGACCACTGCTGCCTCGCTACTGGCATGCATCGGGAGAAGGAATACGAGCTTCCACTTTGGACCACTGGTGCCGGGCGGGATCTGTCTGCCTGGCATATGATTGATACGTCTTAGCTCTGCTGCGCATGCACAATTTACACGGCTCATTATGTTTACTTTCACGGGGAAAAAATAGGGAAACTTACTTTCTGGATGCGCCTTGTATATATATATATATATATATATATATATATATATATATATATATATATATATCAGATTTTAAGTTATATTTTACATTAAATCTTTAGGCTTGCACTAGTGTGCTTTCATATATACTTTACATCCAAAAATTTCTCTTTTAGTACATTCAAGCTCTTCATATGACATCACATACAATAGTCACCTCAGCAAAACCTTTATTCCTAAGGAGAAGTGACAAGAATAAATAAAGTTGTCAAATGTACAAATAACTGTGAACCATGAGCCTCCTCGATGGCATAGTGAGTAGGTCATTGTCTTGTAATCAGGGGGTGCCAGGTTTGGTACATTTTGGAAGCACATAGTGGTTGGGATTCCACTTTAAACTGTAGGTTGAGTCTCGATTAGCCTAACTGTACATAAAGTGGACTTAAGCTAACAGTGAACCTCGTTAAACTTGAGCTTATACATGGGCATGGCTTTTGTTTCACTGCTTGCAATAATTAGCCAAGACTGTGCAACATGGTACAAAGTTGAATCACCTTTCAGTTTTGCTTATAACCTTTAGACCGCGGAGTGGGTTTTCAAAAGTAACCTCTCTCTGGTCGCCGCCTTTGCACGCAATTTTTAATTTTTACATTTATTTCAGAAAAACGTTATATATCTGAGACTATTTGAGCAATCTACTTCGGGTAACTTTTGTTTTGCAGCTAGAACAACAGGGCATGCAACCGTGCAGAAATCAAAATGCCAAAGCCGATAAGAGGGCTTGGGTGGGCCGCGGCCCCCAACTTTCAATTAAAAGATCATAAAAATGAGTTTTTTTTCACATATTCTGTAATGTAATGCACCCAGGAGCATGAAATGACTTTCATTCAGTTGAGAAAGGATCATTCTTTGAAAATAAGGCTAAGGTTTGCGTCCCCTTCCAAAAAAAGCTGGGGAAGAGGGGGGCAAACTCCCCATTTTTATGATTTTTTCATTGAAAGTTGGCTGCTGTGGCCCACCCAACCCCTCTTATTGCCTTTGGCATTTTGATTCCTGCATGGTTGCATGCCCTGATGTTTTAACTGCAAGTTACCTGAAGTAGATTGGTCAAATAGTCTACGAGTTTTTTGTCAAGTGTACAAATTTGAAATTTGCGCCAGCTTCCATAGGTAACTTTAGAGTCGGGGGGGGGGGAATCCTGGGTGGGTGGGTTTTCTTCCACATGACTTTTCATATCTGTCAGCGTTACAATTTCACATACAAGTATGAAGGTGCTAAAAGCACATGAACTTTTTAATCAGCATGATGGATCACCCGACTACGCCTATGTGACCCATTGGCGGAGTAAAGGTTAAATAAGGAGAACTATGAATATTTCAACCATGTGAGGGATATAAATTATACATGAAGGATATATGCCTATCCTCATTGTCACACTTGATAGAGAGAGATGGAAAAACAACTTCATGAGAGAGAAACACCAATGTAAAAGATTGTCTGTGCTCCGAATATTATTACTCCCAAATTGATTACCTTGCAGCAATGAGTGTAAAGGTTGACTAAGACAAAAATTATGAAGGAGCCATGTTTTAAGTATATCATTTTGTAGTGTTTTTTGACTTTTAAGATCTTGAAGTATAATTTTTTTTTCATTTTAGGTTACAAGAAGATCCTCCAACAGGTGTAAGTGGGGCACCTACGGATAATAATATTATGATATGGAATGCTGTGATATTTGGGTATGTATATAATTACAAAACTTATTTTTTAACTTGTATGTGCATGCCAGGTTGTGTAGTCTACCAGCCAGGAAAACCTGAATATCCTGGAAAAGTCGGGGAATTTACTTTTTCTGGAAAAGTCATGGAAATGTCAGAGAAGTTTTGCTGTGTTTCTAGAAATACAAAATATTTTCGTGGAAGTGCACAAAATTAGGTTCTTGAACAAAGAAATATGGGACAAACAAGAAATTTGGTGTGTTGTGGTCAAACTATGCTACAGTTTGATTTGTTGAGTTTTACTGACCATTACAATAGAAATTTCATAATAACTACCCTTGGGATAGGGGTCATATTTAGAACTATTTTAAACTAGAAATCTACTGCAGTAAGTGGCGTGGCTATTGACATTTACCACTTTGTTGTTGCAATTGTTGGTTTTTGTTTGGTACATATTAGAATTAATACATATATTACTAAATTTTACTATAGTTATGCATTACTTATGCTATAATTATGATTTTTTTTAATATTTTATTTATCACTACTGAATACATGGTCAAAAGAGCTCATCCTGATGCCTATATCTCAACAGTCAGTTTTGTGTGTTCAGTTTTGCTTCTTGCTATTACTTTTATCTTTATTCAGTGGGCTTGTAAGTGTGCTGTTTAGTCTAAAACATAGTGTCCCTTGTTGTACAAATGATTGGTTGGTTGATTTGGGGTTTTTAGTCCACTTTATGCACAGTAAGGCTAATCGGGACTGGACCTACAGTTTAAAGTAGGTTCCGAACCACTATGTGCCTTCACCAGGTATCAAACCCGGGACCCCTTGATTACAATGTGACGACACTACCACTTCACCAACAGGAAGTTCTTGTACATAAGAGTAAATACATGATTTGCCCTAATGGCGTGGTCTGGAAAATTTTGGCTCGGTGTGGAAACCCAGGGAATTTTGTTTTTATGAAATTGTAGACACCCTGACAGCTTAGCTTAAAATAATGGGCTTATCTCAATTGTTTATTTGGGCAAAGCTGGCATGATAAAATGTACTGAATGCACTTATTGGTTGTGTTGTGTAATCATGAACAAAAGAACTAAGAAGTACCTACATTTTTGGAGCAGAGGTATGCTTCAAACACAAATGTTTTAAGTTGTAATTAAATTATTGTTTTTAATAGACAAGCAAATGTGATTATCAAAACATTTTTTGCATTACACTGATGTTCACGAGATATTTTAACTTGAACACATTTTAGATCTTCAGATATAGTCATTTCTATGGTGTGGATTTATAGGCACTAAAAACCTATCAAATGGGCACCAAAAATGATGACCATATGCACCTAAAAAAAGTTCTATGAAACAGCACTAAAATAGTTACTTAAAAGGCACCCCAAAATATAAAAAGGCAATGAACATTAACTTATTTCAGTTTTCTTCTTACATTGCACAGTTAGCCTATACTGTATTAGCACTTCAGTTTATGGGCAAATCCTGAGAAGTGGTGATACCAAACAAAAGAATAAATAATTTTCAATATGCACATGTAATGTATCAAATTAAAGCATCAAATCTCTACTTCAATAATATAGCAAAAAAAATAAATCTAGGAATGGCAATATTTGTGAAAGCTTGTTTGACATTTTTAAATTGTCGTATTAGATGCAGATCTGGCAACTTGTTTTTCTGCAAGTGATGCAATCCAAAATTGCCGACTTGATCTTCTAAGTTGGTAGGGAGATAGGTGTTGTGTTTTTTTATCAAAGGAATTGCAAAACCTCAACTTTCACTTTAAACAACTTTCATTTTAGAAAAATTAATTAGCATGTCACAACCGTAACAAAAATTCACCTTTCAATTACAATAAAACAGATTCTGTACTGGGTATTGTTTTGCAATATGTGCAATATAATCAAAAGTAATAGTGGCCATGTGTGGAAACATAGTATAAACAAAAATGCTATTTTGTCCAGTTGTTACTATTTAAAATTAGCATTATGGTTCTGACACACATACTGTTACAGTTGTGACACAAAGTGTTTTGGTTGTGACATGATATTTTTGTTACTGTTGTTTATACTGTAAACACAGTGAAAAAGACAGTTTACACTATAAAGAACATACACACAATGTACACATGGAGATCAACAATATATTTAGTAAAATGAAACACTTATTATATAGTCTACTAATAAGTCTACATTAAGACTACTGATCAAGAAGTTATGACTACTGAAGAGTGTACCAAGTGTAGTTGTTGAATATAAATCCAAGTTAGTAGACTTAGTCAAACCATTGTATTATCTTGGGTATTGTAATCACATGCAAGATGGCAAAATTTGCATTCAATATTTGAGAGAAAAATTGGTAAGTTGCCTTATTATGTTCTTCCTGCTAATGATATTTTTGACACTGATGTTGCGATAGAACAGATTAAATGCTATTTGCCTACCCCCACAGAAGTTCGTGGGAAATTGTATTTCAAAGATAACAAGTTTTTAAATTGAGTGCTTCCATAACATTGCAATCATAGCAGTATTGCAAGTACCTATATATAATTTTGGATATAAGTAAAATAAAAATAATGCCAATTCATTGCTTTTTTCCTTGCTTAATAGTTTCTCACTTCTGGGTTTACATAAACTCTAGGATAAATGCTGATTTTTTATTTATTTCAGTACAACATCACAACCGTAACAAATTTCTAATATTTTTTTTCTAAGGGACCTACAGAGAAAAAATTATGAATTCAACTGTAAATAGTTAACTGTATATCTGTTGTGACATTTTACATTTTTTTCATTTTGGTATTTTTCTTTAAGGGGCACAAAATGAGAAGTGGTCATAAAGAGAAAAGAAAATGTGTGTCCAATCGCATCACAACCGTAACTACAACAAACTAATTTCATTGTAATAAGTACAACATTAGATGTTCCATTGTACCTTTAGATGAATGCTAGACACAAAATTTTTTTATTAATGTTTTCAGAAGACAAAATAGCTGTAACCACCTGATGGTGTACTTTGTGTCACAACTGTAACGAGGATTTACCCTTATACATAAAAGTGCGCAAACGATTCACAAACTGTTAATACAATTTTGATCGAAATTGACATTTGCAGGGAATAGTATGTCAAAAAATAAACTTGGGCTTACAATTGTGCTAGTTTGAACAAATGCCCCAGTTGCATGCACAATTTTTCCCAATTTGGTGAAATAACCATTTTAACAGAAAACAAAAAAATTAAGCTGTGTTCCAATTATAATTTCTCTGAAGAAATGAACTTGTGTTACCCATTGTGCTAATTGCGCAGAAATGTTTCACAAGCATTTGACAATAGTTTGAATCAAATTCTTATTTGCAAGGAAGCTTGGATAACTTATAGCACGTCCATTGTTTTGTCATGATTATATAACCTTATTTGTGTTTGCACATCAAAATTTAGATTAAATAACATCTTTTGACTTGGAATCACTGCTCGAAGTGATGAAGGATGCGGGAGGATGGCATCCATGCAGATATCTCATTGTCACCATGCTAGACCATAGGAACATCCTCCAATACTTGACCAATCATCCCCCAGATAATATTTTCCACTTTAGGTGCTGCTTACTGTAATTCTTGCAACATAAGGCTATTAAACTAATTTTTTCACATAACTTACCATTGTTGCATTCAGAGCTGAGATAATGCAAGATGATATCTCGTCACAGTGTGAATTCTTCACCATTTATCCTTGTTTTCGAATAACACAAGAGGTAAAAAAATCTTTGCGGAATTGGAAATCACGTCAGCAGCTGAGAGTTTTGAATAAGCCCATTATATAAAACTATATATAGTACACATATTTCCCATGTGTGAAAGAAATATTTATTTGTACAGCAATTAACCAATTACATGTATCTACTTCATACAAGCTTGCAAAAATTACTTTACTGTTAGTGGGGCTGAATTTCAAAGCAGAATGATAGGTGCAGCACGGCTATGATTCCAGAGGTCCGGGTTCAAATACTGAGCTGAGCATGGGTATTCTTTATGAGTGTCCCTTCGCCAATTTCATCATATTATCACTTATCCTCATCATTGCAATTAGACAAAAGTTGAGAAAAATGACTAAATAACAAGCATCAAATTTACCATCATTGGTAAACCGATTTTCTGCAGCAATTAATTTTTTATATAATACACTTCTGGCTGTCTTGTGTTTTGGCATTTTTAAACACATGAACACAATATCTCCACAGGTAACTATCTACCTATTTTGTTTCACACACACACCCACGCAACAAAGCAAGGGATGAGTTGGGGTAATTTTGTCTGAGTCCCCAACCAGTTGTCCAGTTTGCTTACCTTGATTAAGTGAGACATGTGGTATTGCCAAAGATCTGACATCCCTCAAATCTGATGAATACTTTATTTCAGACAGTTCAACATAAACAAAGGCTACCTTCTTCAATGTTGGGAAAGCCAAAGGCACGTTAAAAAAAAGGTGAAGTAACCAAAAATTGCAGAATAGATATTTTAGGCACAGTGAAACAAAATAGTTGCTGACCCTCAAAATAGGCATTTATAGGCACTATAAAAGTGCATTATTGGACTAGAAAGACCATGAAACTAATTTTAAACATTAACCTTTAGGTGTCCGATCGTCTCGATCAAGATGCTTTGTCAAGGTCGTAGGTTTTACGTTATAACTTCGCTATTTTTGGCTAGAATTCAGATTTTTTTTTATTAACGCATGTATTTAACAGAAATGATTGTTGCACGTTTTTTTTTTCATGAAAATGGCGGGGAAAAGGCAACTTCTTTTTTTTTTCCAAGGGAAAAGTTTTGCTGACAAGGGAAGGCCGGCTTTGTTGTTCTAAGGCAATGAGTTTCACTCACCCCTGGAAACTGCATTCGAAGGAAATTTGTTTATCCGTACCCGAGGTCAAAAGGAATGTTTTCCGTACAGGTGCAAGTGGGAGGGGGAAGAGGGGTTGTTGAAACTGCCTCATAAGAATGAAAATTTGAGGCCCGCTGAAGAAAAGCCTTTGTTCTTGAGCACAAGTGGCTACGAAGGTTACCCTGCATTGTCTAAAAATAGCCTCTGAGCGATAGTAATTTCAATGTAACGCTGCATTTCGCTGAAATACGAAGCTTGAGACAGTGGTGCGCAGGCCTTTCGTTTTGGGGGTACAACTCATGTTACATTGGTCATATGATAAAGATTCAAATATTTTTCTGTTTCGTACATGCCAGCGATAATTTCTATGTGCATGTTGACCTTTTATGTCCTTTTTTTGGGGGGGGGGGAACCCCAATTTTTTTCAAAAAATAACCTCCACATATATATGCATTATATACATACATTTTATATCGTCTGAATCTGTGATTCATTCTGCGTACAATGGTATGTCATTCATCTCTCTAGGGCAATTAGCCTCTGAGCTACTGTCATTTCAAGGTAACCCTGCATTTTAAACTTCAATGAGTGGCATGGCCTCCCCGATGGCGTAGTGGTAACGTCGTCGCCTTGTAATCAAGGGGTCCCAGGTTTCATACCTGTTGGAGGCACAAGTGGTTCGGATCCCACTTTAAACTGTAGGTCCAGTCCCGATTAGCCTTACTGTGCATAAAGTGGACTTAAAACACCAACTCAAGTCAACTCAACTCCATCAGTGGCGTGCTGACCATTCTTTTTTGGGGGTGCAACTCGCATTACATTGGTCATAGGATAATGATGCAAATATTTTTGTGTTCCTTACATGCCAGTGATAATTTCCATGTGCATGTCGACACTGTCATGTACTTTTTTCTTGGGGAAGGGTGGGGGAGAATCCCCATTTTTTCCAAAATTTTAGGATTTTGGGGGTTCTCCCCTCCCCCCTCCACATATATGCCGAATTTGTAAATTTTATAGTCTGAATCTCTGGTTCATTCCACGTACAGCGGTATATCATTCATATCTCTAGGGTAATTAGCCTCCGATCTACACTCATTTAATTGAAACTCTGCATTTTGCTCAAAATCAGCTCGGGCACCAAGGGGATTACCTGTGAAAATGGCCTTGGAGTCCTAAAGGTTAAAACCTAATAAAATTATAGGCAAATAGGCAAAAATCTGCACTCTGAGATACTGATGCCAGAGGTCCTAGGTTCGAATTCCTGGCTGAGCATTTGTGTTCTTGTGAGCTTTGTGAGTGTCCCTTCACATTAACTTCATCTACTCATCTTCATTTTAGCCAGCCCCTGTGGCAGAGTGGTTAGCATATCGTGCTACGATTCCAGGTTTGAATCCTGGCCTAGGCATGGATGTTTGTGTCTATTCATCAATTTCATCATATCATCCATCACTCATCCCCATCTTTGCAAATTAGCCAAAAGTGGCAGAAAAGTGAAGTACTGACACTGTGCAGTTTCTCATGGACAGACACATCGATCAAGTTAAATTGTGTTTGCCTTGAACCAGTGTTGGGTAGGTCGATCAGCTCACCATAATTTATCGTTATAACTCTGGCAGTTACTGAAATAGTGATAGTTCACATGAATAGACTGAAATGGCCCTCCTTAGTGCAAGTAATTGACAGTGTTTGGTCTAGTGGCACATAGGACTGAGGATAATTCTAGTGTACTGGAAGATTATTGTTGTTATTGATTCTCAAAATATCGACTTGGCTGTCCATCATCGATGGTGCTGGTGTATTTGGTATGTTGGAGATTTTCCCGTGAGGTTGCTAACAGCACCTGCAGTGTGCAGCTATATATTCCCGAGCCACTGAAACTAGGGAGATCTACATTATCAACAGTTTTGCTGTCCCCATTCTAGAGGGTGGTGGTTCAACCAGTGGCAAGACTGTAATTTAGATCTGATCCACACTGTTAGGTACTCTTAGGCCCGATTGTATAAAACAGTTGATCGTCGATTAGCTAGTAAAATGATCTGCAGTCACACTGAACTCTGATTTTGTGTTGTATAAAAGTTGAACTCAGTTTGAGTCTCTGCGATCAAAGTTGAACCGCGATTTTTCTCCGAACAGTAGACATTGACCGTAATTCAGCTGTTGTAACATGGCTGTACTAACGAATATTTGCTTGTGAAATGTGTTGCAAGTGAACGTATGCGGCAAGATGGGAGAATCAATTCATAAAATCCTGTTTTCATAATAATAAAGAAGAAGCATGCACAACGAGGTGAACAATGATAAATATTTCTTCTATTTTTCTTTCTTTCCATATATCGTGTGTCATTGTTATTTACTGTTTGAAATACCATGTATTTTTTTCTTGAAATTTGCCTTAACAAATGACTGCAAGAGCATATTGTAACATTGTTTAATTGTGTGATCAGAGAAAAGTAACTTGAAGAACAATCGAGTGTTGATACAAACTGAAAATTGACCCGCTTAAATTTTCTTGTTGATATGATATCATTGTAAAACTTGCGTTGGGATGAAGAGGGAGTATAAAAATATTACCATTTCGCTTTACTGCATCCAGCCAAGTGTTATTGCAATTCAATGTTGTCCGCAGAATGGAACAGATCGTGTAACTTTGGTTGTAGTGTATATATCTACTGCTTTATGAACCGAGCACTTTGCATTTTAGTTGGTAAAGCTTTCTCTCCTCCCGATATATAAATGACACATATTTTATTTCGAATATTATTTGTTTTGTGCATAATTTACATCCGAGAGGACAAGCGCCACTGTTGTTTCAATATTTCTTTCGATTCGGGAAAACTCAAATGCATTTTACATTTCACAACGTAGGCTATTCAAGTGCAAGGAAAATTCCGTATATTTCTTACAGGAACTAATGGTCCACCTGTAACATGTTGTCGTGTAATCACAAAATAAATATAATAAACATTCCTTACATGAACAATAGCTCCAAATCCAAGTATAACTAAGTTGTCTCTTTTTAGCATTAAAAAGAAATACATATATTTTTTTAAAAATTCTATTTTTGCAATCATATTTTCTCCCCTTTGCAACCGAGAACCGATAGTTGCTTTCATTGTCAAGGACAAATCATCCATGCGGAATGTGCACAAGCAATAAATGGCCGTTTAGTATCTAATTTACGTGATTGTTACTAAATTTGCAACATGTTCGAATATTTAATACATCCAGCACCTCAGATTTATTCTTTATTCTAATATTAAATACATGCATTTTCCGTAACAGACTTTAAAATGTTTGCTGTTCAGTGTTGGACAATTGGCAACATCACAGGCATACTAGTGACATGTCTGGATTTGCCACGTTGCCAAACGTATTTCTTTGACCGAAGATCAGGATTTGATCTAAGATCGACAAATCGACAGTTAGCTTTATACAACATGGTAGAAGCTTGAACTTAGTTCACTACTGGATAGTAGGTCAAATCTGATCTCCAGTTAGTGATGTTTATACAACCGGCCCTTGAAGTAGTCTCCAGTTTATTATACAAACCATATCATAAGCCAAAACTGTTTTTTTTTTTTTTTCATTAGAAATACATTCATTTACCATTCACAATACTGCCATTGCCTCTAGCATTTACAGGTCTTGGCTCTAAAGAGCTGTTTCACCAGGGAACTTCCAGTGATTCCATATGTGCAGTGCTCATTTATTTACATTAAGTAATACAGAGTGATCAAAAAGAGATTGCAACCTTATGGGGAAAATTTATTGTACAATATTTACAATAAGTGCTGAAAGTGGTCGCCATTGTGAGATTCACACAAGTGAATATGGTGAATCATGTTTTGAAAATGAAACTTTTTACACCCAGCGCTGGGTTTAAGTAACAGTCTTAATATCACATATTGAACATTTTATTAACTAGGTAACAACACACATGACTCAACGTGTTTAAAAGACACTTCCACTGAGATACTTACTTGACACAAGCTTTGAAGAGGCTAATCTTTCAATTAAATTTCAGCTCTTACTTACAAAAAGACTTGACATTATTAATGGCATCTTTCATTTTTTTGATAACCAGCAGAGGAAAAAAATATCTCTTTTCCCATCATTATCAACATGCTTATTTTTTTGCGGAGTTGCCAATCTCACACAGAAAATTATCATACCTAAATGTGTGATAACACTAGAAATCTCTATGATTTAGAATTACATTGGGTCAAACGAACATGTACATAAATTAAACAAAGAAATAATAAATCTTTTGCTACGACATAATTTGGGGTCATTGCAGCACTAACCTGTCTGTATGGTGTCAACAAACTCTCACGATCTGTATGTATCAGTTACTGTTCACTGTCATAAAAGAATGTTATGAAAATGCGGCTGTGTGACATAGAACCATGTTTCTGTGAGTGGAGATAAGGTTTGAGCTGATAAGGTTTTGTCTATGGACCAAATTGGAGAATTTTGGCAATTCACATACCCATCAAGGTGAAACCACACTTCGTCAGACCTGTACCAATCATCCAGTTATTCCCCATCTGGTGTGTAAGGGGTGACCTTCCAGGTAGTACACCCTGCTGTCAACCCTCACTTTCACATATTACACCCTAGACTGCTGCTTGCAGACTAACGAGGCTCTGGTGACTGGTCCTATGGCCAGTATAATTCTATGTGTTGCCCTGTTTTTTTTTTTGTCCTTATGTGTGCTGAGTGCCCCTTTGCACGTTGCGTATCTTCCATCATTATGATGCTTCTCCTCCAGGTGCACAGTCAAATGACCAGTGGCACAGAGGGCATTGATATCCATAACCAATCTTTAGTTTTTTGGGGGGATACTGTGGACAACTGGGGGACCTTAACCTGTGGTGTTACAAACAACATTTCTGTATTTACTTCAAGGAGTTGTCTACTCAGTGTACTATCCTTTTGACATTAAGGTAGGGACCCTCTAGTACTATCCCCCATTGCATTTATGCTGTCTACTGTCGTCACCACACCTTGCTTCTCTCAACCACCTTCGAGATTTCCTCCGCCTTCACTGTGCTGTAGTCCTGAAGGGCTTCTGTTAGGATGGTTACCGTGGATATGTTGCTAATGCAGTACATGAGACCTTCCTCCCTTCCGCAACAATTTTGGTTTTATTTTGTCTGCTCTGTGTAGAGGGACCTAGTCTGGATCTTCCACACCTATATTGACGTCCCAAGAAGTGAAAGAGACTTTCTGGACGTTGTAAGAAGGTACTTGTGGTTGATAAATACAAGTACCTGGGTGGCACTATTTTAAAATCTTTTGTTCCTCTCTCATGATTCCTTGTAGTGCCCTCAAATTCTTCTGAATATTCTCAGCATCTGTTCCTATCATAGGCTGCAGTCATTTCAAACGCTGATCTTCCATGAAGTCACTAACTAACTCTCTAGCCTTCTTGAACTCAAAGGTTCATGGTTGCAGCAACACATGCCTTCCATCTGTCCCTATCCTGAGCAAGATCTATATACTCTTTTCCATCTCTACCAATTTCCTTTAGGTCCATCTCAACATTATCCCTCTACCTTCGTCTTGGTCTTCCTACTGGGCTTTTACCATCAGGTTTCCCAACAAGATTCCTGTAAACTCTTCTTTCATCTCCCATTCGTGCCACATGGCCTGCCCACCTAAGTCTTCTTGATTTAATCATTCTAATAATATCTGGACATGAATACAAATTATGTAACCACCTCCACTCACCTATCTCCCCATTCTTTTTAGGCCCAAATATTTTCCTGAGGATCTTATTTTCAAATACTCTCAATTTATGTTCCTCTTTCAATGTAACAACCAAGTTTCGCATCCATATAATATTACAGGCAAAATTACTGTTTCGTATATTTTATCTTTTAGTTTCTTAGATATTAAACGAGAAGACAAAAGTTTATGAACAGAAAAGTAACATGCATTTCCTGAATTAAGCCTACTTTTTATTTCCTCTTTAATATCATTTTCATTTGTTAGTATTACCTCTAAGTACTTGAATTTGGAAACTGGTTCAAGCGAGTTATCAATAATTAGATTTTGATTATTACCTAACACTTGGTTTCGGCCTGTAAGCATATATTTAGTTTTCTCTTCGCTAACTTCCAAACCTATCTCTTTAGCTGCTTTGAAATTTATAGCATTATTCTTAATTGTATTTACATCATTCTCCAGCAAGTCTACATCATCTGCATATGCTAACAACTGAGTCACACCATTTAATTTTAGTCCTTCGTTAGTTTCTTTTTACCTTCCGAACAGCTTATTATAAGGCAAAATTAAAGAGCAATGGAGATAATGCATCTCTTTGTTGTAACCCATCATGAATTGTAAATTTGTCAGACATAGTAATATCCACACGAATTTTACTCTCTGTTTCACTGGTGCATACTTTTATCATATTTAACAAGCTTCTTAGGTATTCCAAACTTTACTAATATATTATTTAATTTAATTTCTCTCTTTTGACTGAATCATATGCTTTTTTAAAATCAATGAAGAGCTGATAGACATTTTGTTTATATTCCCACTTTTTCTCAAGTGTCTGTCTGATGTAGAGTTGCAAAAAAGGTGCTTTTTTGAAGGGACAGTTTTTCTGATTAAAAGGTGTTTTTTTTTAACAAAATGGAATTTTTTTTATACCAAATACAGCTAACCTATTTCACTTGAAGTTACTGTTAAGATTTTACAGGTTTGTAGTGACATATTTTACAACTAACTAAAATAAATTTACATGATGTAGCAGTCAAGAGTCAATCCCAGTGGACACATATTGCATAGTGGTTCAGATACAATTTTAACCTTAAGCCCCATGACAGGTTAAGTTTGCAGCAGGTTTTACAAGGCGCATGTCAAAAAAAAGGACATACATTTTTTTAAAAAACAAGAAAATAAGTGGAGAAGAAATTTAGTGTGATTGATAAACAAGTATATACTTTGGCTATTTTTTGACGTAGTCACCAGTAACTTCCAGACATTTCTGAAAGCTTGGCACAAGCTTCCATATACCCACTGCATAAAAATCTGCCACCTGAGAATGCAGCCAGTCCAGAACTGATGTCTTGAGAACGTCACTGTCATTGAAACGCTTCGATGCAAGCCACTTTTCCAGGTGAAGAAAAAGAAAGAAATCGCTGGGGGCAAGGTCAGGGCTATAAGGGGGATTATTGAATAGTTCCCATCGAAATCTTTCAATTCAATTGTCTCAACAGTACGAGCAGCTGTGTGTGGGTGGGTATTGTCATGGATCACAAAAATTTCAGAGCGTAGCATTCCTCTCCGCCGATTTTGAATGGCATGTCGCTGATTATTCAGTGTTTCGCAATACACCTCTGCTGTAATTGTTCCTCCTGGTTCCAAGAATTCCACAAAAATCACACACTTTTGGTCCCAAAACACGGTTGCCATGATTTTCTGAACTGATGGTGTTGGTTTGAATTTCTTCGCTTTAGGAGAACCAGAGTGCTGCCATTGCATTGACTGCTGCTTCGAGTCCCCAGTGGCGTACAATATCCACGTTTCATCCATCGTCACTATGTGTGAAAAGAGGTCATTCCCATCCTGCCCCCAGGGGGCCAAAAAATCACGTGCAACTGTCCTCCTTTGCTCTTTGTGAGCGTCTGTCAGCATTTTTGGTACCAACCTTGCACAGAGTTTGTGATACCCCAGTTTGTCTGGACATGATTTTAAATTCAATTTTTTTTTGTGGTCAAAAATTGCAAAAATTTTGTCTTAAAATATATACAAAATACTAATCATGTTAAACATTAAATAGTGTCATTAGCATTAAACTGTAAATAAACATGGCAACTGATATTTTACAAGCTATCAGTAAAAATTGCCAAAATTCAGCTACAAAGACTACAAAAATATTTTTAAGTTACAATTATGGAGTAGGCTACATCCAGAATATTTTATTTTCACTGGAAGAAAAGTTGCTGAAATTATTATAGTTTCATTAACACACTCAACAAACATTTCCGTAGTTGTTTCATATGTACGGTATCAGAAACAGAAAAATAGTTACATATATTTTATATTTGCTTTAATCAAACTGTTCATATCTTTTTAGGGCCATTTATTAGAAAAAACTTTCTTTAAAAAACATATCTCTATGTGTGGTGCCAAAAACCATAGAAGCAATTTTAAGCGGGGTTTTAAGAAAATTTTAAAAATCAATCTATATCAAAAGAATCTGATTTTAAGTAAAAATAAAATAAGAAATATTTTAAATAAAAATTATGATTTTTGTCTACCCTGGTTAAAATTGATCTTTGTATTAGACCTATTATACCTATGCCATTTATATTATCTGTGAGACATGGAATGTAAGTACATGTATAAGAATCATCATCATTCTTTGCCATTTCACATGCATAAGCATATAAAGGCACATATCAGATTGCATGTAAATCTACAGGATGAGTCATATATAAGGCTACACGATTGATCACATGATGTGATGACAGTATTGTACGGAAAGTAAGATAGTGCTTTTGGAAAATAATCCATTCTTCGAATTGAAGAACGACACACAACAATACCAAACAGACTCACTTTATTACCTCAAACTGCTCGCCATTTACATCCATGCATAACGATAATGCTATTGAAAGTCACTGCTTTATGATACTTGACCACTGGAATGCCATGAATTTCATCCTCAATTGCTTTTCTCAGCATGGCGATGTCTCAGGGTTTCCAGGCGTAAGCCTTTTTCTTCAAATAACGCCACAAGCCTTAAGATCATGAGAGCAAGCTGGTCATTCTGTTGGTCCTCTCCTTCCCAACCACCTGTTTGGTAATTCGAGATGCAAAAGTTAATTTAATGGTGAACTTTTAAGGCTCCGGAAGCCTGTAGAATGGAGATCACTGTGCATGGGATAGCATTGTAATGTAATTGTGGAAAAGTTCGACATTGTGCCTTATTTATGGTCATTTTGTCTCAAACTATACATTTTATTTCTTAAAAGAAAAAGTCGTCTCACTTTCAGAGGTTTTTAATTTGAGGTTACACTTTGTTTGATATGTCTTTTGTGTTGGTTAAGATATTTTGTTGATGGTATGAAGTGAGTAGTATATATGGTTTATTGCCATGTTGCTTTAACCTTTTAAACATGTTTCTTCTGGTTGTCATGCTACAGTTAAACATGCTTCTTGAAATCTTGAACAATTTGAAATGTAGCCCTTCTGTTCAGAAGCTCTGAACCTTTTCATAATCAAAATACACTGTGAAATGGTTCAGAATTTTGATGTCTTTTCTAATTTCGCTGGGGTTAATAAATTACAACACACTTATCTTCAGATGAAATAAGGGCTATCCAGGAGTAAACAAAAGCAAATCAAATGGCACAATCGATTGTGGGACTTTAGAACAGCAACTTCCAGTTCAGTGTAAATATTACCGTAGATGGCAATTCAAGAGCATACCTGAGACTTTTTTTTTTTTCTCTTTTTGTGTGTCTGGAAAAATGTATCACATGAATGTACTTAATGGTGAGAAGAAGAGGTGTCCTGACAAGACTGAGTGTTTTTCAGATCCATTGGATGAGAAACTGAAGAAATATGGGATTATTCCGGAATGACATCCGTTTACTACCCTCTGTTGCATTTGGCCATATTTATGCATATGTAATTGAAAGTCCTGTTATCTACACAGACAGGCGCTTATATCATATAAATCTTTGAATGCCTACAATTATGTTTCAGATCGGGATGAGAAATTTTTAAAATCCTGTAGTTCTGGAAAAGTTTGTCATTTCCTGACTAAATGGAATTTTCAGTAAGGGAAATATTAAAAATTTACTGACACTAAGAATCTCAAATTTTATGCACTACTTCCCCTTCAAATGGTAATTTTTGCATTTCTGGAATAAAAATTATTAGTTTCAAGAAATTCCAGACATTTCTAGTGCAGAAAACATTGAAAGTAACTATTTTTTAAACATTGTCATTTGGAATTTTTCAACTGTTCGTGTTCCCGAAATGAGAAATCATTTGCCAAATTCTGGATTGGGACGGCAATTTTTATTTCCAGTATCAGTACCAACTTTTTGAGGTTTCACACATCTGTAGTGATCATTGCACTGTTTGTTGGCTTCCAATTTTCATGCATGGCATCGTCGTCGCCTTGTAATCAAGGGGTCCCGGGTTCGATACCCGGTGGAGGCTTATAGTGGTTCGGATCCCACTTTAAACTGTAGGCCCAGTCCAGATTAGCCTTACTGTGCATAAAGTGGACTTAAAACACCAAGTCAAATCATGCATGGCAGCTTGAAACCAATAATTTCAGCACCTAGGTCTCGAGGAAATTATTGAACGGATGTCTGTGAAAGATTATTTAGCCCTGATCACATTTTACATCCTACTGCCACACACCCTTTTGTTTCTTTCCTATATGACACAATGTTAACTGTCTGTAGCTACTTGTTGCGGGCCCATGAACTGGAAGTTGTGCCAAAACTAAGGTGTCTGAGTGAAGACAGACACTTCATTCTGGTGGATAATCTCTATACCCAGTGCTCGAATTAAGTTAACATTTTCCACTTCGAGAGAGTATTATACAGGGTGACGCAGGGAAACGAGAAAATTTCAATTGGTGTAAATGCACGAATAAACACAGGAAAAAATGCATGGAAATGCATGTACAGAGTATGCATGATTGAATGATTGAAATGGATTAACAATGACATTGTCACTTTACTTCATTAAGATGACATCGGAAAGATGTATTCCATCTCAGCGTACACATTCTGATAGTCTGCTGTTTAAACTATGGAATGCTCGGTGTTTCATATCTCAAGGAATGCCAGTGATTTCTCCTTCAATCTTCTGTTTCAGTTCTGAGATGTCCCCACAGAAATAAATCTCAAACAGTCAGATCAGAGGATCTCGGAGGCCATGGAATATAACCATTACGTGAAATGACCCACCTTGCAACAATTTGCGAGTGGCCTCCATCAAGAGTCAAGCAGTATGTGGCGTGGCTCCATCCTGCTGAAACCACATGTTTTCGATGTCAAGATGTGCATCGTGCCACTTTGGAGCAAAGGATGTTTTAAGCATAGCAACATATTGAGCTGATGTCACTGTCGTTGCAATGCCCTCCTCACTTTAAAAAAAAGTAAGGGTCGATGACACCATGATATGACATTGCACACCATACTGTAACCTTGGTGCTATGTAATGGACACTTGTGAAGCTGACAAGGCTTTTCCTTTGCCCAGTAAAGAAAATTCTTCTTGTTAACATAGCCGTTAAGGTGGAAATGAGCTTCGTCTTACAAATTGTTAAGGAAATTTGCATCATCCTTAACCAACACCAGTTCTCAAGAACCCTAACGTAACGGGGTGGATCTGTAATTCATGCTTCTTCGACTCAATGGTAGCGCTGATGCATAGCCGTTAAGGTGGAAATGAGCTTCGTCTTACAAATTGTTAAGGAAATTTGCATCATCCTTAACCAACACCAGTTCGCAAGAACCCTTATGCAACACAGGGTGGTGAGGATGTGATTGCTGCACAATCTGTAACGTAACGGGGTGGATCTGTAATTCATGCATTATTCTTTGTATGCTGCTTCGACTCAACGGTAGCGCTGATGCATGTTGTCGAACGAAGCGGCGAAGGCTCCTCCTCTGAATGGTAACTTGAACTGATTCCATATTCTCTGGGGTATGTACTGTTTGAAATGCCACCTGGTGGCTTCTTCTTCAAGGCTGATCCAATTTCTTCGAAATTACACACCCAGGTTGTAATCGTGTGAGCCGGTGGGACACAACCATGACATCCTAGCTGGCAATGCTGCCAAAATACCCTTTGCGCTGCAGTCACACTATCGCTCTTATAAAACACTTTCACAGCGAACGCACATTCCTCACCACTCTAATACACCATCATTACTAAATGCAAAGCCTTCTCAATGATGTCGCAAGGGTCCCGAACAAATCCCGGCACTACAGTGTTGCTATTCCTAGATTCAAAATTTCCAGTTTCCCTGCGCCACCTTGTACCTGCATCTCTGAATGCAACTGTTCTGGGTACTGCATTCAACTTCAGCGTGAATTGCCATGTTTTATAGCTCTTAGATTGAGGTTACCATGTGTCTCCCCCTTCTTCCCTAAATACGTCATTGGCAACGTAATATTACAATGCTAATGACAGTGCCATGTTTGGTGTACAGTTGTCCCATACGTGCCTAAATATGTAACAAGAAAAATATCAATGTGTCGAAAGACAGAGAACACTGCAGAGTCGGATGTTATAGGGAAGTGGGTTAGTGAGGAAGGGGAGGACACACATCTATGTATCAGTGCCAAAAGTAAACCTGAAAGTGACCGGGTCCTTTCACTGGAATCAGCTCCCACTTTTACATGCAACTGGACTTATGCTGTTGCAATTTATGCAATGTGCATGTCATCATTAGTTGTCATTTTTCAAAACAGTCATTGAATCATGTAAGTACGAAGCTCGTAAAACTACTAATGATTTTTTTTAAAAGAAATTAATAATTGGGATGCTGTTGTCAACATTTTTGAAGGATTCTTTTTTTATATTTCTTTCAGGCCTCATGATACACCATTTGAAGATGGTACATTTAAGCTTACAATAGAGTTTACTGAAGAATATCCCAATAAACCTCCAACAGTTAGGTTTGTATCAAAAATGTTCCATCCAAATGTTTATGCAGATGGAAGTATATGTCTAGATATACTACAAAATAGGTGGAGTCCTACCTATGATGTTTCTGCAATACTTACTTCTATACAGGTAAGTCAATAGAGTAAATAGTTTTTTTGTTGTAAATGCATGTTGAGCTAACACCATATCCTAATTGTGCCTGGGAATAGAAGAACTTATCCATTTTCCATTTTTGGCTCTGGATAAAAAAAAAAAAATAATGTAATTTTCACCATAGCCAAATTTGACACAGTGTAACCATGAACAAATCAAACAAGTCTATTTAGTGGTACTACTATCAGACAAAAGTAGTAATGGACATTTTGGGGGAAATGCCTTTAAAAATACCCTTGACTTACTTTGAAATGACTAGCGAGCAAGAGTGGCTTACTAGAGTAATTACAACAGATAAAGTAAGTGGTTTGCCAGTAAGATTGATTTTTATTTTGTAATGTGTGCAGTGATAAAACCACTCTGAATTGCTGTTGAATTTCCCAAAAAATAGTTCAAGAAGCTAATGAACACATTATGAATGCTAGTTATCTGGTTGTCACAGCAAAATGAAGATACAATTGAAACAGATTAAAACTTTTAAATTAAAAGATTATAAATGTTGCTTATAATTTTGTTAGGTCTCTGTTCAACAACAGTGTGAGAGATCAGATGTTAAGGGTTTTAGAAATATCTCCGGGAGTAATATTTCACAATGGTTGAGATTTTTATTCTATGGAAACTTACCTCCAACTCACCCCACCCAGTGTGCCTTCAGGCTCAATTCACAGCTTTGCCATTAAATATATATGTGTGTGTGTGGGGGGGGGGGGGGGTTAGCTAATCATAGTATGCTAATGAATGCTAGTGTTTCTTTTGATAATTGTTCAAGATTTATGTTGTTCAGCTCTCATCATGGAAGAGGATTTTTCAAGTTACTATAGTAAAGAAGTTAGTATAGTTAAGAAGAAGTGGACAATGTGTAAGGCAGCCTGGTAAGCAAGAACATCAATGGCTGCAGGAACTTCAGTGTGGTTCACTTTTGCAATATGTTCTGAAGGGAGCAGTGTTGCCTAAAACCATAAACTTATAGCAAATTTTTGTTATTTTTGTTCCTTTGCTTTGTTTCAGAGACCAGTAAATGGATGAAAGAGTCCAGCAGTCTACATGCATTTGTCAGTGCATGCACACTAAACATAAATTTCAGAGAAACAGTGCAATAATGTCAATCTTGGTCTTGTATAATGGTGATAAAAAGCAACTTTGTGGAACTTAGTGTAACAGCTGTAACATTCTGAAAGGAGAAGTTCCTTGCTGCTGTATCCAAACTACTTCTGCTCCTTACATGTATTTGACAAGATAGAGGTGCTAAAATCATTTCAGCCTTTACTGGCATGAGGATTCTCACTAGTAATTCCATAGACAGTAAAAGTTCTGTCAATGCCATTGCTAATGATAGCCAAAACATATGTGCCCAGCTCCATGATTTCACAATATAAGCTTTATCAACAGAATTTATGATGTTCCGATTTGCATTAATATAAATATTGCAATTGTCTTGGTGAACTTGGATAATTATTGGTTAGACTGATTCAGTGTATTAATCCTGTGATCTGCTTTTTGCAGTGTCTCAATATATTAACACACTGCACTTGGCTAAGCATATGAAGTCATATAACACGCAATTGTAAATATAGGAACAAAAGGTTCGAAATAATGATGGTGTTTAATCCCTTATCCCACCTTTTCCTTAAATGCATTGAAGATTGCTGCATTATCGGATCTACTTTTTAGAATTGGTACACAAAACTTGAAAGTCACAGTAGGAATTAAAAACTTATGAGAGATGAAGGTGCTAATTTTTTTCCGATACCAAAGTCAGTAAATTTATTTGAGAAATCAGATTTGTTTAGCTTTTCCATTATATGATCCTTGAAAGCAATATCATAGAGCTAACCATCTGTTTTTCCCTTTCAGTCTCTCTTAAGCGATCCCAATCCAAACTCCCCAGCAAATTCCATGGCAGCTCAACTCTACAAGGAAAACAGAAGAGAGTATGAGAAGAGAGTGAAAGCATGTGTTGAGCAGAGCTTTGTAGACTAGGAGTTGCTGACGTACTTAATTTTTGGACTTTCTCAGTAATTATAAAGCCTCAACTACATGCTGGCTCGAACGAACTCCAAGAGAGTGTTTTTTAATTACAAAAAAAAGAGAGGAAACAACATAGTGGCTATTTTATTAGTGTTAATGATTTGTGTTAACTGTGCTACATAACAAATGTAGAATTTCTTAACAACCCTGAGCATGGTTGTGCCACACGCAAGCTTGAGGATGCATGATTCCTCCAGTTGACAGGAGAGAATTGAGGTGATAAAATCAACGAAACCTCCCAGACGGGCTAGTCTTTCCAATCAGATTCCATAAGTCAAATGGAGCAGTCAATCTCATCCTCTGTCTAAAGGTAAATTATGTTTCTATTTTAAAACTATCATAATAGATCATAATAAACGAGGAAGTAAGTCAACATAGAAAAATGCATAATGTGTGTTTGCAGTACATGTATAGTTAACCATAATTTGTACAAATGATGGCAGTAAATTTATTGATGTACTTGTATTTAAGACAGAGTTGTAAATAAATTTGTGAAAAAAGAGGCTTTTTAGTTCAGCTCTTCCTGCAAAATGTTATGCATCCAAAGCTCTGCATTTAAAAATCTTAACTTCTGCTCCTTCGTAGAGTTGTGTATATACTGGCATGGATAATTCTAAATTGTCTATTAACTTCACCCTAACCTTGTCCAAACAAACATAACAGCATGCTATATGATGTTGCTTAATTGCTATGTACATAATCTGTGTGCTTGAAATAAGCATTGCAGCATAATTATAATGCATTGATGTAGCTATTTTTTAATGCTCGAAATTGAACAGTGAAAACTACTCAAATGTCACACAGACGTAACTTTGTTCATCAATAATGTGCAAACTATAAACTATTCACACTGGCATTTTAAAACTGTCAGTTGAGATTTGTAGGAGGTGCATCCAGATAGTAGAGACTGTGTAAGTAGAGACTGTGTAGTTAATGCATAATGTTACTACATATAATCGCACAATATTTCTACACGTTTGCCATGAGCATTAAAGCCATTTATTGTATTGTGACACCATTCTTCTTTTAAGTCGTTTGTCAAAGAAAGCCAGTCCTGTACTCTGGACACTCCAAAAATAGTGAAAATGTTGCAAACTGTTAATGCAATTCAAAAATTGTAAATCACCAGTTTTCCTGAATTTTTGCATTGATATTTCTCCTCAAATTCTCCATCGCCACAAAGGCGTGTCTACTTTTTACCTTATCATGCACCTTAGTTTTCCATCCCTAAAACACCAACACCATTTCCTCACATTATTGTTGTCATTACAATTTCACCATAATCTTTATGAACCTGCTTGTAAATTTCCACCCTGTTTTTTTTTCTTTTAAAAATCTATCGCAGACCACCTGTGGCAGATTCTTGACTTTCACATCCATCGTGTATGAACACAGCAAAGAAGCAACTTTTTTAGAGCAGTATGCACACATGTTCCATGTGATGCCAAACAAGATGATGAAGTGCTGACATGGCTGCTATGTGCAATCAGTTTCGACTTTCTGGATGTACCTAATACATATTCTTAACTTATTTTCCAGATCTGTAGCACACAAGAAGGTCAATCACACAGGCCCATCCATCCAACTTGGTTGAGTGTAGGCAATTTCACAACATTTTAAAGTTCTTTCATTTGAAGATAGGCAGATCTTTATTACGGTTTCAAGTTGGAAAAGAAAAGTATAATTTAATCTTTTCATTATTTTCCTACCCTTTCAACATTGTGTGAAAACCTTAACGCCCTCCCCACATTTTGTTTCACACATTTGTTAATACTCTGAGACAGCAACATGGAAAGGTATACAACCACTAGATCAGTGTTATGCAGAAAGAACATGGCGTCAGAAAACATTGTGATGTCGCAGTGATCAGTCGAGCCAGCTATGGTTTTTAATCAGTGCAAATAAGTGTGGACCCCCCCCCCCCCCTTTGAAATACAAAATCTAGCAAGTTATTAGGCGATTGAAATTTCTTGGAAATTGTATGACCAACCAGATGGAACACTAGGTACTCGACGGGGATTAGGGAACCAAAAAAAAAAAAAAGAATTGCATTGTAGTCTAAGACATTGGAAGTTGAAACATTTGTTGACAAACATCTGTAACATTTTTTCCAATGTATGACTTGTATGCACATTTTAACAAACTTGGAAAATTGGGATGCCTACAATCCAGGTGACAGAAATAAAAGGTAAATTCCAAATATCCGAATAATTCATATTAATATGCAACAATCAGATTGTTTGGATTATCCAGGCTACACATATATAATGTGGATGTGGCTATCTCTAATAAAAATCATGGTCAAGATTTTTTTTCCTTCCAAGAGAAACATTGTTTTTACGTGACTACCATTACTTACAATAATGAAATATTCCAGCCACTGCTGTCAGGCCTAGATCATAATAGCTTAATGGTGCTGCAAGTTTCAACTAAATTACTTGTAAAATTAACAATTTGAGTTTGTCAGTCACTTAACTCCAAAAAACATAATCAATGTTTTATGTATATCATCAGTTCTATATATGTTCTGGAATGAATGCAGGATTTTAGTATACCTTACTCTGTGTTCATAAATAATTACCATCCACGTTAAAACTTTCTCTTTTAATCCTGTTACAAACAAGTACAGTGCCATTATACTGCTATATCTGACACATGGGAACCAATAACAACTAACATGATTACTCAATCATAATAGGATCGAGATGCATGATTAGTCATTATGTGAGTACATGCATGTTGTGAGCATGTCTTGCTTTGTGGTTCAAAAAGAATTGTTTTGTTTGGTTTCAACCACACAGTTGTTATAAGTCTGAGAAGTCATTATTATTTTTTATTTTTCTTCGAACACATTAAATGTGTGTATTGTAAAATACTATATGAATGACTGACAAGGATTAGGATAAGGTGACACTCGCATGCTATTGATAATGTGTAGGGGCATGCATATTTCGGTTTTGAGGAAAAAACTAAATTTGAAAAAACATATTGTAGTGTTAATTTTTCATGTTTTTGAAATGTGTAAGATGCATTTTGTGACCATGTTTTGTCACGAAATAATGCAAAATGAACTGCAAAAAGCGAAATTAACTCTTAAACACGAAATTTAGGGTTTATTCACCGACGCGGCACCTTCCGAGGTCTGAATTATCCTGAGAGTTATGCAATTCCCGGAAAATTGATTAATTCGGCTGTTAATATTGGAGAAACAAAAATTGACTCCTTTACACAGAAATAAACTTAATACTCGGATAACTACATCAATGGGCTATTAGAAGTGAAATGTTAATTCTGTGGAATAAGTGTAGTTTTTAAATCAAATATAGGATTATATTCACAATTTTAAAACCAAAATGTCTTTTTATATACCACTTTTGATCCAATTTTTCACCGCTATAACACTGATATTTTATTTTATTTACCGCTTTTGAACCCGAAATTGACTGTTTTTATACCGAAATTTTGCTTTTTTATTTACCAAAAATATGTGCCTCTAATAATGTGCCATTCAAGATTCATGTGATTTTTAAATAGAAATAGAAAATGCATATATACTTTATACATGTATACTTTGTGTACTTGTTCTCTTTCAAGAATACATTGCCGTAATTATTTAGCTATTTGTATGTGTTTAGTTCTCTAATATTCTTGAACTAAATCAAGAAATGTAATGGACATAGCTGACACATTTGCTTTTGTACCATGCATCATCTATTTATTTCCAAGTTTGTTAAAATGTGCATACAAGTCATTCAGATTGATTGCTGGAGGCATCACATTTCGTGGCCCTTCATAAAGTGTATGCAACCCAAATTCTAAGAACCTTTGATATTTGGCTGTAAAATAAACATACTTTCATGGGTAGGAAGTGTGTATACTAGATATGTTCTGTAATGGAAATGTATAAGACAAAGAGAAATGTTAATAAATATGGTCCATAATAACAAACAGAACTTGAAGGTAAAGGAGAAACAAAAAAGAAAGTTTAATTTTATATATTCCACCATTTATAATAATCTAAAAGGGTCCCCTCCCTCTTTTCTTTGTGGAGAGATATATAGAGAGTGAAAAAATAAATGTTAAAATGGCTATATTTCTTGTACTGGCACCAATAACTTAATGAATTGAAGGCACAGAAACTCGAGAGTTTACTTTTCCAAGTAATTTCCTGCTTAATGTATGACCCTCATTACCAAACTTTAGGAAAGGAGCAGTCACCTTCTGTAAGATTGTTAATTGCCAGAGAACATGCTCAAGAAGAAAGTTGCTGCTTGATGTAGGACTCTATCATCGCAGTTTCTCCGTACCAGAAAGTTTGCGAATTCTGCAAATTTTCATCACTGGTGTGAAAAATTTGAACACATCACCCCCAAAACGAGTGAAACTTGACATTTCATTAACATGTAGAACTGCCCTAGCTGTACATTACTTGTTTGAGAGTCCAGTGGAAAAATAAAATTTTAAAAAAAAAATAGTTCAAGATACAGGCATTTTTGGAAACACCACAAAAACTCAATACTGCCTTGCTTCAAGGAAGTCTTAATCTACTGACGAAAAGTTCACAGGCTGTTAAAATTGTTATATTCATCATCAAGTTTCAGATTCATTTTAATTAATTATCGAGCCATATCTGTCAAAATATTAATGTAAATACAGGGTTTTTTAAAGTAGCATGCTAAATGTACTTCTGCTACGGTATAAGATTTGTAGCTGTAGTAACTCTACATGTTAGAATTTTTAGCTGTAGCATTGTTATAAAATTCCTGTAGCTTGTAGCCAAAATCTCTCACTAAACCTTGATCACAGCCAGTCTTCCTCCAAGAGTCAGACTAGTTTGGTATTTATCATCTTTTATTGGGCCCCATTATCCAGGGAAACCTGCTTGTAGGTCACCTTGTAGCCAGGAAAGCGACTAGCAGCGAGTTTTCCTGAAATTGAGTGATCAATTCATTACATTTGTGTGAAGACAAGGCAGTGGAGAGGTTTTCATTTCCATGTGTCAGATGATGTGCACACTGTAGAGATGAGAATGGGATATGAAAGAAATCATGCAAAAAAATAAATAAATAAATAAATAAATGGGTAGGTACAGTTGGGAGCTGAGAAGACTGCGAGGCTGAGGAATGCGAAACTGACCTGCCTGTTGTCGCCGTGTGCAGCCAGCTCGTCTTCCTCTCAGGGTGGCAGCGGCATAAATAAAAAAGGCATGGTACGAAAATGCATTGCAAATGAATGGAACATATGGCATAGGTACAAGTGAAAGCAATACTAAGAATGGAGTAAAACTTCACAAATCAAAGCAATCTGCTTCCAACGTGACTAAGAAAGTAAGGGTGTGTGCGTGCTATTTGTGTATTTCCTAACGTCTTGTTAATGTACCTTTCCTGGACATGGATCAATTAATTTTAACTTATGCAGGGTAGTTCATTTTCTCTCTCGTTTGTATTTACATTTTGGTATGTAGCATTGCTTTTCTGCAACTTTCGGATTATGGAACATGAAGTTGTGTTGTCTCGGCCCCAGTGATTTATCCACCAACTACGCCCTAACACCCCACACAATTTTCATAAAAGGACAAATTTATGGTCATTTTGGCTCGAAGTATAGCTTTTCACACCCATAAACACAAACTTACACCCCTCAAATAAAAAAATTCTGGAGAAACCGTTGCTCAACCCCCTAGCTGGCTTTCCTGCTTTTCGTTGCATGTTAATTCTATTGATAGTTAATCTTCAGCGACCCAGTTTACTAGATATAGTCTGCTGTATACATATACATTTACTTATACACACACGCCAGAACATTCATTCGATTTTTATAACAAATTTATTTCCGAATACACGGAAGAAGTGTGAATTCCTATGCCGTTGCTGTTCTTTGAGATGTCCCGTGGCTGGAGGTTCACAAATGGTTCCGAACACCAGACTGAACCTCACACTGTAAGTACCGATTCCATTATCAGATTCTCACCCTTTCCTACAGGGACTTCTGCATGTCTGGCAACACTAAAATATTGAGCACCAAGTGGAAGCTGCCCTCTCCACACGTCCTCCCCGTTCACGCCAAACCTCACCCTGCACTCGCAGTCTTCTCAGCTCCCATCTGTAATTATTATTTTTTAAAATCTATTTTAGATATTTTGTGTTGCTTTTCTATTTTCTCTAGAATGGCAATGGAAGTAATGAATTAATTGATGGGACAAACACAATGATACGTCATTGCCTAACCCAAGATTCAAACGTAGACACCTTGACATTACAGCATGCTTTACGAGGGTCACTATTTATATTTTGAGCCTAACAATGAAAAAACAGGAATTTGGCATTGAAAACTGCTTTATTGTTTTTCGAAGTATTCTCCTTTATGGTCAATACACTTTTGCATTCGTTCGAACCATTTGTCAAAGCAGTTTTTCCAATCTTCTTGAGACACCTCCATAATATGGTTTTTGAACGCATCAACGACGTCTTCCGCCGACGAAAATCGTTGTCCACGCAATTTATTCTTGACATTCGGGAACAAGAAGAAGTCATTGGGTGCCAAATCAGGACTGTACGGCGGATGACCCATCAATTCGATTTTTTGACTGTTCATATAGTCGGTTGTTAGACGAGATGTGTGACAGCTGGCATTGTCTTGATGAAGAATGATCCGACGGCGTTTGTTTGTTTTCCGTATTTGACCAAAGACCTCTGGCAAACAAATTGTTGTGTACCATTCAGAGTTGACCGTTCTACGTTCCTCTAAAGGCACAGTTGCCACATGACCAGTTTTCCCGAAAAAACAGGCGACCATTTGTTTCGATGTGCTTCGAGCGCGAACAACTTTTGTTGGATTGGGTTCATCTTGAAACACCCATACAGTCGACTGCTGTTTACGTTCCGGCTCATATGCATATATCCATGATTCGTCACCTGTTACAATCTTATATACGTCTTTTGAAGCACCACGATTGTATTTATTGATCATTTGTTTGAACCAATTGACGCGAGCGTCTTTTTGAGCTTTAGTCAAATTGTGTGGGATCCAACGAGAACATACCTTTCTCACAGCTAAATTATCATGTAATATTTTATATATGCTGGTGGAACTAATGCCTATGGTTGCCTCAATCTCACAGTATGTCACATGACGATCTTGCAGTATTAGGTTTTGCACAGCATCAATGTTTTCTTGAACAACAACTGATTTTGGACGACCTTCGCGAATCTCGTTGGTGAGTGAATGGCGGCACGATTAAATTCGTTATACCAGCGTTTCACAGTGGCAAAGGATGGGGCTTCATCGCCAAATGTGGAAGTAAGTTGATCGATGCACTCTTGTCTTGATAATCCACGTCGAAAATCGTAAAAAATCATCGCACGAAAACTTTCACGAGTTAATTCCATTTTATTGTTGTCGCGCAATCTCCAAGGCAACATAAACAACACAAATGAAGCTATTGACAAAACATTTGAAGTATGTTATGGTCAATAATGCCAGACGATTCCGTGCAAACGTCAAATCGCACCTAACTTCAATCAGTGTTGCCAAGGCTCAAAATATAAATAGTGACCCTCGTACAACCCCCTTGTCCACAGAGGCTGGTAGTTATTTTAAAGGAATCCACTATACTATTACATTTTCAACTAAATTGCAATATAGTCTGTTGTAATCTGTTGCTTTCCGTGTCATATCGGTTAGCTTAATGAAATACAAAGCAATATTTTCTGCATCCTTTTTGTTCTCCACTACCATTAATTCTTGTAGGTTGTGTGTGTACATGTTTTCATCTTGGTCTCGCAGTCCTGGTTTCATCTAAAAATATTTGTAATGCCCAACATTCACAGTGTGTTTCTGCACGCAGAGGTCATTAAGGCAATCACCTTTTCATAACATTTTTGTGTTTAACGCCATGTTTGGTAGGAACAGTCAAAAAATTAAATTTTATCCTAAGTATATGCAGTCATGCAGCACAGGTCATAACTAGCACTAAGGGTGCCCAACTGTGCATCTTTTCGTACATACTGTAGGCATATGTGCATTGCATGAACATTGTACAGACACATGCAAAGGAAAACATCCGTAAAATCTACAAACACACATTGGCACTCATAATAAATTTATGTATATATGCAGTGTCACCATGCAACCCTGGCACACTTTCACATCCCACACAGGACATAAAGATTAACTCCATTTCTTGGTAACATTTTACTCATAGAGGCCTCACTTCAGAAAACTGAATTTCTCCTGTATGCATGCAGCGCAGATTCATGATTGCTGCTGACAGTAAATTTTCTGTTGAAACTTCCCCACTTTTTTAGATTGTGTAATGAGAAAACCAAGGTTTACCCTGGAGTGTAAATACATTTTACCAAAACTTAGAAAATCCATCTTGAGTGCAAAAACATAAAATCGATATGCAACATGTACATGGATGCCTATACAAGCATGATTTGAGGTGGAAAATCTTAACTGTTCTTGGTCAAATCTTGGAAAGCTGCCTCAAGAGTTGCATGGAGTTATTAATAAACCCTTCTAATAATGCTCCACACGTAAGTGTCCAGAGGATTTAAATCTGGACTACTAGGAGGCCAGAATGCCTTGTATTAAAACATATCCATGTTGTGTGAGAATCAGTTTCATACTAAATGGCTTATGTGATCTGGTGTTCCATCCTCCTGGAAGATGTATGGTATCCCGGATATCATAGTGGCCTCACTCACACCCCCAAGGTGCTTGCCAATTTCCTAAGTGACGTCCCTGGGTTTTCCATAATGAACTCTTGTACTCTTTGGACAACTGCCATGGTTCTTGCAATCTTCTTCTTTGCATGCATTTTTCTCGCAGTGTTAGCAGAATCCTCTTTGGACTTGTCTGAGACAGCATACTTGTGTGCAATGTCAGATACAGTTGATCTCGGGGTACCTGAAGAACTTTTATGATTTCAGTTGGAGATCTCCCAGCACGAAGACCATCAATAATCTCCACTCTCAGATTGTGTTTCTCTCTCAACCCCACTAACTCTGCCATTTTGACATTCTGCACATCTTGCAGACACGTCTGGTCTCTCGACTCATTACAGCCAACTAACTACTACTGGAGTTATATTTAGCAGAAACTTAAACTTGAGCTATGTCCAAATTCTGTTGACACAAAGTGTATTTTTAGCTTCCAGTATTTCCAACTTGGATTACAAGAACCAAAATGAATTGTCTAATAATGTCAAGCTGAAAGTTAAGATTCATGATTTTTTGTGTGGTTGCATGGACAGATTTTGGATACATCTACTGACAAAATTTTGGACTGCTAGTGTTGCAACCAAGATTTAAATCCACTAAAATATCACTTTTTTACTTCACTTGTAAAATTGCAAACCCATGAAATGCCTCACATGAACCACATTGATTGCAAACCCAAGGTTTCTATGGCACCAGTCACAACTCTCAATTATGAACCTATGATATGAGTTTTGCTGGATAAGGAGGTAGTGGACATACTTCTCAATACTTGTGACATACACTTGAAGTGGTTGGATTTGACTGTACTAGTCAACATTGAACTGTGCATAGTTGTGTAAGTCTGAATACTGATCACTGTAAACTGTCATTCTCATCTGAAATGTATTTTATGCCAGCAGTGTTAAATTCCCATTGTGAATCTCTTGTCAAATTCTACAGTGTCTAGTAAATGTGGGTGAGGTGGTGAAAGCTCAGACCGACCACAACCAAATTGGAGTAAAGATACTTTGTTAATTCATTAATAAGTATTAAAACAAATTGGAAACATCACTTGCACATAAATAGTGATAAATTGAGCACTGAAGATAACTATTTTGTGGTACCCTGCAACAGGTAACATAGAACACAATCAGAGGTAAAAGTTCAAACCGCAAAACTCCTTCCTGTCCTAACTTGCCTGCATAACCTGTTCAAGGGTTAAGATTTATGAGGGAACCTGTAGATCTGACACATATTGTAACCATTGTGCAACGGCCGTTAACCACTGTACCTCCTCGAGAATTACGTCTATTTTTATTTAATCGACAGATTTCAATGTTTTGCGTAATATAAAAGTGGTTCCAGCATTAGGAAACCACAAATAACAGAGATTTGATCGCAAAGTATGACCTGTGTAAGCACAAGAAACTCCCTATTCCGGGACTATCATCACTCGTTTTTCCCGTAAGAAATTCCCAAACATCAGCAAAACTAACACTCCTGGCGTAATAAAAATGTGAAATCACTATTGGTATCGAATATGGCCCTCCTAACCTAACAACCATTTCCAATACAAACGAGAATACATAATTTTTGAAAGTACTAAGAAAACAACGTGAAATCACTATTGTAACTTAATACAAACTAAAGGTTAAAAGATTAAAAATCAGCAACTTACGTGCGTGAGCAGAGATTTTTCGAACTACGTTTCGAAGGTTATACTACCTCCTTCTTCAGGTTGAAACGATGTTTTCAGACACCTGACATGGTGCCTCGTCGTGAAAGTGATGGTTGAGGATTTAGGTTAAAATGGTATAGGAAGGACACTTTCTAAAAAAGAATGTAAAATACACATACTAAAACCGCGCAATACTCTATAAAAACAAAAGAACGTTCAAAGCTGATGATGGCGAACTGCCGATCGGTGCTCGGGGTAGGCGAATGCACGGTGTCAGCTCATACCTGGAGAAGGAAAACTCCTCCCCCTCAGTCTTCCCAACTGGGGCTCGTGAGTCACCAATCCAAGGTGAATTCAACTTCCACCTCGGCGGCTTTCCTAGCCTCAGGGGTAACATGGAAGCCCATCTCGTCTCTACTCCCGGCGGCTTTATCCCATTTTTTAAAAAAGTTTATCCAGCCGTCTTCCAAATTCCCATCATCCCTATTAAGTTTATTCCTATTATCCGCGCATATATAGGCTGCCTCATACACATTCCTGTCCAATTTATTGTTAATCTTCCTAATGACTTCTGTTTTAGCGATCTTATGCCGGTTAACTAATACGTGTTCAGATAATCCTGTCTTGGGTATACCCTCCTTTACATCCTTATCATGCTCGCCCCACCTAATTTGCATACTCCTCCCGGTCTGTCCCACATATTCCTTTCAGCATTCACATACTATCCTGTACACTCCCTTTTGCTCTTCAGGGTTATTGCGCCTATCCCCCTCCCTTTCTTATAAGACGTGAAGTGTTTTTCAATGCTCCGAGGTGCTCTTACCCCACATTTTATCCCGTAACCCCTAACGGATTTTTCAATTTTCTCGGAAACACCCTTAAAATATGGAATCCCGACAAAATACGTGTTCTTTTCACCGTTTCCTACCTCCGTTTTATCCTCATCTTTATCATTTTGCGATATTTCTTGTCTAACAATCTTTTTTGCTTTCCTAGCTACTTTTTCCATGTCGCGGATAGTATACCCATTCTTTATACCCACCTTCTTTATCCATTCTTCTTCTTTCTCTTTCTCTTTTTCGTCATTGCACAGTCTTTCGGCGCGAATGAAAAAGTTAAGAAAAACATTTAATTTAGTTCTATTCGAATGTTGGGATCTCTTATGGAGGTACAGCTCGCCAGCCAACGGTTTATGAAAGACCCCGGTTACAATCCGTTGTCTGGTTTTAATAAGGCACAAGTCCAGAAAGTGAATCTTTCCGTTGGCCAGATCTTCTCTGGTAAAACCAATTCTGGGATCTTGCTTACCCAATTGGTTGAAAATGCTATCAAGTTTGGTTTCATTCCCTATGATGAGGATGTCATCCACGTATCTCCCATAATATTTTACCCCTCCCCCCACATGCTCCATGGCGGCTTTTTCGACATAGTGCATGAAGATATTGGCCACGAGGCCGGAAATAGGGTTACCCATGGCCAACCCTTCTTTTTGTCGGAAGATTTTATCGTTAACATAGAAGTAATTGTACCCCATAATGAGAAAAAACCACCGGACATATTCCCAGGCGACCAAGATTTCAACATTTTGGTCTATTAACCATCTATACAAGCAATCCCCGGCTTTGTCCCGGGGGACACTGGGATACAGATTAATAACATCGAAACTACAGATTGCGTCTCGTTCTTCTATGGTAAGTTTCTCAATGGTTTCTTTGACCATAAGGGAGTTTTTGATACTAAACTGAGTGTCCATATTAATTTTCCCCATCCTCTTAATCATGATGGGAATTTGGAAGATGGCTGGATAAACTTTTTTAAAAAATGGGATAAAGCCGCCGGGAGTAGAGACGAGATGGGCTTCCATGTTACCCCTGAGGCTAGGAAAGCCGCCGAGGTGGAAGTTGAATTCACCTTGGATTGGTGACTCACGAGCCCCAGTTGGGAAAGACTGAGGGGGAGGAGTTTTCCTTCTCCAGGTATGAGCTGACACCGTGCATTCGCCTACCCCGAGCACCGATCGGCAGTTCGCCGTCATCAGCTTTGAACGTTCTTTTGTTTTTATAGAGTATTGCGCGGTTTTAGTATGTGTATTTTACATTCTTTTTTAGAAAGTGTCCTTCCTATACCATTTTAACCTAAATCCTCAACCATCACTTTCACGACGAGGCACCATGTCAGGTGTCTGAAAACATCGTTTCAACCTGAAGAAGGAGGTAGTATAACCTTCGAAACGTAGTTCGAAAAATCTCTGCTCATGCACGTAAGTTGCTGATTTTTAATCTTTTAACCTTTAGTTTGTATTTAATTGTGAGTAATCCGCACATTATCAGTATGTATTGTAACTTAACATGACCCTCCTAACCTGACAACTATTTCCAATGCGAACAAAAATATATAATTTTAAAAAGTACTAACCTTGAAACAATGCACTTCCTGCTAAGTGGTTGCAGGGGCGAAATGTGTCACTTGGCAGACGAATCAGACATTTTCATTGATAGAACTTACCACACTAAAAATGCACGCCCACCTTCGAAATTACCATGTCACATGACTCTCTCACTTATTGCACAACAGTTTAGCAACCTTGTGTTCTGACGTTACGGGGCCTACATTGTTAGGTTAGGCTGGCTAGGTGTAGTACTCTTAGTCTAAATAATAATTTGCCATTGTATTTATGCTAATGCTACCTAATTTAACCTCATAGGAATTCCTCGTCTGACGTCAGAACACAAGGGTCTCACTTATTACACAATACTTTAGCAACCTTCTGTTCTGATGTCACGGGAGATAGCTTTCTAATTTTAGGCTAAATGCCTACGTTGTTAGGTTAGGCTAGCTAGGTTTAGTTCTCTTAGCCTAAACAATAATTTGTCATTGTATTTATGCTAATGCTACCTATCCTAACAGGCCTAACCTAACCTCGTAGGCATTCCTTGTCTACCGAAACATTGTCTGCAGTAAATCTCGCGCTCCTGACGTAACACCAGGATTGCCAACCTTCAATATCAGATATTTCCAATACGGCTTAAAGTTACAAAACACAAACAACATGCAGATGGCAAAGATGAAAATGACGTCATAAATAGTCCCATCAAAAAATTCTCATTACTCCACTATAATACATCTCCTAAAAGCTAAAAACAACACAAATCGTTCGTACAGAACATAATATCCATAAATGACACAAAAATCATCACCTTATCGCGGGGATATGGAGGGTCGACGGTACCGAGAAATGTTCGAAGAAATTTGCTGTTCCTGTTTTATGGAGGAACCAAAAAATCATGTAAGTGACTACTATTTCTGCATGGTTCATTCAGTCAGTAAAAGTTCTCTAAGAAGAAATTGATCATAATTCATCATGAGCTTCGATCATAGTGAACCACCAGTTCCTTATCTGAGAGAGAAATTTCCACATCTAAGAGAAGCCAAAGTTAAAGAAAACATATTCATGAGACCACAGATTATTAAATTGTAAGGATTTTACTTTGATGTACTTCATGGTGCTGAAAGAAACTTTGGTTGTTTCACGAAGGTAGTAGAAAATGTCATAACATGAATAAATGGGATGAAAACTGCTCTTCAAATTGATTTTTGAATTTGATTTATCTCCGAAAATTGTGTTTATTGAGTGACTAAGAATATTTCCTTGTAGCTGCCATAGGCATGGCACAAAGCAACCGAGAGCCAATCGATGTGAGCAGACATTTGTTGGAATGTTATCATAGGAACAGCTGAATATTTGTAAAACTAGGGTGCAAAGAAGTGTGGTGTGCTTCATTGTGAATTCTGTGTTTTTCAATTTTACATTTCAATTGTAATAAATGCAAAATATTATTACAGTGATTGGCCGGCCCCAGTGATGAAGTGACGCTACAATGCCATGGGTCCCAGGTTAGAATCCTGGCCTGTGCATGGATGGTTGCGAGTGTCCATTCACCAATTTCACCATATCATTCATTCCCATCTTTGCAAATTAGCCAAAAGTGGCACAAAAAGCAAAGTAAAATAAAGCAAATAAAAAAAAATTGGCGATTGTTGCAAATTTCCTATATGACAACATAAACATATATGTATAGAATGTACTTCATTAAAAGTTCATTTTTTGTATTATCTGAGCAGATCCATAATTTTTGTCATTTTCAAACTGCGCTCTTCAAATACATTAAGAAAATGCTATTTTTGTTTCTGAAGCAAGAGAAAAGTTAATCTTTTACACCAGTGTAATCATGTATTTTGCAAGCAATTGTAATTGATCCAAAACAATTATTGGCAAGTACATTGAACACAAATGTTTCCACAGCCAACCTGGGTGTGGGTATTCTTTGTGAGTGCCCCTTTATCAATTTCATCATATCATTGCTCATCTTCTTCGCAATATCCAAAAGTGGCAGAAAAGCCAAGTAAAATGAACCAAAATCGGTCAACGATCTTTTCCACATTGTTTGTGTAGCAACAGTAGAGGTCTGCACGGGCTCGGGCCTAGGCCCGGCCCGGCCCACGGGCCGGACTCGGGCCATAAATAACCAGAACTTCTCGGGCTCGGGTCGGGCCCGGGCCTCATGGCTATTTTGTTAGCGAATATTGTCATCGAAAAATAATTTTTAATTATTGAAATTATGGTTTACTTCGAGAATGAGAATAGGAGCACGAAGTACAACAGTGCCCATTTTTTTTTTTTCAAATGCTGAATTGGAAAGTAATTTTAATTATGTTTTCGGGCTCGGGCCGGGCTCATGTTTACTTATTATCGGACTTGGGTCGGGTTCGGGTTTCATTTCCTCGGGCCTTACAATTTAGGCCCGTGCAGACCTCTAAGCAACAGTCATCACACACACAATATTATTAATAAGACCTCTTTCTGCAGTGGCCTCATTTTTATATTTTTATATTTCATGTCACTTTTCTGCAACTTTAGACTAATCACAAGTCTGCCTCCGTGGAGGAGTGGTTAGCACATCACTTTACAACGCCAGGGATCCCAGGTTTGAATCCCGGCCTGGATGTTTGTGTGTGTCCATTCATCACTCATCCCCATCTTCGCAAATTAGCCAAAAGTGGCACAAGCGAAGTAAAATAAAACAAGTCAATCAATCAAACTTCCAACAATTTTTCTTTGTTGGAATAAAAGTTTGTCCTTGCACTTGTAACTTAGAGACTTGTATTTTCTTGCTTTGAAATTGAACACGAAACAAATTTAACAATTATTTACAAATATAAAATTTTGTTGCAAATCTTGGAATTGAAGCAATTGTCTACATCCCCCAAAAAGATGACATTTCCCGATTTGCCTAAAAACCTGCCCAAATAATTTTTAGGACCCAGAAAAGAGGACGTCTGGTAACCCTAATTAAGGGACACTTACAAAGGAATAGTCATACCCAGGCCAGGACATGAACTTGGATCCCTTGGTAGAGAGATCATGAGTGACTTAATTTAGTCACATAGGCATCCATTGGTTTCTTAGCTCGAGAAAAATTCCGTCTACTAGGAAATAAGGAGGTCGAGACAACAGAACCTTATTAATATTTTTATTAGAATGGATACACTGGAATCAGTCTGCTTTGTCATAATCCCTGTCCCACAGGTTTCATTAAATTCACATTTGAACATTTTCGTGTTTCTTGTTTGTAATATTGTAGTTTTAACTATCTGTTATTACTTTCAGTCTCTTCTGGATGAGCCCAACCCAAACTCCCCAGCCAACTCCCTTGCTGCGCAACTATACCAGGAGAACAAGAGAGAGTACGAGAAGAGGGTTTCTACGATCGTTGAGCAGTCGTGGCTCAACTTCCAGGAGAGTCGAGAAGAAGTTCAGGAGGAGAATCAGTGACACCCGAAAGAAACGTTCTCACGTCTGTTGATATGTTGATTGTGCGTGTGTGGTTATGTGCATATAGACACATTTAGGTATATGTATCTGCATTTGCCAAAAAAGTAAGTCCCCCACTTTGCTTGAGATGGATGAGACAGTGTTCAGGTCTTGGTTGGAGATTTTTTTTGTAAAAAAAATACACTTTAATTTTTGGTATATATCTGCATTACATCAAAATTCAACTAATTGTAGCAGCCCTTTATTCCAGTAAAGTAAAAGTATGACATAAAAATAAAATTACATGTCTCTTGAAATCTTGATCGTCATACATATTGTACTTTTTGTCTGTATCAACTGTGAATAGTGCTTTCCTACCATCCTAGATCTAGATAGATTCTGTTCATTACTAATGCGTGTGTGTTGTATGTGTGCAAGGTTGTAGCATAGTGTTCACTTGACTCGTTTCTGTGGAAACCAAAAGTGTGAATAACTGTTGCATAGTGCTGTTGATGTTGAAAATGACGAGAAAAATTTGCACCCTTGTTCAAGTATGGGCAGTGAACCCTTTAAACAGTGCTTGTATGATTTGTGGAAGTTGATCATGTGGAAATTCTACAATAAAAAGAAATTGTTTAGTGAAGTTTTTGCATTACTAAGTAGTTAAATTACAGATGAAAGGTAGGTGAGAAAATATGAATGCCAACATGTAATGGTGCTGAACGAGTACTGGAAACATTGTATGTATTGTCTGTTAATGAATGCGTAATAATATGATTTATTCAGTTTTATTGGTGTTATTTTTGATAATGACGCGAGTTTTTGTTTATTCTTATTAACAATTCCAAACCTGCCTTTGTTTTAAAAATTCTGGTATAATTTTGATGGGTTGTAGGAAGAAATATGCCATTTTAAGTTAAAAATGGTGAATAAAAAACTAGTTTTCATTCACATTTGATAGGTGAATGGTTATGATATACAAAATTTCCTCTTACATTTTTCACACTAACATGACATTTTTTATATAAAATATTTTTTTCTAAATTACCAGTGCCTAGGAAAGAGATGGCAAATACTTTTTGATTCAATGTTACGTTAGGCAGTTAGATTTAATATCTTTCTCTCTCTCCCTCTCTAAAAAAGTGTTCAGCAAGGAAACTGCATATGAATAGGTTAGACCAGTGGTTCTCAAAGTGTGCACCGCGGTGCCGTGACTGCCTTACAGGGATGCCAAGAAATGTTCCAATACACTGAAATTATATGATTGTTCCAAATATGTGTTTATTTAGTACTTTTTACATGTAAAGTGTTTCTAAATTTGAAGTATGTGTTTGTTTTTTAACTTACAACAAGCAACCTAAACACACTAATGAGCATTGCAAGAGCTAGATAGGCCTATATTCTGACTTGGGCACCGTGTAAAATCTTGAAACACTAAGGGTGCCGTGAAACAAAAGCATTTGGGAACTCCTGGGTTAGACTGTTAACTATTGAGCTCTCTAAAAATAACCATGTTTCTTGTTGTATATAACATCAAAATGATTTCAATTACAATTAATTGACAAAGAGGTCATTTAGTAACAGGCCACTAATGAACAAGTGGTGAAATGATGTGAAAATTGCCATAAAAATGTAATTTGAGTCTCTGCTGTGCCTAAAAACGTATTATGCAAGAATAGAATCACCTTTATTGAGCGGGCATGTTTCGGCCTTTCAAGCTGCTCTTACAACAAACCTTGTCAAATACATATTACAATTGACACTTTACACTTTCTGAAAATCACTGTTAAAAGTAGAAAACTAAAATTCATATAGAGTATAGCTCCTATTTTTTTCAGCTTGGTCCCCTTGAAAACATAAAATCGAGGTTCCACTGTACTTATAATGTAAACAATTAATGATAGAGTTAATTCTCGAACCACAATTACAGTACTATTATTAGAGTTAAAACTAAGACCAATACCTCATTCCTGTTCATTGCAGCAAAGACAAAGTCGGGCACTATTGTTTGGACAGTAGATGTTTCTTTAAGTTTAATTTGTGTTGCAGGATGGAGCTCTCCTGAGGTCAGTGGAGTTCATTCCATTCTTTTGTCAAGGTGACTGAAAGCATTATTGTAGTGTTGTTTTCTACATGAATTGTGAAATTAGTTTTCTGATGAAGTTTAATTTGTTTTCTGGTCTACTTGTATAGGGCAATTTCGTCATGTAAATATTTAGGTTCCTTATTGTTCAGAATCCTGTACAATAACGACAATGCTAAAAATGTTCTATTTTTAACGTTTAACCAATTAAGATCTGTAAGTATGGGCCACCTCCATTTCCAAGAATGTTCTGCACCTGTTCTACTGAATAAGCCATGATGATGGTGACACGTCATCACTGTCACTTTCCTTCCAGAACGTCTCCATTGTTGTGCAGCCCTGTTTCCAGCCATCCACCCAGTTGTACATGGTGTTTTGTGATGGTGCATGTTCTCCAAACACCGCTACCAATCGCCTGTGAATCTCCTGTGGTTACACCCTCCTTCCACAGAAACCATGTCGTCCAGCATGCCCTGCTGATCGCTGTCAATGCAGCACGTACTGACAGCTGTTGGCGTAATGCATTGTGGTCCACAGTTATTATACTCCTCTGTCCTGTGCTGATACCTGGCAACAGACCTATGCACTACCTATCGGTGACCGCTACAACAGACCGTAGATAGTGGGAATTTCGAAAGTGTAAATCAATATGAAACATCCATCGTATGTGTTCACCAAATGGTAAGAGAGCTAGTGGTGTATAAGCAGAGAGTTATGTTTGAGAGGGGTACATGCAGGGTAGATCTAAGACTATCAATTAGTAGTTCAACGGAAAAAAATCATGTAATATTTATACAGTGCATACACAAAAGAATGGTGGTTTCAAAAGTTAATGAGGTTATTTCTCACGTTACAGGGGCACAACATACACAGTCAGCAGCGGAAACTGTCCACATTTCTTATGCGTTAATTACAATCCTTCAATGTGTGCACACTGGGGTAACACGACACACATCCACACGGTCAACAAACTCACTCCAAACTTGGTGTAGCATGTCTGCTGTAATGGCCTGCAGTGCACGTGTCATCCTATCACTGAGTTCATGGATGAACATGGGCAATGGTGATACATAAACACTACCTTAAACAAGCCCCCAAAGAATGAAATCACATGGTGTAAGATCTAGCGAATGTGGTGACCCGGGGAGAAGGTTCTTGTCTCCATTTGCAACAGGTCCGATCCAGCGCTGTGGAAGAACACCATTGAAAAGCACTCATACCTTCCTGTGAAAATTAGGGGAGGGGGGAGCTCTGCCCAGTTGTAGAATGTAATCGTCATAATTGGTATTCAGTCGGGACACCCTGCTTGAAGTCCTTCTAGCCACTGACTTTGAGGGACTTCACTGAAATGCCTCGCACACTCTTTGAATGTTGGCATCAGACACACAAGGTCGACCAGGAGACTTGGCTTTACAAAAGCCTCCAGTTTCCACAAACTCTCGGTAGCACCTGGTTATGTTATTCTCGTGTGGTGCATTTTTTTAAAAATTGTGGTGCACCATAATCACAGATCTGGACACCTCAAAATGGAACACACAGAAACCCTCCTCCTGCTGTGATGCCATCTTGGAAATTGACCCCACTGCCTCCCAGTAAGCATGAGAATCGAACTGTTGGTAGGTAGCGTATAAGAAACTTGGACAGTTTCCGATGCTGATGGTGCATGTTGCACCCGTGTAAGGTGAGAAGTAAATTTCTTATTAACTTTTGAAACCGCACCATTCTTTTGTGTATGCCCTGCATGAGCACAAAAGAAAAAATCAGGGCGCTAAATTTATGAAGTGTTTAAAGTCATATTGAACTCAAGAAGCTGTTTTTCCATCGTAACAAACAGAAAATTTGTTGTACAACAGTTTCAGAGCATGATAACCAGATGTCATCTTCCTCCTCATGAACAAATACTTAGTTGAAGGTTAGCTGTCAGTCAGCCATGGAGAAGTGAACATTGTGACTTGTGTTTTTATTGCCATGATCCAACCTCCTAAAAAGCCATATGATGATATGGAAAGTTTTGAGGAACAATAATAGCAGGTATACAGAGGTTGTTTCCGAATTATGGTGATGATTTCGAACTGCACTTACCTTACGAGAAACCCTGTCGCCACCGTCGAGAGTGCTCTATTTGGTGGCCCTGCATCTTGGCAATTGCCCGACAGTGAAGTTTCCACTGTAAGAGACTGGCAGTCATGTCCAGCCTCAACCACTCCTGGCAGGCTTTCCATAACCCTTCAATGGTGCGGGGTCTCCTGTGAGAGAAGTCTCGTTTCAGTAGGCCGAAGGCGCAAAAGTCAATTGGTGAGGCATCGGGTGCCTTGACTGGAATGTCTGTGAAAGGAATGGCACGGATTCCAGTTTCTTCTGCCATTGATACACCCAGACACGATTCTGGTCCCACCCGTAGAGATGGGGAATGTCATGGCAATAAACACGTGTCAGGACGTTAGCCTGATAATAATCGGAATTAACCTTTGTATTTTTGGCAACAGGATGTATGGTCAGCTTGCCATTGTACGAGTATCCAGCAATGATCATGAAACCTGTGCCAAATCTTTCCTTACATTCAATGAACCATCTTTGAAAGTCCCTCACACCTGTCAATCGATAAAAAATTGCACGTGGCTTGTGACAGTCATCAAGATCAACATATCCCTTGTCCAATGTAACAACGAACTTCCACTTTTCACGTGACAGGTGCCGCTCATACAGCTTTCGACAGTTGGTGCGACGTTCCTGTATGTGTTTTGTGTTTTGGCAAGAGCTTATGAACTTGCCCCTTGCGTCGCTTTTCCATACCTAAATTGCGGTGAATGATGGTGTGCATTGTCTTCAGTGATGTTAGTAGGCGGTTCGCGATACATCTCTGTGGCTGAATTCTCCCCAGCAGCCTAACTTCCCAAATTGTAGCTGGTGTGCGACTAGTGGCAGGCCGGGGTTTGGCCTGTTTCTGCCCCACAGGAATCATCCCATGCTTTGCCTTACCTGCCCCTTTCAACACCCGTGATATGCCATTTTTGGACACAGTGAATCCACGCTCCTTGGAAAGTTTTATAATGGTGCTATAACTAGTTTACATCTGAAAGTGCAGTTATGCAAGGTGTACAATTTCGTCACCATAGATCGGAAACAACCTCTGTGGAATTACTTTTTTTTACATAGTCATCATTAACATTTAATTATGTACAGTGTGTTGCCCATCGTTCATTTTCCATTTAAATTCTTCCTTATCAGTCATATTAAAAATTCCAGTCACCCAAATGCCATTCACACTGAGGAAGAAGAGTAAGCTAGCTTTATCCATACTGTTGCTTAAATCTTTGCATGCATTTCAAAGCAAGAAATATTTGAGTGCATTTAAAATGCCAATGGACTAGATTCTGAAATGTTTCTTGCTGGGATAATAATGGATTTTTCAGACACCTTTTAAAATCATATAATTCTACTTATTAACTATGGAAAGCTGTGTGAGAAATGTTAAATGTTAACATGTTGGCTTTACGATGGTATGACATGGAATAAATAATTAGTCGGTAACGGTTCCAAATGTTTAATTATTTTTTGCAAGTTTTATATGAGTATTTGAAAGTGCTTTAGAATACTAGGCACAAATGTGGAAGTAAGTTCAAAGTTTGGAGAAACTAATTACTTAAAAGCTTCACTAAGGATTATTTAGTAGAGAAATTATTTGAAAAGTAGCTTACGTGAGCATCCATGTTTTCTAGTGAGCAGCCATTCTTGGTTTCCAGTCATCTTGGAGAGACATGAACAAGTAACAGGCTTGATGATGAGCTGTACTACCATGTTGTGTTGTTAGTTCTTATAATTTATTGACACTATATTTAATTAATATCAATTTCCAAAATTGAGATATTTTCCCCCATATTTCTACCTAACAATTCACAATTTTTACCACTTTTTATACTTATATGGGGCATTGCATGTGTGACATTTTAAACACAGAATGCAAGGTTCTAGTTATGAGATTGGATTAAAATATACATAATGAACGGATTTCATAGAATTGTGGAGTACTTTGTGGTCTCCTAACAAATGAAAAAACAACAACTTTGGTATGATGACAGCCTGAATGCAGAAAATGTGTTACGTGTGCGATGCTTTAAAAGTGCAGTAAATTTGACTGAATTTGTCTGAAGCATATAGGCTACAGATGCTAATAATTTTTGTTAGTGAAATATGCAAATTATATGCATTTACAAACATTTAATTAATGCTATTAAAAAGAAATTTCCAGATTATTTAATTTTATTATTTGCAAGGAGTAGGACCACTTTCATGGAATGCCCCCATATAGTGATAAGAGCCCGTTTATGATGGGCCCCAAAGTTTTGAAAAATGAAGAATTGGCGAATTGCACTTCACTAAGTGACTTTCGTTATTTCTAATACTTCACAAAATTAATTTCTTCCAACGTCATGTTTATTTCGCAAGAAAATTAAACTCTTCGAAAAAAAATGTCGTCTATATTATTATTTTATAACTTGAATATTTATATCAGTAGTTTCATCTCAAGAAAGATGATGAATTATAAAATTATAAATGTGGAACCTATTTTATAACTTCTTCCAATACTAGAAACAACACAACTTAACGGCAGTTCCCACGAATCAAAAATATAATTCCTTTATTAAAACAAATCATATGGAGGTAAACTTGTAATAGCTAAATTTAAGGAGTAAACATCCATTCTGAATAAAGGACAACCCCAAAATACCACACATGAATGTAATAATAATATATATTTTTGGGCATTTTAATGTGACCATCCCCCTAAAATATCCCCCTCCCCGATGAACTGGCGTTTGTTTGTTTTCTCCGCAATCACAAGCAGGGGGAGGGATTTTGATGCAGTCTTGCTAGGTGTTCGTTTGTGCAAACGTGTCCCTTTCGTAGGCGAAGTGTGAAAGTTATCACTTCACGAGGAAGTTTCAGTTTATGAAACCAGGGTCAACTGACTACTTTTTCTGTGTACCATTTATAAGTGGTCGTATTTGCAATTTGATTAAGTGCCCGAGCTTCCCATTGGGAATTAAGTTTCATTTTAACTCGGGGTAGATCAGTATAGGATAAACGGAGGGGAGTAGGAAAAAGAGTGTTCTTCACCTTTTTTGCATATTGGTCCACTAAATCCTGATATACGAGGGTCACTATTTATATTTTGAGCCTAACAATGAAAAAACAGGAATTCGGCATTGAAAACTGCTTTATTGTTTTTCGAAGTATTCTCCTTTATGGTCAATACACTTTTGCATTCGTTCGAACCATTTGTCAAAGCAGTTTTTCCAATCTTCTTGAGACACCTGCATAATATGGTTTTTGAACGCATCAACGGCATTTTCCGCCGACGAAAATCGTTGTCCACACAATTTATTCTTGACATTCGGGAACAAGAAGTCATTGGGTGCCAAATCAGGACTGTACGGTGGATGACCCATCAATTCGATTTTTTGACTGTTCATAAAGTCGGTTGTTAGACGAGATGTGTGACAGCTGGCATTGTCTTGATGAAGCATGATCCGACGGCGTTTGTTTTCCGTATTTGACCGAAGACCTCTGGCAAACAAATTGTTGTGTACCATTCAGAGTTGACTGTTCTACATTCCTCTAAAGGCACAGTTGCCACATGACCAGTTTTCCCGAAAAAACAGGCGACCATTTGTTTCGATGTGCTTCGAGCGCGAACAACTTCTGTTGGATTGGGTTCATCTTGAAACACCCATACAGTCGACTGCTGTTTACGTTCCGGCTCATATGCATATATCCATGATTCGTCACCTGTTACAATCTTATATACGTCTTTTGAAGCACCACGATTGTATTTATTGAGCATTTGTTTGCACCAATTGACGCGAGCGTCTCTTTGAGTTTTTGTCAAATTGTGTGGGATCCAACGAGAACATACCTTTCTCACAGCTAAATGATCATGTAATATTTTATATATGCTGGTGGAACTAATGCCTATGGTTGGCTCAATCTCACAGTATGTCACATGACGATCTTGCAGTATTAGGTTTTGCACAGCATCAATGTTTTCTTAAACAACAACTGATTTTGGACGACCTTCGCGAATCTCGTCGGTGAGCGAATGGCGGCCACGATTAAATTCGTTATACCAGCGTTTCACAGTGGCAAAGGATGGGGCTTCATCGCCAAATGTGGAAGTAAGTTGATCGATGCACTCTTGTCTTGATAATCCACGTCGAAAATCGTAAAAAATCATCGCACGAAAATGTTCACGAGTTAATTCCATTTTATTGTTGTCGCGCAATCTCCAAGGCAACATAAACAACACAAATCAAGCTATTGACAAAACATTTGAAGTACGTTATGGTCAATAATGCCAGACGATTCGTGCAAACGTCAAATCACGCCTAACTTCAATCCAAGGCTCAAAATATAAATAGTGGCCCTCGTATTACACTTTCACATATATCATATTGGGATCTTGCATAGTAATATACACTCATTATTTAGAACTGTGATTGCATAGAGTAATATACACTCATTATTTAGAACTGTGATTGCATAGAGTAGTATCCTTCCATTGGTTTAGTGCTGCTTATTCGGCTCTGTAATATGCACATGGTGATCAAATGTGCCAGTCATTCCACTTTGTGGTATGCTTGGGGGTGGAGGACTGAATGAGTACGAGTTAGTAAAAGTAGTCCCATGAGGCACGCTAGTGCTTAGTTTGGGGCACTCCAATAAAAATTGCCAATGTTCTGACATTCTCGTAAAAAGGCTCACAAGAAGTTACTTAATCATGTGTCACATAGCTTCACATGACATTGTTAAATATCACAAAAGCTGCTGATGTATCGGTAAGTTTCATTACATGTATCAATGACAAAAGTGACTGATACAGTAGGAATCATATTGATTGTTCAGAATAAAGTATTCTTTGTGGTTTTTCTCATCCATTTCAGTCTCATCATCACATTTAAGCTAGAGGTAAAAATGTCTCCCAAAATACAATAGTAATGCAAATTTCTTGGCATCAGTAAATATTCCACATTCATCAATCAAAAAGATTAAAGAAAAGATGGAAATGAAAACTACATTTTTTGTAGATTAGGCACACACAGGAGTTGTACTATGTAGAAATTTTCAGCGAAAAATGCTGACTCAACCAGGACTCAAGACGGATTTCTTCAAATTTACAGGAGAAAAGACAAGAAAGTTCTTACGGAATTGCATTCTTGAGGACTTTCTGAAGCCGGGGAAATGGTTTTTTCGAATCGTGCAACTTATTTAGCCTGTAAGGTATTTTTCGTCATTCATGCATCTCCGTTGTACGATAGCTCATGCCGGCATTACCGTCGACTACGTGAATCAAAAGTTCCGTGCGTTCGATTGTGTAACCCCCTGTCAGTGTAGCAACCACGCGGTAGTTTTACAAGATGACGTGTGAGCATTTTTTTTTCCAATTTAAGGTAATATTTTAGTTTACGTCCTTTTCCTAAGGAATACGTGTTTTACGTCCTTTTCCTAAGGAATACGTGTTTTACGTCCTTTTCCTAAGGAATACGTGTCATATATCGTTGGAAAGCTTATTTTATAAGCAATTCAACAACGTAAATCCCAAGGCGAGGAAAAATTTCCTGAATGAGTAAATTGAAAAAAACCGATGTTGTCCGGATATGCGTAATTGAATGTACTGAGGAATTTTTTTAGATGATCAAGTACATATTTAGGGGTGAAATGAGTGCTAATGGAACCTAACCTAACCTTGTAGGCATACCTCGATCCCGTGAATAGATAGTGAGACTATCGTGAACAGAACATGTAAAAAGAAAAAGGTACTTACCCGAAGAGATGCCGGGTGCCGCACCACAATCGCGCACCGCGAACGCAAAGAAGCAATCACCATGCTGATAAGGACGTAAAGTAGAGTCTAGCCTCAATTTTCGCTTAAAAACCTTTTGTGAATAGTTTGTGCAGCATTTATCGGTTCGTAAGTTTGGAAACACTGCACATCAGCTGACGATAGACAATGTGAGTCAAGATTTGCCAGCCGAATTGGCAACGACCAATAAATGATTATAATGTTAAAAATAACGCTTTTTTCATGGAAAAAAAAGTGATCTCCAGCTTGAAAAATGTTCCGGTATGCATATGAGGTAAGTAGAAATTATTTTTATTTGAAAATAAACGAGTTTAATGTGTCTCCGGCTTATACAACTGGTACCCAACATGCCCTTTCTACAAAAAATTCAGATTATTTACTGCTTCTTTTGTGAAAATTGTACAGAGCGGTGGCTCACTCGGTAACGCGTCTGACTACCATGCTCAAGGTCCCGGGTTCGATCCCCGGCCGGTTCAAATCCGGGAACTTTTCTAACGGTGGAAGCGGCCCCGGCGCCCACCCAGCGTCGAATAACGTGGGTACCTGGGGGAAACCCTGGGGGGTAAAGGCGGTCAGGGGCGTGATGCTGATCACATCACCCCCACTCACGACCGGATCAAGAAAGTGTGGGGCGTTACCCCCACACCCTCTATACGCCTTCATGGCGTGGTGCTATGCACAGGGGAACACTTTACTTTGTGAAAATTGATTTTTCCAGCTCACTTGTGTGCTTACCTGAGTTGGTTAGGCAGGTCAGGTTTAACACTCAGCATTATAAATATGCTCCTACATGCTTACAGTGTTACTATTTACATGTTTTAAGTAGGTTTGATTGCTTTAGTATCTCCAATTTCCTTCCTCTCCAGCAGAGGTTGTCCAGAATATTTTTTTTTTTGGGATGCAATTTTGTGTTAGGGGGGAGATTGTGTAAGGGTATATTTGGAGCAAAATGACCATAAATGAGACATTAGAGTATGTGAACTTAACTGTACAAAATATGCTGCACCAAATAAGTAGCAAATGCATATGTATAATTTATGCAAACCCATTGAAAAATTTAGTAGTTTTGCACGAAATATTTGGTATGCTAGGTGACTTTTACAAGGTTTGTACACGAATGACAAAAACATTTCCAAAATGAGTGTGAATTAATGTTTCTTTTAGTTTTTAGAACATGTATACATTGGTCTGAAGTCTTGGAAAGCAGAAATTGTACAAAAAATGTGTTTAAAAAAAAAACAGCAGCAGGTTGTGGAGGTTGTCATTCTCATAAATTTTGGATGGTGAAGTTCTATTTTCAGGTAAAAATTTCTTAATTTCAAGTATGTAAAAAAGATGGAAGTGTGAGAATACTAAGGTAATCAAACAGAACATACCCATGATGAAGTCAGCATGTGTTCTTCTGAAACGTTACAGCAAAAAAATGCATTAATTTGCTTGTAACAACCATAAGTACATATAGGTGGAATAGGACCAAAATCATTTTGCATGCCTCCTTGAATTCACTTCATGTAGAACAGTAGCATACATAACGACAAGATAACAACCAGCAATCAAAGTTGGAGTGACCATGAAAGTGATTTGTAATATCAAATATGTGTTTGTGTACAGAATAGTGGAAACGGTATTACAGGTGAATTTTTGATGATCGCAAACTAACTTTCATGAGAAAATCCATACTTTTAATACAATGATGGGAACATAACAATGTCTACATTACAATCACCAGTGAGATTTGTGCATAGTTGCCACATTTTCAATTAGGTTTATATGGCTAGCATACAGTTTTAAATCTGCACTAATGTCCATCCACCTAACATTTGCAGCATCGTCTCCTGCACAAAGAGGAAAAGCACCAACAGAAGTACCACTTTCATCATGGAAATTCATTGCCACCGTCTCCATCCAAGCATTATCTGTATTCCGGGGATCATCCACATAACCTTTATACACTTCAGTTCCCGAGTCAAAAAATGTATTTATCATCTTTGCAGATTCCTGTTTTTGGCTTTCATCCTTTTCCAATATGTTCAGGGCTTCTTCCATGAACTCTCTCCTTAACGTTGCTGTAACAACTTCACCAGGATCAACCATTCCCCCTGGTATTGCCCACTCTCCTGAATCCTTCCGTTGAATAGCAACAAACTGAAGAATTGGTTGATTTGTCTGGCTATGACGTTCAATTATGTGTCCGTCATTAATTTGTCGCTTCCACCTAGTGACAATTGGATCAGCGGCATGATTTGGTCCCCAGCGACCCAAACAACCTCTTCCCACGATTCCTGTACGTCCTATGGGATTTCTTGGGAAAGAATTCACAATGTCGTAGCTACCCATGTGACTCTTTCGATTTACATTCCCATCAACACTGTTCCATGCCGGAGTAAATTCTGTACTTGAAATATTAGGATCTGCCCATGTTTGCTCCAGGATATAGTCAGCTGTGTAATTGATAGGTTTGTATTCTGGCCATTCAACACTCCATGAAATTTTATCGTCAGGCACTACAAATCGACGAACTTTCTCAAGTGTCCTAGGATAAAACAAGCCTCTACATTTTACGTGTAACATTGTTGCTGTACAAGCGAGACAGTCATAAGTAGCACTTTTAAGAAACAGTGATACAACACAAGAGAAAATGCAATTACCAACGCAACAAGAAATGGTTTCAAAACACAACGTAATCGTGCTGTGACGCGAATTGTTTCTGAAAAAATGACACATAAACAAAACTGGATAACTAATCTTCAGACTTTCTGGCCCCATAAACTATTTATCTAAACTCCTTGAATTATGTATTAAACAAACATAACGTAATACGTAAATGGTTTAATAAAGTGTAGTGGGCTCATCGTAGTTAACAAAGAAATACCATCGAATGCAATTTTAGTGTTTAAATGTACAGTCAACAGCAAAGATAATAGTAGGCAAATTGTACACCTCCATTTTCATTACTTTCTTATTCTACATTATGTGTTGTTTTAAGGAATGAAACTATGTTGGTTCGAAGCAAGAATTGTTCTCTGCTTATTGATGCCATTATTTCAATTCATAGTCATCACATTGTGTAATACAGAACGAATGAAAATGGTGGTGGACAATTCGCCTACTGTTTCTTTCGCCTTTCGGTTTGTTATTAGGGTGTTACGATTTGTCTACGTCGCACACAACAGGCAAAGGGGTGTATCGGTTTCTGTTTCCCACGCAGTCGGGAAATTAGAATTTGGTTATTTTAAAAAGTGGTTAATTCTAAATGTTTTTTTGCATAAGTGTCTGATACTTCTGCCAAACTATTAATTTTTATTGAGGAAATAGCAGATTTTCTGTTCTGTTCTTTCGAAAGATTACAACGTGGAGACAGGCGGAGCATAGAGTCATTCCGCCCAAGGCGCTTACTGTGATCCTCAAGTAGCAATGTCCGATCATGGTCCGATTCCTTGCCAAATGGCCACAGCCGTCAAAGATTAAGGAAGTCTTAATCGCTAGTACAGCGCCTAGAATACGTAGTGTGGAAAACGGCATGCTTCTAAGCTCTCTCTGGGTGGTTCCTCTCGAAAATGATCCGCTAGAGGCGCTGGTGTTGACCCCGGTGCTTGGTGTTCGACTGCTTATAATGGAAGTAAATGGAGTTTTCGCTGCAACGTCTGATTCTTTTACATTAAGCATTTCTATGAATGTGATAAATGCTATGATATTTGGTACAGTGGTCGCGCAGATATTAACGAACATTCTAGACAGTCGACCACGTCCTGTTATCGTCATACTTTCGTTAATAATACGGGAGAAAAAATACGCGTGGAATATTCTTGGCAACTAAATTTTTGTGTATGAATTAGGTTCATTATTATTATCATCATCATCATTTCTTTTAAAGATATACACACTGAAGCATTTGTATTTTTTATATTTACTGTCTCTTTTCTTCCGCTTTAAACTAATCGCGGCGATGATGATAATGATGATTGCATGAAACGAAAAGGGGAACCCCACAAAGCTTTCTTAGTGCCATCGACATGAGTGTAAAGCAACTTTCAAACCAATGGGACAAGCGACACGGGATGTTCACACTGTCACACTAGTGACACACACTTCCAGACTGTAAAATAGCATTCATTGCACATGAGGGTCCAAACTAGGGATGGCCAAACGGATCCGATCCGGATCCAAAAATTCCGGGTCCGAAAGTTTCGGATCTGGGAGTTTCGTATCTCAATCCCATTATAATATTGCCACACCTTAAAAGGTATTATGATCTTCGATTACAAGGAAATTTTTCACTAGAATTTTTTTCAAGTGTTACTAAAAATACTTTGCTACGCATCGGCTAACACACTCGTGCACAAAAATAATCTTACTTGTTTAACATAAAATGTCAGAGGTGATTTTGTAAATGCCATTGAAACAAATATGTATTCATTCGAATGTATTGGAAATGAAAATACACATATATGTGAGACATTCCATTCCAGGATGAAACCTTTAACACATATAACAAGATAGAAATGTTATACAAAAATTATACAATTATTTTACAGTTATAGTTTTACAAATTAAAATAAAACATTATAATATATGCAGTGTTATATAATTACAAAGTGTTAAAAGGGAGGTTATCGAAGTGTCCCCTCCGATTTCCATGAAACTTGGCAGGCGTATAGTGGGACCCAAAGGAAGAAATACGTGTTTTTTTTGTTTCAGCTAAAAAACTGTTTTAGGGGGCAAAACCCCCTCAAATGTCAAGATGAGGACAAATTGAAGTGAGAATCTGACCCCTGTGTCCCCCTCCGATTCCCATGGAATTTGACAGGTGTATAGAGAGGCCCTATGCCCCCTGTTTCTTCCTATGCCATATTTACGTGGTTTCGGGGTCAGATCCCCACTTCAATTTCTCCTCAACTCGACGTTTGAGGGGGGGGGGGCTCTATACACCTGCCAAGCAGTGGGGGAAAGGGGTGCATTGAACACCCTCAAATTTTGGAGGGGGGTACTGTACCCCCTAAATCCGTAAATCCAGTTGTACCCCGTGTACCCCCTTAGATAAATTGACAGACCCAAGGCGGTACTGTTAGTAGAACCAATTTTCAATTCGCTCAATAAAAAAGTGTAGCTATATTGTCTATGACTTATAAGCATTATCTTCAGAAATTCAAACCATTGTAAACTTATTCTACTGCACTGTGCTTGCTACTAGTTAGTTCATTGACCTGTGTTCTTGGAAACCTCGTTAAGGAGATGAAAATTGTTTAAAATGTGTGTGGAACGATGGAATCAGATAATATTTACTCTCAGAAAATCACGCTCTTTTGCGTACACTTTTGTAAAGAAGTGGTCGCGTCGATTCGAAGATAAGATACAAATGTTCATGAGAAGAGTATATGACTGGCCTCCTTTCTTTTGAATATTTCAAATGGAATTTTCCGAAATGAAATACTTACTCAAACGAGACGAGACACGACAGACCAACTGCGGGGGGGGGGGGGGGGGTGCAATGTACTCCTGTACCTCACCCATAATTTCCATAAGTTTGTTAGAGGGTGTTCGGAATACTATACTTAAACCTATATATTAAGAATTTTTTTTTCAAAATAAAGACTGGTACTAAGACTGCTTCCTCTCATATTTTGAGACTAAATCTCTGCAAAATCAAAGGGAGACGATACTTGATGTCCGAGACGATCTCGTTCGAAACTCTGGTATCACATTTGAAGAAATTGCTTAAAATAAATTTAAACTACTATGTGTCTTATCCAGACATACCAAGCGTATACCTTATTGATATTTCAAATACGTCGTATATTTTGTTTATTGTAATTGCAAAGTTAATCCATTAGTGACAATGGCGAACCTGTGCTGCCTGATTTCATCTTTCAGGAAAAAAATCCATATTTCGACAGTTACACAAGATGTAAAGCAGAAAATCGTTATTAAGAAAAGTTTTTGCTTTAATGACACAGGGTACGTTGTGAAACTTTGAGTGGTGACACAATGTAGGTACTGCTTATACTAAACATTTCGTTGGTCAGACGAGAATCGCGCCTTGTAATTAAGGGGGTCCCACATGCGCAGTACTTTGGGTTCCACTTTAAACTGTAGATTCAGTCCCGATTAGCCTACATGAAGTAAATATAGAATAAGCTTTAATAACTTCTGAGTGGAAACCGAAACGAAAATAAACACAAACAAGAACGAGAAGGACCTCACCACACAAGAGACGAGATGAGGCTGTAACAATTCTCGACTCGTTGCATCGCGATATCATTCCTAGGTGAAATGAAATGTTTCCTATACATTAAAACGGTGTAATTTGTAATTTTATCAAAGGGGGACTTATTTTTACCTATGTATTAGGTATCTTAGAATTGGACATTAATATTATTGCTTAAAATCTAATTTTGATATCGAATGCAACACAAAAACAACGCCATTTTACGTTGTGACAATTACTTTTGTCACCAGTCTTTTTTGTAGTTTGTGAGTGTATTTTAGAAATTCGTAAATACTCTTAACAACTTTCTGTAGCCAGTTGTGCTTTTTGGCTTTTCTTGGATTTTCGGTTCTAGACGGCGAGGGTAGGAAAACAATACCGAGTTGTGGAATTTATGACACTAAGGGTGACTTTTACTTGTCCAGCAATAGGAAGAACGTCCTAGTTGCCGACCGAGGGGGAGTTCTTTCGCAACACGTGTGAGGACTGCTCTGTTTTTTTTTCTCCACCCCCAAACCCCCCAAGTGGACAACGAGCCTGGAAGAAAGACCACCGTCCAGCATTTTTTCTAAGCTAACGAACTGCGAGGCGGTTGATTTTTGAAGTTTCAAGATTTCCTTAAATACCCCTGGACTCCAGAGGACCGACACAGTTTAGCGCCATATTCAGACCGAACACCATCTCCGCGTCACTTTGCGCGAGTTACGGAACTTTGCTTTGTTTTAACTTTTCGACCGCGTCGTGTTAATTGTCGTGAGTGGTGATCACAGTGACAGTGCCAGGAATTGAGGCCGTGTTAATTACGTGTTTCACGTGCTCCAGTTGTGTTTTTCCCTTTTTTGTAAGGAGGGACATTGAATCAATATGGGCGGCTGAAAACTAAGAGGGACGGGACCTTCGGGTTTCCGATTACTGCTGCCATGAAGCCAAGAGAAGAAGCCACGACGCCTTGCTTAAGTATACGACGCCTTAAGTCAAGAGAACAGCACCACGACGCTTGCATAACGATGTCTGAGATGAAAGCCACGCCGCAGCGACAACTCGCATTGCCAACCCAGGTGGGAGACGACAGTACAACCGTGAGACGGATGTTACGCCGAGAAAAGGAGAAGAGATAGAGAAAAGAGAGAGATGAAACGACGTCCGCCCTTAGACGACCCGACGCTCTGCGTATCCCCGAACGGCCATTGAAGCCACGATCGGATGCAACGCTCCGAGCAGACAGATGGAAGCGAGGTGCTTTTTCCGCCCATCTTCGTCGCCGCGATGGAAAAAGGGAAGAAAAATGAATGTTACGTCGAAGTCGAAGAGACAGTTTTCGTCCGCCAGGAGGACAGACTGGCATAGCCACGAGTATCGTCGGGACGCCGCAACAAGGACCGTTGACATCAGCGAGGACCACGCCGCCAATGACTCGGTATAGTATCCTCCAGTTACCTCTTTATGTGTGAGAGTGAACATTTGTCCACCTACGTCGCCACTGGTTCGCCATACCACAAAGCGAGATGAAATCGAACAATGTTGCCTGCAATTACTAATTATTTTGCCCAATCAAATCAAAAGTACTATAAATCTTAAAAATTTAACAACCTATTTCGCTCACCCTTCGAAATTCTATAAATGTAAAAGACCTACTATTTGTTATTGTTTTCCTATTCTCGCGCCGAGTATTTATATAATTAATTATTTGACTTTTACCGTGCTCTTTGATATATATAGGTATTAGAAAACTAGGTACTAAATAATATAGCCGACTTAATCATTTTTAATATATCCTAGTTTATATTACAGTCGTTTGTATTATCAGCACTCGTCTACTTGTAATCAAGTTAATTTCCTCTTGTCACTCATTTAGTGTATTCTTATTCTTTTTGCGTAGTAGTGCCTCAACAAGTGTAATGTCAATTATTATTTACTTTTGTAACTATGACGCCTAGCTAATCGCGTCTCATACGTGACAAGCGCTGGCCGCGCGTATTTACATTGAAAGCAAGCCTAAGGGGCTAATAGAAATCTGAAATATTCGAAGGTACTCGGGAAATAAACCAAAGAGGCGGTTAGATATTTTATCATGTAATGGTATATTGTGTTCACCCCTGCAGCGTGTGTGTGTGAGTGCATGATGGAATGAGAGCGAGGGGATATGTACAAGTAATGTGTTATATTATCATTGTTGTGTTTATTTTTGCCGAATACACGTATATATTCGTTATCCTACACGTGTTCTTGATTCATTTATATATATGTATAGATGTATATCCTCGTATGGTCGATATTTTTGGTTTTAGTCCTGAGTTTGAAGCTGTATAGCTTGTCTCCATTGACCAGAAGGGTTATAGTTCTCTATTATTACAACAGTTATTATTATTATTATAGCTATAAATGAATAACAGCACCACTTTATGCACGACGTGGCTTACCGCCGGAGGTGTAAATAACCGACCCGGTGACATGAACCTGGAATTAAACCGTTAGCTGGTGGTAGGAATCGTGTTTCCTTAACCGGAGACGCGAACCAAGGACCGACGACCGTCCAATCGGGCGGCCGCGGAACCCTGAACCTACTGACCAGCGGTAGAGTTGTTTGGCACCTCGAACTGGGGACTTCGGTCTCCCGGACGAGTGGTCAAACCCTTTACAACGTTATACCCTAAAATCAAACTGTAAGAAAATTACATTAGTCAGATGAATGCACGAGATAAATGAGACTTACTGCAGGTTCCATGGCTTTCCATATGGCTTGTCAAGGGTACTGTGATACTTAGACTTGATCCAATTTTTTGCAAATTTTTCTGCATGAAAGCAATGTATTGGGGGTCTAAGGAAAGAAGAAGAACGAACTTCTAAACGATTTCTCTAATCTCGCATTGAGTTGTAGAAATTGGTAGATTTTGGATTGGATTCACAAGGTCTTTGAGTGAGGTGGGAGTGTTTGATTGATTGATTTGGTTTATTTTACTTTGCATTTCTGCCACTTTTTGTTAATCGCGAATATGAGGGTGAGTGATCATGTGATGAAATTGATGGACACTCACAAATAACACCCATGCCCAGGCCGGGATTCGAACCCAACCCGGGACCTCTGGCGTCATAGAGAGCTATGCTTACCACTCAACCACGGAGGTGGGAATGTGTTTTGGATTTTCTTTGTATGCGAGAACCTTTAACTGTGACGCTCACATGATTTTGCTTACATTTAAGTTCACCTATTCACATAAACGAGGAATTGACATGTGACCCTAAAACACACGCATGTATCTACATTCAATACCACTACATACGAAAATAAACCTTCGTGCTCTTCATATTGTCCACCAAATATTGAAAGGAGAAAATACTTTCGAGCGTATGGTTTTCCTTGCTTGCTCTGAGATCTAAAGGATTTCAGTCTTGTACATGTAAAGATAGTACTTTCAGTGCTTGAAGAGTGTCATTAGGTACAGATAATAATATATTTCAAATATATGATTTTATCAAATGTTTTACAAATATTCCAAAGTTAGACCTCTTACGAGTTGATCGGGAACCATCTCAACTCAGTATTTTATTTTATTTTTATTTTTAATACAACACCCTATAGATGTCTGAGAAAATAACGAATGCATGGCTTCTAAAAGGTATTGGATGTGGTACATATCTACCATACATTGTTTAAAGATATTCTTATATGTAGCTAATGTACTTTAAAATTAAAATGAACTGAACTGAAGTGGAAACTTATGAGTATGATACATATAATAACATGGTTTCCATATTCAGTGGGTGGGAGATGATAATTCCTGGTTGGGATCGCTCACGGTAGAGGAGGGGGGAATCCTCATCCCCTATAATCTCACCCTGCATTTAAATAAATAGATGTATCTTTATTCGCAATTTTCACATTCCTGATTTTTCGTTCCGTTAAATTCAAAATGAGCACAGAACAAGCTCTAGAGCTTTACATGTTTCGCAATTGTTATCTGGTCTTAAAACCTGTTTTTAAAATAACCATAAATTCTAAGTATATCAAAGAAAATTATTTATGCAAATTTTGCATTAAAAAATAGGAAATTCGTGTGCGCTGTTCTAAAATAGAATATTTCCAATGCCTTTATATAGGGACCTTTGAAGTAGTATGTATGTATGTATGTATGAATCTATCTATATATATATATATAGGGGGAGTTCCAAGTGACAAGCGACATGGTGCCTTCAGTCTGTTAGCAAGCGTTGCTTGCGAACAACAGATAGGCGACACGATAAACCACACATTACAACAACAGATCTAGGCGACACGATAAGCCACACGTGTCGCTTTGTCGCTTCTGCGTCGCTCAAACTGGGCCATTTCCTCAATAGCTTGCAACATATTGCCGTGGTTTTTTGTTCACGCTTACGCGATGCAATGAGTGTCTTGCTTTAGTGAGATTGCGCACCAAAGCGACAAGCGGCACGCGACACTTATCGCTTGAGGATTTCACCAACCGAACGCTGGCCTGTACTTCTCGTCATGCCGCTACGATGTGAAATGTTGCTCTTGATTGACTTCTTTCCAAGCAACATGTGTCACTTCGGTATGAAAGTTGCCTTGGACCGAATGACCCGTGTCGCTTTGGTGTGAAATTTTTGTATTGTTTGTCGCGTGTCGCTTTGGTGTAAAATCTCCTTTTGTCTCTACGGTTCCAAAGGCTGCATTGATTTCCGACTGCTTGTTTTCAAGCGACATTTGTGGTTTGTCGCCTCGGTATGAAATATCTCTCAGGATACTAATTATTTATATTCTAATAACATAGAAAAATAAACTCTAATACGCAGTCCAAGACCTGACGTCCGGAATCACATTGCGATGTTTCTTCTTGTGTTACGCATGCTATTTACTTATTAATTTTATTTTACTTTTCTTTCCAAATTAATCCCATTTCGTGACTGCAAATCACTCCAGAAATATAACTGTTTCCATCAATTCACTTACCGCCTTTCTAGAGAAACAAATCTACACAATATATTCCAAAAACTAACTAAGCCGCATTACTTTCATAACAAAATTAGCACCTGGGTCGATCGCACTGCCACCTACTTGTCATCGTCTCGGGGAACCAGTTTCTTGGGTCGTTTTCCACACTACGTTATTCAAGGCGCTGTAGCCAGAACCAAGGTACCCGGTTTTACCCCACTACTCGATCTTAGCCCACCTTCCCATAACTTCGCTATGAAAGTGGGGATTAATGTCTAGACAACTTTGCCATCTAAGCAGCAGCCGCAGCTTCCCCATTTGCGGGTGGAGGCTAAATGAAGGGAAATCACAGAAAGTCAGAAAGATATGCAGTATATTGAAACGTAATATTTCTAAGTGCAGATTGCTGTAAAAATTTTAGACTTTTTCTTCATTATACACGAGATCAACCATTCTGAGAGTCGAACCCGGGGTCTTGTGTGGTAGTCAGACAATGTCTTGGACATTTGATCGATCCATTGTTTCCAGAGGAAGACAATCGGGCAGCTTCACATTCCACGTCTCACTCGCGATGTACGACATCGAGATCACAAACATTCCGTGAAAATCTTCTCGCGTGTACAGAAGCTAACCACGGCTCGGACCAAACCCTACTTCAAACTAGCTAAAAGTCACAATTGTCCACCAAATCAACAGTTTAGGGTCAAAAGAGTTACATGTTTCTTGGAAAATGCATGGGAAGTTACTAAGGAGTGATGCGAAGTCGGTACATTACAAAGGCCTATTACTTTACCTCAAGACTGATACTGATCGACCGCTTCGATGTTTTTCTGAAGTTTCAGGTAGTGGCATATTTACCTCCTTTGCAGGTTATCAGCACGAGAGCTGACTCGCGGCATCTTTGTCGTTCATCCCCGAGCTAAAATAGAAACAAACAGTCGAACTTTGTCTCTTGCAATTTGAAAAGCATCGGGATATCCTTCCTGAACCATAAAATAATTAACCTAGAAGGTCTTAGCCGCCTGCACCTAAATCTTCCTGTTTGTGCCGTTTCGACGCGGTGGACGTGGTGTCAGCCCAGCGCCAGATGAAGAGAAGTAGCAGAAAGATGTTTGTAGGAGTAAGGGGAAAGGGCATGACATGAAGGGAAAGTGTGTTTTCAAAAGGTCTCCGACTTCCCTGAAAGGGCGGGCCATAAAATCATTAACAACATCTCCTACCTATACATATGTTTGTATTCAACAAGCAAGAAGCATGAAAACGAGAGGGAAATGTATTGCTTAGTGTTCCTGCCACTGAAAATTCAAGACCAGTGTTTCAAACTGAAAGCAAAATTTACCGAAAGACTATTTTACAATATTTGTCACCAAAGTAAAGTTTTCAGTAAATACAGAACAGTTTGGCGGGGGCACGTGACGCCCCCTAATGGCGTGTCTGGCATTGGCACAATCGTTCAGGGCTCAGGCAGCTATGAATGACCCGCAAGAAGCGAAATTTTGTGTTTGCACCTGCAATCAATCCGAAACTGCTCAAATAAACGCCGATAGTGAATCCGAAATATTTGTCTTGACAATCTATTTACTTTTTGCAAACTTTTACATATTTAAATTTATCGTGAATATGAAGCTGCATGATAAGGTAGACCAAAGATTCAGGTCTTCTCACGTATTCGAAACCGGGCCCCTTTTACAACTCAAGTTACAGACCAATAATTACTGGACCTTACTGAGGTCGATATTCCATTCAAGATTTCATTTATTTATTTATGTATATACTCATATAATATTTTGTTGATTACTGATTTTCTCCTTAAAACTTATGGTTTAAAATGTAACTACGGAATGCTTAAGAATTCCTTTTATTGATTCCCTTGTGTATTTTCATATTGTGTTTGCCAATATAACCTATGTTTTAAATAGAGTATTACAAAGATTTAATTCGTGTGCATTGGCCTTAACCAATGTAGTAGGGACATCTTCCAGAAGCTTGGCAGGCCAAATAAGCTCCCAGTGGCATGAAGTACAAGTACTGGAAAGGAAAGATATGTTTTATTAGTATGATTTACAATAAAATTTATTATTATACGTGTAAGACGTATTAAGTTAGTGTTCATACTTTTTTTTTTTTAAGAAAAGAAGAGAATGTCAAGAAAAGGCTTCCCACTTTACATAGGAGATTGACAATTTTTCTGCCAGAACCTCTCATTTATCAACAGAAAACATATTCAGAGTTTCAAAAGCTCATGGGAGCTCTTGAAGCGTAACGATAAGAATAACATACTATGATTCTAGAAGTCTTTGTTTTGAATTCTCGATAAATAAAGGCTCTCTGTCTCTGTGGTTGTTCTCTACTCACATCAATTCATCATCCACCTTCAGCTATTAACGCAAAGGATTAGAGAAGTAGTGTATAAAATGACAAAAAGGTCGCTCGGTAAATTTGATAATGTGGTTGATCGTTTAAGAACTATATGCTCTTCGTTTGGTTCCCTATTACACGTACATACTATCATAATGTATAAAAGTTTTTCCTCAATCAGTCTCTCATTAATGCACAGCCTAAACCCATGGACCTAGAAACCTGTAAGTTTAGGGGTGTTTTCCTCTTTAACCGTAAGCATCCCCTAAGAGGGAAATGGACTCAGAAACACGAAAATACTGACAAAGCCACAGACAAGTTCTTAGTAATATATAAAAGTAGCAATTGTGATATTCGAGGGTTACGAAATTTGTATATCATTAAAAGTATAAATATCTAATTAGAATATCGCACATTAAACTGGAACTTACCGTCTGGTTCCTGTTTGCTCGGGTTTCAAGTTTATGTTCCTGGAATATCAACGTGGGAAGAGATTATACACTCAGCTAATAAAAATTTCAGTATCATATGTTATTCGTATGGAGTTTTTCACAAAACCCTGCTTGCTATAATACTTACTGTTAACAATTTGTTTTGCATATTACAAAACGATATACCCTTTCAAAAGAAATGCTTGAATTTACGGAAGGTAAATTCCCCGCTTTCTAATAGATCCAAATATCCCTAAATTTTCATTGCTACTAGGTATGAGTTTTATCCTCCTTTTAAACAATAGTCACATTTATAATACATCTTCCATTAGACTTTAAAACTTAAGCTTTTTCATACAGCGACTATCGAATTGTGCTTTCAAGCACTGCGAATCACCAATATCACAACTTATTATCAAAAACTGACAACCTCCCCCATAGGCGTAGCTTGGTGGGGGCAATGGGGAGCACTTACCCCCTCACAAATTTTAAGTTTTATTAAAACTTAGATGCCAATGATACTTTTGTTAACCTCTTGGACCTGAGGAGCAAAGTAGTAAACAGTAACATTTGTGTTTTTTTTTATATTTGTGATATATTGTGATAATTGTGATTAATACAAGCCATTACTTGTATTAATAACACTGTCCAACAATGGTTTTGTTAAAAGTAAAATTTCAACGGTTCTTTATGTTTTGCCACCTGCTGATTCCGAAAATGAAGTCAGAAATTATCAATCACCCACCATTTTATTGTAACAATAAAAATATAATTCTGCATTATTATTGCAGCATGCAGTCCATAATAAGCTGATTGGCAGGCAATATTTAAAATATTTTTATGTCTCTGCTACAACAATACACTAGTAACTTTAGGCCATTGATGTCTGCATGAATGTAGTGAATTGCATAATGATCCTGATTTTGTGGGGAGTGTTTCAACAACTGAACCTCACTTAATAACTGAAGAGGATCTTAACGATTTAGTTTGAGATCTAGAGTTAAGTAAGGGTAAAGCAGAACTGATTGCATCGCGATTAAAAGGATGACATTTATTGGAGAGTGACACTAGAGTTACTTTTTCCGGCAACGCCAAAAAGACTTTGCAGATATGTATGCTGAAGATAAGGACCTTGTTTTCTGTTGCAACATCGATGGTCTATTAGAGTCACTAGGTATTGTCCATAAAAGTGAAGAATGTAGTTTGTTTTTAGACTCTTCGAAAACAAGTTTGAAAGGAGTTGTACTGTGCAATGGAAATAAATATCCAAGCATTCCCGTAGCATATTCCTGGGGCATGAAGGAAAGTTATGAAAACATGAAACTGTTATCAAATATCCAGTACTGTAAATACTCTTGGCAGATATGTGGAGATTTGAAAGTTATTGCTATACTCTTAGGATTGCAACTAGATTACACCAAATTTTGCTGTTTCCTGTGTAAATAGGACAGCAGAGATAGAAAAAATCATTATGTTAAAAAGAACTGGCCGAAGACAGAGTCACTCATCGCAGGACAGGAGAATGTTGTTCATCCACCACTTGTAAGTCCAGACAAAATCTTACTGCCTCCTCTCCACAAACCTTGGTCTGATGAAGAATTTTGTAAAAGGAATGGACCGTGAGGGTAGTGAATTTATGTTCCTCAAAGAGAAGTTTCCCAGAATTACTGAGGCGAAACTAAAAGAGGGAATATTTGTTGGCCCTCAAATCAGGAAACTAATGAAAGATAATGGTTTTGAAAAGAGCCTAAATGAGCTGGAATTGGCTGCTTGGCAATGTTTCAAGGAAGTTTGCATAAATTTCCTCCGAAACTTCAAGTCAGAAAATTATAGAGAACTTGTCAGTAATTTGATTCAGAACTATCATGCTCTGGAGAGTAATATGTCTCTGAAGATACACTTTTCACGACTCCCACCTCGATTTCTTCCCGCAAAACCTTGGAACAATGAGCGAGGAACATGGAGAACGTTTCCACCAGGAAATTGGTGAAATGGAAAGGCGCTGCCAGGGAAAATGGACTCCAAATATGTTGGCAGATTATTGCTGGACACTAAAAGTGATGTTCCTCAGGCAAGGTACAGCCGAAAATCAAGTTCGAAGACATTCTAGATATACCATTGTAAATAATATTGCATCGTATCACTATAAATATATATAAGATTTGTATGTACCTGATATTTTGCATGTACCCTGTTACTCAAATTTCATGGGTGATGGAAAAATTCTGTAATTAGATTTGAAATCAGCACATCAAATTCAATTAGAATCACCCACAACTTATCTTTTAACAGACAAAAACTTCAATTTTGTTGGACAGTGTAATGTATTAAATGAAATATGAATCAACTTCGATAGGAGGTTTCCCATTACACTAATTTCTTCCTCGTTAAATAAAAATGAACTGTCTTTTTCTCTTTAACCAGAGAACATGATCTAGTCAAGTCAAACGCAACCTACGATACGATAACGAGATCTAGTGTGCTACTTTAAGTGACGACAAAATACTACACTTTACCCGAAGAATCAACACTACGTTATGCACTTTTATCTTCAAATGCGGACACTTTGAACCCTCTTTTACCTTCAGGGAGCGATTTTCCCCGCGTAATGTGACGCGTGCAAGTATTCTTCAGTGATGACACAACCGTTAATTTCAACCCAATCAGCAAAAAATATATCCAGAAAAGTAATTAAAAACTTACAGTAATTTCAAATCTTATGTTTGGTTAGATATTTCACAGAATACACACTCACAGTGCAAACTATGAACCAGAGCTTGTGAGTTATTCAAAAGTTGCAACGTAAGTATTACACGTTTGTACTTTTCTTTCAAAAGCAATGTGTTATTGTCATTTTGCCCAAAAAAGTAACGCATCATTTGTCATTATAGAGTTGGTGAATCTCGACTGACCGAATCATTACAACCCAAAACACAAACACAAGTAACAGTTGGGCTGAAAAGTTCGTAGGCTGACTCATAGATGGCGTTACTAGAATTAAATCCATGTGATTTTTACTTAGTACTAACCTTCAAATGATACGTGTATAAATTTCACAGCTGCCGGATAATTAGTTCGTGAGATATAGCATTGTGAGTGAAGCAGCTTTTGTTATTGTGAAAAAATGGATAAAAAAGAATTTCGTGTGTTAATAAAGCATTGCTTTTTGGCGAAAAAAATACTGTTGAAGCCAAGGCTTGGCTTGATAAACATTATTCGGACTCTGCACCAGGAAAATCAACCGTTGAGAAGTGGTTTACTAAATTTAAACGAGGCGAAATGAGCATCGAAGACGATGCACGCAGTGGACGCCCCAAAGAGGCTGTTACCGACGAAAACATCAAAAAAGTCCACAAAATAATTTTAAATGATCGTAAAGTGAAGTTGATCGAGATAGCTGAGACTTTAAAAATATCAAAGGAACGTGTTGGACATATTGTGCATGAATATTTGAACATGCGAAAGCTGTGTGCAAAATGGGTGCCGCGCGTGCTCACAATCGATCAAAAGCAACAACGTTTTGATGATTCGGAGCAATGTTTAGCGATATTCAACCGTAATAAACACGAATTTTTCCGTCGATATATTACAATGGATGAAACATGGCTCCATAACTACACTCCAGAGTCCAAACGACAGTCAGCCGAGTGGACTGCACGTGATGAACCGAATCCAAAGCGTGGAAAGACGCAACAGTCGGCTGGCAAGGTTATGGCATCAGTATTCTGGGATGCGCATGGTATTATATTCATCGATTACCTCAAAAAGGGCCAGACCATCAACAGCGATTATTACATAGCGTTGTTGGAGCGTTTAAAGGATGAAATCACGAAAAAACGGCCCCATTTGAAGAAGAAAAAAGTGCTGTTTCATCAAGACAATGCACCGTGTCACAAATCAATGAAAACGATGGCAAAATTATATGAATTAGACTACGAATTGCTTCCCCATCCACCATATTCTCCAGATCTGGCCCCCAGTGATTTTTTCCTGTTTGCAGACCTTAAAAGAATGCTCGCTGGAAAGAAATTTAGCACTGATGAAGAGGTAATCGCCGAAACTGAGGCCTATTTTGAGGCTAAAGAGAAATCGTACTATAAAAATGGCATCGAAAAATTGTATGACCGCTATAATCGTTGTATCGCCCTCGAAGGCAACTATATTGAATAATAAAATCGAATTTTGTCAAAAAAATATTTTTTACTATGTTAGCCTACGAACTTTTCAGCCCAACTGTTATGTTCATATCATTGTCAGCCGCACTCCGTAGCGGAGTGGTTACCACTTCACACTACGAAGCCAGGGGTTCCGGGTTCGAATCCCGATCTGGGCATGGGTGTTCCCTGGGTGTCCCTTCATCATATCATCACTGATCCTCATCTTCGCGGTTAGCCAAAAGTGGCAGAAATGCGAAGTAAAATCAATCAATCAATATCATTGTCAGCAACGATACTAGAGTGAGCGTCAAATCTTCTGCATATGTCGATAGCCAATAGCAGCGCACTGCAGCGGTGTCTTACACGGAAAAGAGACAGCGTGTTTGAGCGAAACGCCTTGTCACGGAGAGCACGGAACTAGGCAACGCTGGCAACGCCGCACGTCTGTGATTCGCTGGTGCTGTTCAGCCTTTAAAGGCCATATGCAGGAGATTTGACGCGCACTCTAGTGATTTCTGATCAATTAACGTGAAGTAACGATCGTTATACTAAAAACGTAACATGTTACTAGTACTAATTTGTACTTCTGCACTATAGCAAAATTTAACTTGAATTTTAAAAAGCAGATCTATTACTAAATAATGCAAGTTGATGAAAAATGTTAACCAAACAATACCTGTAGAATGGGCCCTGCCGTAATCGTATAAACAAGAAACAAAGTGAGAACGAAACACAAAATTATCTTGTACATTGTGTCTGTCTGGCACCACCTCTCCAAGTCCAACGAATATATACTTTCTGTAAATGTTCCAGGTAACTTCTGAAGCGGTTGCAAGGGTTTTATTAGTCGCTAGAAATTGAATTAAAGAAAAGAATAACTCAAGCAACACTTGTGAAAATAATCATACAGGTGCAACGTGTCGAAGGACACAACGCATGTTGAAGAAATAAGTGACAAGACCAAAGCTACTGTGTGTTCTGTTCTGTGCTTATTTTCTTTGTCATTGGGAACAACTGACAATAGTTCTCAATCAAACGCAAAGAAAATATTAAAGCCAGAATGGAAGAAGAAGAAAATAGACATGGTTGTGTCTTCCTTAATGCAAATATGAAAATCTAGGAATTGTACTGAAAGAAAGAATCTGTGAATAAAATGGACGCTCTCACAACAGAATGGCAGCTTGATGGAATCATAAATTAACGCAGAAAGGCAAAGAAAGAAAAATTACAAACCATTTTTTTTTTATCCTGGAGATGACCTTTCCCTTCTATCAAATTAATATGCATGTGAGCTAAATAAAATGTCTATCCAAATTATTGTAAGTGTTTTTAGCGGTGAACTTATATTAATATGTAAGGCTCTCGCTCTCCCCTTTGGTGTCGAGTGGTCCCAGGTTCGATTCCCGGTGGGAGCCCCCATATTTTCGAAGTTGACCCAGCGTCGTGAGGAAAATTTGGGAGCTACTTGAAAAGAAGTAGTAGCAGACTTCGGTCCCGAAAGTCGGAAAACAGCGACGATGAGACTCGATGCGCTGACCTCGCGTTACCCAACGAAAAACTTGCATCATGAAGTATAGTTTTAGAGAAATTATATGTAAATTCATTTACTGTACATTTTTAGTTTTAAATTAACATAAATTTACTTGATTCTACAAAAAAAATAATTAATCTCTACATACAACTGAAAATAATTATTATAGTAGTATTCTATTGTTGAACTTTGTACTCCAGCCCCCCAAATCAGAAACGTTCCTGCGCCACTGTGTGCTGTTATGGCTAAAAATGTTCATCAGGACAAGTCACTTCGTCCTATAGGAAAATCTGAACACAGTTACGGAAATTCATCTTCATGCTGAGAGAAGTTTAAATAAAGTAACCTTATAGCGCTACAGCCCAATATTGGGCACTGGCTTACCTACCGACTGCTGGCCTCCCTCCCACGCGGGCCACCAGTGGGGCGTGGAGATCTGCAGCCAGACTAGGGGGACGGGTGGTCGGCCCGACAAACCCCCAGCCGTAGTAGGACTTCGCGACCGGATTACGCTCACTCACTTGGAGCTCCCTAATTTCCTCACGAGGGTGGGTTGCCACCGGCCCTATACACAGGCCGAAAATTCCCGGAGACTAAACCCGGGATCGAACCCAAACCGTCCCGCAGCCGCCGTCCAAAGCAAGGTGCCTTAGACCGCACAGCCACGGAGGAGGACGAGAAGTTTAAATGTTTAGGCTAAAAAAAAAAAAGTTGAAGTTTTTCTTCAGCAACCCTGAGCTTTATGGAAACGACATACCTTAATAATATAACGGCCAGAAGCAAAACTCTAGATACACCGACATGAAGGGTTCGGAGCTGGCACCGTGGCGGAGTGGTTAGCACATCGCGCTCCAACGCCAGGGGTCCTGGGTTCGAATCCTGGCCTAGGCATGGATGTTTGTGAGTGTCCATTCATCAATTTCATCGTATCATCACTCATCCCCATCTTCGCAAATTAGCCAAAAGTGGCACAAAAGTCGAAATACTATAAATCAAAAAATGAATGAGTAGAGGGATTGTATACGTTCTACTCCATACTTGGTACGAGGCCTATTATTTTTATTAATTTAACAGCAATGGAAAACCTATTTTGATGATGTTTTTGTCGATTTTATACTATTGCAAATCTGTGATTTTTCATCTCGTACTTCGTACGAATGTCATAATTTCTTACGAGTTAAAGTACACCTACACCCACCTACAATCACCCACACCCACACCCACCTACACCTATTTACTTACGGTCTACTTACGGTCCACTTCCGGTCCACTTCCGGTCTACTTCCGGTCTACTTCCGGTCCACTTGACAGACACTTGTGAGTTTTTCGTTTTTTTTAAGTATATACCCACGCACACCCACGCACATTTACTTCTGGTCTACTTCCGGTCTACTTCTATTGCATCATGTTGCGCAACAAGTTATTACGCAATATTATGATGACCCCGTATCTGACGTGTTGTTTTCTGATTGGTTGGTTATGACGTAATGAGTGTTTTCTGATTGGTTGGATTATGACGTAATGGGTGTCTTCTGATTGGTTGGATTATGACGTAATGCGATGACGTGTTGTCTTCTGATTGGCTCACTGTTTCTGATGTTTTCAACGCGGTCCGCGCTTAGGTTATTTAAATGCGAAAGCATTACAGATCAGTCTGTATCGTGAGAGTGTTTGAAGAGTGCGGACGCGTTGTTGCAGTGCTGCTCATAATTTTTTTTCATGTGCTAAGCACAGGGTGATATTTTTTGTACTTAGTACAAATATATATTTTATATATAATAAAAAAATAGCTAATATAAAATAAAACGTCATGAATATTTTTGAGTTTAAAAACAACAACATAATCAGCCTGTAGAGAGAATTCCAGTAAACATGGATGTATTTAGAGAAATATATCATCAATTGAAAGGGTTACTTCTTGTTCACTTGAATAGTATTTGGTCTCATGTTGACGAGGATACTGGAAAGCACTTATTTGTATTTAATAATAACTTATCATCATATAAGTTACCTGTTAGTGAGAAAATTCAAATAAACGTTTCACCACCCAATGCGGCAGTTTTGCACATAGGTCGAAATTTGTATAGAATTAAACATAGTACATTACTTCCTGATACGTCTTATGATGTGGAAGCTGGTAAATTTTTGTATGCTGAGATAATTGGAGAGTATGATAAATTGATTCCTCTGTTTATCGAAATAAGAATAATCTATCCTCTTATTAATATATAAAATACCTAAAACAAAAAAAAAACATGGATATATTTGGTAATAGAAGGCGGCAGGAGATTCCAGATAATTCCAGCGAGATTGCTAGTTTAGATGTACGTCTAAAGAAACTGAAATCAGATTTACTCATATTACAGAATTCGCTAAATCTAAATATTCAAGCAGAGATTAGAAATCTTCAAACTCAACTGATTGATCCTATAGTAAAAATTGATGGAGAACTCAAATCTTTGCTTGAGAAATATACTAATTTAGCTTCAATAGATAATCTTCAGAACTTAGAAGAAAATATTGCCAACTTGAAAAAAGAACTTGATAAATTTAGACAAATCCAGAGAACGAATACCGAACAGTTGAAACAGCAATTAAATGACCAGGCAAATAGTATTCGTACCGAACTGCAAACCATCATCCAGAATATCAAAACTCAAGAAGAATATGAGCAGGTAAATGCTAGTATTACTAAATTGCAAGAACAGTTTCAATCTTTCGAAGTTCCTACATTGCAAAGTATCAAATCTGAATTACAGACAGATGAACTGCATACAGCTATAACAGAAGTTCAATCGAAACTACAGACATTGGAAGATTTTATCAATAATTTACCTTCATCTTCTGAATTAAATGCTATTGCTCGGAGCGTTGCCGGCATCAAATTGCAGTTGGAGACTTATGAAGATTTTGGGAAGATACAAGGTACTATAGCTCACATAGAAGATACTATGGTAACTATGAGAAATGAGCTAACAAGTGTACAGGAAACTCTGGAATCGAAACTGCCTGGCATTACTGATATTCTAGCTATAGTTCAACAGCAAGTTACTAAGCTTGAAAGCTTGAACACTGAATCAGAATTATCGCATTTCCATCATCTTATTAACGACATTCAGAGTAAATTAGAGACACTGCAACAGTCTACACCTACGCAGGATGACATAACGCAACTGCAATAAATTTTGAAAAATTCAGCTGATGCAACAGAACTCGATGTTATAAAATTAACTCTCACCACACTTCAGAATACTGTAGCTGCTTTGCCTACTTCTCAGGAAATCAAAGCTATGAGGAGAGCAGTACATCGAATTTTAAAATCTGAGGATATCAAAAACATTCAAGCAGAAATTGCGCAAATCAGAGAAACTGTTGCTAGTCTCCCCAACAATCAAATAATTAACGAACTACATGCATTATTTACAGAAATCAGAAGTCAAGTACACGATCTTGCTACCCAGAGTTCTAAATTGAAACTTGTAGAAAATTTACAAGAGATTATTTCTAATATTACGTCACAAATTACTACTCTTGAAGCAAGTCAAGAATCTGCTTTATCAGGTTTTGCTACTCAACTTCACGATCTCAAAGAGGAATATAAACAACTGTATGTTGGTGTAAAAATCAAACCTAGCTACGATGAGTTGGTTCGTACTATCAACGAACACTTGGAATCGGTATTAAGCAGACTAGATGACGTAGATACTCGTCAATTTTATTCTATGGAAATTGTTAGGTTACAAAGTGTTCCAAATGCTCGAGGGCACTGGACGTACGCCAATGCTGGCAATGTTTACAAATTATATCCGTACACTCAGGTACATGAATTTTTTTGTTGATGGTAGTTTACGATTTCTGAAGTTTAGTTTTCTAAAACATGGAAAACATATTGAAGTTCCTCAGTTTACTATAGTGCGAAAAGATGGTATACACAAGGCAGTTCAAATACCTATTGCATACTGTCTACTGTCATACCAATAAATATAAAGTACATGACGACGAACAATTATCAGTTTTTGATATTGAAATTGGTGACAAGCTAGTATTTGACATAAAGCGGTTATACCCTGAGGACAATCCATTTTATGCGATATTCTCACTTCGAACTCGATGTCAAGACAAGATATAGTTCATGAATTACACAAACCAGCCCGTAGCAATTACAAGCGATTAAGTGTAGTAACAAAAGGTATAAATGAATTCTTCCAGGCTGATCTGATCGAGATGGCCCCTCCAAGGGGGACTTTAAAAAATTTGGATAAGATAAATCATGGTTACAAATATATGCTTACAGTTATTGATACTTTTAGCAAATATGCATGGGCTGTTCCCCTAAAATCCAAGACTGGTACTTGTGTTACCGAGGCTTTTAAGTTGATATTCAGTGAGGGAAACCAAAATATTTACAGACAGATAGAGGGAAAGAATTTTTCAATTCTACATTTGCTAAGTTAATGCAACAACATAATATTAAACATTATTCTACATACAGTGATCTGAAAGCTAGTATAGTGGAACGATTCAACAGGACATTAAAAAATCGCATGTGGAGACAATTCACTCTACAGGGCAATTATAAGTGGGTGCAAATTTTACCCGAGCTAGTTCATGATTACAACAATACAGTACACAGTACTATTAACATGAAACCTGCTGAGGTAACCAAATCTGATGAGCAACGATTGATTTCTACTGTTTATTGTCAAAAATATACATACACTATCAAGAAGCCAAAGTTTAATATAGGGGATCAGGTAAGGGTCAGTAAATATAAACAGTTATTCGAGAAGGGTTTTACTAAAAATTGGAGTACGGAGTTAATCTCAGTGGTTCAAGTTTTAACAGGGAATAGAAATACATATATCATAAAATATAATCATAACAAAATATTGAAAGGGAGATTCTATGAAGAGGAACTTAGTAAAACAAAATATCGAGATACATATCTAATCGAGAAAATATTGAAGAAGAAAAATAATAAATTGTATATGAAATGGTTAGGTCTGCCAGACAAAAGTTGGATAGAAGCAAACCAGGTGATTCTTTGACACCAACATGGAATGTTGTACAGCGTTTACCAGATGTAGTGGAAACTAATAAAAAAATGGAGAGTTGTTACCTGATAACATAAGATGCCTCATTGCAGGCCCATCAGGTTGTGGAAAAACCACTTTGCTAGTTGATAATTTTTGCTTGCCCCCATTTGGCTAGATTTTGGAAAATCAGAACGAAATTAGAAATATTTTTTTTACCAAAATAGATGTTTTTTTTGTTTACTGTACACACTCTTGTGTCGTTGTGTGAGAAAATGAGCAGAAAAATTGTAGATGAACTTTTTATAGTAGTATCCATTCTTGCGTGACGCTTCCGATCAAGTTTGCCATGATATTCTTTCCTCTCCTTTTCTTCCCACTCTTCCTCCTCCACATAAGCTGCTCTCCATTGCAGCTTCTAGCTGGTCCGGTGCCGTGCCGACCGTTCACAATGCCTTAACGACCACTGCGGTACGTTTTGCTGGATAAAACTCGGAAGCGACATCTGGAATTTCCATGGGAGAAAAAAAAATCAGAAGGTTACTGGAGAAAAAATATTTCCGGAGCCACGAATGTGTTCCGGATGTCTTCGTGTGGTTCTAGCTTTCATTGTTCAGGTAAACAAAAGACAAACGCAGTAGTTTTCCAATGCAGGGCGATTTGAGGTTTCACGGACCCTCTCCGAAAGTTTGAAAGTTTCACACGGAGTTTCGGAGCGCCACGGTGGACGATAAGCTCTAAGATATAGGTTGTTTCTTTGCGAAATTGGGTAGAATGCAAAACATTTGTTTCCAGTCAACTTCATACACAAATAGACTCTAAAGAGGGGGAACGCCCCCAGAGCCCAGACATAAACTTCGACCCACTTGCTATCGCCGAAAATCAAGAGAAACTTGGCAATTAAACAAAATTTTACCCAGAATATGCAGTTTGTGCGTTATGTAGAGGCATATAAAAAGTGACTATCCACACAAAATATTCCCGTTCCACCCCTTCCTTCCCACACACTAATTTCCTTTCGACATTTTTTGGAGACTTTTAGTGACAGAGTCTACAGTTTATACGTAGGTTCGGAATGTGCGAAAATATTCTTTCTTCTTTCTATTGAGGTTATTAAATGTCGCTTATCTAATTCTTGCTTTAATCGTGAGGATAAGAACGAACGCTGAAATGGTTGACGGGACGAAGACAATGATGCATCTATCCTTAGCCAGGTTTGAACCTGGGACCTCTGGCATCGTAATATTAAAAAGAACGTTACCTGATTTTACTATGATAAGTAGCAACAGATAAACTTTGATTGTCAATTAAACCGGCAGTGATTGTTCGTTTCCTTCCATTTTGCAAACTATAAAAATATTTCTGGTTAGTAAAATAATTTTTACGTTTCTGCACCCATCACCAATGAATTAAGTTTCTTAGCATTTCCTAACATTTAACAACTTTTATGGATAGTATCTTCTTTAGCATGGTCATAAACCAAGTGATCTTCTTTTGTTAATAAGATGCAAATGAAAGAACAGTATCAAAAAATGTTGCTCTGATTATCATCAAAACCCATTGTTTTCATGCACTAGCTACACCAATAGCCCTTGTACTTAGGTCTTTAGAGATAATAGTGTCTTGAGTTGTTTGATGGCCTATTACTCGTTTTGTGGCATTTGAAGCAGTCGTTCGGTGCTTTTCATTTATGTACTGTTGCTTTTCTAAAACTATCAGAAACCCGTCCTGCTTGAGAGGTTAATAACAGCAGGAATGACGGCGTCTTCAATTGAAATGGACTTAGTCGGTCGTTTTAGCACGAAGCAAGAAGAAACTGAATAGCAAATTATTTCGTTATGTTCACTTCTCAATCATTCCCCTTTCGCCCGCAGTATTTTCCCGCAAGATGGGGCAATAAAGTTTACGGACTGAGATTATACGTCCAATTTTAAGGTTGACAGAATAAAATTGTTGGGCCCATCATTTTCACATGCTTCACTGAGTTCGTGAAGTGCTTAGTTGAATAGTAACATTGTTTGGTTCGACATAAGAGCTGTTTTCAAATCCAACATGATTTTGATCGTTACAAGGTGCAATGTGTGAACATCAAGTTCTGCTGAAAAACTCAGGAAAACCGCAACATAAACTATGAAATATTAAAAACTGTCAGTGGTGTTATCACAAACGAGCTCAAAAGATTAGGAAAAAAAAAGGCCCGCCTGCAAAAAAATAAAAGTGAAGACAATGTTAGTCACATTTTTTGGTTTCAGCAGGCATCATTCGCAAAGAATTTGTGTCCCTGACACTATCGCCAATGCTGCGTATTACATAGAAATACTTACTCGCCTTTTGAAACGATTCTGAAGGTTAGACCTCAGTAGAGAGAGGTGGGTAGCTGGACACTTCACACGACAATGTCCCACGTCACAATTGTTAAGCAGTTTATGGCTACAAAAGAGGTTGTTGAGATTACTGATCTCTCGTATTCCCCAGATCTAGCCCTTGTCGACGTCATGTTGTTTTCCAGTGTGGGTGACAAAGACTCTACGCAACATTCCAGAAGAGGACTATCGAAAAGGCTTTGGTGATTTATATCAAAGATGTATGAGCAGTTGCGGCGATTGGGTTGCAAAACTAGGGCGGGGGGGGGGGGGCAAGGTGCCAAAACTGGGAGGGCAAGGACAGTTTACTTTCCCTTGGTAGATAAGGTTTAGCGTAGTGTAGGAGCAAAAGTTGCAAAACGTTGGGGCCAACGCCCCCCCCCTAATCGCCGCCACTGTGTATGGGGGTGAATGTGTCATAGGCAATCACTTTGAAAAATGAAGTAAAATATTTCCCTCTCTCAGTTGTTTGAGAGTTTTTGTAGCACCAGTCCGGAAACTTTACTGTCACGCCTTGTATTGCTACTAAACATCAACCTTTCATGCGATATTTTTTCTGTGCATGTCATTTCTTTGAAGCATATTATTTACCAGGTTGTAAGACAATATCCGTATATTGCGTATTATCTTTTATTGATTTCGTTGATTGACTGATTCCACGCTTGCGGATGGATTGAGTTTAGTTATCAACTTCGTTTTTGTCTGTTATTTAAGTTATAATTGGTTAGCTTAGTTTATGTTTGGTTCATTTGTGTTACGTTTGATTAAACTAATTGGATATAGGATTTACTGAGTTAGGTTAGATTAGATAAGTTAGGTTATGTCACCGTACACGCTTCCTGGATTCAATCGACTTACAAAATAATCGAATTTACACACTTGAGAACCAGTCATTCCTGATCCGTTACTTTCTACTGTCTTAGTCCCATCTAACACGTAACAACTGCATGTACGCACCCTTCCCCTATACTTCTAATAACCTTGCCCTTCCCCTCTATGCTCGCAACAGGCTGCACTCTAACGGAGATATCTTGCTACACTCTTCCCTCCCTTTTCGGTAACACTTCGAACACTATATTCTAATCAATCTTTTTCTAACATCACGCTCTGCATAGTACATTCTTCCCTTTAGACTTTAGTGTTGTGATAGTATTTTGTTACAAGATAACTGTTCATTTCAACAGCAATTTCTTTCTTATATCGTTAGATTATTATTCTTGTCGACAACACGACGAAGCCACATGGGGAAACTTTGAGATGGGACTTTTTTTTTTGTACATAGCAAATAATAACAATAATAAAAAAGGAGATTAAAATGATTAAAAATTGCCACTTTGATAGGTCAAATAATAGTTTGGTATGATATTGAACACCGTACAAGAAACACGAAAAGAAAAGAAACGTTTATTAACCTTCCTTAATTTTTAACCTTAAACACATTCTTCTTAATTTTCTTGGGTCAAACGATCCAATGGTGGTTGCAAGACTATTTTAGAAAAAATTCATTTTTAGTACATACGTTTGTACATGTTTCTAGATATCAAAACCAATGTTCAAAATATATTATTGTCTTTAGTTCTCCTGGAGTAGCCATTTTTCCAACATGGCGCATGGCTTTCTTTGCTCATTTAGCACTTTTCAGAAACCTTAATATCTCAAAAACCATTAAAGGTAGAGACTTGAAACAAAATTCATTTTGTAGCTAATGAAGTATATTTTCTATGATATTCAAGTATGTTTTGCATAAAATTGCATCGTAAGTACGAAAATTATGATTCCGGGATGGAAACCCAAAAACCATTCACGGAATGTTCTGCGAAGCAGATAGGTGAGTACGAATGTCAAGAATTGAGGAAAACTCAGAAGTTATAGGTGTCCGACGGATAGTAAACTTTTACCGCGTTTTTTTTTCTTTTTTTCCCCAATTTTTATTTATATATATATATATATATATATATATATATATATATATATATATATAAATAAATATACAGAAGGTTTCAGGGTTGGTGATTTGAACTTTAGTGTAGTGTTCTTTAATTTCACTTCAAGGTAATATTAAATACAGTTTCTTTCCGAGTGGGCGTTCCACGATTCAATAGATGCGCAATATCTAAAAATACAATTGTGTTTTGCGTGTATCAAATTATAGTGTAGTAGTAGTTGTGCGTTTGTGTTTTTTCTTGTGTAGTGGTTGTTATGTGTTTGTGTGTTTTGTGCAGTAGTTGTGCTGTGTAGTGTGTTTGTGTTTGTCTTGTGTAGTAGTTGTGGTGTCTAGTGTGTTTGTGTTTGTCTTGTGTAGTAGTTGTGGTGTGCTTGTATGTGGGTTTGTCTTGTGTAGTAGTTGTGTTGTCTAGTGTGGTTGGGATTGTCTTGTGTAGTAGTTGTGCTGTCTAGTGTGCTTGTGTTTATCTTGTGTAGTAGTTATGCTGTCTAATGTGTTTCTGTTTGTCTTGTGTAGTATCGGTGGTATGTATGTATGTGTCTTGTGTTATAGTTGTGCTGTCTAGTATGTTTGTGTAGTAGTTGTGGTGTCTAGTATGTTTGTTTTGTCTTGCGTAGTAGTTGTGCTGTCTAATTTGCTTGTGTTTGTCTTGTGTAGTAGTTGTGGTGTGTAGTTTGTTTGTGTTTATATTGTGTAGTAGTTGTGGTGTGTTTGTGTTTATATTGTGTTATAGTTGTGATGTGTTTGTGTGTGTCTTGTGTAGTAGTTGTGCTGTCTAATGTGTTTGTGTTCGTCTTGTGTAGTAATTGTGCTGTCTAATGTGTTTGTGTTTGTCTTGTGTAGTAGTTCCTCCATTCATATTGGGGGTTAGGCGTAGAGCTGACAACTCTGCACTGTAAAAAGCCATGTCAAGAATCAGCAATATAAGGCCATGGATGTTCCCAAGGCAAAATATTCCGGAGGTAAAATAGTCCCCCGTTCGGATCTCCGGGTGGGGACTACTTTGGGAGGTCCCTGGACTAAGGATAAGATCTACATTAGGAATAAGGATATTAAATTAGGCACCTGGAATGTTCTGAGCTTTTACCGGCCTGAGGCATATCAATGTACAGTTAATGAGATAGTTAAGTATAAATTAGATATAGTAGCTGTCCAGGAAGTTAGGTGGCCAGGAGAAGGGAATTGTAAAACTAAAAATTATACTTTTTTCTATGGTGGTACTGAAAATCATAATTTTGGAACAGGCTTTTTTATAAATAATAGAATTATCTCGGCTCTTAAAACAGTAGAATTTATTAATGATAGGATATCATATGCAGTTTTACAGGGTAGGTGGTGTAAAATTATTTTAATAAACATACATGCACCAACGGAAGATAAAGATGATAATACTAAAGATGATTTTTATACACAGTTAGAACAGGTGTTTGATAAATTTTCTCAGTATGATATGAAAATTCTGTTAGGTGACTGTAATGCACAGATTGGCAAAGAAGAGACATTTAAACCCACGATTGGTAAAGAAAGTCTTCATAAATTAAGTAATGATAATGGTATAAGATTGATTACTTTTGCAACCTCAAAGAATTTAATTGTGAAAAGTACCACATTTAAACATAAAGATATCCATAAATATACCTGGTCTTCTCCAGATGGTAAAACTCATAATCAGATAGATCATATTCTCATTGATAAGAGAAGGCATACTAGTATAATTGACGTTCGTACACATAGAGGTGCTGACTGTGCCAGTGACCATTATTTAGTAATTGCTAAATTAAGGGAAAGACTCTCAGTGATAAATCATAAACAACAAAATCTAAAAGTTATAAAATTTGATACAGGAAAGTTTATTGATGAAAGAATTAAGAAAGATTACCAAATTAAACTGTCAAATAGATTTGATGTTTTGCAGGATTTAAATGATGATGAAAATATAAATGAAACAGACGTAAATAAGAATTGGGAGCTCATACGTAATGCAATAGAATCAGCAGCTAAAGAAAGTATAGGATACCATAAACCGAGAAAAAGTAAGCCATGGTTTGATAATGAATGTCATAATCTAATAGAAATAAGAAATCAGGCTAGACTTAGGTGGTTAAATAACTCTCATGATACAAATCTAAACAATTATAGTAGAATAAAGCGAGAAGTTAACCGCACGTTTAGAAGTAAAAAAAGGAATTACTTGAAAAGCAAAATTAACGAAATTGAAATAAACAGCAAAAACAAAAATATCAGAGATTTATATAAAGGTGTAAATGAGTTTCGAAAGGTGTGGCAACCTAAAGTAAACTTGATAAAAGATAAAGACGGTGATTTTCTAGCTGACCCAAGCGATATTCTAAATAGATGGAAGAGCTACTTTAATGACCTTTTAAATGTCCATGTAGGAGATAAATCAGAAGTAAATGAAGTACACACAGCAGAACCTTTAGTTCCAGAACCTAACTTGACTGAAGTTAAAGATGCTATTAAAAGGCTAAAGAATAACAAAGCACCTGGCATTGATTTAATACCAGCTGAGTTAATTAAATATGGTGGAAATTCATTAATATGTCAAATTCATAAATTAATTTGTTTAATATGTAATAAAGAAGAAATCCCTCAACAGTGGAAAGAATCCATAATTGTTCCTGTGTTTAAGAAAGGTGATAAAATGAACTGCAATAATTACTGTGGAATTTCTCTACTCTCAACAACATATAAAATATTATCTAACATTATTTTAACAAGAGTAACCCCATATGCTAATGAAATTATAGGTGATTATCAATGTGGATTTAAACGTAACAGATCAACTAAAGATCAAAATTTTCACATCAGACAGACACTTGAAAAAAAGTGGGAATATAATCAAAATGTCCATCAGCTATTCATTGATTTAAAAAAAACATATGATTCGGTCAAAAGAGAGAAATTATATAATATATTAGTAGAGTTTGGAATACCTAAGAAACTTGTTAGTATGATAAAAATATGCACCAGTGAAACAGAAAGTAAAATTCGTGTAGGTATTAATATGTCTGACAAATTTACAATTCATAATGGGTTAAAACAAGGAGATCAATTATCTCCATTGCTCTTTAATTTTGCCTTAGAATATGCTGTAAGGAAGGTAAAAGAAACTAAAGAAGGACTAAAATTAAATGGTGTGACTCAGTTGTTAGCATATGCAGATGATGTAGACTTACTGGGGGATGATGTGAATACAATTAAGAATAATGCTAAAATATTTTTCAAAACTGCTAAAGAGATAGGTTTGGAAGTTAACAAAGAGAAAACTAAATATATGCTTACAGGCCGAAACTAAGTGTTAGGTAATAATCAAAATCTAATTATTGATAACAACTCGTTTGAACCAGATTCCAAATTCAAATACTTAGGAGTAATATTAACAAATGAAAATTATATTAAAGAGGAAATAAAAAGTAGGCTTAATTCAGGAAATGCATGTTACTTCTCTCTTCATAAACTTTTGTCTTCTCGTTTAATATCCAATAAACTAAAAGTTAAAATTTACAAAACAGTAATTTTGCCTGTAGTATTATATGGGTGTGAAACGTGGTCCCTTACATTGAAAGAGGAACATAAATTGAGAGTATTTGAAAATAAGATCCTTAGGAAAATCTTTGGACCTAAAAGGGATGAGGAGACAGGTGAGTGGAGAAGGTTACATAATCTAGAACTACATAATTTGTATTCATGTCCAGATATTATTAGAATAATTTAATCAAGAAGACTTAGGTGGGTAGGCCATGTGGCACGAATGGGAGAGGAAAGAAGAGTTCACAGGATTCTTGTTGGGAAACCTGATGGTAAGAGACCTGTAGGAAGGCCAAGACGAAGATGGAGGGACAATCTTGAGATGGACCTAAGGGAAATCGGTAGGGATGGAAAAGAGTATATAGATCTTGCTCAAGATAGGGAAAGATGGAAGGCCTGTGTTGCTGCAGCCATGAACCTTCGGGTTTAAGAAGGCTAGAGAGTTAGTTAGTTAATTAGAATTTTTTTTACACAGGGTCGTCACAAAGAAATATACTCCTTTTATTTAGCTCAAACTTATTCCAAAATTCCCAAACAATTACTACGAGATAATACAAACTTAATCTGTTTGTTTCGTCAAGATCATACTAATTTGAAACATGTATACGATGATTATGTGGGAGGAGACTTAAATTACAACCAATTTTCAAAATTCTGTTCATCTTGTTGGAACAGCGACGATTTTGGATTTGTTACTATCGACATGACTCGTAAACCTAACAATGGTAAATTTAGATATAAAATCAACGACTTTTTAAACGTTGAAACGATATAAAATAACCATTCATAAAAATAAAAAAAATTATGTCAAAACATAAAATAGAAGATAATTCGAAATTACGAGGGTACTTGTCCAAACGTTTCAAGGGTTTGAAATCAGAGAATCGAGGTTTTTACGAACAACACAAGCGTCAAGACCAACCTATTATCGATGCAATCAGTGGTCTCGGTAAAGAGATTAAGAGTGTGACAGAACAAAATAAAAACCTCATCAATGAATTGGTACCTCTTACTGCTAAAAAGTATGCAGCTTTTCCTCCTACGCCATTGTCTAGCATCCACACTCCTCTGGTACTCAAGGAACCACCTGCTAAAGCAGCTATAGAAGAATCAGAGAAAATCGAGCTGGGTCCCCTGGCAAGGGATTACCTGAGTACAGGAAAATTCGAAAAAGATGAAGTATTTGGTTTGTATCCAACTATGGAGGGAATGAAGGCGTAGTATGGAAAATTGGCAAGTCTAAAGTAACATTTGAAGGGGATAACATAAAAATTAATTTGGGTGGGAGAAACAGCTGGTCCAGATATCCTGGTACAGTGGGATCCATGAGTATTACCGTGTAAATTGTCCACCACCGTGTTCGTGCACTTTATTTGTCCCAATAAGAGCTTCAAGAATTAAACGAAAACTCAAAACAAGATGTTGACAACTTCTGCACCAACATACATAAAAATCCATCGCTTAAAAACATATGGGATGTAAGAGAAAAATTAAAGAAAATAGCCATGGACAATTTGCACGGTAATTCTCATGGATCCCACTGTACCGTAGAGCTATGGGAGCTCATTACCAAAAAACAACCAAAAATTTTTACAGAAGATGATTATCAAAGTTACTCTGAAATTTTGACACTCTCTGATGCTTTGTACCAAAATAACGATGCTAGTCAAAAGCGTGTGAAATCGAGCAGCGGGGATAAATACAATAATCTGATTAAACCTATCTGGAATCAACTAAAAACCGGTAGTGGTATAAAACAATACAATACTCTACCTAAGGAATTTGTATGGATAAACGATGTGAGAAAACTTATAGATAGGTTGCTAGTTATAGCAGGAGAGGAAAATGCTGGGAACAATAATTTCCACAATGAGAAAATAGGTATTGTAAACATGATTAGTGACAAATTAGCTAATTTTATTGTAAACGATCCTAAAGGTATAGGATACTTAATTAAAATTATCAATATTTTACCTCCTAGATTCTGGAATATATCAGAGGGTCGAGGTTTAGTAAATGATATTATTAATAAACTTCCGTTCGAGTTACACGTACCTGGTTACCAATATTGTGGTCCTGGTACAAAACTTGAGAAACGAATAGAAAGAGGGGACAGGGGTATTAATCCTCTGGATGCAGCTTGTAAAGAACATGATATTGCATACAACAACACAAAAATCTGAATGATCGTCATGTGGCTGATCAAAAACTGGAAGAGGCAGCTTTTGGAAGATTAACAAGCAGAGATGCATCATTGGGTGAAAAAAATAACAGCATTGGGTACAACTATTGCTATGAATACAAAACAAAAATTAGGGTGGGGTTTGTAATATAAATACCCTGAAAATAATAATAATAATAACAACAGCAACATGAAACCAAAAGGAGTTGTGTACCAAATACCGTATCATGATCTTAAACATTTAAAACTTAATTCGATTTTAACTAAAAAACAACAAGAAAAGAAGAGGCAATGTATAGCCAAAGGAAACGGAATGAAATTATTACTCAGTACGCCACAATTAAAACGATTGCAAAATGCAAGAAAGAAAACACACAGTGGTGGATTCATATTCAGCATTCCAGCTATCCTGGCTGCATTGGGGGCAGTTGGGAGCTTAGCTGGGGGTAGTGCTGCTACTGCCAAAACGGTGATTGATTCGAAAAAAAATAAGGCAGAACTAGAAGAGCAAAAGCGTCATAATCTTGCCATGGAGAAAAAAATAGCAAAGGTGTGAAGTCTAGAGCACTCAGAAAATTAAAAAAAAGGAAGAAGCTCTCACGAACCAAGACATTGAATCTTTAATTAAAATATTTAAAATTAAACACTTCAGGGGGGTTTTCATGTCTGATTCTCTCCCTAAAGGTAATCCTCACTCTCGAGAATATGGCGTGGTGAATTTGGACAAGTCCGAAAACGTTGGTACTCGCTGGATATGCTATTATAAACAAAATGACAATGCTTTTATTTTCGATTCTTTCGGAGGGGTACCCCCTACAGAATTAATTCGTTACTTGAAACATGTTAAAATTTATTACAACGACGATCGTATTCAAGATTTCGATCAAATTATATCTGGCCATATTTGCATTACGATGCTCAGAATTTTAAATAAAATACCAAACATCAAATTAAAAGATTTAAAAAAAACTGTATTATACATTAAATATGGGAATTTTTTATCTCTCCAGCGAGACTTTGGTTTTGAAACTGCACCTTCACAATGATATTATCTATCCAAAATCCATTGCTCTAAGAGCATTCTACAGTATGTATCTGATTCCGAATGTAACTACCTACAACAATGCTATATTAGTAGGTAATGAAAAAATAATTATTCATCCTGGACAGTATAACTTACAATTTGAACTTCCAACCACTGTCTTGCTTTCTCAAAATTCTGTAACACACAGAGTGGAGATTGTAACTACTAATGAAACAGTGGACTTATCTACCATGGGAGAACTTTTAGGATTTGAAAACAATAGCAAATTAGAACCAGGTGTTAGGCACGTAGGTAAATTTATACCAAAATTCACAGCTATTGAGACATTGAATATTCACTGTAATATTGCCAAAGGTATGATTATCAAAGCAGAAGAAAATTCGATTGGCAGTCACAAGGAGACAGGTATCATTGCTACATTTAAACCGAATTCGGAATTTATGGAACCTATCTTCTATTCCCCGATCCCACCAGTCTATTTCCCTGTTTCTATTGATAAAGTTAATTACATAGAGATAACAATTACGAATGAGAAAAATGAGATCATCGATTTTGCCGGTGCTAATAGCACTGCGATAATAGAAATTAATATTTAAAATATATAAATAAATACCAAGATGGAAAATATCGAGAGTTATGAATTACAGTCCTTCCCTCCAAACAGGAGGACATTTGCAAATTTGAATCAGCCCAACAAAGAGATACAGTATGACATCACGGTAGGGGATGGGTTCATTCATCCACATAGATCTGATCTGTATATAAAATTTGATATTGTAAAACAAAGTAATGGTGAAGAATATCCCCTCCCTGGGGCTAATATAAAACTTATAGATAATTTTGTTCCATTCTTATTTTCTCAAATTGAAGTCAGAAACCATAGTACAGTGATTGACAGGATGGACTGCCCTGGAATTACATCCACTACAGTAGGGACATTGAAACTGTCCAAATCAGAGAGTGCATATTATAAAATTGGTGGGTTCGAAGCTGGAACAAAAATTCAAGCAAAAAGTCACACAGTACTGTTCCCCATGAGATTGCTATTTGGATTTTTCTCTGATTATAAAGAAATTATGTGGAAAGGTGGTTTGAGTGTCATATTTCGCAGAGCACCCAATGATCATAATGCCATCACGAGATACAAAACTTTGAATGCAGATGGAACAGCTAATGAGGCTAGTTTACCCGAAGCTGCGAAATGTGTAATCCAGTCTATGGAGTTGCGAATGCCTATAGTTGAATATGAATAGAATTATGCTCTCAAATACAAAGTCAACATTTTGAAAAATCCTCAAATTCCGATTCAGTTTTATACATACCAATGCATACAGAGGTCAGTGGAGAGTAAATTGTTTGAATTTGATCTTACTAATCAGTTCCAATCTTTGCAATATGACATGCCAGAGTTTGTATCTGTGCTGTTTCAAACAGGGAGAGATGACAATCAGGAAAAAGATAGCAGCCAGTTTGATAATTGTAAAGTTAAAAATGTGTATCTGAAGAATGGCAGAAATGAAGTATTTCCTCGTAAAAGTTACAATTTAAACATTACAGAACAAGATTATTTACAATTATATGAAGCTTATAGTGCATTTAAAAGAGTAACTGAAGGTAACATAGACATGTATTATAATCCAGATGAGTTCATAATTCACAGACCAATGTTTTTAATCAATGCATCAAAAAGGAAATTAGTAGTTATAAATGATCGAACAAATATTAAATTAGTATGTGAATTTGATGAAACTCTGTCTGAAAATACTACATACAGTGCAATTTTTGTTGTGGAGAAATCATATATTTATGATGTAAAAAATGAAAGAGTGATAGAAAAATTTTAATAGTAGAGAATAATATATAAAAAATTAAACTACGTGTAAATTTTTTTTTGTTATTTTCAAAATTTTAGTTTGATGTTAGGTTTATTTTTTTTCACATGTGTTGACTGCGATTATTATTAACTTCTAAACTAAAGTGCCCCCAAGGCAAAGTATGGATTCCACACTCGAGAATACACCTCTTGTCGTCGTGTGGATCCAGAGCTACTTTTTTATTTTATTCGTTGTAATCTCATGGTTTGAGCTTTGTATTCTATTATCCTCTCGAAGTATCCTCGACTGTGAAGAAAGACAACAAATATAATCCTGGAATGTTAGTTTGTTTTCCACAGTATCTTTGCACGTTCCTTTTGCTTTCTTCGTGACGCTGCTCTCTGTTCTGAATGTATACATCTTCGAACGCAAACCAGCGAACTCAACAATAATATCACCGTTACACTCATCTTTGAACGTGCCGAGAACCTTCTTGTTGTGGGAAGGAATTCCAAATCTGTTGGGTTGAGGATAGGAAGAAGTGTCGAAATACCCAAGCATGGAAGGATGTTTAAGATCTTCGTAGAGGTTTGGTGTTTGTATGTTATAAATAAAACTATCGTTGTCTATGTACAAAATTGACAGCTTATCATTATAGAAGGGTTTCATAATATTATAGTGAAATTCGAACATGTACAATTTCGGCAAGTCGAGAACCGTTGCGCCAACGTAAGTAGGTTTTCTGAATTTTATCAATTTTATATCTAGATTAAAAAGTGTTAAATTCTCGTTGTAAATTTTTCGCGATTTGAATCTAGGATCAGATACTAATTTTCTACATTTATTGTTATAAGAAACCAATTTTATGTCTACATGCTTTCTGACGTTCTCCATCGTTTTTCCATAAACGGCATTATTCATTAATTTATAAAAATCTTTATCTAATTCTGAAATGGCAGCTGTTCTGTGTCTCGTTTTGGTCTCAATATAAGATTTTAACCATGGAGAGTATTTGAACTTGAGAATTCTTCTCACATTTACTACCTGAACACCCTTCCCAATCAAAAACTGGAGATTCTTGTAGTGGACGACATATCTCTCTTTTCTCTCTAGAGTTAACATAAGCTTGCTTTGATTAGAATCAGGTAGACATTTAATTTCTGGAGCCGGAGGTAAATCGGAAAAAGTAGCATGCAAAGTATTTGGAAATTCAATGTCCACCTCAATGAACAGACCAAATTCACGATCGTCGAAACGATTAATATCAATTGAAATAGGATCCAGCCACTCGAAACCTCCGTATGGAAGTTTTTGTATCATTGCGAAGATTGTTTACGTCAGCGTAAAATATGTAATTCGATGGTCGATTTGCATCGTATTGATTCTCAGACATGTGAATATTGTTTGCCTTTGCGTATCTCTGCGAACATTGCACCATCCCCCACGTATCCCCCTTTCTATAAAAAGTAACATGTCCACATCCGATATCAATTCCAACTTGATCCTGGTCTGGAGCAACATAGCAGACCACGCCAAACCAGGAAGACTGTAAAAGTATGCTGGATCTAATTTATAAATATTTATTGCTGTTTTTCTAAACACTTGGAAAACATCAGCAAGTATTGTTACGTCTAATTTGAGATACGCATTGTGATAATCGCCGAGAGTATTGCATCTCAATTCCTTCCATATTAATTTCGCATGTTCGTATTCTTCGTCCGTGATTCCGTTTTTTTTTCAGTTGACTGAAGAATTCTTTTTGAGATGGGAGAGTGTCATCGTCAAATTTAGATTCATCGGTTACATATTCGTAAGGATAAATGCCTTTACGTTTAATCAGTTCTAGGTGTATGTTGGGAAAACTAGCTTTTGTAATTTTAAATTGTTCGTGAGTAAGTTTACTCGCTAGAGCATCGAGACTTGCCGATAGGAATGTAAAAGAATCTAGAAACCTCATCTCTATGATTTCATTCGTTGCCGGAATCTTAACTTTTTTACTTATAGAAATATAACGCTCTTCGTTTTGAGCAAGAATATCGATTTTTTGCGTATCGTATCCAAGATTTCTAATTAAGAAATGGAAGTCGTAATTGGATCCATTGTGAAAAAATATTGGTACGAATTTGGGCTTCTGGATCTTGAGGTTGCAGGTGTTACAGATTCCACTAATGTAGTTTCCGGTGAAGTGATTGTGGTGAAATATTTTCCGATTCTCATCCGTGAAATGTTGATCACACACCGGACACGTTTCAATGTTATAAGAAGCTGCCAATGTTCTCAACCTCCTCCACTATGTTTTTGAAAAAGAGTTCAATAACATTCGGTCCGCGATATATATATAGTTTATCTATCCTATCTTGCCAAACAACAACATATCCAAAACTATTTAGATCATGAACCTGGTACGGTGTTGTGGAAGACAATTCGGGATCCGGATCGCAATAAGACAATGGTTTGAGAAAAGCCTAAAAGTCCGCAATGATGATGGCCGGATGTTCCAACAAGGCCTTGTGCATTTTAAATTCTTTGAATTCATTTGCTTTGGGCATCAACATGCGAGCCGGTCTGTTAACTCCACAGTAGACTTTATGTTCAGCAAGTTTTTGTTTGGCAATTTCTTGATTTTTGAAATGTTGGTAATTACGTCGGTCAAGATCGTCGAATACTGTTAAACACCTTGGACAAACTTCGATGTGTGCATGAAACTTGGTTGTTTGGCTTCTGATCAAGCGGGAGAGTGAACGAATTAGCGTGTAATGATGAACATGGTCGTCAGCAATAAGAAGCAGATTGATTTCCATGGCTTCGTCATCAACAATATTAGTTATCCTAATAGGATGCACAAAATTCTTAACTGAACTATACGAATATACATTTATAGCTAATCGTTTTCCTTCTCTATTTCGTACCCTGTTTTCAAACTTTGTTATGTCGGAAATAGCAACAGGGTATTCGATGCCTGTCATAGCATATTCAATCTCATTGATATATTGTGTGTAGTGACTAACCTGTTCCGGATGATTTGAATAATGAATCGGGTGAAGTGCTGCTAAAATGCACCACATAAAACACTTATTGTCGGTGTTATAAATGTTCAGCACGGCTTTCTTATGCTGAATTTCTACCGGAAGTGGAACATAGCTCGAAGCAGAAAAAGGTGTAAATTTGTTTACATAAGCGATTAACCTGTGAGGACTTCTACATAAAGACCAACCTGATCCCTTAGCCTCGAATTCATCGTGTTTCCTAATCAATTCACTAATAAGATTAGAATAAAAAACGTTCAAATTATCAATGTCTGCCAAATAAAGAACTTGGTTTCTCGTTTTGTGAAGAAAAATATTTCTTGTACCATTGGGTTTCTCATATTCACAAATTAGATCAACATATACTTTTATGGAGTTGTTTTCGAGTTTATTTTTCAGAATATTTATGATACATGCTTTAATTTCACTCAAGAAACTAGAAATATCACAGCGTGGGTTCGAAGTAAAACAGAAATCCAAGAGTTGGTTGTTGAATGCAGATCTAATCGGCTTTTGGTCATTAGACATCTTAATTTGTTTGCAAGTAGAAGCTTCAGTTTCAGGATGATCAATTTTTCTTTTGAATGTTCCATGTCCAGTTGATGCTTTGCAAATTTTCATGTGTTTACTTAAATTAGCAATGATAATTATTTTTTCGCATTGAGTACAAGGTCTAGTAGGTAACAAACGATTTATTTTCGAACCTGTTTCGCTACATCTTGCCCTATGCTTGCTAATATTACTTTTGGAGATGAATTTTCCACAAATAGCACATTCGATGAAATTGGTAGATGACATTTTTTTTAATATGCTTTTAGTAAATAACAATAAGACGCACAATCAAGTCAAAATTAAATAAGACACTTTTAAACTTACAACAATTAATAGAATGTAACTTAAAAAAGACAATAGTTATAATTATAATAATTTTTTTTCAGCTCTGGTATTTATATATAAATTTTCTTGGAAAAAATACAAAATTCAATACAAATACAACAATCTGTGTGAAAAAACAACTTGACCAACTTCAAAATAAAATAATTGTAGCTATTACGATAAAATTTTCAGCTATGTTATTTATACAGAATTTTCGGAAACAACAAGTAACATCGATCACACCAAAACTCAAGCTGATCGAAATTACTATGAGCTATGTAGCTTTAAAATAAATTAAATACTTAACTTTTAACAAAAAAATTATGAGCAGCACTGCAACAACGCGTCCGCACTCTTCAAACACTCTCACGATACTGACTGATCTGTAATGCTTTCGCATTTAAATAACCTAAGCGCGGACCGCGTTGAAAACATCAGAAACAGTGAGCCAATCAGAAGACAACACGACATCGCATTACGTCATAATCCAACCAATCAGAAGACACCCATTACGTCATAATCCAACCAATCAGAAAACACTCATTACGTCATAACCAACCAATCAGAAAACAACACGTCAGATACGGGGTCATCATAATATTGCGTAATAACTTGTTGCGCAACATGATGCAATAGAAGTAGACCGGAAGTAGACCAGAAGTAAATGTGCGTGGGTGTGCGTGGGTGTATAAAAAAAACGAAAAACTCACAAGTGTCTGTCAAGTGGACCGGAAGTAGGCCGGAAGTAGACCGGAAGTGGACCGGAAGTAGACAGGAAGTAAATAGGTGTAGGTGGGTGTGAGTGTGGGTGAGTGTAGGTGGGTGTAGGTGTACTTTAACTCGTAAGAAATTATGACATTCGTACGAAGTACGAGATGAAAAATCACAGATTTGCAATAGTATAAAATCGACAAAAACATCATCAAAATAGGTTTTCCATTGCTGTTAAATTAATAAAAATAATAGGCCTCGTACCAAGTATGGAGTAGAACGTATACAATCATCTACTTCAATGGTTTACTCAAAATCACGTACTGTAAATTTTGGTGAAAATTTTAAACCGTATTTGGAGCACTCATCAAAGAAGTGTTTAAATAACTGGGCATATTACTATACAAACTTACTATGTTGTTTGTTTATTTGTAAGAAGGAAGAAAACCAAAAGTAAAGAAAAATTCTGATTCATTGGTCCATAAACTGTGTAAATCTAAAGAAATAAGTTTGGACATACCGTCGACGAATATGGTATCCATTTTACACCAGTGGCGTATGCTGGTTTTAACTAGTGGGTAATCTCAGACACTTGATTCATCCACCCACTCCTGAAGTCTCCCTGCAAATTTACCTCAACATCCATACAAGATTTACGAATGTATGTGTGAAAAATGTTACCTTATTGTTGCGACCACTGTCGAATAATTGTTGTGATTGCACTTGCAGTTAAACTACGTTTAGAATTTCAAACAATAAAACAAGATAATATAATAAATCTATAAGAAAAAACCTGTAACAAAGAATATGAAAGGAATTCGGTAGTGAAATAAAAACCCTCAATATTAATTGAAGTGTAAAATTCAAGTTACCCCAGTACCCAGTTACTCGTGCATTCCTGATTTTTGTTTTTATACACGGAAGTTTGAGTTCAAGGCCTGTGGTACAAGAGATTCTACTGGCCTACCTACATTAACTATTTGCAATTTCTCCGGAAAAGACCCCGTTCCAAATATTTTCACACGAAAATATTATATTATATCCATTGCCTTTAACTTTAAACACAGCACTAGCACGAATACTAAACCATCTAAACAAATATTAAATTCTCGAATCGCTACAACACGCATTCAATTCCCTGCGCCAATCTTCTATTGTGGTTCCTTACTGCTTGACACAGACTTCATATTCCCTGCGATGCGCGAGGTTCTATAAGTTGGAATCATTGCGTTTTTTGTTTATATATTTTACATTCAAACATCTTTTATCATTATGATCATTATTAATCTAGAGAGAGAGGAGAAGCAACTTAAATTACCTAATATATGTGTACGTATATATATAATTTATTTCTGATAGCTTTCCCTTTAAAAAATTATTCATTTCTGTGCAAGAAATACTCTCACTGGTTTTGAAGGCTACAAAGAAAGTAATCACGCATTTTAAAATACAAAAATGAATAAAAGTAAGCATATAAATAGTTTAATTACTTCATTAATCGATTTATTAAATTGTTATTTGACGTCGCTTTTCTACCACTTTTGGCTAATCACTACGAGTGATGATATGAAATTGATGAAGGGACATTTACAAAGAGCACCCATGCCTAGCCCGCTATTCGAACCCTGGAGCTCTGACGTCGTAGGGAGCTGTGGCAACCACTCCGCCACAGAGGTCGGTGTAATTTCTTGAATTTCTAGTTAAAATTTTAATTTATTTAATTACCGTCATCTTCAATATTAAAGCTTTTTTTTTCCTATGACAATATCTGTTGAAATAGCAGATATCAGGAAGACAGAAGCAAATGTAAAATGAGAATTAACATAGAATTGGTTCGCAAATGTTGTTCACATTTCCCTGTTTCTCGCGCACTTTCAGATGTATTTTCTCTACTTTCCTTTTCAGTACGTAATTTGCGAACCCAGGATTCTGTTTCCTGAGAAATTTCCGTCGTAAACAACACAGCTCCTACGATACAAAGACCACCGGGGAAGAATGGCAGAAGAGGGTGCCAGCCGAGGAAACGGCAAAGGCTCTGGGGTGGAGAGTGCGACCGATGGACTCTCTACAGAAGGAGCTTACCCTTGCCACGGAATAACCAGGCCTGAGAAGCAGTGTTTCCTTCCCCTCCCGTCAAGGGATTTAAAGGGAGCCGGTGGAATCTCACCCTGACGTCACCAGATTCCACCAGCTGGAGAAAGTGGCTGAAAGCCTCTCGGACATTCAGCGGCAAACGTTTGAAAAACATTCGCGCGCTGGAAGTAAAGAAATATGCGAATCAAAGATTGGTTCGGAAGAATATTGCGAAGAAATAAAAAACAACTTTTTAAAAAAATTATAGTCGGGTCATCTCCGATTACCTAGGTGACCCAGAGTATACGCCGCTGTTTTACACGTACCTTGTGAAACCCAAGGGATGATTCTCCCTATCTTTGACAACCATGAAATTCTCATTTCTATTTGTTACTACTAGAGCCAGGATTTTTAGACACTAAAATCTGCCCAAACAGGTAGGCAAAAGGGACTAAAATGTGGAAAATAGGCACCATAATAGGCATCAAAAATAAGAGGCATATAGTAAGCACCATACTTTGAATACTGTGAACAACAAAAGGCCTCAAATTCAAATCCAAGTTGGTGGTCTCTCTTTATTGTCACGTTTACCGCATACTTATTGCCGAGTTCTAGTCATCAAAATGAGGGGAAGCACCTTCCTGTTCCCCTATGAGAAAACCTTAGCCAAAAAGGTAGAAAACACACCTTTCGCAGTCGAAATATTATTTTGATCTTCTTTTTTATGTACTTCTAGGCACTATAGAATCTGCGTAAACTTACTTTTGTATTGCAAGCGTACGATTCTGACCACAGGAACAAAATAGGCATTTAAGGCAACATCCGGGCTCTAGCTAGTACTTTGATTGAATCCAGTGCATCAAGAAGCTCTTCTAAACTTACCTCCTGCATGATAAATATTGTTCTTGATCAGAGTGGAGTCGTATGATGATTGCGTGGCTATGTCTGTTTTAAGCAAGTTCCTGTGCAGGATCCTAATAGGCCGCTCGTCAACAGCCTTTCTCTTCATAATGTTATTTACCTTCTGCCTGAACAAGATACTTTCACTAATTTCTTCATGATTGTGTTCTAGAAAACTGTCTGTCACTAGCCTGTTTCGTTTACCTTCACGAAATACTTGCATTTATCCTTGCAACAACTCCATATTCCGGTTTCATCTTCTGGTAATTTCTGAAATTTAAAATTTAAAACATGACACTATCACAGAAGGGTAATTTCCGTTGTTGCCAATCCTCAAAGCTTTGTTGTAGTGAACTTCGAGAACTAGTTCAGGTATGTTGCGGCGTGACTCAGATAAGCACAAAACTTCCTGGCAGTAGCGAGTTCATTCTTCCATCGTCATTATCACCACTCAGAGACACCTCGTTCGTTAGAAGCAGCAGCTGCGAAAAAACGATATGCAGATTGATTTTGAGAAATAACTCAGAACTTGTAGTTACGTTGTATTTCCTGTCCAAATTTGAGTTTTTCATGTAGGTATTTAGATGGTTTTTTTGTCTACAAGTCAGATTTATGTTTCGTTACGTGCCGTATTAAGCCTTTAAAGACTCTCTTTATTTATGGAAAACCCAGGTATAGATTTAACATTTTAAGTTATTTTATGGATCTTTTTTTAAATGTCATTTTTTGTAATTTGAAGGACATTTTCGAGAATTTTCCAGATAATGACGAAAGAATGAATGAAGTAGGGTATTACTGTGATACCAAAAATCTTATCTACATCCACATAGATGTGTTAATGTATGAGAGAAAATTTTCAGGATAGGTTTTCTGAAATAAAAATAATTTATTCATGACACAGGACATAAATGTTACATAAAACCATTACTTACACTTTGAATTTAATGCGATCATATATATATATATATATATATATATATATATATATATATATATATATATGATTACAATATTTAAAACAAATTAGTTCAATTCGATAACATTAGAAAAAATGGAAATCCTCATATTACTTTAATCAGCAAGTAATTAACTTTTAGATTCTTCATTGTTATATATGATAATATTCGGGATATTAACTTTCCTTATATATCATAAAGCAGAATAGTGTTTGTGGCATCACGTATTGCTGCACAAGAACATGAATCATGGTACTATAAGCATCCTTACCCTCATATTACTTGAACTTCCTTAATGCTCCTTTGTTTCTTTTTGGACAACTTCCTCGTTCATGTATGTGCAATAACGTCAATCATTCTAAGCATAAATTAAGATTAAACCTGAACAAATCAATGCATAAGAGAAGTCATATTCAAATACAAATATTCTGAAAATAATAATGTTACTATCTCCGCCATCTTGTGACGCAACCGACACATACGCATAGGAGCGTTACAACATGCAACTCCAGTTAAACATGAGTTCAATATTGCAAAATTCATAATGGCAGAGGCAGTATTGTGTCCTTGTCGTGTAAAGCTTAAAGCCCACTGATATGCGGAGAAACACTGCAGCAGAACGCAACAGACCCGTTTCCGGTGTTTCAGTAGTGGGCGATAAACTTTAAGATAAGCTGCAGACTTCTGGCACGGAAATTCCCACTTCGGTTCAGCGCGTTTCCCTGTAGTGGGCGTTACATCATTTGATTTCAATAGAAGCAGACAACAGAAATTCTGTTGTTTTCTGTTTTCGCGTTTCTCCGCGTCTCAGTGGGAGTTAAGCTTTAAGTATCTTACAGGCTATGCTTAGGAAAACATTCATATTTCACATATATTCTCTCTCTTCGGTGTTTTTCGATGCTGGACACTTTTGTCAATATCGTTTCTGATAGAGGCCCAAAGACCTTACAATCAAACTTCTTTACTTATGGGATTAATTTGTCCATAAGAAGCATTTTCTTTTCTAATTTTTCTCACACAAGATGACTTGTTTTACAGCTTTTTTGTCCAATTATTTTCAAATTCAAATTTTGTTGTTACATTTCAAGGTTTCACACAATTTCCCTACAGCAGCCACTCAGTGAGGGGAAAACAATTATGGTCACCATTTGTGCACAATGTCTAAAGAGTTGTCCACCATTTAGGTTAAAACTCTCTCGCTCCTTCAGTAGGCACTCTCCAACATGTTGACATTTGCGAAACAGTTTATTGAAGTACGAAAATATTCATCTTGTAGATAAACATCCATCAGTTTGATGCGATCATTGAAATGTAGAACCTTTCAAGAAAAATATTTCACGCAATAGATGTGATGCAGAACTCTTTATGACAAAAATCACTTTATTTACAAAACGCAATCAGGAAACAAACGTAAATCTCAACAAGGTACATCAAACATCCACGCATTTCCCGTTTTTCAGCTGTCGTTGTCGGCTTTCGTGGTTTAGGAGGTGTTCCTTCGTCTGCAGAACGTAGTCGAGGAATTTGTTCCAATCCTCCGTCCACCGGTCCTTCGCTTGAGTCTTTTCGTCGTCAGGAATGGCGCTGTACCTGCGGGAAACGAATGTGAATCAATTAATTCAGATTCTTAAAACGTACCCAACAATTTGTGTCCTGTGTTACATGGTTTCCCCCAACGAATATAGAATGAGAGAGTGGCGGAACGCATGAAATCAATCTTCTGTTTAGGCAAAGTCTTGCCCTACTATTTATGCTAGCGAACAGCTGTGTCTCATGATATTCTATCACATAAACGCTAGATTTCAAGTATGCGCCGTTTGGTAGAAAGAAGCGAGTATAGAAGGGGTTGAGCGACGGAAAGATTGAAATTAACCCTCTTCTGTTGAGAAAATTTGCCCTACTATCTCTGCTAGTGGTCAGTGTCGTTCATCGACAGAGGCAACTCTCAATTTGCGTAGGAAATCACGTCTATATAGTGCTTCGAATCCCTCTTTAAACTGTAGGTTCAGTCTCAATTTGCCCATCTGACTTAAAACGAACTTTGAATGCCTTTGAATGCTAATGCTTTTGAAAGCATAAAATTTGCATACTTCATGAGCAAACGTAAACTTACAGTTAGGAAATATTTGTCTTTTTCATATTGTTGAACATTAAACTTCGTTGAAAGTGATCATGGGTAGAGGCATGCATATCTCGTTTTTGACGAAAACACGAAATGTGAAATAACATCCTGTAATGTTCATTTTTTATGTTTCTGAAAGGTGTGAGGTGCATTTTCTTCCTACCCTGTCTTGTCACGAAATGAACTGCAAAATGCGAAATAGACTCTTAAACAAAAAATTTAGAGTGTATTCACCTACACTTTCTGAAGATTTAATTATCCTGCGAGTTACGCAAGTCATGTAAAATTGATTAATTTTGCTGTAAATACTTGAGAAGCAAAAATGGACCGCTATATACAGCAATAAACTTAATACTCTGTTAACTAAATAAATGTGCTATTAGAAGGGATATGTTTATCTTGTGTAATAAGTGCAGTTTTTAAATTAAATTTAGGATTATATTCACAATTTTAAAACCAAAATGTCATTTTTATTCTGCTTCTGATGCAAGTTTTCACCGCCATGACACCGAAATTTTATTTTATTTACCCGAAATTGACTATGCTTTGGTACCGAAACCTTGCTTTTTCATTTACCAAAGATATGTGCCTCTAATGATAGGTTATAAAGGGGATGGGGAATGCCTGCAGTTAATTCGGACCATCTCCTTGCTATCTCTAAGATACTCACTTTAGGGAATTGAGCGCCAACTGCTTGAGCATCCTGAGGTCAGCTTTGAGGCCTGCGATTCCCATGAAGGTCTCGTAGAAGTCGTAGCTGAGCCCCTTCGCCCCCCAGAAGGAGGGGTCGTCGCAGGAAACCACCAGGGGGAAGTCCTCGGCCAGCAGGGAGGCAGCAGGGTGGTTACGGAGATCGTTCACCAACAGCAGTACCTGCAAAATTGAAATTATGTTTTTGTAGAATCTCTTGCACTTGAGAAACGTATATTTGAGAAATTCTATGAACCCAATTGCTTTTTTAAAAAATATTTTTATATTGCAGGCACGGCGATAAAAATGAATGGTGAATTTGTGAGAGAAAAAAAGAGAATTAAACATACGTCGTGCTTAGGAATAGAACTAGCAACAAAACCAGAAAAGGAATGAGTGGGAATATTTTCTGGGTGGCAGTCAATTTCTTGCCAAAAACACCATACTGTGGTAAAAGAGCATTTATTAATTTCAAATTCAACAAAAGTAGAGATAATGTTTCAAAAGTTAAGTCTGAATGGAGGGGGAAAAATAATGAAAGAAATATTCTGAAGACACGGAAAATAAAATTGATTTATCAATTTACGTATATATGTGTGGCACTAGCGGTTTCATGTTGGATCCCTGGTGGGAGTTCCAGAAATGTCGGTAGTGATCCAGAATTGTGAGGACAAATGAAGAGCTATGCGAAAAGAAGTAGTGGGCTCTGGTCTAGAAATCTAGAACACCAGACGGTGGGATTCGATGTGGTGAGCAGGCATCACGTATTGGAAAGGCTCCAGGCCTCCTCGATGGACGGTGTAGTGATAATTCTGTCGCCTTGCAATCGAGTGGTCCCAGGTTCGATACCCGGCAAATACACAAGGTTTAAAGTGTAGGTCCAGTTCAGACTAGCCTATCTGAGCATAAAGTGGTCTAAAAACAAACGTTGACAAATTTCTGATAATGAAAAACTGTTTCTTGGGCCTTGGATCGTTTCTTGGGCCTTGGATCTCAAATACCTTCGTGCCGTGGGATTTATTTTGTTAGACCTAATAATAATAATAATAACCATTTCAATTACAGAAGATTTGAAGTTAGGGTACACACTATTTCATTACTTCCTCAAGTAATTGAACTGCGTTGCCTCATTCTCATCCCACGAGCTAACAGTTGCCTGGGCTTGTCCAGTCCTAGTAAAAAAATAAAGACAAAACAAGGATTTCTACGAACATTTTTGCGACGCAGATAATACGCTCTCTTCTACAGCGCAGACTCGAATTCAAGAACCCGTGGCCTTCATGACAGGCGCAGCAAACCCGTATTGTTCATCGTTCCATTGTTGTTTTGTAACTTACGTCACATGTCACTGGGACTGAACGTGTCGCGACTTCCAAGTACAAACAAGGAACACTTTGAGGACAGATGTCTGCCAACACTGTTTAATCTCCGTTGCTCAGAGCATAACGATTACAGTGAACCAAGGTCTTTCAACAGGAAAATGTGTACTATCAATTACAGGAATATTGCACCATTCTTTCTAAGTCCAAGATTATTATTAACAGGAAGAAAGCTGTGGTTTAGGATGTGCTACAAGAAAGTTTGCAATGTCTGTCTACTCCTTTGCCTTTCAATAAGGTGAATACTGTGAGCCTGATTCTTAGAAAATCAATATGTGGATGTCCGTCCGACAACCTGTCTGTCTTTCCGTCCGTCAACTATCAATATCTCAAAAACTGCCTCAGTTAAAAGGACAAAAATAAGCAAATTGATCGGACAGATATAGTAAACTTCAATGCAACGTCAATGAACTCATTGTTTGGGCGTGAGCGAAAATAATTTAAATAACCTGTCGACATTTTGGAAACTTATACATGTGAAGATTGTAACGGTATATTTTGTGCTTTTAAGCTGATTCTCAGCAACATACACAATATACACAACCATACATTTTTGAATCCTTGTCCCGAGGTTCAAAACTTGCAGTACCTGAAGTTCTGTGGATGCTAGTTTAGGCAATAGACACGTACCTCTTCAAATTACAACTTAACGCCCATTTCCTTTTAGATATATATAGGTTTATTCATAATATATTTACAGAAATTAATTATTGGCCGTTATTCACAAAATTACATTCCGGTGCACCCTGTCCCCCCTTCCCGAAGAGAGTGTGTAGACTCGCGTAGCCACTGGCTCCACGAGTAAAAAAAAATATAACCCTCAGTACCAAAAAAGGTGGCTGAAGGTATGTGTGCTGTGTACCCGGTTTCCCACATGAAATAAACTATTGTAATAATGTGAAAAGAGCAAGTGTGTGTATTAAAAGAAAGAAAGTTAATATCCCCGTCGGTTCACATAGTAAGGAAAGTAAGTTCGCCCAGCCGCTCCCCTCAGAGAAAAAGATACCTCTTACATTGCTGTACTCCGCCAAACATCTGAGGCCGACTGCTCCCCTGCCCTTCCTATTTATAGGCCCCGCTAATGACCCTAACCGTTACTGGAAACTTACCGCTCCCCAACGGGCAAGAACCCAAAAGTACAGGAATACATAGCCATACACAATTTATAACATAAAAAAGGATCCAGTAATGATCGCATCATTACAAGATATAAAATTTTCTGTCTGTCTTCCGTTTGTCTATGTCTGCAAAATAAACGAAAGTCGACAACCATTTTTTACACTATTTGGTTTAAGCCTGCTTTTTGCACATATAGGCTAATCGGGATTGAACCTACGTATGAGTCCAAATCAGCATGTGATCCACAGGAAATCAAATCCTTGATTACAAGACAACAACGCTAACCACTGCTCAACCAATAATTTATTAACTTCTTCACGAACACATGCTTCTTTTCCTTCTATTGATGGGCTATAAGGAGTGTCTTTGCAGCACATCTTAAATTGTCAACCTCACATCCACGTAGTATACCCTGGGCTGAAATTCTTGCAAACTAACGGGGCTCTGGCGTCTGGACTTATAGCCTGTTCCTGTGTGTTTATAATTGCCCTTTCATGAGTTTCATCTTATCACCTTTCATCATTGTCGTCGCGATAAGTGAAAAGTGGAAGAAAAGCGACGTAAAATAACCAAATCACTCAATCTTTCTATTGATGAAAAAACGAACAAAAGAAGAAAATCGGATGTATCTGTTATGGCTTATCATTCATTCCTTAGCTTTATGTATATATTGCTGCTGTAATCGCCACCTGACTGTTCAAATCGAAGAATGTATCTCCATTTCTACAAAAATGTTCTACAGGGTGCCCCTAAAGGTACTTTACAACTTTGATGTCATACAGCACAACTTGCAACTGAGAAGGAAACATACCATGCCCTATTTGATTTACCAACATATGAAGTTTCATTGTGCAGAGTCCACTTCAACATGCGAGCCTCTGGTGGCGCGTAGAACATCTAATCGAAATTCCGACTCTGCCCAACCCTCCGTAGCACATCCCTGTCAACTGTGGTAATGGCAGCCTTATTCTGGCCTTCAAATCATCAAGATCAATTACATGAGTGCTGTACACCGTGTCTTTGACATATCATCACAAAAATAATTCCAGGAGTGTAATGTCAGGGGAAGCCCAAGCAATTTGATATATCTTCCAATATAACGTGCTGGAAATGTCTGTCCAGGACATCTCTTACATCTAAGACCCAGTGTGGTGGTGCACCATCTTATTCAATACCTGACGAAAAATCTTTAGGCGTTGGTGAATCATCTACAACAAACTGTATTCCTCTATGTCAATTACAAGTTGTGCTGTATGACATCAAAGTTGTAAAATACCTTTTGGGACACGACGGTGTATATTCTTTATTCAACTCCATTGCTGATAGTCCTAATTTGTACTGATTCGCTTTTTGTGCTCCAGAGTCTGGCATCGATCTCTTCCAGGCATCCCACAATACAGCGTCAGGGCATTTTTGGACGAATCTTGTCCTTTTCTGTAGTAGTGAAAATACTTCAAGAGTAAGTGTACGATTCATTTCAGCAATAAATATATTTATCCTCAATTTTTATGATACATCTGCTTGGAAACACATTACCTTATTTTTTAAATAAAAAGATATGCTGCATCTAGAATCGAATCGAATTGTTGTTTTAAGTCCACTTTATGCACAGATAGGCTAATCGGGACTAGACCTATAGATTAAAGTGGGATCCGAATCACTGTGCTATGTGCCTCCATTGGGTATCGAACCTGAGACCCCTTGATTACAAGACGACGACGTTACCACTACATCTAGAAAATAATATTTGGTTAGGGAATATCGGAGCTAAGAACCTTTGTTGATAATGTTTCTCTTGTTGAGGTATTGTTAAGGTTTCCAATATAAAAGCGAGCCTATAAAAAATAAATTTTTAAAAAATCTTGCATATGCAACCACAAATCACAAATTATATTATACCTCGTAGGTGGATGTATTACTATATTTGTCTATCATCACATTCGCCACAATTAACCCAAGAAATGGAAAAGCTATCCGAGACAGAAATACACAATATAACTTTATTTTGCCAGGACTGATTCGAACTAAAGTGTGCGTCATATCTCCTGGATATGGCCTTGAACGGCTGAACAGCACCAGCGAATCACAGACGTGCGACGTTGTCGTGCTCTCCTTGACAAGGCGTTTCGCTCAACCACGCTGTCTCTTTTCCGTGTGAGATTTCGACATGACACCACTGCAGTGCGCCGCTATTGGCTATCGCCATATGCAGGAGATTTGACGCGCACTCTAGTTGGGGAGGGGGGACATGCAGATTCACACTGAAGATACAAATTGTACACAGTGCTCAGGAACATGTGATCATAAAGGATTTCAGGGTACCTGGTTGGAAATGGGGTTCAGCTCTATGGCCACGTTCCTCTCCTTGGCCGTCTTCAGTACCAGAGGGTGCTTCGTGATGGCGTATCCGTGTCCAATCCTTGTGGTGTTGAGGAGAATGGCGTCGATCAGGTTCTCGTCCGTCAGCCCTTCCCAGTCTGTGGGAGAAACAATTCTTATTACCGCGTTGTAAAATGCACGTTTTATTATGAGATACTATATTTATGCAATTACGTACTTACATATTTAGCCAGGTGCGGCGTCATAAAATTTTGGCCGGGTGCGCAGGATCCATACAGATATATTCATAAATTAGGATGGGTTGATATAAAGTTTATATATTATTTTCACAAACATGCATTCTCTCTCTCTTTCCCCCTCTCCCGATTTAGTTTGTGTTGCTTGTGTTCCCCCTTTCTCTCTCTCTCTCTCTCTCTCTCTCTCTCTCTCTCTCTCTCTCTCTCTCTCTCTCTCTCTCTCTCTCTCTCTCACACACACACACACACACACATTTGCGCGTCAAATCTTCTAATCAAATTTCTCAACTGCATTCTCTCTATAGAGAGAATGCCATGAGAATTTTCACTTTACACGACAGCATTTTGGTCATAGTATAAATGCTAAGAAAAGTGCTATGGAAAATGCTTTAGTCTAAAGCGGGCCCAAGAACTCACTGGTCTCTCCGGCGTGGAAGAACTTCTTCATGTCCTCCGGGAGCTTGGCCAGCTCCTCCACGAAGTCCAGCAGCCTCCCGCCCTTGTCCTCCTGCCCCACGAGGTCGAACCCCGCCAGGAAGTCACCGTACTGGTCCCTCAGGGCGATGGCGGTCTTCACGTACTGCCCCACCGTGGGGGCGTCCACCACTCTGTACGGGGCGTAGATGAACCTCGCTCCCAGGAATTTCGGGTGCTCCTGCAGGAATTGGTCCGTGACTTCCTTGTACATCCCCACTATCTCCGCCGCTGTGTGGATGGTTCCGTCCAACTCGTACACCTGCAATAGTCAAAGGAAGGATGGTCGTGAATGAATGAACGGTTTGACGACCCAAACTCCTCGCAAATATTCTGCAATAATTCTATAATAAAACAAATATCTCAAACTTGGTCAAATCGCTATATTCGAAGAGTTTGTAAGCTATATTAATATCACACAAACACAAGTAGGTGTTTTAAAAATAAAAGCCTAATTCTAACAAAGTGAAAAGTAAATATAATAAGTGTTTTTTTTCTTCTGGGAAGAAAGGTCCCGGTACTTTCCAAGTTGATTTGTTCTTGTGTTCATCATAAGAACTACTCAAAACATCGTCATATGTTCTTAAATAATCACCTATAAAAAAAATGAGTCCGTGTCGCTTGCGCGGAGTCATTAGCGCCGAGGCTTCTTATCGGTTCATTTTCGCCGTGTCATATGTCAAGACCTTCCTTGGTGGGTTTTCCCACAATCCGGAGTTTCATTACCGCCGCGCATACGTGTGTTTATGACGTTGCCCAGCTGCAGTTGTGTTTATCTTTGATTGAAAAGGAAGGTGATTGATAAATTAATGTAAGATGAAAGTATATATGAGGAATCTACAAGGAAAAGGATAACCCTAAATGTCGAGGTGTGTTAATCGTCAAAAATGGAAGAATTGTGTGCATCCCGGAACATACATGTGTGCCAGACCATGCTGGGCTTGAAATTAGAAGAAACTCACGAATTGCAAGAAGAGAGTTCGTGCAGAAGTGTTAACGCCTGTTTGGCAAATATTCCGACAAGAAATAGATGAATGTCTAGACCGAGGTTTGGATATTGTTAGTAACGTTCCTGTTTACGACAGTCAGAAGTGTACCTGAACAGAAAAAGGAGATCGATTTTAGGTGTTCAAAAAGATGCACCAGATGCAGATCATCTCACTTTACCACAATTTTTGAAGTATTCTCCATTTCTTCACCTTGACGACACGTAAAATGGAAAGCGGTTGTTAGTTTTACTAGTGTCAGATTCAAACATGTTTTGGCAGCCTCAGAAACCGTATTTTTAGATGGCACATTTGGCGTCTGCTCCAAACAGTTTTATCATCTGTATACCATTCATATTGACATCGGCAGTACGAATGCTGCTACTAACGTAGAACGTAACGTGCTTTACTTCCGGACAAAACCGAAAGAACTTATCAAAGATTATTTTCGTTCATTAAGAACTACTGTCCTGAGATTAATCAGAAAGTGACCAAGCTAGACTTTGAAAGTGCAGTACTCAAGGTGTTAAGAAACGTGTTTCCACTGTCACACAAATATCAATACATCGGAATGGACAAACGTGTTGAGTGTGTTCTTTCGAAGTACAGAAGCTCGGGCGATCTTCGAGGATGCCTTCGAGCATTTGCATACCTACAAGAATCCAAATAACGTTAGTATTATTGTTGTGCAAGTGTATCGAAATATTGTGTTTATATATACGTAACTATTACTTGTATATCGTTTGCAAAAAATAACACTGTATTTATAGTTCTTGACGATTTTATGTAGTGTATAGTCTAATAATTATGTGCAATTGACTGGCACATTTATGTTGCTTCCCAAGGGTACATTTACGTAGTACTTGGCCTCCCCGATGGCGCAGTGGTAGCGTCATCGCCTTGTTATCAAAGGGTCCCGGGTTGAATTCCCGGTGGAGGCACATAGTGGTTCGGATCCAACATTAAACTGTAGGTCCAGTCCCGGTTAGCCTTACTGTGCATAATGTGTACTTAAAACAACAAATTAATCCAATCCAATTTGCGTAGTACTTGTAGAATGCTTGCAATATTTTAACAATAGTTAATAGGCTGATGCTGATTTATGTATTTTGTGTTGTGGAATAAAATTGATACACGTAATCCTGTGTAACGACTTTTGAAATAAGTAAAGAAAACTCATACTGGAAATGTTTAACATTTCAGTGTAAACACAGCTTTGCAACGTCATAAACACACGTTTGATTTCATGTTTTAAGTCAACTTTATGCACTATGTACCATGTGGTCATAAACACACGTGCGCGCGGCGGTGATGACACTCTGGATTGTGGTAAAACCAGCCAAGGAAGGTCTTGACATATGTCACGGCGGAAATGAACCGATAAGAAGCCTCGGCACAAAAGACAGGACACCAAAAAAAATATTCCGGTACCGTCAGAAAAAAACACTGAATATATTTTTATTCATGTACACAAAGAGAATATTTGCATCCACATTATTTAGAGAATAAGTTCTATTGGTTACAAGTTAAGTCTTTAATATAATAAATAGCAACAATCAAATTATAACCATTGAAACTGTACCATTCTAGAGCTGCTGTTCGAACCCCACCTATATTTTTGTATATATGAACGGAAATGGACGGAAATGAAATATTTTGCGTCGGGCATTGTAAAATTTGTATATCTAACTGGGAACCCAAAATAGAAATCTTTATTCTCTCCCCAGAGCCCAGACACTCATGGCGGTTTAACGGCCGTCTCTCGTAGTTGGATGACTTAGTTATAGCTAGATTCATCGAATATTCTTAGTTTGAGGATTCTTTAACACGGAGTACGTGTTGCACTCTGTGGCATGTTTTATGAATATAAGCTAGATTGTGTAATTGTGTAATTCAGGCCGGATGGACAGTGGCGCGTTTGTGGGGCGTTCGTTGAACCACAATGGCTCCACCCTTATGGAATATTCGTCGAGCTACTCAAGTTCCACAAATGCTGCACTCCATAGAAATGGTGAGCGAAGATATTCTTTCTGTGGCAAATATGGATTCAAAAGATGAATATGCTGTTTTTTATCACGATAAACAAGGAACCAAAACATAAATTTTGCGATTGCTTATTCCAAAGCAGTTTCTTTCAATATTTCGTTGCTTTAGTCGGAACCTTCGCTCTTCCAAATGTTGTAAGTATAGCATTACTGAGAGAGACCATTTCTATAATGGCTCAGCAATGGAGGTCACCAGAAATTTTTGTAGGGGTGGTCAGGCCGTTTAAGAAGTTCAATATAATAATAAATTCAATAGATGACTGTTCAACACAAAAATTAGAACCTAGGTACAATAAATAAGGTAAAAAAAAGTGCATTGCACTGCCCAATGAAGGCACCCTAGATGATATAGAGGTAGGGACCCACACATTCTTAATTTCGGCTTAAGTAGAGATGGTGTCATCCGAACCATGCTCTGGTCGCCATTACTTTGTATCCATTGATTAGAGGCTGTGCAACAGAGGCGCTTTATGCCCCAAACTGAGATCACCCACCCTGGGATTCGAATCCTGGTCTCCAGAAATTGTGTTAGGAAGGTACCTTACCCACTGTGGATCAAAGAATTGTGCCAAATTAAGAGGACTACTCACACTCGATGGAAAGAATGAACCTACAATGCGATGTGCACTTCGACTCGGTGCATTGCTCTGGACGTGGTTGTACAGGGTCAACGAAGTTAGTAATTAGATGTGTTTTATACAGCGTCTATTGATACACTTGTAGTTTGAATTGTATCTTCTGCAAATATATTGTATAAAGAAACAAACTGCCGGAGTACTAAGTGAGGTGAGTGTACCGAGTGGTGCGCCTAGATCGTTTAGGTATACTGGGTGTAGTCACTTCCCGACGTGAAGCGGTGATCCTATTGTAGAATCTAGCGAATGCCAACGAAACTCGCCACTCAGTAGCTCCGTGTGAGACAACTCTTCAGACGTCGTTTCAGGTGGTGTCAAGACGAATCATCTTTTTAGACGTCAACGAAAGAAGGCAGATCACTATTCACCATTAAGTTAATTGGTGGCATGTTTTTAGTTTTAGAAAATGCCCTCTCGCTTAATATGCCCAACACACACACACACACACACACGTCACTATATGAACAACCAAATCCAGATAGAATTTTAACAGTTTTTAATTTCACTCTAAATTTTCATTAAAAGGGACGGAAAATCCGATAAATCAAGGGCTACTATCTGGATATACAGCGCCTTTCACGGTCGAGTCGTCCGGGGAGTGGCGGTCAGCTCGCCGGGCAGGTGGGAACGTGTCTGCTGGTATTTAGAACCACAGCTTTACGCTGACCATGGCACTGGACGCATCATCAGTGCTTCAGTATCAGGATAGCTGGTGTCCAGTTTGCACGTGTTTGTGAAATGTTAAGGTGTTAGCAAGTGTTTTAGATTGTTTTGTTTTAGTTCCTGTTTCTTTTCTGCGGTCTAATAATGCCACAGTATCCGTACAATTTAAAACAACGAATTGTTATGTACAACTCTTAAGTCATTACCAATTCTTATAGGGAAGGAAGTTATAAGACGTTTCAGAGCAGAATTTCCAGATGTTCCTCCTGTTCCACACAGAGACAGTGTTCGAAAACTTGTGAACGAATTTAGGGAAGCAGGGTTTATTCTTGTTAAGAAGACGTGTGTTCACTGAGGAGAAAGTAGACGACGTTAGAGCACGATTGAAACATAATCAAAAAAAATCCCCCCGGCGCGGCGCCTTGCACAAGAAACATACATTTTTAAGTCGTCTGCGTGGCGAGCTACCAAGCTTTTAACCATGAAGCCATACATTAGAAGAATTGAAAGAAAATATCAGGAGAGAAACTGAAGCAATTTCGGAAGAGAAACAGATACGTGTTAGTGAAAAATTGCTAAAAAGATACCGTAAATGTGTGGATGCAGGAGGAGAACATTTCTAACGCCTCTTGTAACAACGTACGTCTAATTAGATGATCTGTCTGCTGCAAGACCATGGCAGCTGTGACGTGAGTGATTTAATCCACTGGCAGGAGCTCTGGAGACAGTCCGAGTTTGCCATTACCATTGTGAGGGTAATTTGAACACTTTGTTGCCATATTTACAGTGAATGAGGGGGAGGAACTGATACATAAGGAGCAGATATTTCGGATGGCGAGAGGAAAACAATTTGCCCTACAGTGACTTGAACAGCTCATTGATAATATTTGCTTGCTTCGAAGGACTCGTGAAACACCACGAACCGCTCGCAGACGACAGACGGTTTAGTGGCGGCAATTGTACTAGAGTAAAACCTTCTGGCATATAGGTGTAATATGAGAAAGCATAATACTTACAGGCGGAAGGACACCCCGTAACTCCAAATACATGACGTTATCTTCCAAGAGCTCTCTCAGGATCTCGTAGTAGTAATCCCGAAAGACAGGGGCGTACAGAACCATCCCATTCACAGTGCCGAAGATGGTCTCGAAGGTAGACCACACGGCGTTTATGTCAGGGTAAACTTCTGCAAGAGTGCGAATGTATTAGTATCTTGAAAGGTTACCATATTTGATTGATTTACAAATAACATAGAAATTTAAAATAACAACATAAAAATGAAACATCTGCTTTAAATATAATTGAACATCTTGATGAAGTATTGATTAATTTAATTAAAATTTTTGGGTGAAGCACGTATAGACATTTTGCACCCTCCTGGGTATACGAGAAAAAATCTCATCTTAAACTCTTACCTTAAAGTTAAAAAAGGGGTGTAAAGAGCCCCTTGAAAGGTTAAAAGTGCACAGAATAAACACATTAAAAAAAAAGGCAATGATTTTCTAAAAACTCCCTCAGAAATAGTGTAGAAGGCCCGCACTTCTCAAAAAGCTATAAACATTTGCTGAAACGCTGTCATCATTTCCAAACCGTTGAGAAGTTGGAAACTCTGCTTGAGGAAAATCAAATCGGCATATTCGAGAAGATGCCGAATTTTTTAAAGAACATAACATAGACGACACAGCGGAGGGTCCAGCCCTTGGAGCAAATGATGAAGTATTGTTTTATAGCAGAAATTATTAAGCAGTATTCAGAATAGAATTCATATTTTGTAATGTATACAGTGTATACCTCACGTCATAACAACGCCGGACGTATGTGCCGATTTCAACTGTCTCCGATTTTCAAAACGTCCTCGCACATACTATTATTGGATACGTTGTATATCACACATTCACGAACAAATTGTGTGCAACAACTATTTTTAAGACAATAAGCATAACATACTTGATGTGACTCCTACGAAAGCTATAAGAGAGGATGAGAATTCGGTTTCTTTTCAAAGTAATAATGTAATTTCAATTTGGCATCAGTACTTTCAAGCGGCACTCTTCTCCAGCTTTTCTCTCTCTTTGCTCACCCCAAACCCCTCTGCCAGCAGCTGTGGTTCTGTGTGTGCTTTCCACTTGGTGTGAATCTTCCAAACTCAGCCAACGTATATATATTTATGTTGATTACGTGATGAATACTGCTTTCGTCATATTTCCATTTCAGTAAGACTAAGTCAAAGAATTACTACGACCTGATTTCACTGGATTGGAAAAACGTATTTTCAGTATGAAAACACTGACGGAAAAATATCGATATACTAAAGTTGAATATTGTTCCCCATAGCTATAATGCTCACCGCCCCCCCCCCCCCAATTTTCACTCTGCTCTTTTAACCATTTTCCCCAATTATTCGGGGAACGGGGGGATATTCGAAAGTTGCTCTAGTAAATATCCCCATTATCATTTCCGACACCATTCACAATGGGAATACGATCACAGTGAAAAAATAACTTCCTCCCGTTGAATGCAAGAATTACAACTGCCGCAATGGAGCATTAATACATCGAGCAGTTTCAATGCACTAGCCAATGTAAAAAAATATATTGAATGAGAAAATCTCTCTTCCGCACATCAATAGTTCCAAGTACAATCATACTAAGTTTCGTTACAGTCCAACCTGTCATCACCTTACTGCTTCTCTGAGCAGTTATTGCTGTTCGGGATCGAAAGATGTAATTTTTATGGCAGTTCTTGTGGTCAAAATACTTCAGCCGTCGAATCTTCCCCTTTAACGCACTATACTTCAACGCTTCCATTACTAAGCTATGTTCTAAAATTCTTGATCATCTACCCTGGCTTCAATTTAGCGGTCCGCTAACTACTAAAGCTTGTAATTGTTAATGCGCTTTTTTTAAAAAACAAAATAACATACAACACTGTTGTTTATGCTTATTTGTTATGTTGAAGTGACTAACCTTAATTCAGAACTCGACAGTGCTCATTGCAATAGTTTTCATAATTGTTACATAAGAAAAGAGACTAGTATGTAAATATGTGTTGAACATAGAACCTATATAATTATGTGTAAAGGCCTTTACAAACTGGAAAAGTGAGTGACTGGAACAGTGCGGCCCGTCAGTCCATTGTAGAATGTGAAAATGGCCCCTGATAGGCAAAAAGTTGATGATTGAAATAGACAATGGAATTGTTATGATAAGAGAAAGGCACAACTCTGCGAACTCTGGTTTTTATCCCCTTAAAATAACTTTCCGAATAAAATATATCTTACTACGTACTATATTCGCCTTGAGAATTTCAACTTATCATTTCAAAGTTTCGTTGCTAAAGTTTCGCAGTTCAAAAGTTAACGCGGAACATGTGCATATGATAGCAATTTTAAAAACTACGTCATTATATAGTGACAGCTATTTTTTCTCGCTAAAAATAGAGGGTATGTGGGCCAGCCTACGTTCAAGCCACATCGCCTAGCGTCGCCACTGGATCTACAGTACAGTGGGATCCATGAGTATTACCGTGCAAATTGTCCATGACTATTTTGATTAATTTTTCTCTTACATCCTATGTGTTTTTAAGCGATGGATTTTTATGTCTGCTGGTGCAGAAGTTGTCAACAGCTTGTTATGAGTTTTCCTTTCATTCTTGAAGCTCTTATTGGGTCAAATAAAGTAAAGTGCACGAACATGGTGAGTATTACCATCACAGTGGTAATACTCATGGATACCACTCTACCTCTCTCAGCCCCTACGTGGACCCGAATTTCTGATCGACTGCCTTTTCTGAGTCGGTGCAATCACACTAGCAGCCCACCTACAATGTGGCCAGAACCATGCAAACGACCTTGATCGCGAGCTGGAGGGTCAGGCGCGGATGTCCATGACGAGGTATTTCCGCACGAAAGCTTCCTTCCCGCCGACAGGTCGCAGCACAATTATCTAAGCATTACTCGGTTCAATTGAACAACTCTTACTCATCAGCGCATTCCAGGGTGAGAGGGTGTTCTTGCGTGGAAATCAGCGTTGCCAATTATTATGAAATCCCTCTGCACATTGAAATATAACTTGTAAGACACTGGAAAAATCCATTATTTGTAAACATATATTCGAGATGGTGAAATGAGTAATTTAATGAGATTATAGGAGATTTGTATTATTTGTGTGTATATTTCATAACGAATAATTAATTTTAAGGTACAGTTTTCTGGCTTCCGATTATGATAGTTCTTGATTGAGGTGGTTCTAATGGGTCACGTTCGTAAAACAATGGAATAATCTTTTTGTTGTTCACTATTGTCATGTCATCCAAGAAACGCAAGAAGTATAAAGAGCGCACGGCATTACACTTCTGCTGAATTCGGCCGAAAAATACAGGGTGTCCGAATTGTAACTGACAGTTTTAGTTCCTTTCGGTGGTCTGTGAAACACTTAGCCTACTTGTATGATCTTTGTCCTGTGTTTTCTGGTGCCAGTGTGAAAGTTAGGTTAGGTGGTAGATCAACATTTGCTGAATCTCGCCCAAGAATAAAGACCATTGAATTGAATTAAATTACAAGTTCGGCAAAACTGGATCCAATGTGGCCATACCCTAGAACGAGTTATGGCAACTGACCGTTCCTTGAGTCTGCGCGTGAAGCTTGTGAAGTTCGTTATGGCGTTCTTAAAGTCGCTTTCCCTGCGATGAAGGTCGTTCTAGCAAGAATCGTGAATATATAATGAAATTGATTATGGGAAACACTAATAATACCCATTCACAGGCCGGTATTCGAACCCGGGTCTTCTGGCATTCTAGCGCTGTGTGCTAACCACTCCACCATGGACATATAAACATAACCGCACCCAAGCTATAATCTAAGGATCAAGAGAGATATACTATAAGGAACAGAATATCAACAAGGAAGAAATATCAAAGAAAGTAACATCATCATGAAAATTACTTCAGATTACAGATAGACTGATTTGCTTGGGTGAGAGAGTTGGCAAGTGCGAGTTTGTAAGAGGAGGTAGAAGGCTCAGTATATAGCAAGAATCGTACCTGCTGGGAGGTTGTTTTTTTCCCGTGAAAATCGTCCGCTACTTGCAGACAATGTGGTGTAACTTCACAATTCCCATAAAGAAAGCACTGCGACTGTAGCTTTTGCTTAGTGCGTTACTTAAGCCAGGGGTGCCCATAGAGGGGATTCATGACCCGCCTGCGTCATGGGATTTTTTGGGGGGGGCAAGATTTTATGCCAATTCTATATATCTTCACACAAAAATAGGGGAGATCGTTTCTTTGGTTGACTTGTTATTGACTTTTAGTTATGGTTATTATGTACAGTTTTTCTACCTACCTGTAGATGATCGCGGCTATGGGGTTGAAATGAAACACCGCCTCTTATGCCTTTAGAATCGGTTTGGAAGAGGGGGACGTGCTGCTCGCATTAATACAAGGTTAGTCAAGCAGACAAACTGTTAAGAATAGGAGGCCTCCCCGATGGTGCAGTGGTAGCGTCGTCGCCTTGTAATCAAGGGAATCAAGGTGTCCCGAGTTCGATTCCAGGTGGAGGCACATAGTGGTTCGGATCCCACTTTAAACTTTAGGTCCAGTCCCCATTAGCCTTAATGTGCATAAAGTGGACTTAAAACGCCAAATCAACCCAAAATCATGTTAAAAATAGGGTTCAGTACACTAACAGTGGCAGTGAGCGTTTCATGTTAGCAAACATGGAAGCCTAAAGTACTTAACTAAGCATATTTTGCTAAATATGTCTATATTACATTGTTGCGCAAATTTTGTCTGACCAAAATAATTTCAGTAAATAATTCGGCTTAAAGGAGGGGGGGCAAGGGGAATGTTCTACTTGGGAGGGATGGGCACCCCTGATTTAAGTCGGTAAAATAACTGGTTTCTTCAGGTTCACGAGGCCAGTTATTTTTCGTTCGATTCGTGCGTTACGATGACTTAAGGCTCCTTCATACCGCGACGAAAACGCGCAGTGCAGACGTTCCGTTCTGAACAGATTTTTCAGTTACGAACAAAGATAGGACCTCGGGGTTTGTTTTCTATCCTTCAGAAAATATGGCTGCGTTATTCCTACAAAGCAGAAATTTAAAAAAAGACCCTGCTTAATAAGTAAATTGGGCATAAAAATGGCGAAAACCGTAATTTTCACATGCAATTATCTCGTTAACCACACAAGCTCATGGAAAACGGTTTTGTTGGGGTCATGCAATGTTCATTGTGCTTGACATTAACATCATCACTTTAAAAGTCAGTTTTCCTATTTTGAGACTGTTTGAGGAAAACGAAACCCTTGCAATACGTAAACGTGTCCCTGCACTGTAGCGACACCTCGTGCAGATAGTTAGAATCGTTCTAAACCCCACCCACGGTAGACCGCGGAGGGATACAACAAAATAGCTCGTGAAGACAAAACACGATCGCAAGCGACAGGGAAGTGTGCATGAGTCAACTGGACGTTTTCAATTGCAAAATATGGGTGACGGCAGCAAGTGTGTTTGGCGCAAGAACTGGGCTCCGAGAAAATCGTCTCCTGCAGAAACAACAATGAAGTTTCAAGCGCTACAAAATCGCCGGCAAAATAAGGGTTCAGAATGAAATCTAAATAAAACCTATTCGTTTACTACATCATCAAATGGAGAAGTATTTATCGCTTTCCATTAGACGTTTACATTGTACGTACGTAAACCAGTAACGTTATTTTGAGTAATTCAATTAAACCTGTCTCCTTGGCAAATATTACGCTATAATACGTAGAACAAGTTTGCTGGGGGTTCGGACCTCCCCCCCCCCCCCCGAGAAGATTATGAAGTACTAAAATTAAATAATGTAAATATACTCCTTTAGCAAATTTTGCATATTAGATGGATAATTTCCTCTGAACGTGTATTGGAAGGGATGGATTATAGCTATAAATATCATACGGCTTTGAAGTATAGCACCCGAATACTTATCAAGTACTACTATTTTTACTCTGAATATATTGGAAAGCAATGATTAGGACTGAGAACATACGGCCTTGAAAGACATAAAGGATTTATTTATGGCGTGTGGACCCCCTACCCCAAACGAAAAGATTACCTAACTAATTAACTAACTCTCTAGCCTTCTTAAACCCGAAGGTTCATGGCTGCAGCAACACAGGCCTTCCATCTGTCAATATCTTTGAGCAAGATCTATATACTCTTTTCCATCCCTACCGATTTCATTTAGGTCCATCTCAACGTTGTCCCTCCATATTCGTCTTGGCCTTCCTACAGGTCTCTTACCATCAGGTTTCTCAACAAGAATCCTGTAAACTCCTCTTTCCTCTCCGATTCGTGCCACATAGCCTGCCCACCTAAGTCTTCTTGATTAAATTATTCTAATAATATCTGGACATGAATACAAATTATGTAGTTCTAAATTATGTAACCTTCTCCACTCACCTGTCTCCTCATCCCTTTTAGGTTCAAATATTTTCCTAAGGATCTTATTTTCAAATACTCTCAATTTATGTTCCTCTTTCAATGTAAGGGACCAAGTTTCACATCCATATAATACTACAGGCAAAATTACTGTTTTGTATATTTTAACTTTTAGTTTCTTAGATATTAAACGAGAAGACAAAAGTTTATGAAGAGAGAAGTAACATGCATTTCCTGAATTAAGCCTACTTTTTATTTCCTCTTTAATATAATTTTCACTTGTTAATATTACTCCTAAGTATTTGAATTTGGAATCTGGTTCAAACGAGTTGTTATCAATAACACTTAGTTTCGACCTGTAAGCATATATTTAGTTTTCTCTTTGTTAACTTCCAAACCTATCTCTTTAACAGTTTTGAAAAATGTTTTAGCATTATTCTTAATTGTATTTATATCATCCCCTAATAAGTGTACATCATCTGCATATGCTAACAACTGAGTCACACCATTTAATTTTAGTCCTTCGTTAGTTTCTTTCACCTTCCTAACAGCATATTCTAAGGTAAAATTAAAGAGCAATGGAGATAATGCATCTCCTTGTTTTAACCCATCATGAATTGTAAATTTGTCAGACACATTAATACCCACACGAATTTTACTTTCTGCTTCACTGGTGCATACTTTTATCATACTAACAAGCTTCTTAGATATTCCAAACTCTACTAATATATTATATAATTTATCTCTTTTGACCGAATCATATGCTTTTTTGTAATCAATATATAGCTGATGGATATTTTGATTATATTAATTTTTTTCATGTGTCTGTCTAATGTGAAAAATTTGATCTGTAGTTGATCTGTTACGTTTAAATCCACATTGATAATCACCTAACGTATGGTGAAAAAAATTTGCACAAAAAGAAAACGCTGTGGTCAAGGGCAAAAACACACAGATGTTTTTCGTGTGCTGGTTGGTATACAAGGGTGGTATCTGAACATCAATGAACAAACACATTCACACAGAGTCTGCTGACCTTGCGACAATTTTGGGGCACTTTCTGCATAGATGGAGCAAATGTTGATGGATCAACATCTCGCAGCATCTGCGGATCCGTTGGATGAGGGTTGCAACGGTTCGTGGTTGATAATTATTTTCATACCCCATCCGCGTTAAATTTGCCCAGAAATATTCAATGGGCCGCAGTTGGGGAACATTAGGGGGATTCTGTTATTTGGATATGTAAGGGATACCTAAGTGCGCCATGGCTGCAAGACTGTGTTCAGCGTAATGCCAGCTGGCTAAATCTGGCCGAAAAACAACATTGTCCCCACGATGGTATTCATTGATAAACTGCTTCACTTTAGGCAAACAGAACTTTACATACCGGTCGGCGTTGAGTGCAAGGCCAGCCTTGAAAAACTGAGGTTTCGACACTTCTTTTTCACTCATGGCAAGCCATAGCAACACCTCCTGTGGGAATTTGGTTTTGGCAGCAAAACGCACTGGATCGGGCACAGCAGCAGTTCCAGGATCATAGTGACACAATATTATAAACCGTACGACAGGAAAATCCTACACGTCGAAAATGTTTCACAAGCTCGGACTTTCGAATATCACGATTCTCTGTCCAATATTACACGATCATTTTCCGACGGTCATCTTCTTTCAGCTCCATACTGACTTGTTTTTACACCAACCTTCTCTTGCTCTTCACACTACATAACTGGTAGACGTACAATCCTACACAGCTCAAATGGTGTGCCAGAGTTCAGTATTGCAAGTTCCGCAGGGTTGCAAACTTTGTGCAAATTTTTTTCACCATACGTTATAATTTCATTAGCATATGGGGTTAGTCTTGTTAAACGAATGTTAGATAATATTTTATATGTTGTTGAGAGTAGAGAAATTCCACGATAATTATTGCAGTTCATTTTATCACCTTTTTTAAACACAGGAAAAATTATGGATTCTTTCCAGTGTTGAGGGATTTCTTCCTTATAACATATTAAACAAATTAATTTATGAATTTTACATATTAACGAATTTCCACCATATTTAAATAACTCGGCTGGTATTAAATAAATGCCAGGTGCTTTGTTATTCTTTATCCTTTTAATAGCATCTTTAACTTCAGTCAAGTTAGGTTCTGGAACTAAAGGTTCTGCTGTGTGTACTTCATTTACTTCTGACTTATCTCCTACATGAACATTTAAGAGGTCATTAAAGTAGTTCTTCCATCTATTTAGAATATCGCTTGGTTCAGCTAGAAAATCACCATCTTCATCTTTTATCAAGTTTACTTTAGGTTGCCACCCTTTTCTAAATTCATTTACACCTTTATATAAATCTCTGATATTTTTGTTTTTGCTGTTTGTTTCAATTTCGTTAATTTTGCTTTTCAAGTAATATATTTTTTTACTTCTAAACGTGCGGTTAACTTCTCGCTTTATTCTATTATAATTGCTTAGATTTGTATCATGAGAGTTATTTAACCACCTAAGTCTAGCCTGATTTCTTATTCCTATTAGATTGTGACATTCATTATCAAACCATGGCTTACTTTTTCTTGGTTTATGGTATCCTATACTTTATTTAGCTGCTGATTCTATTGCATTACGTATGTGCTCCCAATTCTTATTTACGTCTGTTTCATTTACATTTTCGTCATCATTTGAATCCTGCAAAACATCAAATCTATTTGATAGTTTAATTTGGTAATCTTTCTTAATTTTTTCATCAGCAAATTTTCCTGTATTAAATTTTAGAACTTTTAGATTTTGTTGCTTATGATTTATCACTGCGAGTCCTTCTCTTAATTTAGCAATTACTAAATAATGGTCACTGGCACAGTCAGCACCTCTATGTGTACGAACGTCAATTATACTAGTATGCCTTCTCTTATCAATGAGAATATGATCTATCTGGTTATGAGTTTTACGATCTGGAGAAGACCAGGTATATTTATGGATATCTTTATCTTTGAAAAGATTACCAAGTAATAAAATAATAACAATACTCGTATATGTATATGATGGTTGTTAGCTTTATCTGAAGAGACTGAACTTATTGGAAGGCAAGGATTATATTGGGATCGTAGGGTACGGCTTTGAATGATATTACAAAGAAGGTTTATGCATACTACAACTCATAACAATATGTATACAATATTAATCAGAAACTTCACTGTATCTAACATTTATTTCGTTATGCAATAGTATTCAATTCTTCTTCTATTTGACATTAATTTAATTGCTAGGCACTTGTTCTTATGTAAATGTTTCTACTTTTAACTACAGGTAAGCTACATAATGAAAATACACTGTTTGCCTTTTTACCTAGTCACGTAATAATAATATATTAATTTATATATTGAAATTAGTATTACTTTAATTCAATTAAAATAGCATCATGAAAATTATTATTATTATTATTACTATTAATATTATTATTATTATTCGTAAGACATTTCGTTCAGATCCCCCCGAAACATTTCTGGATACGCCACTGATTGTGCAGAATTTTCTTTGTTGCACTTCGAAACGGTTTATTACGAGGTGTAAGAGCTATCACAAATCACTAGGGAGACAAATTTATGGTAAATAAAAACTGAGGAGAGCGGTAAATAATATGTTAGATCAGCGGTATATACCAGCGGTGGAAAAAAAAAATTGGCACACACTTTTTCATCATGAATGGAAACATCATACAAAAGAGCTATAAATTGATAAACTACTTCATTTTTATATACTGTACACATAGACAAGTACTTAGTACAAAAAAGAAAACATCAACACAAAATCACTTCATTTCTAAATTGCATATCTCAAGTGATTTATTCATTGTATGTATTTAAAGGATATCCTTGCTGTCCAACAAATAAAATAATCACTACTGCACATACACAAACACATGTTGAAAATCACATGACTGAAATAGACACAGTAAATAGTCTCTAACGAACTTACCCAATTTATGTGAAAGAAAGAGCGAAGTGATTTTAAAAAAGTGTAAAAGATTACCTACACATAGAAACAGATCTTCATATGAGATCGTTGAAGGTAGGCGTTAGATGTTTACTGTTCACGGCTGATGGGAGGGCAGTTGGGGTGGAGTGGGTTACCTGAGGGGAAACTAACACAATCGCTTGCAAGGGTGGAAGGACGAAAATTTGTTTGTTGTGAAGCAGTTGACCATCTGGCGCGCAGGCGAGCGAAGAAAGCAAACATGAATTATTGTTCTTTTAACACATAACAAATTTTTCATGGATAGTAAAACCGTAATTTGATGACAAAAATTTTTCAAACATTTATGAAATGGAAGATAGTTAACACAGCCGCGCTTTCATCTGTCTTGAATCTTGGATATATCATTATGTGGGAGAGGCGGGGAGGGGGAAAGGCACTTTCTCTCTCTCTCTCTCTCTTTTTTTTTAATCATCCATAAAGAGCAATGAGGGGAAAACCGAAAACTGTTCCTATTTTGTACCTACAGTTCCTAAATAGAAATTACAATTTTTGTAACTATAATTGGCTTAAGCAGAATTTTGTCGCGAGGTGTTTCAAGTTTGTTTAGAGTTTAGTATTTACAGCAATAATTACAATACATTGTTTTAATTATAACATTTATTAACAATAGTAATCTAATAATATGAACTGTTTATTTTTTCGCTGGATGTGACACTATTTAGTTTAAAACAGAGCACGAATTAAACATTTCTTCAGTTTGCCCAGTCAGTGATCACAACAGGTTCATTGAATGAACAGTGTTCCATAAGACATACACATATCATTCTGATCATGCACAATAACTACACGTATGCTAAAATTGTAGTTTTACAACTATGCTTTTACAACGAACAACGCTCACACTGGAAGAGTAAAGTTGTGCGTTACTGAATTGAAGACTAAAATTGGTAAACGATGTAAGTGCCACAATAATTCAAACACCGTTTCCCACGTTAAACTGTGAAATGTGCCATGCTTTATAATGTGGTAAACGTGAAAATTGGCTGGTAGCCCTCTAAGTATAGTTCAAAGGGCGTGTAAAGAGGTAACTCGTGTGAACGTTCTTACGGGCTGATGTGCGGAACGATGCGATTTCCCAACACTTTCGCTTTTGGCACTTACAACGTTTACCACTTTTAATCCTCAATTAGTAGTCTTTCTGTATTATTTTCTTCAGATAAAGTTTATTTCGTGAAGAGTAATGAATGGGAAGATCAGACATTGCCATCTACACCGTAGGATACGGAGTAGACTGGTTTTTCTCAAGGTACATTTATTTTTCTTGCATAAGTAACAGTTTCGTATGTAGATATATCGGGTGGCCAGACTCAATTAGACAGTTTTTGATTCGATGTTATTTTTATTTTTTCTTTAGTTTATTTTTATTGACAAATGTTAACAATTCCAATGGCTACAAAATGGTTACAAAAATGGAATCACACACACATAAGTCATTGATTTTCAAGATAGTAGTCGACCTGCGCACCATGTAAGTCTACACAGGCTTGTAGACGCAAAGCAAGATTTTCACACGACTTCCTACACATGTTAACCGGAACATTCTTGAACTCCTGAACAATCACCTCACGCGTATGTTGCTCACTGTCAATGGGATTAGCGTACACCTTGTGTTTGAGGTAACCCCCAAAGGAAAAAGTCTGGTGGGTTGATGTCGGGTGATCGGGCTGGCCACTCCACAGGCCCTCGACGGCCAATCCAGCGATCAACCTCGTTCAGAGCATACCGTATGATGCAGCCATCTATCGACAACAAAATGTACTTTCCAATTTTTCCGTGTTCTGTTGGATTGATTGGTAACTAATGTTCGAAAACTGCATAATTGAGTCTGGCCCACCCTGTATACTATTCCAATTTTTGCTTCTTTGAAGTACAAATAACAAGAAGAGAAAAAATTATGACAAATAATTCAATAAGTAATTTTTATATTTACAACTCAAGTGGCAGTGCACTCCAAATAGCAACGCAACAAGGGAACGCCTCTCTAATATGATATTCTACAAATGTGCAATCCCTTAGGAGGTGAAATATTCAATAGCCGAAATAAAAAGTACCACGTTCTCATCCTCTAATATCTTCATCTGAAAAATCGCTGACAACTCTAAAAATATCTTGAAAATCACAACTTATAATTTTGTAACCCCTTTCACAATTCTAAGCAGGGAAAGATAAGGAAGGAAGAAACCTGTAAAATGTGCAATTTCATGTAAGGTACCCTCAAAAATGTCAAATTATCGAATTATATGATGTAAAACTCAAATATAATGATTCCAATAGCATCGTGGACATTTTTAAGTTTATTTTAGCCGCTAAATAGTTGCTGCTTCTGTAGTTTTATTTTCGCTCGCTGTGTTGCGTTCGTGATTTGTGATAGATCTTACACCTCGTAATAAACCGTTTCGAAGTGGAACAAAGAAAATTCTGCACAATCAGTGGCGTATCCAGAAATGTTTCGGGGGGAGGGGTGTCTGAACGAAATGTCTTACGAATAATGATAATAATATTACAGTAATAATAATAATAATAAATTTCATGATGATATTTTAATTGAATTAAAGTAATACTAATTGCAATATATAAATTAATATATTATTATTACGTGACTAGTTAAAAAGGCAAACAGTGTATTTTCATTATGTAGCTTACCTGTAGTTAAAAGTAGACACATTTACATAAGAACAAGTGCCTAGCAATTAAATTAATGTCAAATAGAAGAAGAATTGAATACTATTGCATAACGAAATAAATGTTAGATACAGTGAAGTTTCTGATTAATATTGTATGCATATTGTTATGAGTTGTAGTATGCATAAACCTTCTTTGTAATATCATTCAAAGCCGTACCCTACGATCCCAATATAATCCTTGCCTTCCAATAAGTTCAGTCTCTTCAGATAAAGCTAACAACCATCATATACATATACGAGTATTGTTATTATTTTATTACTTGGTAATCTTTTCAAAGATAAAGATATCCATAAATATACCTGGTCTTCTCCAGATGGTAAAACTCATAACCAGATAGATCATATTCTCATTGATAAGAGAAGGCATACTAGTATATTTGACGTTCGTACACATAGAGGTGCTGACTGTGCCAGTGACTATTATTTAGTAATTGATAAATTAAGAGAAAGACTCTCAGTGATAAATCATAAGCAACAAAATCTAAAAGTTATAAAATTTAATACAGAAAAATTTGCTGATGAAAGAATTAAGAAAGATTACCAAATTAAACTGTCAAATAGATTTGATGTTTTGCAGGATTTAAATGATGATGAAAATATAAATGAAACAGACGTAAATAAGAATTGGAAGCACATACGTAATGCAATAGAATCAGCAGCTAAATAAAGTATAGGATACCATAAACCAAGAAAGAGTAAGCCATGGTTTGATAATGAATGTCATAATCTAATAGAAATAAGAAATCAGGCTAGACTTAGGTGGTTAAATAACTCTCATGATACAAATCTAAGCAATTATAATAGAATAAAGCGAAAAGTTAACCGCACGTTTAGAAGTAAAAAAATATATTACTTGAAAAGCAAAATTAACGAAATTGAAACAAACAGCAAAAACAAAAATATCAGAGATTTATATAAAGGTGTAAATGAATTTAGAAAAGGGTGGCAACCTAAAGTAAACTTGATAAAAGATGAAGATGGTGAATTTCTAGCTGACCCAAGCGATATTCTAAATATATGGAAGAACTACTTTAATGACCTCATAAATGTCAATGTAGGAGATATATCAGAAGTAAATGAAGTACACACAGCAGAACCTTTAGTTCCAGAACCTAACTTGACTGAAGTTAAAGATGCTATTAAAAGGCTAAAGAATAACAAAGCACCTGGCATTGATTTAATGCCAGCTGAGTTAATTAAATATGGTGGGAATTCGTTAATATGTAAAATTCACAAATTAATTTGTTTAATATGTAATAAAGAAGAAATCCCTCAACAGTGGAAAGAATCCATAATTGTTCCCGTGTTTAAAAAAGGTGATAAAATGAACTGCAATAATTACCGTGGAATTTCTCTACTCTCAACAACATATAAAATATTATCTAACATTATTTTAACAAGAGTAACCCCATATGCTAATGAAATTATAGGTGATTATCAATGTGGATTTAAACGTAACAGATCAACTACAGATCAAATGTTTCACATTAGACAGACACTTGAAAAAAAAGTGGGAATATAATCAAAATGTCCATCAGCTATTCAATGATTTCAAAAAAACATATGATTCGGTCAAAAGAGATAAATTATATAATATATTAGTAGAGTTTAGAATACCTAAGAAGCTTGTTAGTATGATAAAAGTATGCACCAGTGAAACAGAAAGTAACATTCGTGTGGGTATTAATGTGTCTGACAAATTTACAATTCATGATGGGTTAAAACAAGGAGATGCATTATCTCCATTGCTCGTTAATTTTGCCTTAGAATATGCTGTTAGGAAGGTGAAAGAAACTAACGAAGGACTAAAATTAAATGGTGTGACTCAGTTGTTAGCATATGCAGATGATGTACACTTATTAGGGGTTGATATAAATACAATTAAGAATAATTCTAAAACATTTTTAAGAGATAGGTTTGGAAGTTAACAAAGAGAAAACTAAATATATGCTTACAGGTCGAAACTAAGTGTTAGGTAATAATCAAAATCTAATTATTGATAACAACTCGTATGAACCAGATTCCAAATTCAAATACTTAGGAGTAATATTAACAAGTGAAAATTATATTAAAGAGGAAATAAAAAGTAGGCTTAATTCAGGAAATGCATGTTACTTCTCTCTTCATAAACTTTTGTCTTCTCGTTTAATATCTAAGAAACTAAAAGTTAAAATATACAAAACCGTAATTTTGCCTGTAGTATTATATGGGTGTGAAACTTGGTCCCTTACATTGAAAGAGGAACATAAATTGAGAGTATTTGAAAATAAGATCCTTAGGAAAATATTTGAACCTAAAAGGGATGAGGAGACAGGTGAGTGGAGAAGGTTACATAATTTAGAACTACATAATTTGTATTCATGTCCAGATATTATTAGAATAATTTAATCAAGAAGACTTAGGTGGGCAGGCCATGTGGCACGAATCGGAGCGGAAAGAGGAGTTTACAGGATTCTTGTTGAGAAACCTGATGGTAAGAGACCTGTAGGAAGGCCAAGACGAAGATGGAGGAACAACGTTGAGATGTACCTAAATGAAATCGGTAGGGATGGAAAAGAGTATATAGATCTTGCTGAAGATAGGGACAGATGGAAGGCCTGTGTTGCTGCAGCCATGAACCTTCGGGTTTAAGAAGGCTAGAGAGTTAGTTAGTTAGTTAGGTAATCTTTTCGTTTGGGGTAGGGGGTCCACATGCCATAAATAAATCCTTTATGCCTTTCAAAGCCGTATCATCTCAATCCTAATCATTGCTTTCCAATATATTCAGAGCAAAAATAGCAGTACTTGATAAGTATTCGGGTGCTATGCTTCAAAGCCGTATGATATTTATAGCTATAATCCTTCCCTTCCAATACACGTTCAGAGGAAATTATCCATCTAATATGCAAAAATTGCTAAAGGAGTATATTTACATTATTTAATTTTAGTACTTCATAATCCTCTCGGGGGGGGGGGGGTCCGGACCCCCAGCAAACTTGTTCTACGTATTATAGCGTAATATTTGCCAAGGAGACAGGTTTAATTGAATTACTCAAAATAACGTTACTGGTTTACGTACGTACAATGTAATCGTCTAATGGAAAGCGATAAATACTTTCCCATTTGATGATGTAGTAAACGGATAGGTTTTATTTATATTTCATTCTGAACCCTTATTTTGCCGGCGATTTTGTTGCGCTTGAAACTTCATTGTTGTTTCTGCAGCAGACGATTTTCTCGGAGCCCAGTTCTTGCGCCAAACACACTTGCTGCCGTCACCCATATTTTGCAATTGAAAACGTCCAGTTGACTCATGCACACTTCCCTGTTGCTTGCGATCGTGTTTTGTCTTCACGAGCTATTTTGTTGTATCCCTCCGCGGTCTACCGTGGGTGGGGTTTAGAACGCTTCTAACTATCTGCACGAGGTGTCGCTACAGTGCAGGGACACTTTTACGTATTGCAAGGGTTTCGTTTTCCTCAAACAGTCTCAAAATAGGAAAACTGACTTTTAAAGTGATGATGTTAATGTCAAGTACAATGAACATTGCATGACCCGACAAAACAGTTTTCCATAAGCTTGTGTGGTTAACGAGATAATTGCATGTGAAAATTACGGGTTTTCCCAATTTTTATGCCCAATTTACTTATTGAGCAGGGTCTTTTTTTAAATTTCTGCTTTGTAGGAATTACGCAGCCATATTTTCTGAAGGATAGAAAACAAACCCTGAGGTCCTATCTTTGCTCGTAACTGAAAAATCTTTTCAAAACGGAACGTCTGCACTTCGCGTTTTCGTCGCGGTATGAAGGAGCCTTAAGAAACGCCCTTTATGAGGATTTCAATACATGAGCGCACTCGCTACTCCTTCTGTAACTCGTTAATTGGCCTTAAGATGCTGTGTGTCAGTGTTGAAAGACTTGAGTTCAAAATGGGACTCGAACCCTACACCCCCGCGAACCAACCACAAAGAAATCCAACTGAAGCTAAATCGACTAACGGTAGCGAGAATTATGCTTCGAACAAATTACAAGCTTACCTTCCGGATTTGGCACTTCTAGAGTCATATTCCTGAACAGAGCTTCGTCGAATGCGTTTGGGTCCACTTTGCTTCTCTCGTCGGAGACAAGCGTCCAGTTGCAGGTGGAGTCGGGTGTCTCGAAGAAGTGCAGCAGGAGTTTCCCGTTGCTCTTCATGCACATGTAAAGGTTGTCCCTGTATGTCACATTCTGCACCAGAAAGTCCACGGACGCCATGGCTGTGTCGTGCCCATGCAGTGCTGCTCCTGTAACGAAGAAACGAAATTTTTATATTAATTTTGTCGTTAACTAGTAACCATTAAAAACTGAACCTCAGTTATTTTCTAAAATGGCATAACATAATAGAATACTACTTGAAAGTTTCATAGAATCTCGTATTCCTCTAAGGGCCTCCCAGATGGCGCAGTGGTAGCGTCGTCGCCTTGTAATCACGGGGTCCCGGGTTCGATACCCGATGGAGGCACATAGTGGTTCGGATCCCACTTTAAACTTTAGGCCCAGTCCCGATTAGCCTTTCTGTGCATAAAGTGGACTAAAAAAAACAATTCAATCGTATTCCTCTAAGAGAAATGGTTTTCTCGTCGTCCTTGAGCAACGTCACACAGTGGAGACATACATTTGTGAAATAAAATTTTCTACGTCAATCAAAAAGGTTTTTTCATCGCAGCTTTTACTAAATTTGATAATTTCCATTAAATTATTTCTAATTCCGAAATAACGTTTGCGCCAGAATTACTGGTGAACATGAACTTCGCCAGATATTTTTTTCTAACTTCAAATAAATAATACCATTTTCTAGGGAGGGGGGGGTACGGATGATGTCCCTACATAAGGATGTTCTGGGGTTCACTCAGCCTCTAATACAATGGGTACCTGGAGGTAACCGGGGGGGATAAAGGTAGACGGGTAGAGCGCTGATGACATCACCTTCACAATGGTCACTAATGTCGTCCCTTCTTAATCCAGTGGTCCCAGGTGCGATACCCGATGGAGGCACATACTGGTTGGCTCCCACTTTAAACTATATGTCTAGTTCAGATTAGCCTATCTGTGCACAAAATGGACTTTTAAAGTCAAACTGAATTGCCGAGATCGTGAATGTGTAAAGCCCTACCTCCTCACTCACTAGGTGTCTCTATGGCTTGTTCCGATGTAAAGGGCAAGGCTCTATAGCGTTATCGAGACCGAGACGAGATAACGAATTTTCGATCGATCTCGAGATGAGAAGTAGACAGGCATTTCAAATTCGAGACGAGAACGAGGCAGGCCAACCCATTTTCCCACGTAGGTCATCCCCTGGAATCAGCATACTTGGAGGTCAACGAGGCGCTGGGCCCATAGCCAGTAATATCCTCTGTGGGGATTTGTGTTTCATACATGTTTCTGATTTTCCATTCGTCATTTTCTTCTATCACAATTCATCCTCACCGTCGCGATTAGCCAAAAGTGGCGCAAAAGAAGTGTACTTACAATTACAAAGACAGACGTCCTCATTCAATAAATACGACGTAACTTTGATGAATTACAAAATATTTATTTTCAAAAATCATAGCATGCAAGCATCTATGATCATTATCAGTATGACATGTTCAGTTTTACTATGCGTTGTGCAATGCAGACTATATCAGGAGATGAAAGGATTGCTGAAAAGAGGAAATGAAAGATTATACAGAGTGTTCATAAGTATGTTTACAATTTCACACTTAAAATAAGAAGAATTGTAATTGACATACGAAAGCATATCGCTGTTCATGTAATACACTAGCTCAAAAGGTTTTTGGTGTTCACTCCACAGTTTGTGTGTACAGCATACAAACTTTGTTACAACTCTGTCCGTATTCGCCAGAGTACGTTACCGTCAACATTGGCAATGGCTTTGGTTATTCTGTTCTTAAAGCATCAAGATTATTCACAGAATTTTGGCACCCTTTGTCTTTGATATAAACAAATAGAGAAATTCAGGGTTATAATATCAGTGGATCTATGAAGCCAGGCCATTGAACCACCTCTACAAATCCAACGTGATGTAAAAGATGGTCAGGCCATCTCTCACAATCCTGGCCCAATGTGATGAAGCACCGGAAAATCTGAAACAAAACTTTTTAAGTTGGTACAGTGGGATCCATAAGTATTACTCAGCAAATTGTCCATGACTATTTTCGTCTTTTTTTCTTCCTCCTACGTATTTTTACGGACTGTATTTTTACGTATACTGGTTCAGAGGCTGTAAGCAGATTGTTTGGTGTTTTGTATCAGTTCTTGAAGCTCTCATTGCATAAAACAAAGGGAGTAAATGTGGTGATAGACAATTTGCTTTGTAATACTTATAGATTACACTGTACATCATGTGAACTGCAGTATGGTTATATCAATTGCAAATTCAAGCTATTTGGATGTGAAGTTGTCAAAAAACTTTTTGAGCACCCTGTACATAGGACTACAACGCAAGGAAACATACATCTTTGATTTCTCGCAGAGGGCATCATCTCGATATATGCAGTGTGCCTGTTCCTAGTTTGACTTTGCTCTGTATAGTTGCAGTTTGTTATGTTCTACATCACTTTTCTATCTCTAGTTTAAACGAGATAAGGCTGAATGATTATTGCATGAAAACGATGATGAGTGAAACACAAAAATCATCCACGTTCAAGCCAGTTCAAAACTTCCCTTGTTTCAGAATTTCGAAATTAAATATGAGAAGGGTAAAATCCCTATCATTCTCCAACTTCACTGCGTAAAGTCATTTGGAATCAGAATTTAAGAAAATAATGTTTACCACTTTTCAATCCGATCATGTAGAATAAAGTGATGCTTTTCAGCTACATGTCGCCGTACTTGGACAAAATAATCTCAGCCTACTGACTCGCTATGAATAGATAGATCATCTTTATGGCCAGCGATAATCGTTGGTTTTGTAGCACTCTTAAAGATAAGAATTACAATACCTTCCACTTCACATTATATTTACTTCCATTAATTTTAGATAAAGACTGTTGAATTCCCCATTTCTTCACCATTCTATTCTGTTAACAAGTATTTTCATCATGCAAGGGTTCTTAAACACATCTTGCTGATAAAATAGAAAATGCTCGCTGTTGTATTAAGACAAATAAGCCCAATGTGGTTAAACCAAAGACTACATTTCAACACTGCATGCACTTGCACAAGCTTCAAGATACAACTTCTGAGCTGAAGAGAAAAACGAGGCTGTATGTGTCGAAGCCATTCCCCCTTCATAAATTCGAAATCTTAAGTCATCTACCTTACATCCCAGATATGACCCTTTTTGAATGAAAATTATTTGAAGCACTAAAGAAACAAATTGGAGGGAGACTTGAAAGTTAAGTAATAAGATATATTCTCAAATTTGTGCAAAGGTGTGTTTATCAATTTTCCCAGAGACCAGGTTAAAAACTACTCATTAGTTTGTAGTTTGAAATTCAGTTCCATTTGTGTGCAAGGTGCCAACAGAAGTTCTTGTGCAACGAGAAATCTTATTCTTTCATCAGCCAACGTACAAACAAAATTTTCCTTTCAATTTTTTTTCGGACGCAAAGTATTTATTGACTTTTCGCGCACTTCCTGGAAGACAGATAATGCGGAGGAGGTTCATTCCACCGTGACTCATAGTGAATCGATAAACAAAAGTAAACAAATTAGAGGGGAGTTGAATGTACCGATCGATTTACATATGCGCCTCACTTTTCCATCTAACTTCTTAGCTAGACTATGCGATAACTCCATGTGCACTGACTTGTATACAAAGAAATACTATTTGTTTCATGTGCAAGAAAAATATTGATAAAGGCAGTTTCTGTAACTTCGCGACCGTTCTTCATACTATACTTGAATACTTCTCAAAGAGTATACAATCATTAGTAAATAACATTAATTAAACATGCGATTGTAAAAAATAACTCTTTATTACTGTCTCTCATACAGAAATAAGAACTGCGCTATTGAAGGAACATTTGTACCACACTTCTTTACAGTGATACGTTCCAAATGCCGTTCAAGTTTACACATATCACACACTCGCACATATACTCTCCAATTATACAAGTTCCTACTATGACACTTTTCAAAGATCTAGAATCAAAGTTCTTAAATTTCATTTCCTCGCAATTAACAAAAACATAGTTCAAGATAAATATATTCCTGAGAGGGCACACAATTTAGGAAAAACGTACAACTTGAAAGACATTCAGTCTTGCGAATACAAATGATAAATGTTATGACGCCAATAAGCTAACCAACTTAATTCCATATCAACTACTATGATCTCAGAATTTTGAAGGAACAGACCAACGCACTATCGACATCCATGATTGCACCAGCATTTTCAAATTCACCACAATAGTTAGGTGCAGAAAATAAAGTTACCAATGTGCGCTTAAAATAAAATTCATACCCATCTTCCACAACTTGATGTGCTCTGCATATCAAATCAAACTTGTGGGCGCGAAGAAAATGAGCAGTAACTTCAGACCCAAATGTAACAGATATTCCTCTCTCGTTCCTTCCCCATCCTTTTATATCTCGATCAGGGTCTGCCCATAGAAGATCGCAAACAAGGCCTCGGTCAGGCACAATGATAGGTCTAACAATCCTTTGAATCTGACTCACATGGTGTAAGTCAGGACTAAGGCCACCGTGACAGCAAAATATCTTCGTATCAATGACGGCTGCTAGTGGTAAACAGTTGAAGCAGTCAGAAAATGTTCGCCACACCTTGATGTTGTACTTGCGTTTGCATTCATCATAGAATCCGTACAGCCTGTTGACATTGGCACATTCGTGATTGCCACGGAGCAGATACACAGAGTCTGGGTACTTCACTTTCAATGCTAGCAGCAAGGTTATGGTTTCAACGGAATGTTTACCTCTATCTACATAATCGCCCAGAAAAAGATATTTCTTGTACGGTGGGAAGCCTCCTCGGTGTAAGTGTCTCAGAAGGTCATTAAACTGTCCATGAATATCACCAACTATTTTAACAGGAGCTGTAATTTCCAAGAGACTAGCATCGTTCAGAAGTGTGTCTCTTGCTGCATAGCACAGTTTTGTTATTTCCTCTGCTGGAATGTCAAGACGTTTCTCATCCCGACCTCGTATTGGTGTCAGTAATCGTTGCAACAAATCGTCTAAATTTGCCTCCTCTATTTTCGCCATTATGTCTCTACAAACTTTTCTAAATGGGTTAATCGAACATGCTTTACCAAAAATCGACGCGTTGTGGAACAAAAAGATGCTCCACATTTTCTTTCATGATAAACAGCTTTCCTTCTTCTTCTCTTACATTGTTGGCCATTAGGTGAATTCATCCATGCGCAAAATACATTGCCTTTAATGTATTTACATATTCAGTTCATATGTTGAAACATGTGGTAATTAAGTGTACGAATAAGTTGAAATCTACACAATTTTGTCAACTCTGGATTCCAAGAAAGATAAAAAAAGGTGGTTAGAGAATCTGAACAACACATACATTTAAGTATCCATACTCAGGTCAATAAAAGTGATTCACGCATATTAAATAGGATTAAGCTAATTCGCAGATGGCAGCACCGAAGTACTGTCGTTTCGCTTGTGTTTCGAATAGTAGGAATGCTACATATTATTATATTGAATATTATTATACTCCAAAATATAAGAATGAATTGATGAATTAATATTATTATACAACTAATTTTAGAATAATCTGGCAAGTGAGTTCAAGCGCTATTGCAGAACAATCAATGCCTTAAAAATGGAATAGAAAGGGAATGAATTATTGTTACCACCAGTAAAGCTTTAGTATTTGTTCAGAATAGTCAAGGATAGATTATCCTTGGAGTAATTTCAATGAGTATTTGTAGATAAAATCGTGCTATTTTCGTCGTTTTCTTGGTAGGCATTAAAATTCATTTTTCTAGTTCGAATTAGAAGAATGTTCCACCTTCATAATACGGTGATTCGCACACATATATACACATATTTTACGTAATATCCTGATACTTCAAGAGTAGTTACTGGAATCCCCTCCCCCAACTTGATTTTTTTTCAAATTCCACTCTGTGTATAGGACGTTCATATGCAAAGAGAATTATAATTTTTGAAATATGAGATAACGAGTGAAGAATACAAGAGAACAATTCATAGCTTATATAAATATTCATTTATACTGTACACATTTAAAGATGTGTGCGAATGTAAGCTTGATTGCTGTTAAGATTTTATGGCTTATTTCTTGATATAACTTCCTAAAAATGGAATTTTGGGGAATCCATAAACTCGTTGCTTAAAGGGGAAAGAGACACAGAATATTGCCATATTTATTATAAGCACATATCGCCTCTTTTCACAGAAAGTTATTACGCCAATAATTCCACCTGCTACCACAGCGCATCACTCAATGCGAAAAAGTTTCCTGCATACTGAAAGAAACGCTTGTCAAAGTGAACTTGCACTCGCTTCCGCCACGAGAGCACGTTGCATGCGTCTGTAGCCAACTGGCTACTCACCTTTGAAAACTGTAAGGAAAAAGTATCTTAATTAACACCCTGTTTATTTGCTGAATGGAAAACAGACTTACTTTGCTTTTTCTTCTAACGTAATTTGGTTGATTGGCCGCTAATATAAACTTACTACCAAAAAGAAAGGGCAAGAAGGAAGCAAGAAGATAGAGAGGAGAGTTAGTTCTATGAAAACAGGATATAATTTGACACTTGCCAATAAGAAACGATGAAGGCCCCTTACTTCATCTCGCGATAATTTATGCGCTAGAAACGTATTAGAGATTTGCCTTAATAGAGTGCCCTTATGTATAGGTGTGTTTAACCTACGTCACAAACTGTCGCATTGTGGCTTCGAGCAGCCATGATTGAGGCCATTTGTTGTAAGTAAAAGGAATTCAAGCGCGGGCGGGAGATACTAACACAGACATTCGTAATTAAAAACAAACGTGCTATTGGTGCAGATGTATGACACGCTACGTGTTGGATATTTCCTTGCAAACGACAAATAAAATTGGCCGAAAACATGGAATCTGTGCGCATCCACACGTCACATGAAACCCACACATAAGCTTAGATTTATTTCAGTGTTGCTTCTCGGCTATCTTTGAAGTTTATTCCAAATGTTTGCAATAAACCAACAAGGCTTACTTACCATACGTGGACGCCGGACTATCTTCCGTAAATATAGTGTGTGTACTGAAATCTGTGAATATGAAGAAGTAGAAAATCACGAAAATTCATTCATATCCGATTTGCTAATGGAAACATACATAGACTTGTACGGATGTCCATTCAAGTCTATTGAAGTTTTTTGAGGGCCTTTGGCTACTACATTGTTAAAATAATCCAATGGAAAATTGTCCGTACTTCACCGACACCGAGACAGGTGTGTAAAATTCGAGACCAGAAGCTTCGCGACTTATAGAAACGAGAGCGAGGACGGCATGAGCCCATGCAGAATCGGGACGAGACCTAAACTTGGTGTTCAAGCAGAAGCGTCAACTTCATATAAGTACAGGGTGTCTATAAAGTCACCTAACATTTCTGCATGAACAGGATTTATGGTACAAAATACAATATGTACTGAAACATATATGACAGTAGGACACAAAGTCAGTATAACTCAATGTGACCACCCCTCAAGTCTAGGCGCAGATGCCAACAATCCACCACAGCCCGAAACACCTTCTCCAACATAGCTGGTGTAATCTCAGCAACTGCGGCCATAATGCGTTGTTTCAACTGAGCTATGATGTGGATCCTCGCCCCGTACACCTTACACTTGATAAATCCTCAAATGAAAAGTCAAATGGGGTCAGATCGAGGGGGGGGGGCGGGGGGAGTGGCAACTCTCCGTTGCGAGACACGACCAATTCATCTACCCGTGAAAACTTCGTTTAGGTGATCAGGAACGATGATGGCAAGATGGTGGTGCCCCATCCTGTTGGTGCATAGTAAGAAGCTTGCTGTGCCCCAATCCACCGTGCTATGAGCCACAGTTGGTAGATGCTGGGATTATGGATACTGAGTCGCATGGTCGATGCGGTGGGGCTACGTGTAATCTCGTCCTGTACATTTTCCACAATTTGTGGTGTTATGGCTGGCCTACCAGGACGTTCCTCATCCTCAACACTATCTATTCACTCGAATTTGTTCACCAGGTTCTTAATAGCCAGCCTGGTGGGGCCTGGTTTTCTGAATTTCCGAGTGAAGTCCGTCCGCGCCTGTTCATACGTCATTCCACGCAGACGAGCACAAACAACGGCTATTCTCTCTTCTATACAGTACATTTTATCAGATCACTTGGAAAAAAGAAAAGATTTGTCCTTAGTTCATTCAAATGTTAAGTGACTTTATAGACACACTGTATAGAGGGAAAGGAGGGCATTATTGACAACATTAATATTTTTATGTTTAATGTATATGTATAATATATAGCTACTTCTTGAGGAATTGGGAGGTGGGGCAGGAAGTGCTTTGCCCACCCAAAAGTCGGCGCCAAGGTGTCTTAGACTTTGGTACGATATTGAAAAAGTTTATCAAACCGAAAACTGATCTCTACCTGATTATTTATGGACGAGTAATATATTTTTATACAATTGCAAAGTCGACCCATTAGCGACAATTGGGAACTTGTGCTGTTTGGTTACATATATTTATATTCAAGACATTTTTTTTCTTTTTTCTTTTCGAGGACTCATGCCGTCGAAACGAGGCTTCGAACAAAAATTTCTTCAATCTTTCATTGTCTTAATGACCTCTATACGCTGTGAAAGTTTGTGCGGTGATATGAGACTCTAGACGAGAACGAGACGGATATCAGTAAATTGAACGAGGTCGAGAACGAGACATGCAGTTACAATTGGAGACGAGACCGAAGAGTGCAAAGTATCGTCTCGATACCATCCCTAGAGAGTAGCCACGTAGCTGATTGTAGAGTGCTAATCATCAATGATGAAAAAGAAATCCTTTTACGTTGGCGACTATCCTGGTTGTGTTAATCTGTACATCCATACTAACTTTCGATATATGAAAAACTACTAGCCTACATGAATATGAAGATTTTGTGAACTGAAAGTCACTAATTGAATACGATATCAATTTTTGTTAGTAGAAAGTTCTTCAAGAATTTAAGAATCAATGCCCAATAAATCATTGAGAAGTCATGCTGTGATTATTGCACAAAGAGGATAATGGTTGCGCAGGAAATGCAGCTCCAGTTTCATTTGCAAAGTTTTCAACATTTAACACCAAAGATAACAAAAATCCTTAAGCACTGACGTAATTAATGCATAATTACAAACATTTTATTAAACCGATATTTAATTTACGAATAATAATCTACATCACAAGAGCAAAAAAATCAATTCCTTCAATGTCAATCTCTATCTAAAAACATTGATCCAATTTGTCACATAATACACCCCATGTCAAGATCATGATTTATGACCTCAGATAACGTGTTATTTTTGTTGCGTGATATGAATCATTCCGGTGAAGAAATTAGTTATCTGACAAATGTTCGTGAGAAAAATGATCATTTTCCCAGAACCTTGTCATTACGAATTGTCAACACATCCTTCACGTAGGTGCTAGAACTTACATTTCACACCTTGACCTGGTTATGAGCAGAATATTCACTTAACTGAAACTAACTAATTGATAGCAGATTGCTATTTGTATCTTTCAAAGTTACAGGAATAATTACCGTCACAAAAGACGTGATAATAACTTATCCAATTATAGCAATCTTCTGAAGGGTAATGATTTACCTTTATTTATATACGTATCTATCTCATCAATATACCACAGACTCGCGTACTTTCGACGTGGCCTTTGGTCACGTCTTGTACGCTCGCATGCATGACCTTTGGCCACGTTGTGGGCGTAATCATATTATAGATGGGGTAAAATGTCTGCATGTTGTATTGGATGATGGGGAACAAGTGTATAAGTTCGCTAATCTGAAAAGTTTAGAAAGTAACTTTATGTGTGTATGGGCTCTAATAAGGCACAAATATTCAAAGTATTATTGTCTATTTTCTTAATAATAAACTGAGTAAGTAATAACTGTTTGAAGATTATTAGCTGGATGTCTTGCATATACGAATTCAATAGCGACACTAAATTGGAATGCAATATTTACGTCTTTTGTCATTTTCACATTTTTATACGTAATTGGAAATTTATTGTTTTCCTTTATTTCCCTCAAATTCCTACCTTGCCTCTGTAATAAATTCTGACGCTTGAATTTTGAAATACGAAAAGTCTAGCATAATTCACTTACAGTAGTTTTCGGGGTGATAATAAACTTTCCATAAGTTCCTTAGCAACGTCCGTTTCCATGGTGAACAACAAGCACTGCAAACACTCTAAATAATTGTTTGATATTATACCTCTAAACATTTAATTAAAACAAGGACGATGTAAATATTTTCGCATTGAGTTTACTAGTACCTATGCGTAATTGTATCTGGGCTGAAACTCCTTATGCAGTAGAGGTCACCCTTGTTTGAAATACCTTTTCTAACCAGAAGTTGATTCACCTCTTATTGATCTGTGAGAAATATAATGTATCTCGACAATTAAGAATTGAAGGAAACAATGTGTGCTGCAAAAAAATGCCCCTGGAAACGGTTGCTAGGGACGTGAAAAAAGGGCATTTTCACCCTTAAAAAAGGGCCAATTGAGAGATTTTTTAATTTTCTCGGTCTTTTGGGACGATTTCATGGGGGGTCGTAATCGGGCGTTTTTCGCCTCCGGTGCTTCCTTCATGGAGAACATTTATGTCAGTGAGTGGTGGGATTGGGGCTATATATATATTGGACTCGCGTACTTTCGACGTGGCCCTTGGCCACGTCTTGTACGCTCGCATGCGTGACCTTCGGTCACGTTGTGGGCGCAATCATGTTATAGATGGGGTTCTTCATAGATCTTAATGACTTCGAAAATGTCTTCATGTTGTATTGGATGAAGAGGAACATGTGTATCAGTTCGGTTATTTTAAAAGTTTAGAAAGTAACTTAATGTGTGGAAGTGTTCTAGTATTATACAAATATTCAGCATATTTGTGTCTATTTTCATAATAATAAACTGGGTAAATATTGTCCGTTTCAAAATAGTTAGATATTTCATATAAACGAATTGAATAGTAACACTATATTGGAATAGCAGTATTTACGTCTTTTGTCATTCTTACATTTTTAAACGTAATTTAAAAATAATTGTCTTCCGTCATTCCTTGCGCTCGCCGATGTGGTTCGCAGATTTGGAAAGTTTTGAACGTAACGTTATGTGTGTACGGGCTCTAATATGGTATCTACTCACATAGTATTTTCTATTTTCTTAATAATAAACTGGGTAAGCAATATCCAGTTCAAGATAGTTAGATATTTTGTATAAACGAATTCAATAGCGACACTAAATCGGAAAAGCAATATTTTACGTCTCTTGTCATTTTCACATTTTTGAACGTAAATGAAAAATAATTGTTTTCCGTCCTTCCCCTTAAATTCCTACCTCTCCTCTGTAATAAATTCTGATGCTCATATTTTGAAATTCGAAAAGTGTTCCATAATTCACTTACAGTAGTTTCCGGGGCGAAACTAAACGTTCTTTAAGTCCCCTAGTATCAATTTTTAAGATAACACAATAAATACATAAATACATATTCTGCACAAAACTTAAAACCTAACTTACGGTGAAGGTAATTCTACTTATATCTAACATACTATATACATCAGTGTTCATTTGTGTTTCCTACATAAAAATTAAGGAATTAAGTGTTATATGTTATCTTCACTCGTTAGATACAGCCCATAATTTTCTACTGTATATTGTTAGAATCTCTTATTGTGCACACGAATTACTTTTAAACAACATGAGCACACTTTTAGTTTTCTTCTGGTAGACAATTCCCCTCACAAAATTTATTTTCCGTAAGGTATGGACAGTCGAAACAAGTCATATTTTACGTGACGTCACAACTGGAAAAATATGACATTAATGTAACATTTTCAACGTCTGTTTCCATGTTCAATTACAGGCATGGCTATCAAGACAGTATTACATGTCTAAAACATTTCATTAAAATAACAATGATGTATCGAATATTGAGTACTAATTAAGTAAGTTATACATGACTGTTTATGTTATCTCTACACTAAATCTTCTTATGTAGATGTCATTATTGTCTGATGCATGTTTTCTAACTATGAATTTAATCATATGTTATACTGATTACCTCGAGGATAATAAAAATTTTGGAAGGCACTAAAAACTCTCAACTAAGCACCAAAAGATACAAAGTGCAAGTTACTTGAATTGTTATTATTTTCTTGGACTTGGACACCACGTGTCGCCTCAGTCGAATATGACCGTGTACATTTTTAATCTAGCATTGCAACATCTGTGCTTACATTAATCAGTGCGATTCATAAAAATCGAAACATATGCAGGAGATTTGTTGTTATTTTAGATATCAAGATAAACTATTTTCCAATTTCGTTTGCAATTAAAAAATATTTAAAGAAGGTATGTCAATTTCAAATGTAATTATTGCATGTAGAAGTTGTAAAAGCCATGAGGGGAAAATGGCGGATTTGTAGCCCCTGGACGGAAAGAAACGTTGCTAGGGAGAATGAAACGGGTATTTTCACCCTTTGAAAAAGGCTAAGCGAGCGTCTCGTGCTCTCGCCGACGTGTTTCGCTTATTTGATAAGTTTTCAACGTAAAATTATGTGTGTATAGTCTTTAATATGTTACAAATATTGTATATTTTCTTAATAATAAACTAAGTAAGTAATAACCGTTTCAAGATAGTTAGTTAGATGTTTTGTATAAACGAATTTAATAGCGACACTAAATCGGAAACGTCTCTTGTCATTTTCGCATTTTTAAACGTAATTGAAAAATAATTGATTTCCGTCATTCCCCACGAATTCCTTCCTCTCCTCTCTAATAAATTCTGACGCTCAAATTTTGAAATTCGAAAAGTCTAGCATAATTCACTTACAGTAGTTTTCGGGGTGAAAATAAACTTTATTTAACTTCCCTAGCAACGTCCGTTTCCATGGTGAACTACAAGCACCGCAAACTCTCTAAGTAAGTGTATGTTATTATACCTCTAAACATTTAATTAAAACAACCACGATGTAGATATTTTCGTATTTAGTTTACCAATATAAACGTAAGTAATTGTGTCTGGGCTGAAACTCCTTATGTAGATGTCACCCTTGTTTGAGGCAACTTTTCTAACCAGGAGTTGATTCATCTGTGTGTGATCTGTGAGAAATATAATGTAGCTAGACAATTAAGAATTGAAGGAAACAATGTGTGCTGCAAAAAATGCTCGTAGCAACGGTTGCTAAGGATGTGAAAAAAGGGCATTTTCACCCTTAAGGAAGGGCCGATTGAGCGATTTTTGAATTTTCTCGACCTTTTGGGACGATTTCATGGGGGGTCGTAATCGGGCATTTTTCGCCTCCGGGGCTTCCTTCATGGAGAACATTTATGTCAGTGAGTGGTGGGATTGGGGCTATATATATATTGGATTAATATACCGTTTTAGGAACAAATAAACAATTGTCACAGGGACATTCCTTAACTGTTTCAGCAAGTTTTAAGATCATTTCTTTAAAATAATATTAAATTGTAATATGTAAGTAATTTTGAACAGATTTTAGCTATGTATCGCGAAACTTTTACTGTGTTTAAGAATATTTGTATTGGTTTCTGAGGTACAAATAGACCACTATAATGTCGACAGTTACCGTCAATTTTAACATTTATTATTATTTTATTACGATTATTATTATTATTAGTAGTAGTAGTAGTAGTAGTAGTAGTGGTGGTGGTGGTGGTGGTGGTGGTGGTGGTGGTGGTGGTGGTGGTAGTAGTAGTAGTAGTAGTAGTAGTGGTGGTAATAATAGTAACCCCCCCCCATAGCGCTACAGCCCAATATTGGGCCCTGGCTTACCTACCGACTGCTGGCCTCCCTCCCACGCGGGCCACCAGGGGGGCGTAGAGATCTGCAGCCAGACTAGGGGGACGGGTGGTCGGCCCGACAAAACCCCCAGCCGTTGTAGGACTTCGCGACCGGATTACGCTCACTCACTCGGAGCTCCCCAATTTCCTCACGATGGTGGGTTGCCACCGGCCCTATACACAGGACGAAAATTCCCGGAGACTGAAGCAGGCATCGAACCCATGCGGTAATAATTGTAGTAGTAGGCAAATGTTTTCTGCATTTCATAACTCTACAATGTTTCTAGCAACACTGATAATACTGAGTTCACGTCATGCGATTTAGTTTCCTGCTCAGAGGAGCTGAACTGTCAGCTTCCTTACCTACAAGCATTATCACACAAAAGAAATGCTCCCTAAAGCTTTATCGCCATGTCAAAATTACTGCAAGCAGTTAGCGACTGAGCGCAATGGCCTTGTAATTACTGTTAAGATATTGTATTAACTACAATTAACATTATGGACAATGGAAAAACCAATGAACAGGAAAAGACAAGCGGGCATGTCGCAAGGGATTAGTACGCAGTAGTTTGCATGTTCAATAAACATCGCATGAGTACATACTGACCCACAAAAGTGACCGCTACCGATAAACATATGGAATTGTGTTGCATCAAGCAAGGTCGATTGTGGTAAAGAATTGTTGTTTTACGTTCACTTTATGCACATAAAGGCTAATCGGGACTGGACCTAGTTTAAAGTGAGATCGAAACCACTGTGGTGTCTCCACCGGGTATCGAACCCGGGACCGCTAGATTACAAGGTGGCGGCGATGTTGCCACTGCGCCGTAGGGGATGCCCTTGTGGTAAAAAATATCACCGTAATGTGCTGGCAATTATTTCCCGTAAAGTTGAATTGATTGATTTGGTTTATTTTACTTCGCTTTCCTGCCACTTTTGGCTAATCGCGATGATGAGGAGGAGTGATGAAATTGATGACAGGACATTCACAAAGAACACCCATGCCCAGGCAGGAATTCGAACCCGGGACCCATGAAGCGCGCTGTGCTAACCATATCTCTACGGAGGTCGGTCCGTAAAGTTGAAGTACAAGATGATACGAGTTGAATGTGGAGAATCGTTTATGAGTAGATCAAATTCGAATTCATCTTTATTGAGGAAGGAATTCAGCCTGTGGCTGTTATCCCATCTAACCCTTTTGAACACATTCAAAAAGAAGAGAAGAAGAAAATCAATCAATCAGAACTCTAATTCAAAATCAAAGCCACTTACGTCAAAAGAAAAGGAAGAATTAATCTGTTTTCCAACAGTGGAAAAACTCTGTATGAAGATGGTTTTATCGTATGCTATTCACCCCTGAGTTGGCTTCAGAGTTCTGCCTCTTGACTTGCAACACGCATATCCCTGTAATCAAATTCGTATGCTTGCAGTACAGACGTAGGTTTCAGGGTAATACAGTCACTATACGTATGTAAATTCTGTAGTGCCTATTTCGTCTTTGGGTGCCTGTTTCTGTTATTAGTGCCTGTAAGTGCCTAAATTACTTGAAAAGAGGGACAAAAAATGTTTCCGCTGCGAAAGGAGTGTCTTGTGTCTTTCTTTCTGTTTAGGTATTCCCGCCAGGCTGATTCAGGAAGCACAGGACGGTCCTTCCCCTCCTTTTGACAACTAGAACTTAGCAATAAGTCAATATACGTGAGAATAAACAGAGATCGCCCCTTGACGTCATCTTCAATGTTCATAGTAAGTGGCAACTATGTTAACTGTCTACGCCAGGCCCGGTGAAAATTTAGTTAGGACATTTTCTCACATAATGCAACCTTTTAGGCATATATGTTTTCGAAAGTCGAAATTTCCATCCATGCTACTGTGCATAAAGAAAATGTGTATAAAATGTATAAACATCTGATAGTGTCGTAGAGGCTTGAGCATTTTACTTTATGCTCAGGAAATTACTATTCTACTTCACAGCAAATTATGAAATAAGAGTAATGTAAATAGTTCAAAATCACAACACCGTTCTCTGGTGAATATAGTTGTTATTTGCACTAAATGAATACATTAGTTTATGCTCGATTTGAAGTGATTCGAACTACTCACAAACTTTGTTATTATCTCTTTTCACTTGTTTCTTACAATGGTTGCTACGCAACAAAACAGTATGCTATAACATTTATTTCTTTTTCTTTTACACAAGAAGTGATTATACATTTTACAATTTGAAAACAGTCACACATCTTACGTTTAGCCCTATCAATGTTCATTCATTATTCGGTTCATTCTGAATACGATTCTGAATTTTGGACAAGAGCTACATTGTGAAACTGATTAAGATAGTTCTAACACACACTTAGTACACTCTAGACTGCATTCTTGCAGACTAACGAGGCTCTGGTACCTGAACCTTCAGCGAGGATATTCCTCTGAATTGTGGTGTGTCTTCCTTATGTGTTTGTGATTGTCTCTTCATCCACGGGGTGTAAGGGGTGACCTTCCACGTAGTACACCCAAATGTCAACCTCACTTCCACGTTAGTACACCCTGGACTGAAGACTGGCGACTGGCCCCATGGCCAGTATAATTTTGTTTGTATTGTCCTGTTGTCCTTATGTGTGCTGAGTGCCCGTTTACAGCCTCAGCTTTTAACAGAAGTCAGAACATTTTAAGATTTTTAATTATGCAACGTTAGAGTTGTTCTTTGTAATGATAAGGGGCTGGCCCCCGTATAATGTGACGGGAGCAAAATAGCCTAAGTGCTGACGCTCCCACAATTTTCAAATCAAATTCAAATTCAAATTCCTTCATCAATCTCATCTTATCACCATTCATCCCCATCGTTGCGATTAACGAAAAGTGGAAGAAAAATAACGAAAAAATAAATCTTATTCAATCAAACTATTGTATCACAGTAATGAAAGTGCTCAATAACATTATTTAGCAGCAACAGAAAATTCCTCACATCAATAATGAACTTTATTATTTGTAATCTTCTGTCAAAGAATAGATCCAAATTTATCACGGTTTTAAGTCTTCAGATTTAGATACCGGATAAAGAATGACTTTCGCAACAATGCTCCTTCATATCAGTTTATTAGATAAGAAACAGCCATTGCACAGAACGAGATTTATCAACAGCACTGTACATTGTCCTGAGGTTGGTTGTTACCAAGCAGATTTAGGTACTAGTAAATCATGACCATTCCCGTGTACATATATACATAAGCCACTCAGGTGTAAAAATAGAACAGATTCCAACTCGGATTAATAGCAAGGGATCGTTCTAGGGCTGCTTCAAAGTCAATACCTGACATGGTATAATTTCGATGCATCGAAAAACTGTTTATGACTGGTTCACTTTCTCGATAATTATGCACATCTAATAAGTGTTTGTTTACGTATGTGGGTATTTCAGAGCCGGCTCGGCAACCAAACGCGTTAAGAGGTTGACTTTCGATCTCGCCACCAAAGTTTGCGGGTTTGAGTTCTGCCCTGGGCATGGGTATTCTATGTAAGTGTCCCTTCATCAGTTCCATGTAATCATCACTCATCCTCATCGTCACATTTAGCTAAAACTCACAGAATTGCGAAGCTAAATAAGAAGAATACAGAAGACAAATGCAACATGTATTACACGTATACCCACATCTATATATATATATATATATATATATATATATATATATATATATATATATACTGTGTATACCGAATTATTCATGACACAGAATTAATTGATTATAATTGGTACTAAATAATATAACAGTTGGTTTAAAAATTTAGTTTTAGAAACCATGAATGTACGAATATGCGCTGCGCGGCCTTAATTATATTAATTAATAAACAAAATCATCAATCGCTGATTAACTTGACAATGGACCCAGCACACACATTGCAATTTGTAGTTTGGTGCATTCAGACAAATGTTCTCCAAAATCTGGACAAATTTAATATGGAAATGAAACCTAGTACTTATTGTGAAAATTCTTAAGGTTTTGCTAATAACACAAGGTTTCAAAAGCAAGTATATATATATATATATATATATTTAAATTATGTATAAAATTCACTTTAATGAACTTTATTTCAACTGAGTAACGGCAGGTTAATGGTCCCTTCAAGGTCTTACATCTCACATTTCTCCAAATGTTCCAAAACACAAGTTTGATACGTGAAATAGATTTGTTATTTTACTTCACTTGTCTGCCTCTTTAGGATAATAGGAAAATGATAGATGGAATTGAGGCGTTGCGGATACGAAGGGCGAACTCAACAAACGTACATTGTGAGGGAAATGCGTTTCAAGTTGTCAGACACAGTGCGAACTCCACAAAAACATGGTAAGAGTAGATCGGAAAGTTTCCTGAGTTTATTCCAAAGTTTTTTTTTGTTGAATTTGCCCCGTCCCGTGCCTCACAACTTGAAACACATTTTCCTCAAAATGTACTTTAGTTGAGTTCGCCCTTCGTATCCGCAACGCCTCAATTGAAGAAGGCAGACCCTTATGTCTAGGCCAGGACATGAACGCGAAAACTTCGGCAGTGAGATGGTAAGACGACTTAGGCGGGTGGACGCATGACAAGTAGGAAAAATTAAGGATTAAAGAGCTCTTCCCACCGTCGCTCTACGGCACTTTAAGTGTGTATGAAGAAGCATTAGAACTTGTTCGCAATTAATGTTGTTAATTTTAATGTTTTTAATGTTCGCCCCTGGATTCGAACCTAGATCTTTCGGTAGTTAAATAATTATTTTCGTTTTCCCGAGGTGCAACTTACTCTGAAACTTATTTTCAAGTAAATGTGTTTCATTCGATTTACCTTTAATGCGGTCACTTTTTTTTTAGTTTGGGTTTTGTGCATAACGTTGACCTTTATGCACAGAAGGGCTAATCAGGACTGAACCTACAGTTGAAAATGGAATCCCAACCAATGTGGTGACGACGTTACCACTACGCCATCGGGGAGGCCTGTAATAATCTGATAGATTTGTGATCGTTGCGCATATGAACATCAAATGCTGGCGAAATGTTACCCTTGCTAACGAAATCGGATGAAGCATATGAGCTTGCATCTGAAAAGCGGAAATGTGGACACAGATAGTCAGAATTATTGGTTTATCAATTCATATAATTTACATTTACGACTATCAATTATACCAATGTGCACGTGAACCGGCCTGTGTGTAAGATTCGATAGCCAACAGAAATGTTACCACTATAGAGGGGAGAGGAGCGGAGCTTATCACATTAGCCAGCGAGATGAATAGGCTACAGAATATAGGGTGCAGGTATTTGTGGCAGGAAACATGGAGATAAAAAAAAACGCCTTCCTTCACCATTTATTTACTGGCGTCATGGGCATAAATAGTATTCCTTATCTCGGTTTTTCATGCCTTAGGATTAATGGAAGTATCATGGATTTTTTCATACCCTTCCTTCTTCTCTTAATTCGCATGATTTAACTTAAAGAATAGACGTTAAAACTAACCGCGAATCCTATACATTTAAAAGGCGAATGACAAGTTTTAGAACGAGATACCTTGAACACGCTCCAAGATACGTAGAACTTAATGCACAGACAGTTTCAAACGTCTCGCAACTGCAATTTAATCGGTTGGAGATATATTCACGCCTGGTTTCTTATGTTACTAAGCCTTATAAACTAAGACATTTTTAATACTTTCGGTTGTCAGTTCATTTGATAATGTAAATTCTAGAAATTAAATATTGACTGAAGTTGGAAGTGAATTTTCGTTTTCCAGAATGCCAATTTCAGGGAACAGATTATCAGAAAGCATCACAACATCACATCTCGCAGATATGTGGCTGGTGCCATGCTCCTTTCATGTTAATATCATAAAATTACAAAATATATAAAAAATATAACACATCTAAAACACTATTACGTATAATTATTAAATTTTGCTACAATTTTGTTTTATAGCTGTAGAACTTTATATTTGAAATAATGTTGGGTGAGTTTGCTATCTGCAAGTCTTGCATATACGTATTATTACGGAATTTGAAGTGGGAATCTTTGATGCATTAAGATAGGCAAATAAAAACATGAAAATAATAAATTAACCTATCTGAGCATTAAGTTGACCAAAAACAATACTTTATCAAGAAGCATCCACATGATAGAGCCACACTTTCACGGTCTTGCCAAAGCAAGTTGTCCGGCATCTTTCCATCACATTAGAAGCGGAGGAACAGAGGGGAATGCGAAATCTCAATAATTAAGGAACACATAGCTACTATATAAATGTATGATATTCGTGTATTAGCCACAATTTTCCTCCCCAATAATTCAAAATTATAGCCTCTGTGCCAGACTACGTGGAGAAGTGGTAAACGTAATACGTTTCGAAGTCGAAGGTCCTGGGTTTGAATTCTGGGCGAGACATGTAATATGAGCATTTCGTTGTGTTTATTCTTTCATTTATTTAATCAATTCACCATTCATCATCGTCGTCGCGATGGGCATAGAAAAGTGACATAAATAATCTATGAAAGCACTGATACCACACGGCTCTATGACGCTAGAGGTCTCGGGTTCGAATCGCGGCCAGGGCATAGGCGTTGTGAGTGTCCATTTATTATTTTCTTATCACCACTCATCATCATCTTCGCGATTAGACAAAAGTAGCAGAAAAGCGAAGTAAAATAAACCAAATTAATCAAACAATGTGCACGGTCAATGGCGTGTCCTAGAGGATTTGGTGAGGGACATCCCTTCATGTGGCCCAGCATTCCTACGGTAAAAAAATCGAATGCAGGAAAATATATAGGCCTGACTGTTGAAAAAAACAACCAATATGAAGACTGGGCACTCCATTGTATATAGCCTCTTTTTTTTCTATGAAGAAGAGAGTAAAAACTCAATGCTATTGCTGGTGTAATCGTGACCTAGGCTAGAAATAGTATAAATAAAATGTCACTTACCTTTGGGCATATTCCGAATGATACCGAACACAGCAGAGTTCTCTATGTCACACTTGGCTCTGAAGAAGTGACGAGAAGGAGGAAAGTTTTGATTTTTGAAGCTGTCATTGTATTCTCGCTGCTTGGCACTCATCAGGATTCCATTCACCTGTGACTCTTTCTCACTAAGCACCAGCGATTCGCCAAGAAACGAGGATTCTTCCGAATCCACAAACTGCCTTCGTTCCTTCATGTAACTTTCAATAGAAAACCCATCGATCGGTAAGTGAAAGCACATTAACAACAGCATATGGATGATATGATATCGCGCCATCCCGCCAACGTGCTAGACCGCTTGCGATCGACATCGGAAATAGCTACGTCTCTCTCCTTTACTCTTTTTTTGTGCTGAGGCAGTGTTGCCAGTCCCGTGAAATGTTTGGCGCTGGTTGTCAAGTGCTCGAAACGTGTACTTTTTTAGCATGCTCTTTCGCAGAAACACAAAGAAGCGGTCTGGGTAGGTGTTAGTCAGCCGGCAAACTTGTTTGGCGTCACAGGTTGCGATAATTCTAATGAGTCTTTCTTCTGCATTACTCAACCCTAACTTCCGTAATTAGTGTCTTTAAAGCTCGCCGTCAGAGGAGGAGATCGTTTTCTGTGCGAATTAACAGCCCGCAGCATACACAATGAACGGAGAAGCTGAAATGAGAATGCGTAAGTTGTGTTCATACACAGCTTTGGTTCTAAGTAGATCTTGAACCCTAAAGCGCACCATACACGAACCTTTTTTTTCATCACCAACAAGAGGTGAAAGCATTGATGAATTAAGGGGGTGGTCCGAGGGAAAATCCCCTCCGGAAACAGAAAACTCCCACCCGAAAAGTTCAATAACCTGGTAGAGCATTCGGAAAATAGCTGAGAAATTTGGCAGCCTTTGGAGGGTTTTTCATTTACTTTAACGTAGAGCGTCCTTTTAGTGTTTTTTTTTTTTTTGTAATAATAAGCATTAATTCAATCCTCCTCATAATTAAAATTTAAAATAATAAGTGAATACAAATTATTGTCCGTCATTAAAACTCAAGAATGGACACAGAGCGGTAGATCTGATGTAACGTAAGCTTCAATTGCTGTAACGAATTTCAACTTCTTGAAGCTATTTTAACGGATAGTCAGTCAAAAGTTTCCTATGGTGGTGACCTGCTTGTAAATCTTATCGAAATTCATATTTAATTTGATTACCCTGCGAGATAATGGGCAATTTAATTATATTAGTATTATTTTTATTAATATTATAAATAGGTGCCTATGACATTCCCCTTGGGAAGATTGATATCCCCCTGATGAAAGTGGCTGGATTCAATACTGGGAGGAAATGTCGGCAATCCTTCCCCTAAGAAATAAAGTAGGTCTACATCTGGCCTGACTAATTGCGTCCCCCACTGGCATTAGATTCATGCCGAACTCTTACATTGCTTATTAATTTTATTCTTATGCATAGTTTTATAACCTCTCAAAAATTATCCACTACATTTCATATTTCGGAGAACTAATCAGCAAAGTTGAAAGAAGGTCTATTTATGAGCTGTCTGTCTGTCCGTGTCAATTATTAGTTTCTCAGACAATTCCAGAGCTATAAGACACATTTTGGTGGGCTGTTACACATTCAAGTGCTTCATTGTTGAGAGTTGATGCGTTAAAGTGTACGAATGTAGTTTTATTTTCGTAGTAGTTAATAATTGACTTTTTTAAACATTTTACCACATTTTTCGACATAGTTAATAAAATTATCATTTGATTTATATATAAATTCATTGAGCAGAATAGTTATTAAAGATACTGGATTTTCTGTTTCACGTCCCGCTACCTCTAGCACGCGTTGTGATTAAATTACTGAAGAGGGCGTAGTATACAATAATAAATACTATCATGCGCATATGACAATTCATACATTTTTCTGGATTATCTGGGTAGTTTCTTCGATTCCTACACCTGCCGTTGAATTACATATACTCACGACCAGAAAAGAACATAAACATAGTGTGGAAACTAAATTTTTGTACTGTCAATCCAAATGGCGCCAAGTTTCTTGCTCTTTGTGCATAAACAGATGCAACTTAACCCGTTCAAACTTAATATACTAATTCTTAGCCTCACAAGAACATCATTTGGACCTCCCCGATGGTATAGTTGTAACGTCGTTGCTTTGTTCTCAAGGGGTCCCGGGCACGATACCCGGTGGAGGCACATGGCACAGTGGTTCAGATTCAACTTTAAACTGTAGGTCCAGTTCTAATTAGCCTATCTGTGCATAAGTGGACTTAACAATTTAAAGTTTAAAAAGAACATCATTTTCGGAAACTTATGACTTGCCACATTATCTAGAAGATTTACGAAACACGTTTTTATTATCGATTTGGACGAGAAACTCCTCAAATCGTTGAAAATAATGTTTGAATAGCACACTGCATCGAGCTCCAATATAAAGCATAGGGAAACCCAATGATTAATTAAATTCTCTAAGGACACAACTGGGCTGGCTCCACCACTGCAAAAATTTAACAGTGAACAGCCCCATGGAGACCATTTCCTGATTATATGAGTTGGTTTGAGTTGGTGTTTGAAGTCCACTTTATGCACAGTAAGGCTAATCGGGACTGGACCTACGGTTTAAAGTGGGATCCGAACCACTGTGCCAGGTGCCTCCACCGGTTATCGAACCCGGGACACCTTGATTACAAAGCGACGGCATCCTGATTATATGTAACCAGAAATCAGGTAGTTGTATTTACGACAAGAATAGAATTAGTCAGTATTCAAGAGCTTAGGGTCTGTTCACACTTTACTTACATGATGCTTCCACTCGTACTTGGAATCTGTAAGATGTGTCAAGTGTTTCTGGATTCTTCACAAACAATTGAGTATTGAAAAAGGCTTCACATTATTAAGGACTGGTTAAGCACAACAATTGTAAAGTGATTAATGGTTTAATGATTGATTGATTGATTTGTTTTATTTTACTTCGCGGTTTGTGCCTCTTGGCTAATTTGCGAAGATGGGTGATGAGTGATGAAATGATGAAATTAATGAATGGACATTTACAAACAACCATGCCCGAGCGGGATTCGAACCCGGGATCCCTGGCGTCGCAGCGCGATGTGCTAACCACTCAGCCACGTGTACCGGCGATTAATGGTTTAAGAATCTTGTGCTATGACGTCGTTAAACTTTAACACGACACTCTTTTTTTAACAAAACAAAGTTGAAGTTACCCGATCCACAACATTTAGGCATAGCCTATAGTCATTATGGGGAGTCAGGAGAGGGAAAGGGCTGTAAGATGTGGCACTTTTTCAAAGACACCAAAATGTGAACCTCGCTTCCACGTAGTACACTCTGGGACTGTATTTTGCAGACTAACGTGGCTCTGGTGTCTGGACTCATGTCCAGTATGATCCTCGATGGGACTTTCGTGCTGTCCATATGTGTTTGCGATTTTCCCATCATCTATTTATTCTTATCATCATTCATCCTCATCTTAACAATGAGCCAAAAGGAGAGGGAAGAGACCGCCAGAAAATTAAACTTCAGGAAAAATGTTCAGTTCAATGATACTGAATAGTGCGTTTAGGCAGGGTTGTGAAATGTCCAGGAAGCCATATATTCAATTGGGTTCAGCAAATGAACCGGGACCTTTTTTCTCGCACAATTTAAATTCGGTCCAAGTTGCGTATTGTTTCGTTAAAAAAGGTTCCTGGACCGTATTTAAATTCACCCGGAAAAAGTTTCTGGACAGTATTTAAATTGACCCGGAAAAAATGTTCCTGGACCGTATTTCAATTCATCCAGAAAAAGGTTCCTGGACCGTATTTCAATTCATCCGGAAAAAAGGTTCCTGGGCCGAATTGAAATACTTTACATATAAAAAGGTCATTTACAGTCTATAAACCATTTACGCTTGCTGATTTTCTCTCCTGGACCGGAATCGGATTTATTCAAAATTCCTGGACCTTTGACAACCCTGCGTTTAGGTGATGCTTAGGGGAGCACCAACAATTTGCAATGTGCTTGCCCCCACCCGTAGGAAAAAATCCTGCAACAGTCTTGTGTGCGGCTTTGGATAATAACCTTGAACTTCAAAAGCAACGTGGGACGATCCACCCTTTCGGCCGCGTAAGTGCAATTATGAGTCAAGAGTTTTTCCTCCAGCGGACGTCCGTCGGTTGCCAAATTATTTTTCAGGTCTTACCATCCTACAATCCATTGCAGCACTAAAGAGTCCATTACGCAACAATGAATGCCACAAAAACCAGAAGCATTCAACACTTCAGGTGGACGCATGAAAGAAAATCGTACGTCATTTCGCCTAACGCTCGAATAACCACGGAAGTGAGACGTCACTGGTCGGTTGCCCAATTCTACATTATGTTATCTTTTTAGTGTCAAAAGCTACTCGCAACAATTCTTTTCTCTGTATCGAGAGCTTCATTGCAAAACGGGCTGTGGTGCCTCCCCGATTAGCGCAGTGGTAGCGTTGTCGCCCTGTAATCAAGGGGTTCCGGGTTCAATACCCGGTGGAGGCACATAGTGGTTCGGATCCCGCTTAAAACTGAAGGTCCAGCCCCGATTATCCTTTCTGTTCATAAAGTGGACTTAAAACACAAACTCAAAACGGGCTGAATCTTAGTTTACGATACGTAATCACCATGTACTCACCAATTCCTCGAAGACTTTCATGGATGCTATAACAGTTTCACCCCTTCTTTCCAGCTTTGTAACTCTGAAAACACCATAATGTGCTAATAAATAACTTCAAAGAAAAAGCTTTAAAACATTAGCAACAACCATTGGCGACGATTGGGTTCCAAAACTGCGGAAAGTACAGTTTACTTCCCTTTGGTAGATAAGGTTTAGCATAGTGCTGGGGCAAAAGTTGCAAAAAATGCCCCTACGCTCCCCTTATCGCTCCCACTGGCAACAACATAAAACATGTATACCAAGAGAAGTTTTATCAAGTAAGGCAGCAGATAAAAGAGGCAATTTGCCAAACTTCTTGGCTCTAGCTACGAGTATGACAATCTCAGCACACTTCCGAAATTATTCCTTGGACACACACCTGATATAGGTAATTTGCTTCTATATACAGTGTGTTTGAAAAAGACGCGAGTCAGAACACATTTACCGATTATGCTTAAGTCGCATTTTTGACCGACCTCCGTAACGGAGTGGTTACCACAACACGCTACGACGCCAGTGGTCCTGAGCATGGCTGTTTGTTGTGATTGTCCCTTCATAAACTCTATCATATCATAACTCACGCTCATTTTCGCGATTAGCCAAAAGTGGCAGACAAGCGACAAAATTTACAAAATTAAAATAAAATATAATCCTATATTTTTTCTTTCGTGTTGTTGAAAATTTCGTGATAAAGTTTAAAAACCGGGGAACCTGATTGTTCTCAATGCGCGAGGTAAACAATGCGAATGCTGAGCATGTTTGATTGGAAACGCTAAAAGACTGTAAAACAGGGGTTGCTTTCATAACAAACGTGTACGTCTGGAAAGACGTAATAAGGATTGCGATGTCATTTACACCATCACATGCTTATGTTCTGTTTGATTTTATCGACGTTAGCTACCGCGCTCTGTAGGACGACTACGGAACTACTTCAACACAAGAACAGTGTAGCCAAACGATAGAAAATAAACATCTTACACTTTCATGGATATACAAAAAAGATGATCAACCACAAATAAGATTGTGTTCAAAGTGTGCGTTCGTAATAACAGTAAGACTGTCCTTATGCGGTTGATATTAGATTTTGGGTGTGCTTCATTGCATGAGATTCTGGCTGAAAGGGAAAGAATGAATAAGCAGTGTTGGGGAGTTATCCAGAAAGGATAATGTGTTATAAGTTACTTTACTTTAACGTTACTGTTTCATGCAATGCACGTAGTAAAAATTTTAACCTGAAACATACTGTGCAGAGCCACATTTAGGACTAAAATCAGTAGACTCGTGGTAGGGGCGGAGGAATGATTACTACGATTCGAACATTTTCTTTCGCTTATTCTGTTTTCAATTCATGCTATTTTTGTGAATACTTGTAGTGGCGTTGAATTTGGTATTGGTAACTGTGAAAATTACGTAACTAAGAAAGCAATATCAATGAACGTTACTGTAGGCTTGGAAAAACTTGTTATGGTGCCCTAGACTATGTTGATTGTATATGCTCCAAGAGACTAGAAATTTCGATTTTAGGGATGGGAAAAAATTATGTCCCCAGGTTTGTGTTAACTCATCTTTATACACTGACAGGCTGATATATTTTCAGGATCGATAAAGAACAGTGTTTACTGCAAAAACAGTCTTTTGAAACTGAAAATCTGTTTTTCACAGAGCAACACGTCATAAAATTAAGTTGAGTAGAGAAATGGAAAGAGGGGAAAGAAAGAAAAAGTGAGTGAACTTTCGTGAGTTGCGCGAGAAAAATTACGTCGATGGTCGCGCATGGTTAACTGTGGGTCTGGCGTTTTAGATCCTCATTTTTTTTCTTTTTAAGTTCACTTTATACACAGAAAAGTTAATCAGGACTGGACCTACAGTTTAAAGTGAGTAGATCCACTATGTCTCTCCACAGGGTATCGAACCCGTGATCCTTTTATTACAATGCAAAATGACGTTACCACTGCGACATCGGAGAGGCAATTGGAAGAATGTTTTTTTTTTTTTTTTTTTGGCAAATAAAATAACTGGTGATTGAAAATCTTTTTCATTTTTCACAGCACACTTACAAATGTTACGCTGATTGGTCTCAACGGCTATCTGAATCAAACTGAACAGGAATATATGTCTTATTCGCTCTTCTTCCCTTCTGTCCATCTGATTACACCAACTGTTCAGTTATTGCACAAATATCACGGTTCAAAATAAATCACAAACACACAAATAAATAAAAAAGATACTCTTGGTTAGTCACGCACGAAAAGAGAAAAATGGGTTTTCAGTACTCGTAAAAGCTAGGTACGCCGTTAGTGTGTGCGTGGTGTAAAAGAGTAAAGTCAGAAATGTCAGCTAGACAGAGGCAGGGTTTTTGACAAGACATTCATTGATACATGACGCCGCCTTAAAACCCCACACCTGGACGTAAGAACCATTTACGACCAACGCAGGGTTAAAGAGACGGAAATAAAAGTGAAAAAGAGACATATACACAAGTGGTAACGAAAAAGGAGAGAGGGAGAGAGAACGGTAGAAGAGAAATGGAAAGACAGGGAAAGAAGAAAGTAAAGGAGAGTACGGGAGAGAAAAATGGAAAGACAGAGCAGAAAGAGAGTACAGGAGCTGCAGAAAAAGAAAGATAAAATAAGATACAGAGGTGTAAAGTTAAGAAAATAATTGCAGACAGAGAGAGAGAGAGAGAGAGAGAGAGAGAGAGAGAGAGAGAGAGAGAGAAGAAAGAGTAAGGAGAGTAAGTAAATAATAAAGAAAGAAGGATACCATAAACAACGTGAGAGAGAATGGGAAAGGAAGTAAGGTCTTAAAGAGAACAGAGAAGGAAATATAATACTGTATTTCACCACAAAATCGTCGCAGCTTTTAAGCCAATTTCTTTTTGCAAAAAAAGTGGAGTGCGACCATTATGTGAAGTTCATTTGAAAAAACAAAATTGTGTCGTTATTACCGGTACTTAAAAATCATATATTACTAGATAAACTATATTTTTGTGCAAGATTAGAATGCACGGAATTCTCGTGAATAGTATATATAATCTGTCCCGGGAATCTGTAGAGCGAACGAACGAAGGCAAGTCTCTACACAAGTAGTGACTCGCGAGTCGCCTCGACCAATGCACACGTGAGGGAACGGGATTGCGTGGAGGGGGGGAAGCAAATGAAGTTATCAACCTTTGCAGCAGCGTATATTGCTTCGCTCCTCCCACTTGATTTCTCCCCTTCTCTGCCGTAATGCGCGGCCTTGCTCGAGAGATTTCCGGGAGTTCGAGGGTGTATCGGAGTGTTTCAACTCGTATTGTTTTCGGTTTTCCTCAGTTTACGGGTTTGGTTTGCCGAATGTATATGAAAATATGTTAAGGTACCAGTTAGTATCTAGTAATATAGAACAATGTGTACTATAAATGAGCTTTTGTCCAAGCCGTTTTCTGCCCGTTCTTTCTCAGAAAAAATGAGATTATTAAAAATGGACAGCCTAAACCAGAACTACCGAACTTGGTTCAAAAGACCAGTAAATTCACTAGACATTTTCAGTGTAATATGTATACCAAATGTGACTGGTTAACCGGTAGCGCTGAGCTAAGTACGGTGTTTTGCTGGTATTGTCTGTTGTTTGGAAAGGATAGAAATACTTCTTGGACCAAAACTGGGTACATGCATTTGGGAAATTTAGTGAAGTCAATAGCCGAGCACGGACTGTCTGTTAACCATCTACGATCGTCTGTAGATATAGCTGCTTTTGGGGAAAACAGAATAGAAACTGCGCTTGATGACCAGCTTAAAAATGAAATGAACTATTACCAGCTGTGATTTTTATCAAGGCAATCTTTTCCCCTTGATTTGCTATAGTTTACTTAAAAATTATATATTCAGTGCTTCGGCTATCTAAATGGTCACCGCACGCCACTGGGATTTGCTGATGGATGATTGGTTTTGGATATCAGTGAATCTGTACAGAAGACCGAGAAGACGCATTGCTCTTCTAGTAGTGTTCTTAATGTTCTCATTAAAGTTTAGTTTTTCGTCGATGATAACTCCGAGATCTTTTTAAGAGAAAACTTTTTTGATGGGATTGTTTTCAAGATAATAAGCAGAATCGAGTTTGTTCCCTTTTAGGGAAATGGTGAGGCCGGAGCATTTCTTAGGATTCAATTGAAGTTTCCACTGGCGACACCACACAAGTAGTTCTGTAAGAGCTTGCCGTAAGATTAAAGCATTGTGTGCTGATGAGATTTCTGTGAGGAGTTTACAGTCATCGGCAAACAAAATGATCTTTATAAGGAGAGAGGACAGTCTGTCGGGGAGATCATCCATGTAAAGATGAAACAAAAGAGGGCCTAAGACGCTCCCTTGGGGAACTCCAAAATAGCAAGAAAGCTGGAAGAAGCGCCAGGAAGGATAACACGCTGCTCACGTGCACTCAGATAGTCTTGTAGTAAGAATAGAAATTTCCCATGGATGTTAAATCTGGATTGCAATTTATGAAGAATGAGATTATGATTTATTTTATCGAAGGCTTTTGAAATGTCCAAGTATATAACGTCAAGCTGGGAATTATTTGAGATAGACTGAGTAGCATGTAAAAGTACCGTAGTTCTTCGAATCTAAGGCGCAGGTTTTTGTCAGATTTTAGACGACCAAAATTCATGTGCGCCTTAAATTCGATGGCGTCTTAGATTCGATGTATATACTACAATATACGTATTTCATGCACGTACAGGGTGGCCCGTAAGTCCCTACCCATTCATATATCTTATGTATCTAGTCTATGTATCTAGCAGCACTTAATGCGCGTCATGTTATTGGACCATACTTCTGACCAGTAAACCATATCTTATATCTCGATATGTTACAACAATGGTTTATACCGAAACTCGATGAAATTGGAGTCAGAGATGTTTTATTTCAACAAGATGGGGCTCCGGCTCATTATGCCCTCTGTGTACGCGAATATCTCAATGACACTTTTCTGAAATATCCCCGGCGCCTATGAAATGGCCGCAAGAAGTCCGGACTTGACAACGTGTGATAACTCTCTTTAAGGATAGATAAAGGACATTGTGTCGAAACAACGTTATACGTACGTAATTCCAATGATGAGTTGAGGGCAGCTGATACAGCGGCATTTGGAACAATAACCCCTGCTATGTTGCGAAAAATGTCTCACAGAACATGGCGTCGCATAATATTATGCAGCGAGATTGAAGGACAGCACACAGATACACTGGGCACATGAAATATGTGAATGGGTAGGGACTTACGGGCCACCCTGTACAACATAGAATCTACTGCAATCTCTAATACCGCTAGTTACTCTTAACTTTCCTTAAAATTACCGGTAGCTGCAATACATCAATTCGTTTTCCTGATAAGAAAATGCTCAACGAAATTTTTCCCCTTTAAATTTGCTGTGTTAGAACAACAATGAACATTTTACAACAAATAGTCATTCAATTGTTATCAGTTTCGTAATCGAGAAAGCGCGGTAGATAGAATCTTTAAGTTTCCCAGTACATATCGGTAGTCAGGTTTCGTTGACGGACGCGCGTCTTTAATTTGATTTTTTTTTTTAATGAGGCAAAAATTCAGGTGCGCCTTAGATTCGATGGCGTCTTCGATTCGAAGAACTACAGTAATACCGATAGATTGGTCAAGCAAGAGCTGCCTGGAAGTAAACCATGCTGAGCAGTATTCATAAGGGGAGATGTAAACTTTAGCAACCTGTCTTTAATTATATTCTCACAGACAATGGAGAGAGGTGACAAAAGATAGACCGGTCTATACGAATTTGTGGAATTTTTGTCTCCAGATTTGTAGATAGGTACAATATTGACACGTTTGAACAAGTCGGGAAACACACCTGTAGAAATACACTTATTAAGTAAGAGGGTGAGCCAAGGAGTCAGCAGTTTTACGAAGAAAAATTGTCGGGATTTCATCTGGGGCTAAGGACCGACGCAACTGCAAAGAGGAGAGGATATATTTTACTTCTTCAGGGGAGGTTTTAATCCAATAGAGTGTGTTAACTGACAGACTTGACTATAGGAAAAGGTTCAGAAATTGTCTCTGAGAAGAAATTTTCATGAAAAAACAAATTAAAAAGTTGCGCTCTCTTACCTCCTACAGCGGTGGTACAATTTGCACAATTTCCATCGGCACTCGTAGATTCTGCTTTGTTGAATTAACTAACGAAAATAACTTCTTTGGATCAGTCATACACTCTGATGTTAAGTTATTTACATAATCAAAATACTTATTTTTGAGTAGGTTTTTTGAGTGCCTCCGAATATCACAGAATGTTTTATAAGTGTGTTCATTGGGGTATTGTTTCCACAAGCTCCAAGCCTGTTTCTTGTTTTTCAAAATAAGAATTAGTTCACTATCAAACCAAACCGGGTATTTCGCAGAGCGCGCTTTCTTGGTGGGAACAAAGTCATTTATTGCAGCATTCCGAACTTCCACAAACATATCCACGGCGTCGTTGATCTCTTCCTGTTCCAGCAGAAACCAGGGGTAGTCAGGCATCTAGTGCTCGGCGAATTTCCTTCCAGGAGGCTTTTCGCCACAGCCGCCGCGGTCCGTTCTGGGGTTGGAGGTTTTTGACCTTCTCAGCGGACGGGATATGTTGTTATATTAAAAATACTATTGTATTAACGATTCTGTGTATGCTGTAATAATTATGCTCAATTACGCATTCTAAATTACCCAATCTAAGTAACTCTCCAGCATTCATAAACCCGAAGGTTTATGGCTGCAGCAACAAGCCTTCCACCTGTCCCTATACTGGGCAAGATCTATCCAATCTTTTCCATCCTTACCGATTTCCTTAAGGTCCATCTCAACGTTATCCCTCCATCTTCATCTTGGCCTTCCTACAAGTCTCTTACCATCAGGTTGCCCAACAAGAATCCTGTAGACTCTTCTTTCTTGAAGCCACATGGCCTGCTATGACAGAGAAATAAACAGTGTCAAATGAAATAGCCTACTCCGAATCCATTGTCTTAGTGAGTTTGCCTGTATTTAAGAAAAGAAGATTTTTGTCATAGGTGCCTCCCGAGGGAGGGGGAGGGGGAGGCTGAATTTGGAGCACGGCGTGTCAAAAATTTGTTCTCACCCCGGGTGTAGAAATCCCTGCTTACAGCTCTGCTCTTGGTGTCTCTTTCTATCTTTGTCTCGGGTGTTTCAGAAATAATTGAAGGGTTACAAAAATGTATTGCAAGTAAAGTATTGAACGTACGTTAATGAAACCAGTCCAGAACGAACGAGAAACTCAAACAGTTTTTTTCTTACACCTACAAATGTTCAATGTATGCACAACGGGTGACACGGCACACATCGACACGATAGTCTACTTCTTGCCACACTCTCATCAACATGGGCCTGTCGATAGGGTCTATCGCTGCGATGATACGCTCCCTTAGGGCTGCAATATCACGCGGCGTCGGTGAGACGAATACCCACCCTGTCTTTGATGGATTTGCTTTATTTGACTTCACCATTTGTACCACTTTTGGATAATTTGCGAAGATGAGGATGAGTGATGATATGATGAAATTAATGAATGGACACTTACAAATAAATATCCATACCCAGGCCAGGATTCGAACCCGGGACCACTGACGTCGTAGGGCGATGTGCTAACCACTCCGCCACGAAGGCCCGCCTTGTCTTTGATGAAACCCCACAAAAAGAAGTCGCACGGTGTAAAGTCCGGTGATCTTGGGGACCAAAACATTGCACAGAACACTGTGAGTGATTTGAGTGTCGCCTAGCGGCAGGGATATGAACTCTCAGCTTAACGCAACATACACGCTCAAACTGTTTGCGTTCCTCGAACGTTCTGGACTGGTTTCATTAACGTAAAGTCAATCGTTTACTTGCAATAAATGTTTGTAGTCCCTCAATTATTTATGAAACACCCGGGACATCTGCTTCGTTCTGAATCTTGTGCTCTATTTCATTCTCGCTAAATGAACCCAAATTTCCACCGAGAATTGCAAGCCAACTTCTCTTCCACGCAGTATACACCTCAGATTGCATTTTGCAAACGAGACACTCGTGTCTGAATTCACAGCCTCCGATCGAACCCGGGATCCCTTGATTTTACAAGGCAACGACGTTATCACTACGCCACTGGAGAAAGAAGAGGCTACCGTTTCTAACATCACCACTACCAAACACTTGGGGTACGAAACAAAAGTGAAAGAAAACAGTGACCTACAATTCTCCCCTACATATCTTTCGAACATGACCGTGCATGCCAGAAATTTACACTGCATCTGCAAGAAAGCCCTGAATTGGTGTTTTTTAACGTCCTGCATTGGCAACACTGCGCTGTCTGGTTATCGTAGTGCTTTTGCCATTACTCTCGATTGCGTGGTTCCCTACCACATTTGTGTTCACGGCGGACGATTCCCAGGCTGTGTGGCAGACGTTAAGAGTTCGTCGCAGCACGGGTCTCAAATATTTACACAATGTGTTGTCAAGAATAGCCACATTCCAGAGTTCTGGCAATATGAAAATCAGACTGACGTTCACACCGTAGCCTAGTCGAAGGAGAGTGGGATATCTGTTTTGTAGATGTTTCGTAATATACCAGGATGGAGAATAACATCAAAGGTTTTCGTGGATTTGATCCCAAAGTAAGTAATTTTCTAAATATTGTGTTTGTAGTTTGTACAAATTAGTGGCGTGTCCAGTGAACGGTTGATGAGTGATTATGCCCCTCCCCTTTTTGTCTTAACTTTCCTAAGGGGCAAATAATAATATGTGAAAAAATTGTAAAATACCTAGATATTAGACCCAGATTTAGAGATGAAAATGTGATTTGAAATGTGGTAAAAATGTCAAGAAATATAACCATCTGACGAAACTTCGTCTAAAAGATATAACTGAAATTGTATGTAGGACGAGCATCACGATACAATTAGGCCAGGGCCTCAACCATATTACTATGTGCTAGAGTGACCACAATATTTTAACTCCAAAATGGGACATCCCAAGGAGATCCTGAAAATTCTTTTAAACCTAATTACAAAATTATTATTGTTATTACTACTATTATTATTTATTAAAGGATGGATCCATAAACCAAAATTGAAATATGAATTCCCGTTGTCAAAAGGTAGTTAATTATTATAATCTGGGTATGACTTGCATAGTGTTTCTGTCTGGTACCTTCTGATCAACCTTTGATGTTAGTCCTACGGTAAAGTTTAGGAGTGCCAGAAGTATTTATCAGAAGAACCAATCTTCTTGAGATCAACTTTATATTTCACCAACCGTTCATAAATTTTCCTGAAAACCTTACCCCAGGTATCTTGACACACACCGCGAGATTTGTCTTTTGAGTTTGTGTCAAGACGCAGAAACCCTAAATTCTTGTTGCAATTCCGTATTGTACATGTACGCTTCTTGGCCTATGCTCATTCACTTCTCTACAAATAACGGAACACACACAAAACAATACATCTTTTTTTTAGCATGAAATGTGTCTCAAATTTAGACTTCGTTTTCAAGGTAACGCCTACTTTTATCAAACGGGACAAGTAGTGGCTCTTTTAATAATATCGACGGGACGACCGGGACACGTCTCTGAAACGGGACTGCCCCGGTCAAAACGAGACGTATGGTCACATGTGGATATAATTATACACCGTGTGTTTCTTAGAGCAGTGCGTGTTTCTACTAGAACAATGATCAGCAAACAGTATCTTCATGAAACGTTACGTTTTATGCCAGCGTCAACTGTTGCTATCTAACCCTGGGCATACAATAGTTAGAAAGATCGAATTCTTTACACAGGAGCACGGGCCATGTTGCAACTTAGATTATCTCCAATTTGCCTTCCGTGAATATCGGTTTATCTCAATATGGAGAACTAGAAGACAAAAATTGCATGTTGATAAGTAAAACATAGTATATTTTGCATACAGGATGCTCCAAAAAAGGACTTGCACAACTTTGTAAGTGTATAAAAATTTATTTAGAAAAGTTACAAGAATTGTAATTTCTATGTGCATTAGTTCAGTGCTAACCGAAATTTTGCTATTTTCGCCTTTTCTTTTCTTTCTCTTCCTCCCGAACACAATTGCTAGATTAGCCAACAATTAAGGTATGGCTCCTTGAATATGTCTAACAATGGTTTTACGTTTCTGTTGTGTGTAGCAGATTTCTAAGTAGCCTCGTTGTTTCGCTGTTAAGACGATTTCGTCAAAACTGAATAAAAATTAATCGCTTTTGTGCTTTTGATTAAGTGTCAAGAATTTAGTCACTGAGATATTTCTTTTTCTTGCCCCTTGCGAAGGAAAATACTATCGGATATGGAAACACCACATGACAGGTTTGTTTCGAGACTCAATCTTGGTCACTTGTCAGCTCGTGAAATCACCACTTATATGGTCCATTTATGTTGGAAGATAAAAATTTGAATATTACAAATAAATAAAATGAAGAGTCATTTTTGTCTTAATCATATTCTATTGCTGAAAATGCAAGACTTGGACGTTTTATTCTCCATCCAAATGTCTGCTTCATTTTACAACTGCAGTCCTCCTCAGTACATGAACACCGCACCGATAAAGGACATACAAGTTCCAATGTACCGGAACTGTCTTGAGATAACCTTAGAGGTCAAACGTACACACCATCACGATAAGTGGCTTACTTTTAAACAAAAGGGATATTTCCATATGACTGCTGATTTTGTAATCTGTGTAAGTAAAACTAAATGAGTCTCTCCAGAATTTTCATGCAGAGTTCATATGCAACTTGCTTACATGCAATCCAGTGAAACCTCCCACACACCAAATCCTTCAAATATTTCGTTGGAAATAGTATATTTACTTCCTTAGCAGGATCAAACATCTTGTATAATAATTTGTAATATACTGAGAAATTCATCTTCAGGGCTTCTACCCCACACATTTTCGCCTTTTGATGATTACACTGACTGTGGATCTAGGCTCTAGGGCCTCCCCGAAGACGTAGTGGTAACGTCGCCGCCTTGTAATCAAGGGGTCCCGGGTTCGATCCATGGTAGTGGCATGTTTGTGGTTCGGTTCCCACTTTAAACTCGAGGTTCGGTCCCGATTAGCCTTTTGTGCATAAAGTGGACTTAAAAACAACAATTCAAATTCAAATCTAGGCCCCAAAGCCCCGTTAGACTGCAAGCATACAGTTCAGGGTGTGTCACGTGCAAGTGAGGTTCACATTTGGGTGCCTGGACACGTCACCTTTTACACCCCAGTAACTTTGCATACAGAACTCAAAATATATGAATTCAAGATTCATACATTTTTTTGGTGTATCAATTCACAGAGTTAAACGTGTAATTTTGGTTTCTTTCAAATGATCACGTCTGATCGCGCCAATTGTTGCATTTTTAGTACATCAAGCTGAGCAGCAGGTGATATCAGCACCTTCTAATGCATTTCGATACATCAAAAGTTCATAAGTGGCAGATTGTGGTACTAGACCAAAAAAAAAAAAGTGTCATATTTGTGGCAATTGACATTTTGCGTTCTGCGTGCATATAGGGCCCCGTATCTCCGTCACTACACGTGTGAGGTATCGTAACGACATCGTATCAAGTAAATCATGTGACGTAGTAGTCGGTGTCACCTTGAGGTGCACACATAGCCTCTTAGAGTGCGAGCTTGCGTCGAAGCTCTTCTGCAGCCGCTTCGATTCTCTCATCAATACCACTCCCAAATGGCGTAGCACATGTTCTCCAAAGCCGAAATGCAAAGAACACAATGTACACACTGAAGCAGATTTTCAGTACGACATTCACACGTGCGAGATAAAACAGCGACAGCATTAAATAGTGATGTTGATCAGGCACGTATCTAGAAATATATTTCCGGGGGAGGAGGGTCCGGACCCCAAGTGTTTCAGGAATAAAAATTATAATAATAAATTAAAACAACTATATTATAATTATATTAAATTAATACTAATTGATATATATAAATTAAATAATATTATTTTGTTATTTTTACATGAATAGGTAGAAAGACCGGATAAGAATTATTCACTATCTAGCTTACTTGTAAGATCGGCATAATTTGTATAAAAACAAATGCCCCGGCAAAGAAATTAATGTTAAATAAATGAATAATTGAATATATATATTGAATAACGAAAATGGATGTTAGATCAAGTTGGCGGAAAGTAAAGTTCCTGATTAATATTTTATGTTTATTATCATAAGTAGTAGTGTGCAAACATAAATCTTTGGTATTGTTCTTCTAAGTGCAGATTATTATAAAATATAATTTGTCATTTCTGCCCTTCCTCCAATGTATATTATGTCAGCATCACTCCCTTATCTGACACCCTCTATGAAGAGGCCGAATTGGAAATAAACTACTACCTGTATGCTCAGACCTTTTTTTTTTCTTCTTTTTTTTTCCAGTACTTACGTTTTTAGCCATCATGACTACATAACAATATTTTTCATGTTATCCACAGTAAAACTCTGCCTTTTGTCTGTGCGGGTCACCTTATATTATGAAAATGGTCATTCAACAGAAGCATTGTCAGTGGTGCAAATTTGAATACCGAAACGTTACTTCGCAAGGCGTGAATGCCACAAAGCACCGAACTGACGCGAAAGTAAGCAAGACCACACGGATCAGAAGTTTGCACTTTGAACCATGCAAGTAAAAGTGGCGCCCGACATTTTGCTTTGTTTAGAGCTTTGAAAAAACATTATGGAATTGGAGGGAGAGAAATCGACAGAAAGTGTGTTTCAAACACGTTAGACATTGAATTTTTCGTCACCAAACAGAGTAAATACTTCTGTATGATATAAAGATCCTGAATAATCTTTAAAAGGTATAAAAACTTTAAAAAAGGTTTGATTTAGACGCATAAACCTAAAATAGGCTAAGTTCTAAAAAGTAAAATAGGTTATATTAGGCACTATAAAACTTCATCAGTTGTTGTGTTATTTCTTATTTGCCTGCAAATGAAAAAATAGGTTAAAAATTTAAAATCCGAGGTCTAATTATAAGTCTCACGCAGCACAGATTGCGTTGTCATACATCCGGAAATAACTTTTTACGGGCATTTTTATAACGTATAACGTATGAAAACAAAAGAAAGAAAAAATGCAAGGGTCACTCGCCTCAAGTCTTGAGGCGAGTGACCCTTGCATTTTTTCTTTCTTTTGTTTTCATACGTTATACGTTATAAAAATGCCCGTAAAAAGTTATTTCCGGATGTATGACAACGCAATCTGTGCTGCGTGAGTTTACTTCCCCCTAAGCAATAACCTCAATTGCTTCCGCTTCAAACATTGCATGGGAACAGAAGCGTGTCTTTCTGTGTAATACGGAGGCTATAATGAAGGTGGAGAGCAGATAATTTCTCTCTCTCTCTCTCTCTCTCTCTTCGTTAGTTCTTTTATTTATTTATTTCTTTTTACATATATTTTTCTTTTCCCTCTGTTTCTCTCTATTTCATTCATTTACTGTTCTTCCTTTTCTTTTTCATTCTTTCTTACACTATTCGTATATCTTCCTCTTTCTTTCTTTTACTGTATCTCTATTTCTTTGTTCTTTCTTTCACTGTTTCTCTGTTTCTTTTTCTTCCTTTCTTTCACTGTTTCTCTATTTTTCTCTTTGTTTCTCTGTTTCTAATATCTTCCTTCTATTCTTTTCCTTCTCTCTTTCCTCTCATCTTTCTATATTCCTACGTTTCTCTATATTTCTTTCGTTCTCACCTTCTTCCTTCTTCAGTTTTTATCTCTTTTTCTCCTTTTCATTCTCTTCATTCTAAGTTATTCTTCTCAGTTTTTATCCCTCTACGTGTGTTATTCTTGATGTATAATTGTGGGTGAGGAAACGGATGGACTATGCGTTAGCAGTACCAATAACAATATACTACCGTTAAAATGTAACATTTTCCTTATAATTATAATTTACTAAAATGAGACGCAGCCGGTTTTCCCCGTGATCACAAATGGATTCACGTGGTGGAAGAGGAAGTTGGTAACCGCTTCGAATATCAAACATATACAAGAACAAATTTTCAATTTAAATTAAATATTGAAATAACAAGAAGATATTCAACCAGAGAGAGGAGGTTACCCTCCGCCCCACTACAAGTACTACCACTTTGCGTTTAGATTAACCGTTGTGGGATGATGATAAGATCAGAGTCCTGATGGCGCAGTGGCAATAACGCTCGCAAAGTTATCCGTAGGCAAATCACAGAAAAAAAAATACCGTGTCTGTTTATATAGTATTAACAGTTATTTCACTGTTAATGGTTAAGTTTTTAAAAATACAGGGCTAGCATAAATGATTCATTCGTTTTGAAAAGGCTATATTTTCAAAAGTATTACACGTACACACATGAAAGATATATGAAAAGAACCACAAACTCACCAAGTTTATACACCCTCTACAAATGTTCGATATGTGCCCCTTTGGTTACACGACACACGTCCAGACGATACTCGAGCTCATTCCATACATTTTGTAGCATAGTCCTTTCAATGGTCTGCACTGCAGCACTGATGCGTTCTTTGAGCTCGACTAAGGATTGCGGTCCTTAACGTACCCCCACAGGAAGAAGTCTCAGGGCGTTAAATCAGGAGATCTGGGAGGCCAGGGGAACAAAGATAGGTCATCCTCACAAATACGCCCAATCCAGCGATGCGGAAGTTCATCGTTTAGGTAGTCACGAACTGGGATGTTCCAATGAGAGGGGGGGGGGTCTTGTTGGAAGACAAAATCCCTGAAGTCAGCACTGAGGTAACATTTACCGATCACAGTTTGCTCAGCGAAGAAAAACGGCCCATACATCTTTGTTTGTGACACTGCACAGAAAACATTCAGCTTTGGCAAGATAATGATCTCGTGTTGCCATCTGAAATACACAATGCAAACTTGGTGAGTTTGTGGTTCTTTTCATATATCTTTCATGTGTAATGCTTTTGAAAATATAGCCTTTTCAAAACGAATGAATCATTTATGCTAGCCCTGTACATTTATGGTGCACCGAACTGCAATTTATAATCACTATCTATCTCTAAACAAACATGCCTCGTTCTGGATCATTAACAACTTCATTTGATGTGCAACTTGAGAAACTTCTAATGAGTAAATCGATAAGAAAAGAACGAGGATAGATGCATCAACTTATCACAAAAGGTATGAGACCGCCTGAGACAGATTTTTATAAATAGGTTAAATATTAACCAAAAATTTTGAGAGCATTACATGTATGCGAATTGCTCCACGTATATATATTTTTTCTTAATTCATTTAGGCTGCTTCAAAACTCGTGTCCAGAAAAGAAGGAAGTATTTGCACATATCGCAACTTCCTTATTGGCCTAGATTTTCTAAAAAATATATAGAGTGCAGAAAACGATGGTAATATACAGGGCTCGAAAAATCTCGGTCGCCAGGTTGCCATGGCGACTAAAAATTTCAGCCTGGCGACTGTGATCTTATGCTGCAATATGTACGAAATTTTGATGATTCTAAGTTAAAATTGCAGTACAGCGTAAGTTAGCAATTTCTTTTATCAACGTTGTGAACATTCCATAGATTCAGTAACAATTTCTTACTCATTGTCCCCCATTTCCTGCTTTCTCAAATGATTTAGCGATGCTCAGCTTCTTATACAGAATGTTTCAAAAGTCGCACAACCCAAATTTTGAAAATGTATATCATGAAAACCGTAAGAGATATTTACACCGGGTTTTCTACATTATAAAGCCTCATCCATTGAGATATTTTTCGTTGCATAAAATTATCAGTTTACGCCATACAAAAAATTAAATAAATTAATAACTGGCGGAAGGCAGGGTTAAAATTTTTCCAGAAATGAACTTTTGAGTGAGAAAAATATCTAAGAAATTATAGAAGGATCATTAATTAGATGTCTGATGACTGACACCATGTCAATCTATCATTTACGACCAATATTGGTTATGTGCAATATTTGATGTATTTTTGACGGACGATTTTATGGTTTGAGTGAAAAAGTTACATTTTTTGGGACATATCTCCGTAGATGGAAACACAAGCAGGTCGAAATATTGTCAACAGACGCATGAAACATGTGCCTAAGTATTGGCCATACATTATACATGAAAAATCATAAATCAAGATTTTGTGTCGAAATTGAACTCTTGAGAGAATTGTAGACTTACCCTGGTTATCCTGAATTCTCTTCGCTCTCTTTCGCCGCTACTGTGTCTGTTTTTTTAAAATTGATTCAGCATGGCGTATACATTGGAGCAGCGTGTGTGCTTTGCTGAAGAGTATTTTACTACTGATTCTTACATTCATGTGCAAGAAGTTTTCAAAGAAAAATCCCCTGCTTCTGCCGTACCTCACAAAGCAACTGTGTTACGACAAGTCAAACACCAACAAATGATCCCACAAATTGTCAAGAGTTGGTATTTATTGTTGAAAATCAATTCTCAGATGTTCTCTTCAAATTAACAATGTTTCTTTAAATAATGTAATTGCTTTTATTTGGATAAATGCTAAAATAAATTTATTAACCCAGTGATAGCCTAGATGATCAGTTTAGTGCAGTTTAAATATCTCTTACGTTTTCATGATATACATTTTCAAAGCTTGGGTTGTGTGACTTTTGAAACAATCAGTAGTATGCACAATTGCTAGTAGGTGGTTTCCTGGCGCCTGATTTTCAGAGTTAGCGCCTAGCTTTGAAGAAAATTTTTCGAGCACTGGTAATATATAGAACTGATTGCAAAGAAGGAAAATGGTCCTTCTCTCTTTACTGCCCTACCCACCTTACAAAATATATGGGCGCATCACTGCTGAAAACAAAACAAACGCCATTACTCAAAAGAACTGCTTGAATATTATGTAATTCTCCGATCTTCCAATCGGAATAGTGTCAAATATAAATTTTGCAAGGCGATATCCCATTGCCTAATTTCTTTGAAATGATAAAACACAAAGGAAACTGTCAAATAACACCCTTGTTCTTAACACCCTTGTTCTTAACACCCTTGTTCTTAACTTCGTTATATTAAAAAAAATCGTTCTAACAAAGAAATGCTATTGTTCCAGAGCTCTGTTCTAAACAGAATAGCCTTTGCTTTCTTGTTTGACATTCTGGGCCAACTGACTGATAAAAACCGGTGATACACAACTTGCTACACAACTTGCCGTCACTTGTAAACACTGTGTTGGACTCATTGATAAAAACAGAGCCTTTCGTTGACTAGAATTCTGTCCCTGAGTGTATCTGATTCCTTTGTCAAGTTGCCAAGTAATATGCAAGAAGCCCGACCCTGTGGCCGAGTTTGTCGACCTCCGTGGCGAAGTGGGTAACAGAGCGCGCTACAACACCAGGGGTTCTGGGTTCGAGTCCCGGGTAAGGCATGGGTATTTGTGTTCGTCCAGTTGATAAGAAACAAAGAAAAATGTAAGAATTGAAAAGTGTAAATGTGAGAAAAAGAGTGAATGGTGGGGAATACCTCCGTGTAGGGGGTATTACCTTTAAAAAAAAAAAAAAAGTGGTTAGCACTTTGCGCTGCGACGCCAAGGGTCCCGGGTTCGAATCCCGGTCGGGCTTGGTTGTTTGTGAATGTCCATTCATCAATTTCATCATTTCATCACTCATCCCCATCTTCGCAAATTAGCCAAGATGCACAAAACGCGATGTAAAATAAACTAAATCAATCAATCAATCAATAATATGCAAGAAACTGCTGGGTTTCGTTAGAGGGGGGAAGTGGCCTAATTTGGAGAGCCGTTTATTTATTTATTGAACACAACAGGCGAATACCCAATTACAATGTTCTACATAATTGAGTATAAACTACAAAAGAAATATAGATTTACAAAAATTGCGTTCATGTCTACATTGTTCACATTTATTCTTCCCTACTTTGAATAGCTTTCTTGAAGGTATCAATAGGCATGTGAAATATACAGTATGTAATATTGTTATTCGTACACATAGAATTTCCGAGGAGAAAATGTCATATCTACTAGTAAATATAATCATTTTGATATATACCTGGAAATTAATGTTAATGAATGTTTCACCAACAAATGTCAATAAAAATGTATGTTCAAAGTGTATAAACAGAGTATATAATTTGTGTGAAAAGAGAAAAACACGTTGTTTCATGCAACGTTGTTATTCGTACAGGCAAGAGTTTTAATCTTCCTCGCATACAGCGCCACTGCTATTCGGGCGATTTCGTACAGTTTGCAACTTCGTAACAAGTTTGAACATGCAGGCGCTCCCCGTCAAGCGGTATGCTGGCGTAGGTATTGTTGTAGGCCTGTCGTCTATCTATCAGCATGTTCAAAATGGGCAAGGTGAAGGAACTTAGTTCCGATCTGAAGGATGTTGTTATAAGTTTGGCCCTTAGAGGTTATTCGTTAAGAAAAATTGGACAAACAGTCAATAAATCACACTATACAGTTCAATACATAGTAAACAAATTTAGAGAGGAAGGTTCAACACAGAATGCGCCGAGAAAACCAAAAGAGAGACGGTTGAATAAACGTGATGAACGCTTTATTTTAAAACGAGTGCGAGAAAACCCCCGACTAAGTGTTCCTCAGTTACGACCGTTAGTAGAAAATGTTGCTGGCAAGATGATGTCCGATCAAACTGTCCGACGTGCCTTGTGAAAGCATGGATATCATGGCAGAATACCATGGAAGAGGCCGTATGTAAATAAGGTGAATCGCAGGAATAGACTTTCATTCGCGAAAGAGCACATCCACAAGGACCATGAATTTTGGGATAGTGTCGTATGGTCAGACGAGTCCAAGATTAATATATACGGGTCAGATGGGATAAATAGAGTCTGGAGAAAATCAAATAAAGACAATGATCACATTAACACAGTTCCAACAGTTAAACACGGTGGTGGGTCATTAATGATTTGGGGTTGTATATCGTCCAAAGGTGTTGGTACCATCCAGTTTATTGATGGTATAATGGATGCATATGTTTATTTGGACATATTGAAGAACAATGTAAAGCAGAGTGCCCAAAAAATGGGCATGCCGCCTATCTACAGATTCCAAGACAATGACAGTAAGCATAAGGCGCAAGTTAACATGAATTGGCTAATATGGAATGTGTCCAAACTACTACAAACACCAGCTCAAAGTCCAGACTTAAATCCCATTGAGCATTTATGGGCAATTTTGAAGAGGCGAGTCCATAAAGCAGGCGTCAAGTCCAAACCAAGAGTTGAAAACTGTTGTGGAAGCCGAGTGGAATAAAACAAGCTCTGAAACATGTCGGAAACTGGATAATTCTATGAAGTACAGGTGTCAAGCAGTAATTAAAGCCAAAGGATACGCATCATAGTATTAGAACTGTCAGTCAATTTGCTCTGAATATACTTTTTTCTTTTATATTATTAAATGTACGAATAGAAAAGTTGTACAAAAATGGCATGTCTCTCTTTCAGTTTCTCTTAATTTATTATTGTCATTGGTTATACAGAATTTAGGTAATGTTTTATGTGTGGTTTACTTATTATGTTCCATCTTCTGTTACTACAGTAAAAGAGGCCCCATTTGGATCGTGTCTTGGAGATAGGAACACGTATGTTTATTATATTATTCTTCATGATTTTGTACAAGAAACAGAGTATCTTCCTTCTTTTGTTAAGGCAGGTTGTGGTATTTACATAAGGAAGTGTATGATTCTTATCGGGGATAGTATATGTCTGTTTCTTTGTTAAGTGGCGTACCTTACGAATTTAGACTGTAGCATTTCTATTTTATGTGTGTACTTTTTGTCCTGAGCAGCCTATATTTCTGTTGCATATTCTACGTTGCTTCGACTAAGGCGTTAAATATTATTTTCATTATTTCTTTGTTCATAAACTCTTTACTCATTCTAATTGCGTATCCTAGGTTTCTGTGTGCCTCATTTACGACCCTTTCAATATGTGTGTTGTTTATCGTTTTCTTAAGGCACTGATATCCACCAAGGCAAAAGGTTACACAGAACATTCTAGAGAAGTCTCAAGTAAGAATATTTACCTTTGATTGATGTGAAACTTTTATAGACATCGCAGCATTAGAAATTGTTTCAAGATCGTCATTAGGAAAAGTCATAACGTGATAGCCAATATGGTGATAACTGTTCCGGTTTGACAAGTAGCTCCAGTGTTGCCACAACCATAAAACACAATTCCACTTTTAACGGTGGAAAATTTCCCCTTCCATCCTAAATTCCCTTCATCTTAGAACCATTAAATAGTAAACTATTATTAGTAATAGTTTACAATTTAATGGTAGATTTAGTACTATTTGTATAGACTCATAGAAAACATTGATACACAGAAATATTAGAATAGATAAGATTGATTGATTTGGTGTTTTAAGTCCACTTTATGCACAATAAGGCTAATCGGGACTGGACCTACAGTTTAAAGTGGGATCCGAACCACTATGTGCCTCAATCGGGTATCGAACCCTGGACCCCTTGATTACAAGGCGACGACGCTACCATTGCGCCATCGGGGAGGCCCTAGAATAGGTAAGAGTAAGAAGAGAGTAACAAATAAGGTTCATGAAGATTATTGATAGTAAATTTTACATAGAAGTATGGAAAATCATAAACATTAGGTTTACACTAATTACCTTTTTACAATAATTTTAAAAGTTAGATGATAATTGGAAGATATTAAAAGCTTCAAAGAAAATTTTATTTTTATTCTTGGTTGGTTTTTTTTCGGGGGAAGAGGAAAACTTACATAACGGAATGAGCAAAATGTATTTTACACTCTGATAAGTTTAAATTTAATCTCATACAGATATATTCTAATTTTCCTCAAATTTTGATATTTTTCATTAAATTTTTCTTTCTCCTTTTCACCTAAAATTCTACCCAATTTTTTCTGTATAAAGGAAAGTTTCCTTTGATGTGGAAACACTAGGTAGCTCTGAAAACAAGCTTGAGAGATGTGAATTCACACGTACAGCTTGTACACAAGTTCTCGGAGATGACTTGACAGTGTTACCATCTACATATTTAAAGTGCTGCAGTACGACACACACTTGCTAGTACCTATGATATAAAAATTGGTTAAAATATTTATCACCTCACAAAAATATGAAATAAGCTCTTCATTTCTAATCTAGCTTAATTTTCATTTCTCTCAATTACCAGAAATCAGAACAATCCACAACCGGCCCCGTGGCAGAGTGGTTATCACATCGCGGTACGACGCCAGGGGTCCTGTGTTCGAATCCCGACCTGGGCATGGATATTTGTGAGTGTCCATTCATCAATTTCATCATATCATCACTCGTCCCCATCTTCGCAAATTAGCCAAAAAGTGGCACAAAAAACGAAGTAAAATAAAGCAAATCAAAGAAACAATCAATCAGAACAATCCACTGAACTGATTCCAGGTAGCAAATTGCACTGCGCTGTAACACTGAGTAGGTGGCCCTCGATTTTCAAATTTATGGCTATATGGTGAGATCTATGCCCAAGGGCAGGAAAATGGCCAGGATGGTATATGGGGGCTGTGGAGGTAGGGACCTACAAGTTCAAGATCTCGGCCAATTGTGATGGTGATGTGATCAGCACCACACTCCGGCTGCATTTATCCCAAAGGTACCCGTTTATTAGAGGCTGAATTAACTCCACATGCTCTCAATGCAGGGACATTCCTGGAAAAATTCCCACCTAAAATCACTCACACTGCCAGGTCTCCCGCGTGGCAGTCAGACACCCTACCGACTGGACCACCGCTGCTCTTTGAAATCTGAGGTGTTAAAGAAATGAAGACTAAAATTGGTAAACGCTGTAAGTGCCACAATAATTCAAACACCGTTTTCCACGCTAAACTGTGAAATGTGCCATGCTTTGTAATGTGATAAACGTGAAATGTGGCTGGTAGCCCTCTAAGTACTTCAAAGGGCGTGTAAAGAGGTCACTAGCGTGCACGTTCTTACGGGCTGATGTGCGGAACGATGCGATTTCCCAACACTTTCGCTTTTGGCATTTACAACGTTTACCACTTTTAGTCCTCAAATATGTAAAATACGGAATGATAATTGTCCAACTTTAGGTTCGCGTAGTGACTGTAAAATGACACTTTTTCTCCGTCACGTACGAAGCACAATCTAATTAGTTTCCACATATTTCGCATGGAAGCTTGTGACCCGGTGGAGGTACATAGTGCTTCGGATCCCACTTTAAACTGTAGGTACAGTCCCGATTAGCCTTACTGTGCATAAAGTGGACTTAAAACACCAACTCAATGGACGTTTTGATATATATATATATATATATATACTTATTACTAAGTTTAAACAGAACAGCCAACCGTTTACACAATTCTCATCCATCGGTTAGGCAAGAAGTGGAGAATTTTTCGCGCTTAGTCTTTAGAACTAATATTTCAAAAATATTTCGAGAGAGTTTGAATCCTCCCCTCCCCCCAAAAGAAAACCCTCTCTGCACGCCCTTGATCTGAGAAAATATATTGTGTTACAATAACGTAATCTTGAAACCCTCGACACTCACACAGCCTGACATTCAAGAAATGCCCATGAGTGAAGCGTATAAGTTTTTACAAGCGGTTAAGCGAATGTGTTAAACATTATCAACCGTTTCAGAACAGCGCTCCCCATAATTCTGTGTAAGTACTTGCAAATAGCGAATGTGCGGCAGTATCAACGCGTTCGTAGCCTCGGTGCATAGTATCGATCAGAAGAAGTAAATTGTTGGAAATAAACAAGTCATTATATCGAACGTTTCAATGTTGCCACATATCATATTACACAATGACTTCAATTACAACTTTACTTGGTTCGGATTGGCACAGTGGCGTATTTAAGGACCGACTATTGGACTTGTGCTCCCCGAAATGTCTTCTTCTTACATTTTCTTTCAACTAGGGAATGGACTCGCATATGCTGATACTAGTGAAGGATAAGAAAGAATGAAGAGACAAATACAGATACGCATAATATGTATTTATCAGAAAATAAGTTGGCCTCCCTGATGGCGCAGTGGTAACGTCATCGGCTTGTAATCAAGGGGTCCTGGGTTCGATACCCGGTGGAGGCACAAGTAGTTCGGATCCCTCTTTAAACTGTAGGTCCGATCCCGATTAGCCTTACTGTACATAAAGTGGACTTAAAACATCAAATCAATCAGTCAGAAAATAAGTTGGATGGGGCACGTGGAAAGGATGGAGAAAGGAAGTTTATCCATGAGTATGTTAGATGGAAACATGTATTCGGTTAGGGGAAGTGGAAGTCCCCAACTGAGACGGTTAAGTAAATTGAGGAAGTGTCTGAAGAGATGAGAATCATAGGTGGTCAGGTGAAAATTAAAAACAGAAAGTAAAAAGAGGAGTATTGCAGAGGACTGTAGTGCCGCATGACATGATAGGTGAGGTATACAATAAATTAATGTAGTTATATTTAAGCTCACGACTTGCTGCGATCGTCATTACAATAAATTATCTGTTATTATTGTAGCCACGCTGTTACGATATTCTACCATTACAATTTAATATCCTGCTTGTTAAATTACACTTTTAGATAATCGCGACGATGAGAACGAGTGATAATTAGATGAAATTCTTGAGGTGACTCACAAGTAACACCCATTTTAGGTCCGGGACTCGAACCCGAGAACTTTGACTGAGAGTCTAAAAGTCGACCATTTAAAGCGCTCGGCCACCGAGCCGGCGGACCGTAGTTTGTGAAAGAAATATAAAGAGAAAAGACAAAGATGTAAATTTCTTCATCCTAATATTTAAACATAGATGCCCGGCCCTTGCAAATCTGTCTAAATTAAAAATTCTACCTAATCTTTAAATACCCAATATTTCTCTTCTCCGTCAAGTTTCCAATTTCCGATTTCTTTTCAGAATCATGAATGGTCAACTATTCACGAATGAACTCCAGCTACTTTTTCATATCCGAATCTCATGTACCAACCGCAAACGTCACAACTTCTTTTGCACAAAATCTCCAAGACTTTCTCCAGAACAAAGGCCACTTCTCAACATGCTTCAAGCTCTCTACGATTCATTAAATACTCGAATAGATGCCCGGCCCTTGCAAATCTGTCTAAATTAAAAATTCTACCTAATCTTTAAATACCCAATATTTCTCTTCTCCGTCAAGTTTTCAATTTCCGATTTCTTTTCAGAATCATGAATGGTCAACTATTCACTAATGAACTCCAGCTACTTTTTCATATCCGAATCTCATGTACCAACCGCAAACGTCACAACTTCTTTTGCACAAAATCTCCAAGACTTTCTCCAGAACAAAGGCCACTTCTCAACATGCTTCAAGCTCTCTACGATTCATTAAATAGTCGAATCTTCCATCTCTCCAAACAAACTTTCACCACAGAGTGGAAGAAGCTGAAGAATACATACCGTCGTTTTAATTATTGTTGTTTTTATACCTCAGGTCTGGTCGGCACACTGTAATTGTGAAAAAGCATTTTTGTATGCACGTGTGGACTACGACAGTACCTGTGAAAATGTATGCGTACCACTAATAATAATGATCAGGATAAAAATATTGATCAGGGACTTCATATTTCATCAGTTGGGTCTAACAATCCATGTAATTATTTGGGCATTAATTTATTTAGTAGGACAGCTGTTATACTAATTTCAGTTTTCTCAATTGGACATAAGCTAGATAATGTATACGAGCTCTCTATCATCTTTTTACCTGTTCATTTTATAATAATAATAATTATTATTATTAATAAATTACCTACTTTAATAATTGTATTATTATTAGTAGACATACGAGACATTATAAATAGGCATTTTTCATCTAGTACGTATTATTTTATTACGCTATTAATTATAAACTTTATCGTTATTATTATTATATGCGAGACACTTCGTTCGGACCCCTCTAGAAATATAGTTCTAGATACGTGCCTACTGATCACATCACCGTCACTATGCCTTGGGTCGAGAATGTGTGGAACCAACCCCACCCCTACGTGTCTTCATAGCATGGTGCATTGCACAAGGGGACATCCCGGATGGCGTAGTGATTATGTTGCCGCATTGTAATCAAGGGGTCGATCCCCTGTGGTGGTGGCACGGTGGTTCGGATCCCACTTTAAACTGTAACGTCATGGACTTAAAACAAACTTCAATACGCAGGAGGGAGATTTACCTACTCTTTTCAACATCATCGGCACATTCTATGATACACGAATACATTGCTATTAATCCCTCTCCTTTGCAAAGCAAGCAGTTCCAACGGTCTATCCTCGACCACTTATTCTGGAAAGAGAACACAGTTCCTTCTTATTTCTTCATTGTGGAACTCCCCTTGTGCAAACAGAGCTTCTATTTATAAGCCTGGCGCGTGCATGAGTATTTGCACCTTGAGCGGACGAAGAAGATTGCAGAAACCGGTTGGATCGGTCAGACACCTTTGCTTTCACCCATCCTCTTGAAGTGAAGGTGCTTCCGTAAACATTCCTCTCACTTCGCCCGGTCTCGAAGGTGTCGTATGGTGGAAGTCCGTCCGTCCGTCGGTTTCCCAGAAGGATGAAGGCTCACGCTGTTCTAGTGGCAATCGCTACCTTCCCGTCGGTAAGTCATGTTTAAAATTTAGACGCGAGTATTTTTGCACTGAGCAAATCATCACTTGTCCATGGGGTTAGCGTGATTTTAAGGTTGTGTTAAAAGACTAAATCAGTGTTGCAATACGAGGGGAATTTGCTTTTTATTTCGCTTTTCGTTTTGGTGTCAAGTGTTTTATTTTGTGTCATCTCTCTTCAAATATCTGACATTATAATTTTCTAGGTAAGTCAGGCTAAAGGGGAGGGGGTTATAACCCTCATCAAACCCCTCCTCGCATTGTCACTGTCCTTTTTGTCACTGAGGGTTGATTTTATTTTTGCATACATATCACCAGGGCTCGAAATGGACCGGAATAACGTTCCGGTTCGTGAATATCCACCCGTTCCGTCTCGTTAGAAATGGCAACGTATCTTTCCGGTTCGTTTAATTGTTTAGATATATCACTACGTTCTCCTTTTCAGTGTGAATTAAATTATTATTTATAGTACATATTATAGCATTCGTGTAAGTGTTCCCTGTACGTCGATAACGTTGTTGCCGGAATGAAGTTTAGCAGAGTATAAAAAGGTAAAGTGCTCCCCTGTGCATAGCACCACGCCATGAAGGCGTATAGGGGGTGTGGGGGTAACGATGGTAGCGTCTATGTTGCTTTCGACGTTTTGTGGTTCTTGTCTTTACTTTTAATTATTTATTTTTATCATTTGTCTTATTTGTCGTGACTTGTGAATTCGATTACTCTGTAATCTGTTCACTAATAAGTTTGGAACAAATACGAAGAACTGAAACTGCAACGAGCAGCAGTATTTCTTTTTTGTGTGTGAACGTCCCTTTTTCAGTGCTTTTCGTAGCAGTAAAATTCAAGTCAGTCAAACTATAAATTCAATCATTGATCATACGCAAAATTACGATATGGAAAGTGATTTTACTTGCACGTATTATTAAGATAAAGTATTGAGGATATACATTTAATTCAAACATGTTTTTCCAGTTGGGAGATTACTGTCTGTTTAAATTTTAAAAAAGGGAAGAGAATTTCAGAAAACTCGTGCCCAATGTATTTTATATTGTTTGATATTTATATAATATTTTAATATTAACTATTAATTGTAATACATCGCGTCATATCACTAGTCCTTAATCTTGTCGCTGTATAGTAATCAAAAACAAAAAAGACAACACCACGTTAACGAAATAAGGCGTTCCGTTTCGTGAAATTTTCCATTTCGAGCCCTGCACGTCACATTTTTTAAAAATAATTAAATACTATAGTCGAATATATTTTTTCTATGTTTCTTTTTCAGGAAACACATTTAGCAGAGGAGAAAGCAGATTCACAAAATGGGGGTTACTCCTCACCACCAACAACTCCTCAAGGTATGTAATAATTTTAATTGATACAATATAACTGCAATAACTTGTATAAATATTAAGCTTGAAATGGAAAACATTTGTGTATATAGTCAAAGTTGTCAACATAATGATTGTACTATAGTTGCCAATTAATACAGTGGAGGCGATTGGGTTCCAAAACTGGGGGCAAAGACAGTTTGGTAGATAAAGTTTAGCATAGTGCGGGGGTAAAAGTAACAAAACCTGGGGGCAACCCCCCCCCCCCCTCCGCCACGCGACTCCTAATCGCCGCCACTGCAGTAATATTGAAAATGAGAGGTCCTGGGATCAGTCTCTGGCTAAGGCTTGGATGCTTTACTCTCAGTCCATCGGTAGCTTGATTGAGTTTTGTTTTAAGTCCATTCTATGCACACATAGGCTAATCGGGACGGAACCTATAGTTTAAAGTGGGATCCGAACCATTATGTGACTCCACTGGGTATCGAACAGGGATCCCTTAATTACAAGGCGAAGACGTTATCAATACACCATCGGGGAGGTCACAGTTCATTTGCAGTGTTTGCAAGGATGATTGATAGGCATTATATCTCCTACCCCTTTTTGTACCAGAATTCCTAAATAAGAAAGTAGTAATTACACATGTGACAAATAGATGAAGATCTAGTACTGGCTACTCAGGAAAGTTTATAACTCTCCTTATTGCCACACTCATCTGTCATAAGCTGGTATAAAGTGTTAGTAGCAAGCGGCAACCAGCAGCTTCCAGTGGTGAGGATAGCAAGAAAAGTCACAAAGAAAAGGAGTCATATCTGAGTGTGCAAAGTGGGGAGTTGTCTTGGTCGAATGCTACATAAATGTGGTTTGTGTAAAGGCTTGGGCCGAGCCCCGTGATAGATGCTGGCAACAAACCAGTGCCACAATATGACCCTATCAGAAAGGAACCCAGAACCCTGTACAGGTACTGTGATGATTGATTGATTGAGTTTGTGTTTTAATTCCACTTTATGTACAGTAAGGCTAATTGAGACTGGACCTACAGTTTAAAGTGGGATCCGAACCACTATATGCTTCCATTGGGTATCGAACCCGGGACCCCTTGATTATAAGGCGAAGACGCTACCACTGCGCCATGTGATGGCATGTATTCATAAGGTTATCAGTGTTTAAGAGTCTAACACTCCAGCTCATTCGTGATTTGCCGCATCACATTGTAGAAATTATAAATATTGGTGGACTTTAATAGTGTACAGCTGGAGGGATGCTTTGAGAAAATTTTTCTACCTGGGGTATACCAACCTCCGCATCCCCCCTCACTTCGAGCACTGATTTTAATTTTACAAACTAATTTTATGCCTTCATTGCTATCTTCTATACTCCTGTCTTTCAGAACCTGAGAAGACTTCAGGCTTGCTGTGGAAAACTGCTTCAGGAATTTACAGTGTTGGTAAGTAAGCTTTGCAGCGGATAGTAAGAATTAATGAAATAGAAAGTTTTAAAAATATTGATAATAGAGGAAAGAAAGTTACAAAGATGATCTTAGAAAACCTATGCATATAATAATAATCACCGTATTTTCAATGAAAGAATGAAATAAAAATATGATTTTACGGACCCACATACAAGTAATGAGACATGTAGGTTAAATAATCTGCATTGTAGAACAAATTTCCATTTGCAATGTCTTTATGTCAGTTCTAAAGTTAGATAGATTGTGGTTTCTGAAATCCTGTGTCAATTTACTTGAGTAAATTTTCAGATTAAAAAAAAAATAGAATGAGTTCTTACCTCTGAAAACTCAAATTGAAGGAAGATCAGAGTTCAGGTGCGACAACCATTTTCTCTAAAAAATAAAAATGCTGAATGAATATGAAGAGGAAAAGAAAAAGAAAATTTATGATTTGAAAAAGAATCACTTGCTACCATAAGCACAATTACATTGAACTGAATACGATAAGTGAATTTATGAATGTTTTTAACTTATTGTCAGTTTCTGTTCCCACAGGCGCTGGTGCTGTTGGCTTGGGAGTAGGCACCGTTAAGTGGGCTGCTTCTACTACATGTTCGGTGGGTTCAGGAGTTATAGGTTCAGCTTCTAATGTCGTACGTACTCAAGTGAGTAAGGTGACACCAAAGAGAAAAGATAAGGCAGATTAATTTGTAGAATCTGATAATGATTTTGACTGAAAGCATTTATGAATGGATTAAGGAAATTGCTGTGCAGTGTGTTCAAGAATAGTTAAATGACTAATCTTAGTGAAGAATGTGTAAAATTGTTTGTGAATGCATATACATATATTACTCATACACTATATGAGAGATATGACAATGTGAAGAAGTGTATTTATTTTAGTGTCTGTTTCTATAACACTTGTAGAAAAGCATAATTTTCACTATTTATGTGTATCTTTATGACGTCCTATTCAATATATTTTATGTAATGAAAATCTTGCTATGTTCATTCTATTTTGTAAAATAAAATAGGTACATAAGCTAGTCATATAAATATGGATTGCCCATCCTGCCCTAGACTATCTGAGTTTTATTCAGGAACAATATCACTGACATATCAAAACATATTTATTGCTGTAATAGTAATAGAATACACTCATATTTGCAAAAAAATATTACTTTATTCATGGAAACATCAAAGAACATGCCTTTTATTTGCTGCTACCAGTATTTTGGACACACTAGAATTGTTGAAGAATAACAGGTTTTAAATCATACATAACAGTATGCCGAACATAAGCACATGTAAGTTGTAAAGGATCGCTGTCGTTTCAACCAGCTGTGATTTCCACTTTTCAGTGTAATTTGATGGAATAATTTTGATAAGAAGTCCATAAGTGTGATACACAACATATTGTGCTTGCCGTAAACTGCAATCAATTACGGAGCAGTTATGTTTCAGAGTTGTTCGAAAAGGCCAATTCATCCTATTTGCACTCAAGAGTTCCAAACTTTGGGTGAGAAATTTAATGGAATTCCCTGCAGCTACAACCTGATTGAAAAGATAATCCAAGTTGTGTCCTGTTTGGCCTCTTAGATAATCTGCTACATGCTGTATCCAAATTCTGAGTTGAGTTAAATTGTTATGTATTGCATTGAGTGTAGGATTCATCGTCTTTCCTGAAAAAAGATGAAAATAAATTCCCAAGTTGTATTTTCTTTATGTTTTAGGCAGTAAAAAGCACAGTAGCAAATATATTTTACTTTTAAATTTTTGTTGGAGGTAAAATTTTAAATAATAAATATCGTACTAAATAATATGACCTCCAAAAATATTTATGTCACTACTTTGATTCAATCAATTAAAGCCCGAAAATGTGAACTGACATTTTCAAGAAGTTAATATGTGATTTTTGCACATTTCAAATAAATAAACATTACGTGTCTCACAGACCTCACTTAACCAAGCACTGTATATCCTGCCAAAACCATGACATTGGAGAAAGTGTTTAATAAGATTGTTCTTTCAGTAAATATTTTTAGTTTCCAATTGGGCTGTGTATATTAAGCATTAATTAAATTTATCATATCTAGTAAAACTATTATGAATATATAAAATTACTGTTGTGATAGATTTTCTCAATTATTTACTGTATTATGAAAGGTAAACAATATATTCATGATTTTTTCATAATCTTAATTTGAGATATAATAGTGTTTGTTTCTTTGTTTGAGATTTGTTATTTTTTGCACAGATAGGCTAATTGGGATTAGACCTACAGTTTAAAGTGGGCTATAAACCACAATTTTCCTCCACCGGGTATCAAACCCGGGATCCCTTGATTACAAGAGAGATATAAAAATGAACAATCGTTTCGTAAAGAGTATACATTGTAAAAATGAACATGAAACATGTTACAGATTGTTAATTTATGACAAAGAGGAGCAGTTGAAAATGAATTTTATGCAAATAGTATTATTTCGCTAATATGGTTATTTGCATGTATTAACTCTATTTAGTCAAGAAAGGCCTTATCAATTTTCTTTAAACTTCCAAAATAAGCCAAACAAGTATATACTTTTATTCAGGACAATTTATTCAGAACAGAAGTATAGGATATGTGAGATGCAATTTACTCACAATGCTGAGTAGATTCTACTCAGGATCTAGGGATAGAGTTCTCTAGTATACACGTCCTTAACAATTACTGAATTCCATTCTATTTTTGCAAGTCTTACCTATAATTAATGCATCCCGTAAACTCGTAAATTTCTCATTGCCAGAGGGGAATAAGCCGTCTGAAATGAGAGAAAATTTGTCAGATTGGAGAGTTGCACAATTAATTGTTTATTTTTCATTATTTAATGTTGTTTTACATTCTATTTTGGTTAATTGCAATGCATCTGATGAATGGTGATTAGCCTAGACAAATGAAAGAATACAAAGGAATTCCAAATGTACTTCGGGAATTTATGAATCCAGAATCTTTGCAGGCAAGATCAAGTGTCAAACATCTAATGTACCCTTGTCACGGTATCCAGTGACATGTAAATCACATTTCAATATTTTTCATTATGTATAATTAATCATAATATGACTTTGGTTTGAGATTTGGTTTTGTCATGTGAATGTGAAAGGTTCCTCTCTCCCTTCATTTCATTTCCTCCAATTCCAGGGGAGGCCTTTCAGGGTTGCTAACATTCCTATCAGCATATGTCAACAGGTGAATAACTAGGAAGAGCGACGCATAGCGTTACGCAAAATTAGGAAGGATACTTAACAAAACTTGCAGGGTTAATGTTGAGGGAAAACGCTCAAAATAAAATAAAACCAAATATCACCCTTTTAAAATCAGAGCTTAGCTGCATAACTGGGAGAGACCTGCGCTCGATCGCTCGCCAGCTCTGAACTTCGAAGGAGACGAAGAAAAGTGAGCGGAAACATCTATAGCGACACTTTTGGCTGCTCTGTTGCTGAACTAGGCTTCGTGGCGTTCCTCTATCGAACCTTTAGGCCACCCTCTGTTGTCAACGTCCTCGAGCACCAATCGCCCTCGAAAAAAAAATCATAAAAGCGCAGCTATAACAAAAAAATCATGAAGACAAAACATCCATCCTCATCTTTCATTTCCTTGAATCACCTTTCAATATCCAATTTCATTTGTTTCTTCACCTCAGCTAAACCTCAGTGGGCTAATGGGATACTCTGACCACTCTCAGGTACGGGAATGGTAATAGACGTGCATGGGGTATGAGGCTTCGACTCTTTTAATTTATGTTGGCATAGGCTACGGAAAAGGAGATTAGATAAATGAACAACATCTGTTTCTGAAGAAAATCTGCGTCTCCAGTAGGCTTCTTTATGGGCAATTCTTTTCCTTAAGATGGTTTATTTTTAAGATACTTTTATAAATTTACATCTTAGTTACAGATTTCAATAAACATAGGACTGAACAGATTTCCTTCTTATAATCAAATCGACGCAACTCTTGCAATTTACATTACATTTATTGAACATGGATCAAGCTGTCATATCCGTTAAATAAAGACGACCAGGCGCTTGCTTGGAACTTTATGAACGCTCCCTGACATAATGAAGTACAATTTTGACATGACTGGCGAATGTTTTGAGAATTGACTCCGATTTAATATAAATTGGACATTATGGTCTGGCTTCAAGATATGTGCAGAAATACAAACTGTTATAATTCGTAAAATATTAAGAGACATCAACTTGATATCGGGTATGGCAACATGTCAGCATGTTCACAGGGCGAAAACTAACCATGCCAGATATCAATAATGAATAACCTGATCAATAAATAATAATCATGGAGACGAAATAATCTGAACTTATTCTTCCGTATGATGGCATGTTAGCATGCCCACAGGGTGAACCTACTCATACGGCAGAATAACATTAAGTCCTGTGCTTTATGCAAAGTTGAAAATATATTATGTATATTGCGTATAAGTTTCGAAGAAATCAAACTGAATTATCACAAAGTTGTAAGCAATCGTAAATTAACTTATTCTCACGCATGGTGACATGTTAGCATGTCCACAGGGCGAACCTACCCATGCGTCAGAATAACAGTAAGTTCTGAGTCGAAATTTAACATTATTTTGCGAAGATTTTATTTAAAATTTCAGAAAACTTCAAAATAAAGTTCAAATGAACTTATTCTTTCGTATGGTGACATGTTAGCATGTCCACAGGGCGAACCTAACCATACGACAGAATAACTATGTTTCTAAGTTAATTTGAGAACGAAGACTGAGTTCTTGAACACTTCCATAAAGGGAGCTGAGTATTTAAGATGTTAATCCATCGGAGTCGGTGATGAAAATGCCCCAGAATTAGGTTCCGAAGCTGTATTTATTTGTGTATAATGGCAATATTCTAAAGATTAAACAGTATGTTCCATAAGGTTCATTTTTCTGTCTAAAACAACAATTATGATCCTTGAAGTTTCTGTAATATTCTCTACTACAAAGTTGTCACATTCTTAAAGAAACTTCTTTCCAATGTCCATAAGGCTTATATTACTAATAACTCCAACTGAAATTTAGCTCTTATGGCTTTCATAATAGTTTGATTCAAAAACTGAGAACACATATTTTTGACTAATTGTCAACAATGAAAGATTTTGCTTTCAAGAAGCTTGCAAATAACAAACACGGAACTTCTCGAATGACAAAATTATGTTATTAGGTCAACTATTAAATATCTTATCTTTCATAGCGTTTTATAGTGAATATAAAAAGCAAAATAATTAAGAATAATATTAAATATGACCGAATCTTTAATATGATTCGGGAGGATCATATCAAATGTTCATAAGTATTTGTTGTGGAAATGAAATTCAAGCGAGACAACGAAAGTTAGGGACCGTTTCTGGGTCACGGCAATAAGGTTTATTCCTTACGTCGCACCTGTACGAATATCGACCTTACCATCGACCTCAGCTTCCCATTGGCGGATCTACATGAAACTTGGACAACAGAAGGGGCACGTTAAAAATGATAACTGGCTTTTATTTCAAGAAGATTAACCGAGTATCCACGACGTAAGAGCGAATTGGTTTTTTTGGACGATTCAAGGCGAAATCCTGATTCTCAAAATAAGGCGACAGCGAGGCGAGCTCTTAATCCGCTGCTCCTACCTGAAGACGCGTATCGGCCGCATTTTGGAACAATAGGTCCGAGTTTATTGTACTCCGCTGGAACCGAAGCCAAGCTCATCCTAGCGTCCCTTCCAACTGAAATTTTCGAATCTTGTATAAAACGGCAAGATTCAGGATTTTCAACACAGATTACAGCGAATCTCGTTGCGAGAGCACCTCCGTGCTGGAGTTCCTTCTACAGTGGACTTAGTGTTTAAGAGGACCGTCAACGTGTGGTTATCAGTAAGACGCGATACGTGCATCTACATCGCTCACTAGAGGACGCCGAAGTGAGACGGTGGTTCGGTGAGATCATACGCAGTTACTTCGTTTTGTGAAAAGAGGACTATCCAAAACTATGGCCGGCTAGACGAATAAGAGAAGGAGGGACGTCGGGCTCCCAAGTCCACGACGACGTCCTACTACCAGCCGACGTCCAAACCATCGACGTTCCACGCCATAGAAGCCAGCCAACACCGACGCCGAACTCCATCCACCACGACGCTACTGCCCGAACATACAGCGCCCGATTGTACCGACGCTTGAGAGATGCCCAAAGCCCGAGAGAGAGAGAGGATTCCAGACCGACGCTCGAGAGATGCCCGCCGCCAGTGGAAACAATAGGCCGGAGCAAGAGACGCCCGAGAACAACCACAGAGACGCACGACGTGTGAAAGCGATGACTCAAGAACGCTAGCCGAGGAATGAAAGTGTCAAGGATGACCGAAGAGTGTCCATTGCCGCGGTTACTGACCGAAGGAACATTTTTCGCCACAATGAAACCAAGTGCGATTAACCATACCAAGTAAGATGCAACATTCGACAACGTAGCCGAGTCTGGTATAGGATTCTTTTTGTTGACATCCACGTGCGAATGTTTAGTTCTCTGTCGACACCCTACCACTAAAGCCAAAATCGTATTGATTTGTCATCCGCAACGTGACTCAGGATCTCTAACCTAACTTTCGTGTCTTACATTTGAGTAATTAGTAAAAAAATTGTCGTTTCATGTTTAATCTTAGTCTTTGATAACCTGCATTTAAAGATAAATCTCCTTTTATTACGTTAATTTTCATGTAACTTGTTTTAAAGTGTGCTCCATGGTAGTGTAACTAACCACCCAGTCGTTTCAATTAACTTCACAATGGTCTTTTAATTGTTGAATATGTATGTTAAATTGCCCAGGGTCGTGCAAGTGTGGTATTCTCTATTGTATAGTGATAATGTAATTTTTGCTCGCGCCGATGTTAAAGAAAGTGTTCCGGCAGCTGGAGACTAATTAAGTATTGCATCACCCTGTAGAGAGGTAATTATTTTCAAAGGACGAGAGAGGCTTGCTGTAATACCCCCGTCCGAGAAATTGGTAAAAATGTCATACTTGCGGTACTGATGCGTATGTTAATGTGAACAAAAGGTTCAACCACGCCGACCTATCATTCAGATAATTGTTTTTCGAAGACTGGAGCATTTTGATTGTACTGAGCACAGGAGCATGGTCTAACGACCTAATTCAATTTCATCTTAACAAAAGAAAGAGCACGTTGGCGAATAAGAACCTTGTAAGTGTATTTTTCATGTGGAAATACCCCAAGAGAATGAATGAGTGAGTGAGTGCACGTATGAGTCAGTGGGGACTTGTAAGTGCAATTATGTTTCTTTTGATTCCAATATACATATATGTACTGATCGTATGAGTTGTCATTTACGTTTACAGGTACCAGGTGTATGAGGTATAATGCTATTATACTCAGGTACTCAGGTTCTACCTGCCCGGCTTGACTGGGAGTACCAGGACCGTTCCTTCCTAACCTGCCGTCACTGCATAGGAGACATGGGTATATTTGCCAATTCCCAGCTAACGCCGGGGGTGTCGCTGCATCCTTTGATCCTACCACCCAAGCGTCCCGCTCGTCGGGGGTACCGATTGGCTACGGCCAGTTCCCGGCTGTGGTTGGGAGTACCGCGTGCCTTCTACTTTTTCTTACAGGGAAGCCCGTAACGTCGGCAGCGATCAAATCCCTAATAAAATTAGATCCCTATACTCCCCCTGGCGCCTCTCTGCGACGAATAAGTTGGATGTTCCCTGCCCCCCTTATCTCTTCGAAACCTAAGGTGATACAGGCAAGACCACGTGCGTGGTACAGGTAAGAAGTTAGCACATATGGGTAGACTTTTGCCGTCCTCCTAATTGAAGTGTTTAGAGTGTGGTAATTGTGTGTAGGAGGCACCCGAGGAACGTTGCAAAAGTTTTTGGCGCCCAACGTGGGGCTCGATTGTGCAAAACAGAGAGGTCATTCGACTGTTGAAAGTAGTGTGAGCACCAACGCAAGAGTTTTTGGCGCCAAACGTGGGGCCAGAATTGTGCAAAACAGGAGGTCATTCGACTATTGAAAGTAGTGTGAGCACCTATGCAAAAGTTTTTGGCGCTCATAACGTGGGTCCCGAATTGTGAAGACTGTAACTAGTAAGCCAGTGGGGCCTAATAGCTACAAGGACTAGAAGGGGCTCATAAGTGTCGGTGTTAGTGTTCGTCCAAAGAATTCACGAAGATGAAGATATAGTGTTGTGGAGTGGGAGAAACCATAGACGGTGTTCCAAAATGGAAAGGGACGTGTCAAGTATGAACTTAAGAAGCAGAAGGAGGAAAACCGTAGATGAAGAGACTGGGTTCGGATGCTGTGAGGATACCGGAGGAGAGATAAAGTCCTTCCAGTGTTGTCAATGTCTCCAGAAGTTCCATTGGAGATGTAAGGGGCAAGAAGAGACCTCAGTGTCCACTGCAGAGTCCAGATGCAAGACTTGCTCATCAGTACCCTTGATGGCTTCCGGGCAAGAACCAAGTGCTCCTAGTACGACTTCATCAGACCATTGGCTATTGGAATGGGTGATGAGAGATGAAAAGGAGAGGAAGAAAAAGAAAGCGGAAGAAGCCGAAAGGAGAACTAGAGATAAGAAAGAGGAGGAAGAGCGTAAATTAATTGATGAAGAACATAGACGAAAGGAAAGAATAGAAGAAGAGAAGCAGAGAAAGAAAGAAAGATATGGCTCAATTAGAGAGCGCTAGAAAGAAAGAAATAATGGAGCTAAGACAAGTAGTGGCATCTTGAAAAAGCAGAAGAAGCTAAAAAGGCACTTGAGAAATCAGAAGAAGAAGCTGAAAACCGCAAACTAGAGACTACCATCCAGGAAATGAACAATGAGGCCAATGCCTGGGATGTAATGGAAACCCCATAAGTGAAAACTGTTTTCGGCGAAGACCAAACTTCCATCAGCTGCTCCAAGATTTCAACAAACGTGATAGTTTTTTTTCTCCCCTACATAACCCAGTAGTTCGTTTGGAAGCTGGCTGTAAGAACAGTAGTGAGAATTTTGGACTGGAACATTGAGGATTCTTTATTGGTTCCTCAATTTACGGCTATTTTGGGTGACTACGCTTCGAAGACTTCATATCCAAGTGCCCAGGAGATTTTCGTTTGTGAAGTTCCTAAAACGTAATGGACTTTTAATTTGAAGGGTTAATGTTATTCTTTGAAGAGTATGTTCTCATGTACGAGTAATTTGTTTTAGTATCAGAGTTCTTTAAAGAAAAAAACAAATCTTTTGGCAAAACATGTAACCTATTTAAACTCAAAAAATTTCTTTTTTCTTTTTCCCTAGAGGAAGGGTTATTGTAACGAACCCGGATCGTCACAAGTAAAGACGGATCCACCTCTAAGTTTATTAGCTTCTATGATAAATGCATAATCAACGTTTGTAACTGTTTAATGTTAATATTGGTAATTCAAGATTTTCCCTTGTAACGAACCCGGATCGTCATAAGTAAACACGGATTCACCTCTAAGTTTATTAGCTTCTATGATAAATGTATAATCAACTTTTGTAACTGTTTAATGTTAATATTAGTAGTTCAAGATTTTCCCTCTCGCTTACGCTAGCTTCGCAGACCATATATAAAGGCGAAGACCTGGCTGGCAAGTTAGTTCTACTCCGCCCTCGGGCGAGAGAAGGTGTGCTCCGCTACTGCGAGAAACCAAACGCCTAAAGGAGAGAAGGTGCCCTCCGCTTATTCGAGAGTCCGAGCACCGAGGAGAAGTTCTGCTCCGTCTTCGGGCGAGAGAAGGTGCTCTCCCCTAAGGCGAGAGTCCAAGCACCATAGAGAAGTTAAACTCCACATTCTCTTGAAAGAGATAAAAGGCCCTTATAATATTTAGTTTCGGCTTAGTCTCACCTAATAATGGGATAGTATCTCGGTTGCTTTGTGAGAAACCGGTTGAAGTAAGAAATGTGTTTCTCCGTTTACCTACTTGTCGTATGTATAGGATAATTTTAGTAAGATTAATGAGTAAGCTTTTCAAGGTACTTATTATTGTTAACCCTGGGTAGTTTTGTTTTTAAAACGTGTATATATATTATTATTTTGTTAAGGAAATAAACTGGAATATAAATTTTCATCACCTGTTATTCTGTTGAGGTAAAAGCTATTGGTCCCATTTGATCTGAAATCTTTGGAGAAGCTCTTCTAACACCCGATCCCTGAGAACTATGGAGTCTCATCTCTCCGCTGAAGAGACAGTTAGCATTATGGGTAAATTTATGCACATTACGAAATGTTGTCGTTCTCCGTTGTTTGCCGTGCTGGTGCGTGTCTACGTCGACGACGGTGGAGTGGAGGCCATCCTAAGCGGAGGATGTTGCACCGTGCAGGTACTGGGGATATCGTGCCCATTAGGCGAGTGTAACATCCTGGCCATGTTCCATAAATACTACCAGCCCAGATTAAAGCCTAGGATTATTAGGACACGTGAATTTTACACAGCAAAATTGCCCTGACTTAATGTGATACAGACACTTACTTTCACTGATTTTATCAATTCAAAATCTTTTCGTGAATAGCTATAGCTACGGTGAGTTTTATGTTATTTCATGTGGAAATATGGTTAAGGACAAACATAGTTATATCACTAAACATAGATCTCGCCTTGCTCCGGAAATTGATGTTTAAGTCCACGTTATGCTCAGATTGGCTACAGTTTAAAATGGAATCTCAGCCTCTGTGCCTCCATTTGGAACCCCCCCTGATTGGAGGCTAACTGCGTTAGCATCAAACAATCGGGAGGCTCTTTCCATTGAAATAATTGATTATCGAGTCGAATATTATGTTCATAAGTGTGTGTGTGTGCCAAAAGCATCACATTGATTGATTTGGTTTATTTTTCTTCACTTTTCTGCCACTTTTGGCTAATCACAAGGATGAGGATGAGTGCTGATATCATGAAATTATGAATGAATGAATGGATTGATTTATTTTACTTCGCGTTTCATGATTAAATTTATGAAAGGGCACCCGCAAGGAATTTCAATGCCCAGCCCAGGATTCGAACCTGGAACCCCTAGCATTCTAGCATGCTGTACTAACCACTCCACCATGGAGGTCGGCAACATCCCATTGAAATAGTGGCATTTCATAAAATCGACTTTTAGTTTGCAAAACCATTTTTTGTTTCAGTTCTTATGTTAAGAATTTTTGACTGCAGATCATGTTGTTAGAATCAATCAGAATTAGAATCACAGCCGTGTGTTTTGTTCCTATAGTGCAAATCTTAGAAGTGCTTTTTATGAGCGGTTCAGTGACAATAAATGCTGTTACGAAAATTGTGCGTTGGAGAAAATAATGTGACGTCATGTCTATGGGTCAAACATGAAAATGTTTGAAGAAAGAGGGAGAAATAAGACAATAAGAATAAGAAAATTGAGGGAAAGAGAGAGGGAGTGAAGAAGAGAAAGGAATAGAAATGTAACCGAGAGAGAGAAAGTAAAGAAGGCAATGAGACAAAAGGAAGAGCGAAAATATTAAAAGAACTATCAAAGTGGAAATCAGCAAAAAAGATTCTAACACTTAAAAAGGAAGAAGGAGAAAATAGAAGGCTGAAGTGACAAGCGGCAGGCGAAAAGTGACACACGACACAGAAGTGAGAAGCGACACAGGACCCTTCCGTGTGTAAGAAGATCATTCAATGCGCACACTGGTGGCTTGTCAGTACTGCCAATAGGTTTCAAAGTACAAATTACGAAGTGAAATTAGCCGAGCTCTAAAATATTACACAACAACAACATCTTAATGTAGGATAGGTTTGAAAGCTATGAATAAGGACAAATAGAAAACCAGAAAAATGATTTGTTTTTCCATTTATAATCTACGTAAAATAACTTACTTTGCTTTGCTTCTGTAGCGTCTTAGGCACATCGTTGCCAAGAGAATAATGTGCATTGTTTCTTGTAATTGCCAATAATGTACATACGCAACAGTTAAGTTTCAAAATTATCTGTGTGGATTAAATGGGGGCAGAAGGGGCAACCCCCAACCTTAAATCTTCCAAAAGTGAAATTAACACGTTCAGTGCCGGTGACACACACCGTGTGGCATCGGCTTTTACCAAGAGAAGACGACGTCACACGGTGTGTGTCACTGACATTGTTAGTTAGCATTCGCCAGTTGTGAGTCGGTTATTGGTCTGGAAGGTTGTATTCGTTCCGGCCTCTGAGGGACATACTACTGCATTCATTTATACGACTGGTTTCGTGATTACGCGTTTTGTGTTGTTTCTATGAAACCATATGTTGCAGGGCCGCCGAAGACAAAAGGACAATGTATTAACCGGGTAAACAAGAGGACATTGAAAGAAGCAAAGTTACATAACATTGCCAAGGCATCATTCGGCATCTCCAGTGAAAAATGTGTTGATTCCAGGCCCCTAGCCAGGGATTTTGTTTTGGGGCAGGTGGGGTTCATCCCTTATCAGTAGCTGCCATCTACAGGCGAAGAACAAGAAGTATGGAAGCATTGAACATGAGAATTTCTCAGGATATTACAACTCTTCAAGATTCTGCTAATGAAGTAAAATTAACTATCACAATACACTATATAAATTTGATATATTAGGATTTCTGGGGGGAGGGGCTTCAGCCACCCCGAAACCTGCCCCTGGCTATGATTTGGAAGACTCTTGGCATAGAACGTATGATGCATTGATATGACGAATGACTCAGATGGTGAAGATGATGATGGTGTCGGTGATACTGGAAACGATTCTAGTGATGGTGGTATTATCAGAAAGAGCCTTACCTCCTACAACAATGCCGAGGCTTATGGAACATCTTCCATCTAAGCTTGACAGAACACACAGAACAAGGTGCAGAGTTTGCAACCAAAACAACATTCGGAAGACAACACAATATTACTGCATCGACTCTGAAGATCAAGCTGGACTGTGTTTGGAAAGTTGTAAGTAGGTGCATAACGTTACTATTTTTATTGAAGTGGTTTTTCATGTTCATTGTTCTGGAAGTAACCTTCAGTCTTATGTGTGCAAGAATAGATAGTTTTGTCTGAATTTGTGCTTCCGAAAGCAAATTTATTTTTTAGAAGATACATTATTTATCAGTTTTGAATTTATGGTATTTGTTGTAACAATAATAAAGTTTCTTGTTTATCTTTAGCGATACCTTTTTTCAGACGTTTTGCAGTTAGAAGTGACACTGGCCTCTCACAAAAAAAAAAAAAAAAATATGCGAAAGGCCGGTGACACACACCGTGTGACGCCCTCCAAAATCTCCTCCAAAATAACAAAAATGAATTGTACATTGGCAAAATATAACAAATACTTGTGATATAAACAAAATCAAGGTAACGGATTTTGACGTGCGCAACACATCAAGGCAACGGCCTGTGGCGTATGCAATGTAAAATGGACTGGCAGTGAACGTGCTGTTGTCGATTAACACAGAGTAAATATCGATCACCTCACCTCACGTTTCAAGATGACAGAATTTAAACCAACCTAAACAAAACACTTTAAAAAAGCACTTGATGCGATTGAAGGGCGGAAGCAGAAACTTGCCCAGAGGGCTCGAGACACTGCAATTTTTCGTTTTACGCTACAGAAAATGAGTTTCGTGGCACCTCGTATGTGAGATTAAATATTATATAACCTAATATAATAAGGTAAATAATAATTATTCACTCATACTACACGTGAACTTTCTGATTGCATGGTCAAGAAGGGGTGGGGTGATGACTAGGGAAAGGATTTTAAGGTGCAAAAAGAGGTGCTGATAAAATGCCTTTATTCAATGCTCTCTTTTTCTGCACCTTCTGTATATAATGCGCGCGGACCGCATAGAGAACTGTGGTTCTGCCGAATAGGTTTTGTTGAAGTTTGTGTTTTCTCTCACGGGTTTTGCTACATTAGATTAGGAACTGTTGGGGCTGGAATACCATTTTATAGCTCTCGTTCTGCTCTACAAAGTGAGACTATGTAGCTGCTCAAGAAAAGTGAAAGTCGTTTATTTTTCTGTACAATTTTTTAACAAAACTTGAAAGAAAAGGAAGAAAATGATGCTGAAGCATCAAAGAGGAGGTAAAAAGGGGGGAAATGTGCTAATCTCACGAAAAGGTTGAACAAAGTGTGTTCATTTTACTTGATTTCATGTCCCAAAATACATATCTCATACTATCGGTATGAAAAGAGCTATATTTTTGGAGAGGTGCTGCACCTTAAAATCCGTTCACTAGTGATGACAGTGGTCCACTGACTAAGATCCAAATCACAAGGATATAAAATGTTTCACACGGCTTTTCGAAGCGCAATAATGGACGAGAAGCTTTAAGGTTTCGCACAAAAGTTGACGACAACGGCCTAAAGGATCATACCCAGAGTTGCGGTAAGAAAACTATCATACTTCAGTTCAGCTCAGAGATGGCAATTTGACGTCGGCCTCGCGAGGCCCGGCCTCCGAGTTGAAGGTGGGCCTTGGGCCTCACATGGCCTCAGCCTACGAACTCCATCTCGACCTCCGGCCTCACAGGGCCTCAGCTTCCAATCTTCAACTCGGCCTCAGCCTCCGACCTCCAACTCAGCCTCCGTCCTCACAGTGCCTCAGCCTCCGACCTCCAACTTGGCCTCAGCCTCAGACCTCTGACTCGGCCTCCGGCCTCACACGGCCTCAGCTTCCGAACTCCAACTCGGCCTCAGCGTCGCAAGGCTCCTTGAGGCCGAAGCTGAGACTGAGGATGGGCCTCCGGAGGCTAGACATCTCTGGTTCAGCTATCCATTCCACTGACACTCTGCAGTTGTGAAGTTTGGCGATGACACTAAAAAACGAATAGGAAGACAGGAGGGGCATTTTCTGATTTGGGTTAAAAGAGTATTTATTTATCTAGTTTTTCTTCTTTACTCGATTAGCCCCTCCACAGAAATAAAGAAGTTAAATACGTGCAGAAGTGAAAAATATATTTACCTTCGAAAAATAATCTAAAAATAATACTTCATTTTTCTTGCTTGGTACTGTTAAGTAATAACAATAAGTAATAAGCGAAACGCGCCCGTTCATTATTTTTGTACAGCTGATTTAGCAAGGGTCTCAAAATCAACTATGTCCCAGGCCTCCAAAATTCTCTCGGTATCCCTGAATACACCTCTCGTTTTCTTCACAATTGCCAGAAACCAAAATTTAAGCTGCCTCGGTAAACAGAGCAACGCAAACGAAAGTGGGCACCTCCATGACTCCATATCGAATTCCGGCATGAGTGTTCCTTCATCAATTTCATCATATCATCATTCATCCTCGTCATCGCGATTAGCCAAGAGTAATAGAAAAGCGGCGTAGAATAACCTACTTCAATCAATCGATCAATCTAACAAACGAAAGTGGCACTTGTCGATTTACCGTAAGGACAAAAGGCGGAGATAATCAAGTGCGATATATTGATGGCAGAGACTAACATGTGACGTCAACGGCTTCTATTTCAACCGTTTGCTCGAAATATCCGTCTTAAGCTTCGGGCGAACCAGGATAGATATCTATCTAAACCCCTTATATTGGTTTGACCTTCAACTCCCCCTACATCAATCTACCGCTGGTATTTGTATGTCTTTGCATTGTATGACTTGTCATTCTTGATTAGACGTATCAGCCCAAGTTTGCTACAGTGTGCATGTTATTTGTCCAAGGCTTCCGATACAAGAAAATTGTGTTCTGGGCAGAGGACCGTATGCTGGAAGGAATCAAGTTAAAAGTGTTCAGGTACAAGCTGTTTATGCGATTTTGCAGCCGTTGTACTCATATCCACAAGTAAGGGCATGTTTACGAATCATTGGGTTACGTTAGATTATGCATGACTTGTGTACATGTTAAGTAAGAATTCAGATACCACACTTTGGGGACGTGAATATAGCTTTCAGACCTTCAACTTTGCCTTCAGAGGAAAAGTTGATTATTTTTATATTCAATTAGCCATTGCCATCACATTAGCAGTGTGATCTAGATAATTTCAAGGCGCCAACAATGTTTAAACGTGTTACGAAAACTTTATTTTATAAAATACCATAAAAATAACATTTTTAATACTCACAGACTGAGCTATTTTTTACTTCGACGATGTGGATAGGGTGGTAATTGTTTACAGTCATAGAAAACAATACTTCCCACAGAGCCTTAATGCCAGTAGTATTATTTCTTCCACGACTGTAGAACAGTGGATGTACAATGTGTGTAAGAAAAAATTGATGATTCCTACAATCAATGAAATGTAGAGTGACAATCATCTGTAACAAGGTTTGTACAACAACTTTGCCCTGGAGGTTTGAAATAATGGAAATTGTACCTCCCAGTGATACTTTTAGCTTTGGGAATAGACAGTAATCTACCGGGTTATGAGATGGTGCATCGTTGTGAAGAAGAAATATTAATTTTCAACTAAATGGGGTTTCACTCGATGTTACAATATGACGTAATGGTAACGTCGTGACCTTGTAATCAGGGTGTCTCGACTTTGATATCCGGAGGAGGCACAGCGGTTCGGATCCCAATGAACTTTAAACTATGGATCACAGTTCAGCCTATCTATGTGCATAAAGTGGACTTACGTAAAACAAACCTCGAACAGTAACAATATAATTCGTCGAACTTTTCCGACACACCTTGACCTTTAAAAATATTAAAAATATCCATAATTTACAAAATGGAGACGAATAGTGGGACAAACAACCGTGGGGATCTAACAGGTGATGGGATAGCAGTGCTTATCCAATATTCTCTCCTTTAAAATATGTGTTTTCATTTATGCAAAATTTCTAAAAACCAAAAGATGACAGAGAAGAAAGTTACATACTAGGTTAGTGGGTATCATGAAGGCAGATAAAGGATTAATTAACAAAAAATACTTGATTGGCTGATTAACAGGTACAAAATTTTTGTTCTAGAAATAGAGCATTCCACTGTCAAGGATGGAAGAAGTGGACTACATTTTTGATATTGAAGTAACTATTCTACAGATATTTTTCTTACAGTTTCTGAGCAATGAAATATGAAACTTAACACTGTTAATTAAACACTGACTATTCACTTTATATGAAATTTATTATAATTTCTGTGAATTGTCAAATGATGAAAAACAAATTATTGAAGACAAAGAGGGAAGGTAGTTGACCTTTGAATATTCTAGTGGAGTTAAGGGGGAAGTAACACTTAAAGGAGAAATTAGTTGTTTTTTGGTGTCGGTGGGGGACAATACAAAACATATGTAAATCAAAAAGTTAAAATAAACGAACAATAATATGTAAAATACCTTATACTTTCTAACTTCATTATGTAACTAATACTTGAATTTTTATCGAAATGACAATTTTAGATTGTTCACTCACAAGATAGGATAAAGTTACAGCATTGCATTTAATTTTAAAAATTGAAGATCAGTGGCACTTTCACATGGAATGTCCCAAATATAGTTTACTTTACTGTGGTACTTTTTAATATAGGCATACGTATTCTCTCAATTGTTTCTCATTTTTGGCACTTTAAGCACTGCCCCCCCCCCCCTAAAAAAATCCCGCGGGGGCCTTGCTACCGCATACACCCCTATACTTATGCAACATGAAAAGAACAAAACCACCAATTTAAAATTGAAACATCAATGTGTAATACGGAAGAAGATTATGGCCATAATGTGGGAGTTTACAGGCGACAAGAAAAGTCAATACTGTCTATCCGTCACTATTGTGGCACACAAAGCTAATAGTTGTGTTAAGCTCAAGTAACCTATTATCGGCTGCAGCGATAGCCAAATAAATATGTTACCTTGAATATGCTTCAAATAACAAACACGAAAATGGACCAGAAAATAAATATGCAGTTGAAGAGACAACGGCCTTCTAGAAAACTGTATTCTCTGACAACTTGAGTTGTCAGATTTTAGTTCGTGCACGGATATAACGTACACTAGAGGAATCAATTTTCTTCAGTGGTGCCATCTCGGTGACCAATTGGTAAGCAATGCGCGCTACGACACCATAGGTCCCGGGTTCGAGTCCCAGGTAAGACATAGATGTTTGTCTTTGTCCTGAATGAGAAAGTGGAGAATTGAGTAAAACTGATATGAGAAAGAGACTGACAGGAAAGCTACTGCTTTTCCTTCTTAAAAAAAATAAAAGCGAGTGGAGTGGTTGACTCTTGATCTCGCCTCTGACGTTCTCTTGTTCGAGTCCCAGCCAGGACACGAGTGTTCTATAAGTGATCCTTCATCGTTGTCATCGAATCATCAGGCCTCCCCGATGGCGCAGTGAGTCGGCCTCCTTGGCTGAGTGGTTAGTATAGGGGCTATCCACGAGTAAACAAAAACATATCGAACCTCACAATTGATTGTGCAACTGTAGCACAACAACTTCCGGTTCACGGTGGCCGGGTAATTCAAGCACGTACTTGCGGCCTTTCTTCTCGTTTTGTATATCGGATGAAATGGATCATATAAAAGCACTTGACGACGAGGAGAATAAAAGATATCAGGGCAAAGTAGAGGCCTTTGCATATCAATTGGATGAGCAACTAGGAAGTAATACGGCATTATTTCCTCTGGTTGCACAAAAATTTATTTCCTCTGGTTCCACAACAATTTAATACAGTTCGTGTGTACTTCAAGAACATAACATGTAACCTATCTGACTATGACCGAGCATCTTTTGAAAGGAAAAGGAATATTTTTGCTCATATCACTAAAACAGAGAGAAAATCGAGATTTGAATGATTTCTCTTCTACCTTTAATGAAGTGCGAGGGGTGCGGGACGCAAATTTTTTGGTTGGGAAGGAAACAGGACGGGATATTTTTTAAGTCCTGACGTTCAAAACGGGAAAATAATGTTATTTCCCCACTAAATTAGGAGATTATATAGGAACGGAAAATTTTCAACATTACCCGATACTAAAAAAATGTTAATTATACACACAATTTCACCCTCGGGTGATAATTTATTTTGCATTTCTGGAATAAAAACTGCTAATTTCAATAAATTTCGGACATTTAGTACAAAAAAAAAATATGTAGGGAATATACTACTTTTGTTTAAACTCTATCACTTTTTCCGAAGTCTGGATCGGAACGGGATTTTTTTTTTTCAGTCCCGACCTTTTGGGTTCCTGCACATCCTTTGTCATTACTGAGGAGTCTACTCCTGCTAATGGGCTTCCAATTTTCACGCCTGACAGCTTGAATGCAATAATTTTGGCGCCTAGATCTCTAGGAAATGGATGAAGAGCAATCCGTGAAAGATTATTTAGCCCTGATCGTAGTTTACATCCTCCTTGTACACACCCATTCGTTCCTTTCATACATGACACAATCTCAGCTCCCTTTAGCGACATGTTGTGAGCCTACGAACCGGAAGTTGTTGTGCTACAAGTATGGCGTCCGCGCGAAGGCACTTCCTTCCGGTGGATAGCCCCTATAGCGCGCTACGAAGCCAGGGTTCCCGGGTTCGAATCCCGGCTAGGACTTGGATATTTGTGTTGTCCGTAAAATGACAAAGCCGAGAATAAAAATAAAAAACTGATATGTACGAATGTTGAGAAAAAGTGTGAATGACGGGGGATACCACTGAATTGGGGTATTCCTTCTTTTTTACAAAAAAAAAAAAAGTGGTATCGTCATTGACTTGTAATCAAGGGATCACGGGTTCGATATCCGGTGGAGGGACATAGTGGTTCGGATCCCACTTTAAACTGTAGGTCCAGTCCCGATTAGCCTTACTGTGCATAAAATGGACTTAAAACACCAAATCAATCAATCATCGAATCACCCTCATTGTGTCGATAAGCAAACAGCAGAAAACTAATTTATTTATTTATTGTTTTAAGTCCACTTTATACACAGAAAGGCTAATCGGGACTGGACCTACAGTTTAAAGTGCCATGTGCCTCCACCGGATATCGAACTCGGGACCCATTGATCACAAGGCGATGACGTTACCACTGCGCCATCGGGAAGACAGAAAAGGAAATGCAAATGTTCAGAGACGGGAAGAAGGGTATTTATTATTATTATTAATAATAATATGTCACTCACAGTCAGAGATATAGCTAGATATCTCTGTTCCCCCTGCGAGGATAGCTTTTGAAGTCCTTCCTCTACTGCTTTGGAGTTTGTCGACCTGTCAAACAGAGGCGACAGGGCTTAACAGCACAACCAACACCAGGGACTGGGCAGGCAATACCATATGCAGTTGCCGCCCGATTCCTTGGTCTGATGTTGGACAATGGATTGGATAGAACTGTCCCCCTTTTTCCGAAAGCAGCGAGGATTATTATCAGAGGGAATGGCAGATATACAACCACCCGCCAGATCCAGGAAGATCTGGGGGATGGAACTCATCGAAGCAGTCATTGTACAGATAGTCCAAAAATTCTTGGACAGTCTCAAGACACATACAAACCCTAAGGTCAGCAACATCGACACCCGGATTCTTCGATGGGACCACTGCCAGGAATCTACGGCCCTGGTAAAGTTCTCTTCCATGACTGCAAGCGACAGGCACACACGTGACAATCAAACTGCAAGAAGAACGCCAGTGAAATCAAGAACTCCAATAGAAGTCAGGGCAACGAAAATTCATCACATCACCAGCAACACAAATCAGTTAGTCAGAGCAGCAGTTGAGGGGGGAGAGAAACCGATCCCAGAAGATCTCCAGGATGAAGGGAGGCGAAGCAGGAGCAGCGGGAAAACCCAGCCCCGAATGAGTTTGTTTTGGTTTGAGTTGATGTTTTAAGTCCACTTTGTGCACAGTAAGGCTAATCGGGACTGGACATAAAGTTTAAAGTGGAATCCGAACCACTATGCGCCTCCACCGTGTATCGAACCCGGGACCCCTTGATTACAAGGCGACGACGCTACCACTGCGCCATCGGGGAGGCCCCGCAGCCCCGAGTTAGAAGAGCAAGTAGCGAAGAAACCTCTTCTGCAGATCCTGACCTCAGACAGTGTGGGTCCCAGGCTAATACTTGTCCAATTCCGGAAGTAGATGAGCGTGGCTCAAGTCATCTACTGCTCGATTTCGGTCCAATCTAACCAGATCCGGAGATACCCACACAACCATGGCTGATGCTCAGTAGATCCTAGACACTCCTTCACTTGATTTTACAGGGGAATACATCGTTATGCAGAATTGTTATTGCTGTAGTGCTTTCTTACTTCATTTTTCTGCCACTTTTAGCTAATCGCGACGACGAGGATGAGTGATGTTAGATGATAAAGCGTGACTAAATCTAAAGTCCACCTCTCAATACGCTCGGTCAACGAATCGGCTGTATTGCAGATCCTACGTCGCCGAAATCTGAATGACAATGACGTCACCTGAAAGACTCTCGCCGAAAGTAACCTGTAACGTAACATGTGCAAAACCTATGGCATATATAAAGTAACCTTAACTGAAATGCAACAACCGTTGTCTGCCTATAAAATGATTTCAATGTTTAAATTTAGAGAACCAAGCCTTGAAGAATTAAAGTCGTGTCAACCTAGTTGCTATTTTTGTGCCAGTATACGTGGGCATACCTGCTGTGCTCTTTTGTCCGATGTACAGCACATGAAAACAGTCCAACATACTGTTAAGTAAGCCTGCCAATGTGCACATCGGTGATTTCCGACATAAGCAGTGTTCACAATAACCCATAAATAGGGACGTAGCTTAGATATGACATATACGTACGCTGTTCCTCATGGATGTTGGCTATGGTTGCCGATAATTAGTTGTATACATTACAGGCATGCCATCAGTTGTTTCTGCCCTGTTTCTTGAGTTACGGTTGTTGCTAAATGTGGCACTGCACACTCTTACTGTTATTCCATTATTGCATTATGTTGAAAGTTTCGTCAAGAACTTGACAAGATTCCATTCTTTAGTATGTACTTATTTTCAGTTAGAGAAGTGTTGAACTATATTCACAACATATATTTTAATTTCTTTGCAGATTCCTGAGAAGGATATGAATAAGCCGACCTTGTTGTGGTTCTCCATCATATCACTACATCCTGCAGCGAAATGTTCAACTTATCACAGTCCTTCTGTGTTACTATCTTCTGTTGAGAACGACAGCTCGTACGACCATTTTGGGAATTGCCTGTTGTCAGGCATGGTGTATTATTTCGTAAGATGTTCTTACGTGTCTGTGGTGGACGAGGCAAATCACGTATCCCTCACAACAATGATCACTCGTCTTATTCAAGACAAACTACGACTTCCAGTCACCCTCATTAGTGAACACACTGGAGAATTAGGAGCGCGGGATTCGTTGCCGCTCGAAGGTAGTCAAACATTCGTCGTGTTGTCTACGAGCCAAGAAGATTTCGAGTTATTGTTGCAAACAACCGGAAACAAGACCTTGCTGTACTCCAAAGCTGAATACATCGTGATATTTGTTAATAAGACCTTCACGGAGAAGTCGACACGTTCCATATTCAAGAAATCGTGGTCACTTGGTATCTTAAACATGTTTTTGGTTCTTCACAAAACGTTACTTGAGGAGAACGACATTCTTCATATCCTAACCTACAATCCTTTCATGAAAGATAATAATAGCAATGGATCTATATATCGAGAGGTAGTTCATTGTGGGCAGTGTAGGTCCACAACATGCAACGTTAACCGTGTTAATTTTCCAAATAAAGTGAAAGATCTTCACGGTTTCCAGATTAAGTCGAGGAGTTTCTATAAATTCCCCGACGTCCTGTACGATTGGGCAAGAGTGAACAAATCCAGTCCAGAGCGGCACATACAACGGGGGAGGCAGGCTAATTTACTACAAACTGCGATGAAATACATGAACTTCACTGTGTACAACAGAGAACGGAGATGGATAAAACATAAAATGATACACTTCACCTGTTTGACCGACATCTTTACCAGAGATTCCGACATATTTATCAACCCAGTACCGTTGTACGTTAAGGAGGTAGATGTGTTGGATTTCACAGTCCCAGTGGACTTCTTCCCGTTGGTGTTCGTTGTGCCATCAGCCCAGAAGGTTCCTCTGTGGAAAATAATCTTGCGTGCGTTCGAGCCAAAAGCATGGTTGGTGATCACAGTTGTCATGGTTAGTGTTGGTCTCACTTTTCTCTGCATTCAGACCCTCTCGCCCAAGAGAGAGCTCGTTTTGACACAAAACAATCCTTGTATGTACATTGTCTCTGTCTTTCTTCAGGTTTCTATTAACAAACCTGCACATCCACCCTTGCGAATAATATTCATTGTGTTCACTGTCTATAGCCTTGTCGTCACATCCATTTACGATGCTTTCTTATCGAAGTTCCTAACGTTTCCTTTGTACTATCCCGAGCTGCAAACCTTGAATGACGTTGATAAAAGTGGACTTGAGATACGGAGCTACCCTCTGCACGAGGACGTTATTAGAAATTCCACAAATCAAGCCATGATAAATATGTTGAGCAGATACAAAGCTGATGAGGAAGTGCTGGAAGTTATTGACAGGATTGCGCTCAAGAGAGACGTTGCTCTTTTCGAGCCCAAAGTTTTCCTTCTCAAAATGCTCGCGAAGAGCAACCTGACGGACAATGGCCGCAGTTTGGTGCACATGGTCGAGCAACCAGCTCTCGTCCACTGTCGTGCCCTTTTTCTTACGAAGAACTCGCCCTTCACGCCAAAGTTCGATGCCATCATTACAAGGGTGCAAGAGACTGGCATCCAAGGCAAGTGGACGGCGGATATCGTGTACGACCTCTGCCTCAGGAACAAAGAACTTCAAGACATTGCAACCAACGAGAAGGACACCAAAGTGGTATTATCCATGCATCACTTTCAACCCATTTTCATCTTCATTGTGTTTGGACTTTCATCAAGTGTTCTTGTGCTATCACTCGAGATTATTTCAGCCCGATTGAGAGTAAAGCGACTGAAAGTCTAGCCAGATTTTTACTGAAACAGAGGCAATGAAATATCCAAGAAAGTAATATAAACGTCGGTTTTGGAACTACAGAAATAAAACACAGAGATTGTATTAGATACAGCATACGGATACTACAAAAGCTTAAGAAAATTTGATCAAAATATCATATAATCTAATATTGTTTATATTTTCCCTTATATTGGCATAGCTGTCAAGTATAGATTTCCAAAACCTTTCTTAAGCTGGATTTAGATAATAATTTGTTCCCTAAAATTATATTAAGATACCTGAAATACAACAAAGGACAGAAGCTCTGTGACGTGTATGTAGACAAGAGTGTTTACCAACACATTGTAACCAATCTCCCCCTATTAATAAGCTGCATCTTGACCTCAAATAATATTTAAAAGAAAAACAATTTATCAACTTAAATACTAACACTAAGAGGGATACAAACGATTAGTACAGTAATAGTACAAGTGTGCGAAATGTATTACTTTTGTTACAATAATAAAGAAATATTACACTCGTAATTTTTTCCATGGCTCTTACACAAATAAAAATTTGTTTTATATAAAATACCTACCAATTACGGCTTATTAATTTTATTCATTCATTATTATGTTTGATTTGAAAATACCTTTTAGAATAATTCAAAACTTCGTTTCAATATTTGATTTGACTTTGTTTAGGTTATCTTTATGCCATGTTACCCTGAGGTAGGCAGACAAGGACCTGTACTTGTCTCCTTCACGCTGAAGACACTGGATTTTAATTTTCATCATCCTTGTTCGGTCCACCGCCATTGACTTATTTCCAGAAATTCCACAATGTTCAGATCTTTAAATGTAGATCGCCTTTGAAACTACAAATAACTATTGCAACGCAGAACCCTATAAGTTCTTATAGTTTATGAGTCAAATGAAAACCTTAAAAGTCCAATAAGAATTGTAGGCCAAACTGTATACAGCTCAGATTCACATGAAGTATCTTATTTACAAAACGACCTCAAGGCTGCCACACTAAATAAGTGAGCTTCAAAACGCCATTTTTGTCATTTTATAGATAATGCCTACTCTACACACACTTGCACCAGTGAAGAGGTGTGGTTTCTTGCCCTCTGTCAGCCTAAATCTTACATACATTTCTCGGCAAATGAAAATTCAATATCTCTGTGCATGCTTACCACACCAGCAAGTTTCCTAATGGAGAAGAAAGTTCGACAATGGACTCAGTTCGCAGCCAAATGGGTGGAAAGGCATTCATAGTGGCTCATAAGTGACTGCACGTGGACTCCAAGGACCTATTCTTCTTATGGTATACAGGCACTAACTCAAAGTTGAAAATATATGTGGATCATAAATAGTTCTGTGCTAAAATGCAGCAAACTTGTGCAACCCTACATACATAAATCTACTAGATAAGAAACGAAAACTAATTAAGGTTTTGATTTGGAAATATTAGAAATCGTATCTGGCGGTTATTAGGTCATTCTTGTCTTCTGACCTCTGCTTCCACCATTTTTCAGAGAGGTTGAGACGTGTGTAGTAAGTACGTAGTACCAGTACATCTTAATCTCTTCATGAAGTAAACACGCTTAAATAGAAATTGTTTACAAAAGGTTAAAAAACTGCCCCCAGTAAGGGATTCACTTGTAGCGTACAAACCATACGATTTCCGAAGTAAGATTTCAAAGCAAGATGGGTTAACCTAGCATCCAGGAATTTGGCTTCCGAAAGAAAGAAAAAATAGAAAGCAACATGTTCAGCGCCCAAAGATGAATGACACAACCAGAGGTTGCAGCAAACTGCCAAGAATTGGCGAGAAGTGGGTGCAAAATGCTTCTTCGCCTCTGTACCAAGCAATGATTTATTTTGTATCGAGTAACTTAACCTAACTTCTACGATTCTATATTTGTCGAGGCTATTATGGGAAAGGACTCTACGGCATTTTGAAATACAGAAGGTTGTTTCACGTTGATGGTAACGATTTCGATCACCAGGAAGCAGCACGTAGGCACAGCACAGAGCAGCCAGAGCCAATAGGACGAAAGTACTGTGTGTTGACTTTCAAAGACGATGGTTGGTGTGTGAGTGAATGTTTATATGGCACCAAAAATTCCAGTCTTTTGGGAGGAGTACATCTGTGCCCTTTCCGACGTTGTTTATAGTTATAGCCAGATAATTAAACAGTGCCACATGAAAGCATTCCATGTGTCAAAGAAGGGCATCAATGCAGTGTTGAATCGCCATAAAGCTTGCACCGTACCTGTTGCTGGAACCAGTCAAAGTGGGCCTCGGACATATCGGAAGCCCAAGCGTTCCTCCGATGTTGTGCGGAAAGTGAGATCCTTGGTGCGATGTGAAAACCCTGCAACGCAAAGAGTGATTGCACAGCCAGTGCAATGTTTCCCTGCAACTGTAAATCGCATCATAGCCCAAGATTTACAACTTGTGCGGAAGCACAAGGCTCAAGTTCATAAGTTGCGTGCCTCACATGTCCAGGAGAGGAAGACCAACAGTCGGAAGCTCTACGAACGCCATCTGGCAGTGGATAGCTGGAAGTATGTGGTGTCCCTGGATGAAGCATGGGTGTATCTGTCGGGATGTGAAAAGGGCCATCTACTATCGTCCACGTGATGCAAGAAGTCGATCTGAGTGAGTACGTAAATGTGCTGAAAGTTTCCACGCGGGTTCATGGTTGTTGGTGGTTACTGCCATAACGGCAAACTTCCACTGCGCAGAGTGGAAAAAAAGGCTAAAATAAATGCAGCCTATTACCAGACGAATATTTTGGAGCCACTTTACAGACATAATATTCCTTCTCTCTATGGCAGCGACACATTTCGTGTTGTCTTCCACCAGGACAAGGCTTCCAGTCATACGGCAAAGTCCACGCAGGCATACATGGATCGGATGGCACGTGAAACGGGCATTCATGCAATCCCCTTTACAGACATCCCTGTGTAATCCCCCGATGCCTCTTCCATGGATTTTTGCGGGTTTCCGTTGTTGAAACGAGCCTTGGGAAGCAGACGGCCCCGCACAATTGAGGGTCTTTGGAAAGCTTGTCAGGAGGAATATGATCGTTTGGACCAATGTGTTCTTCAACGCAGTCTCCTCCAATGGAAACACGTAAAACATTTAAGAGTGTAATATCCCTTTATTAATGCAACAAATGAACAAATTCTGCACATTTGTAACAAGTATAAAAAATGGCAGAGCCTAATATTTGCGTGCTGCTGCTCAAAATATTGGCTCATTTCCTGTGGGTCTTCTCTATAGGCTGTGTCTGTATGTTCCATCAACAATCGAATGTGTTTATTTAAAAGTGAAAGGGAGAAATTAATTTGCTACACTAAAATACACTATTTTGGTTACTTTTCATTGAATTTTGACGCTGTAGTGAATTTTCATGGTTTCATACGAAATAATATTTTCACTTCATGGTTTCACTCTAATTAAACGAATAGTGCATATTAACTATTTTGACTGAATAATTGAACATTATTTTTATGTAGTATACAAGGTCCGCCCATAAAGAAACAGAACTGTCAAAAAAAGAAAAAAACCAAACCAAATATAAAGGTACCGTATTCTGGCAACACTGCAAAGAGGTATATCTAAATTTCCCGTCAATGCATGTTTCAAACTGTTACAGGCAGTCGGTATCGGGGCTAGCGTGCGTCAGCTGCAGGTCGTGTGCAGGCGGCGTACAAAATACGCGCACCAAGATGGAACAACGTTACAGCATAAAGTTTTGTTACAAATTGGGTAAATCGTTTACCGAAACGTTACAGATGATACGGGCAGTGTATGGTGAGATGAAACCTGGTGTTTACAATATGACCCCGAAACAAAAAGACAGAGTGCGCAGTGGAAAGGACAGTTCTCGCCCGTAAAAAAAAGCACGGATGTCGAAATCGAAGACAAAGGTGCTGCTGATCGCATTTTTTTGATTCTCAAGGACTGATCCACCATGAATTTGTCCCTGAAAACCAAACAATCAATCAGTAGTATTACAGGGAAGTGTTTGGTCGACTCAGAAACAGGATGAAGTGGGTTAGGAAGGACCTCTGTGATTCTGGTCAATGGTTTCTGTTACACGATAATGCTCGGCCTCATACCGCATTGTCTGTACAACAATACCTTGCTAAGCATTCAGTGACTGTGATCAGTCACCCTCCATATTCTCCGGACTTATCGCCTGCTGATCTTTTCCTTTTTCCCAAGCTTAAGATGGCTATGAAAGGGCAAAGATTTGACGACGTGGCGGACATTACGCGTATTTTGCGAACACTTACTGTCAATGACTATCAACAGTGTTTCCAAGACCTGTACAAACGCTGGTCAAAGTGTATTGCCTCCTCTGGTGATTATTTTGAAGGTGATTACTTGTTTTCTTTCCTAAAAAAAAAGTTATGTTTTTTTTTATGGGCGAACCTTGTACTTGATGATTTTAGTAATTTTGAATATTATAAAATATGTCAAAACAACGCATGAAGTCAGGAGAAATTAGATTAGCTGCTTAATTGAAAGCGCACGCAAACAATTATTCTTATTTGGTTCAGGGACCCCTGAAGAACGGAGTTCGTGCTAGAGCCCGGATTGCCCCTCCCTAGCGCCGGCTCTGGGCCTCTGTATATTATCCTCGTTTTGAGGTTGGTGAGGGCATTGTACGATTGTGGAAGTAGGTTGTGACTTGTGGAGAGTAATGAAAACAGCAAGTGTTTGAATTGATTGGAGATAAAATCTGCACATACAAGATTTCTTGTGTACGCTGATGGTAACCAAGAGCCATATTACATGAACACGGCCGTACGTCACCCCATGCGATTAATGGGGGGAAAAGCAGGGGCGGCGCCAGAAAATTTTGACCGGGTGGGCAGGAGCCAAATATTGATAAATTTGGGTGGGCAGATATAAAACTTATGATTTTCACAAACACGTATTCTGTCGTCCATTCCCTTTTATTTATTTCGCCTTCTATTTTCTGTTGTATGTCATATTTATATTGCTCTACCATTTTCCTCTGCTTGTATTACCCCCCACCCCCAATCCTCGCTTTCACATATATGCATGCTCGCGTACGGAAAATCCATTAGCCAAAACTTCTGATTAAATTTCCCTCTATTCTCTCCAATCTAGGAAAGAGTAGGAAGTGACTCCATGTCGTCACCTGTTGTAATGCCGCTTGGCTATCATTCCTATCTTCCCTGTTTGAATTGTAATATAACCTTCCTTATTTCTCTTATTTAAGTGTCCCCTCCCTTCATTGTGACTTCCTGCTAATGACTTTCAACTGTTCACTGTGCACTTCGTTCTATAAGTGGATATTTTCTCTTATCCCTTTAAGTTAAGAAGGTATTTAACATTGACTCCTACTTAATTAGCTGAACTAAGCATATTAGATTAATTGATTTGATTGATTTGTTTTATTTGACTTCGGTTTTCTTCCACATTTGGCTAATCGCGAAGATGAAGAAGAATTGTGATAAGATTAAATAGATGAAAGGACAGACACAAACACACATGGGCAGATCACAAAACAAGGTCCACAGAACATTATACTGGATGTGAGTACAGACGCCAGTCTCTTATTATAGTCTGCAAAATACAGTCCAGAGTGTAACGTGGAAGAAAGATTGATATTTATACTCTATAATAATAATAATAATAATAACCCATAGCGCTACAGCCCGTGAGAGCCTTGGCTTACCTACCGACTGCTGGTCTCCCTCCCACACTGTTCCTCCGTCACCTGTTATAGCGTGGAGATCTTAGACCAGTATTGGGGTGACGGGTGGTCAGCGCGTCGAACCCCCAGCCGTTGTAGGTCTTCTCGACCGGGTTACCGCTCACTCATTCGGAGCTCCCCAATTTCCTCACGATGGTGGGTTGCCACCGGCCCTATACGTAGGCCGAATAAATTCCGACCAGAGCCGGATTCGAACCTACGCCGTCCCGCAGCGAACGATCTCAAGACGAGTGAACGCCTTAACCCGCTCGGCTACGGAGGAGGACGATATTTATACTCTATCCCAGCTATTTCTGGAGAAAGGCCGCGAATAACGGCAGAGAATAGGAGAGGTCGATTGGGCAGAGCAAAGCAGTGCACGCTGCTGTGAAGGCTGGTAACTGCAGTCGCTTCCCCCTCCACGCAATCCCATTCCTTCTCACGTGTTCATTGGTCGAGCCGTCTCACGTTACTACTTGCGCAGGGACTTGTTTTCGTTCGTTTGTTTTAGAGATAGCCGGGAAAGAGTAGTGGCATATGAGTATATTGCTTTATTCATGCGACAATTATGAAGAAACATGGAACAAATTCTTTACATACGCAAGAGGCACCGAAAACTACAAGAAGTATCTGTACGTGCGAGACTAGCGCCGTCACTTGGAGAGGAACAAGGCCTAATGCTTCATGGAGTGAAGCAACCTAGCAGCAAATCTATTTGAAATGTAATTTTAGCGTTTTAGATTCGGAAAGCGAGTTATGCCAAAATTCGACATTCACAGTTGTACACGTTTCAACCGTCCGCCCATATTTGCTACTACTGAAGTACTTTCCAAAGTTAAATAACTTATTTTCTTTTGCTATACAATGTTGTATGCCCCATACATTAAACATTGAAGGATGATGACAGAAAGTATGATAAACCCCTACAATAGTGAAGAAATACTTTTTGGTATTTGTCCATAATTCAAATTAATGATTTTGAACAATTTTAATAATTATTTTTTTAACTGAAGAGAGCACTGCTTCTTCGTTCAGGCTTAATGAATGATCCTTTTGCTTGGCTCACAGGGATGTTCCAAATTGATACGTGTAGCTCCCTGTATTAATCTTTGTATTTAATTAGTGGCTGTTAGAAAAGTTTTAAAGTACTTTTTTTCCATTCTGCATTAAACTTTCCTCGCATAGAAACGTGACTTTTCACACAAAATAAAACTAAAAATTGTAAATATAAAGGAATAATGAACATCGGAAAATCGATGTCGTCACTTGCTGGAGTAAATTGTGACCTGACTGATAGAGGAAAAAGAGATTCTCGATGTGGTTCAACAGAAATATACCTAGAGATTGAGAAAACAAACACTTTTTTTAGAAAGTTAGGTAAAAAATAATAATTTGATCATTGTAGCTATGTGGCAATTCTTCTCCTGTTCACACCTTACCTTCATGCAATGGGGTTTATAATAAACCCGTGGCTCGACAGCCCTTAAAGGGCCTTGGCCTATCTCCCGACTGCCAGTCTCCCTCCGACAATCCTACCTAGAGGTGTGGAGATCTTCAACCGGTAATGGGGTGACGTAGGGTCAGCACGACAAACCCCCAGCCGTTATAGGAGATTTTTTATGACCGGTTTACGCTACGCACTCTTAGCTCCCCAATTTCCTCACAGTGATGGGTTGCTACCGGCCCTATACACAGGCCGAGAACCCAGACTGAACCCAGGTGGACTTGAACCCATGCCATCCCGCAGTCGGAGTCCAAAGCACAGGTTGGCTGGGTAATCAGATGGGCAAAGGAATTTTTGGGTGGGCGCTTGTCCACCCGCTCCCACTCGTCGCTCCGTTCCTGGAAAAGTCAAGTAAGTCAAGTCACATTAAATGAACATCAATTACGCTAGAAAGCAACGTAAACAAAAACTGCCCGCAATAAATGTCAGTCGCGAGTATCAATGTTCTTCTGATGGAAAATTCGTGTAAGAAACGTAAAGCCCATATTCTTCGTGTCATAACAAAACACGCAAATGCAACCATTATGCAAGCACGAACATTAATGGTATTGATTGTAACACCAAGTGAACAGCATTAAAAGGATTTGGTGGCACTCAAAATAGATGGATTCAATTAGCAATTACCAAAAGAAGTACAATGACGTCAGTTGGACTCCATTAGCACCCAGTCTTTGCAGACATTCCACTGTACACTCACATGCGGCATGGACAACAAATCGTCTTACATTTTACTCCAATTTTTCTGGTAAGTTATTAGTAAGTACATTTCCAGTGGAAAGTATTTGATTGTTTGAAGTACATTGTTTCCAAAATGTTCAATGAATGTTACACACCTTTGTATTTGAGTGCTTCGAGGACACCAATTGAATTATCAACTATCTTCATTCCAGTTATTAAAATGTAATAAACAGCTACTGACATATCAATTTGAAACAAACCAATCAGGTTTTTAAAAACCAAACCTTATAAGATGTGCATGTGAGAACAACAGACAGATAACGAGGCGGCACGAGAAAATGGCACATTGCGAGTGACAAGTGAACCTGATCGTGTCGCTTCAGTACAAAAGGTTGCATATATTTCTGAAAGTTTGCTTTTGCTTTCAAGTTACACGTGTCGCTTCGGTCTGGAAGCTCCCTAATACCGTTTCAAAACCAGGCCAGGATTCATAAACGAAGAAGCCCGGGACTAAGACATATACAATTTCAGTTATAACTTTTAGGTCGATGTATGTTAGCTTATTTCTTGACACTTTTACCATATTTCAAATATTTATTTCATTTTTACATATTGTGGCCCTTATGAAAGTAATTTTCCTGTGCTGTTGGGGATCAGGGGAAAATTCCCCTCACCGCAGGGAAATTGGGTCAGAATTTTAAGTGAAAAATTCATGAAAAATATCAAAATTGTATGAAGTTCGAAGATATTTAGATCCACATATTAAATTACAGCTCATTAGAGTGTGAAACACATTTTACTTTCCTTATTAGCTTAATTTACTTCTTCTTCCAAGAATAATTACTGTACGGAATATTTAAATTTTAAATTTAACTTTTCATTATGTTATTATTTTCCTTATTTTCATCAATTCAATCAAACCTAATATTTTTGTCAATTAGTTTTTCTGTTAATCAATGGAAATAATTCTTCTTCAACTACTACTACTACTTAATAATAATAACAATAATAATAGTAGTAATAATAATAATAATAATTGGTGAGGTTCATGAGATTTCAATTTTAATTCTTATAGACGAAAAGAAAATTCGGATGAAAAGTGGAAATGTTCTTGTTGCTACAACAAGATGTTTTCAAATTCACATGATCCAATGGGTGATGTGATTTAATTTGTGTTTAACTGGTAAATGCAGTTAGTTTATGCACATTGTTTCTTGACCATTGCAATATTATATATATTGTACACTGGTGCACACAATTAAAGCAACACATACACACTATCCCGGGAATCTCATGGGCGAGCAAACGAACTATTGAATTTAATAAACGGGACTGGACCTACAGTTTAAAGTGGAATCCGAAACACTATGTGCCTCCCCCGGGTATCGAACCCGGGACCCTTTACCAGCAAACGAAAACAAGCCTCTGCGCAAGTAGTGAGTGACTGGAAAATGCTCGACCAATGAACACGTGAGAAGAGAAGTGGATGCATGGAGGGGAAACGCGGCTGCAGCTACCAGCAGTGCAAACTGCTTTGCTCCGCCCACTCACTTTCTTCCCTTCTTCTACAGTTATGCGCGAGTTTGCTCTACAGATTCCCGAGACAAAATAGTAAAGTGCACAATTCTAAAGCAACAAACATACATTCGTCTCTCGTGCTTGGAAAATAGCACACAATTGCCGTCTCTCTCCGAGAGAGAGTAGTTGGAGAGGTAAGGAAAAATATAGAGGAAGGAACAGGGAGAGAAGCGAGAGAGAGAGGAGAGATTAGAGAACGAGAGAGAGAGAGAGAGAGAGAGAGAGAGAGGAGAAAATAGAGAAATAAAAATAGAGAGAGAGAGAGAAAGAAGAGGGAAAAGGGATTATTTTCTTTCTCTTCTTTCTCTCTCTCTCTCTCTCTCTCTCTCTCTCCGTCTCGCCTCCTTCATTCGGAAGAAAAAGAGAGAAAAGAGAAAGATTTATTTTCCTTACTTTCTCTAGAGAGAGAGACAGATAGATAGAGAAGCTGAATGTCAGGATTATGGAAGGAGGCGGCATCTACAGGAGTATTGGTATCCAGAACGACAGTGTAGCGGAGGATAAGGTGAAGAGGTGTGCATGCCAGAAGACCTTCAGAATGTGTACAAATAACACGAGCTCATAAAGGGGTCGCCTGGAGTGGTGCAGTCAACATGTCGGGTGGAATGGCGAACAATGGGTCAGTGTTTTGTTCATGTACGTACGAGTCGCAATTCAGTCTCCACAATGACTTCGGATGGATTCACATCTGGAGCATACACGAAATATGCTTTTAGCCCTCAAACATTCTGGAAAGATACCACTGTGGAGGAGGAGTCGGTATATTGGTTTCACAAGACATGATGCTAACCGGGAAACACTTCACCACGAAACTGTTTAGGAAAATGGACAAGAAGTGCCGTTAGATACAGGGACGAGATCTTGACCCCCTATCTTCGTTTGTTTCGAGATTCCTCCTCGAGAATGACAATGCTGGGCCTCACAGGGCACAAGTGATTCATGACTTTGTGCAAAATGAGGGAATTACAAGCATAAATTGGCCTGCGTGCTCTCCGAATTTAAATCGAATCTAGCATGGTTGAGATGCTCTAGGGAGACGACTTGCCTTACATCACCATTCACTAACCACTGTCCAGGAGCTACGCATTCCAACAGGAATTGTGTGGGACAATACGCAACATGTTACAGAGGGTAGGGTCTGCATTGTTGTCAAAGACAATCACACGCCCCATATATACATCCTATATTGAGGAGAAGATGGAGTGTCAGCTGTGTGGTTGATGTGCATGTCAAATGTGTGCGTGGCTTTAGTTTCTGTTAGTGCCCCTGATATGATTGATTGATTGATTGATTTGCTCTATTTTATTTTATTTTGCTTCGCTTTTGTGCCACTTTTGGCTAATTTGCGAAGATGGGGATGAGTGATGACATGATGAAATTGATGAATGGACACTCACTCACTCACGAACATTCGAACCCGGGACCCCTGGCGTCGTAGCAGAATGTGCTAACTCACTCCGCCACGGGGGCGTGCCCCTGATATGAGTGCGCTATACTACTGTTAGTTCGTGCTCCGTTATATTGCTTTGCATACAGACAATAACAGCAGTTGAGACATTATTCCTCATGTATCTTGTACTTTACTATGTGTTGCTTTAATGCACACACATAAACACATGCAATTATCCCGTATATTCGATTTTTCGTAACTCAGATATAGTGATATATTTGTCAGACAAATGAAAATCGATTCTTATTGTGGAAATGTGATTTTGTTATGGAAGAAATGGCGAGGCTAAAAGAGTCACAAAATCATTAGCACGCTGAAACCCCATTAGCCAAGGTAATGTGTTTTTCCTCCAGCACTAAAGAAGTAAATATTGGTTCAAGGAAAGAACGTATCCAGAAATATATTTAGGGAGATGCCCTTGCACGATATTTCGTGTAACAGCATACAGTGTTCACCACATTTTCGGTTAAAACCTTGAAAATGTTTTTTAAAAGCTTTTCTACGAGAAAAACACTCAAATTAAACTGCAAAATGCAAGATTTTAAAGATACACAAGGGCTTGTTATTTCCAGCCGATGAAATGTATTATTATTCATCAATTTTCGTAGACAGTATAAAACCGATTCGTCCCAATCAATTCTTATCTTCGTGTAAGTTCAGCGGAAATTAACAAACCTCATAATCATTAATCAACAAGCAGCCTATTCAAAGAGTTGCTGCACAGAAGGATCTGAGCGTTACGTACATAGGTCACACTAAAAGTTTTTAGACACGCGCAAGTAAAACACTGGAGACCAAAAGTATGAATGCTATAATTTTTCAAAGTATTCTCCATGACAGTTGATACACTTGTTCATCCGCTCAAACCAAGTGTGAAAGCACTGGGACCACACATCTGCAGGCACCTCTTGAATGCACTGAACGAAGTCGGTGACTGCCTCCTCGGGAGTAGGAAATGAAGAACCTCGTAATGTATCCTTGATTTTAGGGAACAGGAAGAAATCACAAGGGGCAAGGTCGGGACTGAAAGGAGGATGAGTCATTTCTTCGATGTTGGAGGCTTTGAAGAATTCAATTGTTCGTACTGCTGTATGGCTGCGCGCATTGTCTTGATGCACAATAATGCGACTTCGTGGGCGTTTTTCACGAACTTTCCGTACGATCTCCGGTAAACAAACCGTAGTGTACCATTCAGCATTAACGGTCCGACGTCCCTGTAGCGGCACTGTTGCAATATGGCCCGTCCGACTGAAGAAAGTGGCAACCATTTGTTTGCCAACACTTCGTCCCTTCCTGACTTTTGTTGGTGGGTCTTCATCCGGGAAGATCCACTGCGTCGACTGTCGTTTGCTCTCGGGTTCATAACAGTACACCCAAGTTTCGTCACCTGTTACGATGTCATACACTGCATTTGATTGTCCTTGGTTAAATTTGTCCAGCATTCGCATGCACCATGTGACCAGTGCCTGCTTTTGCTCCTGAGTAAGATGGTGTGGGATCCATCTGGCACAGAGCTTCCTGACACCAAGGCGGTCATGCAGGATCGTTTGAACCTGACTCATACCAATACTCAGTGTTGCACTAATAACTGCATATGTCACCCGGTTATCCTCCTCTATCATGCGACGCACTCTGTCGACGTTTTCTTGAGAAGTTGCTGTCACAGGACGACCATCACGTAATTCATCACTGAGTTTCTGACGTCCACGTCGAAACTCTAAAAACCAATTAAACACAGTCGCACGGCATGGGGCTTCCTCCTGAAATGCATTTCGGAGCCTTTCATAACATTGCTGCTGCTTTAAACCTGCTCGAAAATCGTAACAAATCATTGCTCTGAAGTGCCTCCGTGTTAAATCCATTTTACTGTACACACACGACAATAATTGACTAATTTCTGGCACACAACAATTAACAACTATAAATTCTGCAGCATTACCACACTTCACAGACTACTAACTTCAACATATCCTAGAGTACAGCGCCTAGAATAACGTAGTGTGGAAAACGGCATGGTTCTGCGCTCTCTGGCTGGTTCCACTCGAAAATGATCCGCTACAGGCGCTGGTGTTGACCCCGGTGCTTGGTGTACGACTGCTTATAATGGAAGTAAATGGGGTTTTTGCTGCAACGTCTGATTCTTTTCCTTGTGACATTTCTTTGTATCAGAAAATTGTCATGATATTTGGTACAGTAGTCGCGAAAATATTAAAGAATATTATGAACCGTCGATCATGACCTGTCCTTCAGTTTTTTATTAACAATACGGAAGAAAACATAGGTATGGATTGGAACACGTAACATGACAATTGCTGCGAGAATTAGTATTGTGTATGCATTATCCTGAAAGGTTCATTAATATTGTCATTGTCACAAATATTATTTTTATGGAAATTCACACAGACAATACTCGTTTATTTTTCAAAGATTGTTTTACATCCACTCGCGTGTTGTCCAACTTACCGCCCAAAAACTCGCAAGCCTGAAATATGACACTTTTCGTTTCCCGCTTACTGGAAAAATGTAAACAACGCGTTGGTTGAGTTATATTTTCACCATGTCTGGAAACTGTCGCCACTGTTTTGTATCTGGTTGTTCTAGTGGATATCGTTCAAGTAAAGAAAAGGGTATTTGTATATTTAGTGTTCCCAAACAAAAAGATAAATTAGCCGAGTGGAATCGTGCAATTCCCAGAGCTGACAAGGAACTCTATGACGCAGCTGGTGTTTGTGAATTGCATTTCCATGAACAATACATTATCAGAGATTATGTTCACGTAATAAATGGTAAGGAGGTAAGGTTGCCAAGGGGGAGGAAAAATAAAAACAAAAATAAACTTGTGTACACAATCCAACGTTTGACGTCCAGCCTCACATGCGATATGTTGATGCTCGTGTTGCGTTGCACATAAAACGTATTTATGTTACTTTTCTGTGTAAATTAATGCCATTTCGTGACTGCAAATCACTCCACAAATATAACTGTTTCCATCAATTCACTTACCGCCTTTCTAGAGAAACAAATCTACACAATATATTCCAAAAACTAACTAAGCCGCATTACTTTCATAACAAAATCAGCACCTGGGTCGATCGCACTGCCATCTACTTGTCATCGTCTCGGGGAACCAGTTTCTTGGGTCGTTTTCCAGACTACGTTATTCAAGGCGCTGTACCTAGAGACAATGTATTGCTGCAATCAGTGTTGCCGCATCTAAAAACTTTTAGTGTCACCCACGTATATGGAAAACTCATTTCTGAGCATTCTCCACAGTCACTACGATTTCCGATGCTTATGATGAGTCTGCTCTACCGTTTTACTGAAATAAAGAATCTCTTGGATCTCAGCACATTCTACATGTACAGTGGACCATTTTTATTTCGAAACTGGATAGAGTATTTTGTTTCACCTAAAAACTTAATACTGTTCTCCGATCTGGTCCATGGCGTGTCCCTCAAATGTATCTAAACCACATTCCATCTGCTAGACACCTGCAAAAGCCCATCCTTCTGAAAATGTTCAACACCCACAACAGACAAACTGGTGGATCACACAGTTCTACATAAATGGTAACATAAAAAGTGATCACCTACTCCTAGAAATTCACTTCCCGAGTGCCTTCTCGCACTACACACTATGCACTCAACTTTTCGCTTCTCACAATCCTGCACCCATGAGCCGCGGTAGCTCAGTCGTTAGGAGGCCTGACTATACCCTGTCCCAGCTAAATGTAGAGCAGGGCCGCGCACATCTACAGAGGAGGAGTAGGAAAATCGAGTGGTGAAAGCGCTAAGTTGCCAACCGTACGGTCACCTGCCCGTACATGTACGGACGCACGGTCCAGACCTTAGTCCTTACGCTAAATGCACGGCTTGTCAAAATTTGCTGTTGCAAATATTTCCCTAAGAAATTCTTAAAGCAAGCGTACGGACCTGGAGACAAAAATACGGTCCGTTTGCCTTGTGCGTTCGGTATTATCCTTTTCAAAAGTTTGCAACGCTGCTTAGCGAAGGGGGAAATCGGGAAAATTCCCGTCGGCCATTACACAATCCCGTTTCTCTCACTGTTCATTGGTGGAGCCGTCTCACGTCACTACTTGCGCAGCGACATGTTCTCGTTCGCCTGGTCTACAGTTAGCTGGTACGGAATTTAGACTACCATGCGAGACACGCGGGTTCGATCCCAGTGCGGGAGAACCGGGATTTTTTTACAGCGACGTCGTTAGGGGGGCACGCGGGGTCACTGGCCCCGGCAAACGACGACGTGGCCCGGGGAAACTGTTCTGTATTTGCTGGAAATTTTACTTTGATGACAAATATTGCAAAATAATTCTTCAGTAAATTTTGCTTGCAGTTTGAAACACTTCTTCAAATTCAGTAGCACGAACCCAAGCAAGGCATTTATTTTTTAGTTCCCTGTTTCTTGCTTGTTGTACACAAACATGTATTGGGAGCAGTGGCGCAGGAACGGGGGTGTACAGGGGTAATTTGACAGCAAACGCAAGGTGCAACTGTTAAAAGAACCTATTTTCAGTTCGCCGAATAGAAAAGTGAAACTCAAACCATTCTAAACTTTTTCTACTACATTGTGGTTGCTACTAGTTAGTTCATTGACCTAAGTTCTTGGAACCCTCTTTAAGGAGATGAAAATTGTTTAAAATGTGTGTGGAAGGATGGAATCAGATTTGCTCTCAGACAATCACGTTGCAGACGAATGCTCCTTTGCGTAAGGGGGGTGGGGGTACACTTTTCTAAAGAAATGGTCGCGTTGATTCGAAGATAAGATACAAATCTTCATTAGAAGAGTATATGACTGATCCCATTTCCTTTTGAATATTTAAAATGGTATTTTCCAAAACGAAATACTTACACGAACGAGACGAGACACTACAGACCAACTTGGTTGGGGGTTGTACTGCTGTACCTCACCCATATTTTTCATAACTTTGTAAGTGGGTGTTCGGAAAACCATACTTAAACTTATATATTAAGAGATTTTGAAAATAGAGTCACGAGCCTATCTGAGCATGAAGTGAATCTAGAATAAGTTTTAATGACTTCCGAGTGGAAACCGAAACAAAAATTAACACAAACAAGAACGAGACTGACCTCGCCACACCGGAGACGAGATGAGGCTGTGGCAATTCTCGACTCATCGCATCGCGATATTATTCCTAGGTGTAATGAAATTTTTCCTAGACATTTAAACACGGTGCAATTTGCGATATTATCAGAGGAGGGGGAATTATTTTTACCTATGTATTATGTATACTTATAATTGGACATTAATTGCTTAAAATCTAATTTTGATATCTAATGCAACACAAACAACGCCATTTTAAGTTAAACCCTAAAGTAAATCTGTAAGAAAATTACATTAGTCAGATAAATGCACGAGATAAATGAAACTCACTGCAGGTTATATTGGTAGATTTTGGATTGGATTCACAAGGTCTTTGAGCCCCCTCTACCTACCTACCTTTACACACATACACACACACACACACATAGCGTATGTATGTGTGTGTGTGTGGGTGTGGGTGTATATGCGATTGCCGAGAGGTGTCACCTATAGTCATTTCACATCCCTATCGTGCTATCGAGATTGCTTAGATTACAAAGCTAATCGCCTATGAACAAATGGATTGCGGCGGTTTTAAGAATTCACTGGAATTTTTTCACAGTTAGTCTTTTAAATTACATATTTACTTTTCTAGAATGTAGTATATGTAATTTGTATAAGCAAGCGTAAAAGAGGACTTCTTAAAGTACTCGATGTTAGGAAACAATATGATTATATACTGGGTACCAGTGGCGGCTCGTGGTGAACCAAAGTGGAGGGGCGATAGCTCACAAATTTGCTTTATTGATTTGCTTTATTTTGCTTCGCCTTTTGGTTAATTTGCGAAGATGGGGATGAGTGATATGATGAAATTGATGAATGGACACTCACAAACATCCATGCCCAGGTCGGGATTCGAACCCGGACCGCTTGCGTCGTAGCGCGATGTGCTAACCACTCCGCCACGGGGGCCGGCACAAATTTGCTCTACTAGTAATGTGAGTTTAAATGATGAATTTCGTATAACAGCCAACGTGATAAGAAATTGATACGTTCGTGTTTACCGAATATCATGTTTTACACGTTTGCACATATTATAATAAATTAATAATTATTTAACAGTAATGCGAAGAAGATGGAAGAAGAAATAGAATTATAACAGATTTAGTCGTTTAATAGAGGAAAAAATTCAGAAGAAAGTATATTAATTTTTACACAACTTGATAAGCACAATGACGAAAATTCACGTGCATTGATCGTAAAAATTTCTAGTAAAAAAGTTACACAGAAAAAGTTTCCTGTCCAACATGACGAATTGATATGTGAAATAGGGCACCAAAATAAATATCTCACTGGATATGTGATATCTGCGTTACCAGAAGCTCTACAGTAAAAGCTTCAAACTTACCACAAATCTTCTTCAGACATGCTTGTAATTAATGCTTTTGTCCTTCAACGCGAAATTTGCGACTCTAGGTTTTTTATGTTTATTTTTTCATCCAGACTAGAAAAACTTCGCACCAACAATTTCTCCACACTGTTCATCGCGACGGAGACAAACGCACAACTACAGCACAGCACACAAATACCGAAAAAGCTTCACTTTTCCATGGAAAACTAAGAAACAACAAGTGTCAATACTATCGTCTTCACATCCGGTCGTTTTATTGCTTCGAGGTTGCCAGACAATTTTGCCAAATTTTAAGAAATTTTTAGTTCACAGGTTCGTGTAGCAGCTCTTGGTGAGTTTAGATGACGAGTTTCTAATTTATTTAACATCCGTCTTGTCACATTATCAGGAATTTTTTCGAACGTGCTAATCAAAACATGTAATTAAATCTACATGATGAACTCCACAACATTGTAATCCAAATGTACTTTTCACTAAACTCGAGTGAGCGTAATCCGGTCGCGAAGTCCTACGTACAACGGCTGGGGGTCGGTCGGGCCGACCACCCGTCCCCTAGTCTGGTTGCAGATCTCCACGCCCCCACCCCCAGTGGCCCGCGTGTGAGGGGGGGCCAGCACCAGCAGTCGGTAGGTAAGCCTTGGCCCAATATTGGACTGTAGCGTAATAGGGTTATTGTTTTCACTAAACTGAGAAAAATACAACGCATATATATGATAATTTTGCGTGTAACAAGAATCTATAGCCGACTTCCGTGGCTAGCTAGCATACCGCATTACAAAGCCAGGGCTCCTGGGTTCGAATCCCGGCACGGGTATGTGTGTTCTTTGTGAGTGCTCTTCCATCAATTTCATTATATCATCACTCATCCTCATCGTCGTGATTACCGAAAAGTAGCAGAAAGCGGCGGTAAATAACAAAAATCAAGCAAGAGTCTGTACATTTTCAGTTACCGATATTTTCTTTCCTCATTGGAAATTTTCGTTATTTATTGCTCTACTCTTATGTCATAAGTGAATAAGACTATGGAATACAGAATGATTTCTTTTCAACGGTTGGTAATTTTCTTTCTTGTGTTAACTTCATTGCTTCTGGCAACTCTTCATTGTTTACCGTTCTCCGGAGAGAGGGTCAGTTTCGCCTACGGGGTGAGTTTCGGACGACAAACCCTCCGTCCTCCCAGCCACAGATCCCGCGCGTCTTATTCCCTCAGTTCCCTCGCCTTTTACCCCTCGCGACCGCGCCTGAGAATGCTCTGCGTCTCGTAAAGTGGGAGGACGGCGATCCGCCACTTTCTCTCGAAGTTGCATATTTCCCCGAACGGTGGCGTGCAAACTTCGCAATTGTCGCGGAAGAATGAATACAGAACCGACTAACCAACGATCTATAAGCAATGGAATATTTGCAATTCAGACAATGTAAAAGCTAATATATAAATGTTAATGTAATGTTTGTTCACTTGTGGTTACACACGGTAGTGCGGCGTCCGTATCGTCCTTATGACCGGCCGCCCCTGCTGGGTACACAACCCTTCAAGTAATTCTGCCGGAGGCCATGCTTATGGGCCCCATGAAGTGTAATATCCTTGAAGGTGGGTCCCAGACAGAAAAAGGTTGAGAACCACTGGCTTGGGGGGAACCACATTGGTGTGTTCCAAGTAGACGCTCACCATATTGCATTCAACTCATTTTTTAAAAAAATGGAAATGGAGGTGATGTGGTATATACGAGTATTTTACACTGTTTTCTCAGACCTGGAAAATGATACATTTGTTACAATCATGCAGTCGTAAGTTGTTCCTGATTCAAGATAGTTTGAAGAAACCTTCACCTCTGCATTGCTAGTGAAATTCTAGCCTCATTTGATTCTGTCTGACTGCCACACGGGAAACCCGGGTGGGTGTCTTAAGATCGGAATTTTTCCGGCTCTGTCCCAGCATAAAGCGGCTCTAGGGCCCACCCAGCCTTAAATCAAATGGTACCCGGGGGATAAACGCGGCTGCAGCGTGGTGCTGATCACATCACCTCCAAGATGGCCGACGACGAAAATATGTGGAGCCCTACCCCGTGCCTTCATGTCACGGTGCTACGGAGATGCACAGCACAGGGAACTTTACCTTTACCTGTATATATTGTATTCATTTCTGTACCCCTGAGTAACTGAGTTTATTTTTTACATACTTTTTACATACGCATATACGAACCCTATACTATGTCAATGGCTAATGCCCCCTAAATGCTTACTTGTCTCCGCCCCACCCACCCCCCACTGCGGGGTTTTGCGGCTTGTAGATCGAGCACTGGTCAAAGCGCTACGCTAACCTCTCCGCCACGGAGGCCAGCGAGGTGGGAATGTGTTTTGGATTTTCTTTGTAGATGCGAAAATCTTTAACTGTGACGCACACATGCTTTTGCTTACATTAAAGTTTACCTTTTCACATAAACGAAAAATTGACATATCACCCTAAAACACACCATGTATCTGCATTTAATACTACTACATACCAAAAGAAACCTTGGGCGGTTCTTCATATTGTCCACCAAAGATTGAAACGAACGAGCGTATGTCTTTCCTTGCTTCCTCTGACATCTGAATGATTTCGGTTTTGTATATGTAAATGACTAATGAGAGTACTTTCAGTGCTTGAAGAGTGTCATTAGGTACAGCTAATTATATAACAAATAAATGCTTTGTCAAATGTTTCACAAATATTTCAAAGTTAGACTTCTTACGAGTTGATCGGGAACCATCTCAACTCAGTTTTTTTTCTTCTTTTTTTAATACAACGCCCTACAGATGTCTGAGTAAATACCAAATTCATGGCTTCTAAAAGACATTGGATATGGTAGTCTACACATCTGCCATAAATTGTTTAAAGATAATTATGCGCAGCTATGGGAATATAAAATTAGAATGAACTGAACTGAAGTGTAACTCTATAAGTATGGTATATTCAATAATGTGGTTTCTATATCCAGTGGGTGGGAGGTGATTATTCCTGGTTAGGGTGGCTCAAGATCCTCCTCACCCCCTTTAATCTCAACCTGCATTAAAATGAAGAGATGTATCTTTGTTCGCAATTTTCACATTTCGAACTCCTGATTTTCCATTCCGTTAAATTCAAATAAGGCCAGAACGAAGTCCAGAGCTTTATATGTTTCAGAATTGTTATCTGGTTTTAAAATCTGTTTTAAAAAACATAAATTCTAAGAAAAACAAAGAAAAAATAGTTATGCAAATTTTGCATTAAATAACAGGACATTCGTGTGTGCTGTTCTAAAATAGAATATTTCCCATGCCTTCACATTATACCTAAGTATCAAGGACGTATTTAGCAGGGGGTCCGGACATTTCCTCGAAAGACTTACCAAGAAGTAAAAGTAAATAATCAAAATATAATTGTTTAGCATTTGTTATATAATCGATGTTTATTTCCGCTGAACTTATTGGAAAGCAAGGAATTTGGCTCATACGGCTTTGAAGGGTTCCAAAAGAATTATGCAAACAACTGATGATAATATCCATAAAACATTAATCAGAAACTTTACTTTTCGTTAATTGGATCTAACTCCTTGTTTGTTATTCAATAAATATTCAATTATTTTTCTATTTGACATTAAATTCCTTGCCAGGGCAGTTGTTTTTATGCAAATCTTGGCGATCATAACTACACGTAAGCTAGATAACTTACATATTTAATTAATATTTTAATTTAATTAAGTATAATTATTATAATTATACTTCTCTATTATTATTATTGTTATTATTATTGCAACACTTTGTTGGACCCCCGAATTGTATTTCTAGATGCAGTAGTATGTGTGTTTATGTATATGGGAGGCTGAATTTTGTACCCCTCCAAATGAAAAACGTTCCTGCGCCACTGATTGGGAGTGGATGCAGTTATTAGTTTTGTGATCCCCCTCGGTCAGGGAAGTCTGAGACCTATTGAAAATGCACTTTTCCTCCCTGCTGCACACCAGATCCAGGATGCCCCCAAAACCCGCACTTTCTCTTCATTTGGCCCTGCACTGGCCCCATGGGCGCCGAAAGGACGACACAAACAGGAAGATTTAGCTACGGGTGACTAGAACTTTCTGGGTTAATTATTTTATGGCTCAGAAAAGATATCCCCATGCGTTTCAAATTCCAAGAACAGAATGCTATTGCTTGTCCCTTTTTCGGCGCGGGAATGAATGACATAGCTGTTCTTCTCACATGCACTCAACCCTCCTGCTAATGACCTGCCCTGCAAGGAGGGAAAGGCCACTGTTCATCGGTTCATCTGTTGATTTGGTGGACAATTAATATCTGTCAGTTTGAAGTAGGATTTGTGGTCCGAGCGGTGGTAAACTTCTGTAAACGCGAGAAGATAGCATCACGAAGTGTTTGTGATCTCGTTTTCCTACATCGCGAGTGAAATGTCTAATGTGAAGCTGCCAGATTGTCTTCCTCTGAAAGCAATGGATCAGGATCAACTGATCGACCAAATATCCAACATATTGGCATTCTAAAAGAGAGAGTGACTACCACACAAGATCCTGGGTTCGACTCTCAGGGTGGTTGATCTCATGTATAATGAAGAATAAACCACGTTTCAATTAAGGAAGGAAACTAGGTATGTAGCAATTGTTTTTACAGCCATCTGCATGCTCTATAAGTATTATGTTACAAAATTTATATATATTTCTGACTTTCTGTGATTTTTGTTCATTTAGCCTCCACCTGCAAATGCGAAAGCTGCTGCTGCTTAGGAGGCTAGGTTGGCTAGACATACAAATATAATTAATCCCTAGTCATACAGCGAATAATACTTATAATATACTCATGAGTTATGGAGAAGCAAATAACTTATCAAGCATTTTCTGTATCTATTTGTTGTGCAGTGGTTAACAAGGTGTATTACGATGCCAGGGGTCCTGGCTTCGAATCCCGGACTGAGCCATCACCCCCTGAAACTCAAGGCCATTTAGGTCAACAACCTCCCCTCGTGACGTAGTGACAGGCAGACCCTTGGGGGTTGAGAAAAGAAGGGTGGAAATTCTCCACACCCTGCAAAAATGCTACTTAGTTGAGCTTCTAGCTGTGTACTGTGAACGTGTGCTTTTACAGGTGGATGTGCTTTCGCCTTACATTTAGTGTTTTAGTGGGTTTTTTCTTGTTTTTTTGTACAAGAAGTAAACTTTTGATGGTATCATACCATTTCGTAGTTGTGTGCCATATTGTAAAGGCAATTACGACAATGAGTCAACAGTGACAATGTTTTCGTTTCCAAACCATCCAGAAAGCCGAGAAAGATGGATTAGAGCTATCTACAGGAAATATTTTTCACCAACAAAAAGGTAATTTCAAGTAGCTAGTATAAGATGCATGTTTTTTTTTTTTAAATGGCGTTTTCAAGTTGCCTTTGTATACTCCTAAAGAGCTAGCAATTCCTCTCGTTCGTTTAAAATGATTACATGAGTAATTAACTAGACAAGAATCTATGTTCTATTCATTCTTATAGACAATACTACTTTAATCTAGACGTAGTTATCTTTATGATACTCCTCCACTTGCACATACACCTATGCTTAACTTAAATAAACGGAAACTCACCCTTGATTATTTTTCTCTTCCCTCTAATATTTAGTTGGGTAAGCTTATAACAATAAAGACAATCTAGAATGATTTTGTACTTTATAAAAATGCTACGTTGCTTTTCAGACTCTCTAGGTTAATCACGATGATGAGTGCAAACAGTGAATTGATGAAATATATCAACAAACAAGCAGTGCTTATGAAGCCAAGGACAAGTCAAACTTTTCCAAATCGAGAAGAAACCGAGAAAGAGAAAAACAATTATAACTCGAGACTAAACCTAGAGTAAAAGATTCATTTCAAACAACATTCATTTCAAACTATCTCGATGCGAAACCGAGAAAGACGTTCGTTTCAAACTATGAAAAAACCGAGAACGAGACAAACATTTTCAATTCGATACGAAACCGAGAAAAACGTTCCCTTCAAAGTATGAAAAACCGAGAACGAGACAAACATTTTCAATTCGATACGAAACCGAGAAAGACGTTCCTTTCAAAGTATGAAAAACCGAGAACAAGACAAACATTTTCAATTCGATACGAAACCGAGAAAGACGTTCCTTTCAAAGTATGAAAAACCGAGAACAAGACAAACATTTTCAATTCGAAACGAAACCGAGAAAGACGTTCCTTTCAAAGTATGAAAAACCGAGAACAAGACAAACATTTTCAATTCGATACGAAACCGAGAAAGACGTTCCTTTCAAAGTATGAAAAACCGAGAACAAGACAAACATTTTCAATTCGATACGAAACCGAGAAAGACGTTCCTTTCAAAGTATGAAAAACCGAGAACAAGACAAACATTTTCAATTCGATACGAAACCGAGAAAGACGTTCCTTTCAAAGTATGAAAAACCGAGAACAAGACAAACATTTTCAATTCGATACGAAACCGAGAAAGACGTTCCTTTCAAAGTATGAAAAACCGAGAACAAGACAAACATTTTCAATTCGATACGAAACCGAGAAAGACGTTCCTTTCAAAGTATGAAAAACCGAGAACAAGACAAACATTTTCAATTCGATACGAAACCGAGAAAGACGTTCCTTTCAAAGTATGAAAAACCGAGAACAAGACAAACATTTTCAATTCGATACGAAACCGAGAAAGACGTTCCTTTCAAAGTATGAAAAACCGAGAACAAGACAAACATTTTCAATTCGATACGAAACCGAGAAAGACGTTCCTTTCAAAGTATGAAAAACCGAGAACAAGACAAACATTTTCAATTCGATACGAAACCGAGAAAGACGTTCCTTTCAAAGTATGAAAAACCGAGAACAAGACAAACATTTTCAATTCGATACGAAACCGAGAAAGACGTTCCTTTCAAAGTATGAAAAACCGAGAACAAGACAAACATTTTCAATTCGATACGAAACCGAGAAAGACGTTCCTTTCAAAGTATGAAAAACCGAGAACAAGACAAACATTTTCAATTCGATACGAAACCGAGAAAGACGTTCCTTTCAAAGTATGAAAAACCGAGAACAAGACAAACATTTTCAATTCGATACGAAACCGAGAAAGACGTTCCTTTCAAAGTATGAAAAACCGAGAACAAGACAAACATTTTCAATTCGATACGAAACCGAGAAAGACGTTCCTTTCAAAGTATGAAAAACCGAGAACAAGACAAACATTTTCAATTCGATACGAAACCGAGAAAGACGTTCCTTTCAAAGTATGAAAAACCGAGAACAAGACAAACATTTTCAATTCGATACGAAACCGAGAAAGACGTTCCTTTCAAAGTATGAAAAACCGAGAACAAGACAAACATTTTCAATTCGATACGAAACCGAGAAAGACGTTCCTTTCAAAGTATGAAAAACCGAGAACAAGACAAACATTTTCAATTCGATACGAAACCGAGAAAGACGTTCCTTTCAAAGTATGAAAAACCGAGAACAAGACAAACATTTTCAATTCGATACGAAACCGAGAAAGACGTTCCTTTCAAAGTATGAAAAACCGAGAACAAGACAAACATTTTCAATTCGATACGAAACCGAGAAAGACGTTCCTTTCAAAGTATGAAAAACCGAGAACAAGACAAACATTTTCAATTCGATACGAAACCGAGAAAGACGTTCCTTTCAAAGTATGAAAAACCGAGAACAAGACAAACATTTTCAATTCGATACGAAACCGAGAAAGACGTTCCTTTCAAAGTATGAAAAACCGAGAACAAGACAAACATTTTCAATTCGATACGAAACCGAGAAAGACGTTCCTTTCAAAGTATGAAAAACCGAGAACAAGACAAACATTTTCAATTCGATACGAAACCGAGAAAGACGTTCCTTTCAAAGTATGAAAAACCGAGAACAAGACAAACATTTTCAATTCGATACGAAACCGAGAAAGACGTTCCTTTCAAAGTATGAAAAACCGAGAACAAGACAAACATTTTCAATTCGATACGAAACCGAGAAAGACGTTCCTTTCAAAGTATGAAAAACCGAGAACAAGACAAACATTTTCAATTCGATACGAAACCGAGAAAGACGTTCCTTTCAAAGTATGAAAAACCGAGAACAAGACAAACATTTTCAATTCGATACGAAACCGAGAAAGACGTTCCTTTCAAAGTATGAAAAACCGAGAACAAGACAAACATTTTCAATTCGATACGAAACCGAGAAAGACGTTCCTTTCAAAGTATGAAAAACCGAGAACAAGACAAACATTTTCAATTCGATACGAAACCGAGAAAGACGTTCCTTTCAAAGTATGAAAAACCGAGAACAAGACAAACATTTTCAATTCGATACGAAACCGAGAAAGACGTTCCTTTCAAAGTATGAAAAACCGAGAACAAGACAAACATTTTCAATTCGATACGAAACCGAGAAAGACGTTCCTTTCAAAGTATGAAAAACCGAGAACAAGACAAACATTTTCAATTCGATACGAAACCGAGAAAGACGTTCCTTTCAAAGTATGAAAAACCGAGAACAAGACAAACATTTTCAATTCGATACGAAACCGAGAAAGACGTTCCTTTCAAAGTATGAAAAACCGAGAACAAGACAAACATTTTCAATTCGATACGAAACCGAGAAAGACGTTCCTTTCAAAGTATGAAAAACCGAGAACAAGACAAACATTTTCAATTCGATACGAAACCGAGAAAGACGTTCCTTTCAAAGTATGAAAAACCGAGAACAAGACAAACATTTTCAATTCGATACGAAACCGAGAAAGACGTTCCTTTCAAAGTATGAAAAACCGAGAACAAGACAAACATTTTCAATTCGATACGAAACCGAGAAAGACGTTCCTTTCAAAGTATGAAAAACCGAGAACAAGACAAACATTTTCAATTCGATACGAAACCGAGAAAGACGTTCCTTTCAAAGTATGAAAAACCGAGAACAAGACAAACATTTTCAATTCGATACGAAACCGAGAAAGACGTTCCTTTCAAAGTATGAAAAACCGAGAACAAGACAAACATTTTCAATTCGATACGAAACCGAGAAAGACGTTCCTTTCAAAGTATGAAAAACCGAGAACAAGACAAACATTTTCAATTCGATACGAAACCGAGAAAGACGTTCCTTTCAAAGTATGAAAAACCGAGAACAAGACAAACATTTTCAATTCGATACGAAACCGAGAAAGACGTTCCTTTCAAAGTATGAAAAACCGAGAACAAGACAAACATTTTCAATTCGATACGAAACCGAGAAAGACGTTCCTTTCAAAGTATGAAAAACCGAGAACAAGACAAACATTTTCAATTCGATACGAAACCGAGAAAGACGTTCCTTTCAAAGTATGAAAAACCGAGAACAAGACAAACATTTTCAATTCGATACGAAACCGAGAAAGACGTTCCTTTCAAAGTATGAAAAACCGAGAACAAGACAAACATTTTCAATTCGATACGAAACCGAGAAAGACGTTCCTTTCAAAGTATGAAAAACCGAGAACAAGACAAACATTTTCAATTCGATACGAAACCGAGAAAGACGTTCCTTTCAAAGTATGAAAAACCGAGAACAAGACAAACATTTTCAATTCGATACGAAACCGAGAAAGACGTTCCTTTCAAAGTATGAAAAACCGAGAACAAGACAAACATTTTCAATTCGATACGAAACCGAGAAAGACGTTCCTTTCAAAGTATGAAAAACCGAGAACAAGACAAACATTTTCAATTCGAAACGAAACCTAGAAAGACGTTCCTTTCAAAGTATAAAAAACCGAGAACAAGACAAACATTTTCAATTCGAAACGAAACCGAGAAAGACGTTCCTTTCAAAGTATGAAAAACCGAGAACAAGACAAACATTTTCAATTCGAAACGAAACCTAGAAAGACGTTCCTTTCAAAGTATAAAAAACCGAGAACAAGACAAACATTTTCAATTCGAAACGAAACCGAGAAAGACGTTCCTTTCAAAGTATGAAAAACCGAGAACAAGACAAACATTTTCAATTCGAAACGAAACCGAGAAAGACGTTCCTTTCAAAGTATGAAAAACCGAGAACAAGACAAACATTTTCAATTCGAAACGAAACCTAGAAAGACGTTCCTTTCAAAGTATAAAAAACCGAGAACAAGACAAACATTTTCAATTCGAAACGAAACCGAGAAAGACGTTCCTTTCAAAGTATGAAAAACCGAGAACAAGACAAACATTTTCAATTCGAAACGAAACCGAGAAAGACGTTCCTTTCAAAGTATGAAAAACCGAGAACAAGACAAACATTTTCAATTCGAAACGAAACCGAGAAAGACGGTCCTTTCAAAGTATGAAAAACCGAGAACAAGACAAACATTTTCAATTCGAAACGAAACCTAGAAAGACGTTCCTTTCAAAGTATAAAAAACCGAGAACAAGACAAACATTTTCAATTCGAAACGAAACCGAGAAAGACGTTCCTTTCAAAGTATGAAAAACCGAGAACAAGACAAACATTTTCAATTCGAAACGAAACCGAGAAAGACGTTCCTTTCAAAGTATGAAAAACCGAGAACAAGACAAACATTTTCAATTCGAAACGAAACCGAGAAAGACGTTTATTTCAAAGTATGAAAAACCGAGAACAAGACAAACATTTTCAATTCGAAACGAAACCTAGAAAGACGTTCCTTTCAAAGTATAAAAAACCGAGAACAAGACAAACATTTTCAATTCGAAACGAAACCTAGAAAGACGTTCCTTTCAAAGTATAAAAAACCGAGAACAAGACAAACATTTTCAATTCGAAACGAAACCGAGAAAGACGTTCCTTTCAAAGTATAAAAAACCGAGAACAAGACAAACATTTTCAATTCGAAACGAAACCTAGAAAGACGTTCCTTTCAAAGTATAAAAAACCGAGAACAAGACAAACATTTTCAATTCGAAACGAAACCGAGAAAGACGTTCCTTTCAAAGTATGAAAAACCGAGAACAAGACAAACATTTTCAATTCGATACGAAACCGAGAAAGACGGTCCTTTCAAAGTATGAAAAACCGAGAACGAGACAAACATTTTCAATTCGAAACGAAACCTAGAAAGACGTTTCTTTCAAAGTATAAAAAACCGAGAACAAGACAAACATTTTCAATTCGAAACGAAACCGAGAAAGACGTTCCCTTCAAAGTATGAAAAACCGAGAACAAGACAAACATTTTCAACTCGATACGAAACCGAGAAAGACGGTCCTTTCAAAGTATGAAAAACCGAGAACGAGACAAACATTTTCAACTCGATACGAAACCGAGAAAGACGTTCCTTTCAAAGTATGAAAAACCGAGAACAAGACAAACATTTTCAATTCGAAACGAAACCGAGAAAGACGTTCCCTTCAAAGTATGAAAAACCGAGAACAAGACAAACATTTTCAACTCGATACGAAACCGAGAAAGACGGTCCTTTCAAAGTATGAAAAACCGAGAACGAGACAAACATTTTCAATTCGAAACGAAACCTAGAAAGACGTTTCTTTCAAAGTATAAAAAACCGAGAACAAGACAAACATTTTCAATTCGAAACGAAACCGAGAAAGACGTTTATTTCAAAGTATGAAAAACCGAGAACAAGACAAACATTTTCAATTCGAAAAGAAACCGAGAAAGACGTTCCTTTCAAAGTATAAAAAACCGAGAACAAGACAAACATTTTCAACTCGAAACGAAACCTAGAAAGACGTTCCCTTCAAAGTATGAAAAACCGAGAACGAGACAAACATTTTCAATTCGAAACGAAACCTAGAAAGACGTTTCTTTCAAAGTATAAAAAACCGAGAACAAGACAAACATTTTCAATTCGAAACGAAACCGAGAAAGACGTTTATTTCAAAGTATGAAAAACCGAGAACAAGACAAACATTTTCAATTCGAAACGAAACCGAGAAAGACGTTCCTTTCAAAGTATAAAAAACCGAGAACAAGACAAACATTTTCAATTCGAAACGAAACCGAGAAAGACGTTCCCTTCAAAGTATGAAAAACCGAGAACAAGACAAACATTTTCAATTCGATACGAAACCGAGAAAGACGGTCCTTTCAAAGTATGAAAAACCGAGAACAAGACAAACATTTTCAATTCGAAACGAAACCTAGAAAGACGTTTCTTTCAAAGTATAAAAAACCGAGAACAAGACAAACATTTTCAATTCGAAACGAAACCGAGAAAGACGTTCCCTTCAAAGTATGAAAAACCGAGAACAAGACAAACATTTTCAACTCGATACGAAACCGAGAAAGACGGTCCTTTCAAAGTATGAAAAACCGAGAACGAGACAAACATTTTCAATTCGAAACGAAACCTAGAAAGACGTTTCTTTCAAAGTATAAAAAACCGAGAACAAGACAAACATTTTCAATTCGAAACGAAACCGAGAAAGACGTTCCTTTCAAAGTATGAAAAACCGAGAACAAGACAAACATTTTCAATTCGAAACGAAACCGAGAAAGACGTTTCTTTCAAAGTATAAAAAACCGAGAACGAGACAAACATTTTCAACTCGATACGAAACCGAGAAAGACGTTCCTTTCAAAGTATGAAAAACCGAGAACAAGACAAACATTTTCAATTCGAAACGAAACCGAGAAAGACGTTCCTTTCAAAGTATGAAAAACCGAGAACAAGACAAACATTTTCAACTCGATACGAAACCGAGAAAGACGTTCCTTTCAAAGTATGAAAAACCGAGAACAAGACAAACATTTTCAACTCGATACGAAACCGAGAAAGACGGTCCTTTCAAAGTATGAAAAACCGAGAACAAGACAAACATTTTCAACTCGATACGAAACCGAGAAAGACGTTCCTTTCAAAGTATGAAAAACCGAGAACAAGACAAACATTTTCAACTCGATACGAAACCGAGAAAGACGTTCCTTTCAAAGTATGAAAAACCGAGAACAAGACAAACATTTTCAACTCGATACGAAACCGAGAAAGACGGTCCTTTCAAAGTATGAAAAACCGAGAACAAGACAAACATTTTCAACTCGATACGAAACCGAGAAAGACGTTCCTTTCAAAGTATGAAAAACCGAGAACAAGACAAACATTTTCAACTCGATACGAAACCGAGAAAGACGTTCCCTTCAAAGTATGAAAAACCGAGAACAAGACAAACATTTTCAACTCGATACGAAACCGAGAAAGACGGTCCTTTCAAAGTATGAAAAACCGAGAACGAGACAAACATTTTCAATTCGAAACGAAACCTAGAAAGACGTTTCTTTCAAAGTATAAAAAACCGAGAACAAGACAAACATTTTCAATTCGAAACGAAACCGAGAAAGACGTTTATTTCAAAGTATGAAAAACCGAGAACAAGACAAACATTTTCAATTCGAAAAGAAACCGAGAAAGACGTTCCTTTCAAAGTATAAAAAACCGAGAACAAGACAAACATTTTCAACTCGAAACGAAACCTAGAAAGACGTTCCCTTCAAAGTATGAAAAACCGAGAACGAGACAAACATTTTCAATTCGAAACGAAACCTAGAAAGACGTTTCTTTCAAAGTATAAAAAACCGAGAACAAGACAAACATTTTCAATTCGAAACGAAACCGAGAAAGACGTTTATTTCAAAGTATGAAAAACCGAGAACAAGACAAACATTTTCAATTCGAAACGAAACCGAGAAAGACGTTCCTTTCAAAGTATAAAAAACCGAGAACAAGACAAACATTTTCAATTCGAAACGAAACCGAGAAAGACGTTCCCTTCAAAGTATGAAAAACCGAGAACAAGACAAACATTTTCAATTCGATACGAAACCGAGAAAGACGGTCCTTTCAAAGTATGAAAAACCGAGAACAAGACAAACATTTTCAATTCGAAACGAAACCTAGAAAGACGTTTCTTTCAAAGTATAAAAAACCGAGAACAAGACAAACATTTTCAATTCGAAACGAAACCGAGAAAGACGTTCCTTTCAAAGTATGAAAAACCGAGAACAAGACAAACATTTTCAATTCGAAACGAAACCGAGAAAGACGTTCCCTTCAAAGTATGAAAAACCGAGAACAAGACAAACATTTTCAATTCGATACGAAACCGAGAAAGACGGTCCTTTCAAAGTATGAAAAACCGAGAACGAGACAAACATTTTCAATTCGAAACGAAACCTAGAAAGACGTTTCTTTCAAAGTATAAAAAACCGAGAACAAGACAAACATTTTCAATTCGAAACGAAACCGAGAAAGACGTTCCTTTCAAAGTATGAAAAACCGAGAACAAGACAAACATTTTCAATTCGAAACGAAACCGAGAAAGACGTTTCTTTCAAAGTATAAAAAACCGAGAACGAGACAAACATTTTCAACTCGATACGAAACCGAGAAAGACGTTCCTTTCAAAGTATGAAAAACCGAGAACAAGACAAACATTTTCAATTCGAAACGAAACCGAGAAAAACGTTCCTTTCAAAGTATGAAAAACCGAGAACAAGACAAACATTTTCAACTCGATACGAAACCGAGAAAGACGTTCCTTTCAAAGTATGAAAAACCGAGAACAAGACAAACATTTTCAACTCGATACGAAACCGAGAAAGACGTTCCTTTCAAAGTATGAAAAACCGAGAACAAGACAAACATTTTCAACTCGATACGAAACCGAGAAAGACGTTCCTTTCAAAGTATGAAAAACCGAGAACAAGACAAACATTTTCAACTCGATACGAAACCGAGAAAGACGTTCCTTTCAAAGTATGAAAAACCGAGAACAAGACAAACATTTTCAATTCGATACGAAACCGAGAAAGACGTTCCTTTCAAAGTATGAAAAACCGAGAACAAGACAAACATTTTCAACTCGATACGAAACCGAGAAAGACGTTCCTTTCAAAGTATAAAAAACCGAGAACAAGACAAACATTTTCAACTCGATACGAAACCGAGAAAGACGTTCCTTTCAAAGTATGAAAAACCGAGAACAAGACAAACATTTTCAACTCGATACGAAACCGAGAAAGACGTTCCTTTCAAAGTATGAAAAACCGAGAACAAGACAAACATTTTCAACTCGATACGAAACCGAGAAAGACGTTCCTTTCAAAGTATAAAAAACCGAGAACAAGACAAACATTTTCAATTCGATACGAAACCGAGAAAGACGTTCCTTTCAAAGTATGAAAAACCGAGAACAAGACAAACATTTTCAATTCGATACGAAACCGAGAAAGACGTTCCTTTCAAAGTATGAAAAACCGAGAACAAGACAAACATTTTCAACTCGATACGAAACCGAGAAAGACGTTCCTTTCAAAGTATAAAAAACCGAGAACAAGACAAACATTTTCAACTCGATACGAAACCGAGAAAGACGTTCCTTTCAAAGTATGAAAAACCGAGAACAAGACAAACATTTTCAACTCGATACGAAACCGAGAAAGACGTTCCTTTCAAAGTATGAAAAACCGAGAACAAGACAAACATTTTCAACTCGATACGAAACCGAGAAAGACGTTCCTTTCAAAGTATAAAAAACCGAGAACAAGACAAACATTTTCAACTCGATACGAAACCGAGAAAGACGTTCCTTTCAAAGTATGAAAAACCGAGAACAAGACAAACATTTTCAACTCGATACGAAACCGAGAAAGACGTTCCTTTCAAAGTATAAAAAACCGAGAACAAGACAAACATTTTCAACTCGATACGAAACCGAGAAAGACGTTCCTTTCAAAGTATGAAAAACCGAGAACAAGACAAACATTTTCAACTCGATACGAAACCGAGAAAGACGTTCCTTTCAAAGTATGAAAAACCGAGAACAAGACAAACATTTTCAATTCGATACGAAACCGAGAAAGACGTTCCTTTCAAAGTATAAAAAACCGAGAACAAGACAAACATTTTCAATTCGATACGAAACCGAGAAAGACGTTCCTTTCAAAGTATGAAAAACCGAGAACAAGACAAACATTTTCAACTCGATACGAAACCGAGAAAGACGTTCCTTTCAAAGTATGAAAAACCGAGAACAAGACAAACATTTTCAACTCGATACGAAACCGAGAAAGACGTTCCTTTCAAAGTATGAAAAACCAAGAACAAGACAAACATTTTCAACTCGATATGAAACCGAGAAAGACGTTCCTTTCAAAGTATGAAAAACCGAGAACAAGACAAACATTTTCAATTCGAAACGAAACCGAGAAAGACGTTTCTTTCAAAGTATAAAAAACCGAGAACGAGACAAACATTTTCAACTCGATACGAAACCGAGAAAGACGTTCCTTTCAAAGTATGAAAAACCGAGAACAAGACAAACATTTTCAACTCGATACGAAACCTAGAAAGACGTTTCTTTCAAAGTATGAAAAACCAAGAACAAGACAAACATTTTCAATTCGAAACGAAACCTAGAAAGACGTTTATTTCAAAGTATGAAAAACCAAGAACAAGACAAACATTTTCAATTCGAAACGAAACCTAGAAAGACGTTTCTTTCAAAGTATGAAAAACCGAGAACAAGACAAACATTTTCAATTCGATACGAAACCTAGAAAGACGTTTCTTTCAAAGTATGAAAAACCAAGAACAAGACAAACATTTTCAACTCGATACGAAACCGAGAAAGACGTTCCTTTCAAAGTATGAAAAACCGAGAACAAGACAAACATTTTCAATTCGATACGAAACCGAGAAAGACGTTCCTTTCAAAGTATGAAAAACCGAGAACAAGACAAACATTTTCAATTCGAAACGAAACCGAGAAAGACGTTTATTTCAAAGTATGAAAAACCGAGAACAAGACAAACATTTTCAATTCGAAACGAAACCGAGAAAGACGTTTCTTTCAAAGTATGAAAAACCGAGAACAAGACAAACATTTTCAATTCGATACGAAACCTAGAAAGACGTTTCTTTCAAAGTATGAAAAACCAAGAACAAGACAAACATTTTCAACTCGATATGAAACCGAGAAAGACGTTCCTTTCAAAGTATGAAAAACCGAGAACAAGACAAACATTTTCAATTCGATACGAAACCGAGAAAGACGTTCCTTTCAAAGTATGAAAAACCGAGAACAAGACAAACATTTTCAATTCGATACGAAACCGAGAAAGACGTTTATTTCAAAGTATGAAAAACCAAGAACAAGACAAACATTTTCAATTCGAAACGAAACCTAGAAAGACGTTTCTTTCAAAGTATGAAAAACCGAGAACAAGACAAACATTTTCAATTCGATACGAAACCGAGAAAGACGTTCCTTTCAAAGTATGAAAAACCGAGAACAAGACAAACATTTTCAATTCGAAACGAAACCGAGAAAGACGTTTATTTCAAAGTATGAAAAACCGAGAACAAGACAAACATTTTCAATTCGAAACGAAACCGAGAAAGACGTTTCTTTCAAAGTATGAAAAACCGAGAACAAGACAAACATTTTCAATTCGATACGAAACCTAGAAAGACGTTTCTTTCAAAGTATGAAAAACCAAGAACAAGACAAACATTTTCAACTCGATATGAAACCGAGAAAGACGTTCCTTTCAAAGTATGAAAAACCGAGAACAAGACAAACATTTTCAATTCGATACGAAACCGAGAAAGACGTTTCTTTCAAAGTATGAAAAACCGAGAACAAGACAAACATTTTCAATTCGATACGAAACCTAGAAAGACGTTTATTTCAAAGTATGAAAAACCAAGAACAAGACAAACATTTTCAATTCGAAACGAAACCTAGAAAGACGTTTCTTTCAAAGTATGAAAAACCAAGAACAAGACAAACATTTTCAATTCGAAACGAAACCGAGAAAGACGTTCCTTTCAAAGTATGAAAAACCGAGAACAAGACAAACATTTTCAATTCGATACGAAACCGAGAAAGACGTTTATTTCAAAGTATGAAAAACCAAGAACAAGACAAACATTTTCAATTCGAAACGAAACCTAGAAAGACGTTCCTTTCAAAGTATGAAAAACCAAGAACAAGACAAACATTTTCAATTCGATACGAAACCTAGAAAGACGTTTATTTCAAAGTATGAAAAACCAAGAACAAGACAAACATTTTCAATTCGAAACGAAACCTAGAAAGACGTTTATTTCAAAGTATGAAAAACCAAGAACAAGACAAACATTTTCAATTCGAAACGAAACCTAGAAAGACGTTTCTTTCAAAGTATGAAAAACCAAGAACAAGACAAACATTTTCAATTCGAAACGAAACCGAGAAAGACGTTCCTTTCAAAGTATGAAAAACCGAGAACAAGACAAACATTTTCAATTCGATACGAAACCTAGAAAGACGTTTATTTCAAAGTATGAAAAACCAAGAACAAGACAAACATTTTCAATTCGAAACGAAACCGAGAAAGACGTTCCTTTCAAAGTATGAAAAACCAAGAACAAGACAAACATTTTCAATTCGAAACGAAACCTAGAAAGACGTTCCTTTCAAAGTATGAAAAACCAAGAACAAGACAAACATTTTCAATTCGATACGAAACCTAGAAAGACGTTTATTTCAAAGTATGAAAAACCAAGAACAAGACAAACATTTTCAATTCGAAACGAAACCGAGAAAGACGTTCCTTTCAAAGTATGAAAAACCGAGAACAAGACAAACATTTTCAATTCGATACGAAACCGAGAAAGACGTTTATTTCAAAGTATGAAAAACCAAGAACAAGACAAACATTTTCAATTCGAAACGAAACCTAGAAAGACGTTCCTTTCAAAGTATGAAAAACCAAGAACAAGACAAACATTTTCAATTCGAAACGAAACCGAGAAAGACGTTTCTTTCAAAGTATGAAAAACCGAGAACAAGACAAACATTTTCAATTCGATACGAAACCTAGAAAGACGTTTATTTCAAAGTATGAAAAACCAAGAACAAGACAAACATTTTCAATTCGAAACGAAACCTAGAAAGACGTTTCTTTCAAAGTATGAAAAACCAAGAACAAGACAAACATTTTCAATTCGAAACGAAACCGAGAAAGACGTTCCTTTCAAAGTATGAAAAACCGAGAACAAGACAAACATTTTCAATTCGATACGAAACCTAGAAAGACGTTTATTTCAAAGTATGAAAAACCAAGAACAAGACAAACATTTTCAATTCGAAACGAAACCGAGAAAGACGTTCCTTTCAAAGTATGAAAAACCAAGAACAAGACAAACATTTTCAATTCGATACGAAACCTAGAAAGACGTTTATTTCAAAGTATGAAAAACCAAGAACAAGACAAACATTTTCAATTCGAAACGAAACCTAGAAAGACGTTTATTTCAAAGTATGAAAAACCAAGAACAAGACAAACATTTTCAATTCGAAACGAAACCTAGAAAGACGTTTCTTTCAAAGTATGAAAAACCAAGAACAAGACAAACATTTTCAATTCGAAACGAAACCGAGAAAGACGTTCCTTTCAAAGTATGAAAAACCGAGAACAAGACAAACATTTTCAATTCGATACGAAACCGAGAAAGACGTTCCTTTCAAAGTATGAAAAACCGAGAACAAGACAAACATTTTCAATTCGAAACGAAACCGAGAAAGACGTTTATTTCAAAGTATGAAAAACCGAGAACAAGACAAACATTTTCAATTCGAAACGAAACCGAGAAAGACGTTTCTTTCAAAGTATGAAAAACCGAGAACAAGACAAACATTTTCAATTCGATACGAAACCTAGAAAGACGTTTCTTTCAAAGTATGAAAAACCAAGAACAAGGCAAACATTTTCAACTCGATATGAAACCGAGAAAGACGTTCCTTTCAAAGTATGAAAAACCGAGAACAAGACAAACATTTTCAATTCGATACGAAACCGAGAAAGACGTTTCTTTCAAAGTATGAAAAACCGAGAACAAGACAAACATTTTCAATTCGATACGAAACCTAGAAAGACGTTTATTTCAAAGTATGAAAAACCAAGAACAAGACAAACATTTTCAATTCGAAACGAAACCTAGAAAGACGTTTCTTTCAAAGTATGAAAAACCGAGAACAAGACAAACATTTTCAATTCGATACGAAACCTAGAAAGACGTTTCTTTCAAAGTATGAAAAACCAAGAACAAGACAAACATTTTCAACTCGATATGAAACCGAGAAAGACGTTCCTTTCAAAGTATGAAAAACCGAGAACAAGACAAACATTTTCAATTCGATACGAAACCGAGAAAGACGTTCCTTTCAAAGTATGAAAAACCGAGAACAAGACAAACATTTTCAACTCGATACGAAACCTAGAAAAACATTCCTTTCAAACTATGAAAAACTGAGAACAAGAAAAACATTTTCAACTCGATACGAAACCGAGAAAGACGTTCCTTTCAAAGTATGAAAAACCGAGAACAAGACAAACATTTTCAATTCGAAACGAAACAGAGAAAGACATTCCTATCAAACTATGAAAAGAAACGAGAATTGAATATGCTTTTGATGCAATGGTATCTTACTTACATTACGTAATTGTGCTTTATTTTTGTGAGGGGGGTGCTTAATTTAGAAGGGAGGAGTCTTTGCGTTTAATTTCGTGAGATTCTAACATTTTGCTTAGAGGTGATTTTTTTATTTAATCTGCTTAGTTTTGATGTAATTGTAGCTTACCTATAGTAATTACACTGCACACGATTTTTTTCTTTAAAAACAAGATATTTCTGTCTGCTGCCTTTCCAGGTTAAATGTGTCAACGACAATGAATGAATAAATAAATATACGATACATGCCTTAACTTGTTTAAATTAATCACTGACTGAAAATCTGTATATCCGCCTAAATTTTATCTATTAATATTTTTCTTTCGAATGCGTTTCAATGCTAAGATCAAACTCATCAATTTCACATCACTCATTTTCATCTTCACGATTAGCCAAAAAGTGTCAGAAAAGCGAAGTAAAATAAACCAAATCAATCATTTATATATTTCTATATTACGCCGCTTTTCTACCTCTAGGGTTAAATGAGACGATGAAGATGAATGATGAGCCGAAGGAATGGCGATGGGACAGACATGATACAACCATACCTTTCCAATGTCCGAACCTTGGACCTCAGGTTTCGTAGCGTGTTATACTCAGTGGAATTCTTAGGAAGAAAAACTGTAAAAGTAGGGTTAAAAGAAGCAAAGTTGTACGATGCATAAAAAGCCATGTTTAGTGAGTAAAAATTAAAAGGGAGGAAATTTTCGTGAAATAATTTCTAATTATAATTTAATTTAATTTAATACATATTATATGATAATAAAGAACCTCTCTTTATATTTTAAGGTTAAAGTTTCTTCTAAAACCTTCCAATTATCGAGTTCGTGTTTTAAGTCCACGGTATGCACAGTAAGGCTAATCGGGGATCCGAACCACTATGTGTTTCCACCGGGCATCGAACCCGGGACCCCTTGATTACAAGGCGGCGACGCTACCACTGCGTCATCGAGGAGGCCTAAAAAACTTACAATTAGTCAGTAAAATTAATATTGAGAGACAAGGCCTGCGAAGAGTTCTTTCATTCGGTTGCGCGTGGTCATCACATCGAGTCCCATAGTTTCGAGAGCAGAATTTGCTTCCATCTCGCTTTCAAGTACTTCCCAAATTGTCCTCACGATGTTGGAACAGCACAGAAATTTTAGAACTAATACAAGGAGGCACATACCCAGGGAAGGGACTCGGGGGCTGCAGTCCTTTCCCGAAATCCTACAAATAGCTGATTTTAATAAGGTGTAGTAGTAATTAAATTTACTTCATTAACAGGATTAAACATCTTGTATATGGTAAGTTGCAATATACCAAGAAACACATCTTCAGCGCATTTACTCCTCCCCCCAACCTTTTCGTCTTTAGATGGTGGTTGCCGATAAGGTACAAGCCCCTTCCGAAATCAAATTCTGGCTACCGGCCTGACCACCAGGGATCGAACCTTGAACCTTTCGATTGATTGATTAATTGAACTGGTGTTTTAAGTCCACTTTATGCACAATAAGGCTAATCTGGACTGGACCTAGAGTTTAAACTGAGATCCGAACAACTATGTGCCTCCATCGGGAATCGAACACGGGCATGTTGAGCGTGTGGGAACTTTGTTTATCCAGTGCCATCATATATTCAGTTTTCCACAACAAATAAGATTAATTTTAAGAAATTATCTTCTTATCGTCATCATTTCCCTCCCAAGTGAACAATCAGATGCCATAGAAGACTCGGGTCCGCCCTTGAACTAAGAGATACCGGATTCGATTCCCGTATGAACTGTATACATGAGATGCCTAGTTGAACTCATTACGCACACATTTCATATTTGCACTGTTGCCAATACTTGTAAACCTGGTTCCAGCACTTCATATCTAAAACCACGGAAAAGGGTTTTATCTACTTCTCAATTTTCTTCCAGCAAATTTACAAATCTAAAGATTAATAACATTGTTCTTGGTGTATCAGCCATTAAGTTAATGAGTTCATTCTGCATTTAGTTTCCCGAATAATGGCTGTGGATTTCGCGAGAGTATATCCGTAGACTGTTGGGGGCTACAGAAAAAAATGATGTTCCTTTCCAATTTATTGATTGATTGAGTCGGTGTTTTAAGTCCACTTTATACACAGTGCGGCTAATCGCGACTGGTTCTACAGCGTAAAGTGGGATCCGAACCACTATGAGCATCCACCTGTTATCGAACCCGGAACCCCTTCATTACAAGGCGACGATGCTACCATGCGCCCCCGAGGAGGCCCCCGAGATTTTTCCTTGATATATATATATATATATATATATATATATATATATATATATATAATATATATATAAATTATATATATATTATATATTATATATATAAATTATATATATTATAAATATATATAAATTAACAAACTATTTATACACCATATAGACCTATGCTGTATACATACATTATATATGTATAAATAGTTTGTTAATTTATAATAGTTTGATAGAAAAAATCTTACGTTTGAGCCCCCCAAACTGATCAACCTAGCTACGTCCCTGCCTGGATAGAGTATTTTGTTTCACCTGAAAACTTAATACTGTTCTCCGATCTGGTCCTGCAAAAACCCATCCTTCTGAAAATGTTCAACACCCACAACAGACAAACTGGTGGATCACACAGTCCTACATAAATGGTAACATAAAAAGTGATCACCTACTCCTAGAAATTCACTTCCCGAGTGCCTTCTCGCACTACACACTATGCACTCAACTTTTCGCTTCTCACAATCCTGCACCCATGAGCCGCGGTAGCTCAGTCGTTAGGAGGCCTGACTATACCCTGTCCCAGCTAAATGTAGAGCAGGGCCGCGCATATCGGCAGAGGAGGAGTAGGAAAATCGAGTGGTGACAGCGCAAAGTTGCCAACCGTACGGTCACCTGCCCGTACATGTACGGACGCACGGTCCAGACCTTAGTCCTTACGCTAAATGCACGGCTTGTCAAAATTTGCTGTTGAAATTTTATCCCTAATATTTCCCTAAGAAATTCTTAAAGCAAGCGTACGGACCTGGAGACAAAAATACGGTCCGTTTGCCTTGTGCGTTCGGTATTATCCTTTTCAAAAGTTTGCAACGCTGCTTAGCGAATGAGGAAATCAGGAAAACTCCCGTTCGGCCATTACACAATCCCGTTTCTCTCACTGTTCATTGGTGGAGCCGTCTCGCGTCACTACTTGCGCAGAGACTTGTTCTCGTTTGCCTGGTCTATAGTTAGCTGGTACGGAGACACCCGGGTTCGATCCCCGGCGGGGGAGAACCGAGATTTTTCCATCTATTGAAGAGGCTGCGGAGACCACCCAGCGCCGTATAAAGTGGGTACCTGGAGGAAAACTCTGGGGGGTAAAGGCGGCAAGGGGTGTGGTGCTGATCACATCACCCCCACATTCGGCCGTGATGAAGAAAGTGTGAGGCCCTAACTCCACATACGCCTTCATCACATGGTGGAATGCACAGGGGAGCACTTTACTTTTTTTTTACAATCCTGCACCCTGTCTCAGGAATCTGTGGAGCAAGGCCGCGCATGAAGGGGAGAAAGAGAGTGGGCGGAGCAAAATAATGTTGAGCTGCTGCAAACGGCTGGTAGCCCCAGCCGCGTTTTCCTCTCCCACACGTGCACTGGTCGAGGCCTCTCGAGTCAATACTTGCGCAGAGACTTGTTCTCGTTTGGTTGCTCCAGAGATTCCCGAGCCAGATTGTAGATTAAGCTTCATCCATCGTTCCCTCTTCCACAGACTACTTCCTAGACAATACAATAAGCTGTCGAACGGATAAGATTTTTTTTTAATTAGGTACGTTTTATAAGACTGCTGCGTAAAAATGTGCAATTTACTCGAGGTTATTCTCTCTTGTTAGCACATACACACCTCACTTAGTAGTGCCACATTTCGCTTCTTTATGCTTCAGTTTAGTCCAAGGTGCAGTTCGACCCACATTGGACAAAAAAATCTGTATAAAAATCGCGGATTGCGGAGAGACGAGTATACATTCTAATGTAAAATACCTAATACTGTTCTCGGAATTATTCTTAAATAGATACATAAATGAAATATTGTTTTACGGATACAATCTAACATTTCTGCAAACGTAAGTTAAGTAGCAACGAATGTGTATCGAAATCCCTTCCATTTAACGTAATCTAATCTCTAAATACAGAACTAATGACAATGACTTTTTCGTGTACTACAAGGAGGTGTTAACAATGAAATCATGTTTTGTACTTTCTTGTAGGATTGGATCCATCGTCATAGGAAAAGCTAGAGGCCACTTCGAAGATTTCACCCTACCAGATGATTACATTAAATTCGATGTTCCTTCAGGTCACCAAGGTAATTCACACGTAGAAGTTAGTACAACAAGAATGCTATTGGTTAGAGTCCAAGCCTTCCGGTTGTCTCGCACGACTCAATGTATGAAAGTCGATGTGTTTTGAGTTTACACTGCTCTATACTATTCAGAACTCGTTTCTACATAATATAACAGAGTTCTTCTCGCATGGAAATCGTCGTTTTTACAACTGTGTTGTAAAAAATATCTCGGACAAAACTTTCTGGGCAAGTGAAACTTTCGTATACTTCGCCTCGTATAATATGGACAGGAAATAGTCGCTCTAGCAAGCAGGCACTAAAATTCTCCTCCTAAATACACAATTTGTGGGAATTTTAAAGCACTCCTCCTACCAAATATGTGCTTGCTGGCCATGTTTTAATGATTTCTGAGCCACCTCAGAAACAGCTCCAGAAAGTGTGGAAATCATATTAGGTGCACTACTAAATATTTGATTTATTAAGTGATACTACATGTAATAAAAAAATAGTTGCGACACCGAAATGCTCCAGAAGGTTATAGCACGTTCTGTTAAGTGTGGCAGCACAAATTACGACTAGTGTATGGAGACGCTGCCTTGATTATCATAATTTATAACAATATAGGCATAAAATTGTACTTGCTGGATCTTCAACGTCAGAAAATGACAAATGTTTAAACTTGATAGTTTGCTTGAGACTGATAATTGGTTCACGATATGAAGATAGTTTATGTTGCATTTAGCTTATTTTGATACGTCTCCAAATCCACTGTTTATTTTTTATTTGTAAATTTTCCGAGGTACCGGTTGTTGACATGAATGAACACGACTTGCTCAAAAATAAACTTTTTTTTTAGCTTTTCTTGATTATTGTCCTAAATCGAGCAAGTTGAAACTGACGCTCAGTGAACTGTAATTTGCAAATTATATTTTTCAGGCCATGGAGACCCAGTTCAGGCCTTCTTAAGTTTGGAAATCCAGTCAATAAATAACGTTCAAGAATTCACTGGGGTGAGTTGAGTAATTAAACCATTTTGTTTGTGTTTGTGTATTCATAGCGTTATTTTTATGTTATGTGTTGATATAGGGGCAAGACAAACTACAGTGAGACAGCGCTAAATCTCTGCGCAGGGAATGCCTTTATGACAGTGACCCTGAGTTGCCGCGTTTCCCTACGAAGGAACTCGCGGTCAAACAACCAATTAGGCCCAGTGCTTTAGCAAGAGCCGACAACGTTTAAATTCCTTCTCCCCAAAGCAGCCAGTAAGGAAAAAGGATTTTGTCAAAATAACAGTTCTGCGCTGTGATTGCACACCGGTTCCTGACTTGGCTCGAGAATAGTAGTCACTATTAAATGGTGTGTTCAAGTTGTTACGTATATGGCATAAGTTTAAAGGAATTTCGACGAATATTTTTAAAGAATATATTTTTGTAACGAAGTAAGGGGATGTAACTTTAGATATAGGGTGTGTTGAAAATATAAAACACAAATAAATTGTTGTTCTTTCTATTTGGTAACAACCCAGTCAACAAGGTAATGTTGCCACAACGTTAGCCCCTAACATACCTAACGTTGTTACAACGTTGAATGTATGTTGATACACCGTTGTGTCAACGTTTAAGGGTCATTTTTTTCAACGTTCCAGGGACGGCGACAGGGGTGGGCACGGGTGGGCAAGCGCCCACCCAAAAATTCCTGTGCCCACCCGATTGCCCACCCAATCAAATTCAATAAGTACATATACTTGGGGATATATGAATGATTCAATAAGTAAGTGTATTCTGGTGTACATAACATGTATTTTTTATTTTTAACTTCTGAATAGTATCTATGCTAGAAATGTTCACATATTATCAACCCATAAAAAGCCAATTTTGTCATTAGAAAGTGAAAGTAATTACTAGAGCTATTGAAACAAAAACTGTGATCAAATGAATACTTCCATGATTAAAAGCAGCTAGTAGGCTTAGGAGGCTCAAAATTATTCAGGGTATGATCAACATTAGATCAGAATTTAGGGTGAACTTGAGGACAGCAGCTCCAGGCCTTCACTGGGAAAGACTGCTTTGAAAAGTAGCACATAATGAAAAAAAAAGTTAGGTACTTCGGATGTGGGAAAAATATAATAACAAACCACACCATGTAACTTAGCGAGAAGTTATAACTGAAACTGTGTAGAAGGGATTGGAGCAGTGGCGCAACCACAGGGGTCAGGGGGCATTGCCCTCCCCCCAACCTTGGACTGAAATAAGTTCTAGGGGGCAAAGGGGGATGGGAAACATTGACGGCTAAGTGTACCTGCAGGGGGCAATTACCGCCCGCAACTTCAAATTTTATGCAAATAAAAAATCCTTTTCGTAAAATTTTCTTGATCGCTTGTTCATGTAACCATACGTGTATTGCTTCTCCCGCATTAGTAACATGAAAGTTCAGAAAACGAATACCAACTTAGTTAATAATCTCTTCAATTCTGAACAGATTTTTCAATCTTACTTGTTTATTACTTATGAGTGATATTTTGTCAAAATAGCCTTTCATTAGCCTAGGAATACTTCATGGACAATGAACAAAGAATTGGTTATCCCTGTGTGTTTTAAATCTTCCTAATAAGACGTTCATTTTCATCCAAACATTCAGTGGCGGCGATTAGGAGGAGCGAGAAGTGGGGGATGCAGTTCCCCCGCCACATTTTGCCACATTTTGCACCTGCACTATGACCTCTTTATGCTAAGCCTTTTCTACCACGAAAAAGTATATTGTCCTTACCCCTCAAATGTTGGCACCCAATCGCCGCTACTACGAACATTTAGATAGATTTCTCAGTTGTAAAAAACCTTATAAGCTAAAAAATGTGACCCCCAAAGAGTAAGAAAACTTTTTCAGTCAAAAACTCATACCATGAAAATACTATGCTCAGGAACATGCATTCACGATTGTCTACCATCGCACTTTCTATCACTGTCGCCGAATACATAAAATCAAGTATGTGTCTTGTATTTGCAACACAAGCTTAAATAAACCTAATTCACATTTATTTTACTCTATTAACATGCATGAATGAATGTGACTAGAATGTATGGCTGCGCATGTGTAAACACTTCCTTGAAATAATTGTGTCCATCAGAGACAAAGCGAAAGGAAATGGAACAAGATGCGAGAATAGATTAGAAAAGAATAAAGAGGAAAACAAGAAAAGGAAAGGGAAAAGAAGTAAGAGAAAAATCGGGAGTGTAAGAGAGAAGGGGATGCATACGTCTTACATACAAATATATACTATATATGGTGTTACATTTATACTGCCCACCCTTATCTATCAATGTGGAGCTTCTGCCCACCCGGTCGAAAATTTCTGGCGCCGCCCCTGAACGTTGCTGCAACGTTCGTTGACAACGTTATCACAACATATACTGAACATTATGTAGCAACGTTAGGTATGTCAGGGGTTAACGTTGCCACAACTTTTTTGCAACATTACCTTGCTGCCTGTGTAATTTACGAATATAACAATGCATATTTAAAATATGGTTATTTCGCATGGTAAGCTATTAGCAATCTTGCCAAGCCATTTTTGTATATAATACATATGCGTAACAGGAAAAACTCATGTTTGTAACGTCACAGTTTCTCTTTACATATTATAAAAACTTTTCCTGCTCCACCAAAATAAGCAATTGTTAGTCTGGAGATTTTGATAAATTAACCAATCTCTAACTACACCTGGTAATCAGTTTATTTTTGCAGTTTTTTTTTTTCGTTCATCCGTTTAGAGGGTTATGTCTTTCTCTTCGGTACGTGCTGATACTTTTAAATATATAATAATAATAATAGATAGGCTAAGTGCACTTTTTCTATTTTTGGGATTATGAAATGAACACTAACCTAGTCTTGAAATAACCTTGGATTTTCATTGCTATATTATATAACACCCTACTTTCATTCTTATGTTAGTAAATAAATACCCTTTCTTGTAGTTTGATTATTAGTTGCAATATGAAGGGTATAAATGTGGTCGTAATTGTGGTGGATGATGAATGGTGTATAGTTCATAATCAGGATGTCTGGGCCCGATGGTCAGAGTATACAGAGTTAAAAGATGTTGTAATGGAGTATACAATCTGTACGGGTAGCAGTCGTGTATTGCATCTTCACGGATTGTGTGAACCAACGGTGGGTGTTCTTTGTTCATCCTGTTATTTATATATTCTTTTCGTAATGCCTCTAGGTGAAGTGTTATATGTGGAAAACTTATTCGTGTGTATAAGAGTCGAGTTGGACTTGGTAGTTTGATTCTGTATGCCAGTCGACATGCATGTCTCTCTATGATTTGTAGGCGTTCATAGAACGAGTCCTCTGCTGAGAGCCATGCTGTGTGTCCATACGTAAGTACGGGCCGAAGAAAGGCCAGATAGGTATTTAGGAGGATGTTTGCTCGAAGTCCCCAATTCGTGCCGACAAGTCTCTTCATCAGCTGTAGTCTGTTTTTGGATTTCTTTTTGATGTTCTGCAGGTGTGGTGTCCATGTTAGTTTTGTGTCAAATATGACACCAAGATATTTGACGCTGTTGGTAGGAATTATGCGTGTGCCACGGATCTTAAGATCTAACAGACTTGGATTTCTTTGTATCCGTGAGCGACATCCGGTAGGAAGAAATATTATGGCTTGAGTTTTTGCGCTATTGATGGTGAGTCTCCAAGTGTCGCACCATCGTTGAAATACATTAATAGCTGGTTGCATAATGCGATTTATTGCTTGAATTGTAGAACCACAAGCCAGTAGAGCTGTATCATCAGCGTATTGGTATGTTGACACCTGAGAGAATGTTGGCATATCTGCGACATAAAGTAAGTAGAGCAATGGAGATAATACCGATCCTTGCGGTACTCCGGCGTTCAAGAAGATAGGGTGAGACAGATTGTTATTTATTGTTACATATGCCATTCGGTTGGTAAGAAAGTTGAAAATTAATCGAATGTGACAGAAAGGAAGGCGAAACTTATGCAGTTTATATATGAGGCCGGTGTGCCACACTTTATCGAATGCCTTTTCAAGATCGAATAGTATTAAACAAGAGGGTTTAGAGGTATTGTACTGGTTGTAGATTCGATTTGAGAGTCTTAGTAGGTTATCCAAGACGCTAAAGTGTGGCCTAAATCCGGCTTGGTGTATCGGGAGAAAATTATTTGACAATAAGTGAGAGTGTAATCGGCGGACTAAAATTTTTTCAAGGATTTTGCTGAGTGTTGATGTTAGTTGTATAGGTCTATAGCATTTTGGATCTGTACGATCTTTATCAGGTTTCGGAAACATGAGTACTTTCGACACTTTCCATTCGACAGGGTAATATCCAGTGCGAAGGATTAAGTTGTATATCAAGGCGAGAAATGACAACATTGCTAGTGGAGCTTTCTTTATCAAAACATATGTGATGGAATCAAACCCTGGGGCAGTGTTTCTTTTGTTGCGGACTGCGTTTGTTATATCATCTGTGGTAATTAAAGTAGTAAGAGGGTGATTTGCGTTGATAGCATGATGAGGACTGGGTTGCAGTTGTCTATTTTCAGGATGTACCTTCCTTGTTATTTGAGATTCTAATCTGCTATTAGGAGCAAGCGGAAGCGGAGGAGTAAATGTGTCTTGGAGAATTTGTGCAAATTCATTTGCCTTTTCGTAATCATTTGTAAGAGCTTGTTGTTGTGAGAGAAGAGGATACGTAGTACTTGTATGTTTTCCTGTAAGCATATGAAATCGTTTCCAGAATTTGCTAGGATGGCTTTCAGCATCAAGGTGATTGCAAGTGTCGATCCACTGACGTTGTTTGTGTGCCTTTATGTAGTTATGGACAGTTCTTATCCATTGACGGTGAACTCGCAGACATTCAGGATTCCTTGTTTGTACGTATTCCCGATAGGCACGACGTGATGCAGTTACTAGATGAAGGTATTTAGGTGGTAGTTTAGGTTTAAAACTGTTCACAGTTATCTGTGGTATATGTGTACTTGCTGCTTGTTTGACTTCTGACGTGATGTTTTCTACAGCCTTATCTAATTCGTTAGAGTTCGTTGGAGGGGTGAGATTTTGAAAGACAGTGGAGAGATCTTCTCGATAACCTTCCCAATTTGCTCTGTTATAATCATAGATCCGCTTTGGAGGAACCTGTTTGTGTTGAGTATAGTGGTGCACTGGTAGAGTTATTTTAATTGGTGCATGATCACTTCCTATCGGTGCTAGGACTTCTATGTTAATTTTGTCAGCTAAGGAAGGTGATACAAAAACTACATCGGGGGTTGTGTTGCTCTCTGGACGAGTTGCAGATGGTATATCTTGAAATATACCTGTAGTATTGTTATCGATGGTAGTGTGGAAAGCTGTTCGTTCTGCATTTGTTCGACTATGGATATTAATATCAGCTAGTATGAAGTAGTGACGGTATGTAGAAGCGATATAAAGAAAGAAGTCCGTAGGTAGAGGGCTAGTGGGTCATATATATACAGTAGCCAATGTCACATTTATACTTTTGAGATAAAGTGTGGCAATAGAATATCCTTGGTATGGAAATTGAGGTGGTAATATATTTGTTCTATAGGGAAATTTTGGCTTGATCCCTAGGGCTACTCCACCACATAATCGTTGCGCCGTTGTAGGACCAGGTGTATGTAGCAAGGAATACCTGGGTATGTAAAGGGGTGTGGTTTTGGGGATACGGGTTTCATTCAGTGCAAAGAAATGAATGGCTTCTTCCAGGAGAAGTTCCTGGAATAGAGCTTTATGTTTCGGTAGAGAACGGATGTTCATAAATAGGAAATTATATTGTATATAGCCCGCCATAATTATATAAATAACAGTTAGGTTTCTAAACTTCAGTTTCCAGTGGTACAATTTGAAAATGTACATGTGGACCAGAATATGTAGCGAACAGGTGGACACGAAAAAGAGTCTTAGCTGTCTGTACTATCTGTTGTAATATATGTTGGCGTAGAAATGGGTGGATATTTTGTAAAGTTAATGTTTGAAATCTAAGTAGATCTTCAACAGTCACTGGTTGTTTCAGAGAGTTCTGTGGTGGAGTTGTAGAGTCCATAGTTCTTAATGGTACAGTTAGGTCAGGGCGTGAGGCTTCGGGGTTTGGGCGTGCAGCACAACGGTAACTATATGAGGGATGAGCCTGTTTGCACGTGTTACATTTGGGTGGTGCATTCAGATTTGTGCACTCTTTAGTCGTGTGTTGGCCAGAACAATAGCCACAGATAGGTGTTTCGGGGCAATTTGCCGTAGTGTGGACGTTGTATTTCTGGCAGCGTTCACATCGTAACGGAAGAGGTGCCCTTGAATGCGATGGTTCAACCCTATGTCGTTGGCGATATATATAAGCCCCTTCATGAAGTAAGCGATCGATTGTGCTGGAACAATCTGTTATTACTCGCATCAGGTAAGTTGGTCCGTTGTTGTTTTGGATTCGAACGCATTTTATAACTTCATGCCCTTCCAAACGTAGTTCTTCTAATACTTCTTGGTCAGCGAGTTCTGGATCTACGCCTTTAATAACGACTGACATATGAGGTGGTTTGTTTGGGGGTGGTGATTGTTTGGCAGTTTTGGGTGTCAGTTGGGATAGAGCAGCCTGTAGTCCAAAAATTTCGAACGAAACTTTGTTTCTCAAAGTGGATAGAAATTGCGGATCTCTGGATTTGATAATGATGCCATTTCTGGTGAATATAATTTGTTCTACTTGTGCTCGGGGGAGGTATTTTTGTAACTGTTGAAGGAGCAACTTAGGAGTTCTGTACTTGGAGTCGTAATTTTGTAGTAGGAAGTTGTAGACAGTGGAATTTTCTTCAGTTCGGCCATCAATTTGTGTGGTATCTCTGGGATTTAACTTTGGATTGCGTGTTTGTTCTTGATATTTTTGTTTCGTTTGTAGGTGAAGAGGAGATCGAGAGCGATCCCTGGATGTTTTTGAATCGGCTGAAGTGCTTCTTGAGTTGCCTCGGTCTTGTTTTTGGATTATCCTGTCTCGAGAGTTTGCACCCCCAACTTGTTGGGGGAGCCCTTGATGCATGGTGAGCGAAGGGAGGCAACCTAGTAATCCTTTTCGAAGACGAAACAATTAGGAGACAGAGTTATTTCAGGTGTTGCAAAATAAGCAAAGTACAAGGTGCTGCAAACGTGGATTGTAGCACAGTTCGCTTCTAGTTAAGCAGAGTACAAAGATTTTTGCAGTACTTAGCTCCTGGTTATATAGTCTGGAATAAAAATATTTATCATGGGAGTTTCACTTGTATTCAACACATTTCATTTTCTGAAATTCCTTACAACTTCAATATTCACACATCTTTCGAAGGATAATAAAACACATTTTTTCACTAATTACAATCGAAAGTATCCTTATTTGTGTTACTAAAAGTTATGTTTGTTTTTCATTTGAATTGCACTGCCATCTAGTGTACGCTGTAGGAAATATAAGGTTTGGTGGTCAGTGCACACAACAAATTCAGATTAAACAAAGCACTCCGATCTGACGCTTGTGGCGCTCATGGTGGTGATCATCCAAACTAAAGCGTATTCAGTGGAATGTTTTCTGTAACGTTGTGGCAACGTTATCACAACGTTGTTCCCCTACATACAACATTCATACAACGTTGTGGCAACGTTAGTGTGTTGACTGGGAAACAAATTAAGAATATGGAGCGTGAATATAATTGGTATTGAATGCACAGGCACGTATCCAGAAATTATTTTCGGGGGGACTAAACATTATTTTTTTTACAGGGGTATAGATAGAACCTCGCAAGGTTTAAGGTCGATGGTGGCGATTCAGTTCCAAAACGGTGGGGGGGGGGGGCAAGAAAAGTTTACTTTCTCTTTGTAGACAAAGGTTAGCATTAAAAAGCCATAGTGCGGGGCCACAAATTAAGAGCAAATGTCTCCTAAATCTGCCACTGTTTAAGCTGCTGTTTTTTCTTCTTTTTTCTCGTCTTTCAGAACGTGATATCGGGACATTTTTTTATCAATCGACTCCTCTGTTGCAATGTACGAACGTTGTGTTTGTGCCGAAACGATCTCAGTATGTGTATATGTGTCCGTTTCACGAAGCTGTTATGCAATGGACAATCAATCCATTCGAATGTGTTTTCCCAGGTTTGGATCCTTTATGGTGTTGTCGCCTGCCTTCGAAACGTAACCTTAACAAAAATCCTAATTTTCCATCCTTGTGACTTGGATCTTCAAGATTTATTAAGAATTCAGACCGAAGGCACACACACGTCGTTTGCAACGAGTGACCCAATCAACAGAAACTTTTCACACCGTAGCGGCACGACAGGCTGCACAAGCCTGTGTTCGATTTGTGAAATCCTCGAGCGACACGTATAGCTTGTAGCTTCGGTGTGAAACCTGGTCGGTCAATCTCATTGTCACCTTGAAACGGCAGCTCATGTTGACCACAGAAGAAACATATCTTGTCAACCGGTGGGAATGTCCCTTAGTTTTATTCTATCTCCTTTTCCTGTGCTTGTTAATTAAACAGGTACATCTTATGGTTGGGCATACACAAGAGATGTGCTATGCAGAAATTTTAGTGGGAAAATGCTGACTCCACCAGGCATACCGTGCCATTGCTCTACAGCGACAGCAAAATATCAAGCGAAGCCAAGGGTGACTCGGTAGCTCACTTGGTAGAACAAAGAATGGCACGGTATATGCCAGAGACCCTGGTTTTGGAGTCATGGTCGAGCTTGCTTTTTCCGCTAAAATTTCCACATATGCAACATCTTCTTGCTTTCTCTTCTCGACATTCATAAAATTTTCGGCCTTCATGGCTGCCCCTTTGTGGTAGTTAGTGTTTGAGTGTCTTTCCAAAACAGTTGACTTAAAAAGTCCTTTTTTAACCCACGAAACTCTCGGACTGCATACACGAAACTTGGACCGGTCACTAATAGATCGTCACTCAAAACTTAGATTTTCAGTCGATCTGTGCAGCTTATTTCCTTTTTTTTTTTTAAAAAAAAAAAAATGATGCTCCAATGCCTATTACTGCTGAAATATTTACTTTAGAGACCTTCGATCTCTTCGGCTCATGACCCGAAACTAGCACCACACTGTCGGCAATGTCTTCAGCTTTGGACCCGAACTTGTACTAATAGTGGTAGACTTCAGCACTTTCCAGGAAAATGTGTCACCAGTCCTCTCCCCCCCCCACCCCCCACCCCCACCCCGAATCTCTACATCTTATAAAACTGTCAATGGACACTGACTGATCACTAATTGACTGTCACACTTACTCGTGAAGTCTTATTGAATTATTCTGTTGTACAGACCAACTGTGAAATTGAATCCGCGTATTTATATCCATATTATATTCTGGAATGTTCAGTACTTTTTCTTTGTAGTAATGCAACGAATCGCCCGACTCATGGCGCTACCTTCAACAGTGTTTTGTTGTGCAACTTCAAAATGCTGACAAATCTTTAAAGAATGCTCAAGTTCGTTGCGACAACACCGAAAGAGCAAGAAAAGTTTACATACAATATTATTAATAACAGAGTTATCCTTCAGAGTTCTAGAACATTCTCCGCCTTTCCTCGATAATTATATTTCTCCTTCAATTATAATCACAATATTTTATTTCACACACCCAAGCCAAAAACCTCATTTTATCTAGTGTAAATCGAAAAATTTCGGAGGGGGCTTAAGCCCCCTGAGCCCCCATCTGGATACGTGCCTGTGCATGCAGTTCTCGAATGAGGGGGATACGGGTTTCGCAAAGTATCCGCCCAGCTGGTTCATTACAGCACCATGTTAAACCATAGGAGCATCTCCCCCAGCTGATTCCAACGCTCGACCAAACATATCCCCCTCCCTCAAATACAATTTCAGTTATAACTTGGGGGCTAAGTTATGTATATGTTTAGTTACAGCTGTTATATTTTTATCACATTTCAAATATTTATTTTTTTCCTTTTTGAGGAAAATTTGAAAGAAAGTTTTCCCTCCAGCTCAAGCTCCTTTGCAGATGAGAGTCGAGGTTGAACCCCCATCCCCTAAATAAGGGTCTGGATGCGGGTCTCAGAATTCCAAAAACGTTTGCTGGTTGGACAAGCAAAGAACCGAGTTCAGAAAATTGTTGCGACTTTTGTATAAGATATGGTTGACATGGTTGTCGCCATGGGGGGGCAGGCCTTTCATAAAACTTTAATACTAGAAACAATAAGATATTTATTGTTATAAAATAATAACTATTATAAATTAATAAAGAACTAACATTATTCCGAATTATTATTATTATATCATCATTGGATCCACGAGGACCACACATATCCAGCACAGCTGATTTCATTAACTTTTTTTACATGTCATACAGTTAGTGTATGTATTGAAATGCATAGTTATTAAATTTCTTTATTAAGTTTTTCAGGAAAAAGCTTTAAAAATTAGGAGTTGAGCCATAAAGTTTACTCTCTATGATCTTTGAGATAAAAAAAACTCATTTTTTGAATTTTGAAGAAATCTGTACAATACGATACACTATTTTTTTACGATCTAACTCACTTTGTTTTCCTTGGTTATTCTGTTCGAATACTAACTAAATTAACTTAATTTATGTTATTAACTAGCTATAAAAATAGCATGCTTTCTGCTCTCTTGCAACTGAAATTAACTATGCCAATTTCCAAGGGGGACCTGTTCGACACCCCCCCCCCCCCGATGTATTTATTTCATTACTAAGGCAGTCGCTGGCTGACTGGCATTTCCATTGCTTGTTTTCGAATGCACTTGCACGTTTTGTGACATCATGGACACTCTACGTTGCAGGAGATCCACATGGAAATCATGACAACACTACAATGGAAGGATACACGAGTGAACATCACCAAGGATTTGCCAGACAAGAAAAGAAGGTACGCCCTCGATCCAGTGGACGCGCAAAAGTTCTGGATTCCTGACTTCTACGTCAAGAGTCTGAAGACATTGAAGACTCACCACGGATCCCTAGACCTTCGATACTTGATGCTATCGGGAGACAAAACAGTCACCTTAGCTATGGGGTACGTTCTCCTTAGATATCTATGAAATGATGCTATAATACAATGGATACTGTAAAAGATGGATTCTGGGAGTAAAGGGTGACCTTTCGAGATGGCAATATGACCCAACAATATTGGACAATATGCTTAAAGTATACTCCTTGACTGAGCAGAATTCATACCACATGACACCTGGAAAAAAATATATTTGTATTTTATAAATCCATTTGAAAGTTGGACAGCTAATATGTGATGCACTGAATTGAAACAGATTAACAAATTTTATGGAAATGAAGACAGTCACACAATAGCCTATTCTATATTTTGTCATTATAATGTCATTCATATTTTGAGAATCAGTGTAAACTGTAAGCTTAAGTGTAACTCTGCTAATTCATTAAAAATTTAGAAAATTTTTGATTACATTCATACACATTTCGGAATTTGTTTTTGTATGTGTAGGCTGTTAACTGTCTAACTGTTCATAACGTTCTAAAAGTTTCAAAATAGATAATTAATTGCACAAATCAACGTCACTACGAAAACGCTTGTGGTGAGTTGAGAGATGGTATTTGATTGCTTGTAGTGCCCCCTGGGGAGAGGGGGGGGGCAATACATGGAAAATGTTAAATGCTATAGGGAATCTAGTGGCACCTCCTTTGATAGCCTATGTATCTTAATGTCAAACAACTTTTTTTTAGGCATGTTGTACTTTGGTCAATGGTTTTCGAAAGGGCGCCCAAAAAACTATTTTACGAATTCAACGAGTCTTTCTTTCAGGCTAATATACACATACGGTATATTTCCCACTGGAAAATTAAAATTTTCAAATACTACAACGGACACACACCCAAATCCGATATAATACATATTCATGAATCAACGTAAATAATCCGCCAAAG